>NC_071631.1:16653333-17879166 GCF_014839835.1 Dryobates pubescens | reverse complement strand
GTGTTGGTACAGCACATGCTGCAGTAACAAATCTCAGCAGCACAGCGAACCTTGGCAGTGCTTTAACCATCAGTTAAGCACTCACTAGCAATGCTGTGAGCTGGGGCCACTCTGGATCCTCCAGACCAGCACAGATCTGTTGTCTTTTGGGCAGGGAGCTGCAGAACAGGTAAGGAAGAAGTGATGTTCCTCCAGCACAGAGCAGAGAACCAGCTCTGCACCAGCCGTGCAATGAGAGCAAAAGCTTCATTGTTGCCAGAAGTGAGGAACCAGCAGCTCAGCCCTGCTCTGGAAACATGACTGGCACATCTGGAGAGCAAAGGATTTGCCATGCACCCCACCACAGAGACTGCTGAAGTTACAGAGGTGACCAGCAGAGAGAGGAGCTGCTGCCTGAACCAAGGTCTCCACACCAAAGGGATGAGATGACTGTAGCACAGAGTGGTTGCTGAGAACACAGTGGGCAGAGCTGAGGTGATGTGACATCTAGGAGTGGCCAAGGAGGGAGATTTTTGCCTTCAGTTCCCCTGGGCAAGGTGTAAGGTCTCCCACCTACCTACATGAGGGTGGAACCAGTCCTACAGGACACCTGCAGCCTTTCTTTCCCAACAGTTATAAACATTTCAGGTTCCCTACAGCACACCACACATGCTGTGGGAGTCAGAAGAGGAAGGCATTCAGTTTGCAAGCACCTTGCCAGTTACTGATCAGAGAATCACAGCCCTGAGCAGGCAGCCCCCCGGCAAACAGGATACATCATGGAGAACAGGAAAGGAGAGTGGAGCTGACCCGTGTCCCATAAACAGGAAAAGGTCCCAAGGCACAGCCTCCCCCCATTCATCGCTGCCACAGCACCACCTTTGCTTTCTCTTTCAGGCACAACCCCTCACAAACTCAGGCAGGGTGAGTGTCTGCACCCTCCTCCCAACCAAGAGCTCCCTGCACTCACACCTTTGCAGCAAATGCCTGTTCCAAACAATTCCCCCAACGGCTCCTCCATCCTTAAACCAGTTCTGAGGTAGCTGCAAACCACCAGCAGAGCATCAAGCGGGCAAGCAACCACTAATCCCAATCACTGTATTCTCTTTGTGCCAACACATCAGCCCAGCAACACCAGCAAACGTAGTGAGCTGCCTGAGGCAGAGGCTGGACAGCAGAATCCCTGCCCATGGTTTCTGGCTCAGATAACCTGCAACTACAGCATGCTCCTTTCCACTCCAAATGAGGCAGAACTGTGGAGTGTCACGAGCAAAGAGCCACTCATGCAGCACTTGATAGAGCTCCAGGAGATGAGGCAACCCTGCAGGGCCAGCAGATTAGCACAAGGCAACTCACACACCTTATGTGACAGCTGTTTGAGCCACTGTGCAAAAGGAAAGCCTGAGGACAGATCTTTCAAAACATTAATAACAAGCAAGGTTTCATCCCTGCTGCCAAGGACAGCAGCTCCACACAGGTTTCAGAGGACTAAGTAATGGTTTTTTTTCTATAGGATCATTGCTATCAGCAGAGCAGAATTAAGGAGAGACTCCACACGAGTCTGCTGCCAGTTCTCTGCTTCCACAGGCAGTGCTGCAAAGGAAACTGGAAAATAGGATTTGTGGAAGTCTGTCAGGGTAAGACCAGGACAAAAGTCAGCTGTGTGAAGTGCTAGCTACAGCTTTGCTTTTAAGACAACTTTGCTTTTGATCAACTTGAGGCATTTGGGCACTCAAGTCAAACTTGAATACTGCCAGCAACAGGCTACTAGAAACCAACCTCTCTCTAAGCACCAGGCATACTTCTCTCAAGCTCAGATTCACAGCCTGCTGTGCTGCTGCGTTTCCACGCCGGGGAAAATGGAAGGACTGCAGCTTGTCCCTAGTGTTTGATCCTTCCTCTCTCCTTAACAGCAAAGGCATAGCCAGCATTAAAATCTAACAAACCAGTCCACAAGATTAAAATGTCTTATCTTCCAGTCAGTTGCTTACAGTTAATCACCAGCTGGCTGAGAAAACAAATTGTGTCCCCAGCCGTTGAGACTCCCAGCTTCAGTTCCCTGCTCTGCCACTCACTAGCTGTCATGCTCACAACCTTCTTTTTCCCCTCTTAAGCAGACAGCATTTTTATGGGCAATTGGGGCAGAAAGCACATCTGGTTTATTATTAAAGGGCCCATCAGTTGGAAGGTGCACAGTGGAATGTAATATATGTGTCTAATAAAAAAACTAAAGCCTGTCTCTCCATGTGTGATTACAAATGCACATCTGCAGCATAAGCTTCATTCCTCCCTTCTGCTACCACTGCCCTTTAATTTTTTTTTAACCCCCTGAAATCATCCTGAAGTGATTTTTCTTTTCTTAATGCTGTTATGCCTTCAGAGTTTCTCTCTGACAATTAAAACCCAACAAATTAAAAATCAATTAAGCCTGTATACTGCACTGGTTAGGCCACACCTTGAGTCCTGTGTCCAGTTCTGGGGCCCTCAGTTTAGGAAGGAGGTTGACTTGCTGGAACGTGTCCAGAGAAGGGCAACAAAGCTGGGGAGGGGTTTGGAACACAGCCCTGTGAGGAGAGGCTGAGGGAGCTGGGGTTGCTTAGCCTGGAGGAGACTCAGGGGAGACCTTCTTGCTCTCTACAACTACCTGAAGGGAGGCTGTAGATAGGCGAAGGTTGGTCTCTTCTCCCAGGCAACCAGCACCAGAACAAGAGGACCCAGTCTCAAGCTGTGCCAGGGGAGGTTTAGGCTGGAGGTTAGGAAGAAGTTCTACACAGACAGAATGATTGCCCATTGGAATGGGCTGCCTGGGGAGGTGGTGGAGTCACCATCACTGGAGGTGTTCAGGAGACTTGACAGGGTGCTTGGTTGCATGGTTTAGTTGATTAGGTGGTGTTGGATGATGGGTTGGACACAATGATCTTGAAGGTCTCTTCCAACCTGGTTCATTCTATTCTATTCTATTCTATTCTATTTGTGTCTGGACTTGATTCAAGCTTCCAGTGCTTGGCTCCACATGTGCTACAAGCATTCAAGTGTTATGTTCCTTACAGGTTCCTTTAGTTTTTGTTAATGCTCACACAGGAACACTCACATGCCTTAATTAGTGAATATCATAAGAACTTACTCTCAAGAAAGATTTAACTTCAGTGCCAACTCTGAACCTTTACCAGTCAGTGAGCAGCGCTTTCTGCTCCACTACTTCCTCCCATCAGCACTGAGGAAACACTGCACAGAGCGCTACTGACCTCACAGTTTCATGTTACCAGTGATTTGACAGAAATGTTTGTCCAGCTCTCTAAAGGCAAAGGCTGCAAAAAAGGAGACACACTGCTGAGAAAGCAAAGGAAGGATTTGACTCTGCCCACTACTGCAGCCTGGTTTGGAATCCAGGATCTCATGGACCAGCGGGTTACATGGAGGCTGCTGCTGGTAGGAGCTCAGCAGGTTCCAGGAGAGTCCAGTCATGCATCCTGCACAAGCAAACACCAGTGCCCTTCTACGGTATGTCAATATGGGAGCGCCCACACCCCACCCTTTTTCCACATGGCAGTTAGTCTCACCTAGACCACACTGACGTGAAATGAATCCAGCCAAGAACGAAGCTTTTTCTCCTCCCTTTAACCAGGGCCCCAGTGAACCTTCTCTCATTACACACGTCGATAAACCAGGGGAGGGGAGCACGCTCTTCTTGGCTGGCAACACGAAGGATTGCCTCATACAGGATTCTCTTTGTGAGCAGCAGGCTGAGAAGATCCCCATTAGCTATTTCCACCCCTAATCTCACTTTATGAGCATGTTTCCCAGTGGAGGAAGGCCAGACCAAAGCTGCAGGCACTCTTAACTACTTGGCACCCAGAAGAGACTTTGGAAGAATCCCTTAAGAATATTCATTCATCCACTTCTCTTTTTGCCTAGGGATGTTGTGGAACAGCCCCAATTGGAGGTTTTTAAGAATGTGTTCACAAAAGCCATTCCTGAGACGTGATACTGCTTTAGAAAGTATCAATATGGTTTCTCAAAGGCTCTTCCAGCCTTCCTGTCTGTGATTCATTTCCCAGTTCTAGCCTTTGTCCCTTGAGTTTTCACAGATCTTCCATTACACTTTACCCCTTTGCATCCAGACCCTTTTCTTCTGAATTCATTCCCCACCATTAAATATCTTTCTGCCATCACCCCCAAGTGTTCTTAGCAGCTGTTATTCCCTTGCTGCCAAACGTGGACCATAGCAGCAGTTCTCAATTGCAACTCAGAAGAACCTGAGATGTGGTTTCCCCACTAGGGCAAAATCCCTCTTTTTAGACAGAAGGACAGTCTACCAATTTTCTGCCAGTGTGCTACCAGGCTCTCAATTTAAGAACTAAGCTAAGCCCCAGGACAGGTGCAACATCTGTTGGACTTCGAGGCAACCACCCTCCCTATACACCGTCCTGACTTTCTATCAATTCCTTCTCCTCTACAGCCTGCAGAAACAAATCATCATTTCACAGGCCACAGATGGAAGCTGCTTCTGCTGCAAAAAGCTCTCCCAAAAGCATGGCTGGCCAAAAGCCCTTTTAATCAGCTGTTACCCAGAAACCCGGCAAGGTGTTCCACCAATTACTCGGGGAAACAGAAAAGACACAGAGAAGCGGGGCCTGGCAAACCTTGTGGTGATGTAAGCCTGCAGCTGAATACGCTGGGAGCTGTGGACATCCTTTATGGCTGCCACAGGAGGCAAAGCACAAGATGTCAGAGGCGGTGAGAGCTGTGATGCGGGGCTGGCCCTGCCAGCCCTGACGGCTGTCCCCAAGAACCAGCTGGTGCCCCGAGGCAGAGCACGGCCTTATGGCGTTACTCCTGCCCCTCCACAGCGCAGCCACACGGAGGGTGGGATCATCCTCTCCAGATCCCCCCCACATCGGCTCCTCAACCTTCAGCCCAGGCCTCACCGTGAGCGCTCGGACCGCCGCCAGCCGCGGCCGGAGCCCCGGCGGTGCTGTCACCGAGCCCCGCGGGTCCCCCGGCGCTGCGCAGCCCGGTCCCTATGCACCAGGCCTCGCTCACCGGCGCGGGGCTGTGGGGGCAGCGGCCCGGGCGCCCCCTTCTCTCAGCACCGGGGGCGCTTCGGGGCGCTTCGGGGGAGAGCGACCTGTCAGCTCCCACCCCGGCTGCCTCCGAGCGGCGGCGGCCACCTCAGCGCCGGCGGAGGCCGCGCCTCAGGGCACACGGGAGGCTCCCGAGATTGCGCCCCCGCCTCACCTCGTCTCACCTCACCCACCGCCGACATGGCGGCCCCCTCACCTGGGTCTTGGTGGTGAGCTGGATCACCGCTTTCCTGAAGTTGAGCTTGGAGTCAGCGCTGCCCATGGTGCGGCCCGGCGCGGGGGGGCTGCGGCCTGCCAGCCGCGGCGGGCAGTGCCGGGCAGAGCCGTCCCCTCACGCCGCCGATCGCGCCTCCCCTCCTCGGACCGCCGCTGCCGCCATCCCCTCGCCCCTGTGCCGGCGGCTCTCGCCGTCTCGCTCCTTCCCTCCCTCCCTGCTGTCAAACCCGGCCTCGCAGGTCCCGGCCGCCCGCCCCTCCTCCGCCCACGGCCGTGGCTCCTCCTCCCACAGCCCTGCCTCCGTCCCTCTCCGCCGGCGCCTTCCTCCTCGTTCCCAGCTCTCTTCCTTTCCCATCTCCGCCTGCCGTCCCTTCCCCATCTCACTCCTCTCTCATCCTCCTCCTAGCAGCCCCTTCCCTCCCTCCCTCCATCCCCTTTCTGCCCACACTTCGCTCCCCATGGCCGGGCTTCTCCTGCATCCTCCCTCTTCTGCTCTGCACGGCTTTCCTTTCTTCAGCTTCAACCTCCAACCCTTCCTCGTTCTCCCCTCTGGCCTGGGCTCTCTCCACCCTCTTTGCTCCTCACCTTCCCTGATCTTTGCCTTCTTCCCCCTCTCTGCCCACAACCTTTGTCTCCTGAAGCTCTTTTGCTCTGTTGCTCTCAGGCACAAGCTCCATGGCCGCTCGCTCTGGTCACCAGCACTGAGCTCACCTGCTCTGAGCAGCCTGGCCCCAAGCCCAGATGGATGGTCCAGAGGTGCTGGGGGATGCTAGTGAGAATGTCTAGCTCCAGCTTCATCGTAGTCCTGAGCTGAAGGGGGACAGGAGCGAGCAGGCTGGTAACAAGCACGCAAACACCCTATAACGAGCTCATTGCCTGTGATGGCCCATTAACCCTAGTGCAATTCTACCCACCTGCAAGGAGATGTTTTATAACCCCAGGGACTGGGAATTCAGGATTTGGCCCCCAATGAATGCATCAAAACAACTGTTCACGGCAATTCAGTGTTGCCTTTGAAGCTATTGTCACTGTTCTCTGCGCTGAGCGGCTCGGCGAACTGCAAGGGGGTCTTCTCGGTGTCACTGAGTTACATTTCACATGCTCAGCTCTGTAAACCTCCTTTCTTCAGAGGAAATGAGGTAATTCTACTCGTTTGGCAAAAGAAAGCAATGTGCTGACTCCCCAGCTGGGGCAGGCTCTGGAAATGCTCCTTTGTTGGCATATAACCTGTTCAGACACCAGCAGCATTTGATTATATCGAGTGACAGGTCAGATCTCAGGCATTCTTGTAAAAACTACAGGGGACAAGATATTTCCATGGAATTGTGTGTCACCTGGATTCTGCTGCCAAACAGCCCGGGGCTTTGCATCCCAGCACTCAGCGTGGCTCTATGTACAGATAAATGATGGCATTGTTAGGAACAGAATACTTTTCACAGGCATTTTTTTATCCCCCCACAGTTAATATCTTCCAATTTCCATGTTAAAATTGCTCAGGAGAAAATAAAATAAATAAAATAAGTAAAAATAAGAATAAGGATAAGAATAAGAATAAGAATAAGAATAAGAATAACTGGGAGCCAGACCAATCTGGATTTCTCCCAGGCTAACTTTTCTGAGTTACAAGTGCCAGGTTAAAAGAGACCCTTCCACTCTGGTCTGCAGCTGCATTAAGGCAGAAGACTTTCCAGGTAGTCACTGAAATTTGGGAGCCTGTAGATGTGTAGAGAGAGGTCTGTGAGGGGAGAAGGGAAAAGAAACCACCTACAATTTCTCCCTCATTCCCTGTTTACCTCCCTCCTCTGCTGCCGTGCACTGGAGCTGAGTACTGCCCATCACTTTAATCACCCGGGGTCTCTCAGCCGCCTGTCACTGCCAGATTGGACAGAATTTTCCAACACAGATCCCATCTTTTCAGGATGCACAGTCTGCTGCCCTTGCATCAACACCTTATATTGCCTTTTCTGTAGGCACCACTGCAAGGTAATGCAATCAAGTGTAAATCCACCACCAAGGTGGCAAAAATACCCTTCATCTAAACCCACTGTCACATGGGTTCATTTGGACCTGAGCATCTCTGATGGATTGCAGGGCTGACAAGGACAAATAAGCCTCCTTGGATCAAGCTCCACGCTAAATAGTAGGAGAAAGGCCACCTTCTTTAACTCTTATTCCCTTAAACTGAAGAGCAAGTATCAGAATTCTGAGTCTTTTCTGAACTTGTGTGTGACATCTCACCCCCACAACACTGCAAACCCTCCTTCCCCCATTTTAATCACCTTCCACCCTTCAGAACGCCACGAGAGTTTGTCCTCAAAAGAAACAGAGGAACCTGTACTAGGTTTCTCATCAGGGTGCAAAAGATGGGAGAGCATAGAGTCAGAGCAAGAGCTAAGGAAGACACACCACCAAGGTAATGATGTGGGAATGTTTGTACGGGGTTGCACTCTCATAGCCCCAGCTAGGGAGCTTAGAAACGCCCCCATCTTGAAGAGTATTCCATCCAAACCCACCAAGGAACCGACATCCCCACCAAAGGATCTTGAGACTTGCCCAAAGTCACCGAGAAGCCCACAGCAAAGCCAGGACACCCTCCGGTGCTGGAGCAAGCCTTGGTCCCGGGGATGCAGGAACCCATCATAATGCTGGGGGGAGGTCTGCGGAGCAGCTCACTCCTCCATGCAGCCCGGGTCACCCCCACCTTGCCGGCCCCAAACCTCGCTCCCTGCAGCTCCGCGGGAGGGCTGGGCGGAGAGGAGGAGGAGGAGGAGAAGAAGGAGGCCGGCCTCTCCTCGCCTCCCCCTCTCGCCCGTTTCCTTGCAGCATTTCTATGCTAGAGGTCTCCACCGAGCTGCGGAGAGAGGATCTGCCGGGCTGCGCCGGGCCCTCTTCCTTCCTTTGTGCATCCCCCAGCCCTGTGCAAGCCGTGTCCCCTCCTCCCCGACCGCCACGTCCCCGCTTCATTCCCCACGGAGCCGCCTCCGGTCCTGGAGGCAGGAGGAAGAGGCCTCCTTGGGCAGGCAGAGCCGGGGCAGCAGTGAGGAGCCGGGTGCCACGTCGTGTCACCCGCCCCTAGCCTCCCTGCCGGGGCACCGAGGCCGCATCTCCGCCCGCATCCCTGCCCGCATCCCCGCATCCAGCCCCGCTCCGCGCTCTCGGCGGCGGCGGGGTCCCCGCCGGCGGATGCTCCGCGTCTCCCCGGGCCGCTGGTGCTAAATGCTGAGCGCCGACAGGATGGAGGAGTTTCAGAGCGAGGAAGAGGAGCCCTGGTACGATCAGCAGGACCTGGAGCAGGGTAAGGATGGGGAGCACCCCTCAAGCTGCCAGGGATGGCGGAGCAGGGAGATGCGGAGAAAAAAGAAACGGGGGCAAATCACGGGTACGGGAGGGTGGGATACCTCCCCTCAAGACTCACGCTGGCTTGGCAAAGCCACTGCCACGTCCTGCAGTGGCACCTCTGTGGAAATCTCAGCTCCACTGTTCCAAACCATTCTTCTGGCTGTGGAAAGTTGAAACCCAAGGGATAGAGGCAGGGAAGCCAGATCTGTCCTGAGCACCAGGAGGGTAAAAAAAAAAGGTGTGTTACACCCCCAAGGAAGGTGGTTCCCCAGAAAACTTGCTGCAGACAGAATCAAACAGGGGTAGTTATGACAGTCCTTCCACCTCAGAGCGGTCACAGGTAGAGTTTGCAGGCACACTAGTTTGAAATTAATACATCAGAAATGATGTGTTGCAGAGCTGAAGATGCTGAAGGCATCTCGCAAAAGCTTTTGCTATCCAAGCCCCAAATTCAAAGGGAATCTTCAGCTTCTAAGTCACCTAATTACTTCTGGAGATTTTTGCCATCAGCTATAAAAACAGGAGAAGGGAGGGGGGGGAATATATCAAGGGCAAGTTTCAAGCAGCAAAAAGAGCCTTGTTAGAGGACAAACATTTTCATGTGTGATTTGTTTTGAGGCAACTGTCCCTACATTTGCACTGCTTCTGTGTAGCAGTTATCCTAAGGCAGCACAATTGGTGGCTGTGGGTATTTGGGGCTTTTAATTTCATTTTGCTTATCTTAATATATTGAGTCAACACTCAGAAAGTAAATAATGGGCAGAAGTCCCATTTCAGGCTGGTGGCACAGGAATGAGCTGAACTGATTTGGCAATCCATAGGTAAAAACCATTCCCACCTAAATGCTCACCCCTCTGGCAGGGTGCACCACAGGCAGGGTGCACCATAGGCAGGGTGCAGCCACAGGCAGGGTGCAGCCACAGGCAGGGTGCAGCCACAGGCAGGGTGCAGCCACAGATCTGCTTCAGCCAGCTGACTGTCAGCAGGAACCCAGAGGCTGCAGTGCCTCTGCCCACCATCACTCCAGGACGTTATGTCATGGTTTGAAGTTTACACAACTTCAGCTGCAGGGCAGAAGCCCGCGAAGGAATGATAACCAACTCCCCCATCCCCCAGGGACTGTTGCAGCTGGTTTTTAACCCCAGTTTCTCAGTGCACAGGAAGTATCAATAGCAGGATCCTGGGCTCTGGGCTCTGAAACACAACGTTCAAAGTAAGGCAGGGCAGAGCACAGCTCAGAGAGGGAGCTGTCAGCTGAATAAACAGTGCAGCCTTTGAATGGTCAGAAATTCACATCTCTGGGTGACGTCTTCCCATGGCTCACGTCTTCCCATGCCTCACAAGGGGCCTGGGCACTGGGCCAGGGGCAGGATGCAGGCCAAGGAGCAGCAGAGCTACAGCTGAACATGGGGAGTGTTGAACAATGTGGGACCAATTGATTTTTTTTAGCCCAATGCTGTCCCTGGTGTCAGGCTCATGAGTCAGCGCTGGCACGGTACAACTGGCTCACAACAATAAAAGCACCTTCCCGCTGCAGGCCAGGTTCCCAGCTCTGTCCCAGCAGCATAAACACCTCCAGATGATGGATTGATGCTGGGGACAGACTCCACCTTTGAGCATAGAGAGGACTGGAGGGAAAACACAGACCAAACACAAAGCCCAGCTGTGGGGTTTGCAGCCTCCTGTATGAATGGAGGCTGCACAGGCTTGCACCAACTCAGGAGGAGAGATGGAGAAGGCTTTAACTAAAAGCAGCCAACTGGAAAGGTCCTACAGGATAATTACAACCATAATTAATTTGCATGCTGCACAAAGCATCACGAAGGACAGTGCTAGACTTTGTCCACAGACACTGTGCCTTCACACTACAGCCCTAGCAGCCTCCAGAGGTCTTTGGTGACAGCACAGCCACGAAGCTGTTGGTTTGGAGGTGGGGGGTTGGGTGGGGTGGAAGCACAGAGCAAGATGCTCAGCACAGCACAGTGACAGAGGCAGTGGCAGGCTGGCATCACCCAAAGGATTGGCACACCAGCAGCCCAGGGTCGCACAGAAACCCACGCCTGGCAGCAGTGCCAGCAAGGCAGAGGACAAAAGCACAGGCCCAAGGACTGCTCCTTAGGAGCTGAGGGGTGGCAGAAAAAAACCAAACAACAGCAAAACCCCAACCCAAGCTTGGAGAGCAATGAAGGTTCCTCTGTGAAGCAGTTGGTTGCTGAGGCTTTATCGTCATTTCACAGCATCATCAAATATTTATTACATTTACATCCCAAACTGTTTGCTAAGCAACAGATGGCTTAACTGGGAGCTCTCTGAGGAGTACAGTAATTAACCATTTTAGCACCACAGAGGAAACCATGCCTCCAGCTCCACCCTGAGCACCTGTTACTTTCTTCCCCATCCTGCACAGAGCTTTGCCTTCCTTGCTGAAGTCACGTTTTCCCAAGAAAACAAACCCAAATTGCTCTTTGTTTCCCCCTGAAGTGCCCACAACAACTGACTGCATCCACCACATGCCTTGGAGGCAGCAAGATCTGGTCCCCAGCCTTAAGGCTTTCCCAGCCTCAAGGCTTTCCCAGCCTCATTCAAATGAAGTCGGTGCCTTTCAGATTGCTTTACCTGTTTCCTAGCAAGCTGTAAACCTGCGTGGTTCAAGGCATTGCACCAAGATACCTTGGCACATTGAAGCAGAGACTCGAATCCCAGCCAGGACTTAGCAAGGACATGGAAGCTGTAGTGGTGTCCTCTGAAGTGTTTCACTCTTATGATGTTCCCTCCAGGAAGGCTCTGCGCAACCTGATCTAGTGTGAGGTGTTCCTGCCCATGACAGAGGGGTTGGAACTAGATGGTCCTTGAGGTCCCTTCCAACCCTAACAATTCTATGATTCTAAGGCTTTCTGGTTTGAGGAAAGTGGTAAAAATGGAGCTCAGATCACACAGTAGCATGGCTATCCTTAGTGCCAGGCTTTTTAAGCATGAGTAGATGTCAGTACTGCTTTGGTTCAGCCACAGCCTCACATCTTCCATGGGCTGGAGAGTCAGTGCCTCTAAGCCTCAAAAACAGAATCCAGCAATGGTGAACCTTTTGCCAGCCATTGAGAGCCAGTGATGTGGCTACAGTTGCATCATGCCCTGTGCACAGGGTGTACATGCAGTCAAACCCCAAGAAAATGAACAAGCTAAAATTAGAGAGTCTGAGCTGGGGATAAGTGGGGACACCTTTTCTGTTCATCAGAGGCATTTGTGCTCAGAAGGGCTGCTTGCCAACTCAGTCACATCTGGATCCAAGCAGAGCAGAGACCAGCCCCTGCAGCTGTCTCTACCACCACTTCCAGCCTTCATCTGCCCCCACAGCAATCTCCCAAGATGAGTCCTCCTTGCAGGCACCCCACTGCATTCCCTCATCTTCCCAGCCTCCCTACCTTGCTGCCAGCATTCAGGTCTAAGCCAAAGAGAAGAGCACAGGCCAAGAGGAGGGGTCTCAAAGCCACCCTTGCAAGGTCTGGAGAGTAAATACAGCCCAAGTGCTGGGGTGATTCCTCCTGTGTAAACAAACCAGCAACAAACTGCTCTGAGTTAGCCAGCAGGACAAGAGGTAGCACAAGAACCAGAACATCACCTCATTGTCTCTGACAGTCCTCTCCTCCCAGGCAGCCACAGAAACTTTAGGGCCAAACCATCTGCAATGCAGGCTTGGGACTTTATGGCTGTAACCTCTAAAGGTCTCCAGACTTAAGGATCTTATTTTAATTCCTCCTCTTGCCAAGCATCTGATTGCTTGCATGCTAAGAAGGAAAATGACACAAGGTGCTGAGCTAGCACCACTCCCATCTCAGCCGAGTAAAGACACAAGGGCAGCAGCGCTCAGGTGATCATCTCCTGAAGCTGGGGTGAACCCAAGGGATCAGTGCTAGCAGCCTCTGGCACCCATACCTGCCTGTTTTCTGCATCACTCAGCCTACACAGGGTGGTCTACAGAGCTTGCAGGTCCTATCAGCTTTCCCAAAGGACTCATTGCCCTCAGGAGCAGGTGGTACCCCAAGTTCTGTCCCCCATGATTCCCCCTCTGCTCCTCTCTGGCAAGACCCCACCTGGAGTACTGCATCCAGTTCTGGAGTCTCCATCACAGGAAGGATCTGGAGGTGCTGGAGCACCTCCAGAGAAGGGCAACAAGGATGATCAGAGGGCTGGAGCTCCACTGCTATGAGGACAGACTGAAGGAGTTGGGGCTGTTCAGTCTGGAGAAGTAAATGCTCTGAGGAGACCTTATTGTGGCCTTACAGTGTCTTAAGGGGGCTACAAGAAAGTAGGGGAGGGACTTTTGAGGGTGTCAGGGGGTGATAGGACTGGGGGGAATGGGAAAAAAAAATAGAAATGTGTAGGTTCAGATTGGATGTCAGGAAGAAGTTCTTCCCCATGAGGGTGGTGAGACACTGGCACAGGTTGCCCAGAGAAGTGGTGGAAGCCTCATGCCTGGAGGTTTTTGCAGCCAGGCTGGATGTGGCTGTGAGCAACCTGCTGCAGTGTGAGGTGTCCCTGCCCATGGCAGGGGGGTTGGAACTGGATGATCCTTGAGGTCCCTTCCAACCCTAACAACTCTATGATTCTGTGATGCACTTACCCTGGCAGCCCAGATCATGGGACAAGCCATGCAGCTTTCCCATCCTCCAGGAAGGCAGTGGTTAACACACTGTCCTTCCTCCCCAGCAGCAAGCCAGAAGGATGGAGTTTTGCCTGCAGTAGCTGAGCCACCTACTTATTTAGCAGTGCAGTACAGCAGGTAACTTATGGAAGTGGAAAGTTTTCAGTGACTAATTGCTGAGCTGCTTGGGAATGACAAGAGGGACTAGAAGTCCCAGGGGATAAGGAAATCAGATGACAGTTAGGTTAGTCTGAGGAAAGGATGAGAGCCTCCAAATCTGGAGAGGGGAAAAAAAGCAAGGCTATATACAGACATAGATGTATTTTCCTGTTATGTAAAGACAGCAAGAATAAGGGGTTCAAGAAAGCCCCACACAGCAACTTTCAGGATCTCTCTCCAGGTCTCTCACAGAAGCTCCTGTAGAACCCCAAGCACATACTTCCAGCTGTGGGAGGGAACAGAACTAGAGGAACTGCTGGAAAGGGAAAAGAAGGGGGGGGGGGGGGGGGGGGAAACAATAAACTGGAGTTTCCCATGTCTCCCATCCTGAAACAATCTGCTGACAGTGGCATTTCTCCTTGGCAAGGCCATGCATGAAGGATTTATGGTCCAGGTCCTGAAGGGCATTCCCCCCACGGCAGCCCTGAGCCCAAAGGACTGGGAGCCAAAGCAGCAGCCACTCACACCCTGCTTGCAGAGGCTGTCCCCCCACCCCAGCATTTTCCAATCCCCTTTCTTTCCTTCTGTACAGTGACAGGGTGGCTGCACTGACTCACTGTGACAGTCAGGAGCCACTCTGAGCTGTGAAAGCACCAGTGTCCCATCCTGCTCCTGCAGGATGTGCTCAGGCCAGCACATGGCTTGCTCAGTTTTCCACAACACATTTCACCTCCTCAGCTTTCCCAGGGCAGCACAGTGCTCCATTCCCACCCTGGCCAGCTAACAGGATCACAGAACTATTGAGGTTGGAAGAGACCTTTGAGATAATCAGCCCAGCTGCTCACCGAGAGCTCACAGCCCCACCACCACTGCAAAGCCACATCCCTCAGCACCACATCCAGACACCTTTTAAATCTCTCCAGGTGTGGTAACTCCACCACCTCCCTGGGCAGCCTGTTCCAATGCATGAGAATCCTTCCTGTGAAGAAATTTCTCCTAATATCCAACCAGAACCTTCCCTGGCACAACCTGAGGCCATTTCCTCTTGTTGCACGTGAGAAGAAACCGACCCCCACGTCACTCCAACCTCCTTTCAGGTAGTTGCAGAGGGCAATGAGGTCTCCCCACAGCCTCCTCTTCTGAAGACTAAACCACCCCAATTCCCTCAGCTGTTCCTTGTAAGACATCTTCAAGGCCCTTCACCAGCTTAGTACATATATCTGTGCTCACCACAAACACGCCATGAGAGCTCCCAAAGATTCTGCCTAACCTGCTCACAACCACACACAGGGGCCAAGAAACCAGGAAAAGATCTCCAATACAAAAATACCTTGGAGGAATAGTTCCAAGTGTTGCACAACTGCTGCTCTTTGCACAGCTGGGAATTTTTGAAGTGATTTTGTGTTAGAGTTTGTCCTTTGGGTACTTTTTTCCCCCTCCTCTGTGTGTAGTTAACAAACAGCTGTAAATCTTCTCTTTAAAATGTGATAGCTCTTTTTTTAATGGTTTAAACAGCCTGTTCTCTGCAGCCTGCTGCAAAGTCACTCCAGTTTATCCCATGTGCAGCTGCCCTGGCACTCCTCACTGCATTTGTCTCCTCCTTGAAGAATTCAGTCCTTTGAGTCTGTAGTATCCAGCTCCATGCTGACCTCTTCCAATTATGCAGCTGCAGCAATGGCAGTTGGGGCTGGGACTCCAAGTTTTCTTGGCATGCTGTCCTCCAAGTTTTCTTGGCTTGCAAGGAAGTGTTGAGTCTGGGGAAGGCACACTGGGCTGTGAGGTGGTGGCTGAGCACTGGTGTCTGCAGGAGCAGGCAGAGCAAGGAGCAGCACAGCACATCCATCCAAGCATCAGAGCTGCTTCAGGGACACTGCTGATTGGCTCCTGAAAGAGGCACTGCCCTGCACCCTGCTCAGAACTAGTGATGGACATAAATAACACCATCTGGAGAGCACATCAAGCATTTCATCACTCCCTTGCCTGCCAAAGCTCAGACTGCAAAGCTACAGCACTGTGTTCTTCTTGCACAGCTCCACACTGACCACTCACTTGAGGTCAGCATCTCTTTTCACAAGGGCAGCATCTCCAGCCAGCACCAATGGCAAGGCCCACAGCAGCTGGGCTGTGTGAGAACCTGAAGGAACTCAGAGCACTTCCCAACAGTGGAGATGAAGGGACCAGCACTGGGGCAACAGCTTGCAAGGTGATACTTTCCTTTAAAGCCAAGCAGAGGAGCTGCTAGAGAAGAGGTGAGCTGGAGGTTACTGTTGCTGCAGAGGATCAGGCTGCTGTCCACCTTTAGCTGTACCACATGGCTGTGGAAGATGATCTTCTCTGTATCTGCATGCCTCTGGCACATGAGAGGTAGCAGACAGCAGTAACCAGGAGCCATAGCACTGGTGGTGGTCTCGAGCGCTGCTCAAGTGGCAGCTGTGCTGAAACTTAGTTGTTCCTCAAGAGACCAGAATTGGTGATCCTATCTGCCTCCTCCCAGCAAGAGGGCAGCAAGAGAGGGCAAGTTGGCTGGTAATGGCTCAGAGCAGGGGAAAACCTTCTGTGAGCACAAGCAGGGCTGGAAAGCTGACATGGTTATGACAGCCCATTGCTGTAGGCACCCTTCCTGCCATGTGAGCACACTGACCTGTCCTTTGCAGGTCACCTCTGCCTGGGGCTCTGCACATGCACAGCACTGTGGTGCAGCAGCAGCAGCAGAGAACATGCCAAGTCTCCCTGGTGGTCATCCTCCTTGTCCATCCTGGGTCAGCCACCACCTCCTGTCCCCAAACTACAGCGAGGAGATGAGATTGCCACATGGCAGCCATCCACATGTCTGTGTCTTTAGCTTTAAAAGAGTAAAAGCCTCTATTCATGGTTCTCTGCATCCTGACATAATTAATTAGTTGGAGATTTGCTGCCCAGAGGAGGAGTGCAGGCAGGAAAGCACTGCCTGCCTTTCTCCCTCCTCTTTCCTCTCTTCGCCCCAACAGCTTCACTTGTATGCACTTATTTAGGGCTCTTTCTGATCCAGGTGCACTATCAGAGTCTCCAAGACATCAGTTACCAAGCTCTTTGATACCATTTAGCCTACAAGGTAAACACAGGCACTGAGGCAGTTTAGATAAGAGAGCAGCAGGGGAAGAGGCAGATGGGGCTTCAGCCGTGGTCTAATAACGTGCTCCATGTTATCATGCTCTAACAACTTGGCAAAAGGCACATGGATTGCCCTGGGCATGGGGATGGGACTGCTGTGGATGTGTTTGTATAGACACATACAGCTTACAAGCATCCCAGGTTCTCAAACATTAATGTATAGGGGAGGCTTTGGGGCACAGAATGGTAAGAGGGCAGAAAGAGAAGGCAAGTATCAATGAAATCAAAACAGCCTCAGGAGCATCTGAGAATTAACAACAACAATAAAGAACTGATAGAAAGGGCATACTGAAGAGAAGTGGAAAAACAGAAGGGAGCAGCAAGAGCTGCAAAGACTGGAGGGCTTCCCAGGCCCTTGTTGGAGTTTTCTACTCCTTGGTGGTGCCTCCTTTGCTCAAGGCACTAGAGAAAGCCCCAAGGGAACTGCTGTCATTGCACTGTGCTGGCCTTAACCCCTGCAAACCCCTTCGCTCTGCAACCAACTGAGCTCCCTTCCCTACCAGAGAAAGCCAAAGGCAGCCCAGGGGTATGTAAGAGATTACATAAGAGAAAGAAAAGGCAGAGAAAAGGAAGGAAAAAAGCAAGCAGGAAATCCAGCAAATCTTATTAGGCTAACAGCAACGTCCATGTGACCCACAGCAGCTCAGGGCAGCCAGAGCCATGGTTTGAAACAAGGAGAGGATGAAGGTGGAGGTGGCTGTGCTGCTATGTGCTCCACACACCAGTTTTACCTGCTCCCACCCATCCCTGCCAGGAGCATCTTGGGATCATAGAACCATAGAATTCTTGAGGTTGGAAGAGACCTTTGAGATCAACAACTTCAACCACACACCTAGAGCTCACAACCCCATCACTACTGCTAAGCCTCTGCCACTAAAACCACATCCCTCAGCACCACATCCACCCCTTTTCAATACCCCCAGGGATGGTGACTCCACCATTTCCCTGTGCAGCCTGCTTCAGTGCCTGAGAACCCTTTCTCTAGGAAAAATTCCTTCAATGTCCAACCTGATCTTCCCCTGGTACAACCTGAGGCTGGTTCCTCTTGTTCTGCCACTGCTGCACTGCAGAGCAAACCCTGCCTTTGTGGTACACCCAGTTACAGCAGAATGGGAGGACTCAGGAGTGCCAAGCTGAACTGGGTTAGGTGTAAAAGGAATGGAGAATCCAGACCTCAGCAGTAACACTGGTGGCTCTCTGAGAGCTCTGCCTGGCCATGGGAACCCCTATCATTTGTGGAGTGGGCATGTTGAAAAGGCTTTCCCAGGTTGTTTGTGAGATGCTGTCAGATGGCTCTTGCTTTTGTGCACCCCCAGTACCTTCCACTGCACACAGAGAGTGCCTCCATCACTTGCTCTGGAGCAGCAGCAAGTGATACACTAAAGCTGATCTTCATTGTAATAACTCCAGACAGCACAATCCTTTGTAACTAGAAGGAAAAATAAATGAGCAGCCAGTCCAGCCTACCCTGGGGTAAAGCAGCAAACCATCATTTATTTAGATTTTGAAAGGAATAATTGCACCTCCCCTTGACTCTAAGTGCCCGTGTGTAATGGAGCAGGCAGCAAATGCAATTAAAGTCAACGTCAACAGCATTAAACATCAGTTCTTAACTCTCAACCTACCCCATCCATCAGCTAACAAGCACCCTGCACTTCCTCCAGAGACCTCCAGAGCAGAGCTCTTCTGGCTGCTCCTCCCTGCTCTTTAGCAGGTGAATTCACCATCTGCAGCAGGAGAGGAGCAGCCCTTCCCACACCCCCAGCTCCAATCCTTTAGCAAAGGACAAGTAATTCCTTAATAGGTGCTTAGCTGGAAAGAACCTGAAAACACATGCCCCAGAAACCCCTGCTTTTTAGCTCTGTGAGCCAAGAGAGAATTAACACCCCCTGCAAGCCTGGCTGTCTCACAGGATGGAGACAGGGTGAGGAGCAAAGCTCAGCATCCCTTGTCTGCACTTGGAGCAGCCTGAACACAAGAATCCCTCAGTGCAAGAACAACGACGAAGGAAAGCCCAAAGCAGCTGCTCCAGGTGGTGGCTTCCTCCAGAAAGCCATCAACTACCATCACCATTGTGCCAAGAGCAGCCAAAACCTCTCCTGCCCAGCACCAAAGCCACAACCAAGAGACGCTGAGGGGAAAAGAAAGGGCTTGTAGTTGTGGCAAAGGCTGCTCTGCCCAGGCAGATGCAGGCTAGAGCTGGGGAGGCAGAAAGGGCTTCATAGCCTCTTTGTGCCTCACCTGGGGCAGCTGGGAAGCACTCAGCCCCATGGCAGCATCATGCAGTGCACACCTGCCTGTGGCAGCACTACCAGGGGATGCTGCAGCGGGGGAATATCCTGCAGGTTGTTCCTCAGCCTCTTTCAGTCAGACACAACCTCCTGCTGCTGCTGCTGCTAGATCAGGAGTTTTTTTCAAGTTTGCCAGCAGAATTATTGCTGGGGTGATGATGATCTCTGCAGCTTCAGGATGGCTACCTCCTAGATGCACTGCCCAGACAACCTCTCCTGCAATGAGTGCTGCTTGGATTCAACTCCTGCTCCCTTCCCACCATATGGTCTCTCTTCTCTTCCCCTCCCTCCTTGCTCAGACACCATTCCCATGGAAGCTTGCAGGGAAATGTAGCCTCCCTTCTTCCCTCCTCTTTACTCCATAGGCACAGCTCTTTGTTTGGGCACATGAGGTGTCTCCTTGGCTGGTGTTAATGAGAAAGGTCACATCAGCTCTCGTGGTGCCAAGAGCCAGAAGCCACCAAGCGTGCTGCTGCCCAGGACAGCTTGCATCCACAGTCCTCTCCCAAAGAAGATTTGGACAACACCAAGCCTCCCCCATTTTATTTAGCTGAACATTGGCTATTCCCCCGTGGTGCCTTCAGCACAAGCAGGCTGCAGAGGGGTCAGGCAGCACAGCAGCTCCCCACCATTTCATTTCTCCTTCTGCACTGAGAGGGGAGGGGGAAGGGAGGCATCAGCGTATCTGCTAAATTAGGGCAAGTCGAACAGCAGTGGCTGGCTGATCTGATAGTGGAGAAGCAAAGAGCAATACAAAACCTGGTGGGGAAACTGCAGTGCTATGCAGAGAGCGTCCCCAAATCCCTCAATAGTTCTAACCCCACCACCAAAGAACTTGCTGAAATTTCACATTCAGCCTCAGGTTGCCAAGGTCTCCAAGGAGAGGAGCTGTGTGCTCCCCCAGCCCATGCAGGGCCACAGTTAGAGGGAGCTGGTCTAAAGAAGACATTAAAGCACTTCCACGCAGCATCCCCTCCCTCCCCACAGTCCCACAGCCTGGGGGGAGACCAACAGGTGGGGAAGAGGACTGGGGGATGAGGGGAGGGGGGCAAGACAGGATTACCAGGGATGCTCTGGCTGGCTGGCAGGCAGGCTGAGTGTGTGTGTGTGTGAGACCATGGCTGAGGCACTTAAAAAGACACTATAAGAATCAATTCCCCCATGTACTTCAAGCCTGGAGTCTCCCAGGCCCTTGCACTCAAAATGGAAACAAAGAACCAATTTCCTCCTCGGAGCTCAGCCCCCTTCTTCCTTCTTTCCCACTCATCCCCAAACGCTGCCCATTTCCCCC
The DNA here is from genome assembly GCF_014839835.1 of Dryobates pubescens. Lineage (NCBI taxonomy): Eukaryota > Metazoa > Chordata > Aves > Piciformes > Picidae > Dryobates > Dryobates pubescens. The sequence continues at coordinate 17,859,018 of NC_071631.1, read as the reverse complement.
ATTAAATTATTGCTGACAGAGCCCTTTAAATTACAATGCAGGGTCTTGCACTGCCTAATCCACTTAACTCAACCCCAGCTGATTAAATTGGATGCCATATGGTGGGAGAGCACTGGTGTAATCCAGAGGGAGGACGATGACACACTTGACTCATTACCTGGAGCCCAGGAGGGAGCCCACTCACTGCACACCTCTGTCCTGAAGCCCAGCTTGCTGCAAGGGATGTGATTCGCAAGACCCTGGTCTCCAGCATCCACCCCAGCTCTGGCAAAGTGCCTCTGGCATGAAATACAGCCCCAAGCAGCTTAGAGGCACAAATGGTCCTCTACCTCTGCTGGCATCTGGCTGTTCCCCCATCCCCAGCTGGTGGAGCAAACACTCAGGTTCCCAAGGGCACTTTGGAAGCTGGGGAGATTTGGTGCTTGGGGAAAGAAAAGGGGGGAAAAATAAAACAGATGGAGGAGGTCTGCCCGTGGGGAAATGTGCCAATATCTGGATTGCACTGATAGCTGTGATCACAGCCCTCAGACCAGGTCACTGTGCAATGATGAGGATTATAATTAAAAAGGTCACAGCCTAGAATAACACCCTGCAGTGCAGGGCCACAGCTGGAGAGCACATTCCCATGGTGAAGGGGAGATCTGAGGACACACTGAACAGCTGTTGTGGCTGGACCACATCTGGGGAGCCAGCCCTCCAGCAGCACTAGAGCCACAGGGAAAGAAACATGACCATCACCCACCATACCAGCCTGACAGCAGGTCCCACAGTGCAGCATTATCCACCAGGAAAGCTCCACCCCAAGAACTGGCAGCACCAAAAGCATTTTTGTCCCAGCATGGACTCGTGTCCAAGAGGTCAGTGTCACTGAGCCTTATCTTGTCATGTGCCATTAGAAAGTTGTGAGAGAACCCAGGCTCAGAACACATCCTAGTGCCCTGCTCCAACTTCTTCATGTCTTAGTGACCAGGTATCCCTCTTTCCCATCCAGCTGCATGGCCAAAGTAAGCACTGGAACAAATTCTATCTGCTCTGAGCCCTAGCAGAGCCTTTGCAAAACACATCACTAGCTGCAGGCCAGAGAGGAGAGTTACAATGGCCTGAGAAATGCTAGGGCAGGAGAACCAGGTCCCCACACACACTGCAGGATTGCCACTCAGTTACCTAAAGCTGCATGATAACCATACCAGAAAGAGCAATAGCACACATCCAGGACCTCTTTTCTTTGCCTCTTGAAAGGTTAAGGTCAAATTTTCAGTCTGCCACTGCAAGAGGCAGCAACTCACCTCTAAAAGCAGCAAGAGAAGTAGAAACCAAACTGACCATGGGAGGTCAGGCTTTAAGAAGACAACCAATTTCTGTGGCAGCAAAGGGATGTCCTCAGAGCCACCTGTGTCATCACAAATCCCCAAACAGCATCACCTGAGGTGCTCAAGCTTTGGCCAATACAGGACTCAGGGTTGTGCTGAAGCTTTGACCCAGTACAGGACTCAGAGGGTCCTGAGTTTTTTTCTTTACTCAGGAGGCAGCAAGCCAACCTCCCTGGCAAACACCTATTTTTTTAACCCTGCATTTTTCCTGAAGTCAAACTATTTCAGTAGCTTCCTAAGGGCATTTAGAGGTGCCACACAAAGTAGTTTGCCCTCACCCTGGAGCTGCCCCAAAGAAAGAGCCTCAGGCCCAGCTGACACAGCACTGCCAGGGTAGGAGGTGTAGGAGGTACCTCCAGCCCCCTGGGGCCACACGTGGTTTTATTCCTGATGTCAGCCTCTTAGCAGGTGATGGATGGATGCTGACAGGCAAGGCCAGGCACTCCCCTCATTAAGGATAATAATATAATTTACAGAGCATCCCCAAGGCCCTGTGGGGTTTTACCAACCCTCACTCTCATTCTGATGGATGCTGAGCGCCTTCTGGCCCCACAGGTTTTGGCGATAGGCAATGGAGGTGTTGAGCATCTGCCACAACCAAGTTTGGAGCCTGATCCTGGCTGTGCAGTCTAGTGCAGAGGGGTCATGCAGGCAGCCAGGCATCAGATCCTTGTTGCATGGAGAATGGAATGGAATGGAATAGAATAGAATAGAATAGACCTTTGAGATCATCGAGTCCAACCTATCACCCAACACTATCCTGATCTCAGCCTCCCCATGTTCCTGCAGCCCAGCAAGACAGGGGAGGCCAGATCCTCTGTGTCCCATAAGCCTGCATCCATGCCAAATCCTGCCAGTAAAACCAGCACCATGCCAAATGTGCCACTGTGTTTGGTGTGGTGGCATTTGGGGAGCACATTGCATCCACCTGGAGATGTAGCAGCTTTGTCCCTCTGCTTTTCAGACTTGCATTTGGCCGCAGAGCTGGGGAAGACGCTGCTGGAGCGCAACAAGGAGCTGGAGGACTCCCTGCAGCAGATGTATGCCACCAACGAGGAGCAAGTGCAAGAAATTGAGGTAGGGACACAAGCAGGCCAGAGGTGGGGACAAAAGCTGCTCAGCCACCACTGTAGCCTAAGGGTGATGGTGGAGAAGGGACATTTCCAGCAATGCCAATGACTTGGATGTCAGTAGAAGGGAAGTGCCATGGGGCACGGGAGTTAATGTATCTTCTATATGTGCCTGAAGTGGGATGGATGGATGGAGGTCTGGGATGGATGGAGAGATGGATGGATGGAGGTCTGGGATGGATGGAGAGATGGATGGATGGAGGTCTGGGATGGATGGAGAGATGGATGGATGGATGGATGGATGGATGGAGGTCTGGGCAAAGTTTTCCCAGTCCTGGAGAGAGTTACTGTCCCCTACTAATTGGTATTTTCCCTCTTCTCACATCCCCACACCCTGCTCAGAAGTACATGCCAGATTCTGGCACCAGGCTGCATCTGGGTCACGTTTGGCCTTTCCCTGCCCATCCGCCAACCCTCACACTCATTTCCCTTTGCTCTGCTGCAGCATTCCCTTGAGTCCAGTTATTCATAATCACATTTGTTCCCAGCTGGCCCCTCAGCACCTCTGAAACACAGCCCCCTTTGTTAGAAGCATAAAATAGCTCTTTCTCCGAGAGCTGCAATCCAAACCTCTGCTTCAAGCATCCTTTGGGGGTCAGGGCAGAATTTCTCAGAGCCTCCAGAACTGATCCTGGAGGCTTAAACCTGCTGTGTTGGGAGGATTTTCATTCACTGGAAAACTTTTAAGGATCTGTGAATTAAAAATGACTGGAACCCCTCCTGATTTACCAGGACAGAGGGCAGAGGAGGGCTATGAGATCCAAGAAGCAGCTCGTGATGGCTGCAAGGATCTGACAGCTGACGTCTGAGGAAGCTGGTGGATGGATTTAGCCATCCCCCCAGCAGCCCTTCAGGAGTTCAGCCACTGTAGGATTTGGGAGCTGAGCTGAGTGAGCTCTTGAGTAGATGCCTCTCTCCCAGGATAAAATCTTGCAGGCTCACAGAAAGGGGTCTTTGAACAGGCAGAAACCGACAGTCTCCTCACATTTCACACACTCAGGGGTTTCACCTGAACTCCCCAGGAAATGCAGCCTCTGCAACTGATCCATCAGGCAAGCCAATAACCAATTGGTAAAGGGTTTTCACTCCCAGGAGTATCAACTTTCTTTGGGTACTGAGAATGAAAAAGCAGCTAAATAGAGAGAGATCGAGGTTAATGCCCTTCACAGAGGGCAGGGGAAGTTCAGTGGTATTTAAGACAGAAAACTCTTTACATAGGGGATGAATATTTCAGTGGTGGAAGAGACTTCAGCCAAGCAGAGGATAAATCAGTCACAAAATGCATTGTCAGAGGAAGCAAAGGCTGTGGGAATTTCTGCCTGTGAAGCAACCTGGATTTTGGATGTGGAGTGTTTCTGGTTTGCTCTTTTCCTTGCAGTACCTGACCAAGCAACTAGAGATGTTGCGGCAGATGAACGAACAGCATGCAAAAGTCTACGAGCAGCTGGACCTGACAGCACGGGACCTGGAGCTAGCTAACCAGAAGCTCGTGCTGGAGAGCAAGACATCCCAGCAGAAGATACAGTGGTACAGCCTCCCCTCCTCCCACTGCAGCAATGCTCTACCCGAGACCTTCACCTCACCCTTCCCCAGCCCCAAAGCGCAGTGTGTCCTTGCCCTCGAAGCCACTCTCTTACCAGTCAAGGTTTTGCAGCTATTTACAACACAAGCCCATGGCACTGAGGCTGGTTAGCAGAGGTCAGGCATAGCACAGACACCCCTGGGACGAGGGCTGGATAGAGGAGCGTCTGAAGCTGCCAGGAGAGAGACATGGCAGCCCCTGCTCAGATGCATTTCCTTGAAGAAGAGGCAGACAATCGTATCAGGGAGCTCCCCAGCACACAACCCAGCAGAAACATTAGGCACAGATCCAGCTTCTGTGGAACTCTGGCTAGTCCGTGCTGAAACACACAGTTTGTCAATGATACTGCTTTCCTCAAAGAAGCCCATGATCAAGGTCATCCCTGCAAACAACAGCTTAAGCCATGTCCTTGCCGTGCAGCATCTTCTGCAAACGCCTGGGCAGGGAGGGAGTTTCAGGGCAGAGGTGGTCACAAGCTGCATTCACAGCCAGAACAAAACGAAATCGCTGCCCAGCCTCTCGGTGTTTATCTCTACAAGATAAACCAGAGGGAGAGAGTAAACAGCTTTGCCTGTTTGCTTCTAGTGCAGAGATGCTCCAGCACGGTGCTCACGTCCCAGAGGGGACTGTTTTACCCAACTGATTTGAGGACAGAGGGTCTCGAATTAGTGCAGTCCCTTGCTGCTCCTTCAGGCTCCCCCCCAGCCTTTCCTACAAACCCTCATTCAACAGCAGCCACGCAGAGGAAGCCCAACCACTGGCATGAAAACAAAGCACTGTCATGCCATCTGGACCTGGCACTTTGGGACATGGTTTAATGGCCACGGGGGGTTAGGCTGATGGTTGGACTCAATGGTCTTGGAGGTCTTTTCCAACTGGAAAGGGCAACAAAGCTGGGGAGGGGTTTGGAGCACAGCCCTATGAGGAGAGGCTGAGGGAGCTGGGGTTGTTTAGCCTGGAGAAGAGGAGGCTCAGAGGAGACCTTATTGCTCTCTACAACTACCTGAAGGGAGGTTGTAGACAGGTGGGGGTTGGTCTCTTCTCCTGGGCAGCCAGCACCAGAACAAGAGGACACAGTCTCAAGCTGTGCCAGGAGAGGGTCAGGCTGGATGTTAGGAAAAAGTTCTTCATAGAAAGAGAGATTGGCCCTGGGGATGTGCTGCTCAGGGAGGTGGTGGAGTCACCATCACTGGAGGTGTTCAGGAAGAGACTGGATGGGGTGCTTGGTTTAGTTGATTAGATGGTGTTGGGTAATAGGTTGGACTCTATGATCTCAAAGGTCTTTTCCAACCTGGTTAATTCTGTTCTGTTCTGTTCTATTCTATTCGGAACAATTCCGCGGTTCTGCAGTCTAGAAAATGGGAGCCCCTTCCACAGACTGGCTTTCTCTAGAGGGTAAAAACACCTCTCAAGGCCCCATAATGCCTGACCCCTCTCATTCATGTTCCCTCCTCTCTCTGCAGCTTGACAGAGACGATTGAGGGGCTGCAGAACCAAGTGGAAGAGCTGCAGAAGCAGGTGGAGGAAATGAGGAGTTTGGAGCAGCTCCGCATTCGGCGGGAGAAGAGGGAACGGCGCCGAACCATCCACACCTTCCCCTGCCTTAAAGAGCTGTGCTCCAGCCCCAGGTATGGAGCCTCACCCTTAGCAACCCCTCCAACCACCTCCTGACCTCCTCTGCTCACGAACAGGGGCTGTGGGAGGTTAGCACAAAACCCCACATACATCTCCACAGAGATCTAGGCTCTGCAGCAGAACCTGAGACTCAGTACCGGAGGTGAAGGGAGGACGTCCCTCTCTCCTACCTGCTCACCTAACCAGGTGGTATTGGCAGAGCCTTCATCATCCCAGCATCAGTGATGCCTCCAACAAGGAGACGTAAGCTGCTGCTCAGAGAGAGCCCAGGAGGACTTGGATGTGTCACACAGCTGTACCGGTGCAGGCTGCAAGGGGACAGGCATTGCCTGGCAGGGCTGGGACTCACCTGGCACGTTGGCAGGGAGCTGTGCAGGAGCACAGGCCAGGCAGAATGCATTGCCTGAGCTCTAGATAGCTCGAAGCAGCCTCTTCCAGCACAGCCCACCCCACACACATCATGTGAACAGGACCTGTACCCCAAGCTGCCTACTCAGCTTCTCTTCCCAAACCTGCACAGCTCATTTTCCCTTTGCAGCTGCCTCCCAGCACAGTACCAGCATCTCTGGCTCACTGAAACCAGTTGAAATGGTGCATCTGGTGCTATGTGACCGCAGTTCCCCCCAGGGAGCACCAGAGACACGCCGAGATGCACCACAAGCTGCCAAGTGCTGTACAATCACCTACAGCACTATTGCACACTTGCTCCTCCTTAAAACCCAGCCACTGTGTTAATTCAGTGACCTCAGGAGGACATTTCTTGCTCAGCTTTGTCCATAATAGAGGCTTCTTTAAATAGACAAGCAGTCAATAAACTTTGTTACTGAAAGCATCCCCTGCCAGAGGATACAAACAAAAGACACTTTTACTGCAGCAGCAACAGGGATATTTATGAGGCCACAACCTAACCCCCAGCCAAATCCACTTAGTGTCTCTGTGAATCTTTTCCCCCCAGTCCCACTCTCTCTGCAGTGCCTCGGGATCTCAGCTCAGCTTGCAGCTCTGCAGTTGGCTCTGAAGGTCAGGCTGGCCTTCAGGAACTTAGAAAGCTGTTCAATACCCCCCACCACTGTCATGTCTCCCAGGGGAATCCACGGTGCTTGCTCTTTTCCAATCTGTTTTAACCAGATAGGATGCCATGGGCACTTCACTGGGGAGGAGGGAAATCTGACTTCCTAACAGCAGTGTGTGAGAAGGAGGAAGTACTTGTTACAACTTCCCAGGCAATGAAGAATGGGCAACTTGGTCAGGAGTCTCTGTCTGCTTCCCTTGCTGTATAAATCTTCTCCCACTCCCTGGAACACCTCCCAGACACAGAATAGCAGAGCCTGAGCTTCTGGTTTTAGGCTGGGTGGGGTTTGGGGCTGTTGGCAGATACGAGTAGTTGGTGAACTCCATGATGCAGGGAGGAGCTGATGAACTCCATCAGGAAAAACTGAAAGCCTTCCACTTCGAAGCACTTGAACATTCTTCTTTCCCTCACAGCAGTGCTGATGGCTTACCCATTAACCAGGGTCTTTTACTTTCTAGGGTCTCCTTTCCCTCCTGTCTTTCATCACTGCTATCAAATGAGACTGCAGGTTCTCTGAGAGAGAGATGAGTCTCTGTGTCTCAAAAAGCCTCAACCCCGCTTTGTGGTCTCCTGGCACATGGGAGGAGGCCTCCATGAGCTCAAGTTACCTCCATTCTGGGCATTACTTACACAACCAGAAGACACAGTGAGTCCCTGGTGGAGTGTCACTCGGCCAGACTCTCTCACAGGGCTTTCTTCTCTTTCAGGTATGAGGACGCCTTCCAGGTCCACAGCTCCTCCACAGAGTTCAACCAGAAGCCACTGGAGAGGGAGAATGAGCGTCTGCAAGCCATGGTGAACTCGCTGAGGTCCCAGGTCAACCAGGAGAAGCAGCGGAAGGAGAGGGTGGAGCGAGAGTACAGCTCCGTGATCCAGGAGTACTCGGACCTGGAGCAGCGAGTCTGCGAGATGGAGAACTGCAAACTGCGCATCAAGGAGCTGGAAGCAGAGCTCCTGGAGCTCCAGCAGATGAAGCAAGTCAAGAAGTACCTGCTCAGCCGAGAAGACAACTTGTCCGAGGCCCTCCTCGAGCCGCTGAATAACGCCCCGGAGGCGGACTACATCGACCTCTCCGAGGAGGAGGGAGGGAAAAGCCAGGGGCCCTCGATGAGCCCTTCCCCTAACCACCCCGTGCGGAAGAGCTGCAGCGACACCGCCCTCAACGCCATCGTCGCCAAGGACGCCGTCAGCCGGCACGAGGGCAACTACACCCTGCACGCCAACAACGTGCGCAAGAGGGGCATGTCCATCCTGCGGGAGGTGGACGAGCAGTACCACGCCCTGCTGGAGAAGTACGAGGAGCTGCTGAGCAAGTGCCGGCAGCACAAGGACAGCGTGCGCCACGCCGGCGTCCAAACCTCCCGGCCCATCTCCCGCGACAGCTCCTTCAGAGACTTCCGGGGAGAGGGATACGAGTTGGAAGAGCGCAAAACCATGGAGAAGACCATCAGCAAGCACGTGGAGGCCGTGGACAAGCGGCTGGAGCAGAGCCAGCCCGAGTACAAGGCTCTGTTTAAGGAGATCTTCTCCCGTATCCAGAAGACAAAAGCAGACATCAACGCCACGAAGGTGAAAAACAAGAGCGGCAAATGAGCCCTGCCCCTCCACACCCCACCCCACCCCCACCCCCGCCACGTGCAATCACCACAGCCAAGGCTCCTCCTCAGCCCCAGGAAACACCACCTGGCCCCACGGCTTTGAAGGTTCGAGAGGTCTACATGCAAGACATTGTCCCGGAGACTCAAGTCTCTCTTGTTGAAGCTGGGGCTCTGGAGCAGTCTTCGGGCCACCTGTGTACATTGTAGTTAGAGGATGCCAGAAACCGTACGATGGATCTCTGCATGAGTCGCTGCCGGACGTCGCAACAGCAACGGAAACCACGCCACGAAAAGCAAAGCAAAGCAAAGCAAAGCAATCACCTCCTCCGCCTCCCCTCCTCAGCTTGTCTCACAGCCCCGATGATCCGCAAGCAAAAGCTTGGATGTCCTCCAGCATCCTGCCACAGCTGGAGCGCAGTGCTTCAAAGCAGAACAAAAAGCCATGAGGACTTCAGGAGCTGCTCCAGCACACCAGCCCCACCCTCCTCTCTGGTTTTATGGCCAAGAACCTACGCTTGCAACCCAAGAGACTTCCATCCACACCTCCCCCTTCCCCAAAGGGCAGTATGTTCTTGCTATTTAAGCCATCCTCTTAGCAGTCAGGTTTTTCAGCTATTTACAATGCAAGCTCATGGCAACTGGAAAAACTTGAAATGTTCAAACTGATTGTTCTGTCTTCATCATGATCATGGAGTGTCTCAGTCCATAGTCTCCAGACTTTGTAGGCATATGGGACTTCCTCTCTTTAAACATGCCCCACTCTTTGAGCCCAGGTGAAGCACTGTGCCTGGTAGGAACTTGATGACCAGGGCTTTCCCATAAGCTAGACGAGAAGTGCTATTACAGTATCAGAGACAACGCTTTCATCTCACGGTCTGGGTACCAGCCCTCTGTGCTGTGCTCTTCAAGAGGTTGTCACTGCCCCAGTGGAGCAAACACCTCACATACAGCTTGTTTGGGCTTGCAGGACTGACTAGCAGTGACTTGCATGCAAGCAGAAGGACAAAGCACCACACTCGCGTGGCGCCAGGACCTCTGGCCCTGGCAGTAGCACCAATCACACCTTGCCCCACACTTTTGCTCTGAACGTCTCCCCAGTCAAGAGGACAGATTTCAGCCTTCTGCTGAAAGCAGCCCTTCTTGGCTGAGCCACTGTCTCCAAAGTTTGCCACCTCTCATGCGCCAGCTCACTTTCCAGCACTGAAACCTTCCTCACTTTTGCTCCCACAGACATGCAAACACGCAGCCAAAAGGCCACTGCAGTCTCAGGAACCACCAGTTTCCATTTCTCATGAGCTAGAAGTCGACCTTCTTACGGTCAGACAGGTGTTTGAGGCAGAGAAGCAGCATTTCATTCCAGCTTAGGCAACACCCCAAGCACTGAGCCACCAAAAAAAAAAAAACCCACACCAAAAAAATCCCATAAAAATGAAGCAGTTCAGTGTTAAGCTACCTATTCTATACCTGCCTGGAGAAAATCTAGGCCAGATTTGGAGTCTATATTCACCAGCTTACAGCCCAAAAATCTTGGGTAAACGGTTGGGATATTTGAGGCAAAGAAACGAGACCGTGGCTTTGGAGGGGGAAGACTGTTCAAATGGAATTATCCTCCAAGTCTAGGGCCTTGATGGCAGAGGAGCTACTTTTCTTTCACTCACTATGGAATTAATGCAAAAATACCCCCAAAAGACCCCCTCTCGTTAAGCTGAGTCCCGTGGAGGTAAGTTGGTAGGAGTGCAATGCCCAAACCAGCCCCAGAGGTCTCCTCAAAGCATCCACCACCAACCTCTCTGCTCTTCCATGCTCTGCATTTTCAGGCACCCTATGGCCCCAAACTCAAGAAGCATTAGGAGTCATAGGCAGGACTGTGGCTACCAGCTCTGTAACAGTATGGAGAACCTTCATGCCTTATTTATTTATAACGGAAAGCAGTTGTCTAATAAAAGAAAAGAAATAAAACCAAACAACAACAGCAAGCAAAGCAGCATCCTTGGTTTTCTCAGAGCATTCACCACTCTGTTAGTTCAGCACTTGGAGCAGGGGAGAGCTGAAGCAACCTTGGCTTAAGTCAGCCAGTGTTTACTGCCTCACCAACCTGATCTCCTTCTATGATCAGCTGACTGCCTGGCAGATGTGAGGCAGGCTGTGGATGTAGTCTACCTGGACTTCAGCAAGGCCTTTGACACTGTCCCCACAGCAAACTCCTGGACAAGCTGTCAGCCCATGGCTTGGACAGCAGCACTCTGTGCTGGGTTAGGAACTGGCTGGAGGGCCGAGCCCAGAGAGTGGTGGTGAATGGTGCCACAGCCAGCTGGCAGCCAGGCACCAGTGGCATCCCCCAGGGATCAGTGCTGGGCCCCATCCTCTTTAACATCTTCATTGATGATCTGGATGAGGGGATTGAGTCCATCATCAGTAAATTTGCAGATGACACCAAGCTGGGGGCAGGAGTTGATCTGCTGGAGGGTAGAGAGGCTCTGCAGAGGGACCTCAACAGGCTGGACAGACGGGCAGAGTCCAAGGGCAGGAGATTGAACACATCCAAGTGCCAGGTTCTGCACATTGGCCACAGCAACCCCAGGCAGAGCTACAGGCTGGGGTCAGAGTGGCTGGAGAGCAGCCAGGCAGAGAGGGACCTGGGGGTGCTGGTCGATGGTATGCTGAACATGAGCCTGCAGTGTGCCCAGGTGGCCAAGAGGGCCAATGGCATCCTGGCCTGCATCAGGAGCAGTGTGGCCAGCAGGAGCAGGGAGGTCATTCTGCCCCTGTACACTGCACTGGTTAGGCTACACCTTGAGTCCTGTGTCCAGTTCTGGGCCCCTCAGTTTAGGAAGGATGTTGAGTTGCTGGAACGAGTCCAGAGAAGGGCAACAAAGCTGGGGAGGGGTCTGGAACACAGCCCTGTGAGGAGAGACTGAGGGAGCTGGGGTTGCTTAGCCTGGAGAAGAGGAGGCTCAGGGGAGACCTTATTGCACTCTACAAATACCTGAAGGGAGGTTGTAGACAGGCAGGGGTTGGTCTCTTCTCCCAGGCAACCAGCACCAGAACAAGAGGACACAGTCTCAAGCTGCGCCAGGGAAGGTTCAGACTGGATGTTAGGAGGAAATTCTTCACAGAGAGAGTGATTGCCCATTGGAATGGGCTGCCCAGGGAGGTGGTGGAGTCACCATCATCGGAGGTGTTTAGGAAGTGACTTGATAGGGTGCTTGGTTGCATGGTTTAGTTGATTAGATGGTGTTGGATGATGGCTTGGACACGATGATCTTGAAGGTCTCTTCCAACCTGGTTTATTCTATTCTATTCTACTCTTGCAGTCATCTGGCTGCTGCAGGGGTGTGGGAAGAGGATCTCCTTCCCTTCCTGGTTTAAACAATCCTGTGTGAATCAGCAGCACGGTTAAGTGGAGAGCAGCTTAAATATATTTCCCAATGCTTTACTCTCTTCTTGGACAAAAAGCAGCCTTCTCAAAGAATTCTCAAAGCTGAGACTTTCCTTCATAGCTCTTTTGACTTTTAAGAACAGCAGAAGAGCTAATTCTTTGATTGTGCAGTGGTGTGTTGGTTGTTTTTTTTTTCCACCTATGATTTGGGTCAAGAAAATGCTTTAGGCTCCTGTGCAGGAAGCAGAGAGGAAATGCTGAACTCTCCTGCTGCATTATTTATATAACACACATTTTATGCACTTGGACTACTAACATTTGCCACACAATACCAAGGAAAAAACCCCCACCACCCAAAAACCAAAACAAAACCAACTTCTTTTGTCAGCTCTGAACGTCTCTGTAAACCCCACACCATTTCCAAGCTCTCCAATTCAAATGTTATTTTTGGTTTGATCTGCCTTGGCAAACCACACATTGAGAAAGGACTGAGCATGGGAAGAGCACACTATTAGTCTTTGGCTTAACAAAGGGAACAGCTGCCATGGCTCAGCAGTTTGTTCAGCAAAGTGCTGAGAACGTTTCTTTGCTGGGTCCAAAAATATTAGTGGCCATATATACACGTCCTGATGGCTCTGTGAGTCAAAGTCACTTGATTTTATGTCTTTTTTTTTTTTTCTCCTTGAGGCTTTCAGCACTCAAAGGAAGAAAAAAAAACTATCAGCACCACCAGCCCTTTTATCCCAAGCTCCTAGCAAAACTTTTCAGGCCGATTTGAAAACACCCAACACCAAACACAACTCCGTTATGAGGGAAGAAGAAAGTGATTAAGCAACCACAGAAAGTGGTCTGATAGAGAGCAGCAGTAATTTAACAGCACAGCTCCCTGACACGAAGCAGAGAGAAAAACAAGGCATGCAATTAGAGCACCAGGTCACAGCAAACAATGATTTGGCAAACCCAAGGACCCTATTCAGCTCACACCATTAGGAGCCCATAAAAGGCACAGCTCGCCAAAACTTCTGGTCTCCACTGAATTTGAAAGATGACATCCAGACAAGTGCAGCTCCATCACACAGAATCAACAAGGCTGGAAGAGACCTCAAAGATCATCACGTCCAACCTGTCACCCAAGACCTCATGACTACTAAACCATGGCACCAAGTGCCATGTCCCCTCTTGAACACCTCCAAGGATGGTGACTCCACCACCTCCCTGGGCAGCACATCCCAATGACGAACGACTCGCTCTGTGAAGAATTTTTTCCTCACCTCATGCCTAAACTGCCCCTGGTACACCTTGAGACTGTGTCCTCTTGTTCTGGTGCTGGTTGCCTGGGGGAAGAGACCAACCTCCTCCTGGCCACAACCACCCTTCAGGTAGTTGTAGACATCAATAAGATCTCCCCTGAGCCTCCTCTTCTCCAGGCTAAACAACCCCAGCTCCCTCAGCCTCTCCTCAAAGGGCTTGTGCTCAAGGCCTCTCACCAGCCTCATTGCCCTTGTCTGGACACGATCCATCAGACCTAGGCTGGCTTCTTACTTTACCACCAGTTTGACTAAGCCTTCAGAAAAGCATCCTCCATCACAAATGGACCACTTGAAGCACAGAGTCAAGAGTTTGACAGAGCTCCAATGCTTATGGGGAAAGACATTTTCTGATTCAGCAGTCTTCCTTCTCTTGCAGGAGCTGAGACCTTCTGGAAGGTCTCTCAAAGTCCCAACTTGCTCTTACATAAACAGTTTGTGACCTCACCCACACAAGAAGCAACCTGCTCCTGGGACACATCAGCTTTTGCATCATCTTTCAGGGGTGGCTCCTTACAGCTCTTGCTCACCAGTGACCACCATCACCAAAGGGGCCGAGTTTGCTTTCTAAGCCAGCAGCAGTACTGAGGCAGTCCATCTTTCCAGCTTAAACATCAAAAGCTTTGCTCTCCTTGGGTCATCGCAAGCCCTGCCTGCCAAGGAAAGCCCTTCCCAGCCATCCAAGCAGAGATCATACAGCTTCTTACCAAGGCTCATTGGCCATCTGCATCCACCTACACAGTATGGGAATGGAGCAAAACCAGAAATGTTCTTTCAGGTGGCTCTGGTTTCAACTCTATGACCTCCAGGCTCTCTTCCCAGCCTCTCTGTGCACTAATGACACTGTCCTTGGCACGTGTTACCAGCACAGTAACAACAGGGACACGTCTGACCACAGTTGGTAAGATGACTCATCCTGCTTTGGATGTTTTACCTGCCCCTCTGGCTACAAATCACAAAGACTTACCTGTTCCCTGATACAAATTAAGGTCACCAGATGGCATGGTTTGTCTCTGAATGTACTGGGGTTTTTTCCTTTAAGTATTCTGGTTTCAGCCAAGTTTGGATGAGGGAAGCAGAGCAGAAGTATCCCAGCACAAAGAGATTTGATTAAAACAAAGTGAGAACCCCCCCCTTAGCCCCCAAGTGCTGCTCAGCCAGAGGCAGCACAGATCAACCATATCAATATTTAGGACTTGATCCCTTTGTGAGGAGTGAGTTTCTCTGATTTTGTGCTGATTATCTGGACGTGACCCAGCCCAGACCCTCCATCACACATCATCTCTACATCAGCTTTGAAACACTCCTTTAGACTTCACCCCCCGTTTAAAACAGAAGATTGTCAGCTCCTGTCAAAACACCAGAGCAAACAACAGCCCCATCCCTGCCTCTGCATTTTTCTGCTGCCAGAAATAGCAATCCCTACCCCTCCTGAATGCACACCCTTCTTGTCACGCCAACCTGACAGCTCCAATAGGAATAAGACTTGAAAGATTTCCACAAGTGCTTCACTCCCCTGCATCCCTCATCCACCTTCAGTGTCTCTCTTCCAGACTTGGAAACACATAGGTGCTGCCACATCAGCATTCCAGATAAATAATTAAATCAATACATGAATACATAACTTTATTGCACTCCAGCAGATAAAAATCTGAAAGCTGAAGCATCTCAGGTGTAAAAATTAGTACACAGAAAAATGTTGGAGGTATCTTCCCTTTTCCACCCATCTGTCACTGCTCAGCTCACAAAGGTGTGGGGTGCATGTGGGAAGCACACTGTCCCACATCGCAGCCTGCACCACAAGTAGCTGCAAACAACCTGCCCAAACCAGCCTCCAGTTTGCACCCCAGGGTCTCCCACCGCCCACACCACACCTCCCTCACAGGTCACACCAGGGCTCCACATAGCCACCTCACCCCAGCATCCCCACTCCTAGCCACCCCATCCCACCCCACAGCAGTGCCTGCCTCAGCACCCACTGACCCCATAACACCACCACAACCCCCCGACACCCCACATCCCCCACTCTGCACCCCAGAGCCCCTAGGACTCCTACATCTCCCACTCAGCACCCACCATACCCCATATACCCCTCCAGACCTCCTACATCCCTCCACAGACCCCATAAATTCTCTCCCTAAACTTCCTAAATCATCATCCCCCCAGACCCCATATTCTCCCCAGACTTCCTACAACCCACATATGCTCCCAGGCTTCCCACATCCTCCCATTTACCCCCCAGACACCACACACAGAGGGCACTCCATCTACCCCCTCTCACCTCACAGACCCCTCGTTGCAACCCCCGAGCCCAGACTCCATGGGTACTATACACCCCCCAGAGCCCATGCATCACCACACGTACCACCCACAGAGCCCATACTCTTCATAGACCCCACACATCCCAACCCCTCTGACCCCGCAGCCCTCCCACGCCACAGGCCCCGCCCCGGAACGAAACACTCGGCCGCCGTTTCCGTGCGGACGCAGGGGCCGAGGAGCACCGCGGGAGCCGAGATGGCGGCGCACACGCTGCGGGGTCTCTGCGGGCCGCGGCTGGGGCTTCTTGCCGCCGGGTTCTCGCAGCGAGCCGCCGCCGGGGCCGAGTATCGGAGCATCTACAGCCTGGATAAGCTGTACCCGCCGCGGCAAGAAGACTCCCGCAGCGCCCCGGTGAGTGCCGCGTGGGGTGGAGGACGAGGAAGGAGCGAGGGGCGGGGCACGGCCTCTGAATGACAGGGAGCGTGGGCGGAGCTCAGCACAGTGCGCTGCTTTTGGTTGGGTGTGGCTTAGCGTAGGCGGGGAGGACGGGCGGAGCTTAGCCCAATAGTTTTGTTCTGTGATTGGCCGTGAGCTGGGGGGCGGGGCTTGGTCCATTGAGGTTCCCTGTGGCTGGGCGGGGTCAGGCAGCCCTAGGGGCCGGTGAGCCCCAGGTGCTGGTGGACCCCCGGCGCCTAACGCGGGCATCCCGCGGTGTGTTGCAGGAACAGACGCAGACGCAGCCGGCCACCCTCGACATCCCCATGGGTGAGTGTCCCCGCAAAACGGACCCGGGCCAAGGTCCCGGAGGTGGGCCACGTTCAGGTCTGTCGAGTCCGTGCTTAGTTCACTGAGCTGAGTCCCGGTGAAAACACCACCGAGGTACGAGTATCCCTCAGGCCTGGGTGCTGCAGCCTGGACCAGTCCCCTTCCTGGCTGCAGAACCTGCTGGGGACACGTCTCCAGCTGAGCACAATGCTTGGCTTCTCTTACAGATCGCCTGACTGTGACCTACAGCCGGAGCAGCGGCCCGGGTGGGCAGAATGTCAACAAAGGTGAGGAAGAGGTTCTTCCTTGGAAGGAAAAAAAATCAGTCTGCAGTCTGCTACACATGCCACATGAAACACCACCATCATCTGATCTGTTTCCGTTGATCCAGCATACAACAAGCCAAATAGATCCTGAAGCTTCGCAGCACCATAAACTCTCATCTTAACTCAAATAAAACTAAAAATACTTCTTGGTCTGCCATTGCCATTAAAAATAAGTAGCAACTGGCAACAGCAATAAATCTTGTGGTGTTTAGAAAGGCAAATACCACACAGAGTATCCATAAGAACTTGCATTTTGTCTTGTAAAGTAGCACGTAAAAATAGAGAAAAGCATAGCCAGCGGGACAAGGGAGGTGATTCTCCCCCTCTACTCCACTCTGGTGAGACTCCACCTGGAGTACTGCAGCTGGTTCTGGAGCCTCTATTATTAGAAGGAGGATGTGGACATGCTGGAATGTGTCCAAAGAAGGGCCATGAGGATGAGGAGAGAGCTGAAGCTCCTCTGCTGTGGAGACAGACAGAGAGTCGGGGCTGTTCAGTCTGGAGAAGAGAAGGCTCTAAGGAGACTTTATGATGGCCTTCCAGGATCTGAAAGGAGCTACAAGAAAGCTGGGGAGGGACTTTTTAGGGTGTCAGGTAATGATAGGACTGGGGGGAATGGAGCAAAACCAGAAATGGGTAGATCCAGATTGGACGTTAGGAAGAAATTACTCACTGTGAGGGTGGTGAGACACTGGAACAGGCTGCCCAGGGAGGTGGTAGAACCCTGGAGGTTTTTGCTGCCAGGCTGGATGTGGCTGTGAGCAACCTGCTGTAGTGTGAGGTGTCCCTGCACATAGCACAGGGGGGTTGGAACTGGATGATCCTTGGGCTCACAATTCTGTGATTCTAATAGAAGAAGGAAATTGCTACTGTAAGCATCCTGTGTTCCAAGCCAGCAGTGAACAAGACTGAATCAGCTCAGGAAGGCAAGTCATTGCACTGAAAATAAAAGATGCTGTTTTTCCTCCCAGTGAACAGCAAAGCAGAGGTTCGGTTCCACCTGGCATCAGCAGACTGGATTCCAGAAGATGTGAGAGAAAAAATGGCATTGATGGTAAGCAGCCCCACTTCCAGCCCTGCTGTAGCTCTCAGCAGCTCAGACAGAACGTCACGAGGCTCAGGTGGTTTTGGTGAGCCCCTCATGTTTTCCCCTCTTTAGCAAAGGAACAAGATAAACCGAGCTGGTGAGCTGATCGTGAACTCTGAAGAGAGCCGCTACCAGATGAGGAACCTGGCAATCTGTTTGGAGAAGATCAGGACCATGGTGACAGAGGCAACTGAGAAGCCCAAGGTGGTGTCAAAGGAGACTACACAGAAGCTCATAGAGAGGTACCTCTATTGAAATGGCCTCTGACCTATCATGTTACATCCTATAGTTTAGTGCAGCATCTTTTCTGGGCCACTCAATTTAACAAGGATATTGAGACACTTGAACATGTCCAGAGAATGGCAGTAAGGCTGGTGAGAGGTCTCAAGCACAAGCCCTATGAGGAGAGGCTGAGGGAGCTAGGGTTGATTAGCCTGGAGAAGAGGAGGCTCAGGGGAGACCTTATTGCTGTCTACAACTACCTGAAGGGAGGTTGTAGACAGGTGAGGGTTGGTCTCTTCACCCAGGCAACCAGTGAGAGGACAAGAGGACATACTCTCAAGCTGTGCCAGGTGAAGTTTAGGCTGGAGGTGAGGACAAAGTTCTTCACAGGAGGAGTTATTGGCCATTGAAATGTGCTGCCCAGGGAGGTGGTGGAGTCACCATCCCTGGAGATGTTCAGAAAAGGATTGGATGTGGCACTTGAAGCCATGGTTTAGTTAGTCATGAGGTGTTGGGTGATAGGTTGGACTTGATGATCTCTGAGGTCTTTTCCAACCTTACTGATTCATGATTCCATCTTCAAACAGTCTCCTTCATACTCATTTGCATTTCCTTACTTCTTCCTTCTTTCCCTATTTAAAATGATCACTGGTCCACTAGATTTTAACTGCTTTTTTTAATTGCAAGAACAAGGATTGTTTTGTCTGTCTGTGGACACTTATCAGCTCATCCAGTCTGCATTGTAACAGTGCTTAAAGCTGAATCATAGAATTGTTAGGGTTGGAAGGGACCCCAAGGATCATCTAGTTCCAATCCCCCTGCCATGGGCAAGGACCCCTCCACTCTAGGCCAGGTTGCTCAGAGCCACATCCAGCCTGGCACCAGGGATGAGGCTTCCACCACCTCCCTGGGCAACCTGTGCCAGTGTCTCACCACCCTCATAGGGAAGAACATCCTAACATCCAACCTGAATCTACCCACTTCTATTTTCCCCCCATTCCCCCTAGCTCTGTCACTCCCTGACACCCTCCAAAGTCCCTCCCCAGCTTTCTTGTAGCTCCTTTCAGATATTTAAATGCTTTCTCTGTACCCTAAAGGGTCTTTTCCTTTTGTTTCAGGGTGGAAAAAATGAACCGTGAGCGACTACGGCAGAAAAAGATACACTCGAGTATAAAACAGAGCAGGAAGGCAGACTTTGACTGAGAGCAGCAGAGAACCAAGCCCTTGGCACACCATCTTCTTGAAGCAGTGGCACTGGCAGCTGTAGGTGATGCTAAACTCGGGAGCCATATTGAATAGAAACGGTCTAAAAGTGTAAATAAAAGTATTTAACACCTCCTGTGGAAGCTAATGGTATGTTGTCACTGCCTCTCAGTTGCTTTGCAGGGGAGTGGCTGTTTCTGGAACCATGGAATTGAATCACAGGATTGTCTTGGTTGGAAAAGACATCCAGGATCATTGAGTCCAGTCATCAATCTAACCCCACCATGGCCATTAAACCATGTCCCCAGGTGTCATGGCCACAGGTTCCTTGAGCACTTCCAGGGACAGTGACTCCACCACCTCCCTGGGCAGCCTGTTCCAATCCCTGACCGCTCTTGCAGCAAAGAGCCTCCCCTAGCACGATTTCAGGCCATTTCCTCTTCACCTATCTCTTGTTACTTGGGAGAAGAGACCAAACACTTCAACCTCTATTCAGGGAGTTGTAGAGTAATGAGGTCTCCCCCTAGCCTCCTCTTCTCCAGACAACAGCCCCAGCTCCCTCAGCTGCTCCTCACCAGCCCTGTTCTCCCAACCCTTCACCAGCTTTGTTGCCCTTCTCTGGACACACTCCACCACCTCAATGTGAGGGGCCCAGAACTGAACCCAATATTCAAGGTGCAGCCTCACCAGTACCATTTTGGTTTGAGAGGAGGTTTTAGTCAGCTGTTTTGAATTGATTTGTAAATTCTTTCCTGTCCTTCATCCAGCCCTCTGCTCTGGGAGGTGTTCTCCCAGAACTCTCTGCTGCTGGACACAAAAGCAGCAGCAGATGTTGGGGGGGGGAGAAAAGGAAGAGTAAAAAGCTCTTCTAACTACACATCTAAAGCAGGAATTGGGGCATTCTCCATTCCAAACATCTGCTTTCCATTCTAGTTGATTTTTTTTTTTTACCCCCTACCCAAAAGGCACATCTCATTGTCTTAAATGACCCAAAAGCCACAGGAGGAGTGTGGCAGGAGACAGCTGGTCTCTTGTTAGTGCTAAAAGGCAGGAAAAAAATCACCCTGTCACTGCAGGAGGCTTCTGGACCTTCAGGGGGAACCCCAAAAACCTAAGTCTCAGAGGTTTTAAGGATCCCATCCCAGGCATGGGTCCCATTTAGACAGCACACTGACGTGGGTCACTGCAGGGGGCTCCAAGGTCCCGAAATGACGCTCTTTTCACCCCCTCCCAGGGCCCCAGTGGCCTAATGGATAAGGCACTGGCCTTCTAAGTCAGGGATTGTGGGTTCGAGTCCCACCTGGGGTGAGGGAAAGGTGGTTCTGTTTTAGGCAAAATCCCAGTTAAAATGGGGGGGGGGGCCTCTCTGCTGTGCCCTCTGCTGGGCCTTGGAGTGTAACTGGGGTGGGGGGGAGGCTCTGCTCCTACAGCCCAGTACCATTTAAAATGGGAGACTCTGTGCTTACACAGCCCAGATCAGTGTTTACATCTGCATACAGCTGACATCCCACATCCTCCCCAGAACGGTCATCTTGACAACCCTCCCAGGACACCCCACCTCAGGCTAGGCACCTCCACCTCTGCACAAGCCCAAATTCTACCTAAAGGTTTCCTGTGCAGGAGAGGGGTGGCTGCAAGCCTCCACACTCATAAAGGGGTCTGCAGCTCCATGCTGTGCCCTGGCTCTTACTAGCAAGGGAGATGTCACTCCTTCAAACGTATTTGACACTGAAAAGCCATCAAAAGAACATCAGGTGGGACAGCAACAGCTGAGACCTCCCATGACCAGATCTCACAGACCTGTATCTCCTGCTGCTCAGGTTCCCCTCTCCAGATTTGCCAAATTTTGCTTAAAACCTTGGGGCCAGCACACACCACCAGGGTTATCATAGAACCAGAGACTGGTTTGGGTTAGCAGTGGCTTTTAAAGGTCATCCGGTCCACCTCCCTGCAGTCACCAGGGGGCATCTGCAACTACAGCAGTTTGCTCAGAGCTCCAACCAACCTGACCTGAAACGGTTCCAGGGTTGGGGCATCTACCACCTCTCTGGGCAGCCCAGGCCAGGGGCTTACCACCCTCAGTGTAAACAAATAAGCAAACAAACTAATAATAATAAAGAAATCTTTCTCTCTAGTCTGAGTCTTCCTCTTCTCGTTTTCAAACCCTCACCCTCGTCTGGTCACACCAAGCCCTGCTAAAAAGGTCCGTTCCACCTTTCCGATTGTCGTCCTTAAGCGCTGAAAAGCCACCATCAGGTCTCCCCGGTTCGGAGGAGCTGAGATTAAAATCACATTCCAGGGCGCTACCAGTCACACGCCAACAAACCCCACCGTCAGCCACACCCGGATGCTTGAGCCGGGCCCTAGGCATGTCCCAGGAGGCGGAGAATCCCTTCCCCCGCCTAGCGAACCCCTCCGGCCCAACCACCCCCCGGAGCGGAGGTGGATCCGCGGAGGGGAAAAGGAGTCACCCCAGATGGGACTCGAACCCACAATCCCTGGCTTAGGAGGCCAGTGCCTTATCCATTAGGCCACTGGGGCTGTACATTAACAGCCTTTTGGTGCCTTAACTTAACTCTCTGATGGCCGGAGGGCAGCGCGGCTGTTGGGTGTATAGGTAGGGAGTCCCTACCCAGCTCCGGAAGGACTCCCCGGAACTCAGCATCCCCCGGAGCAAGGCAGCCCCGTCCTCACCCAGCCACGCAGCTCTCCTTTCTCCCACCATCGCCCAGTAAAACCGTCCAGAGCAGCCCCAGCGCGGTGACAGCCCGGAAATGAAGCGCGAGGTGGGGAAACACAGGCAGGACCGGAATGGAGACCCCCTGTGCAGGGCACGGTTCCCCCCGCGCTGCCGCGGGAGCTGTCGCTGTCTACGGCCCGGTTTCGAAGCAGTAAGACCCCCCCACACACCCCCCTTCCTTGCCCTCCTCCCCAACAACGGGGCCGCTCGCTACGGACCCCGCGGAAAAAGCGGGCGAGGGGGAGGGGAAATGGGGGGATGTGAGCAGGGGAGGGGAGGGGATGACCCTTTCGCGGCCCTGGTGGCCTAACGGATAAGGCATTGGCATTCTGTGCCCGGGTCGCTAGGTTCCAGTCTCACCTAGGAGGGCAGACCCATTTTTTGGTACCCCAGCTCCTCTCAGAAGCAGCAAGGGAGGGGGAATGTATGGGGACCCTGTCCCTGCACACAACCCCGGCTTCTACCTGGGGCTGGGCACCCGTGCGCTGGGGACCGGCTCCCGTTCCCCTTCACCCCCGGGACGGGGCTCCGGGCGCTGGGGACCGGCTCCCGTTCCCCTTCACCCCCGGAACGGGGCTCCGGGCGCTGCTGTCCTGCCACGGAACACAGCCCTGGGGCATGAATACACAAACCGCTCCCCAGGCAGGAGATCCCCGGGGACTTGCAGGGTAGATCCCACCCCAAAAATGCCCCCAGCACGGTCATGATGCCTCCGGCTGTGCCACAGTGCTGGTCCCGGAGACGGTTCTCAGCCCGGGGGTTTTGATTGCATCCACCCCGCCCGGAAATTAAACTACTCGTGGATCTCAAAACAACCACGAAGGGACTCGAACCCTCAATCTTCTGATCCGAAGTCAGACGCCTTATCCATTAGGCCACGTGGTCCCCCACAAATGTGCTTTGGGGACAGTAACACACACCGGGGGCAGGGAGTCCGGTGTGGGGGAAGACGGGGGGGGGGGCATCCCTGCTGCCCCCTGCACATCCCCCACACTCCATCCCTCCTGGGATTGGAGCTGTCTCTTCTGACCCAGCAATGGGGGTGAGCAGGTTGGGGTCCCTCCCACCATGGCGCCCTCAATGCCAGAAGGTCATTCATTGTAAACGCCCCCCACCCCCCCCCCCCCCCAGCCTCATCTTACCCTATGTGTGCTGATGGAAATAGTGCCATGCAAGAGTGAGCAGTAAAACTCCTCTTCTGCCACCAGCCTCACTGCTCAAGCCCTGAAGACACCAGCAACTGAGAACATAAATGTAACCCAAAAGCAAAGAGCTGACCCCACCCAGGAGACACACCCAACACAGAGCACCTGGGGGTCTCTGGGGTCAGGCACACCCAGGCCTTCCCTGCCACATCACCACAGAAAGGCAAAGACAAGACCATCACATCCAGCCAAGGCTGCGGAGGAAGAAGCAGGGCAAAAGGAGCTTTTGAATCCCAGGGCTGGGCATTAGCAGGGAAGGAAGAAGGATGGGGACGTCTGGGACCCTGGAGACAATTAATTCTTTCCCATGACAGCATTCAGTGTGACGGTCATGGTGTCAACGAGCTGCTGGTGACAGGCACCTGCTGTAACATAGCACCACTACAGCACCACAGCATGACGCAAGAGAAGCACCACAAGCCTCGTTAAGCTCCTGCTCATTATCAAGAGGACCTCCAGCATTCTCCTCCCAGTGTGTTTGCTCCCCCAAACTCACAGTTCTCATCTAATCCTAAAACAAGAGTTCCCTGAATCCTGCTGCAGGGCAGGAAGGTATTTGAAGCTCTTCTGCAGCCATGGGAGGTTTTGGGGACGTGCTGGTTCCTGCATTCATCTCAGCTTCAACTAACCTTCCTTTTCTGTCCATCAAGCAAGAGCTGAGCAGAGATGTGCTGGAGAGAAAGGGCTGCATGAGAAGAGCATTTGTGCTCTGTGGGTGTGCAAAGCCACCCAGCGTGGCGAGTGGCAGCAGACAGCAAATGATCCAGAGCAGCTGCCCCAGCTCTGTCCACCCTGGTCCCAGGGAGCTCACCAAGAAGTGGAGGACACAAGGGGATGTAGAGCACAAACCCAAGTGGTGTCAAGATGGGGAGAGGCTGGTGCAAACTGGGGGAACAGGTGAGCAGCACCAATCTAAATATGTGGTGGAGATGGCATGGCCAGGCACGCCTGGTGCCTGACTATGGAGTGGGGGTCAGGAGACCAAGCCCTTCATGGCCAAGTGGCTCCTTCCCAGGTGGGACATGGCCCCAGGCTGTCACCTCAGGGTGAAGGCAGGGCTGCAGGGAGCTCCTTGTTCAGCTGGCAGGCATTACCTGCTCCTTGTCCATCGCCAGAGAATTTGCAGCCCTTGGAAAGCCATGTAGCACTGCAGCACTTCCTTCAGGGCTGTTTTCATCCCTCTCCATGCTAATTCTCATCAACCAGCCAGCAAAGACACTTCTGCTCAGGAGTAGCAGCAAGTTGAACCACCTTCTGCCTGAGCTTCAACATTACAGAGGGTGGAGAGAGGCCTAAGCAAAGCCATTACTGATGAAGTTCCTCAGACCATGCAGTGAACCAGCCCAGACCCCCCCAAAACGCTGCCACCAGGACTGCCTATGTCCAGGAGATACAAAGAAAATGCTGCCCAGACAAAGCCAAATGATCAGACACCCCCAAGAGCCACTTGATTCTATCCAAACATGTAAAAGCTTGCAAAAAAAGTTCTCTGGCCATGCATTCAACCACAGCCCTGAAGCTGGTCATTCCAACAGGTGGAAGTCAACTAGTTCCAGGTAATCTCAGACTGGAGACCCTCCTTTAGCTGCTTTCCTCAGCCCCTGGAGCAGGCAGGGTTTGCTGAGCAGCGCAAGGACCTCCAGCTCAGCGTCCTGGGCCTGCCAGCAGTTCAGTGCCCAGGGCTTTAGCAAGTTTGCTGCTTTCCAGGCAGCAGAGTCATTTCCTGTCACACCTAAGAGGGCAAAAATACTTAGTAAGAATCTTCACTTCAAGATTCACTTGTGTGACATCACCCTGACCACAGATGCCTCTTAAAATCCATTAACTCCACAGGAAAAGACCCTCCAAGCAGTGTTTAATGCAACAAACCTGAGAGGGCATCACCTCAAAAGCACTTATGTGGAGAACTCTGGCCCCAGGGTATGACAGCCAAACTGCATGACCCCAGCCACTTGCCCCTCATGGAGATGTGGTTTCTGGTGGAGGAATAAAGCTTCCTTCCCATTAGAGCTTGTCCTCCTCTGGGATGAGGTTTGCCTGACACCTGCAAGGTAATCATTCCCCCAACATCCAGTGGCTTTCACCTGGTGGTCAGATGTAGATGATGATACAGGGGGTAAAGAAATGCAGCTGAAATTCTCTGCCTGGTCCCTTCCCAAAACAGCCCCAGCTCTGCTCAGGGAAGGCTAAACACACAACTTCAACTGCTCTGCATTTGCACACTGTGGAACATCTTGGCATGTCCTAAGCTCCAGCCAGAACCATCCTTTCAGTAGCACCCCTCCAAAACCCACCCTTTCATTAACAAACTTCCAAACCCCACCCTTTCATAACAGATCCCAAGGCAACAGCTGGTGGTTATTCCCCCAGCAACAACCTCACTTAAACCAGGACCTCAGGACTGGTTACATCAAGTTATCTACCTCTGCACCACAGACTGGGACAGTTTGTAGCTGCTCCTCATGGCTTCCCTTTTTTCAAGAGATCTAAATAGGGACCGCTGGCCAGGAGCAGAGAACCACATCATCCCTACACATCTTGTGTACAGCAGCTGTTGGCACAGCAAGCAAGGCTGGAGCTGCCATGGGGTTCTCGATGCCCCAGAATGCATGTTGTGGACCACCTCAACATCCCTTTTCACTCTCTCCCTCTGCAAGCTCTGTCTTTATCAGCTGTGCTCCCAAACCCGTATTCAGCAGGGTTCTCCCAGTGCATTAATCTCCTTAATTGATATCTGCTACCGGGGATGGATGGGAATTTTCCTCCCCATCTACTCTGCCGTGGTGAGGCTGCACATGGAGTATTGTGTCCAGTTCTGGGCTCCCAGTTCAAGAGAGACAGAGAACTACTGGAGAGAGTCCAGCAGAGGGCCACGAAGATGCTGAGGTGCCTGGAGCATCTCTGTGAGGAGGAAAGGCTGAGAAGCCTGGGGCTGTAGAGCCTGGAGAGGTCCTGGCGTCTCCTCCTCTGGAGAGACTCCAAACCCACCTGGACATTGTCACCCTGGGCAACCTGCTGTGGGTGACCCTGCTTTAGCAGGGGGCTTGGACCACATGATCTTTAGAGATCCCTTCCAAACCCCATCATGCTGGGATTCTGTTGAACACCTTCTCATAGAGCAGCTACAGCCAGCACCCACCGGACTGAAGCAGCAGGAGGAGGAAAAGGATGAAGAGAAAGATGTCGAACGCAACTGAGGCGCTAAACGAGGAGAAAGAGCACGGAAACAGGGCTGACACCGGCAAAAGGCAACCGCACTCACCCCAGATGGGACTCGAACCCACAATCCCTGGCTTAGGAGGCCAGTGCCTTATCCATTAGGCCACTGGGGCTGCGCAGGGCGCGCGCCCCGGCCCGCGGGAACGGCCCCGAGCCCGGTACCCGGGCACAGGGAGCTGGGGAGGGGGCAGCCTGAGCCCGGGGCCCATCCGCCGCGGAATGAACCGCGGCTGGGGGGAACCGGGCGTGGAGCTGCGCTCTGCCGGGAGCTGGAGGGGTGCGGCACGGCAGCAAACCCCGGGGCTGTATTGTCTCACCACCCTCAGCGGGGAGGAGGCGCGAAGGGCCAGCTGGGAAAAGCTGAAGCGGGCTTAAAAGTGGGGGCGAAAAATGGCCGACCACGAAGGGACTCGAACCCTCAATCTTCTGATCCGAAGTCAGACGCCTTATCCATTAGGCCACGCGGTCACTTGTGATGCTGTGCCCCCCCAGTGCTGCTCCCAGCCCCCGGCATCTCCCACCCGACCCCGGGTTCCACCGCCACCCCCGGCAGCGCCCAGCCACCAGTATCAAGATCATCTCATTGCCTTACAAGTTTCATGCGGGTCTGGACTCCATCCCCTTCCTGTCCCACAGGGTGAGCAGCGGCAGGAGGGACATTGCACAGAGCATGCACTGGAGCTGAGAAACTCTGCAACAGGACACAGTGGGTACCAAAGGTTTGCAGAGCAACAGGACAGGTTCACATCTGCTGTGTACTCACATCCTACCAGCTGCTGGTAGATGTAAGGCACTGCTGGAGGCCAAGCCACCTCTGGCATCATTCTAGGGGTTCAATGTTGTCCCACCTCTAGTGACACTGTCTCCCACCTCTATGAGCTCCTACAACCATTGCAGCCCTCAAGTCCCAGCGCAGAGGCCACCCCAGCTTCTCCTCATGCCCCTTATATCTGGTTCATGTCCCATACTCTTCCCACTTCATAACTCAAACACAACCAGAGGCTATCTATAATGTCCCAGCAGGATGGAACTTCCAAGCACACAAGAATGAGGCTACTCACCCGGAGGTGCTGCTGGAATCACAGCAGAAAAAATAGGCAGTGGTGGAGAGAGAGGTGGCTGAGGGAAACACAGATGGAGAAGTGAAGTAAAGAAAAAAAAAAGGTCTCTGAGGCTGTCACCTGAGAAGAGTTGGAAAAGAACCTCGAGAGCATGGGAGATCAGAGACAGAAAATCAGTGGGTGTGGGAAAGGCTCAGTGCTTTGGGGAACGAGGGCACAGAAATGAGCAGGTGTTCTAATGCCCACAGCCCGGGCTGCTACAGAGCAGGACAGGGCTCGAAGGGGAGCAGCCTCTTTTTCCCCCCTCATGTCACACAGACATTCCCCCATTTCAGTGGGGTTGTAGCAGAATCTCAGCTCTGCAAATGAGCCAAGCTTTGCTTCTGAGTGTTTCTGGCTCCTTGCTTTTTGTCTGTGGAGCTGGGCCCTTTCTTTCCCTCTCCCTCAAACTGTCAGATTTACTGGGGGGGGAAGTTGTTTTTTTCTTTTTAATGACCTTCATTATTCCTTTACCACGACTAAAGGCTGCTCCCAAGAGCCAGCTGAGTGCATCAAACCATTAGCAATTCCTTCCTCCCAGTGCAAATAAATACATAAAAAGCCTAGCTTCTGTTTACAACATCCCCATCCCTCATTAATAAGTATCAAACCAAAGTCCACGTAACAACTGACTCGTCCTGGAAACGTTCATAACTCACACACCACCACTGTCCTGCTGGTCTGGGAGCAGGAGATGATGCTGAGAGCTTTTATAGCTATTCTCACCTTTTCTCTTGGTACAGGTAAGTCCTGAAGGGGTAGAAAAGCTTTGAGGAGGGATTCACCCCTCTGCTCTGCCCTGGTGAGACCACACCTGGAGTATTGCATCCAGTTTGGGGCTCCCCGGTTCAGGGATCTGCTTGGGAGAGTTCAATGGACAGCTACCAGGATGATGAAGGGACTGGAGCATGTGCCCTGTGGGGAGAGGCTGAGACATGGGGCTTTTTAGTCTGGAGAAGAGAAGACTGAGAGGGGATTTAATAAGTGTTTATCTGAGGGCTGGGGGTCAAGAGGGAGGGGACAGGCTCTGCTCAGTTGCATCCTGTGATAGGACAAGGGGTAATGTATATAAACTACAGCACAGGAGGTTCCACCTTGACATAAGAAGAAACTTCTTCACTATGAGGGTGACAGAGCACTGGAACAGGCTCCCCAGAGGGGTTGTGGAGTCTCCTTCTCTAGAGACTTTCAAGCCCCATCTGGATGTGTTCCTGTGTGACCTGTGCTAGATTGTATGGTCCTGCTCTGGCAGAAGGGTTGGACTCAATGATCTTCGCAGGTTCCTTCCAACCCCTAACATCCTGTGAGCCTGTAATGATGGGTTTGATGCCCACAGCTGTGTGCCTTTCTCTTTTGGTACATCTCTTTCTCACACAGGTTGAGATCTTGCCTGATCCTTTTCTGATTCAAGTGGATTTTTCCTTCTTTCTAGCAAGGGCTGCTCCAAAGTATGCCTGCACCTACTACGATGTTGTTGAACACCTGAACATCTCCTCTCACAGCAAGCTGCACCCACACATACTGCCCAAGAGAGACCTACAGAAGCCTGTGGAAGTGAAGATGGATTTTATGCTGGTGGCTATTCTCTCTGTGGTAAGGACCCAAAACTCCTGGGCAATTGCTGGTTTGGGGTCTGAGCCTTCCACCAGGCAGGGTGAAGCCAGAAAGGTCACGGAGATGAGAATTAGCCCCTTCCCCTTCTTCAGATTTCTGCTGGTTGAAAGCCTTTTTGGAGGATTGGGAGTATTTTCTCCCAACTACTTCCAGGGAGAAAGCTCAGAGGCAGGTTCAGACCAACAGCCTGCTTTAGAGCAGGCTCTAAAACCAACCCTGAGCAGTGCCTGAACTGAGCAAAACATTTGCAGGGCACTGCCATGTAAATGTTAACAATAATCTACTTGGTTTTCAAACCACTGGACCCTATGCTCCCACCCTTCAGCTGCAGGACCAAGATCCTGCAGCTCTCTCCTCCTGAGCTGAGTTTCTGCAATCTCTGCTGTCCGCTGCAAGAGAACCAGAGGAGAGCTTCTGGGCTCTGCATTGGATCTACCTAAGAAAATCAGCTAAGTATCTTCCCTTTTGTTTCTCCAGGTCGAGAAGCTCCAGACAGTCACTTTTTACTTTGTGTTGAACCTGGTAAGTCCCTCGAGAGTGTTTCACTCCTGTGATGCCCAACATGATGGCTGAGCCCAGCACTCATTTCTCTCTTGCAACTTCTTCCTCCAGGAGTGGGAAAACACTTTTGCAACCTGGAACCCACAGGACTTCTGTAACATTACCAAGGTTGTTCTGCCCACAGAAACGTATTGGTCTCCCCCTGTCTTCATTTTAGAGAGGTAGGTTCCTCTTCCCTTTTTGTCCACTG
The DNA here is from genome assembly GCF_014839835.1 of Dryobates pubescens. Taxonomy (NCBI): domain Eukaryota; kingdom Metazoa; phylum Chordata; class Aves; order Piciformes; family Picidae; genus Dryobates; species Dryobates pubescens. The sequence goes on along the minus strand of NC_071631.1, from coordinate 17,829,451 downwards.
GCTTGAGAGAAATACAATTGAGGCAGAAAAGTTTCTGAGCAGGGCCTGTTGTGACAGGATATGACAGAACAAGGGGAGATGGTTTGGAACTAAAAGAGGGAGGTTCAGACTAGAGAGAAGGACAAAATGTTTTACACTGAGAGTGATGAGGCACTGGCTCAGCTTGCCCAGAGGGGTGGGAGATGCCACATCCCTGGAACCATTCCAGGTCAGATTGTTTGGTGCTCTGAGCAACCTGCTCTAGCTGCAGATGTTTCCCCTCACTGGACTTCAAAGGCCCTTTCCAGGCCAAACCAGTCTGTGATATTCTTGTAGAAAATGGCATTAACTCAATATGGTTTAATGTTGTTCCCATGAGCTCTCTGGAGCCAAGAACCTCATAATTTAGATTAATGCTGACCACAGTTCATACAAAGCACTTTGTGGCTCTCTCCAGACATGCCCCATCTGGGCTGTAGCTGAAGCTGAGGAAGCAGCAGAGCCCAGCAACGTCATGAACTGAAATGCCTTTTTGCAGCTTGCTGTAAGGTACAGGAGAGAGCACTGGGGGTCTGACCCAGGGGTGAGCACCACCCGCAGCTCTTGTGGCAGGGGGCAAAGAGGAGAGGCAGCTCTGCAGCACAGCAAAGCCAGCAAGGAGCCTCTGCCCAGGTGACAGTGGGAAGCAGAGTGGGGGGAGGAAGGAGTTTCCTTCAGAGGTGCAGAGCTACTACAAACCTAAGTGCAGAGCTACTACAAACCTAAGTGCAGAGCTACTACAAACCTAAATGCAGAGGCACTCACCAGCCCTTCAAGCCCAGGGGTTCCCCTCCTCCTTGCTGCATCCCATGGCTGGGTGACAGGACAGAACTCCCCCAGAAGGGTGTTGCAAGTCCAGGTGTCTGTGGGGCTGAGGAGCACTGCAGCACCTTGGAGCTCAATCACTCTCCACTTGTTTCCTCCAGAGTGAATGGACAAGGCTCAAACTTGGAGTATGTGGATGTCCTGCACAATGGCATCTTCAACTTCACCCAGGCCTTCCAGGTTACCTTAACCTGCAGCTTGAGGATCTTCAAGTTTCCTTTTGACACCCAGACATGCAACTTGAGCATAGCTTCATTCCTGTACCCAGGTACAGCAGCAAGCTGAGTTTTGCCACAGCTGGGCTACATTTGTAGAAGGCCTAACCCCTGGGTCCCCTTGGGGCCACATAACACCAGGGGAAATGTCATTTTGTTTTGGCACATTTCCCAGCCACATCTCTAGAAGCATCTGGATGTTCTATGGCAAATATCCCCAGGGACTTCTCTCTACCAACCAAGAGATTTAGGAGGCTCCCTGCAACAAGGCTACTTGTTCACAAGCAATTTTTGCAGGCCTGCAGATCTTTAGATAGATCTGAAAGTCATAGAAGCTAGAGGAAGACAAGGATAGCTTCAGGGAGCCAAACTGTAGCCAGAAATCTGTTCCTGGGGGGAGCATCCCTGCCAGTGACTGGGGGGGAGGAGGGGAGGTTGCAACTAGATGATCTTTAAGGTCCCTTCCAACCCAAACTATTCTGTGATTCTATGAATCTGTGAATCATCCCAACAGGAAGAGTTGCAAAATAAGCAGAGGTGACACAAGCCCCTCCAGCTCCTATCTGCAAAGGACAACTCCCTTAACTCACCAGGATTTCCCCCCAGATCCACATTCCCAGAGAGTCAGCCAAGGCTCTTCACTAAAATCCTTTAGGATTTCATCCTGATGGGCTAAAAAAAAAACCCCAGCAGTGCAGGAAACATTGCCTTTCCCTTTCTGCACACACTCTTGGTTGGGAGGGAAAGGGAAAGGAAACAACAGGTCTCTAATAAATACCTGAATTCTGCAACTTCTCTCCTCCTCTGCCTGCTGCCCAAGCAGCAACAGACCTCATCATAAAGACAAGACGGACACCAGCTGAGATGCTGAAAGCCAGCCACAGTTACCTCCTAAGTGATGGAGAATGGAAGTTCACCAACCTCAGCATCATTGAATACCTAGAAGGAATGGATGATGAGAATTTTGGTGTGGTCACCTATGTGGTATGTCAGTACTTTCATGCCCTGGTTTGCAAGCAGAAGAAGTAGGAACCCAGCTGATTTTCTGCCCGAGCGTTTGCCCCTCTCAGTAACCCAGCTCCTGCTCACGGTTTGCCCATCTTCTTCAACAGATTTCCATGGAGAGACGCCCCACTCTGTATGTTTTGAACCTGATCCTCCCAACCTGTGCCCTGTACCTGCTGGATATGGCTGTGCTGTTTGGACCCAGCTCTCTCGAGGAGAAAGTCAGTTTCCAGATTGCCATCATCCTTGGCAGCTCCATGCTAGCTGTGATTCTCAACGACATCCTCCCAACTTCCTCCAACAAACCACCTGTAATAGGTAACCATGGGTATTGAATAAACCCCAATGTCTGCACAGGTACCAGCCCTAAGGAAGGTCTTGGGATGTTCATGGGCATGAACAATGAGGTCAGGAACAGCAAAGCTTTGTCAGCTTGCTGGGGCCAGAACAGGTACCTGAATGCAGACAGGATTGCATTCAAGAAAATAATGCCAATTATCAAGGGCTTTCTCTTTCCATGTTGTTCTGCAGTGGTCTTCTTCTTAGGCACCTTCCTGCTCATGATCATGGCTGTGATAGACACCTTCTTCCTGTTGCACCAGCAGCACAAGTACCTGCGCTCAGACAAGGTTCTCAGGAGCTTCCTGCAAGGTAAAGCAACCCCTAACCTCTGAAACAAGTTTGGTGCAATGTACTGCAGGCTGGTTTGAGCAAGGGTGGGGGTCCTGAGGGCAACCAGTGCCCCAGGCAGGGTCAGCTGTGGTAGCTGCCCACCAACCTCCCTATAGCAGCACGTGCTCTTTGCAGACACACGTGCCGAGCTGCTGATGAAAGCCGACAAGCAGACCATGGCCAACCTCACCAAGGAAGGGACCAACCTGCTGAACCTGCCCAGGGCAGCCCAGGAGAAAGGGCAGCCAGCCCAGCCCCACTGGCAGCTGCAGGACCCATTTTTTTCAGTTCTGGAGAAGGTGCTCCTCTACAGTCACCTCCTCCTCTCCCTGGCATTTTTCACTGTTATTTCTGTACAATGGAGCAGCTAGAGACCAGCTCTGTGCAGTGTGGTCCAGCTCTTCTCCACTGCATTGCTTCCAACCCCTCCACTGCAACTTCTCTCCTGCTGCAGTTGTTTCAGTTGCCTAAACAATACCAAAACCCCAAACCCATAGGGTAGGAGACCTGCATGTTTGGTGCTTTGTACTCCAAGTCAGAACCATGGAGGTTCTTAAAGCACTCTGTGGGCTAGCAAGAGATCTGAATTAACACAATAGTGAGATTTGGGGAAGCTCACCTTCATTCTGCCTGTCTGAAATTCCTACCACAAACAGGACCAACATAAAAAGGAATCAATACCCCTCTGCTCTTCTGGAGGTGTTTCCATTTTGGGGGAAAGGTGTTTTAAGAAACCCACCTCAGATGATTAAATAAAACAATGCAAGTGTGAAGTGTTTGTAATGTCCTTTCTGTGAGTCACCATGAGGTTTCCCCTCACTGCAAGAAGGACATTGAGGTGCTGGAGTGGGTTGAGAAGGGCAATGAAATTGGTGACAGGTCTAGAGCACATCTTGTGGGGAGCAGCTGAGGGAACTGAGTTTGTTCAACCTGGAACAAAAAAAAAAAAGGGAGGCTGAGGAGAGACCTCATTGCTCTCTACAACTCCCTGAAAGGAGGTTGGAGCCAGGTAAGGGTTGGTCTCCTCTCCCGGATAACAAGAGGAAACAGCCTCTAGTTGTACCAGGGGAGGTTTAGGTTGGACATGAGGAACAATTTCATCCCCAAAAGGGTTGCCAAGCCCTGGAACAGGCTGCCCAGGGACTTGATCTCTGAGGTCTTTTCCAACCTGGTTGATTCTATGATCAAAACCAAGCTCACAGGTAGAGAAGACAAAATCCAGGAGAACTGGGCTGGCTTGTGAGTTACTGTGTTGCTCCACCTGTCTCAGAACCTTGCAACCTGATGGCCAAGACCTAAGCCACAGACAGGAGGCAAAAGACTTTTATTTAGAAGCTCAGAGTCTGACAGTCGTTAGACAAACTGCTCCCAGGTGAGTTTACAGGTCAGCAATTGGCTTGTGGGGCCAGAATGGATACTTCTCCTTGTCCAGTCTGGTCTCAGGGAAGGCTTCGTGCAAGTCTTCCAGCGTCATCTGATCGAAGGGAATCATGCTTTTGAGCTTCTGAAGCTTCAAGTGGGAGCAGAGACAAAAGTGTCACAGGTCACTTGTCAGCAGTAAGAGCAAAGTACACACATACAAGAGCAAGGGGTGTGCCAGGCTGGGTGGAAGAGAGCATTCACCCAGCCAAGTCCAGCCTTACCTGTTGCTCATACTGGGCAATACGAGCCTTGGAAGCCTGGACGTACTCAGCAGTGCTCTTAGCCTGCAGGAAAGGAGAGGATGTGGTGAATACAGGATCAAAACAATGACCCACAGTCAACCCATGAGCTCACAATTTAACTTGGCATTAAAACTCATCATCATTAGAGTAGGCAAGTTGACAGGACCTTGATCAAACCCCAGAGAGCCAAACCCTTCCCTGTGCTGAGATCTTGCTTAGCCAAAAGCCAGAGCCGTGTTTGAAGACCAGAGCCATGCTCTCACTCAGGCTGCCCTGCCTGTGCAGATGCACACACAGAACATCCCTCCCAGCTTCCCCACCCTCACAGAAGTCAAGAGACAACCCCACCACTAAGGAACAGTTTAAACACTTACAGCTTCCTGCTCCTGGGCATCAATTTTGGCAGACTGTGTATCCACAGGCTCAGGAACCTTTAGTGCACTGAACTGCAAATGGAAAGAGAACATTTGTTACATGGTTTGGGAAGAGATAATGTGTCACACCAAGGTCATTTCTCCTGGCAGCATTCCCTCCTTTCTTCCTAAGATATACTCACAACCCTGTTAAGTTAATGAGCTTTCTAAAGCTGATCAGCACAGCTTGACCACGTCCTTCACAAGCAGCGCTGCTCACCCATGAGCTTAAAGGAATCTATTCCATGCTGCACACCACAACCAGAACACATAATACCCCCCACCATCCATCACAGCACTGTAAGGAAGCAAGGAAGTCTGATATCACAGACTTATTTCCCCCAGGACAAAGCTCCCAGGTCCATCTGAGGTCAGTGGGTCCTCCCTGTCTTGGGAAGCCAGTTTTCATAGCACTAAATGTGCTTGTCTATCTCTGCTCATAAAGAGGAAGGCAAACCCTGCAGGCACCCATGAGCCTTACACACTTCACTGTGTGCAGAGCCACACTCACCACCTTCCAGACCACAAGTCAGAGAAACACTTTGACCTTTTGCTTCAGGAGAGGCACTACCTGAACACCCTCCTGCAGCCATAATAACTGATGAAGTTGTCTTCCACCAGCTTTCTCACTGTTAAGAACCACAGGTTTCCTCCTGAAAGGTGGCACTGAAGTGAACTCCTCAAGGTTAGCAATGCAGATCATAGAATCATACAACTGTTAGGGTTGGAAAGGACCTCAAGGATCATCCAACCCCCCTGCCATGGGCAGGGACACCTCACACTAGAGCAGGTTGCTCAGAGCCACATCCAGCCTAGCCTTAAAGCCCTCCAGAGATGAGGCTTCCACCACCTCCCTGGGCAACCTGTTCCAGTCTCTCACCACCCTCATGCTGAAGAACTTCTTCCTAACATCCAACCTGAATTTATTTACTTCTATTCTTGTTCCATTCCCCCTAGCCCTATCATTACCTGACACCCTAAAAAGCTAAAACCAACCTCCTCTGCCAGTTCTGGCCTTTTCTTCTCACCACCAAAGCCATTCCTCATTTAACCTCCAAAGAGCTGTCAGAGAGACTGACCTTCTTCTGAAACTCATCCACCATGCCAGCTTTAGCCACAGTGGCTTTGTAGTGAGCCCAGTCGATGGCCGGGGGTTTCTCTGGTAGGGCAGCCAACCTGGAGAGGCAGAGGACAGCAGTCAGGACCAGCACCAGAAGTCACCCTGGGCTATCACTTGCTCCCTGCCAGAGTTATTTTCCAGAGTGTCAAGAGGGCATGCTAAGTTTAGTTTAAGTATGTTCAAGTCTATCACTAACAAGCCACAATGAACCATTTCTGCAAACCCCTCTGCCTTTGAAACAGACTTTTCTATACAGACAGAGTCCAGCCTGCAGCTCTGCCCCACTCCAATCTGGGTGCAGGCAGCACTGTAAGCAAGGACTGGGCAGTTTTGACACTGCTGAGCAACCTGCAGTAAGTGCAACAGTCCACAGCATTTGTGTCAAGCAGTAGATTCTGAAGGGTTTGAGAAGACTCCTGAATCTGTGCAGAAATTAACAGAATCATAAAGCTTGAGTACTGTTGTGAACATTGCCAAAGCAAACTGCTTCCACAGAACTGCTTTCTCACACTGCAGCTCTAGGCATACTCTGGGGAGGATTAAGTAAAGATGATTTGCCAAAAAAAGCCACCAGCTGTCCTGCAGGTGATCTGCTTTAATGCTTGTGAGGACACTTCGGTGAGACCAGTTACCGACGCTGGCTCAACCCAGTACCAGGAAGGCTGAAAGGTTCAGCCGAGGGACTGAACCGCCCCACACGCAGGAGTGGGGCAGACTCACCGGGCCGACAGCGCGTCGCTGCGGGTCTTCAGGGCGTTGAACATGGCCCTCTGGTTGGGGGGCACCCTCTCGGCGAAGGCCGCCCAGTCGATGGCTTTGATAGCAGCTCTGCGGCTCGCCATGCTTCCAGCCTGCGCCCGCGACAGATGACACCAGGTGGGTTATGCTGCCGGGGGGAGCGGGCAGCGCGCAGCAACCGCGGGACTGGCTCCGGCCCGGGAACGCCGGCACCGAGTGACGGGGGCTGGGGCGGACACAGGGACACCGCTCCGCCTCGGCCCCGCCGTGGCCGCACGCCCCCTCCGCCGGCCCCCCAACGCCCGGTCGCGCCCCGCCCTGCTCTCGGCGGCAGCCCCGGGAATCGCGGACCTTACTCTCCGGTTCTCCGGCCGGTTTTCGCCCCCAGAACTCCCTTCAACCCCTTCCGGCCCCGCCGCGACCCTTCCCCGCGCTCACCTTCACTGACCGCCACGGCCGTCCCCGGGCGCAGGCGCCAGCACCGCCGGAAGTCCCTCCCCCGCCGCCCAATCGGGGCGCGGCTCCACCGGAAAGTGTCCCTCGCCTCGTCCCGGCGGCTGCCGCTGCTGCCCCGGAGCTGCTTGGGCTGCCGGAAGCAGCGGCGGAGCGGGGCGGCGCAGTGGGTGGTGATGGCGACGCGGGGGCTCTGAGCGGTACCGATATGGCCGAACTGGCGGCGGCGGCCGAGGGGCCGCCGCGGGGCCGTACGCCCAGTCCAGGCCCCGGGGGGGCGCCGGGGCCGCCCAGCCCCCGAGCGGCCGGAGCGGCGGCGGGATCGGGTGGGACGCCGTCTCCGCCCGGCGCGGCCCGGCCGCCCGCTGCCTCCAAATGGGTCCGTCTGAACGTGGGCGGAACGTACTTCGTGAGCACTCGGCAGACGCTGTGCCGGGAGCCCAAGTCCTTCTTGTGCCGCCTCTGCTGCCAGGACGGGCCCGAGCTCGGCTCCGACAAGGTGAGGCTGCGGCGGGGGCCGGCCCCCACCCCACCATCGAGGCCCCGGAACCGGGCAGTTACCGCCCCTCTTTGAGCCGCCTTAGCTCCTGCGGCAGCCGGTGTGACCGGGGAGCAGAACCCTGACTTGCTGCACGGGCTGGGTGACAGCCTTGGCTGCCGATGTCCTAGGAGTTGGCACCTGCTGACCCCACTTTACAGGACGGGTGACAGCTCCGGCTGCCGATGTCCCCAGGGCTGGAACCCCTTGACCCCACTCTATGAGCTGGGTGACAGCCATGGCTGCTGGTGTCCCGATGGCCAGAACCCCTAACGCTGCTCTGCAGCCCCAGCACTCTGTGTCCCTATGGTGTGGATAGGCAGCTTCCCACTCCCACTGTGCCAGAGGCCCACGTTGCTCTGACACATGCCATCTCTTTGTCCCTTGTGCCCTGTTACACGGCCACAGAGTTGGCTGCATCCCCAAGAAGAGGGCTCAGAGTCTTCTCTGGTGCCTGTCACACCCCGGTGCTGCAGGCACTGATGCCGTTCACCTCCTGTGGTGACAGGCATCTCCTTAAGGAGCTGATCAGCATCTTCCCACAATGGTTGCAGCAGAGAGGGAACTAGAGGGGAAACATTTCTAGAAACAGGATTTGCAATGCTTTCTCACCCTATGCATGGGTGGGGTGGGTTGTTTGTTTCTTTTGCTTAATGTGTTTCACTTTGCTCTCATCAAAGCTCACATGGATGGGGAGTTTTGGAAGTCATGTCAGGTACACTGCAATAGACAAGGATTTTGCAGCACTTATTCTGGTCATTGTGGGGTTTCTGCAGGATTTACTGCAGAAGGTTTCATGAATGTTTTGTGGGTAGGTCAGACTGGGAATCAGTGAGGTCTCTTGCCTCTCTGGTCAGAGTTTAATCAGAAACTAAATCCATGATCAAAATAGAGGCCATCAGCCTCAGTGAGTAGAGGAGATGACGTTCCAGAGTCTTTTTCCCTCCCACTTTTTTATTGCTTTAGAGCAGATTAGCAGGACAAACATTGCTTTAAAGTGATTTAAAGTGTGATGTGGAAGACTTGCTTCAGAACTGGCTCAAGAGATGCTTTTGGTTGTGAATGGTTGGCTATTGGATGACAATAGTTATTGTCTTGCTGGTGACACTGGGGGTGCAGTGCATCCTGTGTCTTCAGTGGTAGAAAGGAATGAAAAAGAGCTGCTTAAACCATCATATGGTGTTGGCTAGAACCAGAGATGCAGTCTTTTAGTTAAACCAGGCTGGGAAACAAAATTTAGACAGAAGACAACTGCCAGTGTTTGGGTTTTATCGCTGCAGTGAAGAGAATCTGCTAGCCCCTGCTTTTCCTCTCTGGGTATATAAACTCTGCTTGTAGAAATGCTTCATTCACAGCATCTGCCAGCGTGGTTGAGCTGCAGGCAGGCTGTGTAGCTGAGTTCAGATACTGGTTTAAATGTGGAGTGCCCCCTTCACAGGCAAATGAAGCCAGGTTCTCGAAGAGAAACTCTTCAGTGTGTTGTTTACCCCTGGAATCCTTAACCCCCTGTTCCGCTGCACAGGATGAGACCGGGGCGTATCTCATCGACAGAGACCCCACCTACTTTGGTCCAATACTGAACTACCTCCGACATGGGAAGCTCATCATAAACAAGGAGCTTGCAGAAGAAGGTAAGAGAAGAATACAGGGGAAGAGCTGCAAAAAAATAACTGTTTGGGAGCAGGGTCACAGAGCCCTCATCAGAGACTTGCCCAAGGCTCCTGACGTGGCAATGTGTGAGGGTGCGAGTGAGGCACATTGCCCAGTGCTCCCAGTTAGTACTGAAGCTTCTCAGAAGGATGATTGAATCTCAGTTAATGATCATTAGATGCTGTATTTTCCTGAAAAGAGAGGCCTGCAGCTTGTAGCACAGCCCCATCACCGTTCTGCTGAGCTCAAAGGCTTCTGTTAGCAGCTCAAAGACCTGTTAGCACATCTCCTCTCCCTCCACAAACATCAGTTCTCTACCACCTTTGGGGACTTTCCCCTAATGAGGCTGTGTGAACAAGATAGAGATGGTACTGTGAGCTTTCCCAGGGAAGGGGAATAATCTTCCTTAAACATCCCCTGAGTCACAAAAGGAGGTGACAGCTAGCTGGTCATTTTCTTCCAGCCTGGGAGCATGAGGTCAGTGAGAGTGGAGATCCATCTATCCAGCATCTGGGGATTTTCTCACATCTGGGCTAGGTTTGGAGTCAGAAGCAGCTGCTGCACCCTTGTGACAGGGTGACCTTTGTTCTATGCTGTACCTTTGGTTCCTTTCTTAGGGGTACTGGAAGAAGCTGAGTTCTACAACATCGCATCTCTGGTGCGGCTGGTGAAGGAGCGGATACGAGACAACGAGAACAGAACCTCTCAAGTAATGCACACTTGCCTTTTGAAGTCAGTCATCTGCTGTAGCACAGGAGAAGAAGTGTGGCTGGAGGCACTTCTCACAGCAGTTCTTTGGTCAGCTTTAACAGGGAGAATTACTGCTTGTAGGGGGGTTCAGGGCATAGCCAGGACAGAGTCCCCAGAGTGGGTCTGTAAGCACAGCCCACGGAGTGTTCCTGTTAGCACTGCAGGGAAAGGCAGTGAACAGTAAGGCAGAGGGGCCAGGAGCTAAGATGGGTAGTTACAAAGCAAAATATACAACTTGGTGGGTAAAGAAAAGTTCAAACTCTTCCTTCTCTAAACCATTTTCTTCCCTTTATTGCTCTCTGCAGCAATTATACCCAGTGCTGCTCAGCACCCAGCAGATTCCATTGCAGAAGACAAATGTTTTCAGAAAGCAGTAACTGGCTTTGAAATCCAAAGAAATTTTGCTTTCACTGGCCCTGAGTCACCTAGGAGGCTGAAGGGTTTTAAGTGTGTCAGCTGTAGGTACCTGGGTTAGAATCAGTTAGAGAATCTTAGAATCACAGAGTGGTTTGGGTTGGAAAGGTTTAAAGTCAGCTCTAAAGGTGGCTTAGTCCAACTCCCTTGTACTGAGCAGGGACATCTGCAATTAGAGCAGGTTGCTCAGAGCCCCAGCCAACCTGACCTGAATGGTTCCAGGGATGGAGCATCTCCCACCTCTCTGGACAACCTGGGCCAGGTTCTCACCACCCTCAGTGGGGAAAAAAGAAGAGTCTTTGTTATCTGTTCTAAATCTCCATCATTTACAGCACCACAGAATCACTGTGGTTGAGAAAGACCTTTAAGATCTTCATTACTTTAAACTTTCCCCCCTTGTCCTGTCACAACAGGCCCTGCTAAAAAGTCTGTCCCCAGCTTTCAGATTGGCCTCTTTAAGTACTGAAAGGCTGCAGCAGGATCTCCACAGAGCCTTCTTGGCTCCAGACTGAGCAACCCAAACTCTGTCAAGCCTGAATGAGCAGAAAGATGAAACTTCAGAAAGCCTTCCTCAAAGGACAAGAGCAGGAGAGGCTTATTGCTCTTCTAGCTTGCTGTTAGTGTGACAATGACTATCCTCAGGCTTACCTTGGTTGTGTGTGCTTTAGGGACCTGTGAAGCATGTGTACAGAGTCCTGCAGTGCCAAGAGGAGGAGCTCACACAGATGGTGTCCACGATGTCCGACGGGTGGAAATTCGAACAGGTACCATTGCTGGCAGAATCCCTCTGAAAGCTCCCCAGGGAATAAGCAGAGTTTGCTATTGAGCTGCACTTCACACTGCCCTTCCCTGCTGAGTAAGCAGCCTCAGCTGAGGAGCAGCCTGCCCCTGGGGAATAACTGACAGAATTCACTCAAGCTGCCGAGAGAGCTCGGTTTCTGTCAGGATTTCTTGTGTCTTCAGATCTCACCTGCATTGCCCACACAGAATCACAGAAGCAGGGGTTGGAAGGGGCCACTGGAGATAATCCAGTCCAAACCCATTGCTCACACATCCAGATGGGGTTTGAACATCTCCAGAGAGAAGGAGACTCCACAGCCTCTCTGGGCAGCCTGGTCCCATGCTCCAGCACCCTTACAGGAAAGAAGTTTTTCCTTACCTTTAAGTGATACCTCCCGTGTTGCACTTTGTGTCCATTGTCCCTTTTCCTATCACTGGGCACCACTGAAAAGAACCCATCCCTATCCTCTTGACATCCACTCTTTAGATATTGGTCAGCATTGATAAAATCCCCTCTTGGGCTACTCTTCTCTGGGCTACACAGTCCCAGGTCTCAGCCTCTCCTCATAAGGGAAATGCTCCAGTCCCCTCATTTTTGTGGCCATCCATTGGATTCTTTCCAGTGGTTCCCTGCTCCTCTTGAACTGGGGAGCCCAGAACTGGACACAATCCTCCAGGGCAGAGTAGGGGGGGGAGGAGAACCTCCCTTGACCTGCTGGCCACAGTGTTCTTCAGGCAGCTTCAGGAACCCACTGGCCTTCCCCATTCAGGCATAATGTCTACCAAGTCCTTCTCCACAGAGCTGCTTTCCAGCAGGCCAAGCCTTCACCTGTACTGGTGCAGGGGGTTATTCCTCCACAGGTCTTGAACTTCATGAGGTTCCCTCTGCCCAACTCTCCAGCCTGACCAGGTCTCAATGCATGGCAGCACAGCCTGGACTTCATCAGATGTACCAGGCCCCAGGAGAACAGTTCTGTGCAGGAAAGTTATTAGAGCCATGAGAAAAATACTGCATGACTTTTCTGGAAGCTCAAAGCCATGGCTCCTGTGTTAGATGAAGAGCTGCTGGATGACTTGAGAAGTACACTTCCTGCAGGTGCCTTTGCAGTGCAGCCAGGGCTGGGTGTCACTGAAGTTGCATATGGTGTTAGTTCCAGATTTGGCTTCTGGAATCAAATTCAGTCCTCTTCTTTAGGAGGCTGGAGAACTGCAAACCAGCTGGCCTTCATGTTAATGCTATATTAAGCAACTGCAGAACAGGCTCTGTGGATTGCAGCTCTGCTTGTCTTCCCAGTGAGCCCAGCTTCAGCCCAAGTGGATGCTGTGGGAAATGTGCTAACACAAAGTGAGACATGGGGTTAGCAACAGCACCTTGCATCAGTTCATTTATAACTGTTCTGTAATGCCTGAAAAGTGTTGCATAGTGGAGAGGCAGCCAAAACCCCTTTCCCCTGTGAGCTGGTAGTGAATCTTGTGACCAGGAGCCACAAGCTGCTGTATGGAAATGCAGCTCTCCAACAGCCAGGTTTTGCTGTCCAGAAATGGACTTACCAGAATTTGCCCTACACCCCCAAACCCAAAAGGCCATAAGCAGGGCTCTACACAGGAATCCACCCTTACACCTCTCCTAGCTTTCAAATCTGTAACAATAGGAGCAAGATACTAGATGCAAGCAAATGCTGCTGCATTCCCTTCCAGTTCCCTTCCTCTGCCATTCACAACATTTGCCCAGATCACTAAGACAGGGATCAGTGTCCTTCCTTACGATGCAGGCACCAGGAAAACTTCCTGTCCAGCACACTCCAGGAGCTGGTTTTGCCCTCCCCAGGACTTGCATTCAGCTCAGACACCCCCAAGGGCAGCAAGCTTGAGAGGACGGAGAGATCTGATGCCTTCACACAGCAGTACAGCCCCTCTCCAGCTATGAGATGATCCACACTGGGTGTCAGAGCAGGAACAGGACAGTGGTGCAGCACAGGACATGTCCTACCCTGAAACAGCCCCAGCTGGGAGGCAAGTGTAGCTCCAATCTATTGCCAAAGTCTTTCCCCAGATGTGCAACCCAGCTGCCTCCTGCCCTCCCCCAAATCACAGCTCATGGCATGCTGAGACACAGTTGGGAGAGGTGGTAACAGATTGCATGTTTGGGAGAGGGAGAGCCTGTTGCTAAATCTCAGCCTGGATGCCAGTGATGGGACAGAGCAGACATTCCCTTCACAGGCTCTTTGGAGAGTACAACTCAGACTGGTTGAGAAAGCTGCAGGAGAACCAGAAGAGAGAAAAGCTGCTGCAGCCTTACTGTCTGGCAGGCTGTGGTCCTCAGAGGAGCATGTGGCCTTTCAGGGTCTCTGCCTTGTCCCATTCAGTTCTACTTAAATTAAGGATGGAACAGAAATGTGGTGTTTTAAACAGAAATCCATTCTCCTCTCCACCCACAGTTCAGCAGTCTGGCAAATAGTGATGTGTGGCACTGAAAGAGCCAGGAGCTTAAACAGTCATAGAATGCTTTGGGTTGAAAGGAACCCTAAAGGTCATCTAGTTCCATTCAAGACAGAGAACAGGGAAGCAAAAGGCAAAAAGTTGATTGGCTTTTTTGTTTGGTTTGGGGTTTTTTTGGTGCTGTGTTTATGGTTTTGCCCTCAGCACAAACATCCAAACCCAGTTAAAACAGTCCTAGAGGTCAGTCAGTTCAACAGTCCCCCCCGCCTCAGCTCTTCCTGCAGCTCTTCCCTGTCTAGGCAAGCTGTTGGCTTCATCTGCCTCACAAACATGGAGCTGCCCCTTCTAAACTCCATTGGGATGTGGAAGTTGGGCTGAACACTGCACATGGAAGTTTCCTAGAGGTGCAGAGGTGGTAAGATTCCTGTGGTTTTCTGGAGATCACTGGGATTTGTTATCTGGAAAGCAGAGCCGAGCTCTAAGTGACAAATTAGCTCTGCACTCCAGGATGTCCTTTTAATGTAATAATGACAAATGAAGACAGATGGGATTTCCTGGAGCAGGTCCAGGCCCCTGCTCACAGCAGTACCAGAATATAATCCTGTATACAGAGAGCAAACTCTGTCTTGACGACATCTGTGTGAAGAGGCGTGCTGGCTTGCCACACAGCCCCAGTTAATCCCACATCTGGCTGTGGGGAAGAGCTGCCCTTTCCAGCTTTGACACATCCAAGACACATCAAAGCTGAGAGCTGAGTTCAGGGTAGTCTGGACCAGGAATTCTGCATCACCTACCCCATATCTGGATTAGCAAATTATCACAACATTTGACCTGATTTTCCTTTTTCTGCCCTCAGTTGTTCGGCATTAACAGCTTCAGGCTGGAATTTCTTCCTGGGACTCCAGGTGCCACTAGAGAGCTCTGGAGCTCAGCTGTGTCCCTGCCTCGAGAGCGCTGGAGCTCCCCTGCCTTGCACACACATAGAGGAAAGCCTGTGACACAGGAGGCTACGGGGAGAAACTGCAGGTCCAGGGCTGCTGTACATTAGAGAGCAATTACACGGAATATCAGGCTGGAAGGGACCCCAAGGACCAACCCTTCTACGTGGTAGTGTAGTTGAAATGAGATGGCCCTGAACTTGAGTTCAGAACAAGGCAGCAGGAGTCTGTGCATCAAAGACCAGGCAGAGAAGGGCAAAATGAACTGCTGAGTGGCAACCTAGATCATTGACATCACAGGAAAGGGCATCCAGCACCAATTGATCCACAACACAGATAGGATATTTTGTTCTAAGTGCCTTTTAGTCTATATGTCCCCGCCAGAGCAGAGCCCTGGCTTGCACCACTGGGATATTATTGCTACAGAGGCATGTTTCAGCTGTCAGAATAAAGCAAAAGTCCCAACATTTCATAGTTACCTTGGCTGTCTCCTGTTGCACAGCTGATCAGCATTGGATCTTCCTATAACTATGGAAATGAAGACCAGGCAGAATTCCTCTGCGTTGTGTCCAGGGAGCTCAACAATTCGACCAACGGCATCGTCAAGGAGCCAAGTGAGAAGGCAAAGGTAAGCTGCCTGCTCAGCTCTACTGACTTGAGCTCCCCTCTGCAGGGGAAAAGCTTTTCCTACACCAACAGATCCATGTTTTGCAGTAGCAGTTCTAGGTACCAGCTTTCCTGTTTCCTCATGGTCTTGGAAGAGTGCAGGTTTTACTGTAAGGCAAAGAGCTAAGGAAGGCTCTTGGTGCGTTTCAGATTAGCACCAGAAAAACCTGGAGGAAAGAGAGACTTGATAAAGGCAGGACAGCACAGCAAGGACCTTTGACATTGATCACATTTTGGGGTTTTCAGTCCCCTCTTTTCCCCAGGACAGCACCAAAAGGTGATAAGATTCTTAACTCCTAGCAGGAGTTTGTAGAGGAGGGGCTGGGTCAGCTTTTACCAGCCTGTCGTTTGTTATGGTAGCATAAGAGCCATCAAGCAGCCCTCACCTTAGCTCACCACAGAATCACAGATATATTCAGGTTGGAAAAGACCCTCAGGATCACCAGGTCCAACCATTAACCCTACTCTAGAAGGGTCACCCCATAACCATATCCCCAGGCACCACATCCAAATGACACATGCAGGGTTGGTGACTCCACCACCGCCCTGGGCAGCACATTTCCAATCCCTGACCGCTCTTGCCATGAAAAAATGTTTCCTACTGTCCAGTCTAAACCTACCCAGTGGCAGCTTGAGGCTGTTCCCTCTTGTCCTATGGCTAATTACCTGTGAGAAGAGACCAGCACCAGCCTATCTACAGTATCCCTTCAAGTAGCTGCGGACAGCAATGAGGTCTCCCCTCAGCCTCCTCTTTTCCACACTAACCATCCCCAGCTCCCTCAGTCGCTCCTCAGAAGATTTATTCTCCAGACCCTTCCCCAGCTTCCTTGCCCTCCTCTGCCCTGGCTCCAGCACCTCCACAGCTCTCTTGTATTTAGAGATACCAGACTCTGAATGTGACCTTTTGCAGCTGCAAGGTGTTGATGGAAGCTGTCCTCTCTTTCAGATTCTCCAGGAGCGAGGGTCCCGGATGTGACTCGAGGGTCCCCGGCGCAGGCTGCCAGCGGTCCGCGGGGCGGCGCCACCTTGTCCTTGTACAGTAACCGAGCTAAGCAAAGCCAAGCCTGTCCTGCCATTGGGGAATAATTCTGGTCATAACCAAAGGCTTCCCTCCTACCCTGGAAACCAAGGAAGGAAAAGACTCTTCCCAGTTGGATGGTCCTTTCCACAAGTGTTTTCTTTTCTTGGCCAGCGCTGTATCGAATCTTTCCAGCAATGGCTGGGCTGGATTCCCAGTCGGAGCCTTTGCAAAGGTTGCTCAGGTCCACAGGCCCTTGTTGTTCTCTGTCCCACCTTCCACAGGCTGGCACGGGTGGGAAGATCCATATTTGAGCTGTGCCATTTCTTGCACCCAGGTCTGCCACCAGAGAAGTGCAGGGACCTTGCAATGCTCCCCCTCCTGAGCAGTCAGCCCCCTGCCCCTAAACCAGAACAGGGCTTTCAGAGGGGAAACAAAACAACCACTTGTAAAAAAAAACAACCAACCCACACAGACTTTTCCATTTGTGCTTTGTATTTGTTCCTTGTTCACTTCCTAAGAGCTGAGTTTAGATAATAATAAGGGGAGGGGAGTTGTGTGCACATCTAGCCCAGGGCTCGCTGGTGCCACCGTTACATCTGGGCTCCTGGCACTCTCCAGAGCCCATGGCTTTGCATGCATAAACAAAAAGAGACCTGTGTTCACCCAGAATAATGATAGAGTGAGAGTTCTGTCCTTTACACCTCTCTGCTGAGGAAGAGCAGCGACATCTTCCCCTCCAGTCCCCTGCCATGGCCATATCTTAGCCTGGTGCAAAGTCACAAGCTTAGGGACTTGTTGCTGCCAAGTTCAGCTTTGCCTTGTTTGTCTCCAGCAGCATGGGCTCTCTGTCTCCCTCCTTCTCACCCAGGGAGGACTTCAGGCAGAATTTCTTTTGTACTGTAGCAAGCAGGTAGGTTTGGTTTAACCCATGAGATCCTTTGCAGAAGAGATTCCCCCCTTCACATGAAGCGATATATCTGCAGCCCCCCTCCTGTGTCCCCACCTTCAAGGAATCACCTGAAATTGCAGAGGGACATCACAGAGCTGGGGGGGAGGGGGGTGTTGGTGAAAAGTTGCCAAACTGTTGTACTGTTTCTTGTCCAAAGTGATGTGTTGACTTGTGACTCTTCTTTTGTTTTGGAATGCCTTGGATGGATGTGCAAAATGTTCGTTTTGTGCCTCTCTTGAATTCTGATCTTAGCCAAACTGCAGTCACCGGTTCCCCTCTGTTGACCTGTGCCATCCCTAACCAAGGGCATGTCCCTCCTAGGCTGCTAAATGGAATTTCTTAGGAGTTTGCTGCATGGGTTTTTTCCACCCCCCCTTTCATCCTGGCTTTGGTCTCTGTAGCCCAAGTATCAAGGCACTTGGGTCTCTTTGAGTTAAGTCCCAAACTGACATTCAGCAGGAAGCTTCTGGAGCTCGCAGCCGTTGACAAGCTTGGAGCAGATGTTTCTCAAGAAGGTATCAGAATGTTCCTCACCTGCACTGAGGAGCTGGGCTCCTCTCTGGAGGACTTCAGCTACCCAGGGCCTCCTTAAAGTTTGGAAGTAGGTTAGGCACGTTTCCCATCTTACCACTTGTTGCTGACAGCCTTGCAGCAGTGTTACCAACAGTCCCACCAGCAGTTCAGCAGACAAGATGTGCAGGGACCCCGAGTGGCACTGCTGCACTCTGCCTCTTTTCAGTGCTCCTTGCCTGTCCTTCCCCATCCTGCTTTGCCAACGTACCTCCTCCGGTGGAGCCTTTGCCTCGCTCTCCAGAAGGACTGGTTAATGACCCGTGCTAGCTTAGGCCTGGGGACAAAGGACTGTGCCAAACCTTTTGGGATTCACCTTGTGTCAGTTGCAGGCTGTTGAAGCACAGCTGGCTTGCCATCGGGCTGAAGAACCTGGCTCTCCTTCCCTCCATCTTCCCAGTTTGCAAGGCGGTGAGGTGGAATTGGTGTGGTTAGAGCAAACACCTTGGCTGGGCCTGAACAACACTGTGATGTGTATAGAGATCTCTCCTCTGTCAGTATCTTACAGCCTCAGTCATTAGCCATCTGTTCTCACAGCTAAGACATCAAGAAGCACATGTATGCAAGACAACAGCCTAAGAAGCCCCTGCACGCTCGTTTGTCTTCTTTCCCCATCCTCAGAGGAGGGAGTTTCTGAGAGCTGACCAAGAAACACCAAACTAAAGGCAACAGGAACTGGCTGGGCTGCTTTTGTCCCATGGATGCCAGCTGAGCATCTTGCTCTGCAAATCACAGCGCTCAGAGCAACGCCGCTTGCTAGAGGGAGACTCTGTCCAGTACAGCCCAAGGAGATGAGAACGATACCTTGCTGCTTTTTTGAGTCACCAAAACCACCATCTGTGGTGGGGAGGACCACCTGACACCAGAGCGATGCCATCACTCCCCTCTGACCCTCAGAGGGCCTAACCCTTGCCACTGTGGAACAGCTGTTTAACTCTCGTGCACAAGAAAGACCTTGGAAGCTGCATCTTGATTCTCCTCTCACCCCCTGCTCTCTGCAGCCAGGACATTGTCAGGAGGTTGAAGACTCTGAGTTCCACTGCAGGGTCTTTAGGTTGAGGAAAACAAGTTTATGGTAGAAACCCAATCATCAGTACTGGACACTCGGGTTCTTGGCTGATAGTTAGGACCAGGCATGAAGTCCATCCAGAGCCAGGGGGAGGATTTCTCCTTTCCCAACTGTGCCAGGTCACTTTTACCCCGAGACCAAGGTTGGTCTCTGCATTCTGCCCCAGTTGCATCCCTTCTGTGCTCAAGGCAGGGCTTTTCCTTCCATTGCCTTTCACTCAGTCACAGCTGCAGCAGCCCTAGCGCTGAATTAGGAGGAAATTCGTCCCTTTCACTCTGAAAAAAAAACCCCAAAACAAAGGTAGCACATGGTGGTGAGCAGCAGGGGAAGCGAGCAGGGGTGGATCTCCTGCTTATCCAAGAGTGTTGTGCCTCTTGGGAAGGTTCACTTTCACGCACTACTCCTGGGAATGGCAAGTCTGACACTTTGCTTTGGTTGGGTTTTCAGTTTGCCTTTTTTGTTTGTTTGTCTGTGGGGTTTTTTCTTTTTTTCCGGTCGGGTTTGTTCTGTTTTACACAACTTTCCCAGTGGCCTAAATTGTTCCATTATGGCAAGACTGGAAATAACCTCTTCAAAGTGTCTTTGTTTCTGCACATTTTTAACAATGGATTTTTCTCAGGGGTGACTGAGTGGGCTGAGGTGGAGGGGGGGGCACGGTTTGGGTGGCTGCGGGGGGGCGGTGGGGATGGGGCAGCTCCCCAGCCTGCAGCTGGGCCGTGGGCTCCTCCCCTCCCCTTTGCTCCCAAACCCGGAGGTTTTGTACAGTTTGTCCTGTGTCAGTGCCCTTTGCTACTGTTTCTCTTTGTTTATTAAATGTGTTTGAATAACAGGTGAGATGCTGTGATTCTTTTCTGATGGTTTTCTTTCCAATAAAGATTCTGAGACGGGGTTGAGAAGCTTGAAGGAGCGGTCTGCAGCCTGCTGCTTTTTCTCTGCATCCCTTTGCCACCTCACCACGCTGGGTTATGCAGACTGGGTACCTGCTGCTGCCTCCATTCACAGAATCATAGAGTGTTAGGGGCCTCAAAAGCTCCTCCAGTCCAACCCCCCCCCCCCTGCCAGAGCAGGGTCACCTAGAGCAGATCACACAGGAAGACATCCAGGTGGGTCCTGAGTATCTCCAGAGAGGGAGGCTCCACAACCCCCCTGGGCAGCCTGTTCCAGGGCTCTGTCACCCTCACAACAAAAAACATTTTCCTCATGTTTCCATGGAACTTCAATGCCTCAACTTCCACCAGTGCCCCTTGCCCCTTGGGCGTCACCACACAGATCCTGGCTCCATCCTCTTGGCACTCTCCCTTTCTATGTTTATAAACATGAATGAGGTCACCTCTCAATCTCCTCCAAGCTGAGGAGCCCTCAGCTCCCTCAGTCTCTCCTCACAAGGAAGATGTTCAGCTCCATCATTTCCATGGCTCTGCACTGGACTCTCTCAGGCAGCTCCCTGAGGTCCTCCCTGAACTGAGGGGCACAGAACTGGACACAATATTCCAGATGCAGCCTCACCAGGGCAGAGTAGAGAGGGAGGAGAACCTCTCTCGACCTACTAACCACAGCCCTTCTAATACACCCCAGAATGGCATTGGCCTTCTTGGCCTGAAGAGCACATTGCTGGCCAAGGATGATTTGCCAAGAGGAGTTAACTTGCAGAGAAAAAGGCAAACTGAAGCTCATTTCTGAGTCCCTGTTAGACAAAAGAACCTAAACTTAGATATCTATCATTTCCACTGAACCCCAAGCAAGTAGAACAGTGAGAAGACTCCTGTAGCCTTCCAGTATTCGAAGGGAATTAGAGGATGACTGAAGAGAGGCATGAAAGTGGCAGGAGGAGGGGTAATGGCTTCAAACTAGAAGAAGCTGCATTTAGATGAGACATGAGGAAGAAATCCTTCCCCAGGAGGGTGGTGAGGCACTGGAACAGGTTACACAGAGAAGTTGAAGTTCCAAGCCTGGAAGTGTTCAAAGCCAGGTTGGATGGAGCCTCGAGCAACCCAGGCTAGCAGGAGGTGTCCCTGGCTGTGGCAGGGAGGTTGGAACTCAATGATCTTTACAGGTCCCTTCTAACCTGAACTACCCCATGATTAATGCAAGTGTTTAAGTGTGAGCAGCTAAGAGAGGAAGAAGATTGCTTGCCAACTGTAATTTGCAAAGCCCCTCCCTGACTCTGGACCAGCACACATGATAGGAAGGTCTGACCATTTCAGGCAGCTTTGCCCCTTCCTCTGCCACAAGACACTGGACATCTGCAGAAGCTTGAGCACAGCTCTCCATTTCCCACACAAGACCACAGGTACAAGGTTTTGCTCTGACTAAGACAAAAGGAGGGAGCTTGAAAATAAGGGGAGGTGTTAAACCAGCTTCCCCCTGTGCTCTGAGCCAGCAACTGACTGCCCTGGGCACCCAGCTTTAGCCCAAAAAAGCCTGGGAGAGGTTTCAAATACTTGCTCTATTAGCTCTGCCCCAAAAGCTGCCAACCTTGCCCATGCTTGTGCCTTTAGCAAGGCCAGTGGATTAGCTGAGATTTGGGCTCTTTACAGAGCACTGCAGCTCAGAAATGCCTGAACCACCGAGGTACCAACAGCAGGGAGGCAAAGAGGCAGAGCAGGCAGTCAGGCTTCGGTGATGGTTGGACAGCACTGACAATTCAATCCCAACATGGGGGGAAGGGGAGGTGGAGAAAAGACTTAAGTGGATTCATTTAGTCCCACTTTTGACTACAAGTGGCTGCTGACCACTGTAGCTGCTCTGAAAGCTGCCCAGCAGGCACACTGCATGCCTCCACTTCATCACACCATGAGAGGAGCCTCAAAACAACTAGGCTGGCACATCCCCAAAGCAGGGTTTAGCACCAGTGCAGTGGAAGAAGCCATGACTGCCCCTCCACAGGATCACCACAGCTCGCAGGCACGAGGGGCAGAAGACATGGCTGAGCTAAGTCACCACACAGCGTGGGTGAATTTCAGATAGCGCTTTCCAAACCTCCTTGACCCATCCCCATATCTCTGTGCCAGACCTGACTGCAGGTCTGGACTGCCAGAGAACTTGCCCAGAGCAAAGCCATGCTCACATACCAGCAGCATCTTGGCCAGAGAGGGAAGCTGCAGGGCTGGCACAGCTCACCCCACACACGTATTCAGTCATGTTCACAAGGTAGAACTTGTCAGCAGAAATCCAAATTACAGCTGGCATCTCAAGCTTGCAGCCATAACCTCCCTGCTCCCCCTCTTCAGGGCTGCCCTATAAGGCCACACAGGATGAAAAAGCCTTTGTGCAGGAGCTCTAACCAGCTCCAGATCTGCCAGGCATGTGGGTCCCCAAACGCAGCCCTGCATCACCCTGCAGAAGGCACAAGAGTCATTCTGTGGCTCCTGCTGGAGCCACCAGATCTTTGCACCACCCCCCACTTTCCCACCCAAGGCTGGGCACCCCACTAAACTCCTTTGAAATGCAGTTTCTTTACTTCTTGCTGCAGCAAACAGGATTCCCCAGCATCACCAAGTGGCAAGACATCGTGAGGGACAGGCAGCAGCCACGCTGCAGGCAACACCCTACCTATAACAAAAATGAGCCCCAAGTGCCAGCTCCTAACAGATCCTGCTGCTGTCAGGGGCCAGGCCAAAGCTCAGCTCTCCCTGTTGCTGAAAGCCAGGCTGCTCTAGAGCTGTTGCAACAGCAGGAGAAGGGAAAGAAGGGGACAGCTGGCAGCAGAACTGACTTCAGCAGAGAGTTAAAAGCCCTGCCTCTTGTTTGGGTTTATCAGAGAACCCCAGGCTGTCTCCAAACCCTGCTGCCCAGAGAAGGTGTGGGGTGCCTGGTGGATGTACCTCCCATAGGACAAGCAGTCCCTAGGGCTGTCACCACAACTTAGTGCCTGCTTGTGGAAGGATCAGGTCCCTCCCACCCCTTAGGGGCAACGAATTCCCCAGGTGGCTTTGCCAGGTGCTGGGGAGAAAGCTGAGTAACCAAACGTGGCTGGGATTTCCCAACAGTCATGGAGCAATGCAGTAAGTAGCGCACAGAGAAACTTAAAAACCCATTATCAGCCTTTTCAGCATTGGAAAGGACATGAAAGGAGCATTCCCACGGCCCTCCCCTGGAAAGCAAGGCTAGGCTGAGCACACCTTGGCCACCGTGCAATGCCCGGGGGCTCACCTCACCACAGCACCACAAACCCTCCATTAGTCACCCCAGGCAGCAGCCCCGCTCGCCCCTGCCAGTTGTGCCTGGAGCTTCCCCGGCCTGCCTGCTCACGTCTGTGGACAAAGAGGAGACCTGAAGGGACCTTAAAGAGAGGAAAGGGGTTTAGCAGCATCAAGGCATCAGCATCTGACCTCTCATCCCGAAGCTCCAACAAAAAGCAGTGGAAACTGCTGCTGCATTTCCCCTCTCTCTCAGCGCAGGTCCGGGAGGGCGAGAGCTGGCGAGGCAGAGGTCTGGCCCCAGCCAGAAGTGCATCTTGCACAACACCTACGCTCTTCTGCTCTGCCTCGGGCTCTTTGGGTCACTCACCCAGCCAGCTGCACCAGGAACAAAGCAATCAAGCCACATCTATTTGCAGACAGAAAGCCTGTAGATATTTTCAACCCAGCTCCCTGACTTGTTTGGGGAAACAAGGACCTCAGCCAGGACCTTCCAACTGGATCTAGTTTTGAGGCAGTCACCGAAGGTTTAACCCAACTTTCATATGGGCAAATAACCCCCAGGTACCCTCTTCCTTCCAGGGCTGGAGAAACACATTGGTTTCTCTAAGCCACAGGAAAGGAGGAGCTGCAGCCCTCTAGCAATTGCCTTCAGGTGGTGGTGATACAGATGACCCTCTGCCAGTATTGATTACTGGAGACCTCCATCCCTCCTAGGGGGCTCCCAGCAGATGGGAGTTTGATGCAAATCCATCATCAGCCTGAAGGGCAGAGAGGCCTCAAGTTTCATGGCTCTCAAAGAGCTCCTTGGCATCAGAGCTCAGCAGGTCTCTGCATCACCAAGAAAACCCTTGGCAAAGGTGAGCAGCTTGCACCCATGATCTAGCTCAGGGCAGTCTGGGCAGCAGGTCCCTCAGCACAGCCAGGAAACCACGCACCACTGCTCTTGATTAATTCAAATGACAGTGGCTAAAAATGAGGAAAACTCTTTGGCCACCCAAGCAAAGAGCTAGGACCTTAACCCAGGTGCCCAGTTCAAGGTGTCTCAGGAATACAGGCAGGTTGGTCACTAAAGGGCTAGGAAACACCTAACCAATGGTCCTGCTCACCCTGGAGTGTGGTGGGGGCTCATCTGAAATCTGAGTGCAGAGAAAGATGTAAAAAGAAAGAAGGTGATGGTTGGGATCTGCCCAGCCAAAGGGGATTTGCCCATGAAACTAAGGCCTGTGGCTACATCTTGCTGTTTCCACACACAGTCCTAATGGCCCTAAGGCACACAGCCACCTGCACTTCCCAGGGGCATGAGGAGCTCCTGTGTCTCCTTTCCCAGGAGTCACAAGGCTGAGTGAACTTAATGATTCCCTTGGTTATGGGCAGGAAGAGCCTAGGTCTCAGCCCTGCTGTGACTTCCAGGCATCACCTTTCCCTTCCTTAGTGCAACTGTCCTTGGGCAAAAGACCTGAGCGGGACCTGGCTGGGATGGCAGAGCATCTGCTGAGAGCTGCACAGACAAAGTTAATTCTCTTGGTTAGCTGGAGCATAAAAATCTGCTGACTTCCAAAAAAAACCCATGCTCCACAAGTTCTGGCTGGACACATTCAACCCCCCCTCAACCTCCTCACCTGCTCCAAGGACCCAGCAGCCAGCCACAGGGAAACACTTCTCGTGATCCTTCCCCCACTAAATCCCTTAATCCTCTTTAATAGAAGCCAAGGTAACTGACAATTAAGACCTTGATAGATAAGATCTGGCAGAGTGAAAATCACCAACCACTGCTGAGGGTCCCCAGCTGTCAGTCCATGGGAGGGATGGGCTTAGGCTCTCACCCACAGCTGCAGCGCAGCCCAGCAAAGCTCCCCCTGCCTCATCCTCACCTCCTGGCCAGAGCTTTCATGCAGCTAAGAGAAGGTCACCCCATCTCTTCAAGAGCTCCACTTTCAGGGAACACACCACCCTCCTCATCTTCACCACTGTGGGAAATTGCTGGAAGAAAAGCACCGGCAGCTTCCAGATATCCTCAATAAACTCAGCCAGGTTCCTAGCAAAGACCTCTGTCCCACTCCCAGGGCAGCACAGGGCATCATGGCATTTCTAGAGCCACACAATCATCACAGAATTATAGAATCATGATGCTTGGAAAAGACCTCTAAGACCATCATCCAGCTGCCAGCCCAACACCACCATGCCCACTAAACCATGTCCTGAAGTGCCATGTCTGCACACTTCTATGTCTGGTGACTCCACCACCTCCCTGGGCAGCCTGTTCCAATCCCTGGCCACTCTTGCAGCAAAGAAATATTTCCTAACCTCCAACCCAAACCTTCCCTGGTGCAATTTCAGGTCATTTTTCTCTTGTCCTATCTCTTGTTACTTGGGAGAAGAGACCAAACCTTTCCTCTCTCCAACCTCTTTTCAGGGAGTTGTGGAGAGCAATGAGGTCTCCCCTCACATTTTCATGGCCCTGAGGAGAGCTCCCCTTCTTGGCACTGACCTCTCTGCCTCCTGAGTGATGCTCAGGCCCTGGGAAAGTCACAGGCAGTGACCAGGGAGGGCACAGCAGTCAGGAGGGCAAGAGCCAGGCTGCACACAAACCATCTGCAATCACCCATGGTAAAGAGCAGGGACAAGCCACATCTTGCTAGATTCCTGGAAGCTGATGGGAGCTGTCAGTGCATGCTCTGGTACCAGCTGCCTCCTCATCCCCCAGTTCCCATCTCCACACTAAGCACTGTCCCCAGTACTGGCTAATGGTCATGAAACCCAGTCCCAGGAGGGGGATTTCTCCCCTGGTGTCACACTCATGCTATTGGTGAGCAGAGTGGGAGTTCTCCCCCGGTGTTACACCCATGCTATCGGTGAGCAGTGAGCACAGAGCAGCCAGGCAGAGCCACAAGCAACCCAGGAGAGCAGAAAACATCAGGATGTGGGAGCAAGGTGAGGGGAACTGCTTGGAAGCTCACTACAAATCACCACTTGGCCTGGTCCCATTCTCCCAGCAGCAGCAGAGCTGGGCTGTAGGAGGTTTGCCAGCACTGTTCAGATTCTGCCCCTGCCTTGCCTCAGTCTCAGGCTAGGACTCTGTTTTCAGGTTCAGGTTCAAGGGAAGAATCAGAGCAGGAGTTTAATTTGGGACTGAACTTGGGGCAGGAATAGCTCCCTGCCCTGAACTCCTCTGCAGAACCATGGTTGAAATGTCACTTAGTTTCTCTTGCTCTTTAAAGAGCTCCCAGACCAACCAATCCCCCCCACACACTCCTGCAAGATCCAATCTGTCAGATTTGATAGCCTGGACCTCTGGAACAAATTCAACTGATCTTTCTCAAAAGTGATTTGCAATCTCTGAGGCAATTGCCTGTTGTTTTCCAGCCACATGTTCTGCCCCCAGACTGCTGCTGAGGCTCCTGAGCTCAGGAACTGGTTTGTGGAGCTGTAACACACTGGTAAGGACCTGCACAGAGCAGGGGACTTGAGCCACCTCCACCCTGCCCCAGGCACAGCCTGTCCTTAAGGGCTGCAAGCAATGGCTGGCAAGGGACATCCTGCAGACACAAGCCCGTGGTGTTGGGCCAGGCTGCTCCCCTTGGGCCAACACTTCAGTCAGAGCTAAATCTGGATTCTCTGCTGTCAACTTACTGAGTGACCTTGGGAAAGTCAGCTGGGATATAACACAACCCACCTGGGGGAGGATGGCAAAGCAAGCCAAGGCCTCAGGAAGAAAAGGCACTTAAAAAGTCACTTATAAAGGTGTTTAGCAGGAGAAGTGCTTGGCTTTCCTACTCCCAACAGCCAGCCAGTGACCCCCAAAAGCAGTCCTATCACCCCACAGAGTTTACAGTAAACATCTCACTTCTGTCCATGCATCTCATTTTACTCACTGATAAAACACATGTCCAGCACACACCAGGGCTGGGCTGGGGCAGCAGCATCAGCATGCAGACACCAAGCCTACCATGGACAAGAAACTTTCCTCCCCATTTCCATCCCTGCTCCCAAGCCACATCCACCAGTGGTTCTCCTTCCCCACACCCAGCCATACTCCTGACTTCCCCACTGCACCCTGCTGTTAAGTCTCCTTCCTGAGTGGCTCTGGAGGAGGAGGGGGCTGCTCTTCTCCCCATAGAGAAGCCACAAGCCCTGAGTGGCTCTGGAGGAGGAAGGGGCTGCTCTTCTCCCCACAGAGATGCTACAAGCCCTGAGTGGCTCTGGAGGAGGAGGGGGCTGCTCTTCTCCCCACAGAGATGCTACAAGCCCTGAGTGGCTCTGGAGGAGGAGGGGGCTGCTCTTCTCCCCACAGAGAAGCCACAAGCCCTGAGTGGCTCTGGAGGAGGAGGGGGCTGCTCTTCTCCCCACAGAGAAGCCACAAGCCCTGAGTGGCTCTGGAGGAGGAGGGGGCTGCTCTTCTCCCCATAGAGAAGCCACAAGCCCTGAGTGGCTCAGGAGGAGGAGGGGGCTGCTCTTCTCCCCACAGAGAAGCCACAAGCCCTTACTGAGGACAAGATACAGCTACCTGCAGGCTAAACATAAAACTCTTCCTAAGAGATGAGCTACATAAATGTCCCAGACCCTCGTGTTTCACAGCACAAAGGGCTGCCTGCCCTTGTGGGGAGCAGCCACCAACCCTCACCCCAGCAGCAGCTTGTCCTTCCTCACAACTGAGGGAAACTGAGGCACAGAAGAAGCAGGGAGAATCACTGTGTGAGCACTCCTGTTCTGCTGCCATGAACATGGAATGTGCTGCCCAGGGAGGTGGTGGAGTCACCATCATTGGAGATGTTCAGGAGGAGACTTGATGGGGTGCTTGGTGCCATGGGTTAGTTGTTTAGGTGGGTTGGACTGGTTGATGGGTTGGACGCGATGATCTTGAAGGTCTCTTCCAACCTGATCTATTCTATTCTATTCTAACAGCTGCTGGGGTTCCTCTATTACAGGGAGGGACATCCAAGGAGGCTTGAATGCTGATGTCTTGGGGGTCACTGGAAGAAAAAGAAACGGTGCTCAGACCTGAACAAGACAGAAGCAGCTGATCAGGGCAGAGAGTGGCCATGAAGACAGACTGTGCTGTTCCTTGTCCCATCCTGGGCATCCTGTGTACCCAGGCATTGCACAAGCTGGACAGAGGGAAGCACCTTTGCTCTGGTTCATCTATTCCCAATAAAAGCACAGTAAGCACCCAGGTGTGGCTCTTGCTGTGAACTTCAGTCCTGATCCCAATGCCAGTGACAAGAGCTGCTCACAGGTGTGTGAAAACCTGCCTGGGGTCTGGAGATCCCTGGTCTCTCACATTCACAGCTTGACACCAGGAGCAGGTTGTCTGACAACATCAAGCCCACAGGAGCACAGAAACACACACCAGCTGGCAGCACCCATCCTCTGTGGTTGGCCTGGGAATCACAGAATTGACAGGGTTGGAAGGGACCTCAAGGACCATCCAGTTCCAACCCCACACCTCACACTACAGCAGGCTGCTCACAGCCACATCCAGCCTGGCTGCAAAAACCTCCAGGCAGGAGGCTTCCACCACCTCCCTGGGCAACCTGTGCCAGTCTCTCACCACCCTCCTGGGGAAGAGCTTCTTCCTAACATCCAATCTGAATCTACCCATTTCTAGTTTTGTTCCACTCCCCCCAGTCTTATCATTGCCTGACACCCTAAAAAGTCCCTCCCCAGCTTTCTCGTTTAACCAAGGGTTTGTGGCACAGATAGCCAAGCCAGCACTAGAACAGACTTATTCCTTTACCTTTATAGAGGCAGAAGGCAGCGAGGAGGCCATGTGGATCTTGGCAGCACATCTCCAGGTCGTTGCAGCAGCTGTGCAGGTCGGGCTGCCCAGGGACGCAGATGTCCTACAGCCAGGGGCAGAAGGTGGAGGGCAGCCGCGGGGTCTGCAGCCCCGCTGGAGAGTCCTCCTTGGTGAGCAGGCGCAGAGAGAGAGAGAGAGAGAGATGTGAGGGAAGCCAGAAATCTTCTGCTGGACAGACTGGAGAGCCGGCCAGGGCAGCTGGGAACAGAGAGGAGCTGTGCTTCTGCCTTTTTTTGCAGGTTTGCTGTTGCCGGGGAGAGAGGTTTCAGGCTGTCCTCCAGCTAATTCACACCAGAGAGACAAGCCCTTGAATTAGTTGCATTATCTGCGCCCAGCTAAAGTGGACAAAGGATTAAAGTGTGCTGAGCACCACCACCGTGATTTGCATCTCAGAGCCCCTTCCCACGGGGGGGCCCCCCTCTGCTCCCAGCCTTTTTTCTTTTTTTTTTCCCCCCCTTCTCTTTTTTCTTTTGTTTTGGCTGGGAGCCAGCCAGGATAAGAGCCCTGTTTACAGAATTGATGCCTAGGTTAATATTGCAGAAGACTTCATCAAAGCTTTCAGTCGCTACTGAAGCAGAAGGCTCTACCCCGTGGGCCACGAGCTGAGCAGGCGGCGCACCCCGGGGGGATGGATGAGCCTCCGGCGCTTCTCCCTACCCTCCGTCCGACCCAATCCACTCTCTCAGCCTGAGGTATGGAACTAACTTTCTGCCCACCAGGGCAATGCTTGAGCAAAACCCAAGGCACCGCTCAGTTTTAAAGCTGCCCACCAGACCCAAACGTCGTTGCAGGGAAACTCCACCATTTGTGTGCGTGTTCCGTCGATCCTGTGCTCTGCTCTGACCCTGTGGCCACTTTCCCTGAGGTCATCCAGCTGCTAAAGATGATTTTGATTTTAAATGCATGTTTATTCCCGTGGAGAGGATGGGGGATGCTGTTGCTGTACGTTTCTTGCGGCTGCTTTCCAGGCAGGGCTCCCTCAGAAGACGCTCTAGAGCTAAGCAGAGCTAAAGCAGCAGCCTATCTGCGAATCAATGGAGCCTGATTAATTAGTGGCTGTAAAGGTGGGGTTTGACCACTAGCACTGGGTAGGTAGGTGCAGTTTTCCTGGAGGACTCACACTGAGCTCAGCTGCAACGTGCAAGCTTTATGCATTTCTGGCTTGCTTGGCAGTTGCAGGGATTTTTCCTTCTCTGCTCAGCGTGGGGACTGAGTGACCTTAGCAATTGCCACCAAGGGGACTCCATCTGATGAAAGCAGGTGAAAGGGAAAATAAGGGCGGGACCTAGGTTAGGCCAATTCATACCTCAGAGGGGGTGTGGTCCTGTTCTGTACCTGGCTATGGTCAGAGGCTTGTGAAATATAAAAGGGGAAGGCAGTTTTCTCAAGCAATCTGTTGCCAGGATCCTGTAGTGAGAAGGAAGGGAGGTGCTAGAAGATATGCGGAGCAAGAAGTCTGGAGTCAGCTGCAAAAGGTGTGGGGCAGGCTGGTGCCTCTGAACCTCAGCAATCCCATCAGCTCTCCTGTGCTGGTCCACTGGCAGGGCTGAGGGTTGCATGGTAGCTGCTCTCCCTTCCTCAGAAAGAAGCCATCATGTCCCAAGGAGGAGCAGCAGCAGCATGCAAAGCTGCCAAGCCCCAGGACAGAGGATGGGCATGGATGGTCCTCTTTGCTGCAGTGCTGCTGCAGGCACTGACACTGGGCTTCCCTTCCTGCATTGGTGTCTTCTTCAAGGACCTCCAGCATGAGTTCCAGGCCAGCAACAGTGAGACATCGTGGTTCCCATCCATCATGGTGGCTGTGCTGCACGGAGGCGGTAAGTGACGGCCCAGGGGGATGCCCTCTCTCCCCTGCTGTGGTTGTGCTGCTGAGGAGGGGCCATAATGGAATCTTTCGTTAAGGCAGATGCTGGAAGGGACTGGGAGGGCTGAGCAGACACTGGCTGGACAGCAGTGCACAGCATCTCCCAGCCCACAAAGTCCAAAGTGAAGCGTTCACAGACACCAGGATCCCTATTGCCACTCTAAGAGACAGCCAAGAGCCTTGGTCAAGGGAGGTGAATCCCTTTCTCAAGCCCAGCAAGAACATAATTACTGCCCATAGCAGTTCTTTGAATCAGCTGGCAGGCAGCAGTGGAGCTTGGCTGCTTTCTTGATTCACCTTTTGTCCACAAGAGCACATCTCCTTCCATGTGCCACATGGTGACTTGTGCTCTTCACAGCTGAAAAGGTGCCAAAAGCCAAGCTCCTCCAGGCTGCTTGCTGAGGCAGGGTTGATAAAGCAACTCCTTGGGCGGTGGCACAGAATACACACCCAAATAGGCACCAGGGTGGACTTGAGCATAGGTGGATTAAGGCAGAATGTGGGTCAGGTGGCACCCTCCGGGTGAGGGGGGAGATGGAAGGAGGGTTGTGCTTTGTGAGGGCAATCCCTGGTACAGCTCCCAAAGAAAACATGGGAGCTGCACAAGACAGGGCCCTCAGATAGGATCCTCAGAAGAGTATTTCTGCATGAAAGAGGAAAAACAAATCCCCAGCAGCTCAAGGACTTCCCGGTGTGTGGAATTTCAACTTCCTACATGCAGCTCCCATGCTTATTTAAGCCCAAAGCCCCCCTGGGCCACAGAAGCAAAGCACCCACTCGACACCCACGTACCTGAGCTGCTCCCTGAGTTCATGCCTGCCCCTTTCCCATAGTGGTGAAAGGTGACACTACAGTATGAAGGGGAAAGTAAACCACAGCAGAGCCCTGAATCATGTTTGATGTGAAGACTGTGTGGCAATCTCACTCTTCCCCGTGCAGGACTTGGCTTCCAGCCACCTGACACAGGAGAGAGAGAGAGTTTGCACCTTAGGAGTTGCAGTTTGGTCCAGAATTGCAAGGTGCAGATGATAAGAGATACCAAGGGAAGCAACAAGAGGAAAAGGTCAGCAGAAACAGAGCAGTGTCCCTGGAGCTTTGAACTTGGAAGCTGCTGGGCAGTCCCTGTGCTGCCTTCCATCCCCTGTGGTCCTGCTGTGGTTAGCAGGAAGGAGCCAAATGGGACCTGCTAGCTCTTGGAAACAGTCTCAGAAGCAGCTTGGTCCCCACATGTGCAGGAAAGACAAGTCTGGCAGTATCCAGAGGGAAATACCACCCAAATACCAATCTTCTTTAATGGAGTAAAAGGAAACATAAAGAGAGCCAGTAAACAGATCAAACAGTTATAAATCAGGCAGGGCAAGAACAGCCTCACGTTCACTCTGCTCACTACCAGGATTTGCCAGGGCACAGCCAGTGAATTACAAGGGAGTTGTTTCTTTGCTTGCCAGCTTGCCAGTTGTGTGCCCTCCTGCAAGCTGTTACACCAGAGTGCTTGCTCTTGGCCCCTAGCAG
The DNA here is from genome assembly GCF_014839835.1 of Dryobates pubescens. Classification (NCBI taxonomy): domain Eukaryota; kingdom Metazoa; phylum Chordata; class Aves; order Piciformes; family Picidae; genus Dryobates; species Dryobates pubescens. The sequence continues at coordinate 17,797,229 of NC_071631.1, read as the reverse complement.
CATGAGGCAGGAGCAACTCAGCCATAAACCAGGAAGAAAAAACAAAGCCAAAACAAAACAACCAAACAAGAGAAAAGGTTTCCTCTCAGGCCAAGCATGGGTGACTTTTGCTGCAACTTCTGACCTCCTTTGCAGTGGGCCAGGCTCTGTTTGATTCAGGTTCTCTGGCTGCACCAAACACCTTCTACTTAAACCTTATCCAAAATGCCATTCTGCTGTGCCATCGCTGTCTCCTGAAGGGGCTTCTCTCTTATTCTTTTGAATCCAGGGGAACTAAAGGGGTTAAACAAAGATTGGTAAAGAGGAAAAGAGAGAGCAGGAGGGAGCAGCCTGTTCTAAGAGTGGTGAGCTGCAGGGAGAAAGTCCCATGCAGAGAGCTAAGCTCAGCTGAGCAGAGCTAAGGCAGGAAACACGGAAGGGCACAGTTCAAACAATATCTCTTTTGTCTTAGCAAGCCAAACAGATCTCATTACCTGGGCTATGTTTCCTGCTAAAAGCAATTAATGATTATTTCATTCTAAGAATCATTTGAATGACCTCAGGGATCCCACTTGCTGTCTCCAGAAGGGGAGTTCAGGCCCTTGCAGGTTCCTGCTCCCAGACCTTCAGGCACACATAACCCTCTGGACCCACACTCCTACGAAGGCAGCATAGGGTTGGTGTTATGGTGTGGGTTTTTTTGCAAAGGAAAGCACAAGAGCCCCAGGCAAGTGAGAAATAATGCTTGAAACCTGAAAAAAAGAAAACAAAATCAAGTTAACAGGGACAAGCAATGAAAAACCCTCATGATTTTTATTGCCAATCTCATTACTTTGAAGCGCTCCATTTATAAGTGCTGGCTGCTGGGGTGGGTTAAACAGCAGTGTCACCCCTGGATGTCTTCAGCAGGAGGGGGGAAAAAATAACCCAGCTGCCAGTTTGCTGACCACTTTTTATGAAGGCCAGGCAAAGTCTGAGGTGAAAATCAGATCAAGCAGATCAAAATGCAGACAGCTGCACTCCTCATTTTAATAATGTTCCCTTGGCTTATTTGAAACCAGACATGGGTTTAGGTCACAAGTATGCCACAGGTTATTTTCCCTGCACTGATTGCCTCCTAATTCTGAAGCTCACAGTCATTTTGCAATTGCTGATATAACTGTCAGGGTTCAGAGGAGAGAAAAGAAGAATAAAACCTGGAAAAACTTGAGGATCCTCAAAAGAACAGGGAAAGAGTGAGCCCCTATCTGGAATACTGTGTCCAATGAGGACCTTGGGGAGCTGCTCAAGGGAGTCCATCACAAGAGCCACAAAGATGCTGAAAGGAGTGGAACATCTCCCTGCTGAGGAAAGGCTGAGGGAGCTGGGGCTCTTGAGCTTGGAGAAGGGGCAATGGGTGCAAGCTGGAGCAGAGGAGGTTCCATGTGAAGATAAGGAAAAGTTTTTGTTCACTGTGAGGGTGACAGAGCCCTGGAGCGGGCTGCCCAGAGAGGTTGTGGAGTCTCCTTCTCTGGAGCCATTCAAAACCCACCTGGGTGTGTTCCTGTGTGACCTGCCCTGGGTGATCCTGCTCTGGCAGGGGGATTGGACTGGATGATCTTTTGAGGTCCATTCCAAGCCCTAACATTCTGTGATTCTGCAAAAAGAAACTCCACCTTCAGAGTCTTTTTTTGTCAGAGCATGTAGAGAGAAGAGTGTTTCCCACGGACGGTCTGGAGGTCTGAATTAATCCTTTCCTATCTCAAAATGTGCTAAATGACATTATCAGATTGATAATTTACCACAATCTCATGGAATTCACCTAAAGTCTGTGTGAAATTAAAGCATTAACTGACCTTAAACACACATCTCCATGCCTCTGTTACAGGCAGGGCTGTCTGTGACTGGATTGTGTGGATGTGGTGCTGAGGGACGTGGGTGCCTTAGCAGTAGTGGTGAGATCATAGTATCAGTCAGGGCTGGAAGGGACCAGAAGGATCATCTAGTTCCAACCCCCCTGCCATGGACAGGGACACCCCACACTAGATCAGGCTGGCCAGAGCCTCATCCAGCCTGGGCTTAAACACCTCCAGGGCTGGGGCCCCAACCACCTCCCTGGACAACCCATCCCAGGGCTTCACCACTCTCATGGTGAAGAACTTCCTCCTCACCTCCAGCCTGAATCTCCCCACCTCCAGCTTCATTCCATTCCCCCTAGTCCTATCACTACCTGAGATCCTGAGAAGTCCCTCCCCAGCCTTCTTGTAGCCCCCTTCAGATCCTGGAAGGCCACAATTAGGTCACCTCGGAGCCTTCTTTTCTCCAGACTGAACAGCCCCAACTCTTTCAGTCTGTCCTCACAGGAGAGGTGCTCCAGCCCTCTGATCCTGGCCCTATTGTGACCTCTAGGTGAGTGATTGGACTTGATGATCTCAAAGGTCTCTTCCAACCTCAACAGTTCTATGGTTCTGTTCATTGCAATGTGACTCTTCCCTAGTGAAGCCTGCCAGAAATGGAGGCACACAATAAAACACAGGTTTCTGCCCAGCAAGGGCAGAGCCAGGCTCTGGTCCATCGGAACCACCCAGGTCTTGTTTCCCCTTCTGTGATGTTTGTGGAAGGGGAGCCAGTTAAACCTACCCACCCCTGGCAGGTGTGCCAGGACAGGCATGTGCAAAGGGCTGTGCTGACAATAACATCCGATTGTTTTCCCTGGGAAGAGGACTTTCAGGACAGCTGCAAGACTCCACAAGCTGCAGCTTGGATGCTGCTGCCTGAAGCTTAGCTTGCTTCCCTTGCAGACATGACTACACGTCTCTGTCTGCTTTCAAATAATCCTCCTCAGTGATGTCAACTCTTCTCCCACCCTTGACCTAGTTCAGAGCCAGCCAGCCTCCTCCTGCAAGGAGTTTCACCTGGGGAGTGGGACACCAAGAGCAGCTGGGGAGATTCTGTGGCCAGGATATTTGACAAGCAGTGAAATGAGAGTGGAAATGTTCCAACAGAAATGTCTCCCTGCTTAACATTTCTGCCTTGGGGGCACAGAAATGCGAGTCCTCTGCTTTTCCAAATCATTCCCAGGCTTCACATCATGTGAGGACACAGTTATAGCTGAAGGTCCTTCTTCCATTCCATTCCCACGAGGTTTAACTAAAATCCATCACAGGGAAGCTTGGAAATCCTACCTAATGACCAAAACCCAAGGTGACAACAGAAGCCTTCCCTTCAGCACACTTGGAAGGATCAGGGGACACGTCTTCTGGCTCCTCTACTACATTGTGCTGCTGGGACAACCCTCAGGGCCTCTAGACTCAATCACCTGCAGTGGTCCAGCAGGCACAAACCAGTTCCTTCCTCCCTAACAGCTTCCCTTTTGCTCCTTTGCTTCCAGGACCCCTCTGCAGCATCTTGGTGAAGCAATTTGGCTGCAGGTTTGCGGTGATGCTGGGTGGGCTGCTCAGCAGCGTGGGCATGGTGTCCAGCTCCTTCTGCAAGTCCATCAGCCAGCTCTACCTAACAGCTGGCTTCATCACTGGTAAGTGCCAAAGAAAGGCTGGAAAACCCAGCTGCTGGGCTTGTCTTCAGAGATGGCAGATGGGGAGAGTCTTGACTCAGTGCTCACATTTTTTCCATTCATACATGAATTAGGACAAACCAAAAGCCCCACAGCACAGTGGGAATCCTACAGCAGCTAGAACTGCCTTTCACACCCCCTTTCACACACACCTCATCCAGCCAAGCTCACCTTGGAAGGGCTTCTCTCTGGAAAATGCTACAGGTCTCCAGAGGGCAACATGGAGAGCAAAGGTGTCTGTTCTTTTTAGGAGCTTCTCAGCCTTTTGTCTTCTTAAGGAGGGAGGTTGCTTTTCAATCTTGGAACATAATGTGTTGGGACAACGTCCTTCCCAAGCTCCCTGGATTTGTATTTCACCACTCCCAGTCTGGAGAAATATGGAGTCATCCTTTTCTAAGAAAAGAACCTGTTGGTTTTGAACAGAAGTAACAGATGGGAACTTTTCCTTTCCAAATATTTCTCCTATGTGGCTGTTGTTGTTCAGCTCTTGCTCTTTTCTAGCACAAACAAATCCATTTCTTCAGCCAGGTCACTTTGGATCTTCCAAGCTAAGCTGTGTCCACTGCATAGAGAAAAACCTCCCTGAGCCCTGATGAAAGTGCCAGGCAGCAGCTCTAGTTTGTTGCATGGGCTATAAAATCCAGGGGTTTTTAATGTCCAGTTCCATAACAGCTTGGGGAATGGCAGCGTGCCCCAGACACATGTCAGCTCGGATCAGTATATTTAGTATACCCAAGAGCACAGGTAGTTGAATTTATGCACAGCATCTTCTTTCATCTCTTGGGGAGTGTTTCTGAGTGCTAATCCCTGGGTGCTGTGCAGCTTGGCAGGTGAGGAAACACTACAGTGGCAGATGAAGTCATGCGTGGGAACACCCTGGGCTCTTCTCATCCTTTAAGAGGATGCAGAGGGATCGTGCGATGCACAACTGATCACTGTGAGGGTGACACAGCACTGGAACAGGCTGCCCAGGGAGGTTGTGGAGCCTCCTTCTCTGGAGATACTCAAAGCTTGCCTGGATGCATTCCTGTGTAATCTGGTGTAGGTGATCCTGCTCTGGCAGGGGGGTTGGACTGGATGATCTTCCGAGGTCCCTTCCAGCTCCTAACATTCTGTGAGTCTGTGACTGCATGAAGCAGTGAAAGCTGCAGAGCAAGTGGAAGGCACCTCTTCTGTCAGCCAAGGAGAGAAACAGCAGATGAAACAGCCCTGGGGCTGTTTAGTCTTGAGAAGAGAAGACTGAGAGGGGATCTGATCAATGTCTATAAATATCTGAGGGGTGGGTGTCAAGTGGAGGGGGCCAAGCACTTTTCTGTGGTGCACAGTAGTAAGACAAGCAGCATTGGGTTTAAGCTTGAACATAGAAGATTTCAGCTCAACATGAGGAGAAACTTCTTTACAGTGAGGGTGTCAGAGCACTGGAACAGGCTGCCCAGAGAGGTGGTGGAGTCTCCTTCTCTGGAGGCTTTCAAAACCCACCTGAATGCATTCCTGTGCAGACTACCCTCAGTGATCCTGCTTTGGCAGGGGGGTTGGACTCGATGATCTCTTGAGGTCCCTTCCAACCTCTAATGTACTGTGTACTGTGATTTTCTCTTTCCTTTAGGTCTGGGATCCTGTTTCAGCTTCCAGGCAGGAATAACTGCGCTGGGCTACTACTTTATTCGCTGGAGAACTCTGGCCAACGCCATGGCATCCACCGGCGTCTCTCTCGGCTTCACCCTGTGGCCGCTGCTGTCTCAGTACTTGCTGGATGACATGGGCTGGAGAAACACTTTCCTTATCTTTGGAGGGATACTCCTGAACGGCTGTGTTTGTGGAGCCATCATGAGACCACTTCAGCTTGCCTCAGACTCGATAGCGCAGTCCCCCAAGCCTGGAACGCAGCCAGGGGGGAGTGCAGAAGCAGCACAGCTGTCCAACGGAGCGTCTGCTCCCCACCCCGAGCTGCAGCAGCGCAGCAGGGGGGCTGCATGCTTCCACGCGCTGCAGAAGTACCTGGCTTTTGACATCTTCTGTCAGAACAAAGGCTATCAGATCTACACCGTCGGAATGGTTTGGACAATGATGGGATTCACGTTGCCCCACATCTACCTGGTGCCTTACGCCATCCAGAACGGAGTGGAGGAACAGAGAGCGGCCTTGCTGATCTCCATCATTGGGCTTATCAACATCTTCATACGGCCCTGCACGGGGCTGCTCTCGGGACACAGAATCTTCACCGGCAGGCGCATCTACCTCTTCAGCCTGGCCGTGCTCCTCTCCGGGCTCAGCAACTTCATCTGCGTCATCTCGGCCGAGTTCAGCGTGCTCATCACCTACTGCATCATCCTCAGCGTCGCCATGAGCGGCGTCGGGGCGCTCACCTTCCAGGTGCTGATGGATGTGGTGGAGATGGAGAGGTTCTCGAGCGCTCTCGGGCTCTTCACCATCCTGGAGAGTATCACTCTCCTCATCGGCCCCCCTCTCACAGGTGAGAAGTCAGTTAAGCAGCCTAGGGGGGAAAAGTGGTTGTTTAGACACAGGTGACACGTGTTTGGGAGCATCAGGAAGAAGCTCTTCACTGTGAGGGTGGTGGAACACTGGAACAAGTTGCCCAAAGGAGGTGGTTGAGGGCCTGGAGATAATCAAGGTGAAGCTCGATGAGGCCCTGGGCAGCCTGATCTAGTTGGGGCTGTCCCTGCTGACCGTGAGGAGGTTGAACTGGATGACCTTTGGAGGTCCCTTTCAGCCTGGACCATTCTATGATTCAATAAAGGGTGTTTCCAAACCCAGGCAAGGCAGGTGAGTTAGGGAAAAGGGAGCAATATAAAAAGGAGACTCAGAAAGGAACAATCAGCTCCTTCTTGAAGCTGAAGGATGATCATAGCTATGAACCCAAAACAAACCAATTATTCACAGATCACAGGGGTCACTCCAAATGCCACCGAGTGACACATCCAAGACATAGCTGCTCCTGTAGCACAGCAGCAAACTCAAAAGACCAACAAACATGAAATGTGAACCTGAGCACAAATCCTCAACTGAGACTTTAGTTCTCTTCTCCAGACAACCAGCTGTGTGCTGTTCAGCAGGGAAATCATGGCTGTTCTAAGAACGGGATGACAACATCCACCCTATCTCATGGCATTCCCTGGTACATGAGTGTCAGCCACTTTGCTCAGTGCCAAAAAGGGTCTTTGCTTGGACATCTCTGATAGGAGTGGCAGATGAGCAAAATGAAGCACAGCAAAAGCAGGAGCATTTCCATTTGTAGTCATAGAATCATAGAATCAATAAGGTTGGAAAAGACCTCAAAGATCATCAAGTCCAACCTGTCACACAAGACCCCATGACTACTAGACCATGGCACCAAGTGCCACATCCAGTGCCCTCTTGAACATCCCTCACCCTCCAGGGATGGGGACTCCACCACCTCCCTGGGCAGCACATCCCAATGGCTAACAACTCTCTCTGAGAAGAACTTTCTCCTCACCTCCAGCCTAAACCTCCCCTGGTGCAGCTTGAGATGGGTGTCCTCTTGTTCTAGTGCTGATTGCCTGGGAGAAGAGACCAACCCCCTCCTGGCTACAACCTCCCTGCAGGTAGTCCTAAAACCTGCCAAAGAAAAGTGCACTATGAAAAGGAAAAAAGCAAACAAACATAATCCCAGCACTTCCATCCAGAGAAACAGCCTATAGAAGGCACCATGTGTTTGATACCTTTCCATCTCTAACAGTGTTCAGTGACTCTCTTGATGTATCATGCTTCTGAATGTTTTATATTGAGGATATTTGATGTTAGTAACAGTGCTTGCTGTGCTCAGAGTTTTCTTCTCCCTTATTACACACTATGAGAGTCAAGTTTTTAGTTTAGAAACCCTAACGTTTTGGAGAGATTTCTCCACTATTCCTTTGTTCTGTTTTCTGACCTAGGACATAACAGGGTCACACTCATGCTCATATTCACTGAGTTGGACTTGATGATCTTGGAGGTCTCTTCCAAACTTGTTGATTCTGCGAGCGGCAGTGACACAGGGGAGCCTCTGCTGAGTGAGCAAAATGAATCAGCAGCTTGGGGAAAGGTTACAGTTCCTGATTTAGGTGCCCAAGAGGGGATTTAGGTGCCCAAGAGGGGATTGGACGTGGCACTTGGTGCCATGGTCTAGCAGTCACGAGGTCTTGGGTGACAGGTTAGAGTTGATGATCTTGGAGGTCTTTTCCAACCTTGTTGATTCTATGATTCTCTGTGTGTTGAGAACTACACACAGAAGCAGAAACATTACCTGAGTGGTGACTAGTCAAAAAACCAAGCTTGAATGAAGAGAGCTTAACTCACCTGTGAATGCTTGTCTTTGGTACCTGGCAGTTTGCTGGATGATTTAGGTTTAACCTTTATGTAAGCATCACCCAGCTGTCTTTGTAAGAGTCTTCTCTTTTGACTAAACCCATGGCTTCTCTTTCAGGTCTCCTGGTAGATATAACAGGTGATTTCCACTATGTCTTCTACACCTCCAGTTTCTTCCAGATATCAGCTGCATTGTTCATGGGAATTGGCTTCTGTATGCTGGGGGAGAAAAACAAATCGAAAGAGGCTTCAAAAATACCTTTGGATGAGTCCTCCAGGTATCAATACAGTGAAGTGCCAACTCAACCACAGCCTGAAAGTCAACCCCCTCCAGCAGTGGTGTGCATCACAAGCATATGACAAGAAAGAAAAGCAGAAAACCCAAGAGGAACACAAGCAGTTGTGTGGCCTGCAGAACGCTACCCAAGGCCCAGCACCGATGGCAGATGCAGAAACAAGGGTCTGCTTTCCACATCTGTCATCATCCTTCTGCCCTGCACTTGCACCCCGTGGGGCCTTGGCAGACTCCACGTGAGGGATCCAGACCACAGGCTGAGCCCAGAACCCAGTGCCAGCCAGAGAGCCAAAGGACAAAGAGAACCGGGCTTGCCTAAAGCAAACCGTGGGATCCCATCAGTGCTGCGACACAAAGGCTCTGTCATTTCAATTGCTTTGAGTCAGGGCCTTTAAGAACTCACTGGAGCTTCTCATGGACATTTCAGCTGGTAGCACTGCACAGTGTGTGTGGATGGCTATGCACAATGGCAGTGCTTGCACAGAGAAGTATTATTGCCTCCTCCCAACGTGCAATTTTGGTGCAGACTCACAGAAGGTGTCCTGGTTGCTTCCCACATCGGTGGTGGTGGCAGGACAAACACTTTCCACTGGAAAGTGTGCCATTATTTTCCACATTCCTATTCTACAGAGGCTGCTGCATGGGTTGCAGAACTCAGCCAAGTCTCTAGTATCATCCAATATCTTCTCCTGCGAGGCATATACATGAGTTCTTCGTGCCAAGGACTTTTTTAAAGCCTCCAAGGTTCACCTTAAGAACATTAAAAGTTAAAAAACCCCAAACCTCAGTGTGCCAGCCTTGTGTATCTAGGGATATCTCAAGAGCTTCTTGACATACCATACCAGAGCATTCATGGCTTGTGAAATTACACTTCTTTACAGCATTACCTGGAACCCATTTTTGCAGGGTGGGGGCAGCAAAGGTATTAGTAGCCCTAAAAATAAGTGTATGCATCCTTACAGAGGGCCGAATTCAAAGCCACTGCAGTAACCCCCTCGTGTAAATGAATGTAGCTCTTTAGTCTTAAACTCTGAGACTTAATTACAACAGCATTCTCATTAGAGAGAAGTTTGCACAAACAGAACTGACATTTCTTATGAGCAACAGCATAACTCTCACAGAAATCCATGGGGGAAAAGCCTACTGAGAAAAGTCAATGCTGCTGGCTTCGGAATCCATACAGCCTTGACTGGAAGTGGCTTTTCTTGCTGCACCCCTGGGAGTTACCCTTCCAAGTACCAAGCAGACAACCACATCAGCCCCTAGCCTCCCTCAGCATCATTCTGTATCGTCCCTGAACTAGCAGAAGCAGATAGCAGCTCACAAAGCACTGCAGATAAAGATCACTCAACACATCAGAGCCATCAGAGAGATGGAAGCATCAAATGGGAGTGAAATGGAAGGTGGCAACAGCTTTCAACTCCAGGGCGATGCTTATCTTGAGAACTGTTATATCAAATTCCCAGCAACAAAACCACAGCTTTCATTAGAGCTGTGGGTTCCCCCAGACAAAGCAAACCAATCAATCAACTGAAAATACCCACACTGGATGACACCACAGCAAAAAAAAAAACCACTCCAAGGTCTTCAGAGACTATAATGGCTTCACAGCTGGCTTTTAGAGTGGGGAAGGGATCAGCCCTTCAGAAAGGTTCCTGCCTCCACAGCTCAGTGTTTTCTTCAGTGCTGCTTTTAGAGTGGGGAAGGGATCAGCCCTTCAGAAAGGTTCCTGCCTCCACAGCTCAGTGTTTTCTTCAGTACTGTTCTAGGATTTACTGAACCTGTAGGCTTTGCATTGCCTGTTCAAACATATACTTAAATAAAGTAACTAGTGGCAGACATACCTCATCTCTCATCACATGTGTTTATTAACTTCTCTAATGCTGACATGGACCATAACCGTGGAGTAAGCAGGGACTGGTGCTTCTCAGCTTACCAAAACAATGACTGCTTTGTGTTCCTAGGAAAGAGACAAACAAAACAACAACCAAACCCAACCAAACCCACAAAACAAACAGATTTTACATCAAACAAACGAAACCAAACAAATCCAAACCACCACAACACACCCCCCAAAAAAAAAAAAATCACAACAGAAAGGGATCAAGACCCAAAGCTCTTCTAATTAGGGCAAATAAACCAGTCAAACAGGATGTCTCTTGTTGTGTTTCCCCCCCTGTAATTCCTACATTTTAAGTTCTGTGCACCTTTCTACATCCCCTTTTTGTTTTCTTCCAGACACATGGGATCATGTTGTCCCAAATCCTCCCGCTTCTACAAAAGACCTGGGCAAAGCAGACAAGATATGGTGTAAGCTACAACTGAATGAAATTGATCCCAGGAAAACAAAGGTTAGTTGAAGGAACAGTAAGATGCAGCTCCTGTGTGGAGCCAACTGCTCTGTCTGCAGTGTTTCAGCCCTACCTGGCTCATAAGCAAGGAAATGTATAGTCTGAGGTGTGCCTGCAAGACATAAGGGAGGGGGGGAAAAAAAACCCATAACAACTGGAGCTGAGATCATAGCTCCTACACAGAGATCAGTTCCTCCCACACCTCAGCAAAGAAATCTGTTTTGACTACTTCTTAGCTGTGCACCAGAGTGCAAGGTAATTCAGGACAGAGGGTTAAGGGACTGCTTCCTAGAGCTGCTTTTTGGTACTCATAGACTCAACAGCAGGGAGGCTGTAACTTATCTGCCGAGGCAGAGAGATGTTTCTGGGGGAAAAAAACAACAATGAATTCACAGATCTGTCATTTTAATGCTTCTCAACTTGTGGACAATATCTTCTAACAGCCCTTATAGAATTTCAGCTGGCTGAAAACAGCATTGTCCCCCCTGCTTACTTGCCACAGAGCCTTTAGAATTAACCCACAAACCACAGGTGGAAACAAATCTTGGAGGGAGAAGAGGTAACATTTTAGGCTGTTCCCACAGGTAACTAAGATGTCTGAGCTAAAGAGAAAAGTGCTCCCCTCTTCTCCTCTGCCACAATTCTCCTCTCCTACCTCTCTTCCCAACCTGAAGACCAAGCTGCCTTGAGCACAGGTTTTGTAAAGTGTGGTCAAGGGGACCATGCTTACTGAGCATGCTACAGGCTAATAAACAGAGGATAATAAACAGGCTAATAAACAGAGGATAATAAACAGGCTAATAAACAGAGCTACCATACAGGAGCAGTAACACTCAGTCCTTAAAATTCTTGAGGCCCCAAAGTAAAACAAAGCGACAGAAGTTCCTTTCATCTGATTCAGGTAGTCCCATTACACAAAGCAACCACAGTGTCCCTGAAAGCAGTCTTTTAAACACCTACAGACAGTAAAATAACCCTGGCTGTAATTGTGGACAAACTCTAATACCTTAGCCAGGTTACAAACCCCTTAAAACCAACAAAACTGACCAGAACCATCATCACAGAATTGGAAGGGACCTTAGAGATCATCTACTCCAGCATACCCACCATGAGTGTTGACACCTCTCAACTGGCCTCAGCTGATCCTGGCCTCATCCAACCTGGCCTTAAATACCCCCAGGGAGGAGGCAATAAATATCCCTCATTCCCCTAGTCCCCTCTTACTCCTTCCTGCTCCCTTTGTTATTTAAAAAGCCGTTAACCTTGCAAGGTAAGCACTTTTGCAACAAGCACCTCTCCTTCCTGCAACAGAACATTGGCCACTGAAATACTGCAAGACCATGATCCTCCAAAGCCTCAGATCCCTGCCAGTGTCATCCTTTGTAAAGGTGAATAAAAACCTTTGGAAAGGTCACAGCAAACATACACACTCTAAAACACCTCAGAAGCGTAAAATCACTTCAGTTAAGAGCTTGGCCTCACGTTTGCAGACCTGGCTAGTAAGTGCAAGACAAAACCAAGCTACTAGAAATTGAGAGAACTCACTGAATTCTACCCGGTGTGCTGTCAGGGTCCCTAGACTGGCCTCCAGAGCTGTGAACACCCCAGCCCATAGTGACCCATCCTGCACTCACTGCTCTGGCAACCAGCAAGTGTTTGGAGCCTTCAGAGGATTAAACACCACAGCCAAAACTGGGGGAGGAAGCAGCCAGCTCTGCCCACTGCCAAGTGATCCTTCTGGATGATCAGGACAAACTCCCCACCTAAGTCAGCACAAAGACAACAAGCACAAAGCAGCTCGTGTGATCAGCACTAGCACAGTCTGCAACTGCTGCAGAACGTCTCTGAGGACCACAGAACCAGGGGATGTTAGGAAACTCTCCTCCAGGAGGCAGCTCCAACACAGCACATGTGAAATGTCTCTCCTCACGGCAAGCTACAGACTTGGGGATATGTGGCTGGAAAGCTGCCACTTCGTCCTCGGAGGAGAGAAGGCTCTGAGGAGAGCTTATTGTGGCCTCTCCTGTATTGAGGCTCCTCTCCTGGTTACTCTTTGCCATGCACTGAGTAATCTGACCTGGACATGCAGCACTTGAAACTCATCCAGCACAGACACCAGCCTTTCCTAAACGCTGCTGTCTATGAAATCACTCCAGGGGACACAGCTCCTACTGCAGCTGTGCATGCAAAATTATAGGGATTGACCACAGATGCAGTGCTTACAAACAGCAGTCATTAACATTTTCCCTCTTTTAAATGGTGGTTTCAACCATTATTAGTCAACCCCAGCATCCTTAATCACTTCTCTTTGTACTGACTAGCTCCTGTGTTTACTTTCTCTTCTGCTTTCTGACATTAGTCATTCACTTCTCTGTGTCATGACAGATGTGGCTTTAAAGCATGTCAACACTTACCACGTACAAAGCCATACATTGAAAGTGATTTGTTAATACAGTAGCAAAACATTGTCACACAATGTCTGAAGCAGATTGCTGATCATTTTCATACACATCTACAGATCTGGTGAGAGGTCTGGAGCACAGCCCTATGAGGAGAGGCTGAGGGAGCTGGGGGTGTTTAGCCTGGAGAAGAGGAGGCTCAGGGGAGACCTTATTGCTGTCCACAACTCCCTGAAGGGAGGCTGTAGCCAGGTGGGGGTTGGTCTCTTCTCCCAGGCAACCAGCACCAGAACAAGAGGACACAGTCTCAAGCTGTGCCAGGAGAAGTTTAGGCTTGAGGTGAGGAGAAAGTTCTTCCCAGAAAGATTAATTGGCCATTGGGATGTGCTGCCCAGGGAGGTGGTGGAGTCACCATCCCTGGAGGTGTTCAAAAAGGGATTGGACGTGGCACTTGGAGCCATGGTTTAGTTAGTCATGAGGTTTTGGGTGACAGGTTGGACCTGATGATCTCTGAGGTTTTTTCCAACCTTTTTGATTCTATGATCTATATATCTACATATATATATATGTATATATAGAGAGATATATATATCTACATATATATATACACACACACAGAGTGACTTCAACTTAGCATTATATTAAGAGTTAAGTTGCTAGCACAGGCCCAGCCTGAACTTTTCTACCAGGCAGAAACATTCTCTGTCTTCCCACATCATTGCAATGTTAAATGATTTAGCATCATTGCATTCAGTGCAGCTTCTTTGCTCACCCTTCCCCTTAATGTGGTTGGTGGTGGGCAGGCATTTTATTACACCCAGCTATGTGGTAGGAGATGGTCAGCCCAGCATGCTTGTGAAGGATGCCAAGTATTTGGCAGATCAGTCCACATTCAGTTTGCTTTATATGAAAATCAGCTGCCTTTGAGATAATACAAAAGACAGCAGGTGCTCACAGCCTGTTTCCTACCTTATCTACAGAAGAAGTCCCATGCATTTAATTGCTTCAATAAAAGCCACACAAATTTCTGCAGTGTGTGTGTGTGTCCCCACTTTATGTTTATGTAGCTTGACCTTACACATTTACGTGGCATGGAACACAATTTAATCCACTTGCAGTGCTCGTAATCACAGTGGTTTCATTGGAGCTGTGCTGGGTCAGAGTAATGTAAGGGCTCTGCTTTGTGCTTAGACCAGGGCATTGCACAACCTGGGTGGAATTACCTGCAGCTGGTTTGATCTACTCCTGCTTGGCTTCATGTTTTTTCCCCTCCATGTAACATATCCGACGGTGCATGTATTGTACCCTCTTTTTAGCTGTCCCCTCAGCTTCTAATCCTTCTGCCTTTCCACAAAAGACAAGAAATCCCTTTCCATTGTCCTTTGTTGGCCCATGAGTTACAATCCCATGTTGAAGAAGGCTCTGGGGAGACCTTATAGCAGCCTTCCAGTACCTGAACGGGCATACAAGACAGCTGGAGAGAGACAAGGCTTGTAGTGACAGGACAAGAATGAATGTATTTAAGCTTGAGGAGGGCAGATGTAGACCAGGTATTAGAAAGAAATCTTTCCAGTGAGGGTGGTGAGGCACTGGAACAGGTTGCCCAGGCAGGATGTGGATGCCCCCTCCCTGGAGGTATCACAGTATAACCAATGATATATATCACAGTATCACAGTGTAACCAAGGTTGGAAGAGACCCCAAGGATCATCAAGCCCAACCTGACTTCAAGGCCAGGTTGGATGAGGTCTTGAGCAACCCGTGCTAGTGTAAAGTGTCTCTACCAATGGCAGGGGGGTTGGAACTTGATGATCTTTAAGGTCTCTTCTAACCCAAACCATTCTATGAACCTCTGAAACTGACCACAGCTTTGTTTCTCCGGTATCTCTCCCCAGCCCCCTGCCACCCCAGCGCTCTTCCTCAGCCATGGCTTTACCATCTGCACGTCCCACAGTGAACACGGGGCAATGCCGAGACCCAGCAAGCCACTGGGTCTCGGATTGGCTCACCCTGGTCCTGGCAGCCGGACAGCAAAGCCACAGCCTGGGCAGGAGCTCGGGGTTAGTCCACGCCGAGCAGCACACCGAACCCGGTGAACTGGGAAGGGCAGCGGTACCGAAATTCACCAGAAACAAACACACACACAGGGAAACGTTTCAAGTAGATACCTAGACAGGGAGAAAAGCTCTGCTCCCTTCCGGAGCTAAGGCTTTAAACGTCACAACGTTGCCATAAACCGAAACACAGCCGAACCCTCCGCACTCGCTCTTTTATTCGCGGATCGTATTACACGCTCCGCAAGGAAGGAAACACCCCAAAGGCGCCCTGCTGGCACCCCCCACTCAGCAGCCTTCCGCTCTATAACCACCTCTCGGCAGCCGGCTCCGAGCCCCGCACCCGAGGACCGCGGCGGAGGAGGAGGAGCCGGCGCCGCCATCGCCATCACCGTCCCCGCCCGCGGCGAGCAAGGACCCTCCGCGTCACGCCCACAAGATGGCGGCCGCGGGGCTCTTCCTGCCCTGCCTGGCGCCGCGGGGGTCGCTGCCTCCGCTCGGCCCCGCGGGACGCGGCTGCGGGGCAGCCTCGCCGTGAGCACTGCCCCGGCTTGCCGCAGGGCTCCCCGGGGAGGGCAGGGCAGAGCTGAGCGCGGGGTGTCTCACAGGCACCGGGTGTTCAGTCGCTGAGCGTGGGACGTCGCATCGCATCCGGGATGGAGCTGGGGCGGTTGGAGTACCTGCAGGCGCTCGTCACCGAGTTCCAGGTGACGGACAGCCCAGGTAACCCTCGGGCACCGCTGCCTGCTGTTCTTCCAGTGTGTTTCCTCACACGCCTGATGCTGTTCGAGCCCTGAAAAAGGCTGCCCAGGGCTGTCCCCATCCGTGGAGGGATTTAAAAGCCACCGAGATGCGGTGCCGAGGGTTCAGCGGTGGGCTTGGCAGTTCTGGGCGGATGGTTGGACTCAAGGATCTTAAAGGACTTTTCCAGTCTAAACAGTTCTGTGATTCTCTCTTGCAGAGGCCAAGGAGCAGGTTCTGGCAAACCTGGCCAACTTTGCCTATGATCCCAAAAACTACGAATACCTCCGGCAGCTGCAGGTCCTGGATCTGTTCCTGGATATGCTCACGGAAGACAATGAGACCCTCGTGGAGTTTGCAATCGGTAAGGACTGCATCTGAGCACCCTCATTAGGGGCTGACAGGGTAAGGGATGCTGGACCTGAGGGTTTGTTTTGATGGCTACTCTCCCCACCCGAGAGGCAGGCGATGGTTGTGCTGCAAGAGCAGACCCACCCTGTGCTGGCAGAGTCTTGTTCGGTCTAATGAGTGGCATGGAAAGAGAGGCAGGAGGTAGGCATTTCCCCTCCATCCTAATAGACAGTGGTACAGGCTGCCCAGGGAGGTGGTCCAAGTCCCATCCCTGGAGGTTTTTAAGGCCAGGCTGGATGCAACCTGATCTAGTGTGAGGGGTTGGAACTAGATGCTCCTTGAGGTCCCTTCCAACCCTGACAGTTCTATGACTCTATAATAAAACTGCTATGCATCAGGAAGATGCTTTCCAGAAAGGATCTATTTTATTCCCTCAAACTGTAAGTAAAGACTAGCTGAATTGTGAAGATGGGAGGGAATTACCTGAAATTGTGCCAGAGGAGGCTGAGGTTGGAGATTAGGAATAATTTCTTGAGTGAAAGAGTGGTCAGGCATTGGAACAGGCTGCTCAGGGAGGCGGTGGAGTCGCCATTCCTGGAGGTGTGTCAGGAAATGTGTGGACATGGCACTTTGGGACATGGTTTAACAGCTACAGTTAGGTTGATGGTTGGACTTGATGATCTCAGAGGTCTTTTCCAACCAAAACAAATGTCTGATTCTGTGAATTACTTTCCAATGAAATCTCTTCTCTAGAGCAGCAGCCATTCATACCTAACCCTTACCAAGTATTACATACAGGGCCAGTGTTACCATTCTGCTGTTGACAACCAATCTTCTAGGACACTCGCTTGTCTCTGAGGTATTGTCTTAGCTTATGTTCAGGCCACAATCAATCACCCTAAGGGTCCAGATCCTAATTGTGAGTAATTCTAACACCAGATGATACTAAATAGATTTGATTTTTAAGGTTTGGGGCCACATCTCTAAAGTTTCAGGTTCAAACATTCAGTGCCTCTTGGCTGGCCCTGTTAGCTCCATTCTCTAACACCCCTGCAGTAAACTGCTGGCCTGTAACCTGTTAGGGTTAAGTGATGCTGGAGTTCTTCATTCTGTGCCAGAGCTTGTATCCAGCACTAACAGTGCTCTTCAATGGTGGAAAAGTCTCTGGGAAGGACAGAGAAAACACTGCCCAGGAAGAGGTTAAGAATTCTCCATCCAAACATCCCAGAAAATCTGGATGCTTGTTTCTGCCTGAGAAGAAAGAGCTCGGCAGTGAGTTTGAATCCCAGTACGAAAACGATCGGGGCGTGGAGAGAAGAGTTCCAGGCATTTTCTTTTGCCTTTTCAGGTGGCCTTTGTAACCTGTGCCTGGACAAAACTAACAAAGACTACATCTTAGAGGCCAACGGGGTGGAGCCCATCATCAACTGCCTGTCCAGCTCCAACGAGGAGACAGTGATGTCAGCAGTCACCACGCTGATGTACCTGACCACGCCGCAGTCGCGCCAGCAGACCACGGCTCTGCCCGTGGTGGAGTGCATGCTCCGCTTCTCTCTCTCCACCAGCAGAAGGCTGAGCAACCTGGCAACCCTCTTCCTGGAGGACTACTGCACACCCCTGCAGGTGGAAGAGGCCAGGAATCTAAGCAAACACACAGCAGTGGGGATTCCCCTCCCCAAGGACTGAAGCTGTCAGAACAGCGCGGAGCTGTTGAGAGGGAGACCTCTCTGCTTTCCCAGGCCTCCGCTTTCTGCTCAGCAAAAGTGTGTCAAGAACAACAGTAAATAGGGAAATTGGGTCATACCAGCCCTGGATTTTTGACATTAGAGGACAGTAGGGCACCAGCATGTCAGCCAGGCCAAGCACACAGTTAAAACTGGGAGCAAATATTTAAAATAAAGCAGGTCATGGCTGCCGGGGAGCAGGTTGCCAAGTGCAGCCCAGCACCCAGCTTGCACATACAGCCCTTTCCAGGAGTTAGTGGGTTTTCTGTTTGGGTTATCAAGCAGCTTATTCCTGGCTGGTTTTGCTGCAGCTGTCCTCCTCAGCATCAACTCAAATGACTTTGAAACGTCACATAAACTTTATTCCTCCTACAGAAGAAAGGAGGAGTTTCCCTGCCCTGGCAACCTGCAATTTTACTGCATCCGTTCAGTACTAAACATGCCATCCCATCCTCATGGCACAGGCATTAAATGAATACAAAGGGCAGGTTGTAGCTATCCTATCAAGCAGGAAGTTGTTTTCCTTTCATTACCTCTGGTGAGGAAGGTGAAGATTGAAAAACAGAAGGGCTCACAGCAGTCTGGCTCCTGAGAACTGCTGTCTTGTGAAACGTTCCCTTAATAAAACATGAGCTTCAATGCTGTGTGAAGAGTTTTGTATAAGCTCATACATATTTCTCAACAGCACTTCGCCCACATGGGACAGACACTGAAGCCTGCTTGCTCTCCTGTCACTAGCAGCCAGTGAAAGGCAACCCAAAAGCCAGGGTGGCTAAATGCTTAAAAGAGTTTGAGCACAGTGCTCCCTGGCAGACACCCACACTCTGTCTGCTCAAGCTTCACAGCTTTACTTCTTCCTCTTTCTTTCCCCCCTCTGCTCTTGAGTCAGCCCAAACCAAACAGGAGGTTAAAAACACATAAGAGAAAAAACAAACAACAAACAGCCCACATCTGCTTGTATTTTATAGTTCCTACTACCAACAGCAAAGATCCCAAACTACAGAGATGAACTAACTGAATGCAAGCTGGGGAGGAGGCAGCTCTGCAGTGTGGGCAGCTCAATTCTTATGTAACTGACCCCTCTGGTGCCCCTGCCTGGCTGACCACTTGCTGCTCCTGAGGTGGGTGTCCCTGCAGGTGGATGAGCTGGTGGTTCCCCAGCAGTGGGAAGAGCACAGCATCCCCTTCCTGTGTCACTGCCTGCGCTTGCTGTCCAAGATGCCCTTCCAGTCGTCGGCCCAGGAGAGCAGCCTCCGGCGCGGCGCCGGCAGCTGGATGTGCCTGTTGTGGCAGCAGGTGAACAGGATGTGCTCCCAGCTCGGGTTTGGCTCTGCACCTGAGGAGGGCAAGGGAGGAAAGCTGGAGTCAGCTGAGGGGGTGAGTTTACTCCCCAGCAAGCCATGCAGATGCTTTCCAAACCTCTGATGGTATCCTTGTCATCAAACAGCAAGTCAGCAGCTACGACCGTCTTGTCTCGGGTTAGGATAATCCGTTCCACAAACTCCGGTCCCAGGTGCTTCTCTATCCACTGATACTGCAGAGGCAAGGAGAAAAGAGAACATCCTGCCATACTTTCAGTTTGCACATTGCTGGAGTCAGCTCAGCCCTACTCAAAACCTTTGTAAGCCAGGGGTCATGAGTTTACAAGAAAGCTGGGGAGGGACGTTTTAGGGTGTCAGGGAGTGATGGGACTGGGGGGAATGGAGCTAAAATAGAAATGGGTAGATTCAGATTGGATGTTAGGAAGAAATTCTTCCCCAGGAGGGTGGTGAGACACTGGCACAGGTTGCCCAGGGAGGTGGTGGAAGCCTCATCCCTGGAGGTTTTTGCAGCCAGGCTGGATGTGGCTGTGAGCAACCTGCTGTAGCGTGAGGTGTCCCTGCCCATGGCAGGGGGGTTGGAACTGGCTGATCCTTGAGGTCCCTTCCAACCCTAGCAATGATTCTTTCCCCCAGGAAGCTTCATCTGTGTCAGTGAATCCCTGCCACAGAGACTGGCTGTGGCCCAGGGCACACATTTAACCTGTACTTTTAATGGCCTTCAGTCAGCAGTTTGCTGTGCCTAATCGTTGAGTTTGGCACTGGCTGCTTGCCCAGAGCACATGGACTGTGCCCAATTAAGTCATTCCAGTGATTAAGGCCCCCTCTCTGTTCCTGTGCCCACGGCAAACAGGACTAATTGCAACGTTATAGCCTCTTGTTTACTCAGCACTGGCCTCTTTCAGGGCAGCTAGAGCGCTCAGGCTCCAGATTTAGACAGAAGTTTGTCAGTCGAGGATTCTCCAGTGTGGAATCCCCTGGGACAATCCCATCCCTGCAGGCCAGACTTCAACAGTTCCTTTGCCATCTCCTGCTGACACAGCTGAGCCCAAGTGCCACACACCTGCTCCAAGAGCACAGGGCTCACGTGCCCCACAGCAAGGCTGGCATCGTGTGGCACTCCGAGATTCCTGGTCCTGCATTATTACTGTGTCTGGGCAGCTGTCCCTCAGACAGAGGGCTCAAAGGGAAGCCTGGCAGCCTGCACTGGCTACTGTCTTTTATAAATGAATGACTCCAACTTGGATGGTATGAAAGAGCAAGGCTTTGCAGAAGCCCCACTGAAGGCAGCACAGTGAATCCCCTCCCACCTTTTCCACGATGCAGTGCTCGTACTTCCAGAGAGGGCTTGTGCAGATGAAGACCTCGGTGCTGAAAAGGAACAGCCTTCGTTAGCAGTCAGGGCAAAGGGCATGAGATAATGGAGAAGGGCCTCAAAGTGCAAAGTGTCCTTACTCCTGCATGTGGATCATCTCCTGCATGGCCTCAAGGGCTCCTGGAATTGGATCCAACCTTAGAAAGAAGCCAGGGGATTCATAGACGCTGGCTACCTTATCCTGCAAGAGACAGGAGGAGCATTAGCCATGGCTGTGCTTCTGGGCAAGCTCTCTGCACAACAGCTGTCCACTTACCCTGTGTGCAACAGCTGTCAAGGCATCAGTGCTTCAGAGTGAGCTGATGCCTCACACCAAGAGTGCATTATAAACTTTCCTACCTTGAGGGTTCCAGGAGAAGTCCAGCTCAGGCACACAGGAACAAAGAGTCATTCTCTAGTGGCTTGTTTGGAGTGAGAAGGCTGACCTGGCCTTGCTGCTCTGTGGGTAGCACCATGAATGCAGCCTTGATCTACTGCTTAACTTGCTGATGTCTGGCAGAGCTCACACCTCAGCCCTTCCCAGAGGTCTCTCTCTGCTAACTCTTGTGCAAATCAAAGCAACAAGCTCAAGGCTTCTGCTCCTCTGTCACATTTGACTGAGATTGGCTCATGGCTTTACCAGGGATGGGTGGACAGACACATGGACTATACCCAATAGCCCTCTTCTCCCTCAGAGCAAACAGGGCAATATGGTGACCATGCTAATTGCCAGCCTCAGCAGAGATGCACACCCACACATTTGGGAGTAATCCTTTTAGACCAGAACTCAGCAAGAGGGAAGGAAGCAGACAGGAGCACTCCAAAGCTACTTTTCTTTGGTGCTTTCTATGATGTCCAATCACACACTGAAACAGCAGTTGGTGAAGGAGCAGATCTTGACTTCATCATGGACAGCAGCTTCTCTGTGGGAGTGTGTCAGTGCAAACTGTACTCAGAGCAGTGTGAGGCTGCAGCAGGAAATGCAGAGGTGGATCCCTGTGCTGCCTCAAGAACCTTTTGGCTTCATGAACTGACCTGTGCACCACACATGCCCCAGCTGGGCTGCATTTGGTGGTGATGTGGGTGGGTTCCACCTACCACTCCCTGCACACAACATTAGCAGTGGACTGAGCACTGCAACTAAGAGGATCACAGCTTTATCCCTTTTCCCCTCTGCACCAGCTCTCAGTGCTAAACCCATCTTCCATACATGCAGAGAAATCACTAACAGTAAGCAAGTGGGACAGGAGGATCTCTCTCAAGTTAGAAACTGATTTTTAGGTGAGTGTGTTTAGGAAAGAAACAAGATTACCAGAGGAGCAATAGCTTCCCAGGCCTAAGTAGCCAAAAATGGTGCAAAAAAGGCAAAGGGCATTGAATATGATCCAGTACAGTGGCATCTTTCATCTTTAAAAGCAAAAGTAGTATCTCCAGGGCAATTTCTGTGCCTCAAGGTAGGATTGTCCTTCCAGTCCTTTTTAATTCACTTGCTGAGACACCCTCATACCTTTCACTATTAGGAAGTTCACTGGTTTGAATCCAGCACTGGTTAGTCAAAGTTTAAAACTGCTTCCTGGTGACAGTTCAGTGGCTTGTGTTAAATGACAGCATTTCAGTGCAGGCCACAGCTCCCCTTGCCACACAACCCCTCAGGACCTGCAGCAGCAGCTGCCACCCCAGCAGTGGTAAGAGGCGAGTCCACTCCCAGGACTAAGATTCATTCTCAGATGGAGAGGTTAAGTTTCCAATCTCTCTTCTACCCTAAGATACATGAATCTTTCCTTCCCTGGAGTCACACAGGGAGCTTCAGGGGTGTCACTACAGCACTCCTCTGCCAGCATTAAAGCTGGACATTCCCATGCCATGGAATAGTTTGGAAACTTAGTGAATCTTCTTCAGAGGCAGGCTGGCAGCCCTTGCATAGAGAATGCACAAGGATGGCTTTAGAGTGCAGCTGATGGGCTCCTTGCCCTCTATCACCAGTGGAACATCGACATAAAACCCATTTCAATTAAGAGGCAACGAGAAGGAATCAGCATTAAGTAAGTCCTGCAGATCATGGTGCTCACTCAGCTACCATCATTTACAAATAACCATCAATCAGCAGCCAGCAATCTGGAAGCACTGCCTGATTTCCCAGGCAAATCATGAGAGGTTAGGGAGTCTAGCTGAAGATGCAGTGATCAGATCTGCCCACATCTCTCTTTCCATGCAAAGCCTCACTGATCTCAGCAACACCTCCCTGGAGCTCTTCCCAAAGAGATTCAGTTACAGAATCAGGGCTTGTGCCTGAAAGCTCTTTTATCCCACAGCAAGACACCAGCAACTGGCAAGTTTCCACCACGTCACAGAAATGTCTGGGTTTGCTGGGCAGAGAGATTCGGTTTGCTGACTCTTAGAACCAAAAGCCATTTCTCCCTTCCCCACCAACCCTCCCCTCCAAAAACAACAGGAAAAAGGGCAATTAAAAAAAGAAGAAAGGAAAGCAATTTTCTTTCCTCATCCTCGTGCCATCATTGCTGCATGTTTCCTTTTGACTTCCACCAGCAAGATAATCACTTGGACAGAAAACTGGAGGAATTCCCCATTTGCAATACTTCCAAAGAAAATTCTGGACATTTTTTGCCACAGTGGAGATCTTGGATCCTTTTCTGAAACCGTCTGGGGCCAGGCAACAACATTCTCAGTGCTCAGGAGAGAAATCCCCATCAACAAAGATCACTCCACACGCAGGAGAGGTCAGATGGGTGAGAGCAGTGGAGAAAGCCCTGTGCATGGAATGGATTTGCAACGTGAAGTGAATGATCAGCTCACCATCAGAAAAGAAAGAAAAAGCAAAGTGATGGTTCAAATGTCAAGAGGCAGCTGCTGAGCACCAACAAAGCATCAGCACTTCCTAAGTGCTGATGATGGTGATGAGGAAATCGTTACCACAAGCCTTCCCACCCCCCTGCCACGACAGTGCCTGTTCATGGGTAGGACACAGCAGACACCTGCCACAAAGAGCTCGGTGTCAGGCTGAACCCTCCTCTCTCAGCAGCAGATCTGGTGTCTCCACAGGGACAGGCAGCCCTGCAGACCCCTGCTCTGTGTCTGAGCTGCCAGTTCCTACCCAAGCTTTTTCTGCAACGGGGGACAAGGAGAGACCTTCTCCTGTAGGGATTCTCCTGCATCCCAGCCCGTGGCAGAAGCCACAAGGTCTCTAGTTTTAATCTGCTCTAACATTTACATCAAACCTTTCTAACTTTATTGCTCTGCCAAATGCACCTACATCAGCCCAGAGATCACTGATGAAGGAGACAGACATCCAACTGCATACACCTCATTTCCTTAGGAAGCCAGGCTAATGAGAAGCAGTAAGATAAGAGCTTTCTGCCACTGCTGGTCTGTGTGGGATTCAAACCGGTTATCTGGTTCTTTCATTGACACACCTAAGGCCTGGGAAGGAAGAGGATGAGCCTAAGTCAAATTAGGGAATGGGAATGCCTGAAATAAAACAGGGAGCAACTTCCAGGAGGGATCAGATTGTAGGCCTTTCAAATAAGAACTAATAAAAAGCCATGATACCTTAAATTACCTACTTCTTGTTGTTGTAGTAGTCTACCTAACTGGGATGCACTTAAGGAATAACTAAGGTGAGGCCTTCTCCCTTCATTGACAAGTTACCAGCTTCAGAGTGTTCTGAGCATCAATAGTCATCAAGTAGAGCTGGGTCAGTTTGAAGCCCAGACCCAGCACTCCTGTCTGTCACAGTGGAGCAGGAGAGAAATCAAGGTGAGCTGCCACTTCTTAGCAGTGAAAAGCTTCCAGGCTCAGCACAGGGCCTTAAAAACAGCAATAAACTTCCCAGGGAAAGGTTCTACAGCACCTCCTGGATCCACATCTGCTGTTTTCTCAGCCCCTGACCATCCTGCAGTAACCAGAAGGAAGCATGAAGGCTGGATTCACAGTATTCTTAATTTTGCCTTGCAAATGTCTGATATTCATTGAGTCATCTGCAAAGATTAAAAATAGCAACAATTTGTGCAGATGTCAGGCATACCACCAGCGTTTAACAAATGAACCTGGATCAGCTCACTCACCTACCACAGGCTTTGCTTGTCAGAGCTTGCAATGATACAGGAGTAGGGTTTTATGAGCTCCACAAGCCCCGTATCTAACATTTCTCTCTCTCGCCCTGCCACAGAGCTGCATTAGCACTTGCAGAGCACTCAGGCTGCTTTAGGGAGGTTATTACCCCTGCTGCACAGCAAGAGCAGCTCACGAGTAGGCAAAGAACAAGCTGAGGACAGTTCAGAGAATAGTTTCGTGCAGTTGTTTTTGTGACAGGATCACTCCTTCCCAGTTCCCGCATGCACACCTCTTTGTAAAGGCAGGCTGGAAGAAGTCACTAATCATTACTATATAAATTCAGGCTGCTAGAATGAAGGAAAAAACACACAACTTGATAGCACCCTCTTGCAAACCAACCGACTCGACCCTCGGCTTTGCATACACTTGGCGAGGAGGAAGAGAGTTCTTTTGCTCATGAAAGAGGGTGTGAAAATGACGAGGGAAAGGAAAGGGACGTGAGAAAGGGAAAGACAAGGTCCAAGCCCCTCTGGGTTTCCAGCTCTGCCATAGCACCGGCCGCTGGTTGAAAACCCGGCTTCGGCCCCGGCACTCACGGCCAGCTCCTCCCGCAGGCACCGGTCCTGCTCCCGCCCCGAGAAGCTCTGCAGGCTCCTGAACCGGCCCCGCTCCCGCCCCGAAGCCCCGCGGCCCTCACCGCCAGGTCCTCCCGCAGGCTCCGGTACTGCTCCCGCACGGAGAAGCCCTGCCGCGCCGGCAGTTCCACCCGCGGCTCCCCGGGGAAGCGGGCACGGAAGTCCCGCAGCACCGCGCCCTCGAAGTCAGCCAGGACCCCGTCCATGTCCACCAGCACCCGCAGCGCGCCGCCCGCGCTGGCCATGCCGCCCGGCACGGTCGGGGTTGCCGGGCAGCACACGCGAGAGCTGCAGGCGTGAATATGCATGAGCAGGGGCGGGACGACCGCGGCGGGCAGCCCCTGGCCCAACGGGAGCACGGGTGGGCTCCACCAGCTCTGTGCTTACCGGCCAAAGGTGAGCGACCAAGACACACTCCAGCTCAGCGGCGAAGCACGGCTGCCACGCTCCAAGCGGGACAAAGAGAGGGGCGGACACAGAGGCAGCTTGGCCAAAGTCTCAGCAACTGTAAGGAGCATTAACGCGTTCCACGGGTGGTGGGGCTTGCGAGGAAAATGCAAGCTGATTATTTTCCTCCTTCTAGGCCAGACATCAGGTTGGCAGCATTCGCATGCAGCCGATAACAGCGATGCCAGCTGCAAGGAACTCCAACCCGGGTGTAGGAGGGGAGGAGTGCTAGAGCAAATCCAGTTTTATGGGTTAAACACCTGAGGCTAGGGCTTCTCCACAACTCCTCTGGAAAGCTGGGGTGGTTTAGACACTGGACTTTCCAGGAGGAGGATGGAAATGGCATGGTTTCTCTGACACCGGCACTGCACAAATCCACCACTTCAGCTGACCACGGAGCAGCTCCCCCCCAGGACCAGAGGTCTCCTTCCCCTCCCTGTCTTGTCAGGCCTATTTCTTGGTTTGGTGAGAAGAAACTTTCATTTCCTCCATTCTCCTGGGGGGCAGGGACAGGGGGGAAGTATTGTGGATAAAGCAGATTATCTCTCTGAAGCCATAAAGCCATATTCTACAATCATCTGATCTAGAAGATAATAAAAGCAGCAGAGATAAGTCAGACACCATCTCCAGGGGGAAAACCATGACATCAAGCCAGGCATAAAAGCTCCTCTTCTGCTACATTCCACCTGTGTTAAGAGTAGGGCAGGTTGACAAGACCGGGACAAGTGGGAACAAAGCAAAGCCAAACCCATGAAATAAAACCCACACAGGAAACACTGCTTCAAAATTTCTATATTATTTTACTTTTAAGCAACAGTCCAGCTTCGTGAAATTACAACACACACTTTAAAGGATGAGATTTCCACCTCATGGTCAAGCACCAGCATGATCATGCACAGCATTGAGAGTCAGTTGTAAAAAAAAAACAACGAACCAAAACCCCCAAAACAAACCAAATGCCCTGTCATTTTGATTTCTTTATAGGATCCACTCCACTTCTACTGAACAAAGTCTGGAATAAATCCCTACCTGGCACTGGGGCCAGGCAGCTCTGGTCACCAGCCCTATTTGGCACATACCCTGCTTCGTAGTAGTCCAGTATCAAGATTGGTTTCTTTAAAGGCAGCATGGTGTACATTAACCACGTCAGGATTTATATATGGCACAGCAGGGCTCAAGGCATTTACCACATGCAGTCAGTGAAACCTTTTAGACACCCCCCCCTCCCCAAACACCCCAGCGTGTGGAGGAAGGGACTGCTCTTGCTGATTGTTTTCTGGTCTGTTTAACCAGGATTCTAGACCCTTGTAAAGCTCAGGGGCTCTAAAAACAAAAACCTCAGTCCAAGGAGAAAAAAAACAGAACAAAGCCAAAACCCTCTAAGCACACTTAGAACCAAGCTACTCCCCCTTCCAATTACATTACTATGCTTCATAAAGCTTTCCCTCAAGTCTAGCACTAGAAAACACTCATGTCACTTCCAGTAGATCTGGGGGAAACACAGGACAGAAGTGGGGGAGGGGAGAGGGGGGGAACCAAAACCCATGGTATCTCAAACAACAAAAAAAAAAAGATGGAGTACATAAAGTGCTTCTTTTTAATGAAAGAAATTAGAGATGTACAGTCAGGCTCAAGTTGTGCAGTTCACAAGCATGGGGGAAAAGAAACAAGACACGAGTTCAAAAACAGTCGGGAAGGGAAAGGATTAACCGAGGACTAGGCTGGACTTGCCACCGGGTGGATTTCTCCTGGACGGTGCAGGTGCTGGTGCTACTGGGCTAGGAACAGGTGCAGCAGGCAGGGATTTTTCTTCATTCTGACCTGGGGCAGCTTCTACATCAGGCTCAGTGATTTCTAGAAGAAAAGAAGCTTTTAAAGTGTTTGATGTGGATGATGAAAGCCAGATGTTTCAAGGCTCAGACAGCAGATCAGCTCCTCTCTAAGTTTTCTCCGGGCTTACAGACACGCTGGAATGCTGCTGTAATCTGCTGGCAGGAGGGACCTCAGGCCTCTGAAGTGTTTTTTCAGATGAACTCCCATGCCTCACAGTTCAGTTTCGGGCATTCAACTGCCACATTCACTCAGCTGCCATTAGGGGAGCCCAGCAATTTAGTTTTTAAATGACAAGCAGCTTAAGTCTTAAATCTTGTACAGATTAAGTCAGTGTATGACCATGACAATTGTAACTCAAGGCTGAGCAGGTGCTGGGAACCATCACAGAGGCACCAGTACTCGTAAGCAAGAGGTTTAAGCAACATTCCCCATTTCATAACTGGAGGGAAGAGCATCTGAGACACTTCTGAGGCTTCAGGGAACAGACTAGGGAATAGCCATGCACTGTACATTCCCTGGGAAGCACAGCAGAGTTGATCTTCCACACTTCTGAACAACCACAAGTGAAGACAGGACACAGAAGGAATCCTTCACAGGAAGCACTTTAGATACCATAGCAAATAACTGATGCCTCTGCCTCAGTGATAATTAATAAGGACAGCAAGGACATGAGCATCTCACAACTTTATAGATTAAAACAAAGGCCCAAGCCAGCACCAAGTCACCCCCTGATACTGGGGAGTGAGGGCCAGTGGAGCTTCACCACCTGCTCTGCTGACAACTTACTTCAACTTTGTTTTAACAGGCCCTTGAGTTTCATCTGATGATCACTAGGTTCTTGGTTTGGAGGATTCAGGGAACAGCTCCACATTCACTTTACCACCACCTGTGTCATTTAGTAGTGCTTGATGGTATTCCCCCCTCCCACAGCCTTCTCTTCAGTCCCTCCTCCTAAGACAGCTGCTGCAACCCCTCACCTTTCCCTTCCTCTGCCCATCTACCACAACCTGCCGGGGCCTTCCCATTGCACACAAGTCAAGATGGGGGTATACCACTGCTCAACAGAGGCAAAATGAGATCTTGTTTTTAATCCTTTCCCTGACAACATTCAGTGTTTTGCTGCTGCTTCCAGACACTTCAGAGAACATTCAGCAGTAAGACTCAAAGTCAGCCCTGGGAGGTAACTGGTGGAGAGAGCTTAACACAAGACTGGCATGACTCAGGTGCTGGGCTTTCCCCACTGCCCCCCAAGACACTTCACTTTAGATTTACTTACACAAAGATTATCCTGCCAGCTTTTTACCTGCCTACCTGGCTTAGCTGAGTCCTTCTGACTGTGAGGGTTTCTTGCCATCAGCACAATTTAACTACTTGACAGAGCTAATTTCACCCCCAGAATTGGAGACCTCACTGTTCATTACCTTTCCCAGGTCACGGAAGAAGGCACAGAATAAAACCAGCTCCAGCATCTCTTCCTAGGGCTCATTTTTCCCACCTAAAAAGCAGTCACTAAGCCCTACCCTTTGCCTTAGCTACCTTCCCAGCCCCAGGAGCAGGTTTCCTGCAATCCTGTAGCAATGAAGGTAGATCTTTGATGCAGGATTTTATCAGAAACACTAACAACTCAACTTGTCCACTGATCCCCCTGTATCCATCCACCTCAAAAGAACTCCAGCAGCTTAGTATAGTCTCCATGCAATCAGAAGTAGTCTACAATACAGACTCTCTGCTGTATTCATTAACCCAGAGGCACAGCTGAACAAAAGAATTAACACAAAGTTTTTTAAGCTTGAAGCTTCTGTAGCTCCTGCATCCCACTGCCTGCTTACTCAGCAGGCTGGGAACAACTGTGGCCATGCCCTCTGCTCATAGTGGGCTGAATGCTCCATTGTCCAAGCCTTCAGCAGACAGCCCCAGCACTGTGCAGTACTCATCATGATGATCTGGCCACCACCTTCCTGCGTATCATGTCACTGGTGGCAGTCAATAGAGTGCTGGCTGGTTCTCCTTAGCTAGTCACATTCATCAAGTACACACTGAACCACAAAAGAATCAAGAATTGCTATTACAGAAGGCTTTGAGGAGGTTTCTATAGCGTTTAGAGGCTCCTGCAGCCAGCCTGATAGACACATTAGTACTTCCCACAATCGAGGTATAAAGAAGTTTGCCAATGCAGTAACTAAATAACCTAACAGCACCTTGTGTACTGTGTTCAGTTTTGGGGCCCTCACTGCAAGGGGGACATTGAGGTGTTGGAGCAACTCCAGAGAAGGGCAACAAAACTGAAAGGTGTGGAGAGGGGCAGCTGAGGGAACTGGAGTTGTTTAGCTTGGAGAAAAGGAGGATGGGGGGAGACCTTCTGGATCTCTGCAACTCCCTGAAAGGAGAGGCTGGAGAAAGGTGGGAGTTGATCTGTTCTTCTAGTAACAAACAGAAGAAGAGGAAATGGCCTCATGTTGCACCAGGGGAGGCTTAGGTTGGATATTAGAAGAAACTTCTTCACTGAAAGGGCTTTCAAGCACTGGAACAGGCTGACCAGGGAGGTGGTTGAATGCCCACATCCCTGGAGATGTTTAAAAGACACAGACACCATTTAGCACCAGGCTTCACCGAGTTAGGTAATGGTTTGACTTGATGATCTTAAAGGTCTTTTCCAACCAAAAGGATCCTATGATTCTGTGATCCTAAAGCAGTAAATGCTTTAGATAAAATGGTGAAATTCTTCCCTTATCAGAAGGGGCACAATCTCTCAGCTTTCTACTAAGTGTGCTGGAAACTTTGATGCAGAGAGGAACTACAGCTTCCAAACAGGAAGCCAGAACACTGCTGCAAGAGGAACAAGTTTTCCTCCCCAAGACAGGCGTGATTAATACACATGCCCACCCCACCTGACACCTACTTGGTGTTTTATAATCAGTTACACACAGAACACCATTTCCAAATTCAAAAGAATAAACTTTTTTACTGATGGAAGCCCCTCAGGAATCTGGTTGTGCTGTGAACTGGTATGCAGACAGCTTTTACACCTAGCCCCTTGCAAACTCCAGAGTCAGCTCTACTACACTGAGCACAAAAGTCACCTGTGTGACAGGTGGGATAGTCACCAGCTGTCTGCAACCTCATCCACCACCAATATGATGTGGTGGAGTGACACAGATAGCTCTGTGTCCCACTAAGCTACAATACCCCAAACTATCAATGGTAGAAATTGAGACTTATTCTCAGGTATCTGCTACAGACACCACTTCCAGGAAGCATTAACTTTCTCCTCCTTCAAAGTACCATCAGTGGAAGTCTAGCAATCCAAATTTTTGCTTGTCATTTCATCTTGACCATTTTCAACAATCACTAAACCACCCCAGTCACCCACTTTTCAATACCACTTTGAGTAACACTTCCCAGGATCCATTTATGTGGTACTCAGTAAGAACTTCCTTCACTGTCACCTAACAGGGACAAATCAAAAGCCAACAAGTGACAGCTGTGAAAAACCTAATCTTCCCCCCAACCCCCCAAGTCAGGAATATCACTTTGTAGTCCAAGTTTCAGTCAGCTGTTGCTAACACAGGCAGCCCTACTTCTGTTTCTTCCCATCTTATTGCCTCACCACTGCCTGCAGGCTCTCATCTAATCTCATGGTGAGCTGATTTAAACAAATACCAGGAGAAGCAGCAGAGCTCTGAGATCAGTTTACTTCTACTATCAAACCACATCCTCCTACTTGAGACAAACACTAGATGCCTACAGTGCTAATTAAGCTCAGACAAGCATGGGAAAAGTACTAAAGCAGCCTGTAGAGTTTGACTAGAAGGAGCCTGCTAAAGCAGCAAGCCTTACTTTAGGCACAGATACCACTCAGAGGTAGTTAAAAACAGCACTCTCACCCTCCCAGCAGAAGTCTTTTCAGGACATGGAACTGCTAATGGCTTTAGTGATCTCCCACAACCCTTAGGTGTTCAAAGTGACACTTGGAAAGCGGGCAGTCAACATGCACATTCCTCTTGTAAGGAAGCCAGCTTTCTTGAGGTGAATCTCACAAAGGAGAGACTTCCAGCCTCAGAGCTAGAAATAACACCTCATGGTTCATATGCATGCTGCTAGGGGAAATGCCCCTGTTTACATGAAATCTGCAGCATGCAGATGAACTTCCTTGGCAAAAATCAGCATTTAAAAAGCAACAGGAACTTAGAAGCTACTTAATGCAGACACTTTCAGATGCAGGAGCTGGTTTGGAGCATTTCTGTGAATGTAGTGTTTGCTGTATGAGGAGACAATAGGAAAAGAAGTAAATTGCTATGGTAAAATAAATTACCTTGAGTGTACTCTTCAATTATAAGCTACTAGAACAGCAGCAGAGTCTTTCAGTCACTGAAAACTCTGCAAGATTATCCACCTTGCCTTCTAGTAAGCTGATCTTGACACCAACTGCCATTGGCAAAAAATGAACAGGACTGTTCTCGTTTCTAAGCTGATGACTAACAGGCACTCTGCTGTTTCATTCCATGCCCACATTTCCACTCGGGTCACTCAGTTGATGCAGTCAAGACAATCCCAAGCTGTCTCTCTCCCAATGCATGACCATTTATATATATATTATATTCTCCTCTATTTCAAAAGCTGCAAAAGGCTTCTACTGGAAGAGTCCAAAGGAGCTACTCACCAGAAGCTTCACCACCAACATCTCCTCCCTAGAAGAGAGAGAAACACATTACATCTCACACTTCACAGTGGACTTGCCCCTTCCATGAAGAAGGTACTCAATAACCCACAGAGTGACCATGATGGCTGCACCTAGCAACACTTTGAGTGACAGACCCAGTGACACACTTTCAGACCAGAAACAACCTCTTTGGGACAGGCATCAGAGCAGCATGGTGGGTTCTGCACACACATTCCTGCAGATTAATACTGTGGGTTTGTGAACACCAGTTCTCATGGAATGCTCAATAATGTCATCAACTCTTCACCCAAAAGTTTAAGCAGACAGAACTGAAGCAATCCTGATGACCTCTAGCACATGGCATACTTGCTATTCCCACACTGGGAAGGAGGTGAGTGGGTGAGAACACTTCCATTATGCACAGCATCCTGCATCAGGCAGCGCTGACAGGAACCAGAACATTGTAACTGCAGGGCAGTGCTGACAAAGTTATACTGTAAGCAAGGAGCAACAGCTCAGCATCCCCCTCCTTTCTACTGAGCAACTCCTTCCAACATTTATCTGTTAGCAAGGCCAAGAGGGTTTATTCTGCCCAGGCTCTTTTAACTCCATTTGTTCAATACAGATCAGGGCTTTTGCAGCAGTGTTACTGATGCAACTTTCCTTCACTCCATAAACAACAAAATGTTCTTTTCATACTGAGTCAGTTCACAGGCTTCAACTTGACACAGATACAAGTCTTCCAGCAGCAGCCAAGGCTCCTCAATGGCATGAGGTTTTAATCAGCTTCCATAGAATTAATATTATTCTATAGTGAATACTGCAGTCATCAGGATATAAATGCAAAATAAGCTCACATATATACTGCCTTAAACATCAGACTGGGCTAGAACACTCCAGCTTCCCCTGACTGCATCTGCCTCTACTGCATAAAATGGATGTATTCTGCACCAGAAGAAGCTGTTTGCAAAGCTGAGAACCACAGCAAGGGTAAACAATGTTTAACAATTAAGTAGAAAATGGAATTAGAGCAAAGAGTTCATTACTGTTTTCTGTGGCAGCAGCTCTAAGCTTAATCTCATTTCTAGTGGTTAAATTGCTATTTGTTAGATTGGATTAAGACACTTTCTGCAGCAAAGAACAGTGTTATGGCTCTAACAGAAACTGCTGTGATGATCAATGCCAATTATCAAAATAAAACTCTGCTGCTAATCCACAATGCAAAAGGTATCTGATGCCTGTGGTGGGATGAAACATTTGAGATCAAATGTTTACCTATCCAGTTCTTTTAAGGACACCTGAAGCTGGAGATTTAAGAAAACCCCAGGGTTTCTCCCCTCCCTCCCCCACCCTAGAATTTGTTTATGCAAGAGCAGTCTAGTGTAGGTTCCTGTTTTGCTAAGTCCAGAGGAACTACTCCTCTTCATCCTGTTTTTCCCATTAGATGTAACCAAACATCCAGCACATCCCACATTAGCACTACAAATCAGGCTCCACATGGCTACTAGGAGGCAATCTATATAGACAGTAACACAGTGGTATTAAAGACAGTAGCAGAGAGCAAACAAGCATTTGCTACTCAGGCATGTGCTTGGGGTGTGAAACCAAGCCCTCTGTCAGATCCACGGAGTGTTGTGGGTAACTACTGTTTGCAAAAACCCGTTCCAGCACACAGTTACACACATGGCTGAAGGTAGGTTTCACACACTGTCTCATCACTAAGAGTTAAGAGCTCTAGCAAGTGATCCTTCTGGAAAAATCCAGTCCTGCATCTACTCTAGCATGTGGAAAAGAGAACCTTCAGGAAAAGAACAGATTTGAGAATAAAGGCTTCAGTACCCTACAATGTTTCCAAGTGTGTGAACATCAGTGATAAAGCAATCACAGGCAGAGTGTGAATGGCTCCATTATCAAGCTCTTTGTAGTTCCTGTACTGACCTTGAGATCTACAAAGTCTCCACAGTTCGCTTCAGTTGAGTTTGTTCTTTGTGGTCCAGATGACTGACAGTCCTCTCTGATTTCACCTGGCTTAGTCCCTACAAGGAGAGATTGATTTTAATCAGGTTGCAAGATGGACTTACTGGGAAAGTAGATCATAGCCAGGGGTTTGGGAGGGGGCAGGGCATTTTGGTTGGGGTTGTTTGGTTGGATTGGGTTTTTCATTCAAATAAAAACTGTTAGCATTTTAGGAAGCCCTGGCCCTTTAGATAACTCACAAGCTACCATCTCATGTAGCTGAAGGTGTCATTTGAACAGATTAAAAGCGGAGTCTGGCAATGCTCTGCAGAAAAGGAAGCTTAATCCCAGCTGCAAGTACACCAGCAAACAAACCATTCTCTGATTAATCAAGAGCAATAAGTGATACTCCAAATAGTAAGACCCCAGTTCACCTTAATGCAATTTGATTAACTTGGAGAATTGCATTCCAAATAGAATTCCCTGCTTGCGAAAAATCCATGCCTAAGACCTGTACAAAAACTCCTCTGAATGCAACTCAAAGTGAGAAATGAAAACCCTGTGAAAGCAGACATCATTTACGGGCCTAAACCACCGAGTAGGAAGGGAGCTCTGGCTTCCACAGAGCCACCAGCAGCTCCAGGCTGACACAGAATGAACACAAGCCTGTCAGCAGATCTGGCCACAACGCACTGTGATCCTACCTGATGCTTTAGCCCAGGAAGGAGGGTTTTCTTCAGGAGTTCCAAAGATGCTGGATGCCATTTTGTTCCTCCGCACAGGTTGCTCTTTTGGTTCATCAAAGCCCAAGGAGAAGTTGGATCCACCTCCAGGAGGACGCAGCACTCTGGGGAGAGAAAAATCAGCTTTACAACCTTGCACGCACCATCAACCATTGCTAACTTTGGTTCCAGCATATAAACCCAGACTAAGAAGCCCAGAAATCATTGCTGGCTCATTACTGTGCCATGTATGGGCTTTTCACCAATGAGACAGGCTGGTATGGCTTCAGTGCAGAGTTTCAGCTACAGAAGGTAAGCTGCCTGCAGCATTCCACCCAGCCACTCTATCTCCACTACTCTTCAGCAACACTTACAAAAATAAAATCCCCCCCTGCCCTCTCTCAGTGCCTTTGCCTGGTTCAGTGTCAAACAGAGGTGCTGGCACCAGCCTTCTGCCTGAGCCAACTGAAGAATGCAACAAGGAGTATGTGGGCATGTCAAGCTCCAGCTTTTTGAAGAGAAACCTGTGAAGGTAATCTTCAAACAGGCAGCACAGCAAAGAATAAAGTTTGGCACCCAAGCTAAAGTACAGGTTGCATCACTGGTGACTGGGGGCTGCAGCCTGTATCTGGACTTGTTTCCTTGGGAAAACCCTCAAGTCTGCAGCATGCTACTGGACCAGACTTAAAATGTGCAATTGAACAGTTTCTCATTAGACTATTATGAGGAGACACACGTGTCCAAAGCTCCAGATATATAACCTACATCTAACAGTCTTCTCTCAGGCAGACACAAAAGCTTTCTGCTCAGTACTCTGTGAGCTATGCTGTGGTCTGCATCCCAATCTGCAGAATTAACCAACCACCACCAAATTAATCTTTGCATGGAAATTCCTTCAGGTCTTGTTTTCTTACACACAAGATCTTTTCAAGGCTGGTGTGTTAGCTGGAGAAGGCAGACAAAACCCATGAGGAAAAAAACAACCATACAAGGCCATAGAAGAACTGCCACAGCCCCCAAAAGAGATGGAGCACACCAACAGAACTGGGCTTTCAAGACACCCAAGTGCTCAGAAGCTGAGACCAGAACAAGCCAGAGATAGAGCACCCTGCCTTTTAGTTGCAAATAATGGATTAAAGTTAGAACAGTGCACAGCTTGTCACTGCACCAAACCTGGGAATTCAGCACAAAGAACACGCCTGACTATAATGTCATCACCATCAGTGATTCAGATCTTTTGAGACTTTGTGCCCATTACGTTCCAGACACAACAATAAAACACACATCCAGCCTGCAGAGCTCAAACACAAAGCACCAAAACCTCACAAAGGTGCGTGGCTTGGATGTTTGGTGTGACTTCACTAACTGCTTTTCCTTACACAATTCTTCTCCAAGGTTCTAATTACCAATGCTCAGCTGCTAATGGGATGATCCCACGAGACTGTACAGTGTGTTTTGATACAAGAACATTTTTGTCTTATCTCCTTCCTGAGGAGATAATTTGCGTTGAGCAGCTCCCTTTACCTTTTATTTGCAGACGAAACATTCCCATGTAGAAGGTTTATTTTCTGAGTTACATCTGTTGCTCTTACTAATCCGAGGAACAGGCAGGAAGGGCTTGTTCCCACAACTTGGATCAGCTTTGCCACAGCGGCGAACCCAAAACACTTAACTGCGCAAGTTTCCAGTGACAATGAAATTAACAGAAGTCGTAATTGAAGGACAAAAGCCATCGCTCAAACCGTTAAAAAGGAATAATCCCTCTCCCCAGGCTCAACTAAAGATTGACAGATTAGAAACCTCTCATATCCTTCAGAGGCTACACCAAAGCCACACTTCAAGCAGTTAACTGCTCTTGAAATTGTGCCCGATGCCCAGTGATGTACACTGAAAAGCTCACCCACAGCTCCATCCAGGAAGCATGAAGCGCTCTTATAAAGGGTTTGTGTGTGTGTGGGGGGGGTCTGCTTTATTTAAAATCACACCCCAAAACGCTAAAAGCAAACAAGAAGCATCTACTTTACCAGGCCGAAACCTTACAGAAAAAAAAAATGAGAACGGCTTGAAAAAAACCGACCCCATCCTCCCCAAGCCAGCAGCTACTCCTGCGGAAACGTGGAGTGCCCGACAAAGTGCTGTGCATCTCCTCCAGACGTACCTGCCAAGTTTTCTTTGTTTCGAGATAGGCTACGGCTTCCCCCATCCCCGTTCCTCCCCGGCAGCCCGGTCGGAGCCGGGGAGAGAGGCATCCCCCCGCCCCCGACCATACTCCCTCCGAGCCGACGGTCAAAGCGGCAGCAGCTGGAGCCGCACAAAACGGCCACTCCAGGCTGGGCGAGGGACCGGACGGCCAAGAGCAGCGGCATGCAGGACCCGGACTGCGGGCGGGGCGCGACACCGGCCGAGCCGCGGGCGCCCACCGAGCCCGGCAGGTGGGGAGGCCGCGGAGAGCAGACAATGGAGCTCGCTCAGCCCCACCCAGAACAAGGCAGCCTCCCGGGGCTGCTACGACAGGTCGAAGAGCAGGGACGGTCTCGTCAGCCGCTGGGAGGGGAAGGCAGCGGGGCAGAGGGGAGAGGTGCAGTGCCGTGCGTGTCCCCCCCACCGCCATGAGGCTGCGCGGCCGCGCAACGAGGCTGGGAGTCGCCTCCCTTCTTTGTTCAGAAGCGGCAGGGACGCACAGGCACACCCGAGCGGCCCGGGGTGGGTCTCGCCAGCTCCCACCCCTGCAGCTCCCACACTCCCCTCCCCCGGGCAGCTGCGGCAGGGCACGGCCACGGCCTGGATCCCCCACCCGCCCTGCTCGTCACCCCCCCGGCA
Source organism: Dryobates pubescens (assembly GCF_014839835.1). NCBI lineage: Eukaryota > Metazoa > Chordata > Aves > Piciformes > Picidae > Dryobates > Dryobates pubescens. The sequence goes on along the minus strand of NC_071631.1, from coordinate 17,759,640 downwards.
GCGCAGCTGTCTTCCGAGCCGACAGGCAGCTCGCTGCCCCCCGCGAGGGTGCGGCCGCGGCCGCCTCCCCCCCGACGCCGGCTCCCACGGGAAATGGTGAAGAGGGACAGCGGACACCGAGCCCCGACCCGGCCGCGCCTGCCAAGCCCTCCCTAGCCACCCCAGCACAGCTCGCGTCCCACCAGCCCTCCTCACAGCCGTTCCAGGCAGCTCCCTCTGCGGCCGCCCAGGCCTGAGGCAGCGGGGAGTGCCGACCCCACCGCGAGCGCTCTCAGCCCCTCCGCCCCTAATGGTCCCTGAGGCCCCGGAGCCCTCGCCGGACCTGGAGCTGTTCCTGCCACTGGGGTCCATGCCCGAAAAGGTGGTCGTGGTTGTCATGGCGGCAGAGACGGAGAAACTGGACGGAGAGGAACTGACTCCGCTATGAGGCCAGCGGGGAGTGGCGGTCCCAAGAACAGCGCAACCTCCCCCAGGGTACCGTGTCTCGCTGCTGCCGGTGACACCTGCAGCCGCCGCCCGCACCGGTCGCGCTTTTTATACCCGCCTTAAGACCCGCCCCTCAGCAGCCTGCTTACTGGTCGGTTCAAACCCAATCCCGAGCTCCTATTCGACCACCCCCTGCCACTCTGCTCCCTGTCCCGCCTCACCGTCTATTCTGAGGCCCCTTGCCTCATCGGTAAGAGCTGATTGGTGAAGCAATACGTCTGCTCTGCGGCGATTGGCTGTGCCTGAGTGGCGGCGCCCTTTGTTGGTTATTGGCGGGAGGCCCGTCGCTCACATCGAGCGAGCTGTGATTGGCTGAGCCACGCATGAGGCGACACAAAAGTCTGGGCGCTGCTTCCCTTGTGAGGGGAGTCCCGGCGAGGCTGAGGTTGTGGTCCCGTCACGCCGCCCAGCGCCCTCCTCCCACCAGCACCCTGCGTGCTCTGCCAGCGGGCATCGCTTCGAGCACCAGCGCTCAGCCGGCTCGGCCACCCCCACTGGCCAGCACCACGCTGGGAAGTGACCCGGCCCCCGCCTGCCTTAAGATTGCCTCAGAGCATGTCATGGCGCAACACCGAAGTGTGTGAATGAACAATAAAGGGGCAATCAAGGGGCCAGAGATGGTCACACACGGCTGCTGTGGTGTTAACAATTGGGAGGGTAGAGAGACAGCCAAGGGGCTGCAAAGACATACAGGGCTGGTATGAAACACTGTCACCTCAGATGTGTAGTGGAATGGAATCATTTGCTGTATCAGAGAGTTTTGGAGCACTGGGCTATTCCTCTGCTTCTGCAAGTTGCAGAACATCAGTGTTAGGTAGAGTACAAAGCCCAGCAAGCTGGCTCGCCTGTCTTCAAAGCAGGAGGCTACTGGATTTTGTGCATTTATCTTCCACCAAGCCCAGCACACAACTCCCACAGCATACAATTTACACCACCAGGTGTTGGCTGCTGGCTTACCTGGCTCATCCACCTTTAATGTGGGAACTGGGAGCTTCCTGAACTCCCCCCAGCTTTCAGACATCAGCGTTTCCTTGATCACTGCAACTTTACTCCAATATCCATGCATCAGGACTTCCCGCTGCAAAGGTTATTTCAACTTGTTCTTGTATAGAGGGAGGAGGGAAGAAAAACCACTGTCTGTTCTATCCATTTCTCCCAGTTTGCACTATAGAACAGAATTAACCAGGTTGGAAAAGATCTTTGAGATCATCGAGTCCAGCCTATCACCCAACACCATCTAATCAACTAAAGCATGGCACGGCACCAAGTGCCTCAGTCAGGCTCCTCTTGAAACACCTCCAGTGACGGTGACTCCACCATCTCCCTGGGCAGCACATTCCAATGGCCAATCTCTCTTTCTGTGAAGAATTTCCTCCTAACATCCAACCTAAACCTCCCCTGGCACAGCTTGAGACTGTGTCCTCTTGTTCTGGTGCTGGCCGCCCAGGACAAGAGACCAACCCCCACCTGGCTACAACCTCCCTTCAGGTAGTTGTAGAGAGCAGTAAGGTCTCCTCTGAGCCTCCTCCAGGCTAAACACCCCCAGCTCCCTCAGCCTCTCCTCATAGGGCTTGTGCTCCAAACCCCTCCCCAGCTTTGTCACCCTTCGCTGAACATGTTCCAGCAAGTCAACATCCTTCCCAATCTGAGGGGCCCAGAACTGGACAACAGTACTTAAGGCACTAATAACATCCCTTCCAACCTCTTAACCACCCTTCCCAGGAAACATTTCTTTTCAGTCTGTAGAAGTCTTTGCGCTACACGACACCTCATGCTGCACGTAGAGTGAAGCGCCCGAGTTATCACCGTTCCCAACAGTAACACAGCTCAGCTAACGCTACACAGACAGGACCACAGTGTTTGGTTGTGTTTCTCAATGATCTGGACTCTGTAAACAATCAGAAAAGGCCCAAGCACTATATAGGCCCCCAGGGAATTCTGTCGCATCACAATCTTTCCAGAGGTAGATTAAAGGGAAATGTTAAGTAACACGGCACAGTTGGTTTAATTCTATTATCCCTTAGGCTTGGGCAGGAAGAAGTCAAATGAGTCTTCCTACTTGCATACAGGTAAACATCTGCTCTCTCGGGAATTTTCCAGAGTATTTTGTCATCTGAATGCTCTTTTTTATTCAAGCCCACAAGATTTGACTCTTAAATTTGTACCCCTGAGATACGTGGAGCCGCGTTTTAAAGTCAAGATGAGGAAAAACCCGTTCCCTCTGCCAAAGCCAGTTTAAACATGCAGCTTTAGAATCCTAAACCTCCAGTGTTTCTGAGGCACCACACCGATCCTGACTGCAGGAGAGTCTTTAAATAAAAGCTGATTATTTACCCAGAACAAGACGAAGGGAAGTTTATGAAGATGGGGATGGCAAGTGGGCTTGTGATCCTTCTCAGGACGATGACATGGGACCAGAAAAATTCTCAGCAGCTGTTTGGAAAACTCAGACCCCAAACAATTCCACCTGTTGTTGAAAATCAGCCAGCAAAGATTGCAAAACTCATCTGGAAGCTTGAACAAGACTCCAGGAAATGCAAGGGTTAGGCAAGGAGAGATGCCATCCATTTGAGAGAAGCCTCAGCTTGGTCATCCTCCCATGACCAAGAGTTTCCTTTTTGTGCCAGCCTCTGCTACATACAGCACAGTCACAAAGAACATTCTTTATTCCAAGCACATCATCCAAAGAGGTTTTGACACAGTCCTGTCTTCCCTTCTTCCCCCAATTCATTCACAGCTGAAGGTAAAAAGTAAACCTCAGCTAATAAATAATCCTTGTTACAGCTGGATTTGCAGCTGCCAAAGACTTTTGCACCTGAAGAGAGGCAGAGTGGTGGAAATTCAGCAGAAGGCTGGTACTCTACGGCAGATCCAACATTTCTCCAACTGAGCAGATGCTGCAGCTTGCAAGAGTGGGGAAAGTTGCTTTGGTGCCTCTTCAGGTGCAATTCTTAACAGTAACTTACTGTTTGGGTAGGAGGCTTTGAACCACACTGTCCAGACTCCTCTCAAAGGTGCAGAGATGTAGTTATGAACAGCGTAACAAGCAGAGTGGGCAACTCGCACTGCTGTTCTTGTCCGGGCATCCAGCGTCACAGACAGTGTACTCCAAAGCACTGCTCCTTGCTGGATAAAAAGATAAGCACCACTAGAAGGGGAAGTCAGTGCCCTGACAGAGTCTTCAGAGAGCTCCTTTCCTTCCCCTTTTGCCTTGTCCAAGCTTGCTTGAACTGTGAGGTTTTTCTAAGTGATCCTTCAAGAGCCCTTGCAGGGCATCAGATGGGCTTTGAAAAGACCTGTGGGCTGCACACTGCAAGGGGCTGATCTAAGCCAACAAAGCACAAAATTCATCACAAAGAGTGTCCTTTGTGTTCATTTCCTCCCAGAGAATATTCCCTCACTAAGGAGAAACAATATATCTGGGCTTCCACAACCTCACTCTTTCCCCAGTGCTCTAAAGTCATCCTCATCTCAGGACTGGTTGTTACAACCTACAGCTCTTCTCCATGATCCCCACTCCACTGCAGCTCTTTGCCTACTCACACTTCTGTTGTCTTCCTACAGCACCCCACTGATCCTCACTCATCACCTCTGGTATCTCACCTGACAGCGACACACTTCTCTCCTAGATCTGGCCCATCCCTTCTGCATACACCAAAATTCTTCACAGAGTCACCAAGGTTGGAAGAGACCTCAAAGATCATCAAGTCCAACCTGTCACCACAGACCTCATGACTAAACCATGGCTCCAAGTGCCACATCCAATCCCTTCTTGAACACCTCCAGGGATGGTGACTCCACCACCTCCCTGGGCAGCACATTCCAACGGCTAATGAGTCTCTCAGTGAAGAACTTTCTCCTCACCTCAAGCCTCAACTTCCCCTGGTACAGATTGAGACTGTGTCCTCTTCAGGGAAGGGGGAAAATTCTATCCCTCAAAGGGACTCAAACCATTTCATAAACACCAGTGGGGCCTCCTAGCATCTCCATGATAGAGTAAGCCCAAGAGTCCCATGTGATGAGTGAAGACATCAGGAAAGCTCTGTGATTAAGCACCTTGAAGGCCAAGTAAAAAAAAAAAAAATTACAACAAGGATCAAATTCCATTCTTCTATCTCCCATTTTATCCTCACACTCCTCCATCCCAAGCAGCAGGGAGAAGAGCTGTAGCACCAATTCATTCTGGCACAAAGTACCAAAACATAAAAAGAAGGCAAGATAAAGTAGAGCATTAAATGATTTGCTATCAGAACACATCCAGTTTGGCAACCACTGAACAACCCTCAGTAATCCAGAGAATGGAATGTATTCATTACAGTGGTAATATCATTAAAATAATTCCAGTTATTTAAATGCTTGTGAGTTGCCTTTTAGTACTCCACACCAGCTGATGAAAGTGTGCTGAGAAAAGGCCACAATACAAAAATATCCTTCAGCTTATTGTTCGCTTTCCATTTAAGAGATGACGATCAAGGAAACCTCAGTTGGGTTTGAAAACAAATTGCTATCCCTTAGAAATCCAATTCTTTCCAAGTGGCTGGAGCACAGGAAGTAGTCTCTCTTTGAGGCAGTCATATTATACCTTGTCATTAATGTTGCAGTAACAGTCACAATAGAAGCAGTACCCCCAAGACAGAACGACAGCGCTCAGGTTACATCCGCTGCCTCAGAAACAAAATGAAGGCACCAGAAAGGAATATTCCTTGCAAGAAAATCATCTTGCTTTGGCCACAACCTTTGCAGAGATGCTCTGTTTTGATACTGTAGTTAAATTGAAGCAGCAGCTCTTAGTACTATTGCAGGGTATTTCCTTTTGTGAACACCTCCACAGGCCAGCACAACGATCTCTCTCACGTTACCACTTGGAGCATTTCCTTACACTCTCGGCAGTTTAGGTGGTTTTATTTCAGAGCAGCCTTGCACTCCCCCTGCCCCTTCTGAACCAACATCTTAGGCCACTTAGGAATGATCCTCCGAGAGCCCTACTTAAATGGGTACATCCCCACGGTGCAGATCCTCTAAGGCACCGATTTTCAGGTGCTCTCTAAGGGTCTCACCAAACCCCACTGTGATTATCCCCATTACAGGAATAAAAATGCTGCCATTTGGGTGCCTGAAGCAAACAATTTTGGTCACATGTTTGTCAATAACTGGTAGTGTCCATTGCCACCACTGCAGCTAAACCTGTCCAAAGGACTAATGACCCAGTGAGTGCTGAAGGTAAGGTCTCACCATCCGTAAGAACCCGCTATTGGATCCAATTACAACTTACTCCACTCCTTCTAATTTAAAAACCACAAGAGGAATATTAACTAAATTGCAGAGCAATCACTTTAGAATACATTATTTGAAAATTGAGGGTAATAATGTAATTTGCCCAGGCTCCTGAAAGATCCCAGCTGTTTAGCAAACAGGAAAATCTTACTTCCCAGCTCGTGACAAGTTCTCTTTGCCCAGCTTTCCTTTAGCCTCTGACGTGTGGACTTGTAGCAGTCCGTTAGGCTAACACTGTAAACATGAGAACTGCTGGAAACCCAGCCAAGCTAAATAGCTAAGTGAACTCCAAATTGATCCAAACTGTTTATATCCCTGGACTTCCACCACTTCTGAATCATTACCCCTAGCAGCAGCTTTCTTAGTGAAGTCACAGCACCTAGCCTAAGGCTTAGGTCGCAGCTAACAGGAATCGACAGGTACTCTCTAGCAGTGAAGGAACAGCGCCAAAATTCAGCAAGTTCTGTTGTAAGAAGAGTTATTTGCAAGACCATGCAAAAGAGTTCTAAAAAAAGCAGGGTTCAAAAGCACAGGTTAGTATTTCTGCACTGCTGTGTACACAAACAGGTGATCAGAATGTGCCAGCCCACAAGAGTTTGCTAAATGAATGACAGTTAAATATACGAGGCTCTTAAGAAACTAAGTCACTTAAGGCCTTTTGATTTTTATCTCAAGAAAACACCTCTCAGAAAAGACCATTTTATCAGTTTTTGCCTGCAGTCAACATAGTTCATAAACACCATTTAGAGGCAGCCAGATTGCATGAAGCCTTGAGCAACCTGGTCAAGCAGAAGGTATCTCTGCCCACAGCAGGGGGGATGGAACTAGATGATCTTTTAAGGTCCTTTCCAACCCAAACCACTCTATAAATCTATGAATACAAGGAGCAAGCTCAGGTGAATAGCAAAGATGTTAAAAGAGATTTCAATGCCCCTTTTTTTCTTCCCCTCTAATAGCCTGTTGCTAAAGGCAGTTTTGATTTATGCTGAATTAAGGTGTGCTTCCAAAGCTGCCACACCAATTCAAAGGCTGCAAAAGCCCCTGGGTTTCATTTTTGGCAAGCCAATGGCAATTCATGTTAAATGGTCTCGTTTCATTCATGCAACATTACCTTACATGAATCCTGCAGATAAGCTCATGACAGACAAAGCACCACTCTACTAATTCAGGAGATGCAAGACATTGTTTTTGAAAGCATGCTGTTCACTACCTGTCACTTGACTTGCGTTGCCTCAGGAAAGAAAAAAATCCTAGGCAAGACAGAACAAGGGAGCTTGGAGATTCAGTCTTAAACTGGGCTAAAAAGAACCTGTATTTAAGCAGACCTCACCCCTTCTTCAGAAAGTACAGCAAGTCCAAACATCTTTTTTGGCCAAACAAGATAAAGACAGCTTTTTCCTGGAAAAAGCCTTGGCAGGATGTCAAGTTGAAAGCATTTTATACTGTTACCAGAAATCTAGTCAGGTTGAGATCCAGATTCAAAGCCAAAGAGGAAGAGATTCCGTGTCTAACCTATGACAGGTATTAGAGTGTGTTCCCCCCACCAGCCCTTTATTTCAAAGCAGCTTTTTCCAGGCTTTTGTGGGTCTGGGTATGAAAACATCTGCTCACAAGAGGGAATTCCAACCTTGGAATGTACCACCAAAGTCTAGAAGATATGTATCAGAATAAGAAATAATCTGCTTAGCAGAATTTCCTAGAATTGAAACAATGGTGTGTAGTGGATTACATCCTTCAGCTACACAGTCAAAAGCAACTGCCAAAGCAGATGCTGGATTTCTTATAGCTGCATTACATGCAATTAATGCAATATCAAAGGTCTTACAATGATGCCAGAAACCAAACAGATCGCTGCCCATCAGCTGAATGCACAGACCTGCCGTTTTGCCACAAAGTCGAAGGATTTCCAGTGCCAGCAGGCACAGGCCTAGCATTGTCCCAGACAGCTCTCCAATTCACTATTACAAAAACTGCCACCAAAAGAGTGAGCTCTGCTAGCAGGTCAATACCTAAGAAGAGCAGTAACTCACTGCAAACAGTAAGAGGTATCAGAACGTTCCTAGGACACCAGAGAATGCCTTGGGGCTGTCAAAGAGGTACACGACTCCGTGGATTTCACTGCAACCTTGAAAATTCCCCATGAGACAACTCAACAGCCTTGTGGAATGGAAAACATGACTGTCACTACCTCCCTCCAGCACTTCAGAATTCCCCCTTTCAAACAGGAACAGCAGAATGGTAAAGCGGAGCTTGGAATCTACACCACCATAGCTAAATACATCCGAAACCAGAACTCAATGCTTTTATTTTTCGCTTTACATTTCCAAGCATTTCCCATTTGATACCATGGCAAACTGAACGGTTCAAGGAATGATTTTGCTCTTTTTAACTGAATTGTTTACATCAGAAAGCATTCAAATACAAAGTCTTAAATAAACTGTAACAATACTGATGTTTCTGCTAAAGAGCGACACAAAAAAAGGAAAGGTTCAACCCAAAGGCATTAGTTAAGTAGTCCAGCATTTTAGAAGTTTGCTCAATCAAACGTTTTTTTGGCTTAGCAGAAAACACACACCACACCCCCCCCCCAAAAAAAAACAAATAATAATGTCAAATGAAGACAAAACTGACTTCCATTTCCAGTTCAGCTACTGGGTGAGTGAGAGGGCTCAAGGAAGCCTTTCATTTCTTGACTCTCCTGACTGAAAAGGAGGATTACGCTTGCTTACTTACCAGACAGAAAAGCTGAGAACTGAGAAGCGTTAATGCGCTGCAGGGAAAGAAAGACAAGCGCTTTGAGTTTGCTGGTACTCCCCAGAAAAATCAATCAAGCTGGTTATTTTAAACAAGAAGTTTATTTAAACAACAAGACGCTTTACTTGAAGGGAAAACTAGCTAGGATTTTTTTTTTCTCCTTTTTTTTTTTTGTTTTTTTTTTTTTAAAGAGTAATTTACCCCTACTTAAAGACAAGAGAGATCGCTCTACGTGTAACAGCTACGTACAAAAAAGTTATAAAATTGTCCTTGGTTTTACAATGATGAAAGAAAAAAAAACACAACCAAAAAAAAAAAACAAACAAAAAAAACCCCAACAAAACATTGAAATTATCCAATCCAACAAGGTATGCAAGGTTTGTCTCTTTTTTTTTTTGTTTGTTTGTTTTGTTTTTCAAACAGTGAGAGCAAAATAACTTACTGGAATATAAAGATAAAAGTAGGAGGAGCATGCCGCTAAACGGAGAGAGGGGCATTTCTTTCTTTTGTTTTTTTTTTTTTTTCCCCACAGAGCCAGTTTGTTTTCCCACACCCACCCCCCCATCTCCATTCAATGTTGATCAAAACATACCATTGGCCATTTAGTTAAAAAAAAAAAATATGCATTATGTCTGTGCACATACACCAGTTACTTTATGTACAATAGAAGGAATAGGAAAAAAAAAAACCAAAACAACCCAAAAAACTTCAGAGAGAGAAGAGAGAAAACTATACTGCAGTAGTCAGGATGTGGCTGAACCAAGTCTCATTTTGTTGGTTGTTTTTTTTTTCTAATTGTAGATGTGTTGCCTGTGGGAGCACAGTTCTGGAGAGGAAAGTAGCAGGTTCTTTTTGTGTGTGTGTTTGTGTGTGTGTGTTTGATTTTTAGTAAACTCCTCCTGTTTGCTGCTGGAACACATCAATTGTATCTTCATCCTCCATTTCCAACTATAGCAGAAAAGAGAAAGGGGGGGGGGAAACAAAAAAGCTTTCAGCTCTTCTCAGATATCAACTATAAGCAGGGTTGTTGCCACACTTTTCCTATATTCCTGTTCACTTTTCATGCAAGTTAACCAGCCCAGCCCCACCGCCCTCCACCACCATCACTGTGTACATCTGACCTCGCCGTCACACGAAAGCAAAGAAATTAAATGGAAAGAAAAATAAAAGCCAGCTGCTAGCTGTTGTCCTAGAATGAATTCTAGTATGGAACTTCAGGCTGCTCTGTGTGACTCCTGTGGAAAAGACTGACATCCATAATGTTAATTCTGTTGCCTGCACCTTCCTTCTCCTCTTTACTTCCTCAGCTTACCTTAGAACAATTGTCACAAATGCACTTTGCTGCTGCTGTTCCAATGGCTTCAGCTGCAGCACTAAAGCAAGCAGACTGTCATTAAGGCCCCCAGGCCAATCAGGCAGTAAAACTAACCATCAGCAAGCACAGAACAGTTAAAAATACTCTGTGGTCAAAGAGGTAATAAATTACCAGTAATACTTCATTATTTTAACTCCTTTTTGACTGATTAACACCCTGGGATGTTAATGTTACCTAGTGACAGAGTCTGTCCCAAGACTGAAGGAGCTGCTATAACTAATGTAAGTTGTATTTCTAACAGTCTCAGTTTCTGCTGCAGGAAAACAAACTGGTCTATGGCAATTACCACAACTATAAATAGATTGATCCTTGGCTTCAGCAGAACATGGATGGAAAGAAAAGCATCCTGTTGCCTCAATGATCAGTATTCTGAGGTAAAACGTTGCATAGACTGTGGCTGTAAGAGACACTTTCTTTGGAGCAACTGCTTATGAAACACAGAACTTCTATAAACCTTAAACCAAGAGTCTCTTATAATATAACAAGTGGTCCTGGAAAGCACATAAAACTGTATCACTTGGAGAGGCTGATTAAACACAGTGATGTGGAGCAGTGCAGAGTAAAACTTGAGTTGCAGTGAACCATTCTGTTCTGGCAATGGCCTTTGTTTTAATCAATTACAGATAGACAAGCCAAACTTCACAGGAGCTATTAATTTTATGCTGTTGAACTAAGAGCTTCAGATTACAACTAAGAGAAAATGACTTTTTGCATTACAAATGCAAGCTTGCTGGTAACATCCTGGCAGGCTTTTACAAGAGACTACAGGCACTGCTTCAGGAAAAACTCAATTCTTAACTCACCAATTCTGGTCTCAGAGCTGTGACTCAATGAAGTGACAGTTTCATAAGACTCACCATCTGTACTTCACATCACTGTGCTTCATTTTGTTCTTTTATTACTACAGCTATACAGAATTACAGAACACTAAAGAGTGCACAGTTTACACTAACTCTAAACTGGCTGTATCAACATAGTGGTGGGAAAAAAAGGGGGTGGGAAGCTCTGTCACTACTGTGTACAGAAGTATTTTCTATGAAGCAGAAGCCTCCACTCCAGCAGCAAATGGCAGGCCTCAGTGCTGTGGTTTACCTGTGCAGGTGTGTCTGTTTCATTAATTGGCTGCCCATCGAACCGGAATCTGATTTGCCTCATCGACAACCCCTGGGGGACAAAGAGAAGCAATACAAAGGGAGGTTAAGTCTCTTGTAAAAGCACTCAATCATTACAAGCCACCATTCATAACACAGCATGCAGACAGTTTTTGTGCTCCTCTCATGCACTGACTTTAAGGCAGCTCACCACAAAGCCTTTGCAATCTGTTTTCTATTAAAAAAACTGTGCTGTGTCCAAGGGACTGAGGGAGGCAACACTGCCCCCACTGACTGCAAGGTCAGATAAAACCACTTCTACCACTCAAGTCTCACCCCAAAGGCTTTGTAGCACTTTCTAGTACCAATTTACTTAAAAATTAGATGCAACTCTTGAATTCAACACATGTCAAACAGTAATGTTCAACACTCCTTCTGATCTTCCCCCACAGCCTAAGTATTCTAAAAGCTTTTTCTTTTTCCCCAGAAATGCAACCACCATCTATTAATCTGCAGCAGCCAGCAGCAGGCAATGGTAACTTTCAGACCTTCAGTGCCTAGTAACAAGAAATCAATGGATCAAGGTTTTTTTCCCATGTGTGGCTGGAACTTCCTAAGAAAGTAAAGCAATCTGCTTCCAGAAGCTACTGCATAGTATTTTGAACTAGCATTTCTGCCCTACAATGGTCATCTTGCTGACATCTTCCATTCCCAGAAGATGGCTTCTCATTCTCACTTGAGCCAACACATTCCAAAAGATAACTAAGGAGCAACAACCCCTTGTACTAAGCTCCAAATTCCTAAGTTTTCCAAGGTGCTCTACAACAGGAAGAGGAATGAAGTTTAAGGATATAACCAGAGCCAAGAGCTTTGGTGGCTACTTCTTTCCCCTTATTGACTCTCTCTGAGAGTCCCTGAACCAAGTGGACTGCTCATAGCTTTAAAGTAAACCCAGTACTGCAGGGTGCTCCTCTGACATCTCTGGCTTAGAAAAACAGCCTTCATTTAGCCATGCAGGAGCAATGTTAACACACAAAGGAAAACTCAATCTAGTAATTATTGCTGGGATTGCTTGTAGTAATTAATGCTGCAATGTTTGTTCCCCAAGAAAAACACCTTAACAGAGAGTATGAGTAAACTTTTTAGTAGGACTTTATAGTGCACAGCAGAAAGCCTTCTAAGGTGTGACTGAGATCCTGCAGTGCTCAGAACATCATCTTCAAGAAGACCATGTGGCTAAGTGTCATGGCAGCAGCACATTTTTGCACAGCACCATTTGGTTTGAGCTGTTTTCTCTGACATTTTGTATCTTAAAATATGTAGTTCCTATTCCAAGTGTTCTTTTTTTTTTCTCCTCTCCTCCCCAGGTTCCTGACAACTTTGTGAGCTCAATAAATGGTAGCTAAAACCAGCCTGAATAGAACTTATCATGGTGAGATTACTATCCACAGAACAATTAGGTATATTCCATGGATGGGGTTTTTTCCTATTTAAAACAATGGTGTGGAGTCTTGGACCTTCTAAACACATCAGTCAAGGTTTAGTTACCTCCATTTTAGGTTTACACTACATGCAACACAGGATTTTCATCCCTGAAAGCTCCTGAATTCTCTGCATAGCTTCCACCTCTCCAAAATGAAATGAAAAGGCCACAATCCTAAGGATTTTTAGGATTGGATATGCCCAGTTAAGAACACAACCAAAATTTACCTTTTAGAGGCATACAGTACAAATGCTTTTAGATAGTTTGAGAAGTAAGCAGCTAAGAAGTAAAATTTAAAGACAAGTCCATCTCCACAGATATAACCTTTGGATACCTACTAGCTTAAAACCAAAACCAGTAAAAAATGTCTCCCAGTCTAAAGACTTTTTCCCCCCTCTCCAACTGACATCTGTGGTTTTCTGTTGGTTTCAGGGTGGGGGTTAAAGCAGATCAGAAATCTAAGTTTTAGATTTTTACTTCTCTTTGTAGCCAAGTAACTGAATTATCAATGGTAGTTCCGAACTCATCTTTCCCAGGACTTTACAAGCAATTACCCAATCCTCAGAAGACAAGATATAGCTGGGACTTCATGTGTGCTATCACACACAGTCACTTGCCTACTAGAACATGAATTTGTATGGCAGAGGTAGGAAAAAATGAGCACACAGCCTCAAACTTTCACTAGTTTATCACTAGAACATCCAGACAAGAAGACATTCACATGTTCCATGAGAGCTGATTCTTCCTGCTTTAATTCACTGTCCCACTACAGCAAAGGGCACACTAAAGAAGTTTCTCCAGTCTGTACATAAATTAGACGGTTTTTCCCAGGGGTGAAACAGTTACCTCAGTATTTTATATACTGATGTTGTTGCATTTGACAGTGTCACTGATTATTTGTGGAAGAAACCCACCCTTCTCCAATCCCAAACACTTCTGATAAAGCTTTTTAAAGGCAAACATTCATTAAAAAGTAATGCACAGCAGTGACAAAAGTTTTCCTAACCTAAAGCTTTACAGGGAAACTCTGAAGCAGCACTGCTCTTCCACAGGTGTTTTTAAAACTGACAACAGCGACCTGCAACCCAGCAGGCTGGCTGCAGCAGCCAATAGCAAAATAATTTCTTTGTTGTCTCTCAGAGGATTAATTTGACAACCAGGCCATGAAAAAAAAACCAAAAAACAACCCAAAGCTCATAATTAAATGCACAAGGCTCATTTCCAAGCTAAACATGAGACACCTTTAAATCCCTGGAATTCTCCCTGATATTCCATCATCTCAATAGAATGATTCTAAGGTAATAAATCAGAGGTATATGACCAGATCAAGAAGTTAGTCACTTAGTTATAAGAATACCTGTGAGTATCACTCAACTCCCTCTCCTAAAATCATGCTGCAGGTTCCTAATCCACCTTTTCCCATACTGGTATTTTGGAGCAGTGGATTAGCAATTGCCTCCCCACAGCCTACAGTTAGAATGCAGATTTTACAAAGACAACAAGAGATCTTTAGTTTACCCATTTCCTGTCACAACCCAGTCAGTCCACGTTGTAACAGATCCCAAGAACAATACACTTCCCACAACACAATTACTTTCTGTTAAGCATTTATCATTTTGCATATTTACATAGTTTTCTTAAGACTTCACTGTCTCATCTATCTCTATGGAGATCATCTCTCCCCCAGCGTTCTCCTGACGATCACACAAGAGCCATACCTGTCGTTCACAATAGGCTTTCATTAGTTTACTAAGTGGTGTGTGCCTCTTAATCTTAAACTGCACCACAGACCCATCTTGCCCTGCCACCTTCAGATTAATGTGGTCATTGTTTTCAGTCTTCACTCCTTCCTGTTGAGGAAATATAAGAAGAGAGGACAACAACAACAACAAAAAGAAAGAACAACAAGAAACTCTTTTTTAAAAGGTATGAAAGAAGAAGTTAACGTTCTAGCAAAGTGCAACAGGTCATTAAAAAGGAGGAAATAAAAATACTATAGCTGTTTGCCAGCTGGAGGCTTTGGATTGGGAACTAGAGGTCAATCGTTTTTATTTGAAAATACATTAAAATTAGCTGCACACGAAGCCCCCGGTTCTACTTCTGAGATCAGTTCACATGCAAAGCCACAATGAGGACTTACTAGGACAGATGCTTTACAGCTAACTTTTTCTTCTTTAACATTATTTCTATCAAGGGCACGACAATATGCAACAAAACAGTCGCAAATCAAAGGAATAAAATCGTGTGCGTTGTAAGTATGATCTCAAGGACTATCAGGTCCCTTTTCTGCCGGATCTCAAACTTTCTCGTATCAGTTGAAATACCTCCGAAGAAAACTTCAAGATACTTTAAAGGGCTGCATTTGAAAAGGTGACAAAACCCGAAAAAGATTTCTCCTTCACGAAACAAGCGCTTAGGAAAAAGCCCTCCTAACCAAGCAGCCCCCATCCTCTCGCTTCGATTCGAAGCCACACGCAGAAAACACGCAGCCAGCCAAGTTTCAATTCGTGTTCTGATCCCGAGCAAGTTAACCATGGCAGAAGCAAAGAGAAGCTTCAACATTTATCCAGCTCCTAGGCAGCGCCCGTTCCTGAGGTGTCCAGCGGCATTTCCACCTTTTGTTTTCTTTAGGAAAAGCTGCCAGGGGCCACCGCAGAGGGTGGCGAGTGGCCGGGGCCGGGGTGCGGGTCCTCGCCATGTGACAGATGTCCCGCCACGCCACGCCGCGCTCCAGGCCTGGCCACCGCGGCCCCATACACATCGCCGCTGGCCGCTTCCTGGCGCCTTCAAACTCAGTTCAAAAATGGGGGGGGGGGGGGGGGGGGAGGGAAACGATCAAGAAACGGGGGGGTGGGGGATAGGGGGGGTGTGAAGAAGGGCGGCAGCACGGCGTTGAGTCGTTGTGGTGGTGTTTTGTGTTTTTTTTTTCTCGTTATGGTTGTTTTTAATTCCTGCCGTTGGAAAAAAACGAAGCTTCCCTCCTCCCGCAGGACTGCCCCCGGCAGCCCCTCCCGCGGCCGGGGCGGCCGGGCCCAGAGTGCAGCACAAAAGGGGCAGGCAGCGGTGCCCGCCCGCCCCTCCCGCGGCGGAAGGGCCTCGGCGCGCTCCCGCCAGCACCGTATGGGAAGGGGCTGGCGAGTGCCCCAGCCGGAGGCTGCTTACTAGTAGGGATGCTGCGCCCCGGCCAGCCCCAGCCGCCACCAGCCGCGCAGGGGAGGCTGGATTCGGCTCTGCGAGGAGGAAGAGGAAGGCGGCGGCAGCAGTCGCCTCCGGACCTGCCTGTCTCTCTCTCTGAGGAGGGCGGGAAGGGAGCCCGGATTCGCCCCCCTCGCCCCCCCCCTTTCCCCGCCGCCCTCCCCGGGGATCCTCCGCCCGCCCCGGGAGGCTGCGGCCCCAGCCCCCCTCCCCCGGCGGGGCGGGCAGGGCAGGCGGCCGCGGCCTGGGTGCGCAGGGAAATGGCGCGCACAGCCGGCGCGGCCGAGCCCTGGCCGCTGGCTGGCCGGGCCGGGGCTGGCCCCGCGGCCGGGCCCTGGCCTCCCGCCGCCGCCGCCTGAGGGGCGAAGTGAGGCGCCGGGGGCGAGGGAGGGAGGCGGAGGAGGGGCGGGAGGGTGCCTGCCTCACCTTGGGCTTCTCGTCGGCCATGGCGAGTCAGCGATGTCCGGGCCGCTCCGGGCGCCTCACAAAGGGGGGGGAAGAAACGACCGAGCGCGGCGGAGAAGAGAGGAGAGAGAGAGAGAGAGGGAGAGAGAGAGAGAGGGGAAGGCGGGGGGGGGAAAGGGAGCGCGCACGCAATGCCGCGGGGCCGCGCCTTGTCCCCGTGCGTGCGCGCGCCCGCCCCGTCCGCCGGCCTCTTTCCCGCCCTCCGCCCCGCGCGTCCCCGCGGCCCATTGGTCCCCGGCGGGCTGGGGGGGGCGGAGAAGGGGCGGGGAGAGGCGAGGCGGTGGGGGGAAGGGAAGGAGCGCGCGCGCGCCCCGGCCGTTACATAACGCGGCGGCAGGAGGCGGAGCGTGCGCGCGCCCCGGCTGCTGCCCGCGCTGCGTGCGCGCGCCCCGCCCCGCCCGCCCGGCGCAGCGGGGCCCTGCCGTGCGGCGGTATTGTCCTCCGCAAAATGGCCGCCGGGCCGCGGCGCCCCCGCGCCACTCCCCGCCGGCCGCCGGCAGCCCTCCGCCACACACCACCCTGGCGTGCCCCACGGCCCGGCCTCCGCCGGGGCACCCTCGGCTCTGCCGCTCGCCCTTTGGGCGCCTCCCTTCCGTGGCCGCTGCGCTCTCCCCACGGACGCTTTTCCCCAGCGCTCCCTCGTGGGTGACCCTCACTGCTGACCTCTTGGGCATCCCCACACATCACTGATTCTGCCCTGCTCATAATGGCCTCGGTGAGGCTACAAGGCACCTCTGGAGCCCTTGGCCTTCCCCCAAGGAAGGTGAGGTGCCCTGGAACATACAGGGGGAACTGAGGCTGCTGCAGCTGTTTCTGAACATGAAACAACCACATCAGGCTTCACTTGCATCCTTCAACCACCTAAGGACATGAAGCAGCACCTCACCCATCACAACACATTCATAAGAGGATATAGTACTAGTGTGATGCCATCATCAGAGGGCTGGAGCTCCTCTCCTATGAGGACAGACTGAGTGAGTTGGGGCTGTTCAGTCTGGAGAAGAGAAGGCTCCAAGGAGGCCTTATTCTGGCCTTCCAGTATCTGAAGGGGGCTACAAGAAAGCTGGGGAGGGACTTTTTAGGATGTCAGGGAGTGATAGGACTGGGGGGAATGGAACAAAACTAGAAATGGGCAGATTCAGATTGGATGTCAGCAAGAAGTTCTTCCCCATGAGGGTGGCGAGAGACTGGCACAGGTTGCCCAGGGAGGTGGTGGAAGCCTCATCCCTGGAGATTTTTTAAGGCCAGGCTGGATGTGGCTCTGAGCAATCTGATCTAGTGTGAGGGGTCCCTGCCCATGGCAGGGGGGTTGGAACTGGCTGATCCTTGAGGTCCCTTCCAACCCTAACAATTCTATGATTCATTCCAGTGAAGGGGAGGAGGAAATTCTCAGTCACTCGGGGGGGGTTTTGCTGAACAGGTTGCCACAAAATAGTTTCTGAGCCATTTTTTACATGCACCAGCATCATTTGTCCCGTTTCTCAAAAGAAATAAAACACTACAAAAATGACCTTTGTAAATACTACAGGGGTGGATTTCTGCTCCAGGTAGGCATTAGTCCATACCAGCACTGTTCCATGTGGTAAATACTGTGAGGGTGACAGAGCACTGGAACAGGCTGCCCAGGGGGGTTGTGAAGTCTCCCTCTCTGAAGATACTCAAAATCCACCTGGATGCATTCCTGTGTAATCTGGTGTAGGTGATCATGCTCTGGCAGGGGAGTTGGACTGGATGATCTTTTGAGGTCCCTCCAGCCCCTGAAATTCTGTGATGACATGGAGGTGGTCATTTCGTCACACACACCCTCTGCTCCTGGCATGAGAGATCATGGGCCTGTCCTGCACCACTTCAAAGCTCTTGCAAGACAGGATTTGTCTAGAATAAATCACGCAAGTAGTGGAATACTAACTGAAGAGGAACTTAAGAACAAAGCACAGCCTGCAGACTCCCTTTTCACTGATCCCCCCTCCTCTGCCTTTTCGTCACTTCACATTCCAGTGAGCACATAGGGGATTTTTTTCATTGCCATTTTCTGGAAATTGTAGAAGAGTAACACCTGATGAGGTCAGGAGGATGAAGCCAAACCTTTACCTGAGTCCACAACTGAGAAGACAACACAGCCACAACCCTACCCCAGGCAGTGAAGACGGCCCGCGCAGCCAGCTGGGTTTCCACAAAACATCGGCTATGAAGTCTTTTAACCACCTCCTTGTAGGCAAGACTCCCATATGTTGTACAATTTTCCCTCTGCTCCAGTGCTCTCTAAATAATTTCATAGAATGTTTTGGTATTTCACTCCTTCTGAATATTTTTTATGTCTCTGGTCTGAAAAAACCAAACAGCCAAACAACAACACAGGCACTAGAAGAGCTCAGTCTGACCCAGGAAGGCAACTGAGATACTGTTTTAAATTGTGACTGCAACTCAAAGAGATAATCCTTTGAGCTGGTGCTTTCCACTCCTATTTGTGTCATTTTCCTTATCATCAAAAAGACTGTTCCAATCAGTCTGTCCTGCCAGTTTTCCCTGCATTTAATTACTCATGCTGTTATTTTTCTGTTTGTTTAAGCTACTGGGAAGCAAAGAAGGACTTGTGGCTGGAGAAAACAACAGAGTTTATCAGTCTCCTATGATAGTCCTTCACATGGCAATGCCATTTGGACTTTCTCTACTCCATTATCACCACTAAGAAGCAGGACTCATATGGAAGAACAAGGGAATAAAGCATCTTAAACCCCACTCTATGCTACTTCATACAGGGCTTTTTTTAAGCAGGACTCAAAACACACAGGGTACTTTCCAGAACAAAAGACAAGTGCCATTTCCCAAAGGGCCTCAAGTTCTATTTTTAAGAGATGATGCAACATCATGGAGAAGTTGTGAAGAAGGGCATCACAAGACTGATGTGGCTTGATGGTCTTATTTTGCTCTTCCAACATCTTCCACCTCCATCTCAAGATTTCTCTGCCGCAGGTCAAGTCAAGGCCTGAGAGCAGCATGAAAGAACTGAATACAGGAATGGTGGTGAGATGTACACTAAGGCCAGCATCACAAACAGAACAAATGTGCTTAAAAGGAGACAGGAAAATACACTACATTTTATGAGAGCATATGGGATTTTGCCACCACAGCAGAAGTTCTGTGTGCTCTAAAAAGCTGGAAACTGTTTCAGCTCTATCACCCTTGGTCTCGCCACACACATCTCCAATCACAGAGCAGGTTTTCACAAGCCTCATATTTATATGGGTTTTTTTTCTTCTTACATAGCAACAGAATAAACTGATGTTGTACAGGAGCTAACAATAATGTTAGCACCACAATGTCTGTGGTGCTAAACCCCACAGAGATAACTGGCTGGACAGCCTCGCTCACAGCGAGCGGCAGGGGAGAAGCCACACTGGGAACTACAAAGGACCCAGTCCTGCAGGGTCCAGCCTGCAGCAGAGCAGGGTAATGGCAAAGCTTTTTGTCTCTCTGAGCTCCTCCTCTTCGATGCATGGAGCTGAAGGGAAGTGAATGGGGTAGCATCACAGTGAGAATTCCAGAGAAATTCCATCTCGGGGGGCGGGGAGGGGGAAATAATCCATGTGTTGTGTCCTAAAATATCTCCATGCCTTGTTTCACTCCTGTACTGCAGAAGAAATGTGATGTAGCTAGATCTTGCAGAGCATTTTGGCTTGACTCTCCACCCTCTTCTGCAGAAGGCAGGGAACAGGGATGCTCAACGTTCCCTTTCACACTGGGATTTTAAAACATGAAGACGTTTCAAACATTAAACAGCTACAAGCAGAAGGTGTCTGCTACTGCACATTAGCAAAGCAACTCTAGCCCTTCCAGAACTCTCTATCACTGTGCAGGTATTTCCACGCAAGAATAGAAAGCAAACAGTTATTTGAAGGTGTGAGTGAGTAGGGCTAAAGCTGCTTTCTCAGCCTGGACCCTGAAAGTCTGAGTGGTTTATTCAGGCTTTGCTCTTTGTTAACACTAGTTTAGCACTGGGAATAGAAAGTACCTTTTGCCTGGGGCACTGTCTGTTCTGTGCCTTCCCTATTCATGATACTGATCATTCCCTCTGTTTCCCAAGTCAGAAAGTAGCTTCCAAAATACCCATTTCACAGCCTGCTAACTCCTTCATTGGGAGAGATTGATTTTTTCCCCTTTTTCTTTTATTTTCTTTATATTTTATTTTTCTTTTATTTATTTCTCTTTCCTTTCCCTCCCCCCCCCCTTTTATTTATATTTTCTTTTATTTTAGTTACCCACAACTATTATTTGGAGTATTCCAAAGCCTTTTTTGAGCAATATAAAGTTCCATGCTGACATAGTGGTTCCAAATTCTGCTTGATTACATAAACTGAACAGGCACAGAAGCCTTGTTGCAAGGCATGCACGAAGGTCTCCCAGATATGTGCAGACCTGCAGCCAATGTTGAAGGGAGGACTAAGAAAGGTCAAGATTTCCTACTAAAACCTTTCCAAAACTGACTTTCCCAGGAACCAGTCACCTTCCTTTTCAGCCCAAGAGCAACAGACATACTGCAGATATGAAAAGCTACTTACACTTCTAGTGAGTGAGCAGAATGGACTGTACATGCCAGGAAATGGTGGGAGAGGTAAAATAGTTCCTGGACCAGCTTTGAAGTGTTTCTCTATGCAGAATAGATCCTGGGTCAGAGGAGGACACTGTCCCACTCTTAGATCTACCACCTCCATAGCCAACACTTCTCTCCATGCTGGTAAGAGAAAATAAGACCAGTGAGACCAATGTACACACTCCAGGGAAGTCAGGCCCTGCAATACAGCTGGGAAAGCTTGATGCCTGTCTTTTGGCTGCCTCTCCCTGAAGGCTGTGCTTCCCTACAGACTGATCCAGAGACACAAGTGTGTGGAAAAAGATAAAAGGAAAGCAAGAAAAACACAGGTGGCACAGTGAAAGAACACAGGAATGCTCCAGGCACTTGAGTGTCCCTAGGAAAGCCTCAGGTGGCAAGTTCTGCTACCACAGTCAATACTCAAATGAACTCACATGGAGAGAACTCCTTAGCTTCACTACAGAAGAGAACAAATAGTGACTCCCATCCTTCTAACAAGGATCTCACTTGGTAGGCAAGTCTCAGATTTCCATTAAGAGTTAGCCAGCTCTATAGTAATTATGCATTTTAGTTCATGAGTAGCATTTAGTGGTGATGCCTATACAAGCAGCAGGCTCTGGATTTTCCTCCAGCACACCATCCGATAGCATAAGCCATTAGAAAACTTCTACCACTCACCAGGCACTGATGCACTTCAAGAGGCAGCACCTTACACTTGAAGAATGGTGGCAGAAGACCTCTTACTGGTGGGTTTTCAGACATCCAGCTTTTTATCTGGAGCATTTTAGCCATGTGTGGAAATGTATTTTAGATCCAGATATCAGCACTAGCTTCCTCCGAGGTCTGCAGCACAGAGCAGCCTCATTCTATAAGGCAGCAGAGAAATCTTTGTACAACAGACTCACAATGCATGCACATTCCCAAATTCCCCCAAATAGACTCTTGCCCACAATACAGCATGAGCTTTCTTAAAACTGATGAGTCTTAGTTTCCCAAGCAGGTTTATCAAGGTTTATTTTAAGTTCTCCCACCCTGCAACAAGCCATTCCTCCTGACTGACCTGAGCAGACACTTCCTTTCCTCAGCATGACTGGTGTCACAACAGGCTCTTGCCAAAGCTAACTGCTAGCTTTATTTTTACTGGAAATGGTGGATGTAGCAGCCAATAAGCTGAAAAAGGGGGAAAAAAGGCAATTTAGTCGTGGAGAGTCACAGCATTTGTCATAGGAGGGCAGAGAATGATTTGAGCTGTCCTGAAAAATTAATTCTTAGAGAGCTTCTCTGAAAAGCACCAGTCAGAGAGGGACCCAGCTGCTTCTTGCTGTGAGTTCAGCCAGGCAGCATGGCTAATAGTTTCTGAGTTTGGCATGGAAAGGAAGAGGCAAAAAGTGAGCATGCCAAATGGAAGGATGGAGCAGTGTGTGGTTAGTGTTCTGTCACACCAAGACTTCACTGCATACTCGAGCATATGAGCTCCCACAGTTAGGAAGCTGACTGGGCAGTCTCCATGGGCAAACTCTGCCCAGTATCCTGGGGCTTTTAACTCCCACCCTGACCCCTGCCAGGCAGAAATAGGAAAAAAAATCCCATGACCCCAAGTAAGGGACTAAGGCACAGGAGTTCTTCCTGCCAGCACATCTTCCCAACCTGCTGTGATAGATCTAATGCTTCCTTAGTCCTCCAACCTGCAGGCAACTCACTGAAGTCATAAAGCACATCATTTGATTAGCCAGCTTTATCGGGGAGGTTGTCTAAGAGCTCTTGCAACTCTACTGCAGAGAAGGTCACCTTCAACAACCTGGAGGCACAACTATCTGCAAGTGCATACAGAAATAAGAGGTATTGGTTACTGTAGGACAATCAAGTCAATGAAGCAAACCCCAAGACAGCGTTGCCTGATCAACCAGCTCACGGCTCACCCACAGCCAGCACTGCATCACGCAGCACTGAAACCCTGGTGACAAGAACACCAAGTAGACAGAGATGGGCTGGCCTCCTCCGACTCGGGCCCTGCGAGCCGGGCACGAGGTATGGAGGGGCAGCTCCAAGCTGCTCGGAGGGCGTCTGCCCGAGAGCCACCGTTCACAGAGCCCGGGCAGCAGCAGCCCGCCCAGGGCAGCCGCTGCCTGACGGGGCTCCGGAGGCCAAGCCCGGGCCGGAGGCTCACCCGCCCTCCAGCCTCAGCGAGGCACCCGAAGCAGCCCCTTCGAGCGCACAGCGCGGCCCGTCCCGACCTGCCCTGTCCCGCCCCGGCGGGGCCTTGGGAGCCGGCTGCGCTTCCGGGGCGAGCGGCCACCGCCTGCCCCGAAGCGGCGGGGAGTCGCCGCGTCCCATCCGCCGGGCGATGCCGGAGCTCGGGCCGGCAGGGAAGAGCCGGGAGCGCGGCCGGGGCTGCGGGCGGAGGCTGGCAGCGGCGCGGGCAGCGCAGGCAGCGGCGCGGGCAGCCGCGGTGGGGCCTCCCCGCGTTGCCGGCGGGCGGTGAGGCGGGAGAGCAGCGCGGCCGCCGCCATGGAGGAGCTGGACGTGGAGCCGCCGCTGATGGTGTGGGCCGGGGAGGGCCGGGCCGGGCAGGCGGGAGCGGGGCTGAGCGGGGGCGGCGGGCGCCGCTGACAGGTCGCCATCCCCTCACAGGTGGTGCCGGGCGCGGACCCGTCGGCCAGACAGCTCTGCTTTGCCTGGGGCCCCGCGGAGGTGCTGGTATGCGAGACACTCTTTGGCCGCAGAGGTGGGTCCCCGTCCCGGGGGGAAGCCGGTCTGGGCCGGACCGAGAGCTGCTGCCCGGGGCGCTGACCGCGCGTGGTGTTGCAGGGTCCGGGGAGGGAGGGCCGAGCTCCTCCCGCGTCTTCGTGGTCCGCAAGGATCAGGACATCTACATCCAGACTCTGCGGAAACTCTTCAACGAGTCGCACGGGATCTTCATCGGGCTCCAGCGCAGCGAGGAGGAGCAGGCAGGGAAGTCGAGGAAAGCGCAGTGAGTGGATGGGACGTGGGAGGGTGAGAGACAACCGCTGCCTGCTGCTTCTGCCAGCCAAATGCCATTGACCGACCAGGCTGCATAGAGCTGCAGCGATCGTAGAATCATTTAGGACGGGAAAAAAGATCGAGTCCAGCTGTTAACCTAGTATTGCCAAGCCCACCACTAAATCAGGTCCTGTCCCTCCGTGCCTAATCTACGTGCCTCTGGGGATGGTGACCTGGACAGCCTGTTCTAGGGCTTGACAACCCTTTTAGGAGAAGAAATTGTTCCTCATGTCCAACCTAAACCTCCCCTGGTGCAACTTGAGGCTGTTTTCTCTTGTCCTGTCACTTGTTACTGGGAAGAAGAGACTGACTTCCAGTTGGCTCCAACCTCCTTTCAGGGAGTTGTAGAGAGCCAAAAGGTGCCCCCTCAGCCTCCTCTTCTCCAGACTGAAAAACCCCAGTTGTCTCACTCATGCCTTATGAGACATGTGCTTCCATTTAAAAGTATTTTACAGCCACTTTTCTATACGTGTGTGTCTTGCACAACCAGTGCACAGCACGATACCACTCAGGCCAATCAGCAGCAGTGCAGAAGCAGTGAGTGTTCGGGGGAAATCCTGATCCTTCCAATAACCATGCTGACCAATGCCTCCGCCTGCCTGCAGCCACCACACGCAGCCTCACTGATTCCCACTGGATTCAGCCAAGTGCTGGGAATTTCTGCTGCTGCAGAGAAACTTGGAAGGCTTTAGTGGAGCATAGTCATGAGATTAAAACTCCAGACATCTTTCTCTGACAGAAGCCTTTTTGTGTTTGGCAGATTGGTTCAAGTGAGTAAAAACTACCGATCGGTGATAAGGGCCTGCATGGAGGACATGCACCAGGCAGCCAGTAAGTTTGTGTCTTCTCTTGCTGCAATAAAAGGAAATGCTGTTTGTGATTTAAGAAAATAGCATCTCAATTGTAGGTTAATGCAAGTGCTGTAAAACAGCATGGATGGATTTCAGGAATTACCAAGATTCCGTTCCTGGCTGGGAGATTTCCAAGTTGGTTTGTAAATCTGGGCAGAGATTTATTTATCCCCCCCCCCCCCCCCCCACACAGAGTATTTTAATTGATTTTCTGGGTACTTGCAATCATTTCTTATCTGAGGTTGCAGCTTTATGGGAAACTGAGACCAAACTAACACCTTGTTTCCCTCCAAAAGTGGTAGATTTTGCTCTTCCCTTCCATCTGTGCCCTGGAGCGATATGCAGATTTGCACAGGATTTATAGGGGAAAAAAGAAAGTGATACAGTTCTATGTAAAAAATAGCTCTGCTGTGTGTGTACTCAGTAAAGTCTGTGCTTGGTGAGTGCTCAGGTATTATTGTCTTTGTCAGCCCAGAAGGGGCTGTGAAAGGGAAATACGTCACCCTTTGACTTTCCTCATTCTTCCCCCAGTTTCAGCCCGGGACCCTGCCCTGCATGGCCAGTATAGCACTCAGGTAACCTGCAGTAAACTGAACATGAATCACTGAGTGGGGAATGGAATGAAGCTGGAGGTGGGGAGATTCAGACTGGACGTGAGGAAGAAGTTCTTCACCGTGAGAGTGGTGAAGCTCTGGAATGGGTTGTCCAGGGAGGTGGTTGAGGCCCCATCCCTGGAGGTGTTTAAGACCAGGCTGGATGAGGCTCTGGCTAGCCTGATCCAATGTGAGGTGTCCCTGCCCATGGCAGGGGGTTGGAACTATGTGATCCTTGTGGTCGGTGTTCAAGAGGGGATTGGACGTGGCACTTGGTGCCATGGTCTAGTCAGGAGGTCTGTGGACAGGTTGGACTCAATGATCTTTGAGGTCTCTTCCAACCTTAGTGATACTGTGATAACCCTGACTGATTCTGTGACTAGGAAATTCATCAAGGCCAGGGATGGGGCACTGGCTTTTCAGATTTAAGTCTGGCTTAGTATAGTGGATGTGTTTATAACAAAGGGGAATAAATAGCTCCTGTATGAGAAGAGCAAATTGCTCACAGTATTCTGTCCAGTGGGCTGCAGTAATGTTGCTTCATTGGCCTTTTCCTTTTTTCTTTCTTTCCTCCTTTAGTGTTTGTATTCTTGAATCTCAGAACTGCAAAAAGGCCGAAAATAAAACTTTCTATGCTCTTTAGTATTTTTTTACTAATGGCAGATTGTCATCACACTTCCAGAGACAGTTTAATATGTGTAAAGAAGTTGTGCTCTGTTCCTACCTTCATTTGTACCTCTGAAATGTCAGTATTGCATCTCCTGTCTGCAAGAACTGAGCTTAACCAATTGCTAGGGGCAGCAGCTGCCTTGATGTGGTTAAAAATCTTAACTGGAACAATTACTACAACTTGAAGCATGGCCTTGCCTTTTTTCACTCTTCAGGTTTCTATTCTCTCTGCAATGGAGTTGATCTGGAACCTGTGTGAGATTCTGTTTGTTGAAGCAGCTGCAGGTGAGCACTGAACTATCAGTTAAGACTGAAAGGCTCTTTATTTGCATGTTTGTGTTTAAAATGTGTGTCATATTTAACCTGGTTCAGAGATGACAAGTGTCAACAAGCCTTTTAATACCTCCTTTGCTTCAGGAAATTGCTTTCTACCATGTTGAATTATGTCAAGCTCCTAGATTTGCCTTCCACTTTTCCCCTTTGTGTAGAGCACTGCAGTTCAAATTGCTGTTTTAACAGAAAGGTAGCAAAGAAGAGGGATATCAAAAGTTGTTGCAAATTTATTTGACTTGTAAGCAGAAACACATCTTGAAGCAGCAAATGTGTTGATGCCAGGCAACATTATACATTTCTTTGATGCAGCTGCTTTAGGAGGCCAGTTTTGAAGCCAGCATTTTAAAGGAAATGGGATTGTGCACACAAAAATACCACTCACACAGTCCCAGAACTCAGACCCACAAATTGGAGATTACTTAATCTCCAAAGATTAACTACCTAGTGCCAGATTCCCTCCTCACACTCAGTTAATGCTGATGAGTCAATGATAAATTAAACAGAAGCCTTCAATTGGCTTCTTTTGGCATTGCAAGATTTGTGATTGGAATCACTCACCATTTATTTCTGCAAGTAGCTGGCTGGGGTACTTTGCCAGGCTCCACCGCTGTAATGTCTAACATCTGCCACACAGAGATCCGTCAGCAGCCTGGTGCGCACCGAAGGAACTCCATTCCTTTGTGTTTTGAGGGTGGCAAATAGAAATCCAATCACTAAACATGACCTAAAGGACTGGCAAGCCACTAAGGTTAGAAGTATGTGAACTAGCAGGCTGGGAGCTAACAGAATGAAACCTTCTCTGCATAAAGCTGGTCCCCTTCTCCTTCGCCTGCTTGACTGGGTTCGACTTCATGTCTGTGATGTGGACAACATGGTCCGTGAGGTTCTGAGCAGCGAAAATCCGTCTAAGCATGAGCTCTTCTGGAACGTGGTGAGTACAGTCACCTGGGACATTCTTCAAGAGAATCCCTGCCTGTGTATTTTGCTTTCCTCCTCCCCCACTCAATGCTAAACTGCATCTCAAACCCTGCCTATACAGGTCTCAAAGTGAAGCCATTCTGAGGATCATCCCACCCTTCGTTCCCACCCTGATCCTTTCGCTTTCGTGCTCCACAGAGGGTCAAAACACGGTTTAAGCATTCTAGCTCCACTTAACTTGCCCAAATCACGAGTTCAGCTTCCTCTCTGATAATCTTCTTGGGGATTTGGTGTCCTTGCACAGCGTGGTGCTCACGGGTGGCTTTTGCAGGTGGATATCTTCGTCCTGCAAGGCCGAATGGATGAGGCACGGCACTTGCTCTCCAAAGAAGCCAGTGCTGATCCCACCTCACTGAACATGTACAGAATCTTGGATGACTTGATGAAGAAGATGCCTGTGCCCAGTGTATGTACAAAGTGGACTATTTTCACATGGTTCCATGGGGAATAGAGATCAGAGGCATGGCAGCGTTAGTCCAGTCTGTTTCATCTCTGCTGTGGCTCCTGTAACACTGCAGCTTGTTGACCACTGAAACACCTCAGTCTCAACCATTTACAGAAATAATATTTTTGTTCTTGAATTGTCCAAAAGAGCCAACCATACAGACCAAAAACCTGTGAGGTGACAAACCAACACACTTAGGAGGATCATTTTTGCAGCAGGATACATTATCCAGCTGCTGAACCAGTTCCTGTGGAGAATTGATCTCTTGTAGAGAGTATTTTCTGAAGACTTTGCCAGCAGAGGTTCCTTTTGCAGCAGTCTCCTTGTGGAGGGAAAACTGCAGCTGCAGCAGGGTTATCTTTCATGGGACACTCTTAAGGTCCTCTGATGGGTAAGGAAAGACACTTCAGGTGCAACTGTAGGGCAAGGAAAAAGGTGTTAGCAGCCTTGTGTTTAGCCTTGGAGCATGAATAGTTCAGCACAGGCACCTGTTGTGATTTGACTTGGTGTTTATTTTATGTATCTTGTCTCTGTCCAGCTTGGCAACACCCAAACACTGACCGAGATGGAGCTGAAATGGCAGCACTGGCATGAAGAATGCCAGCGGTACCTACAGGATGGAACTTTTGCTTCCAATTCCCACATGGAATCCATCTGCAAGGTGTGTTGCTGCTG
The DNA here is from genome assembly GCF_014839835.1 of Dryobates pubescens. Classification (NCBI taxonomy): domain Eukaryota; kingdom Metazoa; phylum Chordata; class Aves; order Piciformes; family Picidae; genus Dryobates; species Dryobates pubescens. The sequence continues at coordinate 17,731,361 of NC_071631.1, read as the reverse complement.
GGAAGGAAGGAAACCGAACAAGTATTTGATCCGCCCTTGTTATTTCAGGAGCCCTGTGTAGCTATAAATAACTTCAACAGGCTTGATGATCCCTTCATTGAATCAAGAAATGTCAAGCCAGTCTTCTGGACTGTGTTCTTTGTTTTGCAACAGTCTTTGCAAGCCTGGGCAGATCATCTTCTCTTTGTGTCCAAGGCCATTAAGGCTGATGAGTAAACAAGGCTCTGAGGAGGATCTTTTGCAGAACGGGAGTAGTGCCTGTGAGGAGTTGCAGTGCAGCTGTGCTCAACTTGCAGAATTACTCCCTGTTTTCCTCCTGTTAGGTCCTGCTGGGAGATGAGGATGCCATACTGGAGAAGAAGGAGCTCATGACCACTTGGTACCACTTCTTGGTTACACGACTCCTCTATTCCCACCCCACCGTGAAGCCCATGGAGCTGCGCTTTTATGCACAGGCAAGGAGGACAATCATTTGTACATTCTCCATCATTTCTTGCACACAAGGCTTGCTGTACTGAAAGGAGAACTTTGGGGAGGGCTGGGTAACTTTTGGGTTACCTTACAGCAACTGCAAACCTGTGAGATCTTTCCTAGAGAGGGAAGACTTCCCTAAAGAGGGAGGCTGATAGAGCTGACAAATAATTGTTTAAGACCTGGTCTCTTCAGTGTCTGGTGTCACCAGTTTTAGAATCATAGAATCAAACAGGTTGGAAAAGACCTCAGAAATCATCAAGTCCAACCTATTACCTAACACCTCCTGACAACTAAACCATGGCTGCAAGTGCCACATCCAATCCTTTTTTGAACGCCTCCAGGGACAGTGACTCCACCACCTCCCTTGTTCCTGTCTTCCCAGTTTCCTTATGCTAAAAGAAGGACAAATCTTTTCTGTTAATGTGTTCAGTCTCTATGACTTGATCATTTCCCATAAAATAACCTAAATGAGGCTGCTCTATCCAAACAAATGTCTTCCTTTTACCATCTCACAGCTTCTGCATTTATCTTGTCTTGCAATCTCATTCCACAGTCTAGCATGGACCTGTTCCTGGGTGGAGAAAGCAGCCCTGAGCCTCTAGACATGATTTTAATGGCAGCCTTTGAATTTGAGATCCACCAAGTGATCAAGGAATGCAGGTTGAGTTTTCAGGCTTTTGATTCTCTGGTTTTACCCTTGCTTCTGTGTGCATGCCCTCCAGTAGCAGCTGGGGTAGGGGGGGATATGGGTACACCCCACCTGCTCAGCCTTCTGAAGCATTAAACAAACAGAAGTGAAGCAGGCAGCAATCAAAAGTATTCCATTAGGCCTGGGACATTGCAGCCAGACATTACAGCTTCTGTGTTGGTGAGAAATGGCTGTGGAAAACCTGACACATCCCTTGGCAGTGGTAGGCTCAGTTCTTTGCTTTCTTTTGCTTGCTTCAAATCCAGCATCGCCCTGAGCAACTGGTGGTTTGTGGCTCATCTGACTGACCTGCTGGATCACTGTAAACTCCTGCAGTCTCACAATCTCTAGTAAGTGTTTATTGGCATTAATTATTCAGACACCCAGCAGCAGGGAGGATGGAAGCAGCACGAGGAGTTTGGTTTCAAAAGGAGCATCTTGGGCCTAGAGAGAAGATGGAGAATAAAGGGGCTGCAGGTGCCTGAAGTTACAGGCAGCCCAGATGTGCTGAGAAGCACTTGCTGACCTGATGAGTTTGCCATGGTGTTCAGCAGTGCCTCAGTACAGTTGGGAATTGCTTTTGAAAACATATTTGAATCTGAAATATAATCAAGGGCCCAAATGTTTGTGGTTATTGAGAATGGTAAGAGGCTCAGCTAAAAAAGAGTTTCTGTACCTATTTTCTGAATAAATTCAACTCTGAGCAACTGAATTTTGCTCTCTGCATTCCCCTGATGTTTCTTAAAGCACGTTCAGTTATTGAGTGCTGTAAGTAGTTGGGCAGGCAGAGGAAGCTGACCTGCATGCTTAGGCCCGAGGTACTAAGCTTAGGAAGACAGCCCATGAGAAAACATGCTGCATAAATTAAAAGGGCTTGTGAAATAAAATCAGGCTCTTCTTTTCCAGGGAGGTGCACAGAATAATGCCTTCTTTGCTCTCTTCCTCCCCAGTTTTGGTTCAAACATGCGTGAATTCCTTCTGCTGGAGTATGCCTCAGGACTCTTCTCCCATCACAGGTAGAAACTGCTTAACTCAGAGGACAGACTAACACTGAGACAGCCAAAGCCAAAAACCACACATTAATGAAGTGGAAAAAAAGGAAAAACTTCTTAAAGCCACTGTTGGAATTTCAGCAAAGATGTCCCTAAGGATCATATAACACCAGCACATCTCCTTTCCTGAACCAAAGACAGAAGCTAGCTATTAGAGCCCATCAAACATACTGACCAGTGCAGAATCGCTCCTGCCACTCTGGCTGCTTTCACACAGAATGCATCAGGCTGGGAGGGCCTCTCAAAGGTCATCTTGTCCAAACCCCTTGCAGTCAGCAGGAACATCTCCAACCAGATCAGGCTGCTCAGTGCCCCATGATTTGACCATGAATGTTTACAGGGATGGGGCCTCAACCATGTCTCTGGGCAACCTGTTCCAGTATTTCACCACTTTCATTGTGCAGAACTTCCATCTTAGATCCAACCTAAACCCTTCCTTCTTATGTCCAACCCTGCCCCACTTCCAAACCATTGCCCCTCATTGTTTCAATCCAAGCCCTTTTAAACAGTCCTTCCCCAGCCTTCCTGTAAGTCTCTTCAGATACCATAATGCAGCTCTAAGGTCTCCCTGGAGCCTTCTCTTCTCCAGGCGCAGAGTAATTGGCACCAGAGCACTTGTGAGCTGCAGGTATTCCAAAGCTGTGCAATAGGCAGCAAGTAAAAGCCAAAGTCTGAATCCCAAGTTAATCAGAGCTGTTATCAGTGCAGACTCAGACTCTCCTTGTGGTTTTCCTCTTGTATTTAAGGTTTCTGACTGGAATGCTTGATGGTTTTTTTTCCTCTCTCAGCTTGTGGCAGCTGGGGGTAGATTACTTTGACCACTGCCCAGAGTATGGCAGAGTGTATCTGGAGCTGCACATTGAGCGGATCCCCCTTAACACGGAGCAGAAGGCCCTCAAAGTGCTGAGGATCTGTGAACAGAGGCAGATGCATGAGCAAGGTGATTGATTTTTTCCTTTTGTTTACATCTCATTGTTTTCTAGTGATAGAAGTGAAACTGCTGAAACTAATCCTGTCCCCCCTCTCCTCTGTCTTCTCTGAAGTCCGCAGCATCTGTAAAATCATGGCCATGAAGGCTCTGCGCAACAACCGCCTGGGCTCGGCCCTCTCCTGGAGCATCAGAGCCAAGGATGCAGCTTTTGCTACACTGATATCTGATCGGTGAGTCAGCCAGCAGCTCTCAGGGGGCTGCTGCTGTGCTGGGGTGGGGAGAAGGGGAGAAGGCAGCTGCTCTGCAATGGACCAGGATAGGTCCCGCTGCAGAGGGGGGGATTGTCTTTCCTGCAGACCAAGCGTCTGCTTCTGGACTAGAAAAGGACATCCTTGGCTCCTCTCATCTGCACCACCCTGTTTATTTTCTGCACTCCATGAAGTGTAGATGTACAACAGATTGGCTTCATCTAACAGTCCAGTCCTCCTTGACCTTGCTTTGCTAAACATTTCTCTCGACAACATCTCCGTCTTATGCTCTGCCCTTTCACTTGCTGTTTGCTGGGCGGCACAGTGAGCCAGGGAACTGAGCTGGCTGGGGGATAATCCCCTTCTGTGCTTCATTCAGCTTTAACCAGTCTAGTGCACCATGCAGTGTCCAGACAAGTCAGTGGAAGGGAATCTCAAGCTGCAATGACAAAATATGTAACAAAAAAGGGAAGGTTTATTGTATCCCTGGTTTTGCATAGGATTGTCACACTATCTGACCTTACAGGGATGGGAAGGTTGGTACACAGTTAAGAGGATGCTAACCTTAGCTTAGGCCTAGGCAACATCTACAGCACCTTTTCTGGTGCTTTCTAATCTCTAGCAGTCCATCTCTGTCTTTTTTTCTTTGGCTAATTGGAAACAGGCAGGTACCAAACCCTGTGCAGAGCTGGAGTATCATTGTGAAATCACCCCCTGGGTAGGTGGCCAGGCAGTACCCCATCCTCAGCAGTGTAAAACATGAGCAGCAGGAGATTGCTGGTTTGGGTATTGCTGGTTTGGTTCTGTTTTTCCATTTGCTCTTTGAAGTGGTGGAAATCATTAGATTTCTTTCAACAGAAGGTGAAAGAAAACATCACAGAAAGCAGCTTTTTTTGTTTCTCAGAGCAGCATAATGAAGGCTGTGACAAAAAGAGATGAAAAGCTCTTAGAATTGTTGTTGTTCCTGCTGCTTACCAACTGGGTGGGGTTTTTCTTTTGCCACACAGCAGAAAAATGGAGCTTTCCTTGTGATCTGGGAGTGTTATTTATGCATCCACCAAGCCTCAGCTTCCTGTGCTCCTTCCTTCACCTACTCCTTCTAAAGAATGGATCACAGCTATCACAAAACTAAAGAGCTGGCTGAAGTGTCTGGTTCAGCACCCATTACCCCAGGTCACTGGCCACTCCCAGGAAATGGTTTGATGGCTTCTGAAACCCTCGCAGGAGGCTGATGGAAGATGGAACTCAGTCGTACAGCAGAGTTTTCTGGGAAGGGATTAGGAGGTGCAGAATGAATGAGGACAGTGTTGCCCCCTCTGAGCTTTGATTATGCTTTACTTTTCTCCCTAGATTCCTTAAGGACTATTGTGAAAGAGGCTGCTTCTCTGACTTGGACCTCATTGATAATTTGGGACCATCCATGCTGCTTAGCGACCGCCTAACGTTTCTTGGTGAGAAGCGTCCAGGGTTTGCATTCTGCTGTCATTTAGAACCTAGTTAACTCCACAGAATCACTTGGATCTGTCTCTTCCTCCATCTGGCTAGGCCCTGCTTTAGTGATGAAGGGAAAACAAGTGACTGAAGGTGATTTTGGGCTGCAGTCTGCTTGCTCCCAGGGGACTGCACTCACAGCAGGCACTTGTTCTGCACTGCGTGGTACGGGAGAGTCCTGAATTCTGACTCGTGGAGGCTTCCCCTTTCTTAGTCTTTTTTCCAGACTTTGAAATATTAGCAAACACTATTTGGAAGACCTTAGAGGTCTTCCTTGGAAAAGTAACCCACTGGTTTAAGTTATTTTGGCAGTGTGGTGATTTTACTAACTTTGTGAAGTTCTCCAGTGCCTTCAAAGCTTACTCAAAGAACAGATCTCTCCTACACCTTCACCAGAGCAGCTGTGCCAAAGCAACAGTGGAGGCCTCTAGCTTGATTCCTGCACATACCACAGCTTCCTTCTGGCTGGCACATGTGTGGGCTGTGGTAACCTCCCCAGCTGGCTGCAGCTGCTCTGGCCTTTGATTAATGGTCTGAGACAGGAAATGGAGCTAAAATGCACCTTTCTCTGGAACTGGGGCAGTTAGCAAGCCCCATTACCAGGGCCAAAATCTAAGAGAAATCTGGAATAGCTGCTGGTAATTGGACTCACTTCTGGCTGACACCAGCATTATACTGAGGGTGATCCTGAATTTGATCTGTTCCCACTGAGTGCAGGCTTGCAAAGCTGGAACTATATTTCCTTCATTTAAACTTTAGCCTGAATTAAGCCCAGAAGCCAACTGTGAGTTACCCAATTGGTGATCCCTCATTTCTCTCTCTATGCCCAGCATCAACCAGTGACCCTTGCATCAGCCCCAGAGCTCTGTAGTGTAGCTGTGGTTATAGAGAAATCACCTCCCTTCCTGCTTTTTGTAGAGAATCATAGAAGGGTTAGGTTGGATGGGATCTCAGGATCATCTACTGCAACCCCCTGCCATGGGCGGGGACACCTCTCAAGTAGACTCAGCTGCCCAAGGCCTGATCCAACCTGGCCTTGAACAGCCCCAGGAAGGAGGCATCCACAGCCTCCTGACATCCAGCAGCCCAGGTCTGACAGACACTGACACCTTTTGCCCTCCACCACCACCACCTGTGTGCAGGCAAGTACCGGGAGTTCCACCGGCTGTACGGGGAGAAGCGCTTCTCCGAGGCTGCCAGGTTGCTTCTGATGCTGATGACAGCTCACATTGCTCCTTGCACCTTCTGGATGACCCTGCTGACAGATGCCCTTCCCCTGCTGGAGCAGAAAGAGGTGAGCACACAGCACAAACAGCCCCACACAGCCTTTCTTTAATTCTTGGCGAGGTATCTCAAAGAGGTGAGGCCCTGTCTGCCCCCAGGGCAGGACTTGCACTGCCAGTGCAAAAGGACTTTTGGTGGCAGTTTCAGAACTGTGTGGCTGTCCCAGTGTCCTGCCAGTGGGAGCACACAGGACATCCAGGACAGGATATTCAACTCTCACCTAGCAAAGAGCAGCAGAATTCCTGTATGCTGATGATTTAAGCACACACTTGCATCCAGTCCCTTCTGCTGTTTGCCTTGGAGATTTTTCTGATGTGCTCCCTTCTTCTAAGCCAAATTTTTGCTCTAAGATCCATCCCAAAAATGGCAACTTCAAAGTTGCAGCTCCATGTCTGGATGAAGCTCAGAGCACCTCCTCTGAGCTCATAGCTGACCCTGCTTGGTGCGGGCAGGAGGTGGCACTAGAGCCCTCTCGGCCTGAATTATCCTTTGACGCTGTGATGTGAAGGGTGAGGCTGGATCTGTGGGGGTGTGAGAGCATTCCCCCTCTCTGAGCTGTGTTACCTGGGGCAGGGTGATATCCCTCACCTCGGTCCCTTGCACTGTCACTTCCCCAGGTGGTGTTCTCAGCGGAGCAGACTTACGAGCTGATGCGATGCCTGGAAGACCTGACAGCAGGGAAGGCACAGCAGCAGAAATTCCAGGTAGCTCCTGCTTTGAGGACAACTGGACAGTGAATTGGTGGGGCTGTGAGGAGGGTTGGGGAAAGCAAGCTCCAAATCCTATTCCTCTGTGAGGGCAGAAAAGAGGGAGGGAGCCCAAGCTGCTGAGGCTGCTATGTGCTGGTACTTTTTAAGGGCAGCCAAATGAGGCATCAACGAGAGAGGTTTCAGTGGAGGCAAACTCAGCACAGGAGGGACTTCCACTCCTCACTGATCTGGATTGAATTCTGCTGCTTTTCCAAGAGAAATAATTGCAAATGACAGAGGCAGTGAGGAGCTGAGAGGCTGCCAACTAACAGCTCAAGCTCTGGGGCGTTCAGGTGCAGAACAAGGAGCCATTTGCTACACAGGCAAACTGCTGCAGCTGCCAGGAAAAGAAAAGGCTGAGTAGTGCTGCCTTGGGCTGATCTCTCTACAGCTACCTGAAGGGAGGTTGGAATGAGGAGGGGGCAGACTCTTCTCCTTGATGGCAAGTGGCAGGACCAGAGGAAATGGTTACAAGCTTTGCCAGGGGAGGTTTAGGCTGGATATTAGGGAATATTTCTTCACTGAAAGGGTTATCAAAGATTGGAATGGGCAGTGGTGGAGTCACCATCCCTGGGGGTGTTCAAGCAGTGTGTGGACCTGGTACTTAGGGACATGGTGTAGTGTTTGACCCCTCAGTGCTGGGTCAAAGGTTGGACTGCATGATCTATAAGGTCTCTTCAAATCAGATGTATTCTGTTAAAAGCAGGCAATGTAGCTTTTGTTCTCAGCCCTGGAACAGGTAAATCTACTCATAGTGTCTCTCTTAATGACCTTTCCTTTCCAAAACCCAGCTCATGAGTGGGTCTATCAGCCTAACCCAGACTCTGCTTGCTTTCAGGATGATGACATTGAGAACACCAAAGTGGAGATGCTGAGGCTTGCTCTTGCACGAAACCTTGCACGAGTCATCGTCAAAGAAGGCACCTTGGATGGATCCTGAAGGTGGCAGCATGTGATTTTCCTCCTCCTCTGTGGCTCACTGTACATAAACCTGACTGCTTTTCTAAGAATAAATGTCTTGTTTTGCATATTGTTTGGACATTTCTTCTTCTTTTCCGTGAACACAACTTCAAAATAAACCTAAATGCAGCGTTGAAGAGGAAGCTGCATCTAACCATTGAGGTTGCTTGTTCCACACGGCCTGGCAACCCTCCCCTGGTGAAGTAAACCTCACTACCAACAGCAGCATAAAATCATTAGGGTTGGAAAAGACCTCTGAGAGCTTTGAGTCCAACTGTTAACCCAGCACTGCCAGGTCACCACCAAACAGTGTCCCTCAGCACCACAGCTAGATGGCTTTGAAACCTCTCCAGGGGTGGGGATGCCACCACTGCCCTGGGCAGCCTGTTCCAGGGCTTAACCACTTTTTCAGTGAAGAAATTGTTCCTAATGTCCAACCTAAAGCTCCCTTGGCACAACTTGAGGCCATTTCCTCTCATCCTGTCACTTGTTACTTAGGAGACAGACCAACCCTTAACCTGGCTCCAACCTCTCAGGGAGCTGTAGAGCCAGAAGCTCTCCTTTTCAGCCTCATTTTCTCCAGGCTCATCAGCCCCAATTCCCTCAGCTGCTCCTCACCAGCCCTGTTCTCCAGACCCTTCCCCCAGCTTTGTTGCCCTTCCTCTGAGCATATTCCAGCACCTTCATGTCCTTGGAGTGAGAGCCCCAAAACAACCCAGGGCTGGAGGTGTGGCCTCAGCAGTGCCCAGTACAGGAACCCAATCACTTCCCAAGCGTTGCCTTGGCTTTTTCAGTTGCTTTTCCTCTTAACACCCAGACCTGACGTGAAGGCCACCTTTAAACCACTGGACTTCTGCAAAACAGCAACTTCTCCATTTCTGCTTTAGTTTGGGTGGTCCCAAGAAGCTGGGCTGAGAGCTGGGAATCCCAGAGCAGTGGTCAGTGAGGGCCTTGCACAGCACAGGGTAGGGAAAACCATTTATTGACCATGCAGCAGAGCAGACGCGTTCGAGCTGTATGTACAGGTGTGGCTGTTGGGATGAAGCAGGACCCTCACCCTGCAGACAAGGGACATTCATAGTTTCATTTCCAAAGCTTTGAACACTGGATTGTCACACAGCCAGACCACGGCACCGAGAACAAAGCCATTCTGTAGAGGGAACTCGAGCTCCGCTGACTCCCTCCAAGTCACAGTGAGATTCACCTGTAGGCATCTAAAGCAGTGAGACTCGCTTCCTCAGGACACACTACCCTCATGCCTACTGTGTCTAAAGTGCTGGCAAGAACATGTCTGAGGCAGAAAGGATTCTCCCCTTGTCCTCTCTATCCTAGTCCATCAATTAAAAACCCCTTTCTCTAAGGATCCAGGTTACCCATCCCTCTCACCTGCATTCCACATCTACAAGGCTGGGGCCTTCGTGAGCTTCAGACCAAGAGATTACAGGAAGCTCCCTGGCCAAGCTTTGATCCCATCTTCAGTGCTTCTACAACTACCTGGTGCTTCCATTTAGGACCTCAGGCCTTTGAACCTGTTGAGTTCACCTCTACTGGTTTTTACTTTGCAACACAGTAAGGAAAATTCAACTACAAGTAACTCCAAGCTGTGTTTGCAGTGATGGCTTTATCAGCCAACGTTAATTCCAGCAGCAGGTTCTCCTCTGGAGTTCTCCTACAACAGGCAGGGCTCTCCTGTACCGAGTCTCTCAGTGCTTGAGCTGACTGCTCCCACCCACAGCTTGGTGAGAGCTGTTGCTTCACAGCACTGCTAGAAACGCTGAGCTCAGAGTCCAAGGGCCCACCCTGCCTGTGCTTCAGTCAATGGATGATAAAACCCCTGATAATTCAAACCAGCCTGTCCCAAAGCCCATCTGAGGCACTCCTTCAGGTTGGAATTCAAGAGGAAGAAGGAAGAGGCTGCTGGAATCAAGCTCTGGTGATTTAAACCTCGTTTCTGTGAGACTGGAGCTGGAGGGGTCAGCTCTTCTGCCCCTGATTGTGCAGAACACTGATGTCCAGCCAAACTGCTTTCTCCTTTGTGGAGACAATTGCACTTAGCCACTTAATACAGGGAACAAATAAAAGAGGGCATTAGACCCAGCACATGCATTGTCAGAGCCCAGCAGAGCCTTCTTTCCTTTCACTGTCTGCTTGTTCTTATTTAGGTATCCTATAGCTCTATTATTTACATCTTGTGTGTCATTGCACTCCTCTCAATAAAACACTTTATTCTACTACAATAATAATACTGCCTGCATGAGGGGATGTGAGAGACACCTCTCCTGTCCCTGGATTCAGTCACTACACCTCACTAGTGATTGCAAAGACATTTCTGCACTCCAGGTGCTGTCCTCCACCAATACTGACCACTCCTCTCCAGCCCTCTTTACCTCCTCACTACACATTTCATTTCCTCCTTCCCCCACACGATGGAACGCAACAAAAGCAGAAAACTAACCAGTGGAACCCTTAAAATGGAGCTCAGCCCCTGCTGCCCAAAACAGATAGGAGAGGGACAATGTAAAACAAAGAGAACTGCAGACAGAGCAGTGTGGCACAACAAGCAGCCAGGCTCAGCTGACACTGAGCCTTGGGAAGGAGGCAGGGAGCTAAGTGCCACTTCAGTGTGACAAACAAGCATCCCCTCACAGAGCCAGCATTACTGCTCAACATGCTTAGTGGGTCCAGCACTGAGGAGGTAAAGTCCAAGGGAGGGCACATGTAAGGGCTCTGCACTGAGGAAGCTCATGGTGGCATCATCACCCCACCAGCCTGTAGGTATCTCTGGACAGCAGCACAGGAACAAGCCAACTAAATCCCCTCCTGCTGACTGGTCTCCCTTCAAAACACAGTAACTTCAAGTTTAAATAGAGTGGAAGATAGAACCAGATTCACCCAGAGGGCAAGATAAAAGCAGCCAGCACTGCCTGTTACTGGCTGCCACTCAGTTCACGCTTGGCAGAAATGTTCCAGGACCCCTTCAACGTGGGGCAAAACATTCTGGACTAAAGCTACAAGCAGAGTGGTCAGGACATGTAAACAAAGCTGAACATCACCAGTGGATAGCATGTGTGTCCCTCCCCACGGCACATTCCTTCCAGTCCTGTGGGATCCTCTCCTGGTCCTGTCACAGAGTCTCTGGCAGTGTCCTAAGGTCATAGGTTCCCCCACTGCTCTACCGGGGGAAACTGATCCACTTCTCCAACCTCTGTGCTGGGCTGGTCTCCCAGTGTGAAGGTCAATCTGTATCTCAGCCTCACCTTCTCCTGCAGGGAAAACAAAACCCAAGAGCAACGTGAGAACAGCCCCACTTGCTCCTGAATGAAAACACTTCACTGTTGGAGCTCTACAGAGAGCACGAGGCTCCTGCTGCGTGTAGCAGGGGGAGGAGGGCCAAGGTTAAAGGTCATGAAGCAGTTCAGCTATTCAGCAAACCTGAGTGATTTACCTGACAGGTTTTATAGCACAAAAGCTTTACTGCTGAGCATGGAACAGCAGGAGAAGAGCAGGAATGACCTGAGGTAACAGTTTGGACGCACGTGGCCAGCGCCCATTGCTCAGCTGCTCTCCAGTGTGCCTGAAGTATGCTGCTGGAAGAGGTCAACATTTTCAGAATTGAATTCCTCATCATGTGGAGGAAGATAAAAAAACAACTCCTGCTCTGCAAAAATCTCAGTGAAAAGGGAAGCAGGAGATGGAGCCAGTCCTTCAGTGAGGGGAACTCCATGTGCCTCCTGGGCTTTCAACAACCCCCTCTAACAATTCTCCTCTTGGACCTCAAAGCTTCCAGCTGATGCTTCAAGGATCCTTTTGCTGTAATTCTCAAGCAGCAACCTGTAGATTTGTCAATCATTAGAAACTGCTTCAGCACACAGCTCTGAGCTCTGTGGAACAGGCTACTGCAATGAGTAACTACAGCAAGGAAAAAAGAGCTCATCAGCAAAGGAAGTGTGAGCCACCTTGGGCTGCTCACAGGCACTTCCTCAAATACTGGAGCTGATGTGCTCTGACATCTGTCTGCTGGTTCAGGTCTGTCAGGCTACATCCCCTACACAGCACAAGTTATTTCTGCAGCACCAGCTAATTTGACATCAGTCTCACTATCATCACAGCCAGGCACTTGCAGTGCATCTGGGAGTCAGACCAGCTACTGACAGAGCTCTGACAGCTGCCCTTTAAAGCTGAGCTTTAGATGACTGTTGCCCTTTTGCTGGGACAGAAGAACAGGACCTCCCTGTACCTCTCCTTGCTTACAGAGTCTGTTGGAGAAGAGATTACATAGAGCCCTGAGCTGAAACACCAACGTTGTGCAGTGACCTCCTTTGGAGGGCAAGGTAGGAACAAACAGCTCTATCTGCTCAAACGTTTGGCTCATCCTCCCCACAGAACTCAGGTCAGAGCAAGGAGGACAGGAGAAATCCCATTCCATGATGATCTGCCCCTCTCACCTTCGCAGGGTTTGCCAGAAGCATGACCTGGGTGATGGCAGCAGGAGGCTGGATGGGATTGAATGGAGACAGCTCTGTGCCAGAGGGTGGCTGTAACTTCACTTTCATGGACTGCAAATGGAAAAGAACACAGAACCTCAGGGATCAACTCCTGCCTTGGGGACAATGAGAGATTCATACACAGGCTGGGGAGATAACCACACACATCCAGACTGGAGAGAATCAACCCAGATGTGAGGATGAGGAAGCAAGAGTCAGCCCAGCTGGCACAAGATGACAGGAACAGGTAGACTGACAAATCAGCATTGGTCAGCTGAACACCAACAGCACCTTCTTATCTGAGCTGTCTGCTGTTGGAGAACACCTTCTCAACAACAGGTAGAGCACAGCTGAGACATGCTGGCTATCCAAAATTACCACACAGAATGATCTGGGTTGGAAGGAACCTCCAAAGACCATCTAGTCCAAACCCCTCTGCAGTAAGCAGGGACCTCCTCCACTAGATCAGGGTGCCCAGAGCCCTGAGCACAATGGAACTCACTGTCAGATTTAGGCTGTCATCAGGACCAGAGAAAATGGCTTCAAGTTTCGCCATGGGAGGTTAGGTCAGATGCTGGGAAAAACTTCTACACCAAAAGGGTTCTCAAAGTCTGGAACAGGCTGTCCAGGGAAAGTGGCTGAATCATATCCCTGGATGTATTTAAAAGCCATCTAGATGTGGTGCTCAAGGATATGGTACAGTAGTGGCCCTGGCAGAGCTAGATAATGGTTGGATTTGATGATCTTAGAGGTTTTTTCCAACCATGGGGAGTCTGTGAGTCTGTCTTTCAGAAATTCTGACTCTAAAGACCTCACAGGTGGCTCTGTCCAACAGCCCTGTGCTGGACTGATCTTAGCAAGAAAACCAGAACTACCTGCAGTGCTTGCCTCACCCTGCTCAGTGTCCTCTGCCCCTGACAACCACCTTTATGTTTTGGAAGCATCACAGCTATAGGAAGGTAGAGCCAGGCCGCCCCCAGTCTCTGAATTCATGCCCAAGCATTCCCGACCACAGAGTCAGGGCCAGGCTTCCCTACCTTGGGCACAGCAGCCTGCAGCACAATGTTCTTCACAGGGAGTGGTGCTGTGTTCAGCATGGAGACCACCACCACCAGCACGTCCGACCTCCCCGGGGGGCACTCCCTGGCGAAGTGCAGCAGGATCCGGAAGCCGTTCTTGTCGTAGGCTGTCACCGGGAGGGCACTGCCTGCCACGGGGAGAAGGGCAGAGGGAGGCAGGTTTGTGCTGCAGGAATCACCTGCAGCAGCAGCAGGCAATCTGGCTGCCCAGCTGGGACACCTCATCCTTGCTTCCTGCTTTGTCAGCTTTGTCAAGAAGCTTTGCTTTCAGAAGGCATTCGGAGAGAGGTGAAAACCGTGGGATACTTACTGGGTTTGATGGACTCCAGGGGAACGTGGACATTGGCCAAGGAAATCTCAGCTGCTTTCATGGGGCTGCCTTGCTGCTGGAATGATGCTGGCTGGAAGAGAGGACTTCCTGTGCCAGCAGTGCAGCTGCTTGGGAAAGGAACTGGAGGGGCTCCTGGGGCAGTGGCTGGCAGCCCTGCGGGTGCTATCAACGGGGCGGAGGTGGCGGCGGTTGGCAAAGTAACCCCAGGGTACCCTGAGGGTGTTGCCATGCCCTGGGTGACAGTCCTGCAAGAGAGACAGAAACACATGGGAAACTGAGCTGAAAGGGAACCCAGAGAGAACTGCAGATCATGAGGACAAAGCACTGGCCTGAAGGGAGCCTGTGACTCAAGATGGTCTCATGTAAGAAGCAGAGCTACAAGCTGTGCCAGGGGAGGTTTAGGCTAGATGTTAGGAAGTGGTGGTGCTGGCAGGGTCAGGCCTCACTCCTCTAAGTTAAAAAGAAAGCAGAATTCCACCCGGCAAAGATGAGCAAGGCTCAATGGGCGAAGGCCTCTGTACCTCAGCAGCCTCTTCAACTTCACACCACACATCTGTATCAGGCAACAGCACAGCTGTTGTGCTCTACCAAGCTGTGCCTGCCTTTCCCTTGCAGAGGTGGCAGAGCAAAAGCCCCAGTGAGACATTTCTACCAAAGCAGAAAGTCTGCCTCTGAACCTGGTGCAGCAGCAAGCTGGACTTTGTATCTGCAGAGACAAAGCAAAGTCCAGGACTTTTAGTTACCCTTTGGCTTCTTCAAGGAGTTGTCCCAATGCATCCATCTTCTGTGATGTATTGCTCCCTACAGATGAGCTGAAGTACCCAGGAGCAGCTGGAATAGTCTTAGGAGGCCCAGCAGGGGCAGCTGGCCCAGCAGAGAATACAAATGGTGCCGAGTTTGGTGCTGGGATGCTGGGAGCAGTCTGAGAGGCTGTGAAAGCTGAGGGCAGCGTCACTGATGTTCCAGACGTGGTTTGTGGTGCGTGATGGAGCAGTGGGTTCCCTGCAGGGTTGCAAGCAGTCCCCATCTTTGGGTTAAAGAAGTCCAGGTCCAGCTGGTCGTTCTGAAAGAGAGGACAGACAGATGCTCCAAGTCACTGCTACCCCTGTGGCAGGCGGCACCGTGACAGAGGGAGAGAGATTTACCACCAAAACTGGTGCTGGGTGGCAAGCAGCAAAGGCTGAGGCCTACGTCAGGGCTACATCTGATCTGTAAGTTAAGCAAAGGAAGTGCTAACATCATGGGCAGCAGGATGGGAAGCTGAGAAAGCCACATTCTGGGGTGTCTACTCTGTTCAGACACAGATTTCAGGGCTAAGCCAGACTTGCCCTCAGGAAGAGCTGCCCCTATGTGTGTAGTTTCTCTGAGGTGAGAGAGTGTGTCCTGAGACCTCCCAGGATGACAACCCCTCCCTCCCCTTCCCTTGAGTCCCTCCTTTGTACCTCAAACATGCTCCACTGATTGTTTTCTGATGTCTCCTTCGCTGCTGCAGGGGCTGGGTCGTTCAGACCTGAAAGGAAAAACAAGTAGGTGACTGGAGGAGAAAATGAGCTAGGTGCCATCCCTTGGCACTTGTTCCAGAACCACCAAAATACTTCATTCAGCCCTGCCAGAGCCCAAGAACCTGATGGAAGACTGAAATGGGCTGCAAGTCTGTGTTAAGGAAAAGAGACTGACAGCATCAGCAGCTGACAGTCACCCACAGCTCTTCCTGATCTGTAGGGCTCCACAGGCAGGCTCTCTAAGGCACCTTGCTCTTTAGCACAGTCACAAAGTCAGGGGTGAAATCCATACCAAACTGCAACCTGCATGTCCAAGCACCTACAGAGAGCAGACTACAGCTGCACTCAACTCTCACTTCACTCGCAGCCTGCTCTGGGGAGATCAGAGTCCTAACACCAGCTCACTGACCGGGTTTTACACTCAGAATGGTGCAAGGGTGTGTTCTCTGGGCTCCTCTAGAAGCCAAAGGCATCTCATGCTCCTTTTAGGTACACCACACACAGCCAGCCCTCACACTCAGGCTGGAGGAAGAACACAGCATGGCTTGAGGAGCCCTTCACAGAATCAGCCAGGTTGGAAGAGGCCTCCAAGATCAAGCCCAACCAATCACCCAACCCTATCTAATCAACTAGAGCATGGCACTAAGTGCCTCATCCAGGCTTTTCTCAAACACCTCCAGGGACATCGACCCCAGCCCCTCCCTGGGCAGCCCACTCCAATGGGCAATCTCTCTGTCTGGGAAGAGCTTCTTTCCAAGACCAAGCCTAAACTTCCCTGCACAGCTTGAGACTGTGCCCTCTTGCTCTGTTGGTGACTGCCTGGGAGAAGAGCCCCTTGTCTGGGTCCTTCAGTGTCTCACCTAAGCAGAGAAGCTCCTCATCCAGCAGGGAGAGGGAGTTAGCGGTGCTGCTGTGCGGAGCCGGGGCGGCTTCCACCTGGCTGGAGGAGCTGCTCCGGAAGGCCTGGGGAGGAGGCGGGAGAATGGGGATCTCAGCTGGGGCTGGGGCTGCTGTGGGGGCTGCTGCCAGGGTGCTGGGTGGCACTGGAGGTGGCGGGGTGCTGGTGACGTCCAGTCCAGCAAGGTCAATGAGGGTGTTGAGGTTACTTGTGGAGTTACTCCCTGCAGCAGACAGAAGAGCACTACTAGGAAAGAAGGCAAAAGGCTCAGAGCAAACCCAAGGCACAGAAGATACTATGGGAGAGATGGTTTGGATGACACAGAGCTCCTCCTCCCATCTTGGCTTGTGGCTCTTTAGAACAAAGCAAGCCCACATGCTTCCCACATAACCACTTGTTGGCCACGAGCTACTCCAAACAACCCAGACCCTTAGGAAAGGCCTCTGTGAAAAGCAACACCTGCTCCAGCCACTGCTCCTCCCCAGGTACTACTTGCAGCAGAATTCAAAATCCTCTCAGCTCAGCTAAGGCTCAGGGAGAACTCACAGAATGGCAATAAACAAAAGCCAGCAGAGAGGAAAATGTGTCCTGTCTGGATCTTGGTATTCAGGACAGTCTTGCCCAGTGAGGTGCTGCCAAGAGGCATTACGCATTCCTCTGCTGCTCCCCATGGAGCACCGCTCAAGTGGCTTCCAAACGGTCACTCTGTCACACACATCTCCAGAGCTCTCAGTGGTGAGGCTGCAGTGGAAGGTGGGCAGCTGGCCTAAAGTCACAAATAGAATTGCTGGCCAAGTCAGGAACAGGACCCCTGGCCTGGCTCCCACTCTCCTGCTCTTATCATAGAAGCAGTCAGGGTTGGAAGGGACCACAAGGATCACCTAGTTCCAACCCCCCTGCCATGGGCAGGGACACCCCACACTAGATCAGGCTGGCCACAGCCTCTTGCTCTTGTCCTTTTGGGAAAAATCCTCCTCTCCCACACCACCAGTAAGAAAGAGGACAAAGGCTGAGAGGAGAATGTGTGAGAACTTCCAGCCACACAAACTCTTCAGATGCAGGTTGTCTACTGATGGTATCAAAGGGAGTCACAAGCAATGGAAACAGCAAAGCTGCAGCACCGTTGCTCACATCCAGAGCTGCCCTGTCCTGCTCTGATCCATTATTTTGTTGGCCACAAGTACCACCAGAGCCTCACTTTACCACAATTACTAGTCCAAAAGGCTCAGAGTTGCAGGATTTCAAACAGCTGGCTTCCCAGGAACTCACCTTCCACTGCAGGCATCACAGGGAGCTCCACCTCACCATTGATCACCTGCCCTTCGATGATCTTCTTATAGGAATTTATCACACGGGATAAGTTGTCACTGGCCTGCAGAATATCCCCTGTGTGCAAGAGAGACAAAAATGACCTCCCCAAGACTTCAGGCACTTTGCCCCCACTCATGAGGAGAGCACTCAGTTTTCAGCTAAAGAATCAGCAAGAAGAAACAGAATTATCTGGCTAGGAGCTCCATTGCTCTGGGCTTCCATGTCTTTGCCATGTTTCTCTAAGCTCTACCCTGACCTTCCTAGGTCCATCCACGTTACAGTAACAATAAAAACCGTGAGTCCAAGTCTTTGTTCCCCACAGCAGCTCCCTCCCCACTCTGAAGCAGCAGCTGTCCCCCATTATTTCCCCCAAGCCTCCCTAACCTCCAGCTCTGCTGTCAAATCCTTGCCTGAATCGAAATGATAAGCTTTAAGAGGCGAGGATCTTGCCTTTCATCTGCTTGCTCAAAGCAAAGTGCGTCTACAGTGAAGAGGGGTCCTCACAGCAGCCACTCCCTCCCTCAGCCCTGGCACAGTCCCATGCCACAAAGGCAATTCAGAGCAGGAGAACTGTGCCTCAGTTTACCCAAACTGCTGTCATTATCCTCAGTCTCACTGGCCAGCTTGAACAAGGTCCGTCTCTTGGTTTCACACCGTTCATACAGCTCCTGGGAAGACAAAGGTTGTCATCAGCAATACCAGCCAGCACAGAATGAGCCCTCAGACACACACTGCAAAGCCCAGAAGAGAGAAACCAGCCTCCTTGTGCTGAACATGCCAGCGTGGCTGGACACCCAAGATCCCCTGTCCCTGCCCTGCTGAAGCATTCCATGAGTCTGGGAGTCTGAGCACAGCCTGCATCACCAACACAGTATCTCTCAGTCCTCCTGCACATCAGCACTTCTGGCCAGCTCTGGTCCAGGAGGGATGTGTGTTCCATTTCCCCTAAAAGCCTGAGGAAGAGGAGAATTGTGCTTCAACTATCATGCTTCAGTTGTGCTGCAAACACTGCTCAGAGCCTGCAACCACGCAAGAAAGGTGGCAGGAAGGAAATGTTTCACAGACACAAAGCAGTTCCTTTAGCTTCTTATCACCATTTCAGGAGCTCCTTGTTAAAAATGAGGAGGTTTAACTTTTTTAGTTAGATGAGCTGCAACTCTTGGAGGCCCTGGGCCTATCCAGGCAGCCCTGGTGGATGATTTTTACCTTCCTGATGGTCTCCCAACCTTCTAACACTTGCTAGAAGTCTTCCACGGAAGGGAAGGACCTACTGTCCACTCCACTCAGCCTTTAGCTTTTTCATCCACAGAGCTGTAAGGGACAGTGATGATCTGCAATCACTGTGTCCTAACAGGAGCAAGAATTACAGCCTCCTGATTCAGCCACACTGCACTTCTGGAGAGCAGCTGTAGTTCATTTCAGGCAGAAGCAAAACTGAGTCCCTTGGTGACAGGCTTTCAAACGGTGGGTATTTCCTTTCCTGCCATTTCTAACAACTACTTGTGTTTCTCCCTGGTGCTCTCCATTTTACTGCACCTTTTGTAATTCCCTGCAAAACTCCAGGCTGAAAAAAACCCCCACAAAAATCATGGAATTGTTCTGGTTGGAAAAAGTCCTCCAAGGTCATGAAGTCCAACCACAGGCCTAACACCACCATGGCCATTAAGCCTTGTCCCAAAGTGCCACGGCCACAGCTTTCTTGAACACCTCCAGGGATGGGGACTCCACCACCTCCCTGGGCAGCCCCTTTCCAATCCCTCACCACTCTTGCAGCAAAGAATTTTTTCCTAATCTCCAACCTATCCCTCCCCTGGCATAACTTCAGGACATTTCCTCTCCTTCTATCACCTGATATTAAGAGAGAAGAGACCAACCACCACCTCACTCCAAGCTACTTTCAGGGAGTTGTAGAGAGCAATGAGGTCTCCCTTCAGCCTCTTCTCCAGGTTAAACATCCCCAGCTCCTTCAGCTGCTGCTCTCCAGCCCTGCTTTCTACAACTGAAGGGAGGTTTGTAGCCAGGTGGGGGCTGGTCTCTTCTCCCAGGCACCCAGCACCAGAACAAGAGGACACAGTCTCAAGCTGTGCCAGGGGATGTTTAGACTGGATGTTAGGAAGAAGTTCTTCCCAGAAAGAGAGATTGCCCATTGGAATGTGCTGCCCAGGGAGGTGGTGGAGTCACCATCACTGGAGGTGTTTAGCAGGAGACTGGATAGGGTGCTTGGTGCCATGGTTTAGTTGATTAGATGGTGTTGGATGAGGGGTTGGATGTGATGATCTTGAAGGTCTCTTCCAACCTGGTCTATTCTATTCTGTGTTCTCCAGACCCCTCACCAGCTTTGTCACCCTTCTCCGGACATGCTCCAGCAACTCAATGCCTTCCTGGAGTGAGAGGCCCACAACTGAACCCAGAAGCAGCTCACACTCACCTTCATGAGCTCCCTATCAGCCTCTGATGAGTCCTCTTTGCTGTAATGAACCAACATCTCATTCAGCAGCTTGACGTTGTTGTTCACCTCCTCCAGCGTGTGCATTCGTTTTGTCACCTTCTGGATCCGGGCCTCATCCTTCAGGGTGTAAAGTACAGACATAAAAAAAGTGAGTTTCCCTCTCAAGGTCTTCACTATCACAGCAGCAGAGACCAGCTGCAAATCCTGCCAAGTAATGCCTGTTTAAGGTTAAGCCAGAAAAAGGCCACCACATCCCCTCTCTGTTCATGTGAGGCTTTGCTTGCTGTCACTTCACCACCATTTAGGAACAAGTTCTTTACTATGAGGGTACTGGAAGTGGCTGCCCAGGGAGGTGGTTGAGGCCCCTTCCCTGGAAATATTCAAGGGGAGGCTCAAAGAGGCCCTGGGCAGCCTGGTCTAGGTGGGGATGTCCCTGCTGACTGCAGGGAGGTCGGACTGGATGACCTCTGGAGGTCCCTTCCAGCCTGGACCATTCTGACACAACAGAAAACCTCTGCTGTTTCCAAGCACTCTCATCAGTTAGACTTGAAGGTATAATGACACCACCAAAAATGGACAAGTTCCCCAAAGCTCCTTTCTGACAATTTCAGACAGGGGGTAGGTTTTTCTGGGGGGGGTCACTTGATGCCATTTTACAATAAAGATGTGTTTGAAGCAAAATATTTACTAGGAACAAGCAGCACACCCTGGTGGAACACATCCACCCATGCCTGATTTGAGATTCTAACTAAAGCTGTAGGAGGGTCCACCCTGGGGACAAGGGAACCCTGAATGGAAAGATTTCAGTAACCTATCCCTCCTCTTCAGTCTAGAAGCTATCTTTTCTTGGTGAGATTCACAGTGAGTCATCTCCTGGAAGCCAGGGTTTCTTATGACAGCCATGGGTGGATGCATCACAGCTCTGCAAACAGGAAGGTGTTTCCATGAAGCCTGCCTGGGAGAAGAACCAGTCTAAAGACTCAGCTGGGATGCTCCCATCAAAACCTGACATGAAATGTCACCCTGAGTGAGGAGAATGTGGTTAATTACAGGGGGCATTCAATCTTTGCCCTTCCTGGCCTTGTCCTCCACCAGAGACACCAACTGTAGACATTTGTCTGATACAAACATCTCCCACTTGTAAGCTGGAGTCAAAGTTACAGCACCCTCATGTCACACAGAGCCCTGCTAGGGCATCAGGTGGCATCCCCTTTATGCAGTAACCACAAGGACTAGATCCAAGTCAGCACTGTTGGAGGATTTCAAAGACATCAGAAGGCTGCATGTTGTTGACGGGCAGTTTCATTGGGTCCCACAACTCCACTAAGGAATTCTGTACTCACTCCCAGAGCCTGAAAATCCCAGGTTCTGCCATCTACATGATCCTAAAGCTCTCCCACCCCTTTGAAGTCCAGTTGCTTAAAGCCTGGAAAGCAGACTGTTGACTAGGACCAATCCCACAGGGATTCCTTACCTCTTTTACCATGGATTTTATGAGTTTGTTGGCCTCCTGTAAATCATCTGGGTTTTTGCTTTTCAGCAGCTTGGCTAGGAGCTGTAAGAGGAGAAGATGATATTCAGGAAACAAATCAAGGGCAAAGGGAGGCAGTGAAAGGAATCCAAATGAACAATTCCCCTTTGCTCTGCTGAGACCCCACCTCGAATACTGCTTCCAGTTCTGGTGTCCCCAGCATAAGAAGGACACAGAGAGGTTAGAGTGAGTCCAAGGGCTGGAGCACCTCTGCTGTGAGGACAGGCTGAGGGAGCTGGGGGTGTTCAGCCTGGAGAAGAGAAGACTCTGGGGGGACCTTAGAGCTGCCTTTCAGTACCTGAAGTGATCCTACAGGAAGGCTGCAGAGGCACTTTCCATAAGGATGTCTGGAGACAGGACAAAGGGGAATGGTTTCAAACTGAAGGACAGCAGGGTTAGACTGGAGCTCAGGAAGGAGTTCTTCAGTGGTGGTGAGACTCTGGAATAGGCTGCCCAGGAAGGCTGCAGCTGCCTCAGCCCTTGAGCAGCTGAGTCTAGTTTAGAGGTGTCCCTGCACACGGCAGGGGGTTGGAGTAGACGGTCTCTGAGGTCACTTCCAACCTGAGCCATTCTACGAATTCAGGGGAAAAGGGATACAGCCCAGTACTACAAAGCTTACACTGCTTCCATGGACTCAGTGACTTCAGGAGTCATTTCTGGTTTATCACCCTCTGTGAGTTGCTGCATTCTTGCTTCTACACAGGACACAGACTGTGAAATCTTGGGAGACTTCTGCCACTAGGTTAATTCTGGTCCTGTGTGTGAAACAGTCTCTGCTTTCCAGCAGGAAGGTTCTTTAGCAGGAACAACTTCACTATGGTAACACAGATAAGGCCTTAACTGGAACTTCAGGTTAGGTGGTTGGACAAGGCAATGAGTTCTATGAAAGCCCACACCAACCCCCCCAGAATACAAACCAAACCAGTGTACTTCCTTGTTCAGAGCACGCACTGAGCAATCGCTTTTCATTAGTGATTACCACACAAGTCTTCACTGTACCTTGGATTTCTCCTCATCATCAAACACAGGGTTTTTGGGACGGGGTGGTGGAGAAGGAATCAGGGTTCTGTCTGCAGGAATCACAGGATCAAACATAACAATCCCTGAAAGCAGAAAGGGAGCCCAGGTGGGTTGGCAGCAGGTGCAGCCACGGCAGGCAGTGCACCCCATCACCCACGGGCTGCTGCCAGCACGAGCGGGCAGGCAGGCTGCCCACGGGTACACTGCCCTAATGAGCACTACAGGAGCAGCTCACTGAGTGGTGCCAGCTGCAAAGACAAAGACAATTTTCTTTGATAAAAGCCAGAACCCCAGCAAATGTGTTGCCACGTCCATATTGCTCCTCTAATAGCTCAGTACAATCAATAGCTCTCCACTATTTGTCTTTCCCCCCTTTCACTTTAGCTGTTGAACCACTAAGTGAAGTCCCAGACAGCCCAGCTGTGTGCCAGCTCAAGGGCATGACACTGGTTAGGATAAATGAGCTGAGCAGGAAAGCAGGCAGCACTGCAAAAGGGGGTGAGGAGTGGACCCCTAACCACGAGTGGGGAAAGAGCTAAGCTCCCTGTGGTTCCATTGGCTAACCCTTAGATCCATGTTCCACATCAAGGGCTTTCCTGGAACCACTTTTCCTTGTGCTGAAGCCACATGGCTTCTCAGCTGGGCTTTCTGCACGCTGCCTACACAAGAAATTTGTACCAGTTGAACTAGAGGTACAACTGTAAAGCAACCTAGTTGAGAGCACAAAAGGCTACAAGGAGGCTCTCCTTGCATTTCAAATTGGCCTTCCTCAAATCATTTAACAACCAGCTCCAGAGAAACTAGAGAAAAACCAAAACACCAAGGCCTTGCAAACCAAACCAGAAGTGTTTGCAGGGCAGTAAACTAATCTGGTTAAAAAAGCCAACTCAGCCCAGCCCAAAGCATTACAATACAATGAGAAGGTTTGCAGGGACTTTCTCCCTTGTCCTGCCTCCCCTCAGAGCTTGTCTTGACTCCATGTAATTAGAGGCTGTGTATTAGAAGCTGTGTTCAGAAGGTCTAGGGAGGTTCTCCTCTCCTTCTGCTCTGCCCTGGTGAGACCACACCTGCAATACTGTGCCCAGTTTTGAGCTCCCCAGCTCAAGAGAGACAGGGACCTGCTGGAGAGAGTCCAAGAGAGGCTTCAGGGGTGGTTGGAGGACTTGAACATCTCTCCTATGAAGAAAGCCTAGGAGACCTGGGGCTGTTTAGTCTGGAGAAGGCAGAGAGGGCATCTTATCAGCATCCATAAGTATCTGAGGGGTGGGTGTCAAGATGAAGGGGCCAGGCTCTTTTCAGTGGTACTCTGTGATAGGACAAGGAACAATGGGTACCAGCTGGCACACAGGAGGTTCCACCTCAACATAAGGAGAAACTTCTTTACTGTGTGACAGAGCAGTGGAGCAGGCTGCCCAGAGAGGTTGTGGAGTCTCCTTCTCTGAAGACTTTCAAAACCCACCTGGATGCATTCCTGTGTGACCTGCCCTGGGTGACCCTGCTTTGGCAGAGGGGTTGGACCCAATGATCTCTAGAGGTCCCTTTCCAGCCCCTAACAATCTGTGATTCTGTGACTCTCCTGCCCAAAGCACAGGCAGGAGAGAATGCACGAACGAGCAGCTGACTTCCCACCTTGTCTCTTCAGCATGTAGTAGGCATCCTTGATTTTGGATTCCTCTGGCAGTGCCACTGTCCAGCTGTACAGCAACTCAATGACTTTGGACTTCACCTTCTCTGAGACTCGGTCTCCCAGGTACTAGCAAGGGGGAAAAATAGGTCAATTCTGCACAGCCTTTTGAGAAAGAAAGCCTACAGCCTAAAGCCTACAGTGCTCTACATTGAAAGGTGATGATCCAAGTTCCAAGATGATCTAAGATACATCATCTTAAGCGGAAAAAAATAGTGCTCCTCTACTGTATTTGAAAGAAGAGCGAAGAGGAGCTTTGTGATCCCCTTCAGCAAAAGCAGCAGCAGCTATTCTGCTGGCTCCAGGATTTTGCCCCTTAAAAACTACAGAGTACAGATAACCACCCCCTCCCCTGTCTTAGGGGAAAGAATCTGGGAATGCTTTGCTGCATCAGTCATGCCATGGGGTGCTTCTCTCTGGGTTTTGCCAGATTAAGCTGATCATGAAGGTGGGGGTTGGTCTTTTCTCCCAGGCAACCAGCACCAGAACAAGAGGACACAGTCTCAAGCTGCACCAGGGGAAGTTTAGGCTGGAGGGGAGGAGAAAGTTCTTCCCAGAAAGAGTGATTGGCCATTGGGATGTGCTGCCCAGGGAGGTGGTGGAGTCCCCATCCCTGGAGGTGTTCCAAAAAGGCTTGGCTGTGGCACTTGGAGCCATGGTTTAGTTGTCAGGAGGTGTTAGGCGTTAGGTTGGACTTGATGATCTCTGAGGTCTTTTCCAACCTGGTTGGTTCTGTGATTCTATGAGTGCTGAGGGACACAGCCAGGCACTCTTCACACAGCAAGTCAGCAGCAGCCCAAGGACTGGAACCCTACAGCGCTCTAACCTCTGCATCACACCTCCCTTGCACTGATGCTGGAGTTTTGCTTGGGTTTGTAAGACATGCAGCCAAGCTTTAGGAGCTCTTGAGCTACAGGAAGGCTTAGAACAGTGCAGAGATGGCAAATGAGTACAACTTACTGAGAAAAATAGTAAGCAAAGCATTAAAACCCCCCAAAACTTGGCCCTGGAATAAACACAATGAGCCAGCCAGAGCACTGCAAACATTCTGTGTGTTGCCCTGTAGCTTACTGAGGCCACACACACAAAAGGTAAAGCCATAAAGCTCAGGCACTAACCTTTGGAGACACAACTTTGATTAACTCGTTTAAAAAGCGAAACTTCCCTACTTCATTATGAAATCTTCTTCCACAATTCTTCATGCAAGCTTCCAGCACCTGCATTCAAAAAGCAACAAAAGCAAGGGGCTGAAATGAACACCACAACTCTGCAGTAACAGTGCAGCTCAGAGGGCAGCTGAAGGACCCATGTCAGTGGGACCCATACTCCAGCTCTGCCATGCAGGCATGAGTCTCCTGCCTCAAGGCAAGCTGGGCTCCCATCCTCAGCTGTGTGGACCTGGGTCAGTGACATCACCACAAGGTCTCACAAGGAACACAAATCTTGCCTGAAGGAAACAACCAAAAGCAGCTGAAACTAAACCCAGCCAGAGTTGTTTCTGATTGCTCTACTGCTCATGAGCAATCTGGAGTCTTCAGTCAGTAACTGAGCTCCCTCTCACTGCCCACTCCCCCAGCAGAGGGGAATCAGGGCATTCAGCCCCAGTGAACCCCACTGACACTATGGGCCCCTCACCCTCTACACAGATGTCATTAAATGATACAGAACTAGATTTAAGAGGAGGGGTAAGGACTACCTACTGTCAAGGCTTGGACTGCCTCCCATTCCTGTGGTGACTGGATTTTATGAGCCAGGAGTCTCACAGCTATCTGTGGCCTGAAACAAAGCAGATCCCCATTACAAACAAAGCAGGTGAACACTCTGAAGGCTTTTCCAGACTTGCACAGGTTCTGCTGTGCTTAAATGAGACACTTCTCTCACAATTCAAAGGAAGTGCCATTCAGTACTTTTCATCTTTTCCACTGGTGCACAAAGCCTAACAAGAAATGTTTGGGGCATCTCCACAAGCCTGTGTGTTTGCACACAGGATAGGAAGTGAGGGCTGGTAGTCCAAGCCAGCAATTCCAGATTCCTGCTTGGGAGTGGCCAAACAACTCCCAGTACAGTCCCCAGCTCAGGAAATCACTTCATTTCTCCTGCATGAGTTTCCTTTTTCCAGAAGAAAACACTCCTTCCTTAGCTCACAGGAATGTTGTGACCCAGGAGGTTTCTCCAGTTAAGCCTTGTGAAGATTTTAAAGGCACAAAGCCCCTCCAGGCACCCAGAGTTATAACCCCATTTTCCAGCCTGGCCAACAGACCCAGCCTGGCTGGGTGAGAGCCCTGCAGCTGCAGGAGCTGACAGCAGAGGCAGATTCAGAATTCCCTTCTCCCAGTGCTCAGCTGTGTCTAAGCCATGCTGCCTTTCATCAAGGAGAAACCACACTTTGCAGCAGCTTGTTTCTCTTGCAGCCAGATCTTCCTTGTGGTATCAGCATTTATGAAAGGGAAACATGAAAGTCTGAGGAACAAATGACACATTTGAAAGTGTGACTGCTGATTTAGCAAGTTCTACCCACCCTTCAAGTTCTTTGTTGATCTGGTCACAGAATCCAATGATGTATTCCCAGTCCTCCTGCCTGTTAGATGGGTTAGTGGCTTTATCTTTGGCAAGGGAAAGAGAACATATGACGAGTCAGGCACAAGAAACAGGACAAAAGGCCATGCATTTCCTAGAGAAAAGCATTTGATAGCCATTGCTAGCTGCATAAAAAGGAGAAAGAAGTTCCCACAGGGTCTGTCTGGTCAGGGGAAAGGGTGTGTCCCAGCTGAGACATCCCAACCTCCAGCAAGAATCCCTGCTTTCCAAAACACACAGGAGCCAAGCCTCCAGCACTTCGAAACGTGCAACTTCCAGGCTGTAACCGAGAGCACAAGAGCAACCATCTGAGCTCTCTCAGCTTCCCTCTGCCTGAGATGCTTAGCTCTTCCTTGAAATTCCTTAAAGGCCAAAGACTCACAATTTTCTACAGAGGGAATTCTTTTTGTATTCCATGGGAGTTTCACAGAAGAGCTGCCACATCAGCTGTTTAACAGAAGTCATTCAGCACTGACACTTGCATTGAGAGTGCCAGATGATTTGGTAGATGTCTTGAGCATTCCCCCTGGGAATTATGAACTGAAATTTATTATGAGACATTGAGTTGTTCTTGCAAGTAATAAACACCACAGCCTGTACCTGATCAGGAATTCCAGCCCTACACGCACTGCTGGCTGGGCTATTTCAGGCTCCTGAAGGATCCTCCCTTGGGTACCAGGCCTTGCTCATTGTACTGATTGCAGAATAGTGAGGCTATCAGCATCTCTCTTTTTTTCTGTTGTGAATGCATCTTCTGCATGTGTTCTACTTAGCTCTGATGGAGCACTACATTTACAGCAGACAAGATGCCTGCTGTAACCCCATTTCCCAGCCAAGATGACTGGACATGATGATTCTTCTTTCTTGTGAGGGAAGCAACACCACACTGTAGCTATGTATCTAAGGGTTGGCATTTAAGAAGCCTTCCTCCAAATTTTAATGCAAGGGAAGGAGCTAGAGAAAAGGAAATACTGCTGAGCCAGATAGTACAGAGCAGAGGATGATGGAGAGGAAAAACCAGCACACATCCCTGTACTTTCATCACAGAGAAATAAACACATGCTAGGTTACAAAGTGTCATTTGTTTTCCCCCCCACATCATTAAAACATTTCTTTTTACCTTTCCACAGGCAGATGAAACAGCTGCCAAACATCTACTCCAACAGCTCACTTTCACAGAGCACCTTAGTCCTCCTACCGTGGCAGCCCTACAAGGCTTGCTCACGTTTTCCTCCTCAGGAAGGACAGCTGGAAAGCCATTCTGTAAACTGTTCCATGGATTCCATCTGCAGAGGTGAATCTGTGCCTGCTGCTGACTGGATTCCTGAGACCCTGGGTAAGCAAAAGGCAGCAGCCAGGGAGGACTAACTGTAGGATCACATCTCGTCGTACAAGCTAAGCTGCCAAGATACTTCTTGAACTCAAAGAGATTCAAAGGAGGCCCAGTTTAAATTGCAGCCTCTGCAGAGCCAAGCAACTGTTTAAAACATATGTGGCACTCAAACCTTATTACCACACTCACAACTGCTGCACACTCTGGAAGCATCACGAAAACAGGGGCTTAAAACAATCTGAAGTCTTTTCATGCAAGTCAAATGGCATTGAGCATGGTTCAGCGCTTCAAAGCACCTCCGCTGCTCTGCAGGCCTAGATGAGACAGAGAGTTCTTGGCTGGAGTTGATGGAATTTATTTACTAAATGCAGGAAGAGCACAAAGAAGTAAAGACACTCAGCTAAATGAACTCCTTGTTGGTTGCACATCCTGAAAGCAGGAGGAAGATCTGGTGCAAACAGGAAAACCCAACCAACGTTTCCACATCCCGAGTGTTAATTTTAAACCCGCTCTGAACATCTCCAATGACTTCTTGGAGTGACCCTGGGTTGGTTACTTCACACTCTCAGACCTGGTTCAGACTCATCTAAGCTTCTGCACTGAAGGCTCTCACACAGTGGAGACTCAGAAGGAGAGATTACTGAAGGGAATTTACATTCCACATGAAGAAACTCCCTGGTTCCAACATTCATACAATCTCCATGTGAAACCCTTGTTCATAAAAGTTAAGAAGCTTGATCAGGAGTCCTGCCCTGGCTCTGGAGCCACTCAGTTACAGCTACATGAGCACAGCACCCCCAGTGAGCTGAATTACCTTGCTTAACCTTTTCAGGACACCCCTACCTGAAGGTGCACCACGTCTATCAAGGCATCTATGTTTATGTAGAAGGCTTAAAATGTGGGCAGGGAGCTCCTCTGCACTGCCTTATAAATACGCTTCAACCCTTATCTGAAAGGTTTCATTCCAGGAAGGAGAGTTTGGTGCTCTGGAATATCAAATCCTTGGCTTCTCTGCTGAAACCTTGTCCATGGCCCATTTGGTCACAAAGCTTGCTTTCAGAGACACCTGTCCACCAGGTCCCATCCTGAAAATCCCATTTCACATTGGCAACCAAGTGAATCTGAATTGACAACCTGGGAACAAAAGGCTCAGCACTACTCCAGTCCTACCACCGTCTCTGCCTTGGCTTCCAGACACAACTGCACTGAGGACACGAAAAGCTGCTTCATACCTGACCTAAGTGTCAGAGCCTGCCAGACCCTGAAACACTAATGAGTCAACATTCAGATGCATCATTAGATATGGAACAAAGGTGCTCATTTTCTCTGTAGAGAAAAGATGCTGGAATGCAGAGAGCCACAGACCATTAACTGACTGGTAATGAATGCCTTCTGTTCCTGGGTTTACTTCTCTACTGAAATGAGCCAAAAGCCACCCCAAGAAAGAGTTTCCCCAGGACAGGCTTAGCATATGAACTGGGAAACTCCAGCCCAGGCACACTGAGTCCAACCTCCTCCCGGGGGTAGTTTGTATCCTCAGGAGAATGTCGACATGCAACAATAAAAGGGGAAAAAGAAATTAAGACAATGGTAACATTTTATCCATCTGCATCTACTGCACACCTGGACATTGCCTAGGCCTGACATGAGCATGACACAATAAGCTTCCCAGTGGATGCAGCAGGAAAGGCAGCACTGAAGTCAAAGGATCCAGCTGTGTTTGCACAACTGACATTATTTTCTCACCTCCTGTTTCAGCTAAGAGCAGAAAAGGAGCCTGCCCACGAGGAAAGCACAGGAAGGGATCACCTGCTCTCATGGCAGCTGCCTGAAATGAGCAAGGAGACACGAAGATGCCAGATCAGCCCTGGCTTAAGTGCAGATCTTGCTGCAGTATCAGGACACGAGGATGATGTTACTTCATGGGCCTGTGACTCCACCTGATGACAGAGACACGGCAGCGTGGCAGGCTGCACACCGCCGGTACAGGAGAAAATCATTGGCAGTAAGACATTTTCCACCTTCCTGTGCCTGGGAAGTTGGCTGGGCAGGGCTGGCCCTTCCCTTTCGAGCACACCCTCAAGGTTAGCATTAGACACAGCTCTGTGATGCTTACAAGACAAAAGCCCTCAGGAGGCTTGGTGAAAGCTCTCAGACGCAGGAGCTTTGCACTCTGCTTTCCTGGCCTGCAGGACTCCTCCGGTAATTCACCTACAGCAAAGGCTGCTCTGCCATGGGAGGAGCGATGCAATCACACCAGCACAAATCACTGTGGCAGTGACCTGGCATAAATGCATCCTCTGCCATGAGAGAGCAACACTCAAGCCCTGAAAAATGTGTGCACCCCTGCAATCAGCTCGCTGCAACATTTTCTACAGTGAGTAAGGCCTTTGCTACACCACCACCCCCCTTCAGCACACATCCCCCGGTGGAGAGGACCCTAATGCTTTGGCCAAGCACAGAGAACTTCTCTCTCAACTTCCACCATCAGAAAAATAACCCCCACCAAACAACCAGCCAGGAAGCTTTCCAGGCTATACAACCCAAAATATCCTTCCTACTAGAGATATTTTCACACACAAACTGAACTTGGTGAGTCAGTTCTCCTTGGAGAAAGATTAAAAGGAAGGGATGTGGGTGTTGCTTCATGTGTCTCACTGGCTACAATAAAAGATATTGGCAAACTGTGGGAGTTCAGAGGAGGAGCAAAAATGCTAAAGGGACAGAAAGGACTGATCTGTAACAAGGAATAAGAGCTTTCAGCTCATTTAGCCATTAAGTCCTGTAACAGATGAGGAGATGCTGTGTATGCATTCATATTTTAAATATGACAGTAACAAGAAAGAATAAGAATTATTCCATCTTGTTAGAGAAGAAGAACCCCAAAAGGACAGCTGGGTTTATACTTTAAGATCTTCAGGGTAATGGCCACCTTCTGCTGGTGCCTGACTACTTAGGAACCTCACTCACTGCTGCAATTAAATAACTATTAAAAAAAAGAGAAGAAAACCTAGGCAAGAAGCTGGTGATGTGCAGGACAGGCTGCTGGGGACAGCAGCAGGAGCCCCTGTGCATGCAAGATATGGAAAACAATTCCTCTTCTGACTGATTCATTCCAGAGTCACCTCCCAAGCTGCCAGCACCAAGTCAGGATCCCGCAGCACCAGATTCTGTGCAGCCAACAGCCCCAAAGCTCACAGGCAGCATGGACAGACACCCAGCAAGGAGATAATCAGCAAAGGCTGTGGATCAACAAGCCATGGCTGGGGCTTTTTCCCTCCCCACACACACACTATCTCCAACGTTTATGATTCTGTGTCAGAATCACCTTATCCTGACAAAGGATTTCTAAATAGTCCAGTCAGTGTGGAATGGACATTGACAACTCCTGCCCTGAAACTGCAGCTAGGCATAAAGCAGAATGTATCTGCTTGAGAATCAGGGTTGTGTAACACACGGATGCAATTTATTTGGGAAAACCCTACGGTTCTCAACCTCACCAACAGCGCCGAGGCTGTACACTTGGCCAACCAAATCCAGTCGAGGGAAGAAGAGGCAGCAGGGACCGGCACGGGCCACGGGCATTTATGGCCAAATAAACTGAACATCCTTGCAGGTGTTGAGCAAGACGAGCTACGAACCCGCCCGCTCCTCACATTTCCCGACAAGGAAACTGACTAACGGCCCCAAGCCGCTGCCTGCCCCTACAACCACGGCTCTGCATCTGCCCTGCTGCTGTCGCGCCGAGGGCGCTGGCACCGGCGCGGGCGAGTGACCACCGGGCAGGGAAGGCCCCAGCCCCCTGCCCCCAGGAGGGAGCGTCCCCCCGCAGACAGAGCCGTGTGCTCCGGGGAACCATCCTCAGGGTGCCCACATGCCCCCCAGCCTCCCCTGGGCAGCACCGACCCCGGGTCAGCTGCGAGGCTCCCGCCTCGCTAATGCAAGGAGAAGGGGAGGGCAGGAGGAGGGTGGCGGTGAGGCGGTGGCGAGGGCACGGGTAGAGGGGAGCCAGGGCGGAGGGGAGCGGGGCTGCGAGCCCCAGGCAGGGAGGCTGGGGGCAGGGGGTACTCACTCAGCCACGACTCCAGACTCTCCCCCTCCGCCTCCGCCATGTTGCCGGCCCGGCCCCGGGCCCCGCCCCGGCCGCGCGAGAGCCGCGACAGGAGGGCGGGGCCAGCTGCAAGGACCGCCCCCTTCGCCGCGCTGGGCCCCGCCCCGCGCCTGGCCCGGCCCTGCTCGGCGCGCGCAGGGAAGATGGCGGCGCCCAGCGCGGCGGGGCTGAGCCGGAGGCTGCGGGCCTGGCTGCCCCGGTGAGCGGGGCTGGGGAGCGGGCGGGGGGCAGCTCTTCCCCCGGGGACTCACGGGCGAGCGGCGGGGCGCTTCCCGGGCCGGGCAGCACCCGCCTGAGGTGTTTTGTGGGCTCGCATGGGAGGCCGTGCAGGCAGGGCCGGGGGTTGTCTGCGTGCGGGGCACGGCGCAGGCACTGCAGGCATCTGGGCACCCTCCTTGCTCCTCTCCAAACCACACTAAAATGCCCCCTATTCCTGCGAAAATTAACGGAATTCCAGTTTCAGGTACCCAGCCCATTCCTACGAGCACAGAGCTGGCCGCAACCTAGGGGTCAAGCCGCGGGGCTCTGGGGAGGTCGATCCCTGGGTACAGGGAGCTGTGCTCAGCACTGCCTGGAGCTGCGGCGTGGGGCTCCTGTTCGGACCCATCCAACTCTTGCCTGATAGTTTTGCAGCAAAACTGGTGGCCTCGTTGATTTCTGGCTCTTCTGCAACAGAGAAGTGCAGAGGAAAGCGGAGATGCCGCTCGCATCTGACACACCCTCCTGAGATGTGCTCACTTCTGTCCCCATCGCGGCTTACAATCCCCCTCCTCCTCTTGTTCTTTGCAGGCTGATGCAGGTGAGATGGACTCGCTACAACCCCAGTTATTTAGAGCCAGAAGTGAACAAGGATTTCTATCAGAAGCCTTTGGAGGAACTGTCTGAAGAGGAAAAGGAGAAACGGGCCCTTAGGGAAGTTCAACCCATAAAAGCTGCTCCTCCCACAGTCTCCAGCTCTGTATTCAGCGACCCTATGATCAGGTCAGAGAAAGCGTTGTCTCCTCTCTTACAGCCAGGTTCCATGGAGCCAAAACACTTGGAAGCTGTGCTGTCCTCCTCAGCCTTCTCTTGCTGTGCTGCCCATTGCCTTTGTGCAGCACAATCCCTTTATTCAGGTTAATCTTTTCCCACAAAGCCAGTCACTGACGTGCAGTGATTAGAGGTAATTGCAGCAGATCTAGCAGCACCCAGACTTAACTATGGCAGCAACACAAAAGGGGGGTGGAGGGGCTTTTTTCTGTGGGTGATAACAATCAGAATGTAAGTCAGACCTCATCTGGCTTTGTGTTTCCAGTAAATTCACCAATATGATGATGAAGCATGGAAATAAAGTGCTGGCCAGAAGCCTCATGGCTCAGGTGAGAACTCATGTTTCTTCTCACTATTATCTTTAAAACAATGCAAGATGGAAAGCTGGGATGGCAGCCCCACTGGGATTGGGAATTACCAGCCTTTGGGTCATCCCTGCACACACATTGTCACCATTGTTTGTCTGATAAGACATACTTTGTACAAGCCCAAACCTCACTAAGCTTATAGCCCAGCTGGTGACAGCTTAATGCAAAGCATTCTCTTTCCACTCTTCAGTATCTCTTGGACCTTTGTACTGCAATGAGCTCAGAGGATACCCTTAAAAGCATCATTTTCTCAACAGATCATCATTCCAGCTCTCTTCTGTATAACTTGCCAATTAAATCCCATAGAAGTGTCACCTATATGACCCATCTTTGACCCCTGCTCTGACCTACAGTAACTGGAATTAGCTGGTGGACCCATCTGGTGTGTTCCACCCTTGAAATGGAGACACAAAATGCCCTGGTGCTCCCCAAGTAACTGCTGGTTCCTTAGGAGAGAAAAAGACACCTAGGCTCTGTGCTCCTGAGTCCAGATTTTGGAGGGGGGGGATGCTCAGTGAACACAGAGCTGTGTTCCTGTATCCACTTTGTCCCTGTCCTTCCCTCCTGGCCCAGATTTGTGCTATTTGGCCCCCTCACCCCAATGCAATGTGTGATCAAGGGCCTGAAGAGCTGGAAGAGAGTGAAGTAAAACTTGAGTTAGAGAATCCCCTACCAGCCTGTTGCCTATAGGGCTAGAAAGCAGCTGCTCAAGTGAAAATGGGGTGCTTGTGAGAGTGATGTAACTGCATGGAGTGGAATGATCTATCTGCTCTGCATGTCTCCTCTCTTGTCTTTGTCCCAAGACTCTAGAGACCATTAAGAGGAAGCAGCTGGAGAAATACCACAAAGCTCCAGAAGGAGAGAAGGAGACAATTGAATGCAACCCTTATGTCATTTTCCACCAGGCTGTGAAAAACTGCCAGCCCATCATTGGGCTCAGCAGCATCACAAGAGGAGGCAAAACCTACCAGGTGAAAAGAGGGGAGGGGGAGCTGGGAGCACACCTGGTCAGGAGATAATTAGCTGG
Organism: Dryobates pubescens; assembly: GCF_014839835.1. NCBI lineage: Eukaryota > Metazoa > Chordata > Aves > Piciformes > Picidae > Dryobates > Dryobates pubescens. The sequence continues at coordinate 17,696,750 of NC_071631.1, read as the reverse complement.
GGAAGCAGATGAACTGGTTTCCACCCCTTGGGAAGAGAGGCACTTTGCAATCTGGATTAAAGCAGCAGCTAGAAACTCTGTCCAAGATCAGGACTCCAGCCTGTGAGCATGGCAGTTCCTCTATCAGCAGTGGTCTCTGCTGCTCTCACCAGATAAGAGGAGGAATATGCAGGAAATGTTGTCCAAGGAGACAGAGATCAGTAACTGGCAGTCCCAGGGCTCCCAGTTCCATCCTCTCTGCTGCATCGTGTTTGGGTAGAGGTCCCAAAGCCCTGGGGCAGGTCAGTGTATCAGAACAGATCAGCTAGTTACAGTGTGATACTTAAGAGAGGAGCAGACCCTGTCTCATGGTATGAGCTCTGCAGTACTTGAGTTCTGTTGGAGAGAGGAGATGTGGAGACATCTCTCTAGTCCTTCAGTGCAGGGAAGCAGTGACCATCTCTGCTAGCACAAACCAGCCTGGATCCAGTGCCCAGATCAGCCAGAATTCCTTAGACAGGCCACTGTCTGCAGTACCCAGGGCTGATCAGAACTTCCTAGGTGGTAGCAGTGGCCAGGTTTCTACAGACAGAGGAGGTGACCTCATCCATGTTTATGAATAGGTGAAGGGTGAGTGCCCAGAGGATGGAGCCAGGCTCAACTGGATGATGCCCAATGGCAGCACAAGAGGGCAGTGGTGGAAGTTGAGGCATAGGAAGCTCCATGGAAACAGGAGGGAGAATTATTTCACTGGGAGGGTGACAGAACACTGGAACAGGCTGCCCAGGGTGGGTGTGGAGTCTCCCTCCTGGAGATATTCAAGACTCCTGTGTGTGAGCTGGTACAGGTGCTCCTGCTCTGGCAGGGGGCTGGACTGGATGATCTCTCGAGTTCCCTTCCAGCTGCTGACATTCTGTGATTGGGCACAGAGCAGCTGTTGGGACCTGGTCATACTGCAGAGCACAGCGTGCTGCCCCTGGAGCTGCAGCACATCCACACCTGTCCAGCAGGGCCTGTGTGGCTGCTGGAGCACCCCTGCAGTGTGGTCACTGTCGGTTTCATCCTCGCCCAGGTACCAGTCCCTCTGAAGGACAACCGGAAGCGCTTCCTGGCCATGAAGTGGTTGATCACCGAGTGCAGGGAGAACAAGCACCGCAGGACGCTGATGCCTGAGAAGCTCTCCCAGGAGCTGCTCCAGGCCTTCAACAACGAGGGGCCCATCATCAAGAAGAAGCAGGTGCTGCACAAGATGGCAGAGGCCAACAGGGCTTACGCACACTTCCGCTGGTGGTAGAGACTCTGTGCGTGGGACGCGGTGCCACCAGCCCAGGGCTGCCTGCCTGCTGGAAGCTGGGGAGAAGAGGGAAAGGTGACACAGCCCCCTCCAGGCAGCTTCTGAACTAAACCAGGGACAGCCCAGCCCAGCCCCACAAGGTTTAGTTCCTGTGTGCTCGTTTGGGTGGGGGAAGCCTGAGTTACCAACCCTGCAGATGATTCTGTCATGATCGCTGCTCTGTGAAGAGAAGCCTGAGATGTTTTTCTTGGAGCAAGGCTGTGCAAAATAATCTTCCCTTTCTGTGTTTCCTGGGGGACCTCCAAGCCTCTCTGCTCCTGTAATCAATGGGTTTGGTTGCACTGCTGACAACAGAGCTGGATGTTTTTTTCCACACCACAACCAACCTTCGTGGGGTTGGTACAAAAGGCAATAAAAGGCCCTGTTTGATTTTTTTGTGGGTTCTGGTCATCAGCAGCAGTGTCTGCACAGACCTGATAGGCTTGTTAACAGCAACAATAAATCCAGTTTTATGGGGAAGGCCTCTTGATTCCAAACCTTTGTCTGTGTTGTTTGAATCCCACGCTGCTCTTTCCACACCCTGATTGTGTAAAGCCATGCTGAGCCTACACGGAGGAGAAAATGAGCATTGCAGCCTTAAGGCTTCAAGCAGGAGCAACCTTTCTAAGTATTGTTGATAGCCCAGCAGCTGCACAGAGAGCAAGCAGGGCACAGGATAGTGGAAAACTTTTTATTAGAAAAAAAAAAAATCCTTCAATAGACCTAGTTATTTCCTTCCTTCCTCTCCCATGCCTATAAGAAACCACAGCTGAAACTTGCTAAGTTCTGGAAAAAACCATGGCAGTTATTGTATAAAACTTAGAAAACCTCTTCCTAGCTACGTCTGCTGCTGCAGGCTACCCTGGGGTAGGTATTGGTGGCTTGTGACCTGTGGGGCAGGCTGTGTGCATGCAGGTGCAGCCAGCATGCTTGAAGGATAGCCTGGGAAAAACAGCACTTGGCTGAGCCGTCTGTCAGGCCACTGTTTTCTGTGACTTGTCCCAGGGAGCCAGGTACAACCTGAGCTCTGAAAGGTTTTCCCTCTGCCTCCCGCAGCTCTGCTGGTGCTCAGGTGAACCAAAACCTCCTCAGCCTAGACTCTGCTTTCCTCAACACCCATCTAAAATGCTGGTTGGACTCAAAGCCTTCCTTGCCCTTTGCTGGTAGCAGCCCAGTGTTGGGCAAAACCCAGCGGGAGAAGCTGGGGGGGGTGAAACGTTCCCTTGCCCTTTCCCACCTCGCCAAGCCGCCACGGTCAGGCCGGCTCCGGTTGGCAGCCCGACAGTTACCTGCCCCGAGGCTCTGGCCAATACAAATCCTATTTACAGGAAGTGCTAGAAAAACACCAATGTGAAAAGAAACTCAGACTTGGTATGAAGCTTGCTGGTGAAAGTGCTGGGGAGCTCTCTTCCCCCCCGGTGCAGAGGTTAGTCTGTCACTTCGCTGTAATAGTATTTCTGGGCAGCGTCCGTCATCTTCCAGTCGGCTGCTCGGAACTCGATGATCTCCAGCAGCAGGAGCTGGGAGAGGGAGCTGAGCCCTTCCTGCAGCAGGAAGCCGTCCCGGAGGAGGGAGAAGAGCTCGTCCATCCGCTGGGAGTTCATCTTCTCCAGCTGCTCGCCAATGCGGTGGAGCTGTAGCACCAGGCAGTCCACCTGCAGAAGGAAGAGAAGAGGGCTTGAGTACGCTTGGGTGCACCTCTGTGCAAGTCCCCAGCAGTCACTTAGGGATCAGCTGAGGCTGTTCCCTCCGTTCTGCATTGCCCAGAGGCTACAGTTCTGCTTGCCCCAAGTTGACAGGAGAGGCTGAACGTCTCTGGCAAAAGCACATCCTGAAATCCCCTGTCACGGACAAAACTCCCATAAAAAGGCACCCACAACAAGGGGAAAAATGTTAATGTCCTGCAGGACACCCAAGAGATGATGGCAAGGCTGAAGCTGAGGCTGGAGCAAGGAGGTGCCTCTAAAGGAACACAGGGAAGTGGTTGAATGTGCGCTGAAGCTCTCAACAAGTCCAGTGTCCCCTTGCAGCCTGGGCAAGAGAGTCACAACGAGCACCTCCATCCTGCTTCCTTCTGGGCTTCAAACCCTCCTGCCTGGTGGTCTCCTTCCAGCACACACTGGGGAGGCAGCTCTCCCTGTTCTGCACCCCCTGGGCTGTGCCCTTGGCAGGCCAAGGGGGACATTCACAGCCCCTCTGCCCTGCACTCACCTCCTCCTCCTTCCGCAAGCTGTCAGGCTGTGCCAGCCGGAACAGGCAGTCGTACACAGGGTTCACCAGAGCCATCATGGGCATGTTGTTCACCTGCAAGGAGGCAGGAGCCAGGGTCAGCTCAGGGGCAGAAAGGGGAGAGGCTGCACTTACTTGAAAGAGCTGTTCCCTTGCTGCTCTTCAAAGGAGAAGAGCAGAATTCAGTTGTGCTGCCAAATGCCGTCCTGGTGGGATTTACACAGAGCAGGCATTCAGGTCTCCATCGGGCAGAGAAACTGAACAAATGGTGTAGGAAACATCTAGTTGTAACTGTTAGCAGGTAGCCATGGGAAACAAACTTGTGGCCACAGCATTTTTCCTGCCTGCAGCTCTACTTGCATCATTTTTACATCTACTCCAAGTGAGTATCCAAGCACACAGCACAGCGAAGGCCTGGGGTCAATCCCAGAATGTGGGCTGGAAATTACACAAGCACCCACGGGACCCCCAGCACCTCACAGCCACTAAACTGGGGGGCATCTGGGAGCAGGCAAATCAGGGGACTGCAAACATCAGGTACAACGTGAGGAAGCTCAGGCTTTGTGACTCTTCCCAGAGGTGGCTCTGCCTCTCCAAGCCTGTTTGCTTTCCCGTGGGTAGCACCACCTCCAACACCATCCTCGTGCTGAGAACCAGCTCAAGCTCCCACAGCTGAGCCTTGGAGCTCTGTCCAACACCTACCCAACCCCGCTGCCCTGGTGTCTATGAAACCCTGGGCCCTTCCAGCAGCTCTGGGCTGCTCCTGCTCTGGCTCCTTACCCTCAGGTAGTCGAAGATGTTGCAGATGAAGGTGACGTAGCAGATCCAGGCCTGGAGCGAGCGGCTGCGCAGCTCCTCCCTGTCCTTGTACTCCTGCTGCAGCCGGTTCAGCAGGCTCCTCCGGAAGATGCTCTGCCCAACTTGTTTGCTCTCTGCCTGTGAGCCCACAAAAACAGGATGGAGGGATGAAATAAGGGTGTGAGAGGGGCAGAGGGATGCTGCTACCCTACAGAAGCCCTCCTGTGATGGCCCAGAAAGGCAGAAAAGCTGCAGCTAACTGCCTGTGCTCACTGGTTGCTGCTCTGCATGCTGCTACTGCAAGAAGCAAGTGGCAGGAGAGGAAAACTTGGCTGAGGGGACAGAGCACTGGCCTGGGGCAAAGCCTCTCCTGGCCCAGCCCAGGGAGAGCCCACACAGCTGAAGTGTTTCACAGTGTGGACAGGAGGTGCTCTCACCTGGATGATGGTGTAGCAGATGCGCCCTGCCTCCTTGCTGAACACACAGTCTTTGAGGGACTGGTCCACAATGATATTGGCCACTTTCTCCAGGTCCACATTGCTGGGGTCTGCAGAGAGAAGAAAAGGTCAGGATCCAGCACCCTTTGTTCCTTGCTTGCTTTGGGGTAACTGGCAAGAAACCAAGGTATACCCTGCTGCATGGTGCAAAACCTCATGCTCGCTCCAACATCAAGTGTCACAGCCATCAAGTGTCACAGCCACTCACACACCAGCTGCTTTGGAGTGGTCCTCCCAGGCTGAAGACACAGCCAGCATGATGGAAAAACAATGGAGGAACAAAGATGGTACAGAAAGGAAGTTGATCTGAATCTGAAATCCCAGCAGTCCTTTAAAGCTGGCTTAGCAGGAGCCAGACATACAAATTCCCACTGGGCTTAAAACAGAGATGTGACTGGTGAGCAGGAGACCCCAGGGGCCAGGAGGGCAAGGTGGCCCTGCAGCTGGGAGGGGCAGAGAACAGCACCAGAGAGGGGTGACAGACCAGGCCTGGGGAGAGAGCAAGAGAGAAGAGTACCCTGAAATTAGAGAGAGCCCTCCATGATGAGAACCTGGAGCTGAGTTGGATCAGTTGCACCATTAAACACTCAGGAGGTGAGAAGGGGCAAGAGGAAGCAGGACACAAAGACCTTCCCAGAGGAGATTCACCAGCTGGACCCAGTCAGGGATGAACAGCATTTATGAAACAGCTCTTCTGCTCTTAGCAACTGGTGTTCCTTAAAGGGGTCCAAGCATCCAGCCTTGTCTGCCGGCCGAGCTGCACCCCCCAGCGGAGCTGGTAAGAGGCTGCTGACCTTTGAGGGCTGTTTTCAGCAGCTTCTGAGTCTCGGTGTCGAACGACTGTATTTTGTACTCCTCTTTGCCCGTTTCCCCCATGGCTGGATTCCTCAGGCCAAGCGTCAGGGCAATGGATGGGCTAGTGACAGTCCCTGGGGAGAGAGCACACACAGCTTAGTTGGATGCAGAGGTAGACCTCCCCCCAGCAAATCTCATCTAGTGCTGGAGCACTGGCTGCCATCTGACACCCCCCACCCCAAGGAAACTTCTCTGCTATTAGAGCAGCCTGCTCCAGCCCTAGATCTGAGCAAAGCTTCACTCCCACATCTTTTTAAGCCTTATTTCCTAATGGCCTGTCATAGGAGTCCATCTTACATTTTTCTGGTACAAAAACTGTGTTGCTGTCTGTTACCTGCAGGTTCAAAGTGGACAGCACACCAAGGCAGCCCCAATATATACCAGCCTCCTCTCAGAAGGCTTTCCTGTGGCTGTATCATGGGGAAGCACAGGCAGGAGCATCCCATGCAGCCTCTCCCTTGTGCCTTTGAAACACCAGTTCTGCTGGTTTCACACAACAGCCTGGGAAGAATCAAAGCTGGCTCCTAAGCATCCAACACAGACTCACCAGAGTGAGCAGAACCCCTGTGAGTCAGGCTTCCCCAGCTCCTGGGACACAGCAAGCTCTGCAGCCAAATCCCCAAAAGCAGCAGCTCCTATCTCATCCCCTGCAGCCAAGCAGAACTCTGCAGCACCAACAGTGCTCCTAAGGAGTCTCTAATTTTCTTCCACTTCATGCTAGAGTGAAGACAGCAAGGAGGTACACATAGAACAGAGGAGAGGAAGGGCTTTCTTTGCCACAAACATGAGATGATCAGCTGGGTTCAAATTGCTGGGCTGGCCAGGCCAGCAGCACAAACAGGAGAAGGCAATTGGCTAAAGGAGTTTTGCCAGCTCGTCGAAATTCCTGGGCCATTACTCATCCCTCTCTGCAAGCAGGTTCCCACCCGGATTACAGCTGACAGCCCATGGCCCTTTAGAGGCATGGGACACAGAATGAGGCACCACCGGCAGCCCAGCCCCTCGGACACACCACTTGCCATGAAGCTGGGGCACGACAGGTAGAAACAGGAGTTTGCTGGTGGGTAGAGGTCCATCCCTGCCTTCCCCACGAAGACCAGGGCAGACCCTGCCCCACATGATGACAACCTGCTCCTGCTGCTCTCACAGCGATGCTCTCACCTGCACAGGGTTACCTGCCCTGGGACCCACACGAAGCTTTCTTCCCCAGGTGGACTCACAAGCAGCTGGGTGCCCTCTGTGCCACGTCTGGTTGGCAAACACCTTCCCAGCTGGCCTCTTCTCCTTCTGCACCGCCCTGCCCCCCGGATCTGCACTCACACTATTCTGCACCATCAGCAGAGTGGCCCCAGCTCTCCAGCAGCCCTGTGCCCCCCACCAGCAGCACCTCTGCACAGAAGGAACCCGGCCGGCGGGAGCTCAGCGCTGCGCACAGTGAAGCACGAAGTGCCCGAGCCCGCCTAGCAGCGTCACTGCTGCCACCGCCCAGCACCTCCCGGAGCATCCTTCCCCACGGCCCCCCGGGAACGGGGCACGGCTGCTTTGAGCTGCTGTGCCAAATAACCCTGCCCAGAGCAAACCACAGCGTGTGAGTACAACCTGCCAGACCTCGTGTGCACCACAGATCCTGGCAGCACCAGGACCACCCGGCTGGTGGCAGTGGGTGACACCGGACACCGCAGCACCCGTGGGTACCGATTCCTCTTCTGCAAGTGGTCCCCGCTAGAGGAGCTGTCCCAGGGACTAGCGTGGTTGGGGTCAGCACCCTCGGTCATCCTGGGTTTTACCCGGCAGGGTCACACCCGGCCATGGGAAGGAGAGGGAGAGGAGCAGCCTTGCTCTGCCTCCCCTGAACAGCCACCCGAGGGGCACCACCAGCCGCCCGGGAACCGCGTCCCATCCCTGCCCAGCCGCAGGAGGAACCCCGAAAGCCGAGGCGCCTCCTGCCTGGAGCTCTGGGCCACCCGAGACTCCCGGGCACCCCCGCTGCCGCCCCGCCGAGCCCCAGCCCCGAGGACGGCACAAGCCGAAGGGCCCTGGGGATGGAGAGAGCGACGAATCTCGGGGAAAATACCCCACCCCCGGTGACCCCGGGCAGGGCAGGGGGAGTCGGCCGCAGCCCCACCGACCTGCCGGCCGCCCCCGCTGGGTCCTCTGGCCACCGGGGCATCGTCGGAGCGTCCCGGGCCCCGCCGCCCCGGCCCCGCTCACTCCCGGCACGGCCCAGGTTTCCTCTTAGGTCATTTCCTCGCCCGAGCCGGGGGAGGGACGGGCCGGGACGGGGCGGGAGAGCGGCTGCAGCCGCCGCAGCGCCACCGCCTGCGAGCTTCGGGCCACGGCGGCCCGCGGGGCTCGTCCCCGGAGCCTCCGCCTGCCGCCACGGATGGCCCCAGTAAGTCCCGCAGGGCACGGTCGGCTGCCTCCTGGCTCCCCCAGGCATCCTCACCTGCGCCTCGGGCACTCCTAGGTACCGCCAGTTACGCCCCGGCTGCTCGGTTGTTCCCCATGGCACCTCAGGGAACCCCGCCAGCCAGGGGCGGCTGCTCCCCGGTCCCTCCCACCAAGCACTTACCCATCTGTCCCAGTCCCCTCTCGGGGCTCCCCCGCCGAGAGCTGCCGCTCTCCGAGTGACAGTCGCCTTTAACCCGCCCTTCCCTCCGGGCCGGGGCAGGCTGCATGGGGCTGGCATTGAAAATCCCATCAAAAAAGCTAAGGGAAGGGGAGATGCCCTGAAGCAGCTCGCTGCGAGAGGAGCCGCGTGTGGCACAGAGCACTGCACCGCTGTCTCTCAACTCCCCACCGCTTCGCTGTGAAGATGCCTCAGGGGGTGAAGACTTTGAAAGGTTTAGAGCATCCAGGCTGCTGAAACCAGAGATGCCTCAGGCATTTTCTGCAGCGCTGCGTGGCCTGGCTGCATACACACACAGCCAGACCTCATTCCCCACGGGTGCAGGGCTCGGGAGCAGCTGCCATGGGTGACGGGATGGGGGCTGCACAGACCGCCTCAGCTGATCCTCCTTAGTGTGGTGGTTCTCAACACCACCCAAATCGTCACCTCACACCACACAGGAGATGGGGACAGCTCTACCTGCTGGTGGTGAGCACTCAGGAGCCAGTGATGGGAAGGGAAAACCAGAGGGCTCCTGCTGCCCCACACTCTGGGCTCCAATTCTCCCTTTTGGGCAGCAGGAGGGCTCTGCGTGTGTGTGTATCCCGTGGGCTCCAGCTGAACCTACGCTCCAGGAGGGAAGGAATAATCAAACTGCAGCCAGACAGGAGCATAACAAAATATTTAATGCACCTCTCTCCAGAGGCAGGCAAGTGCTGTGCACATCATGCTCAGGGGCCTCCAGACAACAGCAGCAGCAAAACGCCACAGAGGACGACAGTTCTAGGTCACAGGAGAAGCTTCACCCCAAATTAAATACAATCTACTCCAAGCTCCACTGTGAAACATTCATTTCTTTTTCAAACACCATGCTGTGCAGCTCTAGATGAGCACCCTGAGGACAGCACTGTGGTAGGAACTCGGTGAGCCAGCCGAGGACACAGAGCGTTCACCATGGAACTTGTGCGTTGGTGTCCTGAACACTGCGTCCCCCCCAACAACCACAGCACAGCTTGCATTCAGTGCTTGGCCTGCTGCTGAAGTGCTTTTTGGATGCTCTGATGGTAAAAGGCACCAGAAGAAAACAAGTGCAACTGCTGAGCAGCTTGTGAGGTGAATTTCAGGCGACGCAATGCCCACTGATAGGATTACATGGGAGTGAGATCCCAGCTCTGCCAACGGGAAAGCCCCATGCAGCCTCACAGCGAGTCACCCACCCTGTGGAGTCACTCACACTGAGCTGCTGTCTAGTCTGAGAGCAAATCTGTCCCAGCTCATGGGAGAATAAGCTGACTGCAGACCTCTCCCCTCTTCCACTCCTCTGATTCTAGGAAGTTTAGCTTCACAGGGTGTGTGTTGTGCCAGAGCATCATCAGAAACCAGACCTGCCCTCCTAGTGCTCTGCGCTGACTCCTGCCCAAAGAGAAGACAGCTTTCCTTGACAGTCCTCACCCCTGCTGTGACTCCACTGCACTGGAGGCCAGGGATGAAGTGTCTGCTAGATGCAACTTCTAATACCCCACAGCTGAGGTCCTCACTTCTTTCTCCTTCACTCACTAGACCAGGTGCCTTCATGGGCTGCAACACTTAGGACCAACAGCCCCAAGGGATATACAAACCAAAGTCCTCCAACCAGGGAGTGTCTCTTCCACAGCCTGGGCCAGCCCGGCACAACTTAAACTGGCTTTGCCATCTGTTGGATGGAGGCAAGCTCATTTAATGAGGCATGGAGGAGAAGACTACTCTAGAAAGGAAAAGCTGCTCAGTGTCACCCTCTCTGCAGAGCAGCCAAGTTACTCGCCCCTAAAGCTGTTTGCCTGCATCACCTCAAGCTCCACAGCACACTTGGTGAACATCACCTCAGCAGAGCACACGGTTTATGTCCTTTATTCTTTTACCCCTGTGTCAACCTAAGCAGCTCACCTCCTCCTGTTCCAGAGGCTGCTCACTTCCTGCCAGTCTTCCCCTGTTTTGTGCAGTTTAACAGCAGCTCTTTGACATGAAGTGGTAAAAAAGAAGAGTCTCATAAAATTTAGAGAAGATGGATGGGATCCAATTTCCTATGGAAGCCCAGGTCAGCACAGAAAGCTCCCTGCTGTGGCCAGTCCTGTGGCTGCTAACCATGAGGGCACTCCTCTCCACCAGCAGGCAGCAACAATCCTGACCTGTTTGTGCCTACTTCAGATGAGACATTCCTGCCCTTCAGAAGGATGTCATGGAGCTAAGTTCATGCTGGTTATGATGAGTTTCCAACAACAAGAGAAGAAAGGCAAAATACTGTTAAGAAGATTTAAGTGGACTCTCAGAAGAGCCTAAATAACACAGAAAGTGTTTCTCAATAGGACTGAGAAACTTCACATTTTCTCCTCCAAGCAAACCATTTTTAGAGTACACTAAAACTAACACCAGTAGTAGGTAGCTAACACTACCTCTTTGAAGCTCACATATTTATCAGCCTCCTGCCACTGATGCTGCTCAGTAAATATAATTTTAGGTAGCCTGTCACCTGCAGTCAAACAGCCTCTTTGCACTCAAACCACAGCAGATGCAGTCCTTTGGCCTGGGCTTGCAAGGGATCTCTCTAGATATCTCAGCCACCAGTGAAAGAACCTCTCCCAATAGCTCAGGGTAAGTGAGCCACACTGAGATGCTCAAAATCCCCAGGAGAAGTCGCATCAACAGAATGGAATTGGTCATCGTGGAGCCTGGCCAGACCTTTTGGGCTTAACACCCTGAATGCTGCAAAAGGGCCACCAAAAGCTCTGTGCTAAGAGAACAGCTGTCAAAGCATGCTCTGAATAACTGCTGTGCTCTGCCCTATCCACCACTGGCCAGATGACTAACATGCTTTTGTATCACAGTGCCTCTCCCTCGATGTCTGCCTTCCACACACTGCTCCCACCACACCCTGCTCCGCTTGAAAAAACAGAGAATAAAAAAGGAGGAAGAAAGTAATTTTCCTCTTTTCCCCTGTTACGTAAATCAGAGCTGTTTTCCTGGGGCTTTAACCACTCACAAGCCCTTTGAAACTGCAGAAAAACACTTCTCTAGCTCTAACTCAATCATCTTTTCCTTCTCAAACACCATGTCACACCGACCAGATCCCACCGGGTGTTCAGTCCTCTCGCTTAAATCTAGTCAAAAGGTTTTCATCGCTTACCACCACTGCAGGACTGAAGATCAGAAGTGTTTTGAGGCCACTGCAGGAATACTTTCTAGAAACATGCAAAGGTGCTACTAAACAACAACAACAAAAGACATTTAGTAGTTTCCACAGGATTTTTCCTTCATTCTCCCAACTTAGACTAAATATTTCTAAGACTCTGTAAAGCTTTTGTTTACTCACTGCATTGAAGCAAAGAACCCTGAAGTAAGAATTGGGCTTGTGCATTGAATCCCCTTGAAGAGGGGTTCCCAGTCTTCAGGTCTGCTTGGAAAAAGGGTGACTGAAGCAATGCAGGACCCCAAGAAATGTATGGCAAAACACAAAGGAAGACAAGTGGGCACTTGGGATACAATCAAGCTCACCAGAGTTGATGAAAGAGAAAGTTTGGGACAGCATGAGCCACTAGATTCTGTGTTTAAGGTGGCTGAGGACATGCAGCCAGCAAGTGTTAATCAGGAAGCAGCAGCTGGCAGCAAAGAGAAGGCAGAATGAGGAGCTGTGCACATTAAGGAGGTGTAACTGACTTCACAACAGCAGGACAGAGCTACCTGTGCAACACTGAGGGAAAAATGTGCTGCAAGCAGCAGGCCGCAGAGCAAGGAAAGAAATCTGTGCGGATGCAGCGACACAAAGTGGCTTCATGTTGGGTAAGCAACACTAGCCAGGCCATGAGCCAGGCAACTGCAGGAATTCACCCACTTGAGCAGGTGCCTTGTGAGAGCTCAGGCTCTGATAGGTAGTGTCTGCTTGGTTCTCCTGCTCCCCACCAAATGTGTGTGCTGATACTGGGGGAGACAGAGACAAAAGTGCTCAGTCGAACAACTTCCAGCAAAGCAGCTCAGTGTCTTCTTGCAGAACTGCAGTTGCCCTCTCCTGCTTGGTCCCAGGAGGTGACTTCCCACAGGCTGGTGGAGCTCTGATGTTTCCAGCATGCCTGTGACAGGGCAAAGCCACCAGTTTCTGCTCCTCCAGGAGAACGCCAAGTAGCCATGTACACGTGCCTGTCAACCTTCCTTCCTCGGAGTTCTATCGCTGCTCTTTAGGGCACACAGCAGGCTGCAGAACAGCTCATACCAGAAGAAGATCAGGCCAGTAGAGACAGCAGCCTTCAGCAAGCTGGGTGAAAGGCCCTTAAAGAACCCACCTGGGCCCTCCTCTCTCATGATCTGCCTCATGCAGTCCAGGAGCCCCCTGTACGTCCGTACCTGGGAGAGGCACAGCAAGAAGGTTAAACAAGAAAACTCCAGCACAGACTCCCTGGAAAAGAACAGAGACAACCCCAGACTACACAGGAACATCATCCAGCCATGCAGCCTGGAGATGCCTTTCTGTCAGTTTGTGGAGTGGGGGTAGAGGAAAAGCCACCAGTGCTGGCTTATGCAAATCATTCTGATTGAATGCCTGTACAATCTTTATGCTGCCACAGCACCAATTATTCGTGGTACAGGTTTGTGAAGGAATGCTTTCAGACTTGAATCTGATTAGATTTAGAATCCTCCTGCTACTGGTGGTTTCCACTCCCTTCACTCTCTAAGGAGGGACAACTTTCCAGTTTTCTGACAGAAAGAAAAGACAGCTACAGCACCAAGAGGTCTCTAATGAGCCACCTTACATGACCGTGTCACACAGTGAAGGTTTAACATCTTTCTGACACATCCATGCTAAGATCAAATTCTGCACCTCACTGGAAAAGCATCCAGTGCAATGGGCTAAGACTTCAAATTCATATCCTAGAGTTTCTTGAGGTACAGACTGATTTGCCTCTGAGATCCAAGGAATTTGAAGGAGAAAAAGAAAATGTCCCCATTTCACAGAGAAAGAGAGAGTTCCTCCCATCTCTGTACTTCGAAGTGGTAAGGATGGTGCTAAAGGACACTGGAAGTATTTAACTTGCTTTGAATTTCAGGATATTCTGGTCCATAAGACACACTCTGAGCACTTGGTGCCCATTGCTTGCATCAAAATATTAAGTGCAAAAGGATCCTAAACAGCCAGGTGATCCCAGCATAAAGCTGGTGTCATTCGCTGCTAGGAATTTAGTCCTGAACCAGAAATACCAAGCTGCAGCTAGGCAAGTAAATTGAAACTCCTGTGCCTGCCTAACTCATCACCAGCTCTGAGAGCCAACCTGCTGGAGATGAATGAGAAGGCAGACCACAACTACACTGAGCAATGTCATAAAATGATCCCAGCTTACTCATTTATTATTCCTGTTACTAAGTGAGACCAATACTCAGCTCCCAGAAGTTCCCTGGGAGCTCCCAACCCGAATCTGAACACGACAGGTCCAAGGGTGAATCAGCACTGCGTTCTGGTGCAGTGGACTGCCTCTGGGCTGCCTTGATGCAAATCCATGCTCATGAAAAATCAATCTCTTCCCAACATTTCTCACCTGCCCAAAGGCTGCCCGGGCATGCTCAAAGCCACCCACTTGCAGTCTTTTTTTGAAGACATCGAAAGGGTAGGTGAGGGTTTTGCTGAGGATTCCAGCACAGCTCCCACAGATGAGATTTTTCATGTTGCCTGAGAAGCAGAAACAAGGAGAGGGGGAAAAAAAAAGAGTTATTAGCAGGGAGTTCTGATTAAAGCTCATCAGAGGTAAATAAAAAAACCCAAATCACTTCTTACAAGAAGGAAGGCCAGAAAGGCTCTTTGAGGTCACACAGAATTGTTTAGGCTGGAAAGGACCTTTAAGATCATCGAGTCCAACCATTAACCCGACGCTATCAAGTCTGCTGCTAAACCATGTCCCACATGCACCACATCCTCACAGCTTTTAAACACCTTCAGGGGTGGTGATTGCACCACTTCCCTGGGCAGCCTGTTCCTAGGCTTGACAACCCCCCAGAGAGAAAATATAGAATAGAATAGAATAGAATAGAATAGAATAGAATAGAATAGAATAGAATAGGACAGGACAGGACAGGACAGGACAGGACAGGACTGGACCAGGTTGGAAGAGACCTTCAAGATCATCGCGTCCAACCCATCAACCAATCCAATCCACCTAAACAACTAAACCATGGCACCAAGCACCCCATCAAGTCTCCTCCTGAACACCTCCAATGATGGTGACTCCACCACCTCCCTGGGCAGCCCATTCCAATGGGCAATCACGCTCTGTATATATTTGACGATGCCGAACCTCAAACTCCCCTGGCACAACTTGAGGCCAAGTGCTTACCTCCATTCTTTCCTTCAGCTGGAAGCACCCATTCAGAAAACTGCTGCAGGATGTTGTAGAAGGAGAACTGGAAGCCAGCATATGGAAAGACAGCAACTATTGTGGGGGTCAGACCCCTATAGAAAGTCCGAGGCCCTTCTGTCTGGTACATGGTCAGCACTGCATGGCGGAGGTTGTGATAGATCTGGAGAATAAAGAGAGACTGACTCGAGCAAAACAGACTTCAAACCAGCAAACCAACAGCCAGCAATTTCCAGTAAAGAGGACAGGCATTTCCCACTGCCCAAAATACAACTGTCTGATTTTCAGCACAAAGAGATGAACCAAGCGACTCTGCACATTGTCACATAGTATCCTCAGCTAAGCACTTGTGACTCTTACAAGTAAGCTGACAGCCGTGACCTACCTCTGAGCCACAAGAGACTAATTAAAGGATGTCCCTTAGCTCTGCCTCGGCTGACGTTGTACCCTACAGCCAAGCTGTGCTGCTGAGGGGAACAAACAAGGCACAGAGCCGAGAGCTGCGGCCTGAGACCACCTTTGGCCACTTTTAACAGCTCTGATCGCTCCTACAACAAAATTTATCCAACATATGTTGTGATTCTACTGCAGGCTAAGTCACAAATCATGAAACAGCTCTGATACAAAACCATATGAGTCTAGTTATTACAGGCCTAATTAGCATGGAGATCAATTCTTGCACAAAAAAGAGCATGAAATACAGGGGAAAGGTGACTGGTTTCAAATAGCATCCCCACCATTATCCAAACACGACTCTGCAAGTGGAAAGTTTCAAACACACAATGTTCTACAGCCTGGAGCATGCATGCCATAAATGGCCAACAGCAGGAATGAAAATTGAGTTATCCTGGTAAGGGCAGTTTCTCCTCCTGGATCACCTGTCAGGAGTCAAACACAAGCAGGAGCAGCCAGATGTCATTCAGGAAGCTGTGTCAACAGCACAGGGGGGGAGCTTGGCAACACCACAAACACTGCCCAGAAACACCACCTGCTCCTTTAGGCTTTTCAAACCTCCTGTGCTCACACAGGTGAAATATTGCTGGTGCTGTGTGAAATAATTGGCTTGGATTCGAAGGGACCTTAAAGATCATCCAGCTCCAACCCCATGCCATGGGCAGAGACGCCTCCCACTAGACTAGAGCTGGACACAGCACTACACGTGAGGTCTCCTCAGAGCAGAGGGGCAGGAATCCCCTCTCTCCATCTCTGGCCACTCTTCTTCTGATGCAGCCCAGGCTGCCCTTGGCCTTCCTGGCTGCAAGTGCCCAATGTTGACTCCTGTCCAGTTTCCAACCCACCAGCACCCCCAAGGCTTTCAGTGCAGGGCTGCTCTCAACTCATTAGCCACCACCTTGCATTGAGATCTAGGATTGCCCCAACTCAGGTACAGGACCTTGCACTTTGACTTCTTGAACCTGATGAGATTCTCTTCAGCCCATCTATTCAGGTCCCTCTGGCTGGCACCTTGGCTGCAGGATGAGGCCTGGCTGAGTGCAGGCAGCCCTCACCTTGCACCCCTGGAAGCCCGAGGCATACCTTGGGCTCGCCCTGGGCAGCGAAGCGGGTGCGCAGCGTGTCGACAGGCTGAACGGTGACGGTGGCGGTGCAGGCGGCCAGCCCCCCGCAGACGAAGTGCACGAAGGACCCGCGGGCGTCATAGGAGGTGATGTTGTGCACCAGCTTGGTCAGGCTCTCAAACGCCATGAACTTTCCAGAGACAGACACACACACACGGATCAACTCCTTGACCTGTCTGACTGACACCCAGCTTCCACTCCCCTCCTTCCACCAAGAAGGCTCCACCCACCGCCTGTAGCCTCTCTGTCCTTCAAAAGTCCTCCCCGGCTTGCAACCTGTTGCAGCTTTGTGTGCTCAAAGGATACATCGTAAAAAGCACCCAGCAGCCCCGGGGGTGCTGGAGATACTCTGATCCCTGACACTCCTGCTAAAGCTCGCACTTAGGGAAACCTCTGCATGCCCTGAAGAGTATTTGCTGCATTACAGCTATGCTGTCCACTGCTCCTTCAGCTTCTCCTTGCAAACCATGTTGTTACTGCTGACAAATCCAGCACAACAACGGTGTCCAAAACACCCTCAGCAGCTTATTTTTTTTCACTAACTTGCTCTTAAGGTGACAGTATGAACCAAAGCAAAAAAAAAATACACAGGCCTGGAAGATGAGCAGCTAAGCTAAATGTCAGGAACAAACAGGGCTTGTCTGTGACACCTGATACAGCCAGCACTCGGTTTACTCTAGCTATGCTGCAGGCTGGCCAGGCAGGCTGCTCAATAAGCTCAGCAATACTAACTTTAGAACTGTACAGCTACACATCTGCAAGACTGCAGCTGGATTGCATCAGTACAGGGAAAACCTGCACCTGCCCGCACAGTCAGTCTGAAGAGGGGCAAAGCAGAACCCTGTCTACATGTGCTGGGCCCAGATGGTGTCTGGACACCTTACCTGAACAGCTCCATAGCCAACTGAAAGGAACTGAGCAGGAACATGGCCCTTCCAGAAGGCTACCAACCCCTCTTCCTGGAAGATGCGTTGTACAGCTTGCAAGATGCCATGATACTTA
The DNA here is from genome assembly GCF_014839835.1 of Dryobates pubescens. Taxonomy (NCBI): domain Eukaryota; kingdom Metazoa; phylum Chordata; class Aves; order Piciformes; family Picidae; genus Dryobates; species Dryobates pubescens. The sequence continues at coordinate 17,679,501 of NC_071631.1, read as the reverse complement.
GCCCCTGGGTTTCTGGAGGAAAGCTGCTCAATCTGCAGCTAGAGGGAAACAGGGAAAATATTTTCAATTCCATGTCACATTTCAACAAGACTCAAGTGTCCAATTCAGGAATTCACAAGCCTAATAGCCAACCAGCATGGGAGATGATGCTCTGCCTCCCCACGGTATCACATCTGCAGCTGACTGAGATGTTATTTACATGGGGCTCTAAAAGAATAAAACCAGGCATGCAACTCAAAGTAGGGATGATGGTGAAACAAAAACTCATTCAGAAAAGCAGAGAAAGAGAGAACAAACTATGAAAAATACAAGATACCATTCAAACACACAAGTTGGGTTAGATAAACAGCAGCAGTGGACTTTGCATAACCTGTATCCAATGTAGGTGAGGGCTGCCCAGCAGATTTAGCGCTCTCTGCTTGCACAAGCGAGCTGTTCACCCAGGACATGACCAGCTCTCTAACAGGCTCTTTCACCCCTTGTCCTCAGAATGCCATGAAGCAGGTACCTGAAAGCGGATCTTGATGACATCCAAGGGACTGACAAGGACCCGAGTGACTAAGCCAGATGCTGATCCTGCTACAGCTGCTTCCACCGTGGAGACGCACCTGGCCTCAGGGTCATAGCCAACCATGCCTGCCTGGTGTCCCCGCAGCCTGGGCAGGGGAACAAGGGCATCAGTGAGCCTTCCCCAGCTGGGAGGCTCCTTTCCATACCAAGAGTCTCCAGCCTCACCCCATAAACTCCTTCCTCACTTCAAGAGCCAGAGGCACCCTCCCTCACCCCAAAAGCTACAGAGACCCCTCCCAGCCCAACCCCCTCCCGCACCCCAAGAACCAGACAGCCCCATTCTCACCCCAAACGTCACACAGACAGCCCCGTTCTCACCCCAAAAGCCACACAGACAGCCCCTTTCCTCATCCTAAGCACCACAGAGACACCCTTCTCACTCCATGACCCTTCCTCACCGAAAAAAATCCGCAACTCCCCCCCCGCCCCGTCCCACGACCGCTCCCCAGCCCAGGACAGCCTCCCTTCTCCCTACAAGCCCCTCAGCAGGCACCGGAGGCTGCCGCTTCCCCGCCGCGGGCCCCGCCGCGCTGCCTCACCCGCTGCCGCCGGCGCCCCTGCGCCTCCATGCGCCTGCGCGCCGCGGGGGCCGCTGGGAAATGGAGTCCCCCGGGCCCCGCCCTTGGCACGCGGGTCCGAAATGGCGGGTCCGGGACCCGAGCGCTTGGTACCCCTAAAGACAAGGGCTGCATAGGCAGCCGTGCGCTCCAGCTGGCAGTGAAACAAGCAGGGATTGAGGCTTGTCATGCAGCCCTGCTGCTGCCCCCGTCCCACCCCCTCCATGCTGGTGAGGGGAAAGAGAATCGCCCCCAAAGGACCCACTGACAGTAGCTCTGCCACCAGGGCCTTGCCCTTATACAGTCATAGTAGCAACACACGTTTCTTCTCTCCATACAGCACAAGGAAAGGAAGATAAACTTTGCAGTAGATACCTGAAGTACAAATAACACAATTTAATCAAAATGTGTTGTTTACAGCATTACAATACAGCCAAGAGCTCCAAACCATGCTGCAAATCGGCTTTGCCTTGACTTCACACAGTGGCAAACAAAGAACCATAGACTATCCAGGCACTTCCAAACAACCACAGCCTGCTTGGCTGTGTCTCTATTTGAGCATAATCACCAAGACAATTGTTAAAGACCAATCCAAACCCTCCTCTGGGCCTTTTCCTTTTGTATACTAAGCAGACTACAGAATTCACAGGTGCTTTCTGACCATCAGCAAAGGCCGAGGAGAAGCTGCACAGCCAAGACTGGCAGCTCCTGACAGGTAACCTGCCCACAGACCTCATTAGCACAATGGAACAGTTCACTTTCTTCATGCAACGAAAGCAGAAACAATCTGTGAGGCACTGATCAAGCAGAGCAACAGCCTGAGCCATGGTGGTTGTGCTTCCACAAGTCATGCCTCCATCTTCTCTCTTATTTCACCAGAAGTAACTGGTGTGCTGCTCTCCACCACTGGCTTCTGATGACATTACAGTCTGTACCACAGGTGCACGTGGACAGGTCAGTAAAAAGCCGAGAAAAACACCCCCACAGAAGTGCTGCCCTCCCACTGTTTATAGATACATGGCGTTCAGTCCTGAAAGCGACATGATCATTCCCATCCTCTCTGCTTGCTACTCACAATGCCACACCTGCCAAATGACGTGGCTCTCCACCGACTTAACGAATCCAGCCACAGAACCACAGAACCGCTGAGGTTGGAAGATACCTTTGAGATCACCAAGCCGAAGTGCTCGCCTACAGCTCACAATCCCACTGAGCCACTGCTATTCCCTCAGCACCACATCCATGCATTTTTAAAAAGCCTCCAGGGATGGTGACTCCACCTCCCCAGGCAGCCTATTCCAGTGCCCGAGAACCCTTTCCGGGAAGAAATTGCTCTTAATATCCAGCTGAACCTTCCCTGGCACTACTTGAGGCTGTTTCCTCTTGTCCTAGTGCTTGTTGCATGTGAGAAGAGACTAACTCCCCACCTGACTCCAGCCTCCTTCGAGGTCTCTCGTCAACCTCCTCTTCTCCAGACCAAACAACCCCAGGTCCCTCAGCCCTTCTTCACAAGACTTGTGTTCAAGGCCCTTCACCAGCTTGACATCCTCCAGCACCTCAACCTTCTCAGAGAAAGCTGCCCAACAGATTGAACTACATCTATGCTAAACACTGAGGAGTCCAAGCACACCAGGCCAGAGCACCCCTTACAGCTTTTCTCTCCCATGGCAATTTAACATCCTCCAAATTAGCTCGGCCAGTCGTATTTTTGGTCACTTAACTGAAATAACAGACAGATGCTCAAGTGAAGAATTCAATGTATATTTATTATTCACAGTTAATTACTATCTACCAAATGCTGCTGCAGAGTTAAAGGATTAAGTACATAGGCCTTTTTTTTTTTTTTATTTAAACACTGATTTTTTTGTTTGTTTTTAATATATATACACACACAAGACATATGTCTGCAAGGCTGCATGATATACACCAATTCCAAAATAAGGAAACAATCAAATGGTCCAGGTGTAGAATGCCATAGATTCCTTTTTCCAATCACTTTACAAAGAAGGAAGAAAGTGAGTGACAGCTAGCAAGGGAGGGGGGGGGAGGGGGGAGAAAGTAATGCTCTACAGGATAGCTCTCTCTTTCATCTGCTGGAAAATTAAAAGTGTAAGGCAAAGTCCATCTCAGGAAGAAAACATTTGTAACACTTCAGTACAAAAAAAGGCACCCTCCAACAAAAGATTGCCCGTGCTTGGGCAGGGCGGGAGGAGATCTCCGCTGCAGGTTTCGGGTTCGTTGGTGGGGTGAAGGGGTCCAGCCAAACGGCCACCAAAAGGAACAAGAACGCAACTGAAGATTGGCACAGAGAGCGCTGCAGCTTGATTGCTTTCCTGTCCATCCAATTTAATGTCACACACTGCTCTGGTGGAGGAGCAAATGGCCACGAGAAATGCCATTACGGTGCGGGGTGGGGGATTACAGTCATCACACAGCCTGCTGTGAATGGGGAGTAGGGGGTGGGGGGGGTGGGGGGGGAAGAAAAATCTACTTCAACAGTAACACTGACCTGAGGAGGGAGGAGAAACTGGAGAACAGTGATGCCAACCCCACTTTTCAACAGTAACACGACTGCAAATATTCCCTATCCAGGCCAAAGAGACAGGCTGATTACATGCATCACGTAGAAACATTCACTAATAGCATAAAGTTGTGTTTTTTTTTCAAGCACTATTTCTTGAGGTTTCTCTGCATTATAAAGTTTTCCATCAAAGGAATGTACATTTTACAGGACATGTCAGGGCTATTATTTTTCAAATTCCCCCTACCCCCCCCTCCCACCCCCCCCTTCCCCAAAATATTCTTCCTCCTTTTCCCTGGTCATAACTTCCCCCTTCCTCTTACTTTTTGAAGCTCCTGGTCGCAGCTCCTCAACTCTGAGCAGCCCAAAGTGGCCACCCGGAACACCTCGATTTTTACTTTGCTTGGAACAAGGGAAGTTCACAACAGTAAGACAAATCTGAAGATGAAAGCTCCATCTCTGGAGATTTTGCTCAAATGTCCATTGATAAAACCACCCTCCTTTACACCCTTTTTCCCCCCAAAAAAGTATTTATTTACACATAGGCAGAAAAAACCAAAAACCACAACCCCACTGAAAAGCTCTGGACTGTCCTTTTAACTTAAAAATAATAATAATTAAACAAAAAAAAAAAAAAAAAAGAAGAAGAAAAATAAGGGAAAGGCACTATGGAAAAAATTACAGAATGTGCTCAACCGTACACCTTTTAAGAAAAACCAAAAGAGCTGTCAGCACAGCATCAACAGACTTCAGTTGTATGGTGGAGTTTCTCAAAGCAGCTCTGTGACTCAAAAGGAAAACAACAAAGAGAACGAAAAAAAAAAAACTAAAACAGAAAGCCACACAACTCTTCTCCCCTTCCCTTGCTTGGAACCTGCTGAGCTTCGGAAGAAAGTGCCAAAGGAGAAGAGAGAAAAATTAGATGAACGCCTCATCTTTCCCAGGCAAGAAGAGCTGAATCTTGAAGGCAAAAGCAGAGACTGGTGATTTTTGTTGTTTAAGATTCCACCCCCCAACCCCCACCCCTAAAGGCAGGACTGTGGATTTGGTTCTTCTCTCACATCCCTTCATGCCAAAATGAAGACCGTTTGCAGAGAGAGAAAAATACCAGCAGAGTTTCTCCCTTTTCCTTTAACTGCATGGCTAGGACTTTATATGGCATTAAAACTTCATGCACTGATGGGACAGAGGAGGAGGGGAAAACAAAAAGAGTGAATGAAAGGGGGTAACCCAGGAGCAGCTGAGGAAATTTGTTACTTTTTTTTTTTCTCTCTCTCTCTTTCTCTTTTTTAAAGACAAGTTTTGGTGTGTAAGTTGAACTCTTCCCCCCCACCCCACCCCTGAAGTTCCGTACTGAGTGAAGGAAGGATCACCTCATGGAGAGAAGGTGACTCAGGTTTTTATCGCCGTGTGATGTTAGGTCACTGGCTGCAGTTAGGTTCTGTATGTGTATTTACTGTTTCTCTGGTTGCTTTAAATAATCTCTAATATTTCTCTCTAGATGTTCCGGTTCACTGGGGTCACATAGTTGCGTGGAAACATGCCCGTCTGTCCGTGGCAGGCTCCCTTCCACCAGTTGGGGTCAGAATTGTCAAGGACTTGGATAAAGTCTCCGCGACGGAAGCCCAGCTCTCCTTCCTCTTGGGGATCAAAATCAAACAGGGCCTGAACGTATGTGGGTTGCTGAAAGAAGAAAAAGATACACAAAGTGAGGATCGTTTGCAGCGCTCCAGGCGCCTCCTCCCTCAGGCAGGAGGCTTAGCAGCAAAGGTTTGGGCTGCTTCGTTTCGCTGGGCTGAAAGGGTTCTCAAAGACTGGAACAGGCGGTTGAATCTTCATCCCTGGAGGTATTGAAAAGCCTCAGAGAGAGAATCATAGAATCAACCAGGTTGGAAAAGACCTCAGAGATCATAAAATTCAACCTCACAGGTGATGCTGAAGGACAGGGAGGAGGGAGAGACACTGTTTACAAAAGCCTGTAGCGACAGAACAAGGGGCAATGGTTTGAAATTAGAGAAGAGCAGATTTAGATTGGATGTCAGGAGCAGGTTCTTTGCCATGAGGGCAGTGGAACACTGAACAGGTTGCCCAGGGAGGTAATTGAGGCCACATCCCTGGAGACATTCATGGTGAGGCTGACAAGGCTCTGGGCAACCTGATCTAGTTGAGGATGCCTCTGCTTACTGCAGAGGGGGATGGGAGAGAGTATGATGCGGGTTGGAAGGGACCTCTGGAGATCATCCAGTCCAATTCTCCTGCTAAATATACAACATGATATACAAAGCTCCCCCTAAAAACTGGATGCTGGCATTAAGACTCTCCAGGATCAAGTAGTGCTGTCACAGCTCATTTTGCCTGGTCAGCAAACGCTTCCATTCTTACAGTAAAGCTAACAGTTCATTTAAAATGCATCTGTACTCTTAAAATCATGAGGCTAAGAAGGTATCTTCATCCTTGTCAGACAGATGTTTTCTCATCCTGTCTTATCACTGACCAAAAGGTGCAGACTGGTTACACAGACAAATTAGGGCAAAGGGTGCCCATAGCACCTGGAGAGCAGCATGAATTCCACAGCCCTGGTCTTCAAGCTAGAACTAGAATGCTGCACATGGAAGCAAGATGATTTAGCCAATACTGACCAAAAAAAATTATAATTCCACTTACATGCAACATAACATTCTGATTGCCCTGGGAAATGGAACAAAACAAAGAGCTACCTAAGCACAAGCTGCTCTGCTGGCACTTAGCATGGTTTTTGGTTTCTCTTAACACTAACTAGATCCAAACCAGAAGGCTTGAGCTGTTCCATATGCCCCTACCTGTAAATACCTCTTCAGGAAAGACCAGGACCAAAACTTCCCTGGCTGCTGAGGGATACAGTTCTGGCTATGAACCAGTACAATTAAACTGTTCTTTCTTACTGTGTGTTAGAACCCATTTGTAAGTCACAGCAATCAGGTATTTTCCTGCAACAGTATCCATAAACAAGCCAAGAGTTGAAGCAGCAGCAGCAATAACACTTTGCCAGAACTGAAAACAAGACCAGGGAGTTCTCAGGTAGGCTCTGCACAGCCAGCCAGATTATTTACCAGTGGAGAAGGGAAGACTGAGAGGAGCTGATAAGCTCAATGCTTATCACCATCTAAAGGAAAGGGGTCAAGAGGATGGGGCCAGACCTTTCAGAGGTGCCCAGTGACAGGATGAGTGGCAACAGGCAAAAACTAGAACCCAGGAGGTTCTGCCTGAACATCAGGAAAAGCTATGCTGTGAGAATGCTGAAGCCCTGGAGCAGGCTGACCACAGAGGCTGTGGAGTCTCCTCTGGAGAGATTCCAAACCTGCCTGGACATTGTGATCCTGGGCAACCATCCTGTAGCAGGGAGTTTGGACCGGATGATCCCCCTGAGGTGCCTTCCAACTCACACCATGCTGGGGATTCTAGCTGCAGGATCTAAAGATGCACTTCCATCCCTATTCATTTACTCCAAGTTGCAATTCAGGTTCAGACCATGGCTGTGACAGCCTGAACAGTGCACTCCATGAGGACATTTCTCTTACCTGTGGCACCTGTTCAATGTCCCGGAGAAATATTTGCTGGTTCCTGGAGACAGATGTGGATCTGTGATAATCTACCAGCTCGTTCAAAGAATTGAACTTCACCACCCAGAGGAAATACTTGCCAGCCCCATCTCTGAGCACCTTAAAGTGCTGCACATCATTTCCAAACCTGTATGGAAAGAACAAAGAACACAAACCAGCACACCCTTAATCACAGAGTACTTCTCCTTTGGGATCATCAGCACAAAAAGGTCCTTCAGGGCACAATGAAAGCTGACAGTGCCACTGGTAATACAGATACCAGTTGGCTGCTGTTAAAAAAAGATGTCTGAAAACCACTTGTCAACTGCATTTTCCAGAAATCAGTGATCAGAGAGATAGAAGCCAAGAACTGAATGTAGTTGGAAGCAAATCCTGCAAGCTACACCTGACCTTTTCTGCCAAGATGACTTCGGTTTAAAACCAGCTCTTCAAACCACTCTGAATCTGCAGAAGTTTGAGGCCTTTATTCATAAAGGATGTGTCACAACCCTCTGTGGCTTGGATCACTTGAACTATTTCAGCTTTTTATTTTACACAGCGTTGTAGCTGGCACCCTGTACTTGGGCTTCTTGAGGTACATATGCAGTCACCTGAGTCACTGAAGACAGTACACAGAATTCCTAAGGAACAGGCTATGGCCCTTGCAGTACAAATACAAGGTAACATTGATGTAGCTGCTCCATGGTGTCTTCCACTCCACATTGCCAAATACAAGCTCTTGAAGTCAGGCAGCACAAATGCCCTGGTTTAGCTCTTCACATGCAGCAATTTCCCAACTGACCTGAGCCAGTTTAGGTTTGTGCTATTCTTGCTATGGTCCTGCACTTCTTAGTCCTTCCCTCACACAGCATCACTGGCTCTGTGATAATGCAATCCACAAGCACCAGTCCCATTATAGGAAAACACTGCCACAGGGAAGGTAGGAGTGCATCTTGTGGCAGCCAGTGTGGACCTAGGCAGAAGCCTACCTTGCAGAACAACCCCAAGACTCCCAGATGTTCAGAAGGTGATGCAACTTCTGTGCCAACAATTCTTTCTGACAAATGATGGCACCCACTAGAAGCTATTTTCCCAACATTTTATCCTGACTACAGAGGAACTGGGAATTTCCAGGTGAATGGCACCTCAGTCTTTTCACTTCATCACTTCATTCAAAACCACTGAAAGCAGAAGAAAACTGCTCCCCACTTGGCATGCAGCAGGGCTTCTGTGTTGGCTGAAAATGTAGACACTATCTTGGCTGCAAAGGTCATGCAAAACATCTCCTGAATACCACCCCTGCTCTCCTTTTTGCAGCCTGAAAGCTTCTGACCATTTCAGATCCTGCAGATCACTGTTTAGGAGAAAGATTTTTCTAACTCAAACAATGAAAAAAACCCCAAACCAAAACAACAGAAAACCCAGCTGAGAAATTACCACCAGGTGGCAATGCTAAGCTAAGAGGCAGGCAGAGCTTTGCTCTCCCAACTGTGTTTCTTCAAGGAATGCACTTTCTGGAATGAAGCTTTCATTCATCTCTAGTGTTCCAGCTCTGATGATTGGATCCCAGACAGAAATACAAACGTCTCTAATAACCAGTGGCTTTAATCCAGTTTGTTGGCATGACTCAGTGCTGCTGTACTGAAGGACAAAAACTTGGTTGCAGACCAAGGATGACCAGGAAAAAAACCCCAACACATCACTGGTAGCCACAGAAAACAGAAAAGTTGGACTTGTGCATAAATAATCCAAAAAGTGTTGTTAGGACTCTAAAGAAAAACATTTTTCATTTCTGGTAGGAAAGGGGAAGATTATAGAAAATATTTTAAAAGCTAACATCAGCTGCTGAGGGCAGAATCCCTCCCACCCCTAACTCACATTTAATTATGTAATACACCCTTTAAAGTTTCTAACACCTCCACTTCACTGTGAGTTGAGATGGGCAAGACAGGCAGCATGGCACTGTGTGGGCCATGGCTACCTAGCAGGAACTCCTGCTGGTTAACAACCAGGACTTCTAAAGCATGAGAACTGCTCCTCCTCATTGATACTATTAGACTCTGCACCAATGTGGAATGTACCTGTGAGAGAGGGAACAGGCCTCTGTTTCCACAGCTCATGTCCCAGTGCCTCAATATCCCCAAAGCATGTGCCAAGCAGACATGAAAAATATGCTTGGAGGTGTTGCACTACCCAGAGAGAAGACAGCGTAGGAATTTACACTGCAGGAGAGGAAGGAAAGAGGAGAGCAGAAAACAAGTGGCTGTACAGAGGAGAAATGGGATCCACAAGCAAACCAACAAACCACACCTGGGACTAGATGAGCCAGACAGCAATGTCCACCAGCTCAGCCCTGTAAGCTCATTACAAACCAGAGTGTACACAGTTGTGCTATTTGAGAAGGAATAAATGAGTATCACTGGAAGAACAGGAATGCTACAGGGCATACGGAAGATGATTCCTGCTCCTCAGCATTGACAATCGCCTCACGAGTCCAACTGAGCAGTAGATGGCCTGATTACCACACACACTTGCTTCAGGGCATTACTTACTTGACTGAGAGGGAGAAGTCCCCCGGAGCGCTCTCACTCTCTCTGATGAGGAAGGCACCATCGTGTCTCTGTTTGCCTAACATCTCCTCAGCCTTTGCTCGGGGGATCTTCCCAAAAAACCACCTGGGTAGTGAGGAAAAGAAAACAAGAGTTTTCATCATTTCATGGAAGAGCCCTGGGTACTCACACAGAGATGAAATTATTCCTAACACCAATAACCACACTGCACCTCCCTCCAACACAGGCTGCTGAACCACGCAGCGTTTCACAACGTTTCATCCTGACAATGAAGCAACTGTGACTTGATAAGCAGGCACTTGCAGTAGCCCTATTTCACCTAATTTAGCAAAGCAGAGATGTGGTAAGAGAGAAATCCTCAAATTACAGGATTTGCTTTCAGAGGTGGGAAAATCATGCTCAAAATTTCCCACATTATTATGCACACTGTTTTGCACCCAACTGTATCTGTGAGTTAGGACAACAAGAACCTACTGTACATAACTGCTTCACAGCAAAGTCCTGCTTTGGGACACTAAGACAATCACCCTGGCAACTGGCTACAACCTTGGACAAAGTTAGAATGTCTTCTGTGGTCTGCACTGTTATCTTCATAACCAGGCCTCACACCCTAAGGCCAAAGAGATTAATGCCCAGCTCAAGCAAGAAACTCAAGTGCCTTCCTCTGTCACTAAGGAATAGTCTCATATCTCTACATGCACAGTTTTAATTGCCCAAACTGTATGATGCCATCAACTCAGAGACAAAAAAGCCACAAAGAATCCTGCACTGGTGACTGGGCACTACAAAACTTCCCCAAGATACAGCAGCATTTATTTCACTGTTAGTACCCAAAGATAATCAGTGGAAAGCAATTACACAATCTCATTATTACTTAATTACCTCTGCTTTAACCATTTTCTGCAGAGCAGAATATATAGAAAAATGGAGTTATTAAGGACTAAGCACAGAAACAGCACTATTTTAGTGGGCAGAAACCTTGTAGTAGTTGAAAAATGATAAAAAAGAAAAAATGAAAAAGAAAACAGTGCTTGCAGATTGAAAGGGAAACACTGGGAGTTCACTCACAGGTTTCTCTTCAGAAGCCTCACAGCTGTAGAAACAGGATCCTATGTGATTAACCCATTCTGCACAAATGCAAAGTGCACTTTAAATCAAAACCAATTCCTACTCTCACTTAGATCGAGTGGCAAGGCACAACTGCTTCAGCAGAGGAGGAGTGGCTGCATTCAGCAGCTGGTTGCTCCCTCAGCCTCGAGTTCAATCTGACCTCTAACAAAGCACCGTGGTCCACGACAGGGATCAGATGTCAGAAAGCTAAGGCAGGTGCGAGGAGTGGAGTTACCAAGCAAGAAAAGTTCCCTCAAGGTCTCCCTGCTTCACTGCAGAGGAGTGCTGAGCTGGACATGCAACTCAGTTCTAGGAAAGCTGCTGGTAATTCTTGGGTCAACAGCGAATTTTCTTGTCTCCTCCTGCAGTCAGGACAATCCCACAGCTTTCACATAAGCTGTCACATGAAATAACTGCACCATGGAAGCCACATCTGAAATCCCAGGCAGCTGTGCATAAATCCAAGCCATAGGTTGACCACCGCTGTGCACCGGAGGGTAAACCTATAGGCAACCAAATTATCAACGCTGACCACCAGCTCCTGGTCATGGGATTCTTACCCACATATGTATTTGCATTTCCAGACTAATCCAAGATTAAAGGCAAACAAGAGCTGAGTGGTAGGTCACAGAGTGTGGGAAAAGCAGAACCCTCCTCACAACCAAGAAAGTACAGCTTTCAGTTCTGACTAACAGATCACACAGGATAGAAGCTCTTACCACAGCCTATAACCATGCAGATGACTGACCTTAGAGGACAGCATTTAATAACAAGAGCTCCACTCACAAACTTCACTTCCTACAGTGAGGGTTTGGGGGCAGCAAGAAGAAAGAAGCTGCCTGAAACAGTCTTTCCTAGGAGCAGCTGAAGCTTTCACCTTTTAGGTCTTGCTAAAAGGAAGCTATCTCTAGAGGTAAAGGACCACAGATTACTTGATTACCATTCTGCAGCTATTGGCAGCCCTTGCTCCTCTCACTGGCTGTCTTCACTATCTGCTCACCATAGCAGGCTACACAGAAACATATCCCTGTATTATATCAAGGTCATGAGGCCACAGATGTATTTCTACTACATGCAACATACCAAATAAAACAACCCTAGGACATCCCCCTTGTAAAAGGAGCATCCAAAGCATTTAACTACACAGCTCCACTTTGGCACTGAGAATGATACATCTGTTTCCATGACCACCTAAGACATGTTTTATTCCCTTTCAAGTCTTTTTGTGTACTTGTTATCCCATGGAATGGAAAAGAAAAGCTTTTCCCCACAATCATCCTACTTCCAGTTATCACTGGAAGTGCTTTTCTGGGGGGTGGGGGTGTTGCATCTGTGCCACTTCTGGGTACCCAAGGTGGTGGTAGAGGCTGTGTCTACTTGTCTCTCACTGCACTCTGCTGCATTCAAAAATCAACCAAGAGGCACCATGTGATGTGAAACCCAGGACTCAAAGGTAGCATTTGGTTTCCTGGGCTGTTGGCCCAGTTTTCAGAAAGGGAATGAAGTCCTGGATTTTGCCTCTGACCGATGCTGCATAAAGCAAGCTTTGCATTATGACTTCAGATATTATGCCACTGTGCTTGTTTACAAAGTGTTTTAATTCTGTTTAGTTCTCAAATAACTCTCAATTACTCACATGGGACTTGGAAATTAAAGCCTCACCTTAAAAAAAATAAGGAACACACCTCAGTCATGAAGGAAAGCCTCCAAGAGCTCAACAGAACATCTATGATCCTTCCTGAAGCCTCAGAAATACATCAAATTTCCCCCCTAAATTTTACTGAATCACTACAAAGTACCAATGTACACTTTGATTAAAAGAAGTAACACTTCCAAACTAACAGCATCATCAAATTCTTCATTTCTTCTGCCAGCTGTTTCTGAGTCACTTTAAATAGAAAGTCTAAAGATCTTTCACAGTTCTTAAAACTCCCCTGCAGTTTTGGGACCTCACCACTCCTTTAGACCTTCAGAATAAAAGGAGCTTGAATTCTAAATATAAATAAGATGAAAAGAAAAAAACCCTCCCATAGATGAAGGAAGCAGAGTTATTTTTAAAGACTACAGCCTACTTAAGACCACATTTGTAAAGGACCAGAAGCCTTGTGCATGTCCAAGTCTGCCACAGGGGTGGGAGGAGGGGAAATCACCAAGAATTACTGTCAAAAATCCCACATGCGGAAGCAGGCCAAAGAAGTGGACTACAACACTTCCACAGCTTCCCTGCTGAAGGGCTGAGCTTGGTAAGAGAGCTTTCCAGTTAGCTTTGCAACGTAGGTGAAAACTTGTCCACTCAGCACTGCACAAGCAAATCCAGGCGCTGCTGCTGCTGCTGCTGCACTAGAGGGAGATGCAGTGGCCAGTACACCACAGAGCTCTCACTGCTCTCAGGCTCACTTCAGCTGGCAGTGTGGTAACTCCTGGCTTTACTCAGCACAACGTTTTAGTTTGGCTGACTTCCTCCAGAAAGTCACAACAGCGCCAAGCGAGACCACAGCAATACCTTCAAGAGAAAGCCGATTAAGAGCACAGCCACTTGAGATCCATGCAGCAGGCTGCTCCATGAACAGCAAATCCTTCCCCTGCTCCTTGAAGGGGAAGGGAGAGCAGCAGTCCTGCCACTGAACTGCACTGCTCTGCCTCCACAGGAAGCCTCCCTGCCCAGAGCTTCCTGCAGCTCTTCTCGAGTATCATGCCAACGTCTGCTTGCATATTTTCTTTGTTAATTGATGTGGCAATTCAATTAACCCTTCAGATTCCTGGTGACTCAGCTGGTGACTCTGAGCCCCCCATCTTTCTTTCAGCTCCGTATGTTAACAAAGCAAACCCCAAGATGTACAAAATACAAGCAAGAAACAACGCTGCATTTAAGACCAGCTGTGGGGCTGAAGGATTTAGGGTCAGATCTCAGGACAGGATTTAAAGGCATCTTCAGTTGCTTTCTTTCCGAATCCCCTTGAAAAGCTCTTGTGCCACCATCCAACAATACAATTTGACACTAGTCTGAGAAAAGCAACATTCTCTTCCACTCCTGGTCGGCTGCCTGCAATTTGCCTTTTGTAGGACTACTCAGAGAGCTCTGCATGACAGCTAAACAAACACTATGCTGTAAAAACTTATGCATCATTTCCCAGGGTTGTTAATGAGCAGGGTAGTTAAGACTCCCAGCCCCACCGACACATGCAGCTAACTCCATCCAGCTGCCATCAGCAGTTTAAACCTCTTCAGAAAAGGTCACATTAACTTCACTTGAAAATCACTACCAACTTCACCCACTGGCAGGCTCACACACTGTTCATTCCCCTTTGATATCAAAAAGGGAAAACCTGGCAGCTCTGTCCCTCCAAAACAAAATACCACAGGTGATTACAGAACAAACTGAGCACCGTCATATCACAGGAGACATCACTGCAGAGTAACTGTTTTGAGAAGACATGTGATGACTCAAATCAACGAGAGAGAAATTGCAATGCACATTTGTGATCCCCAGTGGACAGCACCAGCAAGGAAAACCAAGCATGGTACTGCAGCAGACAAAGCTTGAAATGATTTCAGAATTTCCTTGGGCATCCTTGCTTCACATCTTGCTTGGCTGCACTACAGCAGCATTGCCTCCTCTCCTTGGGGCACACTCCCTCAGTAGCTTCCTTCTGCTATTTCAAAAGATCCCTTAGAAAAATAATTCTTGATTGAGCTGCAATACCTCTGTGATAATTACAGCCAATTAACAAATCAATCATCAGGTTTTGTGAGCAACTGAAACGCGATAGCTCATCATCAAAACTCTGATTACAGGTCTTGCTGCTTTTCTTCACTTTAAATCTGTTGCCCAGACCTTGCTGTTTTCTTGTTCAGGTGTTGAAGGATCTCAAAGGTTGGCAGAACCAGAGTTTAGTAGAAGACAGCAAAACCAACATGAACTGACACAAAGAACATAGCCAGTCATGAAATGCTGCTGTTATCACATGCTAGGTTCTTTGTGTCTAAGGGGAAATGTTCAAAGCAGTTACTCAAACACAGCTCTCTGGAGCTGCAAATCAATGCAGCTATACTTGTGTAAGAGTACAGACTCTGTGATGTTGGCCTGTTTTGTGAGGGAGATGTTGGACCAGAGGTTCTGTTCCGGGTCCTGTTCCATTTGAACAATTCTCAGGATGCAACACAGACAGAGTTCAGCTCAAACATCCTTAATCATTTTGCTGGTGAGCTGTGAATGCCACAATTTTTCCTCTTACCTGCTACACTAAGGCAAGCAGAGAATTATCACAAGAACACACACACTTGCATCATCATAGAATAGCTTAGCTTGGAAGGGACCTTAGAGATCATCTACTCCAACCTCCGTGCCATGGACAGGGACACCTCTCGACTAGACTTCATTGCTCAAGGCTTCATCCAAACTGGCCTTGAGCACCTGCAGGGAGGAGGCATCCACATCCTCTGGGCAACCTATTCCAGAATCTCACCACCTTTGTACTGAATAACTTCTTCCTAAGGCACTGTCTAAACGTACACTTCCCCAGCTTAAAGCCACTGCCTCTCCTGTCACTAGACACACTTGTGAAAAGCCACCCTCCAGCCTTCTTCTAGGCTCCTTTCAGGTATTGGAAAGCAGCTCTAAGGTGTCCCTGGAGTCTTCTCTTCTTCAGGCTGAACAACCCCAACTCCCTCAGCCTATCCTCATAGCAGAGCTGCTCCAGCACTTGGATCATCTTTGTGGCCCTCCTCTGCACTCACTCCAGCAGTTCTCTGCCCTTCTTATGATGGAAACACCAGAACTGGATGCAGTCTGACCAGCAGAGCACCAGAGCAACCACCAGAAAAGCTTCCAGAGCTATCCTGCCCTTCAGCTGTGATCTGAGTTACAGCAAACAGTACAGCCAGAGCTACAACTCAACAGGCATCCTCCAGCCATCCGTAGGTATGGTTTTGGTAGACGTTGCAAGGTGCACCTTGCAAACTATTTGGCAGCAAACCTTCCTTCTGTTTGAGAGGATGTGAAAAAGCAGTATTAGGGGTGGCCATCACCAAAGCTCTACTCACGGGTGTGGTTTCATTTCTATGTAGTTCTTGGGAATGAAGCCATCCTTGCCATTGAGCTCTGCCTTGTACCAATTCTGATCGCATTCTTCGTTCAAAACCTGAAGGAAGCAAACAGAAACATCACGTTATTTCTTCCTGTTCTGGTTTCTAAGAGTGCTCTTCTAAGATGAGCTTACGAAAAGCTGCTAGCCATCCTGCTCCACTGCATCTCAGGGGTGTTGTTCAGAGCTGTGGGGGAGCAAAAAGCTGGACGGGCAATTTAAGGCAGCCAAAGGATTCCAGTGCCAAATCCCCATGCTCGAGAATAAAGTCACGGTAAGTCCACAGGTACTTTTATCAAAACCAGACTGAGATCTGTGCCAAAGATAAGCTGGCTGCATAAGCAAAAAAATTCTGTTTGAAACCTGCAAGCCAGGAATCCCTGATTTGTTTTAATCATTTCTAATGATCTCTTTTTCCTGACTTCAGCTGATGAACCTGGTGCTTTCACCCAGCTTTGCTGCATCTGCACTGGTGGCATGCTGGGTTATGTTTAAGATTCCAGGCAACATCTATATTAGAGAGAATCACAGAATTGACAACATTAGCACAGGTCCAGCTGCAGATCCAACTGGCTGCTTCAGCTGGTTTTGGTGATACAAGTTAAAAGCAGGTTAAGTAGGATGGCAGAAACTGCCTTGCCTGTTGAGCGTTTTTATGCTAACAAAGCAAGTTAGACACAAACCAGCAGAGAAATCAGGTGAAAAAAAGCTGATTCTTTGAATTGCACCTCAAATACTGGGTTCAGTTTGGGGCCCCTCACTCCAAGAAGGACACTGAGGTGCTGGACTGGGTCCAGAGAAGGGCAACAAAGCTGGTAAGGGTTTGGACAACAGGGCTGGTGAGGAACAGCTGCGGGAACTGGGATTGTTCAGCCTGGAGAAAAGGAGGCTGAGGAGAGAGCTTCTGGCTTTATAACTCCCTGAAAGAAGGACGGAGCCAGGTGGGGGTCAGTCTCTTCTCCCAGTAACAAGGAACAGAATGAGAGGAAATGGCCTCGAATTATGCCAGGGTGATTTAGGTTGGACATTAGAAGAAACATTTACACCAAAAGAGTGGTTAAGCCCTGGAACAGGCTGCCCAGGGCAGTGCTGGAATCAGTGTCCCTGGAAGGGTACAAAAGACATGCAGATGTGGCACTGAGAGGCATGGCTTAGTGATGGACTTGGCAGTGTTGGGTTAACAGTTGGACTCTATGACCTTGGGAAGTCTTTTCCAACTTTTAAGATTCTATGATTTAACTTTTCCCCCCCCTTTTAAAAGGATACTGTTCTTCCTGTAACTTTATTCTAAAGATCAGGAGTTACAAGAGAGGAGCTCTTAATAGCATAAATAGGCAGCTTTACAACACACAAAATGATACTTCAAAGCACACTTGCTCTGAAAACTTCAAGGTGTTTTACTTTTCAGTGCTTTTCTGTCAGCTGGTAGAGTGCAACAGGCAAGCCTTGTACACTGCCTTAAAGCAGTCTCATCTTGAGTGAAGTAGTATTATGTTCTGTAAACAAAGCCATGCTATAGTTTGAAACCACCTCTCCTCAAAAAGATTTTGATGGAGTTGGAAGGAAACACTGCCCCCTCTCCCCCTTAAAATCAAGCACCACACCACCACTTTTCCCTGAGCACTTCCATTTCTCCTCAGCTATCTGAGGCTCTTTTTATTTTGACTTTGGTGGCAACGGCCAACAAAGAGCCTGATCTGAGCTTTTAAAAGAAAGAAGAAATACACTTAAAGCCTCGAGTCACAAAAGTATCACATGATTAGCACTGCCTGAATGCAGGAAGATGAGGAAATGTAAAGAGAAAGGCAACGTGAACACAGATCCAGAGATCACACAAAGTTAGGGTCAAGAGAGAACCTCAAAATCATCGCAAGCAATTATTGCTCTTTCTGACTTTTAGGGTGGGTTGGGTTTAGGCTTGGTTGTTGTTTTTTTTTGCTATCTCACTATGTTTCCTTTTTTGAAAGGGTGATGAGAAGAAAAAGGAAAAACAGACAAGAATTTGTCATTGTAGGCCTTAAAACTCTTCCAGCCCATGGGACTGCTTCAGAAAACTGAACTCTGAACATCCAAGTCTGATGCCACATACCAACACCCTAACCTGCCTCTTAGGAAAGAGAAAAACTCATCACCTACTGAAATGAAACCTGGTAAAGCACAAAGAGAAATGACTCAGTCTCTCCTCAGTGAATTCCAGTGCTTAGCAGTTACCTGGCTACTCCTTAACTCCCAGCCATAGAGGCTGATGGTGGATGTCCACCCCCCAGTGCCAGCACTTCCACAGGGCCACATCTACAGAACTTCAGCTGAGCAATGACATGCGTTTTACAGCCCATTTCAGGATGTTTTCAGTTGAAGAGACTTTAACACTTATGAGATCCTAAGTACTTTTATATGGATAGAAGCACCCAGGCTCTCTTTTGTGCAGCCACTACTTTGGGCTTCCACGTATCTATTTACAAGCGCTGTTTCAGCATGCATTGCAGTTCAGCCATTTAGCAAGGATAATCTGAGCACGGGTCATGAGCAGTTCAAGTGCGGCTCTGTTACAGGCTAGGAGGTAAAAGCCTGCACATGGAGAGTCGACGCCGATCAGCTGATGTCTGCTGCACTGCCTGGAAGCAGGAGAACGCTGCCCATCTCTCACAAGCACTGTCCTGACTGTGAGGCAGCACTGCAGAAACTATTCAACCCCACATCACCAAGTGAGGGCGGATGACACCAGCAGGCAGCTCTGAGCAGGAAAGATGGAGATTTAAAGCTGGTATGTTTAAAAAAAAAGTGCATTCATGAAGATTAGGGAGACAGAGGGCACAGGTTAAAGCCCAGATCTACAACTCAAGTCATGCAGAGACTTTGGCACATAGCGTGAATGGCCAGGAAGTTTGGTTGTTATGCAGCTCAGCCACCATCACTGGAGTCGTTTACAATACAATGGAACACAAAGATGAGCCATTCGGATGTGATTTCACATAAGGCGAATCCTCTGCCACAGCCTGCATTCCTTTATCAAAGCCGGCACAGATCACATCTTTGATAAGACTGTGTACTACAAATTCATTTCATTACCATCAGAGACCAGGTAAGGGCTATGGCAGAGGCTGCACTCCTCCCAAGAACAGAAAAAGCCCTGGATCAAGTGCAGCTTCATAGGAAGGATGTTACCCCAGATTTGTGCTTTCAGCGGTAGGTATTTTAAATGATCAGAAATTCTAATGCCCAAATGTAAATGACTTTAATGAGTTTTATCTCGCTCTGAAGATATGCTAATAGATTTGGAGGAGCCAAATCACAGAGGGCTTGGGGTACTCATTAAAGCTTGGCCAGGAGCCAAATACCAGCGCGGGAGCACTGCTGAGGCAGGCACTAAGCTTTGTGTCCAGAAGAGAGGGGGAAAGAAACCCCAAACTAGCTGGATAAAAGGCTTGGTGAGGTGAACTGCCTACACATACGCATGTACAACCTGTTCTGGGGACTTCAGCTGCAACAATGAATCCTCCCCAGCTCCCCCCCGCCTCCACCTTCAGTGGCTTTGTTTGCTCCAAGGACTTTTTCCTGCTTCACACCCAGGCGGTGTCACCGTCGGTTGTCCTTTCTAGGATCATTTTAACAAGCTGTCAGGGCTCCATGCACACCCTGGCAGACAGCCAAAGTATCCGTGCCCTACGTTATATACCAGAGAGCTTATACACACACAGCCAGCATGTAAACGGCTCTGTTTTCCTCCTCCTGGGTCTTTCGGTGTGCACTCTGGGACAGCAGCACATAGCCTTTTCGTTATGCAGCTCCACGCTCAAGGGGAGTCACCTCCACAACACAGCTACCTACAAACCCCCCTTTTTTTTTTTTGAACTGACAGTATTTCAGACGCTGCTGGAGCTATTCCCAATGCTTAGTCAAGCAAAAATGACTTGTACTGAAGAACCTTACATTCAGGACAGCTTCACAGTCATGTGGCACAAGGCTGGAATGCTTGTGGCTGCTATGAAGTTATGCAGCTATTATTTGTGAAGACACAGAATCACAGAACAGTAGAGGCTGGAAGGGATCTCTGGAGATCACCTCCAACAACTCCCTGCTAGCTCAGGTTTGCCTAGATCAGGTTGCACAGGATCATTTCCAGGTGGGTTTAAAATCCAGAGAAGGAGACTCCACAGCTTCTCTGGGCAGCCTGCTCCGGCACCCTCAAAGTTTCTCCTTTAAGTTCAAGTGAAACCTCCTGTGTTTTAGTTTGCACCCACTGCCCCTTGTCCTATCACTGGGCACCACTGAGAAGAGCCCAGACTCATCTTCTTTCCCTCCACCCTTTAGATATTGATCAGCACTGATAAGATCCCCTCTCAGTCTGCTCTTTTCCAGGCTAAAGAGCCGCAGGTCTCTCAGCCTCTCCTTGTAAGAGAGATGCTCCAGTTCCCTAATCACCCTCACGGCCTCCCTTAGACTCTCTCCAGCATTTCCCTGTCCTTCTTTAACTGTGGAGCCCAGAACTGTGCACCATACTCCAGGTGCAACTTCACCAGGGCAGAGTAGGAGGGAGGAGAACCTCTCTCAACCTGTTGGCTACACTGTTTTTAATGCAGATAAACTGCAGAACAGCTTTCAAACAAAAATGGGGCCACTAACATCCAGTTGTGAAATACAATTAAAAACTGAGTCTGGAACACATGTGAGGGCTCTGCACTGGTGTATCTGGCTCGGACACATCTGTAATGAAAGAGCTGGCTTTTAAGTAATGAAACCATTTTGCTGCAAAACATTTTAAGAAAAAGCATCCAGCAAATCCATCTCTCTCCTACCTCCAACTGGCCTCCAAGCCATTTCCAGATAATAATGAAGATTAAAATTTATCCCAGCCAGTCCTCTGCCTCTGAGGAAAAACACAGATTCTCCACTGAACCATGCTAAGATTTTCCCAGGCTTACCAAAGCTATAAAATTTAGTTGAAGTACTGCATGTGTCACTGGATTCTGCTTTGAAAACTCCCCCAAGTACAAATAAACACAGATAAACCAAGCAACAAAATGAAACGAGGATTTGCTGCTCCAAACTAAGACAGCCTTCAAAGAAATGGAGAAGGCACAAACATTTGTCTCAGCAATTGTTAAAAGCTGCTGCTCCTTGCATAGGTCAACACATAAAGCATTCCTCTGCAGCCAATCCCCTTGTCTGCTGTAGATCTAATCAACTCTATGCCAGAGTGACTCTTCCTTTCACACTGGGGCATCTGTGCCTGAGAGGAGGAAGAAGGAAGGATATTTTTAGCCTCTACATTTGAACACATACTGCCATGTGATGTGCTCAGTCTGCAGTCAGGCCTGTTTTACAGCGAGAGTGGCTCAAGTGCTGCCCGTCAGTTTCCTAGGTTGATAATAGATTTGTTATCAACAAAAGCCCATCTGTTCCCATGGAAGTGGAGAAAGAGGCACTGCTGAGGAGAGCCCAGTTCCCAAGTTTTAGCTAGAACAGCTCACAGCACCGAGCACCCCCAGCCATTTCCAGTTCCATACCGAGCCGATATTCCTAAGCACAGCTTTTCCCCCTTTGTGAGTCGCTGCACACCAATTTTAATCCCTTTAAATCCAAACAACTTTCAGGAACACACAGGCGCTGAACTGGAACACAAGAAGCAGATCTGGCATCTCAGCTCTCAAGCTGACTCCAACAGGCAAGCATGCAACTAAACATAAGGCCTCAAAAGTGCTCATGTGCTTGTGAATCTAGCAAGGCTCAGAATGCGTGGGGCTTGGAGACAAAACCCAACAAACCCCACCAGAAAGGGCTCTGAGTTTTGGCTAAACCTCCTCTTTGCCCTGAACAGTAAAGTTGGGGGATTCTTGCTGTGCTAATTGGAACAGAAGGCAACACGACCACTCCAGAACAACCTGCTAGCTGCCAATGTGGTTCTTCCTCAAAGTTGTGCTCATGTTGCCACAGAGGAAACAAAGCTCCTGACACTCAAACCAGGGCAGGACTTCAAATTTAGAAAGTGAAGAGGATTCAAAGGCAGCAATTCTGAAACACAATTATGCCTGGAAATTACTTGTCCAGGGTTGAAACAGTGGCTGGGAGGACGTTTCTCACCCTCTTCAGAAGTATTTCAACACAGCTTTTTGTTTCAGAGAAGAATGCCCCCCTTTGCTGCTGGAATAAGAGCTATGAACTAGCTACAAACCCAGCACGCAGCCACTGCTGCAAGGGAAACTAACCTGCAGCAAGTTCAACACACTCCATAATGTGGAATTCTCCTTCACCACAAACTGACTGCAAATGGCATTGAAGGACATCACAGAATGGTTTGGGTTGGAAGCGACCTCCAAAGGTCATCTAGTCCAACCCCCGGTAGTGAGCAGTGACATCCTCCACTTGATCAGGTAGCTCAGAGCCTTGTCAAGCCTGACCGCGATTATCTCCAGGGATGGAGCCTCAACTATCTCCCTGGATAACCTGTTCCAGCGTTCTCATGGTAAAGAACTTGTTCCTAACATCCAATCTAAACCTACTCTTCTGTGATTTCAAGCCATTGCCCCTTGTCCTGTCACCACAGGCCTTTGGAAACAGTCCCTCTCCAGCTTTCTTGTAGGCCTCCTTCAGGTATTGGAACGCTGCTGTCAGGTCTCCCCAGTGCCTTCTCTTCTCCAGGCTGAACAGCGCCAGCTCCCTCAGCTTGTCTTCATAGCAGAGCTGTTCCAACCCCTTGATTATCTTCACGGCCCTCCTCTGGTACTGCTCCATCAGGTCTATGTCCTTCCCATGTTGAGGGCTCCAGAACTGGATGCAGTACTCCAGGTGAGAGCTCACCAGAGCAAAGTGGCAGAATCACCTCTCTCGACCTGCTGGCCACACTTCTTTCGATGTAGCCTAGGATGTGATTGGCTTTCTGGGCTGCAAGTGCATGTTTTTGGCTTATGAACAAATTCATCTCTTCAGGGTTTTGTAGAAGACAACCCAAGACCCTGCAGCTCCCAGCCACATCCTCAGGTCGCACAAAACCCTCTGAGGAAATGAATCCTCCTCACTTTGGCTGCCTAATGCCATCAACAAGGAGGCTGCACAGAGGAAAACAGCATCTTAATAAAATCTAGGATAACCCAGACAACAAAATTGTAGCTCAGGTCAAGCCAAATCAGAACTCTTCTCTCCTTGGTTTACTCATCATGACACACAGTACAGTTAAAAATTGACTTCAAACATTCAATGCAAAAAGGTACATTGGACAATGAGGGCGACTAGCTGAAGACCACACTGCTGCTAAAGCCTTTCAGGCTTTTTCTTTCATTCAATTTATTATCATCACACATAGGAAATGCAAAATATTCACATTTTTCAGTGCAAACCCTAAAGCATCAAGTTTAGGCACGCTTTAGGATTGTGAATACTTGCTCTCTAGGTGCAGATGTTGGTCAGTTAGAGGCCAGAAGGGCTCTGCAGAGGGACCTCGACTGACTGGACAGATGGGCAGAGTCCAGTGGGATGGCATTCAACAAGTCCAAGTGCCAGGGGCTGCACTTTGGCCATGGCAACACCATGCAGAGCTACAGGCTGGGGTCAGAGTGGCTGAGAGCTGCCAAATGGAGGGACCTGGGGGTGCTGATTGACACCTGCCTAAACATGAGCCAGCAGTGTGCCCAGGTGGCCAAGAAGGCCAATGGCATCCTGGCCTGCATTAGGAATAGTGTGGCCAGCAGGAGCAGGGAAGTCATTGTGCCCCTGTGCTGCTCTGCATTGGTTAGGCCACACCTTGAGTACTGTGTCCAGTTCTAGGCCCCTCAGTTTAAGAAGGACGTTGAGACATCTGAACGTATCCAGAGAAGGGCAACAAGGCTGGGGAGGGGTCTGGAGCACAGCCCTGTGAGGAGAGGCTGAGGGAGCTGGGATTGTTTAGCCTGGAGGAGGCTCAGGGGTGACCTCATTGCTCTCTAAAACTACATGAAGGGTGGTTGTAGCCAGGAAGGGGTTGGTCTCTTCTCTCTAGCAACCAGCACCAGAACAAGGGGACACAGTCTCAAGCTGCACCAGGGGGGGTTTAGGCTTGAGGGGAGGAGTAAGTTCTTCACGGAGAGAGTCATTTGTCATTGGGATGTGCTGCCCAGGGAGGTGGTGGAGTTACCATCCCTGGAGGTGCTCAAGAGGGGATTGGACGTGGCACTTGGGGCCATGGTCTAGTCATGAGGTCTGTGGTGACAGGTTGGACTCAATGATCTTTGAGGTCTCTTCCAACCTTAGTGATACTGCGATACTGTATAAAACAAGTCTGAAAACACTTAACAGCCACTGAGCAAGTTAAATTGCACTCAACTCCCCAGAAGGACAGTCTCTAAATAATGCACAGAGACTGCAGTACATCCCATGTGTTATGGATACATTTTCACCCTCACCCCTACCCTCATATTCATTATCACTACAGAACCCCTTCTTTCACCCTTTGTAATGGCACATAAAGACCACACAATACTAACTCCAAAACCAGTATTTCAGGTCTTCCCACCAGGACAAATCTGCAGTGCAAGGGCCCTTCCTCCCCCCTCCTCAGCAAGGCTTTTGTCACAAGCCTTATCTGAAGTGACAACTGTTACTTCACCTCAGTGCTCACACTGACAGCATCTTCAGCAGGACAAGCAGCTGAAAGCAGAACCCAAGAAAAGTAACTTCTGAAGCTGTGCAAATCAAGAGGCTAGTCTTTGGGTTACATGCTACCATCTCTGGAGGTGTTTTCCCCTTAAAGAAACAAAGTAATTTCCATTCCTCTTGAAGAAGCCTGGTAACCTAGTCCAAAATAAAAGACAAAGCTGAAGGACAGCAAAGCAAAAATGTCTGTGCAGGGCACTGCATAGCCACTCTAGAATCGAAGCTTCTCTTTCCAAGCTGTAAGCAATATTGTCCTTCAAGTCTATTGCAGCAGTCTGCTCATCACTGGAGTCCTAATCCATCTAAACATTTGTAGGTAAATCCAATATTCACCTAACCTTCAGGAAGGGCTGATGGGGGAAAGTAGCTGGGTAAGACTACAGGAGAGGATATTACTTTTAACTATGTGAGACAACAGCAAGTTGCAATTACACTTCTACGCAATGTTGAACTCCAGAGGAAGAGACAGTGGCCCAGAAATCCATAGCAACACTGGCTGGCAAGTACAGTAAAGACTGTCCTAACAAAACAAAGTCCAAAAAGAGGAATGCAGTCAGGATTTAGCATTCAACTTTCACATCAAAACCACTTTGATTGGTTTTTTTTGCATGTGTGCATGTAACACAAAAATACATGAGGCAAGTTAGCTGAGATACAATGAAGTCTAGCCACACAGACAGGACTCAGCACAGACTAACTTACCCTGCCTCTCAGGCCTTGCAAGTCTTGTGCTCTGGCAATTATGAAGAGTTATTTATGTAGTTAATAGGAGGGGAAAAAACAGAGAAGTAAACCAAGAGAACAGTCTAGACAACTCTCTCTCCCTATGGCTCACCTGCTGTAGTTTTACATGGCACAAGTTGATGGGAGTATTTTCAATTATATTTGCAGTGACCTCCAAAATGTCTTAATGGAGATCCTGGAAAGAGTCAAAGCTCAAGGAACTTTGCCACAGGTCCCCTCTTCAATTAAGTTTCCTTCTGTGCAGGAAGTTTCCACTAGCACAAACACAGAGGTAAAAGGATAACAATTTCACCACTTCTGCCTACGGTGAAGGATAGTGAGCTGTCAGCCTCAGCAATTACAGAATTATCTTCAATTTAGTCCTCCCACTACTACCATTTGTATAAAGGTTAAGCTCTAGCTACCACAAACTGCAGATTTCCAAGGAGGCTGGTGCAGAAAGAACAAAAAGAATGGCAATCTGAAGACAAAATCACTATTGGTGATTTTATAACCCAAACAAAAATAGCTTGACAGAGCTAGAAGTAGCTACAGCCACTGTTTTAATTAGGCTTCCCTCATCTATGAGGCCCCCAAGTGTTTCAGTAGCATCAGGGACTCTCAGAAGTGAGATTCATTTTATGTTCAGTAACTTTGATGGTGCTGAACACTAATTCTGATGAACTCCATCACACAAGGACAACTGCTGAACGTTTGGATGCTGCCGCGAGTGCGCTGCCTCCATTCAGTGCCTGATCAAAATGGCAGTGCAAAAAAGGGAGAAAGATGATGTTTATGGCAGCCACAGCCCCACAGCTTGGCTTGCAGACAGAGAGCAGAATATGCTACAGGATTCACAAGAACAGTTTCTTAAAAAGAGGAAGGGGAGTGTTGTTTTTTCCCCAACAGACAAGGGTTAGTTTACAGGACTAACGACCAGGACCAGCCGCCCTTCAGAACGAGCTGTGGCGCTCAGGATGTTATCACGGAAACAGAAGACAAAACATCCTTCCTTCACCTCAAACCCCATCCACATCCAATTTGGAAGCACTGAAGAGCAACAGCACTTTGTCAGTGTTCTGTTGGGCACTGTGGATGAGTTTACTCAGCTACCAGTGGGGATGGGCATTTTGCAAGCTAATGAGTGTCTTTCCTCACTGGGTTTTTATTTCCAAAGTAAACAGATCAGCACTGTTTAATTTAGCTTTAAGCAGGGTCCCAACAGGAGAACCATCAGTGAATCACACAAGCTGAAGAACATGTCAAGCTGGGAAGCTTAGAGAGCTCTATACCATTCTCCCCCCTCTTTTTTACTGAGCAAAGAAAATAACCTTGAATTCCAAGTTAAAAGCAGCTCTGTTTGGGAAAGGTTCAAACTAAAAACCCCACACCCCAAATTAACCCCGATGCATGAGCACATCTGTACATAAAGAACAGGGTATACATTGACTGAAGTATTTAAATAAAGCCTCAACTTTGAGAAGAAAAATTCTGAATGAGCTACTTTTTACCTAGTGGTCAGAGTAACATCTCCTGGTTTCTATTAACGCATCTGGCGCTAACCCAGATGCCATAAAATCCAGGCCCTCTTAAAAGAGAGGCTGTTTCCAGCTATCCCCTCAAGTTTAGGGGCATGAAACATATCTGTTATCACATGCCCCAAGTACAACCAGCTACAACTTTTCAGGCCATTAATGAAATCATAATGGCTTTTGTAAGAGCTCTTGGCACAAAGCTCTGACAGATGAAGGTCAAAAAATCACTCTACCAGAAAATAATAACAACCACCCAAAAAGCTCTCAAGCATTCCAGCCAGTGCTTCAGAGCTACCTTCAAGCTCCACAGTGCAACACTGCAGAAATGGCAGCAGTGGCCTTGTGGCAGTTTGCAAGCCTATCAAAATCATGCATTTCTCACTCACACAACTTCTCATCACCCTTGGCTCTGTTATGAACCATCACCTGGTGTGCATCAAAGAGAAAAACTGGAAAAGGCAATGAAGAACAAGCAGTAGTAACATGTGCTTGCCACTGCAGCTGTGCTTGCCCTTTTAGATCTTTACAATACAAATGAGGCTGGTCACACACAGTGAAAGTGAAAAATACCCTGGGGAAATACAGATGCATGACAGTCCATAAATCAGACTAGATTCATGGCTTGTGAAATCCCTTCTTAATCTGTTTTGCATAACAATTTCATTTCACTAGCCTATAGTTCCTATTCCTATTTGCATGTATCTATTTTGTCCTAACCTCTCTTGCTAAAATACACTGCCAGAGAATGTGTTTCTCACCATCTCTGAGGAAGGATACATACCTAGTTCTCAGAGATAGGGACAGTTCCTCTAGGCTCAGAAGGAGAAATTCCTTGCTTAACACCCCATGTGCTGCCTTTAAACACAATGCAGCAGTCTCTTAGATGACTAAAACATTCAGTAGAGGATGAAGAAAGGCCCACATTTCACTGAAGGACAGGATATTACAACAGTAACAACCAGCCCTCAATCATCTCAGGCTTGATACCCCAAACCTCGATGGACAACCCCCAAAACTCCTCTGTCAGGATAAGACATGCCCAAATTAAGGCACTCATGCTCTCTGTTCCAGTTGGAGGACACGAACCTTTATCTCTCCTGTATCTCACTGCCCAAGAAACCACGAAGTCCAACACTCTACTCCTCCACTTTCACTTTTAATTACTGCTTTTCCAAGCATGCCAACTCCAGTAATTTCCCTATCACTTTGAACCAGACAGGACCAGTTGTTTGTAGAGTGTCATCAGGCAACGGCTCCATGGAAGAGGTTCTCTATTACAAACCACTCTAATATGCTTGTACACCACACAGTTGCTCTGATGTCTGCGAGTAATAGGAGGTTAAAGTCTGAAAGGATGTGTTAAGGAAGACAAACTGCTTTAAACAGCTGTGCAGAGCAACCTTCAAAGCAGGTGACTGCAGCCTCTGAAGTTGAATACTGCTCAGTTCACTCGGCATCCTGCAAGAATGCCACACCACAGAGAGCACCGCTAGCCCAGCGCTGGCAAAGCTGAGCAGGAGGAAAGGTGATTCCTGGTGGAACAACCTGGACTTCATCTTCAAGCAGGAGTTTGGAGTATGTGTCTAGAGAGCAGTTTTATAGTTCTTGTGGACTTCCAGGGACAGCCAAGACTGTGCACACACTGAGTTGAAGGATTTCATTGCTTGTTTTATCAGTATCACAGCCCTGTCTGTATGTCTCATTGCTAGTCCTCAGAGCATGACAGCACCTCCATTTCAACCAATTTTCCACTGTGACATCTGGGGTATTTTCAGAGGAACTGATACCCAGCTAGTTATTCCCCATCCTGTACTGGTGCCCTTGATTGCTTCTGCCTGCATGTAAGGCGGTGTTAATTCTTGTTGAACATCTTCCTGGTTTTAGAACACATTTCTTCACACCACCAAGATAGTTTTAATTGGTGTCTTCAGCATGCATAACTCCAACTCAACCAACAGTCATCACAAATACTACAAGCCTGCTTTATTTAATCACCCAGGTCATTAATGCAACATTATCATACTCAAGATTACATTGTACAAAGACACTCAGAGCCTCAGTGAACTGCAGCCACCTGAGCTCGATTGTGGTTTCCTGAGTAACTTCACAATCCCTCCGACAGCAGGTTTCACCTAAATAAGGTCTCCCCTGGTTGCTTATAAAAAGAGGCTGCTCATGTCACTGCACTACCAGCCTCGACACTCCAGGGTGTCCTGGCAAGTTTAAGTTGCTAACAACATGTCTAAAGGTACATCACAGAACATCAGACTGGAAGGAACCCCAAGGATCATCTGATCCAACCTTTCTAGGGGATAGTATAGTTTAAATGAGATGGCCCAGCACCCTGTCAACCTGACTCTTAAAACTGGCCAGTGTAGGGGAATTCACTGCTTCTCTTGGAAGAGCACTCCAAAACTGAATACATCATGAAAACAACACTCCTGATGTACTTTGAAAACCTGAGAAGAGTTAAAGAAAGAATGGCCATGTCTTGTACTGACAAGACTATTTGATGAGAAGCAACACAGACACCAATGCCAACCGCCTGCTGCAAAGCAAGCCAGGAGGAAAATACGTAAAGGTTGCCCAAAACTACTACCAAAAATCAACTACATTTTGGTGGGAAACACTAGAAACACCACCTGCTACACTGTAAAGCACATCAAGAAGAGATGCAGCCCCTAAAGGAGTTAAAAAAAAATTTCAGATGGGCTCAAAACAGAGATTCTTGGCTTTTGGTTTTAAATGAAGCAAATGAACTTGCTCTGTTTTCTCCAGTGAAAATGCTGTCACAACCACAGGAGCAAAAGGTCAATCATGCACCTGAAGATTCACAGATTGGTTTAGGTTGAAAGGGACCTTAAAGATCATCTAGTTGCAATCCCCCTGCCATTGGCAGGGACACCTTCCACCAGCCCAGGTTGCTCAAGGCCTCATCCAACCTGACCTTGAATACCTCCAGGGAGGGGGCATCCACAGCCTCCTTGGGCAACCTGTTCCAGCCTGTCATCACCTTCACTGTAAATCATTTCTTCCTAATAGCTATCTTCCTAAGATCATGACAGGGGGCAGATCCCTGCTGGCTATTAGCAACGTTATGGGGGGGTGGGAGGGGGGGGAAAGAAACTCACATATTCACAGCATAGATAATCTTCAGAATCTTCTTTCCTTTAAATACATGACCTTGTTTAAAGTATTTTATTATAGTATTTATGCTGCACTTGTTTTACAGTGTGGACAGGTTAACAGAGCAATAAAAGCCTTAACTCTGCTTCATCTGGTTTTAAAATCGAAGGGCTGGAGGATTCTACTAGCACAGATTCTTGCATTCAGTATCACTTGCTCAATATTTTATTGCTTAATATTTTACAGCATTGTAAATGTTACAGAATGTGTAGCAGCCTTACTCAGCTCTTTACCAGAAAGATACCAGGAACAACATTTGACAATTACCTATAGGACAAAGTTCCCAAATGATTCACACCTGATTTGCTCTATTGAAAGCATTCACATTTCAAAAGCTTTGAAACACTTCAGTTGTTCTCCTATTACTGAACTTTTGTAGATTTCAGGTCTTTTACTAACAGTGCTCAAAACCACTTAAGTTGTGCTTTGAAAGGTGGAACACTTCTTCAACTGAACAAAGAGCTACAAGCCAAAATCCAGATGATTTCATCCTGCACCCAGGAATGAGGATGCTGACAGGAATCTGTCAAAACAGTCATCAGTGCCACTGTTAATACTGATCTTGTAGGCATCTGGACTTCAGAACTAACAATTTCACTACTAACTCACACTTCTGAGTGCGAATTCCTACCCAGGTACAAACTGTGAGGCCACCCTGACCACTTTGTGGTGGCTGGCTGCTGGCAGCAGCTCTGTTTGAGCCATTTCTGCAGTCACTGCTGTGCAGCTGCACCCTCCCACACGCAGCCCATGCAGCAGTAACAGCCTCTTGTCTAGTTCAACAGACTGGGGAACTGATCTGACTGCAGGACAGCTCAGGGAGGTGGCATTTTTCCACTTGTCTCAGCTGACTGGTTGGCTACACAGCTAGAGCTACCCCAGCAAGTGCAGGGTACAACTCCAGGACTGAAGCAAGCAGTGGAGGTGGGAAGGACAGGAATAGGGCAGGACTGTGTGAGCAGGCTCTGCCATCAAGGAAACACCCTTCATTTCAGTTTTGGATGACAGAAACCAGGTCTGCTCTACAATTCTTGCAACAAACCACCCCAAACCCTACATATGCAAGAATTAATAGTTCCATTATCAATTCTCCATCAGTACATTTCAATCCCTACCCTACTGGAAGCAAAGCAAACATGCTGACATTTCATTTTGAGATGAAAAATGAACATTACTTTTAAAAGGTCCACATAGGATTTTATGAGCAGTTGTTGCAAATAGTTCCACTACTGATTCCACCAGTTCCACAAGTTTTATCTTGACTGTTAAACAAAGTAGAGACAGGGGAGAGGTGGCCAAGAGTTCAAGCAGGAGCATGTGGGTAGTGTTGCAAAGGGGCAGCAAAACCCCAAGACTCAACTGACTGCAAGTAGGAGGAAGGGAAATGGGGAAGCAGGAGTCAGGGACTCAGCTGAGGCTTACAGAGGTTTCTGGGTCTACTGATGACAGGCTTATCTGGTCAAATAGTAAGACAACTTTCATTTCAAGCTGTATACAAATTGAAGCTGGGACCTTAAATGGGTAAGATGGGAAGAAAAGTTGCCTTCAGCCAACCAGGTTAAGGCAAGTTTCACAGTGATGCTGGCAAGAGACATCTGTAGGTTTCTGCAGCACAGACAGAAACAACACAGGCTTCATGCATAAAACACCTCCCAGGTTCAGGGACACTTACAAGGAATACTGGTGGGCTGATCAAGTTTCCTTTTCTGCTCCATACTTTTCAGCACTGACAGCTGTTGGTCCTTCTGACAAGGTTAATTCTTTACAGATTACATCACTGCCATGCAGGGCAGAAGTCATCCCTTCCATCCAACCAGACATTGCGAAACTGCACACATGAGAAAGAGCAGGGCTTGATGACTAGAGGTTTAAAAAATTGCATGCTCATACCAGCACACAAAACTCAAACCTTTTAAACTTCAGATGTCAAGTGAGTGTTAACTGCAGTATCCTTTCTGCAGCAATCAGTATTTACTACCAGTGATCCATCTTTGCTAATTCCCTGCACACCTAAGACACACATGGACTTTCCTGCCAGTCCCCAGAGCACACTGCAATTTGCATTTGAAAGTACAGAAGGAGGAAAAGCCCAGGTTCCATTACCTGGAGCAAGCTGCCCCAAATGCCATCACCAGTCACTTCAGACCCCAGCTGCACTTTGGGCAGTGAAGCTGAAGTTGCCATTTCCTGTTAGCACCCAAAGGGGTGCCTTAATGGTCTAAGGACAGTACTATCACCGGCTCTTTGCACGACATTTCCCGCAGCTTCAAAGTACATCCAACGCTTCCCACCCCTGCATTACAATCCCTGTCCTACTCAGAAAGTGAAGTAAACAGGGTTAAAATCTCATTTTGAGACAAAAAAAAAAAAAAAAAAAAGAAGAATATTACTTTTAAAAAGTCCACATAGGATTTTATGAGCCACCACTGGAAAGCAACATCAGTGCTCTGGGTCAGGAGAATCCCTCCACAAGCAATGCCAGTCCTCACAAAGAAGTGTTATTTCCTACTGGTGCTAGGACCAGCAACAGCAGCTGTACCTGCACCTTTGGGAAAACAGACCTTACCTCTGGCCATAAAATTTTACAAGGCATACTGGTGAAGAACAAAATGATCTAAGCTATTATGGGACAGAAGACACAGACCTTTAGTAAGCAAATTTCACACACTGGCAAAATGGAAAAGCCCAATCAGTGACAATTAGAGAACTTCAAAGCCCCTCTTCTACTATGTTATGAAAAATCAGCCTCCATTCTCAAGGTTATGTGACTCTTTCAGGTGTAAGACTTAACTGCACTTTCCTTAGAGCAACAGATACCACAAACTGATGACCTGCCTCATCAGTGCAGAGCTTCCACAACTCACTCTGCTTGTGCAGGAGTCATGGCTCACATTTACAGAGACGATCTTTTACTCTGACTGCAATGTCCCCTGCTTTGTCCACAGTGAAGCTCTGGGGAAGAAAATGAAAAGTTTTGCATTGTTATAGAAAGAGTTTGCTGTGCTTATCTAAATTATCCTCCTCTTACAATAAAGATATGACTCACATCAAATGTCAAAGTCACTAAATCCTCAGCATCTCTTATTTTTCCTTCCACCCTTTACAGCTCCTCACAGAAGTTATTACTGAGGGAGTGTCACAGCAGCAGCCCTTACATCACCATCTATTCCCCCTTCCTCCTCCGCTACCCCAAATGGAACAGGCATGCTATCACTAAGCCAACTCATGCAATTCTTTATTCTTTGCAATTTCCTACCTCTCATTTGAAAAACAAATACTTCACTGTTATCTAAAAATATATTAAAACTCTGCCAGCAGCTCAGCACTCGAAGCAAAACAACCATCACCACCCAGTGTGAACGCACAATAGAAGCAGCGGTTTTGGTAAAGCAGAATTTGAAGGAGTTCTTGAGAGCAGCAAGAAAAATAACTCCAGTTATTGAGCAAAAAGAAAGGGCTGCTCCACAGTCACCTAGAGAACGCTGCTCTGCCATCATGAGACTCAGCCAAATGTATATAGCCTGAGGGCAGGAATGAAGGCTCCAGCCTGACAGCAGCAAAAGCCTTCAGCGGCAGTGCCAGCTTATCCAATTCCCATGCCAAAGCTGGTCTCTCCCCAGTGCAGCCAGCACAACTACTTTAAACCAAATCAAAGACAACCTCAGCTAAAACAATTCAAACAAAACAAAACCCCAACAAACCCCTCTCACTGATGGCTCTGCTCCCATACCAGTGCAACTCTACAAATGCCTGCACTGCCACAAGTACCAGCGAGACACAAACCCCAATATCCTGTTTGTAAAGCAAAGACATGTCCCCAAGGCAGCCATTCCACAAGTGAGGTTTGTGACAGAGCTAAGCCAAGCTTCTCCCAGTACTTTCTTCCCTCCAGCCATTCATTCTCACCTCTGCACTCTCCATACCTACCCCGTGCTGGACCAAGTGTTTGAGTAGTTAAGACTGACCAACAGGGTGAATTAAAAGCATAATTTGCAAGGGATCCTTTCTGCCATCCTGCTCAGTCCCAACAGAGCTTGGTCACTTATGTGAATTTTCTATCAGAGCACAGGAATTAGCAGCCAGAGGAAAAGCTCAAGTGGCCCCCCGTACTACAAAACAATGCAGCCTAATTAAGTTACACACTCAATGTACTCTAGACAGCTGAGGCAACCAACTTCAGCGGTGTTTCTGCATTGTGTGCTTCTCTCCAAGCCCAGATGTAACAACACAAACCATTCTATAGAAAGTGCCACACAGGAGGAACTTGCTTCCTTCTATTCCACCTTTGATGTACTAACATCTCTTTTCCTCTTCCATTCCAAACTTCTTCCCTGTCCTGCAAATGCAACTTCAGGATGGGAACTGGAAAATACATGTTCAAAGATGACCAGCAGAATGACCAGCAGAACAGCCATAGCAATATTCTAATTCTAAAAGCTTTCCTTGCAGTAGCTAATCTAGAATTCCATCAGTGCAGTACAATAGTCTCCAGTACCCAATCAATCTGTTTGAACAGGAATTACAATAGAACACAAATCTCTTAAATACAGAGACTCCTATTTGCTTTTTAACTCCCACAATCAGCAGCTGTCATTTTGCTTTCTTTTCCCTTACAGGCCTGAAGAAGCAATAATATTTGTTTCCTAACTGGTGCCTGAAACTCTGCAGAAAGGCCAGAGCTTCCTCCAAAAGTTTAAGACAAAGACCTCTTGTAATCCCCAAAGTCCACCTGACAATGTTTGCTTGAGTGCTCCCAGTAAAACATGTAAGCCCAGTGCAAAGTATCCTTTTCTTCATCAGGGACTGGGAAGTTAACCTTTCCAATCGATTAAGCCAACTGACCTCCCGGTAACAGCAGAGCTGTGCTGTAGACACTAAAAAGACTCTCTGCTCCAATTCACTTGCCCCTTCTTTATTTATATGCTAGTTTAACAACTTCACCCATGACAATTTAAAACCCTCAGCTACATCTTTTCCAACATCCTGCACTAACTTCTGTGCACTTGTAAGGAGATCAGGAGACATTCCATTCAGTTCTCCATTTTTGTGTGTCAAACACTGGGACAAAACTCAGGAAAATTCCCTTTTCAGAGAAGCTAGGGGGGAAAAAAACCCCACCACCACCAACTCAATCTCACCTATCATGAACTAAAGCTCTCCAAAAGGTGCTCTTATTTTAGATTACCCAAAGTATTAAGATGGGGATGGAATCCTTAATAACCATTACTTATTTGTTATCATATATATAGGAGGAATTTTATCATTTGTAAGTCCAAGAGATTGTCTGAAATGGTGAGGAGAGAAACAATTTGGACCAAAAAAAAAAATCATCAAACCCCAAAGTGTATTATTAGTAAGTCAGAAAGGC
Organism: Dryobates pubescens; assembly: GCF_014839835.1. Taxonomy (NCBI): domain Eukaryota; kingdom Metazoa; phylum Chordata; class Aves; order Piciformes; family Picidae; genus Dryobates; species Dryobates pubescens. The sequence goes on along the minus strand of NC_071631.1, from coordinate 17,644,074 downwards.
TTTAAGGGCTTATTTCAGGATGATCAAAACATTTAAACAGGAATTTACAGAACATACCTCAACTGCCTTTTCACCACCTGTTTGGGGTTTTTTGGTAGCTGTTGAAGAAAGGGTTAAACCCAGGCCATTTTGAAACCTAGAGACTAAATGTAATGAGATCAGAATAATAAGATTACCATAATCTGCCTCACACACATAGCTAGGATCAGCCCTAATCTCTTCATTTTGAGACAGATGGAAAAAGCATGAAATCAGAGATAACAGGAGGCCAATTTCCTAGAATAGGCAGCTTTTCAAGGTTCCCCATAGCTGTAAGTCAATATTTTGCTAGATTTGTACCTATTTAACCAATTCTAATAGAACATATTGGAAGGGAGAATCAGGCATCCTCAAATTACTACATAAACAACAACAAAAGTAATACATTAATGCAATTTTAATATGCTGCAGAATATTAAAGGCTAACCAATTTACTGAGACTCTAGCCAATACCACTCCCAGATGCTTTAACTGGAAACTGTGAGCAAAGAGCCAATCATGTGAAAAACAAAGATCTCAAAATGCACACGACTAGGGACTGCTTATTGATTTTTATTCTGAGGTGGAGAAACACCCTTAAAAATAGCAATTTGCATCTGTGACCTGTTTGACACAAAGCAGCTGCAGCAAGGGGCAGTTTTAACCTTGGTTTAAGATAGTATATTACAGAGGTGCAGCATGGAGAGACCCTTTCAATCTTCTGTTCTACAGGATATGAATATTTGGGGGGGGGGGGGGGGGGGGGAAGCATGAAATAGCCTCAGACACACAAGATAGCTGAGAGTGATTATGGTGGCTACTACCCAGCTACCTCAGTGAACCTGGCTTAGAATCAGCAATAGGGAAACATAAAGACAAGAAAGAAAATTATGCTGTATTTTAGCACTATATACAAGCTGGAAGATGCCTTGAAATTAAGTAACACCATTAAGAGAAACAGAGGTAAGCAAGAAATCATCCAAGGAATTAAAAACAGACTGGTGGTTGTAAGATAAATGGAAAATTATTTTTTCAAGCAGCTAACAGCTCCTAACTCTTTCCAGAAACAAAAGTTCTACCCTGTAGGTCAGCAAAAGCCTGAGGCTCTCAAAATCAAAGCCTGCAACATGAGACCTTTGAGGCTGGACGTGAAGTTTAGCAGCACTGTCAGCTAGTTATGCAAAGACCTAAGAAATGGAAAAAAACCCAAGCCCCAAAACACCACAAGATCCAATCTCTTCCCAAGCAGGTTCACCTGTCAGCTCAGACTAATTACTCTGGTAACTCTGGGTATGTTAGCAGTTTGTGTGCCATCTGCTTCTGGCCAGTAATTTTACAACATGTCTTGATTAAGCCCACAAAAAGCCTGTTCACACTGCTGCAGCCCTCATGACTGTGTATCATAATGTATAGACACAGCCACAATTAATTATTTGGTTTTTATCTGCACCAAGCCCTTTCTACTGCCTCAGCCCTGTTTGCACACATTTGTAATTTGCTGCCTCACCTCTTACCTGTGCATTTGCACCCTTAAATTTAACTCTCCTTTGTGGGAAGACATGGAGATCTGAGAAAAGCACTTAGCACTCATTTCATTTGGGGATGGCTCACTGAAGGAAGCTAGAGGAGAAGATCAAATGATCAGATCAGTTCCACAGGGCTGGCCAGACAATCCTGGCCACAGAAAAGAACAGCAAAATCAATAGCAGCTCAACTTCACCCTACTGGCAGGGCAGAGATTTTGTTCCCTATCAGAATCTTAACCCAAGCGAGTGTAAACAAACCCTTGCTTAAAACAAGACACCTTCCTAACTAGATAAGAAATTCAGCTATAAATCAGCATTGACTAACGTGAAACTAATCTTTCCCTCTACAAATCAAGGCAATTTCAGGGCACACAACTGAAAATACTTTGGCTCAGCATGACCTCAAAGCTCAATTTTCCACAGTGTAAAACCCACCACTTAAAGGGTACCTAAAATACTAATTTATCACCAAGAAACTGCAACTGCATTCATCAGAGGTTTGTCAGCTGCAGAGGGATGGTTTTAATTGGCATATTTTTGATGGATGTAGTTTATTTAATATGGTTTTACTGACTTAATGTCTAGCCACATCATGAACTGGAGAAGAAATGTGCAGGCACTTGGTCTGGCTGATCTTGGGAGTAAGAATGCTTAAGAGAGACAGGAACTCTTCTTGTTTTCCAGTAACTGCAAAGCTGCTCAGACTTCCTCTCTAGTGGGACATGCACACACAGGAGGAAGACACTTGCAAATGGTATCGTCTGACTCACTCCTGTCACATTTGCATCATGCAAAGCACACCCAGAGATCTTGCAAACCACTCTGAGAGCCTAAGTGTACATATCACACCAGGCAAACTCTGGGCAGCTTCCACAATCTGCTCTAGAACATTATACCCACTTAAAAACCTTTTGCAGGATGTCTCCAGCCTCATAAAGCAGAACCAAAGAAGTGAGATGCAGCTTTACTGTACATTACATGAGCAGCAGTGATTCTCCTGCCCACTCAACACTGAATTAGGGAGAAAGAGGATAATAAAGAGGCCCTTTAATGGAAAAAAGATTTTAGGAGACTTGCTTTTAAAAGACCTGAGATGGAGGAGTTGCCACTTTCTTGCACCCACGTTTCACGGGATGGGCACAGTTCACACTGCAGCTCCTGGCAGTCATCAGCCAAACTTAAAAAGCAAACAAACAAAAACCCCAATAAAAACAACCAACCTGGCTGGTTTAAAACACCCCAACCAACCAGGATTATGCTGCTGTTGCACTAATCAACTGAAGTTTGAAGACAGTTCAAAGAGTCCATTCTTTCAGGCTCTTCAAGCCACCACTGGAGGCTGATAGATGCAACAGAGCTTTCACCAAGTGGCATTGGTCATTTCCACCTAGTCAGGTTGTGTTAAGAGAAAACAGTAACAGATGTACTGGAAGACCCTTGTTAGCCAAAGACATCATTTACACTCCAGATTCAAACTTCTGGGCATGCAGGAAGCAAACCTCAGTTAAAAAACTAAACAGTCAACAAAGGCAAGGACTTTGGAATAAATAAAACATCTAGGACAAAAAGGGATTTCAGAGGGGTTTGCAGCTAAATAACCTTTGTGAAAATACATTTAATCACAATTCAGCTTCACAGGTTGTTTTGAGAAATGTCTCTAAGAATTTTAAAGGCCAGAGAACCCAAGCAGAACCAGCTGGCTATTCCTAGTTACCTTTCTTAATCTACAAAGCACCCCAAACAACTCATTTCAGCTCTAACTCTTCACTTCTTATCCATGTTTCCTTAGCTCTTGCAGCATGAGGGGTACAACTTGTCCCTCAATATTCTCAACATTGCACTCTCAGTCATTTATGAGGAAGATTTGGGCAATACACTGACCCAGGATCAATCCCAGCTTTTACACAACTGCCATCAGCCTTTTGTGCACAAAGACTCTTCAGTGCTTCCACAGCGCCTTGCGCCTTGATCAGATGTGAACCACAACAGGCCAAAAGCACCGAGTCCTATACAAACACAGAGCAGGGCTGGTGTACTAACATGTCATGGTGATCTTTAATTCATGCTAATTTGAAGTTTAAGAAGAAATGCATGATTGTTTTCAGTCTGCTACAGAATAATGAACTATTATATCCCAGAAATCTTTTAATGGCATTTAAGTTTAGCCCGTTTCTGTGTCAGGCTTTAGTTAAAAATGTTGATTTACTCCAATGCTAATGCTTCATTCATCTCCAAACTCATAATGAGATTATAGATCCATTTTTGAAGAACCCAGAGCACCTAGAATGAAACACCAACAACTCTGTACTCACACAGCTGGAATAACAAAATTCAGAACTACAATGGCCTCAGTTTAACCATGAAATGCCCAATGATTTCTGGCAAAACAGGAAAGATCAGCCTTTCAAAAAGAACACAAAAAAACACTCCATCAGAGGCTGTAAAAATAGGTACTCCCCAGTAGACTCAAAAAAGAACTAATGACAGTCTGAGGAGCTAGAGAGGAGGAGTCTGAACCATGAACAAAGAACCAACAACTGAAGAATAAGGATCACTCCTTTCAAAAACAAGCTCTCAGAAATACATGGCCTACATCTAAGCCCAAAATGAAGCCCCATATGGAATGCCAGAAGCCATTGTGAATGGCAAAAAGTGGAAAGATACCAGTAACCTCCTCTTTGGAAAGAAGAGGAGGAAAGATGATCACCACACAGTAAGGACCACATGCATGCGAGAGCTACTCAATGGCCTGGAACAGACTCAATCCAGTGCCAAAACAATGCTCCTGCTCTGACTTGAACTGGGAAGTGCAAGGCCCAAGATCTCCAAAGCAGGTTTAACTTGCATTCATGATAGAAAAAGGCCAAACCCACAGTCGAGGGGGCTTGCTGAAAGTAAACTTCTGAATGGTGCACTGCAGGGGAGGGGAGAGGGGAAAATGAGGAGCATAAAACCAGAAGTGCCATCTGCATGTCTAAGTGGTGCTTTACAAAATTTCCCCTTGCGTTATGAAGTTCCTCTTTCTTTCATTTCAGAGCTAAGAACACTGCATTAGTTCATGTCCAGGCCTCTCCACAAAAGGAAAGTAAAACATTTAAATAGAATTTGCTCACAAGACTTTAGAGTAGGAGAGCTTTGCATATTCAAGAGACTACCTACAGTATCTCAGAAGAACAGAGCAATAGGAAACTGAGAAATACTGACACTTTTTTAATGTACCATACTATTAGAAACATCACTAATCTCTACAAGAAAAAAAAAAGGTCTATTGCTGCTTTCCTGGCTTATGGGTAAAAAAAAAAAGGAAAAAGAAAAAAAAAATATCAAAGAGTCTTCTTGCATGAATAATGCAGAAATGCAGATACTAAATGCCAAAAGCAGTAACTTCCTCCAGAATCCTAAAGTCAAGGCAGCTGAGGCACCAATTTCTTTATGGAAAAGATCAGAGATAACTAAACCCATCTCCTAATTAGTGTCTCAAATTAGAAGAACTGATCCAGGTCATGAACAAATTAAAACAAGAATAGAACTCGTTATGGCTCCCTTGCAATAACCTGGAAGGGATATCATAATGCAGGACACTGACACCCTAGGGTGTATTATTTGACCACAGACTAATTTTAAGCTCCCAAGTACATTACAGTAGCACAATACCTCCATTGTAAGTCTCAGTAAAAGCTAAGGCACTAAAATTCTGCCTTACTGGGAGGTTCCAGGCGGAAGATCAATGCCTTGACCACAAAAAACTCCCCCCCCGGGCCCTGACAAGGGGTCAATCATTCCTACACAACCAAAGGGGATTTATAGCCCATGTGTTAGTAAGGATATTTTTAAAACTTTCCCAAAAGTGGAGTTCTGTGAAGACCTCAGTATGTGGAAGCCATCTCACTAATGGACTCACAAACCAGGATCTGGTCTTATCTGAAGATATTAAATACATATATTGCATCATGACAGATGCCAGTCGGTCCCAGCTGGTTTGCAGCAATATTGCTAGTGCGCAGCCATAAAACCTCCTTGGAAATATGGCTATCCAATTAAGTTGACTTTCAAGCAGCTGTTTGGAAGCTGGGCTCTTCTGGCAAAGCTATAAAAGCAAAGAGAGTCTTCACCTCAGACCTCTATTTAATCAGTGGCAAGAGAGAACAAAAATATAACTCCAGATAGAAGACGGACGAAGCACTAACTAAGATAAACCGGAACAGCAGCAAGGCCAAGACTCAGGCTTTGCTAGGGTTTATGGGGCTGTTTCACTTAAAAACCCCAAACTACCCAAACCAGCTCATGTTTTCAGCTACTCATCTCCACTAACGCTCTCACATGTACTCAACACAACACAGAAACCCACTGTCAGCAGCTGAGTAAGAGGCCAACAGGGAAAGCAAAGGGTCAGAATCCACAGGGGAGGGAGGCTGGACCATAGGGATCCCAAGAGAGGCTGTGCTGCTCAACAGCTTCACCAGTGATCTGAGCAGGCCACAGAGGTGAAGTGGCAAATATCACCAAGACACTTATTAAACATACTCCAATCTTAAAATTCATGAGCTGCACAGCCACTTTTTACTACTAAGCTATAAATGGCAGATTAAACACAACATACAGAATAGCACATGCGAGGAGGGCAGTTTAAGACTGGATATTAGAAATTATTTAGTGAGGGTGGTGAGACACTGGAACAGGCTGCCCAGAGAGGTTGTAGATGGTCTCTCCCTGGAGGTGTTCAAGGTCAGGCTGGATGAGGCCTTGAACAACCTGGTCTAGTGGGAGGTGTCCCTGCCCATGGCAGAGGGGTTGGAACGATGAGATCTTTAAGGTCTCTTGCAACCCAAACCATTCTGTGATTCTATGAAAAACTCAACCAATCACCTGTAGCTGTTATGAAGTGCAGGTTTTCAAGTAATAATCTTTGGCAAACATCCTGGAATCTTGGGGGGTTGTAATCAGAAAACATATCAGAAACATTACCTAATATTCTGTTAAGAAAGAACCAAAACAAACATTCTGACATTGTAAATCTGCTCTGTGGCAGCCCCTGAACACCCTGTGTACCTACCCTCAACTCACCTCAAAAAGTATTAAAATGAACTGAAAAAGGTGAGAAAGAAGCATGAGTAAATGAAAGTATGGAATGGTTTTGCACTACAGGGGATCAGACTCCCCCCAGCTTCTTCCTCAGAGGAGAGAAAAAGAGAAAATTTGCAAATCCATTCTTCCCATGAGAAGAACAGGGAGAAATCAGAATAGTCAGGGCAGGAAGGGACCTCAAAGATCATCTAGTTCCAATCCGCCTGCCATGGGCAGGGACACCTCACACTAGATCAGGTTGCTCAGAGCCACATCCAGCCTGGCTTAAAACCTCCAGGGATGAGGCTTCTACTACCTCCCTGAGCAGCCTGTTCCAGTGTCTCACCACCCTCATGGGGAAGAACTTCTACCTAACATCCAATCTGCACCTACCCACTTCTAGTTTTGCTCCCTTCCCCCTAGTCCTATCACTACCTGACATCCTAAATGTTTTCCTATTAGCTCTTCCAAGGGGAAAGGGAAAGCAGAGGGGAAGAGATCCCAACTTGGTAAAATTCCTAGGTAGTATGTTTCAGACCAACAATGGGAACAGCTTTTTTCCACAACATGTGTCTACGTTGATAATTTAATGCTGTAATGTACAGATGGACAAAAAATGGCTTTAGAAAGATGCACAGAAGGTGTGGTCATCAGTGGCTGCTGAAACAATAGCTCAGATAGAGTTTCCAGCTGAGAAAGTCACTAAACCTTGACTACAGGAAGCCATGACCTTAAACAAGGAGGAAGACGGTGTCCAGTGCTAAATGTCTCATTTGACAGAGGCAGCACTCAAGGGGTCCATCTAGCCCTGTCTTTAATGGCAAATACAGCTACTGAGAGGAGGGTAGAGGAACATCATGCATAAAGAGTTTTCTATTACTTTTAGTCATGAAAATGACACATAATGCACTTCAGATGGGAACTGCTCTCATCACGATAAGGAACAGCATTTTGCCATTGTGAAGGGTAGAATTTACTTCCATAGGAGAAAGTCTAAAGCATAATCCATTATAGAGGTGTAATAAACAGGATTATCTGTGGCAGTGAACAGTGAGTAGGCGAAAGCTGAGTAATACAGGTAGTTGGCAACACAGTACAAAGGCTATGTTAAAGGTCAGCTCAAATCTCTGTGCTAGTGCTGAAAAACCTTGCCAAACCCATGCACACCCCAGCAGGGTTTCTTGTTCCCTGCATTAGGACATGAGACTCAGCTCTATTCATTTGGATGATGGCACCCTCCCCTCCCACCTAGTAAGTGAGGAGCTTTGGGGACCATGATCGAGAGGAAAAACTGGGAGGGTTACAGGAGTTTTATTAGACACGACCAGACTTTTTGTTTGCACTGCAATCCTGAACAAAAGCAGCTAGATCAAAGCAAACTGAGAAAATGGTAGAACTGCATTTGCTTTGTGAGGACTTTAAGCAGCCCCAAAGGGTCTGGAGTCAGCCCCTTGTGGGGCAGCTCAGACACTTCCACAGAATTTTAATCTGCAACTCGCAGGAGCCACCCCTGGGGAGATTTCAGGAGCTAAGCAGCTGAGCCCCTTTTATCAACATATTGCCTTACATTTAATAACTTCAGCTTTTTTTCAAGTTTAAAATAATTGTTCTCCTCAACAAATAAGCTTTACTGGGAACTTATTACTCATAATGCAAATATCAACAGTCTCTCTAATCTGACTGCAGCATCAAGCAGATGTTTGTAATCCAAACACAGGCAGGTGGAACAAAACCCAAACTTCTCAAGGAAAAGAAAGATCAAGAAAGTTCACAGAACTATCAGAAGCCTCCTTTTACCTGTGGTCTTCCTTTTTTTTATCACCCAAATAAACTTGGTGGAGGTAGCAGTTTGCAAGATTTCCAGACATGAGCTTCAAAGGAAGGTGTGGAAGCCAGGAGAGCTGGGTCAGCTACAATCACTTTGCTTATCTCTATGTTTTGTGACTTGTTAGTTTCAGTCAGGGTCTTCCTAGGTACAGTCACAACAGCTTTCATCTATCCTCCCTGGCAAAGAGCACTTACATTCCCAACCTCAAAAGTGTCCAGGAAAAAAATTAAGGAATGTATCACTTCCTGCTAAGGAGCAAGAAAGTGTCAGGACAGCCTGGTGCTGAAGAAAGTTTAAGCACCCTGGTACAAATGCTCAAAATAGACAAATCCACACATTTGTTTTTGACAAACTGCAGCTTCATTAGAGGCAGGGCAGAGGTGTCAGTGCAGAGCACATTTTAAGCAATGAGGACAGAAGTCAATGCAAGGAGGAAGCAGAAGTTAACTTCTGCTTCCTCCAGTGCAGTGTGCAGGAGGAGTCTGGATTGTCAGCCCATGCTTTATCACTTCCGGGGTGAAGGACAGGTCTTGCCAAAGCATTCTTCAAGGGCAGGCAGAACACAATTTAGCCCTAGAATATTCACAACAGGTTTTCCTAACATGGCCTGAACAAGGCACACTTGTCAAACTGATGTTCATCTCACCAAAATTCAAGTACCATTTGAAGGCAAGGTTGGTAAAAACATTTTAACTGCCAAACTTCACCTTCAGAAGTTTGCATTGTGCTTGCCTCCATTATGGCTTCCACTTCCTCTTCATTTTCTCTCTTGCATTTGCTGCTTGCCTTCCTCTGGAGGACACACTTTGAGCACTTGTTTGCCTTTGCTCACCACCCCAAAGAATCTGGTACTTTTTCCTGTTTAGTTATGCTCCCACTGGTAGTAAAGATTGGAGAACAAGAGCTGAACTACACAGGAGCTCAGGAAAATACTTCTTAGAGTAAAAATGGCAGATCTTCCAGAGGAACTAGAGAAAGAGGGTGACTTCTGGAGCTCATAATCCTTCTTGAAACAAATCCACTTCAACCCAGAATCTAAGCATAGCTCTTCCCAATCACACCACAACCTACTGTTAAGAGCAGAAAATAAGAGCCAGATCAAATGGTTAAGATATCATTTTCATATTTATGCTAAAGCAGCATAGGTAACAAAAGAATACTCAAAGCTTGTTTGCACATCAGGATTTATAATGGAAAAACCCACTCAAGCTCAACAAGAGTTGCCAGAGTTTAGAATTTTGTGCCAATTTCTCACCAACCAGAGGGGCTGATTGGCTTAGACCAGAAGTCTTCTGCACCAGTAGAGCTGCTATGATTAGTGGAACCTGCTGGCTTATACATAAATCATGAAGAATTCCCCCCCTTTCCTCCCAAGGGAAACAACTTTGCATAACAGCAACATTTTTTCCCCCCCCTCCACACGTAAACCTGTGGAGTTTTAGTACAAGTCAGAGCAAGAAGTAGGTTGGCTCAATGCAGAAAGCAGGAATTCCAGAGACAAATTATTTAAATAAGAGGGTTTAGAGACTAACAGTATAATTACAGTTCATTGCAACTGAAAAAAAAAAAAATGAAATAAAAATGAAATAATGCTTTCTGCTCCTTGCAAGAGGTCCAGCCACAGTGGAGCCAACACACAGCTCCTGACAAAGCGTGCAGGCTGACATGAACACATGCAAAGCAGCTAACTCCAGCAGGTACAAACAGAATTAATCTCCCCTGTTTAGTATTCCCTTACTATATTTTATTTATAAAGGTCAGCAACGTTTGAAGATCACAGTTATTAATTAATTGCTCTACAGAGGCTGACAATCTACTTCCTGGACAAAAATAACTGCCCTAACTTTTGACCTGCATACACGGGATCAAAAACCCAACTGATTTGACGAGTCTTCAATAACAACAGGTCTGCCTGTTTTCACCACCTCAAACAAGTGGAGGCAAAAGGATTCAAGAGCAGGTACAGAAACTCAAGTAAGCAATCAGTCCTTCAGGGGGGACTAAAACCTTCTTAGGCTCTTCAAGACAGTGAAGACATTTTTCAAAGGGGCTTTTATTCAGTGTACAGAGAAACCCACTATTCTTTTAGTAAATACAGGCTGAGGAAAATTATGAACACAACCATTTAAAATGCAAATTTCAGATGCATCTAGTAACTAATCAGGAAGTATTGTAGAGTAGCATCTGGGTTTTCAAGTCTATAATAAATATCCTAAAAATAATGATGGTGAGCAGTTTGGGAGACTGTCAGCTCACTTTTTGCACTTCAGAGCTCAGCTGTACAGCCCCATGTGTTTAGCACATGTCACCATGAAGGAAAAAAAAAAACCACCCCACATTCTTAAGATTGTTAAACCAATTCTCACTTGAGTTGTCAGATGGTGGCACCAATCATGCATAGAAGACATGGGAACAAGTTCAGGCTCCACCACAGACAGTCTGCTTCACAACCGTTGCTCGGTTCCATTCGAACACCTACTCTTATGAGGTGTTACAAGATGACTTCAAAGTTGAAGGCATGTGCCACTCATGAGCCACGCTTGAAATACTCAGCAAGGGGGCATGAGCCTAGAACGTGACAAACAAAGAGCAGCTCCGAGCTTGACAGATTGAGATCAGCAACAATATGGCATTTGGGGGGAAAGAAACAACTTCATACAGCATTCCCCAGGCTGTAGATAATGCAACCCGCCCCCCCGCCTCCAAAGCCATAAAAATTATTCTCCTATCTTATTTTCTCTCCCAAGGCCCAAAGCATCTAAAAACCACATTTTGACTTCCTTGTGTGTATTCTAGTCACTGATGTTTGCCCAGCTTGGGAGATAAACATTAACTGTCACTGCAGGGCCAGCAAAGGAAATGAAAGAGCAAGAACTGCTGGGGGATAAAGCTGCAGATAAGAACTTGGGCATCAAACTGCTGCAGTATCAGTGCGCTGATCTGCGGAGAAATGCACAGCGCATACAACTCACCCACTCGTTTGCATTTTGCATTTAACAGAACCTACAGAGAAAACTGGAAATGATAGAGATCAAAGGCAGCTTTCCTACCAAAATGCTAAATAAAGCAAGCAAAAAAAACCCCAAAACACCGAGACCTAGTGCCTCTTTTCACCAGTGCCCCAGTGAAATGGCTTACTACACTAAAGCTCCACTGCCAAGTCTGTAAGAACAAATGCATCTCCTTCTTCACTCTTCTACCTAAATTTACTCCACATGCTTAGAGATGACCTCCAGAATCAGCTGCTCCATCACTTTTCCAGGGATGGAGAGGAGGCTCTGTTGTTTCCTGGGTTCACCTTCCTCCCCTTTGTGAAGACTAGAGTGACACTGACATTACATTCACAAGTCACAGGTTCATCTCTAGGCAGCACCTCTCCCACCAGCACTGAAAGATGGGTGAGGGCAGGGAGAGAAGAGAAGAGAAATGGGCTTACCCTTTGCTACACAACTTGCTAATGAACACCTCCAGAGCAGCTAGCTCAGAGAACAATGTATCACACATCCTGTAACACAGAACTAAGCACAGCAGCGTTCACCTAGAGTCTCCTGGAGGTTTTGTTAATGAGGTTGAAACCCCTAAGATGGTTCTCATTATTCCAGCTACCTGAAATTTAGCTTGGTCACAGCCACAGAAAATACAGTCCCATCTCTTGACTACATAGTGCAGATGGCCTTGTCACCTCTGTGCAGAGGAGTGTGATAGACCCCCACGCAGTTCTGCTTCTGCTTTAAGACGACTCTGCTGTCAAACCCAGAAAAGACACCTGCAATTCAGCACCCCTGACCAGAACTGTGATGCTACACACAGAGCCGCATAGAAAAATTCACCTCAGCTCGTTCATGTATGTTGCCAAATCCTTTGCTGATGCTCATTACATGAATGGTCTTAAATGTGCTTTTTATTCGTGGGGTAAGAGGTGTTTGGATTTTACGTTGTTTATTATTATGATTCTAGAACTAGCTTTGATTTTTCAAGCCTTTCAAGACCTACACGAATCAAATCATTAGCAATTTAGCAAAGGTTTTAATTCAGAGGTAATCAACAAGTTACATATGGAAATCTAAAGAGCCTTAAGTAAACACAACAGCTCTGTCTCACAGCAATGGTGAAAATGCCATAATGTTATCTTCAGTAGTTGAGTTTAGATTTAGATTGTAAAATCCATCAGCTCTGGCAAATTACCTTCCCTTTTTGCTCCATGTGAGACTGTAAAAATCTGTGTGTCCAGTGCTGTTAGGGGACTGATGTATCATTTTCATTCATTTTCAGAGCAATTTCAAAGAATGAGTTTTGCCCAGCACATGTTTTCCCTGAGGTTTAGGCTTCAGTTATTGATTTCTGGTACACAACCAGCGGCAACTTCCAAACACAAGGGATTTTATCAAGGGGTCATACAGTTCACTGCCTATGGTAACCTGAGTACACAGACAAATTGGAGTCCTTACCTCCCCTCACTTAGTTGGATCCTTACTGATTACAATGAGAGATCAGAAAAGTCTGGGTTTCACTACAAATGGGATCCCTCCTCCTCCCTCAATGAGCAGAAACTTGAAAACTGTGAACACTACGTTTATGACACACTCAATCCTTTATACAAGCCACTGAAAGCCATACTCCCTCTTTTCTTCCATGAACTGTGATCAAGCTTTTGCTATTTTCATTTAGACAAACAGCTAAATCAAAGCTAGTCCATCAACACTTGTGATGGCCCTCAGAATAACAGCTTTTTATTGTCTGAAGTTCTCAAGACATTCCCTTATTGTATGTTGATCACCAGAGAAATGTCAATGAACCAGAGAGGAGAGGAGGCATTTTTGTATTGCCAGGGGATAGTAACAAAAGCACATCACACTGGTTGCAGTTTGACACATGTCTTGAACAAGGCAGAAAAATAATTTAGCAAGCCAACATTTGCTGCCATGCCTGTGCTAACATGTTTTAGCCTGTCACACCAGTCACATCAAAAGCTGGACCTTGCAGAGAAGCTGTAACAGCAGCGCTTCCATTACACTGGCAAAAGGCAGCTGGAGCTTCAAATTAGCCTCATTTCCCCTGGCTATAACAGAAGGCAATGCATGTTGAGTTCATATAATCAAATTAGCTGAACTGACCACTAGCTTTAATCAACATCTTTGTTTGACATTCAGGTAGCACACAGCTCACAAGAGCTCATCTTTCCCTGCTTTCAGTGACAAGTTTAGATAATCATCACAAATAGCTCCACTAAATAAAAACAAAGATGCCATTTCTAAGGAGGAATGTGTCTGCTCCTTGCTTGCAAAGGCTACTTTATGCCTTCAGTCTGGAATACTCCACATTTGTCTTCTGCAAAGATACCTTCAGCAGTGCAATCTTGTTCTAAGCACCTCCAAACTCTTTCACAAACAGAGAACAAGAATGTTCTCTATTTTTGGGCACATGCATCTTGTGGAGGTTAGGTAGTTCCTTCTCATGACCCATCCTGCTAATACCTAGAGAAGTTAGCTAATAAAACACACCCCACCTTCAGATAACTCTCATATGTAAGAGGAACAATATTTGAGAAGTTTATACTAAAAACACAGGCACTGAGTAGTCGGGCAGACAGAAGAATGCAAGCTCTTAAAGCAGCATCTCTTTGTAACACAGACCTCCAACTGCCAGGGTACAAAATAACTCCATTTAAGGTAATTGTCTTTATGAGTCTCTAAGTGTTGTATTCATAGAATGCAATACTAATCACATATTGATGACAAGTATCTCCATTCAAGGTCATCAGCCATGGAATATGGTCTAAGTACATCTTTACAACCACCACATACAAGAGAGTTGCCACTCACAGCTAAGTTGCAGAACGAGATGGTTGGAAAGGCCTCTGGAAGTCACCAGCCCACCCTCCTGCTCAAAGAGAGTCTAATTAGAGCCAAGTGCTCAAAGACTTGCCTGGGTATCTACAAAACTGGGAATTCCACAACTTCTCTGGGCAGCCTGTTCTGATACTTGACCTGTTTCACTACAAAGCACCCAGTGCTTGAGACTTGCCTAAATCATTAATTCAGAAAACCTTCTCACATTCTAATTTTATCAAGACCATGCTGAGCCCAAACCCTTACAGAAAAGGGGGAAAGGTTAAGGAGGTATGAAAGGAAGGGAGAGGAAGTGTGACAGTAGGACATTTTCACCCCAAACTGAGCAGAAGTCTTTGCACTGTTCTTTAGCAAGCCATGAATTCTTTACAGTTAGGGTGACTGAAGCAGACTGCCCAGGGAGGCTGGGGAGCCTTCTCTGGAGACTTTCAAAACCCACCTGGATGTGTTCCTATATGCCCTGCTTTGGCTGGGGGGTTGGACTCAATCTCTGGAGGTCCCTTCCATCCCCTAACATTCTGTGATTCTGGGGATTCCTATTCTCTAGCACAGACACCACAACATAACAGCCAATGCAGGTGAGGTCAAAGACAAAGGGTGAGGAAGAAGAGAAGGGAGATGATGCTCCTCTCTCATTTATCATCCTCCTCCCTTCATTCCAAAATGTTTCTCTGTATCCAGACACAGAAAAATGGTTTTCATGCAGGAACTGAAAATGCCACCTCAGCATCATCTGTTTGCAAACACTCAATCCTCTTAAAGGCTGACAGAAAGAAAATCAGCCTAGGGGCAGTCACGTGAGCAGAACCTCTGGCGACGGTCAAGTGTACTAAGGAGCAGGGAAACTGTGAAGCGATCAACATCCTATGGAGGAATTCCTTCTTTCAGCACACAGGAAAGCTGGTTTGTATGTCACACAAAGTGAAAACCTCCAAATGAAGGATGATGGCCCTCTATTTAAAACACTACCTGAATAACTTCACTCATCCAAACACTCTGTAAGTGCCTCTGAATTAACTATGCTAAACTACTGAGACAGGAACTTACTACGTGCTTCAGAAGATCCCTTTCCAGTTATGCCTCAACCCTAGAGCAGAAACAGAAAGAGGAAATGGAGCAAAAAACCCTCATTCTAACATTCAATATATTTATGAATATGTTTAGTGCTCCTGTATTAACCATGTAGAGCATCATGGTATTAACTGTATGCTTCATGTTGGGTGTAGGAGGAATAAAGAAGAGAAACAATGATGAGATGAGAAGAAGAGCGGTGACGTTTCTTCTCTCATCCCCCTCCAGCTCTTGCCAAACCACCAGCAAGCATTAGCACACTTTAGGACTGGATACTTGCCAGTTAGCACAAAGGCCAACAAAACCAGAAGCTGCTAAAAATACAATAGTTTTTGGGGACACAAACCCCAGAGACTGAGGTTAACAACTCCCAACTTCAACAAATACAGCAAGTGAACAAAGACTGAAAGAGCATCACGGCAACTGTCAGCTATTCAAAGTGAAAAACAGTAAATGAAAAAATTCAAGTAGGAATCCCTCAGTTTCCTTTTTTGCCTTTTTGAGAACAGTAAAGGTCTATCTCCACAGCACCATTAGGACACCAGTCACCAACAAGTTTTTGTGAAGCAATGTCCTGGTTTTGCTGGGACAGACTCACGGGTGAGGCACGGGCCATCAGCACTTTGGAGCCAGCCAGGACAGCTGACCTGAGCTGCCTACAGGTGTATCCCAGACCAGAAACACCACACTCAGTATAAAGGAGGAAGTTCACCAAGGAGTGGGGAGCCTCCTGCTACAGCTTTCTGCTGGGCTTCTCATGACCTTGCTCCTCTTCCTTCTCCTGTTCTTCAGGACTACCTCCCTGTTTAGCGTGAGTGCTGTACTTTTGTTGGGCTGAGTGTAACTTTATATTGGTATTAGGATCAGTTTTGTTGTTCCATTAGATCCATTTTCATTTCAACCCACGGGTCCTCCCTCCTTTTCCTGATTCCCTTTCTCTGCTGGTGACAGAGTAACTGCTGTGGTTTAGCCCTAGATATGAGCTAAACTGAGACAAGCAACCACCAGTTCATAAAAAAATGTGGTATTAGGAGGTGCAGCACCATGCTGTAATCAGAAGACACAGAGGGAAGCAGCAACCTTTCCTTTCTCTGAAAAAGGCTTGGCAGGGAGTATTTAGTGTGTTTAAAAAGTTGAAAGCAAGCTTTGAGTTTGCATCTCCTGCATGGCAATACCACATACTGCTAAAGAAGCCCTAAACAGGAGTGTAGAGGGGATCCAGTGCTCTGCCAGGCTTACAAAAATCACAGAAGCAGCTTTTACCATGTAGTGCCCACAAAAGAAAAGGCCAAGCACTTTTCCTCTTCACTCAGCTGTTTTACAATTGCAAGCCAAAGGTCAACTATCCTCACTCACTTTTGGAAACCAGCCACAAGATTACTAACCACCAGCTTAATGGCCACAGTTCAAATGCTGCTCAATCAAGTTCTGACTATGTGGGTATACAGCAGTAATGGCACCATGACATCATAGGCAAGTTATCTGCTAAAATCAGGAGTCAGACAGCCTGCATCTTTGCCTTCTCTCCCCACAAAGAGAAACTTGAACTTCCACGGAGCAGGCATTAAAGTGATCGAGCTTTGGTACTTTCCTTCGTGTGGCCAGGGCATAACAGTTTGCTATGAAACAATCCTTTGCATCATCATGTGTGTCCATCAAACTAACTCTGTATTCTAGAAGTGCACCAAGACAAGTGTCTAACAGCTGGATTTGAAGAAGTTTTCACTACCTGCCCAGCTACATGTGCGCCTCAGCTATGGCTACCTGAAGAGTGAAGCGTGCAGGTGCATTCAACATGCTGCAGGTTCATTTCTCTTCTCAGTTCACTAAGAGGCAGCAGGATTGACCTGATTAATAAGAGATCATGAGGCACATAAATGGGATACCTTGAGAGAAGAGTCAAGAGAAAAGTACTAACAACACAGACCTGGCATGTCTGACAGAAGTTAACCTTCACATCCTGAAACGCATTTGAAGCGAACCAGACTCTCAAAATGATGTAGTGTCAACTAAAGGTGGCCAGCTTAAGTGAACTGTAACAATTCTAATTGGTTTTGCCTTATTTGTCTGAAGTTCACCAGCTTTAGAGGGTGAGCCTCATCACTCTGCACAGAACCCATCTCACCTATATACACTGAAGGAGGATTCCTGAAAGTCCCGGAGTTTCCACTAACTTTAGTGATAACCTTGAGCAATTAATTCTCTGTGTGACTCAGCTCACTCATCTAAGAAGGAAATAAGTAACATTGGTAAGCATTTCCAGAATATGAGCTGAAAGGAAATACAGTTTGAAGAACTGTTCATCAGTGCTTTGAGCAACGTCCAGCCCAACTTTTTGGTAGAGTAGGAAAATCCCTGCCTGTATGCTAGGAAAAACAAAGAGATTCATGTAGTGTAAGAGCATACACAACCCCAGGTTTCTCTTACTGTGACAGAATTTCTATGTGACAGGTATCTACGGGATGACATCAAGTGGCTAGGAGTCAGAACATCTTGCTGTCACCCATCCTCTTCAGCTGGAAGAGTTTTAGCACAGACTATACTTTCAGAAGTCTAAAAACTTATTCTTCCTTTAATTCTTAGAGAAGAAAATATTTGTCCATGAATGAAACTCTTAACCAGACATTTTTCATGTCCTTCAGCAAACTTCTGCACCATACTAGGTGAAAATAACCACCAATACACTTTGTAATAAGCTATGTTTCATTGCACTTCATTTTTTCCCCTTCTTGTTCAGCATATTCTACAAGCTGTCTTCAGTGATGCCTTCCCTCAGATACACTATGAAAGCTGGAGGTGGCTAGCAGTAAAACAATAGAAGAATAGAGCTCATCTTAAGAAAAACAAAGGTAAGATTACCACAGAAGACTTCTAAAATCCTGAGTCTTGAATGTTTTGTAACAGCAAAAGGAAATACTCTGATAGTTCACAGAAACACTGGCATTGAGGTGTACCGGTCTCTCAGGCATTTTTGGCTGATTGTGGGCCAGGGTTATGCAAGATATGAACAAATGAATTATTTTAGTGTCAGACAGGATACATTTTTGGACCCTTTCAATGGCCACACAGTAACACCTCACCTTTAACAAATCATCAGCTATGCTGTTGAACTATCAGCTGTAAAAGATGCACATTAAGGTTACATGTAGAAGTTGTTCTTGCCATCTCAAAACAGTAGTTAAAAATCAAGCCCTTCTGTGGCAAAAATTTTGAGCAGATGAGTAATCCCACTGAGGTCTGCAGGACTTGATTTGTCAGCATACACTAAGTTACAGCCTTGCATCTGCAGGACAGGCACCTCTCAAAAGAGTTTGTATTCAGGGCATTTTAGAAAGAAGCAGCTTAAAACACTGTAACACCAAATACATCACACTAGGAATATGAAGCCCATCTTACACGCTACTAGAGAAACTGTGACTCTGAATGAAGAAAACAGTCTGCAACACAGCTCTTGTAGCTGGAAAGCAACAAAGCTCAGAGCTATGCTTCACTCAGGCCAAATCATGGTGGGAGTTTGGTATTTTACTCTCCTTCCCCACCCCCAAATAAAATGTGGGGCTCATTCTGTGTGTCCAGTCTGTCTTAAGATTTTAGGAATTCAATTATTTTTCAAATTCCTTTAATGTAGTCAAGATGAAGCCCCAAAAGCCTTCAATATATTGAAAGAGCTATAAACCAAAATTCCTCTAATGCACTCCAGCATCCACTTACATCTGCACAGAGCCATTAAATATTCAGCCACAAGCTTATCACTTGCATTCATCAGGAGTGGAGATAAAACTCAGCACCGATATTTGACAGCCTGATGCTAGAAGATTATCTACTGAGAAATAATCTAATCACTGTTCTTTGATATTGGAATCTTTGACAGAAGGCAAGGGAAAGGAACACCAAATTGATCTTAATGACTTTAAGGGTTTCCTCTTGTAGAAGGCAAATCAATGTAGGGATTAGCTTGTACTTCTGCTTATTTGCCACCAAGTTTACGACTAAGTTTTCAAATATTCCAATCCCAGAAGAGAGAAATGAAAGACTTTGGGATGCACATTTAACATGGAAACAAAACGGCCTCTCTTGCTCTTGAAGAGGTCTGATCGCGATTGAGGAAATCTTAAGGTATCCTAGTAAGAGCAGATGGCGTTCTCCGGGGACTCGGAAGAAGGTCTGACGGACAGGAAGAGACTCCGGAGAGAAGCTAAAAAGCCCAGAGCGAAGGAGAGCACTCCCGAGCCCTTACCCTCCACTTACCTTAAGGATATCTCCCCGTTTGAAACTCAGCTCGTCGTCCGCCGTGGCTTTGAAGTCGTACTTGGCGATGGCTTCCATGCTGGGGCTGCCGCGCAGGGCGGTGCGGGCGGTGGGAAGGAAGCGCTCCCCGAAGCCTCCGCTCTTCCCGCGGCGGCTGCCGGCTCAGCCCTCCCGCGGCCCGGCTCCGTCCGAGACGCCGGCCCCGTCTCTCACATACAGGGAGGCCGGGGGACGATCCGCCCTAGGGGAGGGGGAGGAGGAGGAAGAGACAGGCCATTAGGGGAAGTGGCACGGATCGATGGCCGGGACCGCGCCCAGAGCCGCTCCCTCCGCCCGGCGCGGCGCAGCGCGGCTGCCGCTTCCTCCCGCCGTCGCTCGCCCAGGCCCGGCTCGCCCGAGTGACGCGTCCCGCGGCCAATGGCCGCTCCGGCCGATGGCCCCCGGGGGCGGGAGGCGGCCCCGAGAGCGGGTCCCGGTCCGCCGGGAGCAGCTGCCGGCCCCGCGATGCTCCGGCACTGGGGAGCAGGGCACGCTGGGCCCGCCGCCGCTCTGCGCAGCCCGCCTGTGCCCGGCAGGGCAGGTCAGCTCCGCTCCCGCACGGGAGCAGCACCGCCTCTCACGGGAAGCCCCCGGCTCCCCGCAGCTGTAATAACCGCCGGACACGAGGGGCAGGAGAGCACGGTGAGGTGCCGCACCCCCGGGCTGGACATCCCCGCTCCCGGGGCACGCAGCTGGACCCATCAGCCCCCCGGCCACCATGGAGACAGGCGGCAGTGGAAGGGCGATGTGCTCCCGTCCCCCACACGGGGGAAACCCCGCCTGGAGACACGGCGTACATCAAGAATTTGGTTCCCCGACCCCATGCACACTGCTCGCATCAAATTAAATACAGCCAGTTAGACAAGGCAGAGAATCCTCCCGTGCCTCCTCTGTAACAGGACTTCCCTGGACTTGAAGTGTCTATCAAAAAGTGACCTAAAATAGCGTTGCATAGAGACAGAAGTTTGGGCTGACTGCAGCGTCAAAGCACACATCCTGAAACTCCTGCATCTCTAGCAGCAGCGTGCGTTTAAAAACCTTCGTAAGTACAGCATGAACATCAGCAAGTTTGTTTTTCTCTTACAGGCCCAGCATCAAATGTGGAGAGGCACATAGAGACACTCTGAGGCCACTGAAAAAGCTTCAATCTTCATCTCAGGTTAGGATAGGAAGGATTTAATCTAACTCCATCTATATTTGATAGTGGAGACAGTGTGTGACCAGAAAAAAGTCAAGTAAGAGAGTCTCCAAGTTAAACCCCATCCTGAACACCCCTCTGAAGAGCTGGCAGTGCTACGCTTGTCAATGACAATTCCAGACAGCAGAGATCTGACAAACACCACTGAACCCACGCACCTGCTAATTCAGGCCCAGAAAGAGCCCTGCTAGAGCAGATGGCAATAGTATTTTCTCATTTCTGAGAAAAACCTGCCTTACATAAATGTAGTTCAGCAATTAACATGCTTATATATTCCATGAGTCCTATGTTTGCCCAACCTTCAGCTCACCGTGAAAATTAACAAAGCTCAAGGCAAACACCAGAACAGAGATTTCTATCGCAGAAGACTAGCAGAATAGGAAGAGGTATTTACAGGATTTACCTTGAGCAAAAAAAGGGGCAGCTTAGTGAAGTCCTCGCATGGACAGGGCTTGGAGCTTTCTCTGGTACTCCTACCCAGCACTACTGGAATGTCAGCAAGACTGACAAGGCTGTCAGCAGCACAGAGATCACAACTGAGCAATCTGCCTGTGCCACTGCAGCTATCAGAAATAAACACACTGGATCCAAGCTTCCACCAACACACATAACTATAACTACAGCCAAGGAGTGTTTCATCTTAGCTAGTTTGTTGATTCTAAACTACTTTATTTTTGATGCTGATGAAATCTTTCTGATGCGAGTCTGCCACGCTGCTCTAGCACACTCATGTAAACACCAGCAGCAACTTTCCCTCACCAAGAAGATTTTCCCCTGGCCAGGCTCTACTGTACTACTTGCTTCACTATCTCCTCAACTTTATCACCAGCCTTCTTTGGGCTTATTCACTGATGGCATTTATCCTTTTCTGCTATTATAGCAGAATGTGAAGGAGCAAGCAGGAATGATTGCATGTGAAGCAACAGAACATGCAAATTCAGGCATTACCATCTGCACGTCCTGTACCTTTCATGGTAAACACCATCCCTTTCTATTCCTTCTTAAAGGATAAACATTACTGGCAGCAAGATTTTGGTGTTTCAAATAGCACAATGCATCATGAGGTGTTAGGTATTAGGCAATAGCTTGGACTTAATAATCTCTGAGGTCTTTTCCAACCTGGGTGAGCCTATGATTACATGGGCATGCAAACACCTTCAGCTAAGGGAGAGCCCTCACTTACAAACCCCAAAATCTAACAGTGCGTTGCACAGCTTCAAGAAGACAGCAGAGACTCAAGACACATTTAAGAAAGGAATTACTGCCAACTGGTAAACGTTCCTTCCTTTGGGGTACCACAAGTGTTGCTGCCTACTGTTGCATTAGCAGCTAAGAATCTTTTTTTTTTTTTTAATGGAAGGAATTAATACTCAACTTTCTAGGAGAAATTGATGCAGCATTTCCAAGAACTCTACTGGCATTTCCCCGAGCCTAGCAATAATACAATGTTGGGAAATTTTCCAGCACAATTCAAGATGAAAGAGATTCATCAGGCAATTTTCTTTAGACATGCGTTCCCATTACTACCACCATCACATGCATTGTCAGCACATAAAGCAGCCGATGTTTCTAGGTAACAATACTAACAACAGCTGCAGTGTAGAACAAAACTTGAACCATCAGGAGTTTTAGGCAAAAGTGTAGCTGAAGTTTTGGCATGAAACTTACATGTTAGGAAAAGCTTTGAAAAGATTAAGCCCAGTTCACACAGCAAACTCAAAAAGGCAAATTCCCTTAAAGTCACTTAAAAGCATTTGCTGTTCACTAATCTTATTAAGTAACTTCTTAATAGACAGTTAGACACATAATTACTAAAATACAAACCAACCAACTGCACAGCAAGGGGAAAAATAAGCTGACTGGGGAAGTGGCTTGTGCAAGGACCCTGCCCACTGAGAGCACAGCTGTAGGTGTTTGCTTTAGGCCGACAAAACCGAAACAGGACACGTTGCAGATACTGGAACATACCCCAGCTCCAGAGCCCTCAGATGGCATAAGATAGGTATGAATGGGTAACACTCAAAATATGAACACAGGTTACAAGAATTATCAGATGACCTTACCAGAGAAATTACTAACATTTCTCAGAATATCAGTATGGTTTTCACCTCTTGCCTTACTGTAATTTGGGGCAGGATACCATTTTTTGCTCTTAAAAAATCAGAGGGGACTGGGGAGGGAGAAGAGGAGAGGGGAAGAGGGGGAAAGAATAAAAGGCAGCAGATGCAGCTAACAGTATGTTCTTATTAGCGACACAGAGCTGCGAGTCAGGATAGAATCAAGTCATTCTAAATACAAACCACCCTGTTGCAGCCAACAGGAAACAATCCTCATGTTCTTCTCAACAGCTATTTCAAAACCACACAGGCAAAGGTAGGCTTTTTATGTTCCTCGTACAAACAACGTTTTTTTTCTATCAAGCAAGAGCCTTCTCATTGTTCTTTCCACTGGTTTACTGTTCTGGAAAGTGATATGGGCAGGAATAAGGGAACATGCAGTTCAGAACAGCCAAAGCAAGGGAAGAAAGAAGATACAGTCAGTGGAAGATTTTGCAAAGAATCAGATCCTAAGCTTCATCAGCTGTTATAGGACAAAACACTGCTGAGGGTGGTAGAAAGGAAAATGTGTGGATACATCATCGGGAAGACATGCAGAAATGTCAGGCTCTAGACAAAAGAATAGAAAGAAAAAAATCATAAGGGCAGAGCACTAATTCAAATCAGCCAAATAAGGAAGTATAACCTAACAAATGAAGGAGGTAACATATAAATTGAATTAGGAACATATAGACCCCAGAACATTCAGGGTCATAAATGATACTCATGATCTGCTAGCTTAATGTGTTTCTACTTCACTAAGCACGTCTTGTCAGAGGACAACTCAGGATACCACCTACAAAACTAAGCTCCAGCACAAAGCACAGATAAAATTATTTGATCTGATAAGTATTATCAGGTAATTCAAAACTGCACCTCTGCCAAGTTTATTTGCCATGCCTTTTTTTTTTTCTCCTCTCTCTCCTTCTTATTTTAAACTCCATAATGTAGACTTAAATAATACAAGCTTGCCTGGCATTATGAAATACTTAAAACACTACACGACTTCATCATTATAACAGGTGACAATAACTGAAAGGTCTTTTTTGGTCATGATCTCTAAGGTCTGCACAGAAATGGGCTACAAACAACACAGTGTTTAAACTGTGACCCTTCAAATTTTGGCCACGGACCACAGGCATTTAATATTTTTGAAAACAAGGAATGAATGTCCCTAAACACTATATTTATCCATGAATTGCTCTCCCAGTTATTAACTGTGCTACATAATATTTTTCTCTCTAGGTTATAGAAGAGATGTCTGAGTCAGATGTTGTGGGAGTTAACAAGACTGCATCCTTGTCTTCTGCAGATTATTTAGAGCTATATTGGCAAGTTAAACCATAGCCCACAAAATCAACACCGAATCTCAAGCAGGAAGTTCCGAGGAGAAAGAAGAGACTAAAACAAAAAGTCTTTATCATAGAAACTCACGCTTGAAGCATGATCCAAAAGGTCTTTGGAGAAAGAAAGGTATGGATGTTAACCTGCCTACAGGGTAGCTACAACCTTTTAACCTTTGGAAGAGGCCTGAAATTACGGAACTCTTCCAGGGAACATTAAAAATAAGCCCCAAGAAATACCACCAGCTGAAACTCCACAGACGAATAGCAAAGGCGAACGTGACCCAAGACTGAAGCCAGCCTGGGGGAACCACGCACGGGGAGCTGCGGAGAGACCCAGAGAGCCCTGCCTGGCAGATAACGCCCCTAGAGCACAGCACCTTGCTCCAACCCCCTTCGACAGTCCTGCTTCGCAGAGTGCAGGACCCCGACAAGCGCCTAACGCCCCAAGAAGGCCGGGCCCTGCCGAGACGCAGGCCCACAGCCCCGGGGCGCAGAGACCGCGCTGAGGCAGCTGCTGCGGAGCCCGTCAGGGAGAGGCGGAACACCCCAGGATCCCAGGCCGCGGCACAGGGGACGGCCCGCCGCCGGGACTCAGCGTGTACCCCCCGCCGAGCAAGGCCCATAGTGGGCTAGTGAGCCGGGGCCCCGCCGGGCAGCGCCTTACCGCGCCGTAGTGGGGTGAAGGCTAGGGGGGGGTCG
This sequence comes from Dryobates pubescens, assembly GCF_014839835.1. Taxonomy (NCBI): domain Eukaryota; kingdom Metazoa; phylum Chordata; class Aves; order Piciformes; family Picidae; genus Dryobates; species Dryobates pubescens. Next base: position 17,619,092 of record NC_071631.1, on the reverse strand, counting down.
ACAGCCCGCCGCCAGCCTTCCTCTCTCCTTTCCTCCACACACACCCCCTCGACTCACCGCACAGCGCTGGGGGGCACCGCCCCGCCCGAGGGTTCTCGCCGCCTACCCGGCCCCACGCGGCCCGGCCGCCCCTCCAGCGCCGCCTCGGCTGCCGCTACGGCCCCGTCCCGCGGCCGGCCCCCCCCCGCCCTCCGCCGCCTGCTCTGCCGCCGCCGTTCCCGCTGCCAGTCTCGCGAGAGCGGCACTGTCAGCCGCCCCCCGCCGCCGCGCCCCGCCCCCGTGGGACGAGCGCTTGCGCGCTCCCCGCCCCGCGCGATCGCTCTCCGCGCATGCGTAGAGCGGAAGACGCTCCGTGCCCGGGTTTGGGGCTGCCCTTTCTCGACCCGGGACTGCACTTTTCCGACCCGCCCCTGCCGGGCACCTGCCCCGAGGCCAGCCCGACCCGGGCACCACGCCCCACACACGGCCTCGCCGCGGGATTTCCGTAGGGAGGAGCGGGCAGAGGCAGCAGTCGAGGCACCGAGCTCTCCCGAGCACCGCTTTGGTACGAGCTGTGCAAAAAAGGGATTAATCCCGCGGGCTAGGCGACCACGAGTGCAGGTTTCTGGGGGTGAAACCACTCTGGGTTTGTCAGAGTATTTGCCTAATCAGTGCCTCTGCTTGCCTGGGAGACAGCGTGGCGTACCACAGCGCGGAGCTAGCAAGAATTTCGGTAAGAAGCTACCTGTAGGTAGCAGGGAAAGCTCCAGCCGGCGTTAACACCGAGCTTGTGCACGCAGTGTTCGAAGGGGTGTTGAACCGCTCACCAAGCTCTCAGGGCAACGACTGTACCTGGTAGAGCCGCTACGTGACGACTACCATCCCTTCCGAGCACTGAGTAAGGCATTAAGGGAAAAACACACCAGTGTGACCACACCGTGCAATTAAAATATGCACGGAGGGCAGAACTCAGATGGCACAGGCGATAATTCCAGGGTTTAGATGACCCTCCTGACATGCTTTTAGCATGAACAGACTAATTACAGCAGACAGTAAAACACTTGCTTAGGTAAACATCAGGCCGTGATTCCTCAATAAAGCCACTGAATACAATTCCTCTGGCTCTGGAGAGGAAAGAAGAGTGTTTGAAGTACAGACTTTCCACAACTGCTGTTTTGCTCCCCTGAAAGGGTGAGCTAATTACCTCAAATAGGTTATTCCCTACTCCCCCATCCAGAAAAAGATGCTGAGATTGGGAATGTGGCAAGCCTGAGCACAGCGTGTACCGCAGCAGAGACAGGCTGTAAAGTTCACATCTAGGTTCATGTAAATGTAGGGTTATTCTGGACCTAGATTATATCTAATTTAGACATAGAAAAATTATGACAGATGCATATTTTCAGCCTCCACTTAAGCACACTTAATTTTTTATCAATAAACCACCACACTGGTTGATCTCCCCAGCTGTACTTTGCAGGGCAGGGGGGCTGTCATGGTTTCATTGATATCAAGATGAGAATAACATCACAATATTTACTGCTGCCTCACACAATCTGGCTTGCAAACAGCATTCTGCAGACATTACCTGCTGATAATCTTAACACTTAAGCAGCTGTATAGATTCCTGAGAGGTTATTTCTGGATGAACTTGTTGTTTACACCCCTTAGCAAGATCATTTTCTCATCCTGATAGCATTGTACTTAAGGGGTTTTAGCTTGTTCCCAGAAAGGGGTGCTAGGGAAGGTGTGAATTCCCCCAATGCTTCATTCAAAAATTGGAAAGGGTGTAAAAAAGGAGCTAAAGGAGTTGAGGATGCTACAAATGTTTCAGATGTTCTAAGGATGCAGAAGTGATCCATCTCCAGTGACAAAGACTGATGAAACTGGAGATAGGTTCCAAGATCCCCCAAGTCCCTGATACTTGTTCCTAGATCAGGCTTACAGAATCTCTGGTTTCATGTGTGACCTCAAAACGAGGATTTAGAAGTTCTTAGTAAGCCTTCTATAAGTTAAATAATGTCTTCCCAGAAATGTTATAGCAGCTACTTTTAGCTGGACTTGAAAAGCCAGACATGGCTAACAGCTGCCAGTTGAACCATCGCTACTTTAAGAGGCTGCAGCTGCTTGACTTTAAAAGGGCAGACCTAGAAAATCAAACAAGCAACGAATTTTAGAAATAGCAGAGATCAAAGTGCTAGAGAAAGATGTTCCTGATAAAGGGGTCCCTGAGATATACTTGCTTGCAAACCAGTTAAGTGTAGAATGTTGCCCCATCTTGCAAACAAGTTAATGCTTTAGAAAAATACACAGCTTACTGTGCAAACAGCGCGGCTTCGCTGCGGCGAAACCTGAAATCCTGGCAGAGCTGCAAGCAAGGGTGAAAAAGGCGACAAAGACATTGTTTTGCCAGAGGATCAATTTCAAATGCTTTTTAGTCTGGGAATAGCTTGAATTTTCTGTGACAGTTTGTGGTGATAAAACATAATCCCAGATTAGCTCTGAGTATTTTGAGAAGTACTAAGGGTAAGAAATGTCTGACGTTTCTTTTGGATACCTTTTCAAACTTCCCAGAGCGGTCTGGGGGAAATAAATGTATGGGGTTTGCTAGGAATAGACCAGAGGAATGTTTGTTGAAAACTGTATTTTTGTGTAAGCAGCCACGCAAGGTTTAAAATTGCTGCTTGGGATATTCCTATGAATAGCCTATTGGCACCTAAAGTTTCTGCTGATGAAGTTTAACGTTGGTAACAGCAGTTCTGTTAGCACAAATCATAACGATAATGTGCCTTATCTTGTCGTGGTCCTCACACCATTGCTCCAGTACTGTTTGTGTCCTTGCAGTGGAATTTAATTATTACGGAAACTTTTGTATTATTAGGACTCAGAGCTCCAACTGTACGTCAGCTGAAGATTAAATTTTTCTAGTGTTGTCACAGCAATGCAGGAACTTGGAGTACGTTGTCATAACACGCTGCTCCAGGCAAGCAGCTCTGGCCTGTATTGAGGGATATGCACTGCACATCTTCCTCATTTTTGTCACCATCTTGGTGCTACTGGATGCAGTAAATGTACCTCCTTGTAGGCCTGATGCAAGATATTTATTGCTGACTAGAAAGATATTCTGGACTGTTTCTTTTCCTTCAGAGGAATAAAGAAGTGACCTCTCACTCCCACTTGCTGAGAGCATCAACACATGCAGCTTCAAAGGTGGTTTTGAAAACTAACCATCAGAGCCTAAATAGGAGCCCAGGGGCCTCTGCCTCAAACAAAAGAGCAACTAGGAACTATTGGTAGAGCTGTTGAACCTAGAGAGGGTTCATAGTCAGAAAATATTTGTTCTAGCTTTGATTCATATCTATTCTCTATTGGCAAACACAAGTTAAAAGCTTGTGAACCAAGAGAGTAGTGAAAGAATTGAGCTAGTGTGGTCTCTATGTTTTGTGTGCATGGAGAGCAAATTTAACACATCAGAATCTTTCTGGAGATAGAGCAAGACACAGAAAAAGCCCAGACAATGATCACCTATCTTTGAGTGGGGCAGAGGCTGCAATAAGAAAAACCAAAAGTGATCCCTGATTTGTAGTTCCTTAATTTGAAAATGTTAACTTGATGCAAAGTTGCAAGAGGCCAAATTCTTTAAGGCTTCTATCAAGAGGGAAAAAAATATCTAAAATCTGAGTACTTCAGATACTGTCAGTATCAAAACTAAACCAGGGTGGGTGTAATTCTCTTGAGCACAAATAGGAACTACTTGGTGGTTGTGGGAGTCTTCCATCACATCCCAGCTCTAACTGAAGGAACCTCTGACCTTGAATAAGTCCCTGCTTTACCAGCACTGGTGTTTCACAGAGAGCTCACCTTGAAAAGCTTCTGAAACGTAGTTTCTTTACTACAGTGTGGCTTAACTCTACATTCTACATGGTTTTCAAAGAACTGTAGTGACCCATTTTATTTTTAAAGCAAAATTCTGACAGGCTCAACACATCTAAAGATGCTCAAAAGTTCACACTGGGATTCTGCACGACATTGCTGCAGTTCACTCAGCACAACACGAAGTTATCTGAGATGTACATTGGCAGCCTGATGTATGGACCAAGACAGAAAGCTTCCTCTCACTGAAAACAATTCAGACAATCTGCTAAGGGGAATGTAGGATAGATGCAGATGACTCAAGATAATCCTGCTCAATTTTCTTGCAAGCTGAAAATGTCATGCCATAAGACTCTTCTTCTGACAGCTGTAGGGGAGTTGACCTGCCCTATACCTCTGTCTGAGATGCACAGGAATAAAGTGGGTGCGGCAAATAGGGGAATGCCAGGAATGTAGGCAGAGCAAGGAGGGAATGCTGGGAATGGGGCTGTTGATATTTGGTGCATGAACATTACTTTCTTGCCTTTTTCTTCTCACATCAACCCATGCTGGCCTTAGTAACAATCAAGCCAGAGACATTATCCATAAAACCCAAACCTATTCCATTCAGTAGATACTTGAGTCCTGGAGCAGAAGTTGCTTCAAACATGCCTGAGGCAACAAAAGAGCACTGAGTATGACCTAGCCCAGCAAGATGATACACACCTTGACAAAACCCAGCATCAAGGTGCTAGTCTTAAAGTCAGGCCACCTACAATAGACCTGCAGATAGAATAAAATAGAAAAGCCAACAAATCTCCTTCATTCTTAATTAAGTATTAAAATGGTTACCAAGCAAGCTGGACCTAGTGCTGGAGTCTAGAAGACTTAACTGCTATTACCAGAGTTTCTCTAAATCCTGAATTCAAGATACAGGTTTCTAGTCTAGATAGGATTTCCCCATATACCTGCATCTGGAACATGGTGTGACAGTAGCAATTAGAGAATCAGACAGCAAAGCTATGGAAAAAACCTATCCACCTGTGTTTCCCCTTGTTACACAGCAGGAAAGTGACTGGATTGGGTAAGTACTTTGTATTTGTTTTAGTTTGTAGCTTTGTGTTAGCAATAAAGGCAACACTATCGAGGGGCTATAACGGATGTATACATCTATACACTGTATCAATACCCATATTCTGCAAACAGAGGCAGAGGACTTTCCCAAAGCCATGAAGTTCCACAGTATTAGAAACAGAATTCCCAGTTCTTGACTTCTGAGCCTTATTGTAACCACCAGTCATCTCTCTCTGTTCAGAAACCATCCCAATGCTCTGCTCTGCTTTTCTCACATACATACAGAAATGTTATCACAACTGCCTGCTTCTGTGAATCTGCCCAAGTGCAATAAGTAAGTGTTGGTGCTTGTGACCCAGACAGAACAGCTGATCTGCCAAAACAGCTTCACAATTTTACTTATTACAGATCTCAAGAGCACTTGTGAAGCAGTTTCATTACCATGTGAGACAAACAGGGACTGTTCTGACTTTTATAAATTAGGAGACAAGAACATTTAGCTGAGCCTCATAACTAGAAGAAGAAAAGAAAAAAAGAGTCCAATACAAAGCCACTCATGAGTCTTACAGTAAAGCTGAGTGAGGCAGGAAGAATGTGCTAAGGCAGATTCTCTCCCATGCCATACGTGTTTCTATAGTCACAAAGAGAAGAAAGGAAAACAGTGTTATAAACATGACTATGTAGGAAATGCTGCTCTACCTGGGAACTCTAACAGCCACTGCTGGAATTAAACAATGAAATGAGTTGGCTGGGGTCACCCAAAGCTGCTTAAACTCTGAAAGAAATCTGTAAAAGGGAACCAGATCCAACTATAGTGTGCCATCTCCCTTTCTTCAGTACAAAAGAGCTTCTGCTTTCTTCCTACTCCCAATTCAGTCATCTGTCATTTTCAGGACAGCCTGGGATTGTCAGTTCAATTACCTTTCAGTTTGGAGAAAAACAAAGCAGATGCTGTTTGCTACTAAAAGGCAGAATCTCTTTTGAGGAATATCTCCTCTCACTTGTTTTTTACAATTAGACATTGAATTCTGTGCATCTCCCATACTTATTAAACACAGAGGAGCTGGGAAATAATATTCTTCAGCTAAAATGAAATACTATCTGCCCTTCAGCTTTGGTAGAGATGTTGGTCAATCCAGCTACTGCTTTTCATTTTTAAGACTTAGACAGCTTTTGTAACAATCTCCCCCTTTTAATTCCTCTCACTACACACACATTAGAAATCTGGTCAGTCCCCAGCATCTGTCATGAAATGTGCAAAGGGGTGGGGGAATCAGACATGCAGCAACTGCCTCTTCTAAACAATACAACATTTTCTCACCCATTGAATTAGTTTTTAAATGATTCTGCACTGCTGCTCAGACATGCTATACATCTATCGATCAAAATGTAACTTCGACATCTTGGCACAGAGGCTAACTAAGAAAAAAGATAAAAAAAGGCAAAGAAAGGTTTTTTTTTTGCATACAATACCTGCTTTAAAGTGGTCCTACTCAAATCCTCATGTCTGCTCTACCCGCAGCAGCACACTGATGAGGACTGACTGAAAGGCACATGCAGGGAGGTCAAATAGTTCCCTCGGATCGGTCGGGCGCTGCACGCCAGTCAGAGGCGGAAGCTTACTGCAAACTGAACGTGCCTCTGCCCATATGTTGTGGTCCCAAGAGGAGACAGCATATCCCTGCACTGCAGACATGGTGAGCATGAAATTAAGCACTTTCAGACTACACACACAGAGGCTTGCAGTGTCTGTTTCATTTCTGTAAACGCACTTCCTACCAAAATGATATAGGAGGCTTTCACACAGTGAAACAAAGCCAAGCAGTTCAAGGATGTGGGGGGGAAAAAGCACACAAGAAATAGTTTTAATAGCTGTTTTGAAGCAAGCATGGGAAGGGAACTTAGTTTGCAGGCAAAACTGACCAATCTGAGGTTTCCATGCCAGAATGTTATATGATTATAGACATCCATAATTAACATTATCTTGTTTACCTTTAGACCACTCATTCATAATTCTGTCATACCAAAACCAAGAGGCTGATGATGTAAGCACTTCTTGTAGAGCAGGTCTTTACACCAAAGTTCTCAGATCAAAAAAGAATCCCAGTTTAGTGCCTCTTGAGTACTCCCCATCATTTGCCTTTTGAGTTTTCCCTTTGTCATCTAGTACTAGAATACACAGGAAAAGGGCTCTCTGGATAACTGTCCTACTTCTGAATCTACAGCAATATTCCAATTAAAAGGTGTTTCTCCTCTTCCAACCAGCCTTGTAATAAGGCACTTTGATAATGTTTTTCACTTAATGTCAACACTCTCCAAGCACTAGGTGCCTAAACCACTCTGAGGTGAACAGAGGAGGAAATAAAGGCACAAATAGGTTAAAGGTCAGGGCTATCAGCCCCCAGAATTGCACATCTTATTGACAGAAATTCTATATGCAACATACTTGTGAGTGAAAACAGGTTTTATTAGTGGCTTGTTCCAGACCCACGGGGAATCAGTGTCAGAGGCAAAATAATCCAGACTCCAGACTTCTGTTCAAGCTGTATCTTTACTCTGACCTTTTAAATAAAAGCTTCCACTAATTAAGTAGATTTTATTAGAGGTGGAACAATCTAAAGAGGAACTAAAGAGCTACTTGTGCAGCACGAAGCACAACTCATGATCTTATGTTATTACACTTCCAGTAACACATTTATCCTCTTCCCCTTCCTTGTACCATCTGTAAATAACACCAGAAATTCCCCAGACCTGCCATTTTCTTTCTTTCTGTGACACCAAATCCAGTGCCACTCAAGTGTATTAGAATTGTGGGTTGTTTTTGTTAACTGATTCTAGGGAATTTTCTGGGTAACAAGCAGCTCAGGAAAACCAGGTTTGTGGCTTTCGTTCTCCTCACTAAAATTTAAATGGCATTTAAGAGCTAAAATCTCCCCTATCTCACTTGTAGAAATCCTGCACTGTGTGTATCCAGACACTGTGAAAGCAGACTGTCTCAAAGGGACACTGAGTACACTCTCAAAACACCGTGTTCACAGCCAGAACTGCATCTGCAGGGAAAACAGCTGAAAGCTTCATTTTTTTGGTACAATTTATCACCATAAAGTTGCAAACCAGGCTTTGGCATCCATAGTTTAGCTCACTAACGAGCATCAGTTTTATAAAGATCAATCTCATGTGGGAGCTGTTGCATCACAACCTGGGATAGTACAAACTCTGCAATGAATTACAGGTATGGGGAAAAGAATTAAAACTAAGGGATATAGATCTCTGCAATTTAGCTAGTCCACTATGACTTCATAGAACAGTTTAGGCTGGAACTTGAAAAAGTCATCTAGTCCAACCTCTCTGCAATCAGTAGGGACATCTTCAGCTAGATCAGGTTGCTCAGAGTCCAGTCCAGCCTGCCCTGGAATGTTTCCAGGGATAGGGCATCTGTCACCTCTGGGCAATCTGTGCCAGCGTTCCACCACCCTCACTGTAAAAAATGTCTTCCCTCTAACTAGTCTAAATCTTCTTCTAGTTTAAAGCTGTCACCTCTTGTCTTGTCACAACAGGTCGGCTAAAAAGGCTGTCCACAGTTCTTACAAGCTGCCTTTAATTACTGGAAGGCTGCAATTCAGAAAACGAACCCCAAATCTATGTACACAGAGGCAGAGAGGTGCGCCATCTCTGCCTCACACCTCTAATTTCAGACTCTACAGGGGCTTACGTTTCTCATCAGATTGTCCGCTTTGTGTGCAGGTTCCCACCACAGCTTCCTGTGCTTCTAGCACCCAGTGTGTGCATTCGCCTCATAGCTCCTCTGAGACTTCCAGGCGGTTGGTTACGCTGCAGCAAAAGTGGCTTTTCAGAAGGAGATCTGCAGGTGTCACCCTCCCCTTGCAGAGGCACAGACCTGACAATGGGAGACCCCTTCTTCCTCATCCTCCTCCGACTGGGGCACTCACCACGGCCTGCCCCTGCGAAGGGGATGCAGCCTAAGGCCACAGGCCTCTCTTGACCCCTCTCCACCCTATCGTGCGTCCTCGTCACCCCCGAGTCACTTCACTGCCTCTCAGTACCATCTCTCTGATGTCATCCCGGCAGTCGTGGGGCCGGCCGCTGTGTCCGCCGCCGCCGCCGCCCGCCTCAGCGCTGCCGCCGGGGCCGAGCAGCCACCGCTCAGGGCAGCCTGAGCGAGCTCCGCGCCCTCAGGGCGAGCCCCGACCCGCCGCCAGGGCGGATGGCTAGCTTCGCGCGCCACTGCGGCCAAACCAATCACCGCGCGGCGTACGGGTGGCCGCGCGGAATCTCACCAACCAGACGCCGGCTTCTTGAGGCCGCCCCGAAGCGCCACTGTGGGTTCCCTGCGCCGTGGCGTCCCGCTTGCCAGTGACCCTGATGGCGGCCTCGGCGGCGCGGGGGGAAGCCCGGTGGGTGAGCGGCTTCCCCGCCGAAATTGCCCGGCGCGGCTGGTGAGTACGGGCCGAGAGGCGGCGGGGCGCGGCCGTGCTGCGTCCCGTCGAGGAGCGGGGCCAGGAGGGGCTACCCCGGCTGGAGGCTGTCCCGCCATAGCGGGGGAGGCCCGAGGCAGAGCCGGCGGCGATCCCGCCGCGCTGCCCTCCCTCTGTCCCTGAGCCGGAGGTCCTGCGCAGCGCCGTTCCCTTCACATCCCCTCCTCCCTTGGCACCTCGTTACCTAGCGGGTCATGAGGGAGAGGAAATGAAAAAAGGCCCAGAAAAGGCGCTCCCGCACGTGTTAGCCGCTTCTCCCGCAGGGAGGGACAGGCTCCGCCTCGCAGCGCCGCAGAGCATCCCCCCGGGAACCGGCCGCGGAAGCTCCCCGAAGTCCCAGAGAGGCTGGGAAGTGGGGGCCGGGCCGAGCCTCTGCAGTGCAGCCCAAAGCGGGGTGCTCCAGCAGCTGTGGGTTGCGCCACAGGTTTGTGCTCATCCTAAGGGGTTTAGCGATGGTCCCAAATTCGGACTAAAGCGCTTTCACAAGTTTGCCTTGATCCCTTACAAGCTGGGATAGCAGCCTCGACTCAACCGGTTGTTTCATTGTGCTTCACTCCCGCTCCTACCTCATGGCAGCCTGCTGATCAGCAGAACTTCATAGTACGCTTTTTGCCTCAGACATCCACTTGATTTGTTTCCAGAAGCTGTGGTCCATGTAGTTCTCCGATACATCACTGCCGTTTGTCTGTTTGGGAGCTTTCTCCTCCCAGAATAGGGGCATCTCAGAATTGATAAGAAAAGGCCTACAAATCCCAGGTAAAACCCATTCAATAAAGGACAAGAAGTTTGTGTTAGCTGATTCTATCTACCTTAAAGATATCTGGAGAGGAAGGGAAAGCCCACAGACAGGGGTGGATATAGCTTGAGTTAAGCATTCAAGACTCATAAGAGTTTTCACAGGACACCTTGTGCAAAAGGAAAGTTTCTTTGTTAGTCTTGTCAGTCTTAAAAGTTACAAAGGTAATGGCAGAGGAGGGTGAACACCTATTCATGTTCTTGAGGCAGCTATCAGTAATAGAGATTTTTCACCTTTCCTGAGGAAAGGAAGTTGCTAGAGGATGGTTGTCTAAAATCTCCTTATTTCCCCCAGCAATTTTAGAGTGAAGTTCCTAGTTGAACAGAGAGCTCCTACATGATGTGATACACTAGGATAGTAGTGAGTGAGCGCTATGAAACTGTTTAGGTTGCTTAGAAAAGCATGTTCCTATATATACACCTCCTTAACAGCTGCTGTTCTGCATTAAACTACAGGGCTTGCTCAAATATAGCAAAATTTGAACAACCTGGCAAGCAAACTAGATTGACTCTCTACAAAGCCAGCTTAATACAGGCATACACATAAATAGCTACACTGTGTTGGTTTTACACAAGATGTTTGTACTTCAGGGCTCTATATTTTGTTGTTGCCTTTTACTCAAGCACGTCAAAACACTTTACATAATATTCTTCTTAGCCCTGACCTTTTAAATAAACACATTGCCAACATTTTTTTACCTGATGAGAGGATTAAGATATCAGAGATTTTAGTCTAGGTCACAAAACAAGTCACTATTGCTACTACAAGTACAACCACGAAAACAAACCTCCTTCCTTCATATTACAGCTCTGTCTGTTAAAGTCTCTCTGTCTTTGTGGCCATCCTTGCTTTGGCTTGGGTCCTAGCCAAGCTAGCTTCTGGAAGCCACAGCAAGCACTACAGAAACCAAGCTGCTTCAGGTAGAAATGAAGCCCTGAAAGAGAGGTGCTTTGTGAGAGTTTATATGCCCCTGTGGCTAGGTGGGACTGGCTATGAGCAGGGTCAGGAACCATAGCCAGAAAAGGCTTTCTGCAGGGCTGGACAAAGAGTCCTGCAAGGGCTTGGGCAGTGTTGTCCAGCCCTTAGGCCTGCAGGGAGCTGGATTCATTATTGTTAACATCTGTAATAACGTATGGGACTGTTGGTACACCAAATAGGGCACTTTGGATCTCTGTCCAGGAAACTTTTGAGTGAATAGTGGAAAGAAATTCTTGAAGAGCTGCAAAGAAGTTCTTAAAGAGCTACCAAGAGCTCCTCTGTTTTCCTTTCACAGTAGAGTGAGTCAGCTCATTGCCCTATTTCTGGACACAAATGATACAAATGTTCATCATAAAACTTTCATGGAGCTTGTTGTGAGAGTAGCAAAACACAGACTCTGATGTGTGGATGGGTGTCTTTTCTAGGCATGGGCTGTGCTTTGCTGTGAATGAGCTGTGTGTTCTGTTAATGGCCTTCAGGTACTGTGCTGCTACAGGGGACCCCCAGAAAACGCCTTCCCAGCACCACGATGGCTGTTAAATAGCTCCAAATGGCAAACGTTGGTGTTTTAACCTAGTTTTAGTATAAACTGTGTCCTTAGTCACAAACTGGAATTAGAGAAAAAGCTGCACTTTTACCTGTGAGTCAGAGTATGCCAGCAAAAATTGATTTGCTGGAAAGTCCTATAAATCCAGCACAGGCTTTTTTGTTTTAGTTTGGACAACAGAACTAAAATCCATTGTGTGGTTTTCTTGCATTTCATGGTAGTATTTTTAAATGGAGGTAATTGCACAATCCTGATTACCATAATAACCACACACACACAGAGAATCACCAAGGTTGGAAGAGACCTCAAAGATCATGAAGTCCAATACCATGATGACTGACAGCTGTCACTTTTGCAGTGAATTCTGGCATACATTTGCAGTAAAATTGTTTTAGTTGTCATTCAGGGCATTGTGCCACAAAGCAGATGAGGTCTTCTTGCTCTGCAGAAGCTGGAGGGGCTCTTACAGTTTTCAGAATTGGGGCTTTTGTTACACTTCTCACTTTGATCCAGCCCTTCCAAGTGGTTTCTTTCTGTATCAGAAAAGGTAAAGCAATTCCCAAACACCTTTTTTTTTTCTTTTTTAAAAGAACTAAGTGAGGAAAAATGACAAAGAGCAAAGATCTTTCAGGTTTACTGTACCTTAATCAGAAAGAGAACCAGCTTCTGTGGAAACAGTGAGGTAGTCTAAACTAGTTTGCTCATTCTTCAGCACATATCCATCAATTACTTCCAAACTCACAAGAACAAAATTAAGACAAAAATGTGTTCTTTCACTTGTTTTACCAGTCTTAATCTTGCCAGTCAACCAATGGTCTGACTCTTACATGTGAGCTAAAGCTATTTCCTACTCCCCTTCTCCCTCCTTGTTGCTCAGCTTTTGTTCTAATCATTCATTGTCCTTTCTAACAAGTCCTGTGCTGAAGAAAGGAGGATTCAGAGATAGTTCTTACTGGACAACTCTCAGCAAGTAAAAAACTAATTTCACCTCCAAAAGGCACACTTGTCAGTTGGAAGACAGATGTTGAGTTCATTTCAAGTTTCATCCTGTTCCTCATTCAAGGTAGAGTAGATTCCTCTCTCTAATCCCTGTCATTTGGCAAGGCAAGCTGAGCCTGTGTGAAATACACTCCTGATTCTTCACAGCCATGCACAAATGAGCTGTTTGACCACTGCTGACTTGCTAATACTTAGAACATACAGAGCATTAGTTCAGGAGATCTCACTTATTTTCCAGACAGCAATAAATTTGCTTCACAGTTTCTCTCTGGAGCAGATAAGCCTATGTCTATCCTAATTTCAGGTTATTCAATCAGAGAATGTTTAGCTGGCCCGAATTTTGACAAGGTTTTTTCACAAGCAGATATGGAAGCCAAGAAGTGTGGCTGCCAGCTTCCTTGCAGTAATTACTCTGAGCTCTCAGTGGGTCTCAAAGCAATTGACAGTATCATTTGATGCACCTTTGGAAGCCCATACATCAGCAAATGTGCCCATGTTGCAAATTATCAGGCAGACATCAGCTCCTCACGAGTAGGAAGAGTGTATGGTTCTGCTGATAGCAAAACAATCAGCTCTAATCTCAGCCATTTTCTCCAAGGCAGCAGCTTTTTTGGGTCATTATCTGTTCCCCCGTGTTTCTATTCTGGGTGACAGATCAGGCTTCTGTTCTTGAGGAATTCAGTTTTGGCAGCAAGAAATGTTCAGTCTCCCCAGCATTATTTTTTTCACAGACTAATCTAGGCTGGGAGTTCTCACTAAATAACATGAAGGCATCAGTGATTGAACACTTGAGGGAAAACAATATCATTAGGTTGATTTCTTTTTCTCCCTAAAGACTTGCAGCTTCTGAAACACATTTTTTTCTTTGCCAGTGTCTAGGGGTTGTGTAGTTATCTGATCTTTCCTGTTTGTTAGTTGTTTCAGCAGTTGTGTACATAATGTGTCATGCTGTATAGTGTCCTGTTAAATTTCAGCACTGATACCTCATACTCATCTCCTGAGGTTGCTGAAATCTTGGGATTTCAAAGGAGGATCTCAAAGCACACTGTTTATTATCTATATCATAGAATCATCATAGAATCAATAAGGTTGGAAAAGACCTCAAAGATCATCAAGTCCAACCTGTCACCCAACACCTCATGACTACTAAACCATGGCTCCAAGTAAATACACTGACTGCATAAGACAGTGTTAGTTGAAAGGTGATGAGGTAGTTGAATGGTCCCCTTGTAAAGCTCTGCTTCTGCTGTTCAGAAGGATGTTTCCAACACTTCTTGATACAAACTACAAGACTTACTCCTCTCCAGGGCACTTCCAAGCAGGAATGTGTTTGGGCTGGTGGGAATGTATTTTTCAGATTGGAGAAGGTCAGGGTATCAGAGACACAATGCAAGCCCAGCACTGGCTTCAACAGAAACCAAAAAGGGTGCTGATGAATGGGAAGCTGGGTATGAGTCAACAACGTGCACTTGCAGCCCTAAAGGCCAGTGGTGTCCTCAGCTGAATGAAAAGAAAGGTGGCCAGCGGGTTGAGAGAGGTGTTTCTGCAACTCTGCTCTGTTAAGACCTCAAGTGGAGTACTGTGTCCAGTTCTGGGGCCCCCAACACAAGAGAGACATGGACCTGAAGGAATGGGTCCAGAGGAGCGCCACAAAGATGATCAGAGGGCTGGAGCACCTCTCCTATGGGGACAGACTGAAAGAATTGGAGCTGTTTAGCCTGGAGAAGAGAAGGCTCCAGGGAGACCTTATAGCTACATTTCAATATCTGAAGGGTAAGGCTGGGGAGGGAGTGTTTAGAAGGGCCTGTGGTGATAGGACAAGGGGCAATGGTTTGAAACTGGAGCAGGGTAGATTTAGGTTGGACATCAGGAGAAAATTTGGCACAATGAGAGTGGTGAGACACTGAACAGGTTGCCCAGGAATGCAGTTGAATGCCTGTCCCCAGAGACATTCAAGATCAGCCTTGATGTGGCTCTGGGCAGCCTGATCTAGTTGGAGGTGTCCCTGCTGACTGCCAGGGGGTTGGACAAGATGACCTTTGAGGGTCCCTTCCTGTTGCACTGCAGACCTCTTCCCATAGCTATGGGCTAATGATGGGCTGAGTTTGGGATATAGGACTTCAGGAAAGTTGTCTTGCTGTTAGAGATGCATGTGCTGGATTGAGTTATTTGGTGAACCTCATGTTGGGCTTCACTCTACCTAATGATTTGAGAGTATTTCTCAGGCTGAACACGGCATGATGGCACTTGAACCATTGTCCAGCCATTTCCAAGTTTCATGGCCTGCTTAGGCATGAGCAGGATGGAGTATGCTGGGCAGGTGAAAGGGGTAAACTGGCTGCACTTGGAGCCTCTGGGGTCTGATTAGAGCAACCACAGCTTCAAGCATCTCTGATTGTGGCTGCCCACTAACGTGTTCCAGCAAAGCAGCCCCACTTCATTTCTGTCCTGCTATCTGGCAGAGTTTGACATGTTGACACATGAGTGACTAATTGCCTGGGTAGACAGAGAGAGATAACTGGGAGGACAGAAGAAGGCAGATACTCTGGTGTGGAAAAAATAACAGCGCACAAAACTCCCAGGATGCATCCAGAGCGTGGCGAGTCCCAGCTGCTGGGTAGGGGTGATGGAGAGACACATCTGGTGGTGGCAATTACAGGAGTCCCTGAAAAGGAAGAGTCTGGAGCACACAAGGACCTTGTGGCACAACTGGAGTCTCTGAAACAGAAGTGTCTGGGAAGGGGGCACTCAAGGATCTTGTTGTGGGGTGGAGGGGCTGGCTGCACAGCTCTGCAGATCTGCACGTTGCCTGCAGGATTCACCAACGGCTTCAGCTTCATCGTGTGAAGCTGTTCTCTGAGTGTTTGCAAGCCCTCTGTGATGCATGTGGAGGTTGTTAGTTGGTGTGGCATAATTCTTGCAGTACTCTTGCAGACTTCTGATTTTGCTAACTTATGTGTTTGAAAGAAGGCACAGAAATTACCCTTGTGTGGCTCCAGTTCCAGTCCTGGTGCAGGAACTGAGGGAGGATGGTTTATGATCATAGCCTGCCTTTGCTTTTGCTTTTAGTTATCCTACGACATTCTGACCTATTTAGGATTAGCTGTGTCTGGAATTCTTGGTTCTAAATGAAAACCTTCTCTCAAGTGTAGTTCCCCTCTGAAAAAAATAAAAAAAATCCAACATTCTGCTTCAAACATCCAGACTGGCACAGGACAGAAGTGGCCTCTTTGCTTTCTGTGTTGGAAATGTTTACAATCTGACCATTGTTGGCACCATAAATTGGGGATGTGAGTGGAATTAAACTGCTGTCAGGCCAGTTTGTTCCAATTTTGGAGAAGCCCTGAGGATGGATGGTGATGAAGTAGCACTGCAAGCACCACTGACTACTTCTGCAAGCCCCTTCCCGTCCTGTCCAAGCTTTTGACTTTCTCCAGCGAGGGAGTTTTCACTCTTCCTAACCTGTATCTCATCTTTGTAACACCCTTGTTGTGTGTCATGCCTCCTAGCACTGAAGGACTTCGGGGTGGTATGTATGTGGGTGCCGTGCCTTGAACTTTAAGGAGCGGTGTGTTTTGGACTCGGGATCACATTTCAATTTGCTGCCTAAAGCAGAATGTCTCTGAGGGCACTGCTGCAAATCCTGCCCCTGCCCAGCTGCCTCCCTGCATGGCCCCTGCCCTCCAGCCAGAGCCACCCAGCACTGCTAATGACTGGGGCTCTCTGGGATTAGCACAGACAGTCCTGGATGGTTTTTTCTTCTGCCTTTGTGACTTTGGCTTCCCGGTTACCCATTTGTGTCACAGATAATTATGCTTTTGAAGTGCAGATCCAGAGATAAATTCAGGCTTAACTTTGGTTTGAACAAGTGAGAGCCCAATGCATAAATCCTTCAGCAGACCTGCTAATAAATCTTCTGTCAAGGGGGAGTAAAAGGAAGAATTGTGGATTCATTTCTTATCCCTTTTATTGTTAGTGACTGTTCTCCCCTTAAAATCAGCTCCTCTTGCTCTTCCCTTATATGAAGTCACTCTCAAGTTGAAGGAGAGATGCTGAGGATCTATCTAAGCTGCTGCATGCAGGCATTCAGCAGTAGATTTTCCTCCTTCCCACTCCCAGCCCTCTTTGTCAGCTTCGCTCCAGTAACTTTGTCTGATCCTCTCTTTGCAGTTGCTAATTGGCCTGGCAGGGATAGGAACTGGCTGAAAATAGCTTCATTCCCCATGGTGTGTGCACACTGACAGGGGTCACAGAACAGAAAAGTAGGGCAGAGTCCAGAGTTGTGGCTCATGCCAGCCAGCCATCAGCCCCAAAATGGCACTTGCAGGTGCTGGTTGCAGTGCTGCAGGCAGTTCTTGGGTAACCAACAGTCTGAATACTGAGTGCTTGCTGCTTCCTGGAATGC
Source organism: Dryobates pubescens (assembly GCF_014839835.1). NCBI lineage: Eukaryota > Metazoa > Chordata > Aves > Piciformes > Picidae > Dryobates > Dryobates pubescens. The sequence goes on along the minus strand of NC_071631.1, from coordinate 17,601,969 downwards.
AGGTGCAGGATGTGTCTGCAAGAGATGAAATACTGACATCTAACTCTTCAGTGTGGGGCAGCAGTGGATTTCTGAGAAGCTTGGGATGTCTTTTGTTTTCCTTGAACTGAAGTAGCATCATGGAGAGCACAGTGCTGTACTTGACTGCCTCTAGGATGGGATCTCCAGAATCCTTCTTCTTTGAAGAAGGCAGGATTGTATAGACCAGGGTAGTAAAACCCAGCTGGCAAAAGCCAATCCTGTTGTATCTGGGAAAAGTGTGGGTGGTCTGGATTGATTTGCAGATTTAGCTGCTTCCTTGTTTCTTTGGTTCCCTGGTAATCTGGAATCAACTTTATGACTTCTGGCCTACTTAATGGTGGTCAGATACAAGCTCAGCCCAGCCCTGTCAAAGAGTGGATGTGCTGTTCAGCAAATGGAGGAATCATTACTATAGGCCCCATTAGAGATTAGCTGGACAAAGCTCCTGGTAGATAAGAATAGCAAGACAAATAGCCATGGGTGACAGCATGCTCCAACACCTGGTGGAATCCAGTGCTTTGTCAGCTTGTTTTGGAGGCCTGCCCAAAAGTGTGTTGGGGCTGCAATAATACTCTAACTCTGAGCTGCAGAGAGCTGCAGGGATTCATCTACTGCTGCCAGATTTTGGGGGAACTTAGGTTAATGGGATTCAGTCTAAGCAAGGGGAGAGTTGATGTACTATGAGCTCCTCAGTTCTCCTTTTCAAGACCAATCCTGTAATTTGAATGTTGTGAATTCCATCACTTTCTTGTCCTAAAGGGAGAGATGTGGGGAGATGGAGTGATATGGGGAGATTGACTGCTTCCTCTTCTGTTTCTACAGATGGTGATGTGATAAGTGCACCCAAGCTGATCTCTATCTAGGAGACATTCTCCCTTGAGGAGCAGTCCCCTTTTGCTGGACATGCTTACAGAACCACTTAGTCATGGACCTCAAGGAGAAGTGTCAGGTATGTTTCCTGAGAAGGGTCGTGCTCAAGATAAATGTTGAGTCCTTGTCATTGTCTTTCATTATTTTGGATCAAAACTCACCATTTGGGGTTATGATGTGATGATACAACCCATGCTTAGTATCAAAATGGAGAGTTGTGTCCCCTTCACATTCCTAGGGGTGTACATGCTTGTATGAGTGGGTAAGTCCTTTGCAGGCTGGCACTGGGATACCATCCTGAACCAGCACAGGTGAAGTATATGCTGTCACATCTGCTGTGTCTTTCTGGAGGTTTAAGATCCCTTAGACACTTAGCTTGGCTCCATTTGAGAGCCTGACCTCACCCATAAAGGTAAGAAAACCTTCTGAGTCCAGTTTTTCTGAGAAGTGTGTGCATTTCTTGGGCAGTTGGATGTCTTTGTAGGTAGTGCTGCAGGACAGCATTTCTAGATCTGCTTTTAAAAGTCCCAGATAAGTCTAGATACTTGATGGAGGGGCAATCTGTCTCTTGCTATCTTGCTATGCTTTAAGCTTCAAAGGAAAAGAAGAGAGAGGGATCCTCATGAACAGCTGCTGTAGAAGCCAAAAAGACATGTCTGCTGTGGCTGACAGGAGACTGTAAACTTGGCACATGTTACTACTTCTCAAAAGTAAAATGGTTTTGAGCTCTTTAGGGAGCAGGCTGCTGGTCACTTGTTTTCCTGCCATGTTTCAGCAGCCACCTGATTTTAAACATCTTTCTCACTCAAAAAAAGTGAACTGGTGCTTGCTCTGCATCCCAGCCAGGACTGGGACAGGTAGTTTGAGACCAGTGGAGAACATTCTACATGCCAAGCTCTCAGCTGGCTCTGGTAAGAGAACATTCTTGGCTCTCCTTTTTGGTGTCCCTGTCTCCGCCACACTGCAAGCTTTGTCTGCCAGGTCGTATTTGCTGCCTCGCCGTTGCTCTGCATGTGTGGCCTTCTTGCTGTTTTGTTTGTAGACTTCCAGCATCAAGAAGTGGGTTTGTTCATTAGTGCAAAGTACCTGTTAGATAATCACCTCAACTCAGATCTGCTCTAAAAGGTGACTACAGCAGTGTGAGTGAGTTTGAAGGTACTTAGATTTTCACATCAGCTCTTCGACTTGCTCTCTGGACTTCTCATTTGTGTGTTCTCTGTTCTGAACCTGAGCTTCTGGGTGCTGGTGTTTTTGGAGGAGGTTTTAGATCAGGCTGCTGTATTACCATGGAGGTAACATCCCAATGAGGATAATTATCTGTTTATTCTCTTGTTAATGACATGACATGCTAATCTGCTGTTGATGACTATAAGAGATGACGCAGCTCCCATTCTCTGCAGGGCTGTGTTCTGTGTAGGGTCTGAAAGCACCAGCAGAGCTGCAGCCCTGGCAGCACACACTGGGGACACATCCACTGTGGGCCACTGTCTTTGGTTCATCTTTCTCCTATGACATTCTACATTGTACAAGGCAGGAAGAATGTATCAAATAGCTGGACAGTAGCATGCACAGTATCGTAAGAGACCTTTTACAGGTTTGCTAAGAAAGTGTCCTGCAAAAGGACATTATGGGAGATCGTGGTGTTCTGAAGTCCTGGTCTTTTCTCCTGACTTCCTGAAGGCTTTTTCCCTTCCTTTCTGAATGGGGATTAAAAGTGAGGGCAAGAGATCCCTAGAATAGAATGGTTTGGGTTGGAAGGGGCCTTAAATATCATCAAGTTCCAACCCCCCTGTCATGGGCAGGGGCACCTCCCACTAGCCCAGGTTGCTCAAGGCCTCATCCAAGCTGGCCTTGAACACCTCCAGGGAGGGGACATCCACAGTCTACCTGGACAACTTGTTCCTTTATCTTACCACCCTCACTGGAAAGAATTTCTTTCTAATCTCCAGTCTAAATGTCCCCTCAAGATTCCCCCTCATAGTATCATAGAATCAATAAGGTTGGAAGAGACCTCAAGGATCATCAAGTCCAACCTGTCACCCAAGACCTCATGACTACTAAACCATGGCACCAAGTGCCACATCTAGTCCCCTCTTGAACACTTCCAGGGATGGTGACTCCACCACCTCCCTGGGCAGCCCATTCCAATGGCCAACAATTCTCTCTGTGAAGAGCTCTCTCATTCTGTCCCTACAAGCCCTTGTAAAATGTCCCTCCCCAACTCTCTTGTAGCCCCCTTGAGGTACTGGAAGGCTGCTCTAAGGTTTCCCTGGAACCTTCATTCTCCAGGCTGAACAGCCCCAACTCTCTCAGCCTGTCCCCATTGGTACACACAAATATGTTTTACAGCTCAATTTGGTTTCTGAGGCAAGTCCATGGTTTATTCTTGCTAGCAGAGTATTACTTGGTGTTAAGGGGGATTGCTCCATATTTTTGTGTGTGTTTTGTTTTTAAACACTGCAGATCTTTATTTCATCCCCTTTAAGGTAGAACCCATCTTCATTTCCAGAGTGAAGAACTTCAACATGCATATGCTGATGAAGAACCAAATGAACCTGCTGTGTAAGCTCAGTAATAAATTTGATGTGCTGAGGATTATTTTAAAATGCCAAAAAATCAAATGAGTCCAGCTGAAAGCAGCAGTCCCAAATGTGGCTGAAAGCAACCTCTCTGCTCTGAGAGATGTGTGTGATGAAGAGCTAGCACTCCTGGAACAGAAGATGTGCTCAGAGCACTGCTGCAGCACAGACACCTGTCACTCAGAAGATGAGAGCCCTGTCCTCTGGCTCCAGTCAGATAATGCAGCTCTGCTGTCAGATATGCCTGAGGATCAGAATTCCTCAGGTGTAATGTAGGCTGTCTTCCAATTTTTGCCAGAAGCCAGACACTGCAGGGAAAGGCAGGGAGTATTTTAGGAACAGTGCCAAAACCTGCTTAAATTAAATGTGCTGATATCTTGTTCTTCCTCATCTTCCCCTGACTTTTTAATTTTCTGTGTGTTTCTGAAGTGGAATTAATACCTGTGAAAGGTGCCAGAAGCTCTGCTCCAGGCCCACTCAGCATATACCAAGGCAGGCAGCAGCACTGATTGCCACAAGACAGTGTGAGGCTCATGATTTTGAATTCTTTTAGATGTAGGCTGCATTTGCAGCCACACAACTATTAAATCTTCTTGACATCATCCATGCCACAGTAGTTGCCCATAACAACTGAGCAGTGTAATTGCTGCAGCCTTGGATACAGCCCCGTGCCTCCTGGCCAGAGCCCGGAAATGTGCTCAGGGTGCCTGTGCTGTGCTCCACATTGCTCCAGCTACAGCACTGCTGCTCCCAACCTATCTTCTTCCAGGATGCCTAACAAGAGCTGCAGTCCTACCTTTGGACTGCAAAGCAGCCCAAGTCCTTTGCCTTTCCTCATCTGGACAGTAATTGTGTCTCTTGTTTTTATTCCCTGCGCTTCTCTAACGCCTCAGCTCTTCTTCCGAGGGCTTTTCACACACTGGTCCTTTTTCCACTGAAGTCTTTCATCCATGCTGCAGTTTTTGTGTGGGTCTCAGTCTCTGCCTTTGTACTCAGCCTTTTATTTCAAGCCCCAGTTTTATCTTCAGATCTCAAGTTCACAGCTTCTGTGCTTTCATTCTGTTATTTAATAAACAAATGCCCGTCCAGATGCAGTTTTTGATACCAGTTGGTGTGAGAAGGAAGCTACATAGTGCAAATTGCTGCCCTACACAAAACACTTCAGAGCAAGGTCTCCCAACAGTGCAGTAAACAAGAAGAGACAGTTTGATTCATTTCCATTTATGTTCACAACCAAAGCTTTAGTTCATGAGCTGGAAGAAGGCTGTGTTAGGACTTCTGAACTGCATGAGGCACAAGGGTTGTTCCCTGGTGTTGTTGTTTTGTTCACATTCATTCAAGTCTTCAGAAGGTGCAGAGCCATGGGAAACAGATCTGGGGGGGGGAGGTGTAAAGATCTGCCATGGGAAATAAACAAAGCACTGTGGTAGGAGGAGGGTGTTACATGTGTGTTGTGTGAGGGTCTGTCCATTCTTACCACATGCTGCTGTTGTTGTTGATCCTTTCTTTTTTCCCCTTCCTTTTTCCTTTATGTTGAAGCAAGGAGGTGAGTAGTTTCCTAGCAGGAGAAGAGGAAGGAAGGAAGAATTGTGCCATTAGGACATTTTGTTCCTCTCTGCAGTTTAAAATTGTTGTCTAGGAAACACAATGCCCTGCAAAAGGATGAAGGATGTCTTGCCTCTTTCTCCCCCTGCTTTCTCCTGAAAGCAAATGCAGTGTGTGCTTACCTTCAGCTTTGTGAGGTTACACACCAGTGCGTAACTCGGTGCCAGCAGAGAGGTGAAAACTGGACCCTGCCTTGGGTTTATTGTAAATAGTGAAAGCTCTTAATCTCTGCACTTCCAGCTATAAACACAGAATATGGGCTGTGCCTCTTTAGGCATCTGACTCTCAGGGAAGGAAAGGAAGTGAAGAGCTTGGCCAGGGAGCTTAGGTGAGTCCTGACACCTTTATGTGGTCTTCAGAGCTCTGAGATGTGCTGAGACTGGAAGCCTTTGCAGTGCCTGTCTGTCAGTTCTGTGTGCTGGCCTGCTATAATCCTTGGCAAGATATGGATGTGGCTCTTGGCTGGGCTGGTTCTTTGCCCCTGTCTATATGGAATGAAAGCAATTGGTGTAGTGATAGCTCTGCAGAACTGGGAAGCCCCAGACAGAATTGGGACAGTACTGAAGCAGGAGCTATATAAAAACACCCTTTAAAAGGTGCTCTCTTGTAACAAGGAGGAAACATTCCTGTGAAAGATGAGAGAGGGAAGGCTCATTCCTTCTTCACCTCCAAAGGCCTTTTTATCCCATTACCTGTTCTACCCAGCCCTTCCCTGTCTGCATTAATCCTTTGCATTCTCTGTGCCACTGCCCAGGTGTCAGTAAATGAGCAGCCCCTGGCATGGCACATGGCTGTGAAGAACTAATGTGCACCTTTCTCTTCAGATTGTGTGGATTCTGGTATATGCATACTGCATGCCAAGAGGGACTTTTGCTGCTTTTTTCATCAACAAGAGAAGGAAGGAGCACTTCAGACTGGACCTATAACCATCTCAGCTTGCCTAGAAAGCAAATGCTTATATTTTTAAACTGAGCTTGAACCCAAAGCTGTGGAGTCACCTGGAGGACTATCCTAGACTGATGGAGGGGAATTAGTACTGCTGGGTCTCTCTGTCTTAATTTAGTCTTTTCCCTTGCCTGCTCAGGTGTTCCTTCCCCTGTAGTGTATTTGATAGCACTTTGTCCTGTCTGATTTGCCATCTGCTTTTCCACAGCCCCCTGTCTGTCAGCACCAACCTTTGCTGTGCATGCATATGCATCTCTGCAGGCAGGGAACCCAGGGATTCTGGCTGTGTCGGCTCCATCTGATGAATGAACCATTCTTACAGGCATCTGCTGCTATCCTGGGCAAACTTTCTTCTCTCTCTGCCTTGTTCCTTCCCCCCCTCCCCCTTTCTCACCCTCATCCCCAGCCCCCATCCACCGCCTCCTTGCTGGATCTGCAGCGTGACTGGAAGCAGGCTGAATTAATCAGCAGCCTGGTGCTTCACTCTGCTGCTTCTGTCTCACTCTCTGCAGCGCCGTGCTCTGCACAGCCTTGCTCTCTCTCTCTCTGGCTCTTTGCTCTCTCATTTTTGGAGGGCAGCAGCACTGCAAGTTGCTGGGGAAGTTGCACAGGAATTTAGCCCAGATGCTCTTCAAGCAGGCCGATCTCTGGATCCCCCACCGAGGCAAATGCCACAAAGTAAGTTTCTCTTCCTTAACATTTCCATTCAAAATGGCTTTCCCTCTCTCCCTCCCCAGCCTGCATCCTGCCTGATGTGATGGTGTGTGAACAGCTTTGAGGGTTTGGGCCAAGAGGTTATGGCAGGACGTGAGGCAGTGAATAATGATTTTAGCTAGGGAATGGCCTGGTGCTGGAGGTAGTGGGGAAAGAAAGGAGGAGAGGTCTGCTTTAAAGTGCAGATTTAACCCTAGAACCAACAGGAGAGGCCAAACATCGTTTTAGCTGCTGACTCCTGCTTTGCTGCCCCTCTGCCTCATGACTTGAATTTGTCTGCTTCTCCCAGGGGCTTTGATCTATGGCTGTGAAAGCACCTTATCCCCTTAAAACATGTCATGCGGTGCACCTGCTAGGCTGTGTCGTAGTTTTAGTCCCCAAAGTCTTCAGCTAAGTGGGGATAAGGAAGAAGCTAAGAGGGTTTTGAAAGATGTGCTGAAGTTCTGTGGATTTCTGAGCATTGCTGGCCTCTGGGAGGGGATTAGCATCCTCTGGAGTAAGTTCTGCATTGGCATAAAGCAGCGTGTTGTGTGCTGAATAAATAGAATAAATACAGACCCCTAACTGCTCTCTGAACTTGAAGGAATAATGTAACTGGATAAATTACAGTAATTAAAGCTTGATAATTGCATAGTACAGGTGAGCTTCAAAGCACTGCATAAACACTGCCTCATCCTGCCAGCAGCCTGGTGGGGCAGGTAACTATAGTTGGAGATTTGCTGCTGCAGACAGGACCAAAGAGACAGACTAAGGAATGTACAATCCAGACCTGGCTGTTACCTGGGGAGCTGTCATCTCTGTCTCTGCTCTTGAGCTGCTGCTAGCTGAGGGAGAAGCAAAGCACTGGGCTTTGCATTACCCATGTAGAAAGGTTGATTGTGCCTCTTGGCATCTTACTTTGTGCTTTATGTGAATGTCATTGGATGAAAGTGGACCCTGCTCACACCAAAATGCACTGGTGAGTCAATTGGCTGATTAGTGTTGCTTTGGCCAGGTCTCAGAGACCTGTGCTCTTTCAGCTGTGTAATTCTGCAGGCCCTCTGCTGGGATGAGCTGCTGGGAACCTCCAAATCAGTGTCCAGACTGGAGTCCCCACAGGCACTCAGTTATGAAACTGTAGGAGCTTTATTGTCCAGGGGCAGGGAGAGGTCTGGGCTGCCTTTCATACTGTGGCTGCAGATGGAGGAAGGAGGCATTTGTTAACTATTGCTCTGTCCATTAATTTGGGCACTGCTGTGCTGAAGGCTTTGCTTGTTTCATTTGATTTGAGACCACCAGCAGCTGAGCTGTGGCTGCCAAGCTCATGTCAGGTGGCATTTAAACCAAGTTTACTATCTGTGTTCATTGTACTTTCTGTACCTTCCCTGGCACATCCAGTTTTAAAGACAGTGATCCCCACAGAGCCATGACCTGCTTGATGGAGCTGCCTGAACTGTGCAGGTACACACTGATACCTGCAGTTCTTTTTTCCTGTGCATTTCAGTAGTGTTCAGGTGGGTTGGTGAATCTTACAATCTTCACAACAACTACACTTGGTAGCCCCATTATAGAGGTGAGAAATTAGGGTGCAGAGGAGCATCCAGATTTTACAGTCAGGCAGAAATCTGTGACAGGAGGAAAACCAGAATCCAGCTGTCCTGGCAGTTAGTCCAGAGTCTTAATCAAAAGATCATCCTGTGGAGCAGGAATGTGCCAGGATGAAGGCTTCATGTAGCATGGGTCACTAGAGAAGCACTCCTGCTAGGAGTCAGACCTCTTTTCAAAAGTAACCAGGTGAGCGCTAGGAAGGGCAAAAAGCATAATCAGGACCAAGGCTGTAGGTGGTAAAGGGAAACTTTTGCCCCAGGTGGCCAATCCATGGGCTCTGCTGGCCACATCTGGATCATTCTGTAGCACAGATATGCCATTTCAGGCAGTCTGAGCGCTAACTGAGTAGCTGCAGTTGGACAGAACTGTAGCACACTGATATATGATTTGCTTTAGAAGAAGAATAAATCCTCTTGCACCAGCCTGCTAAGAAATATTGCTCCAAGGAATTGTGTGCTGTCATGCATATGATCACAGAATGTTAGGGGTTGGAAAGGACCTCTAGAGATCATTGAGTCCAACCCCCTTGCTAAAGCAGGATCACCCAGGGCAGGTCACACAGGAACACATCCAGGTGGGTTTTGTAAGTCTCCAGAGATGGAAACTCCACAGCCTCTCTGGGCAGCCTGCTCCAGGACTCTTGTCACCCTCACAGTGAAGAATTTTCTCCTCATATTGAGGTGGAACCTCCTGTGTTCCAGCTGGTACCCACTGTTGCTTGTCCTGTCACTGGGCACCACCAAAAAGAGCCTGGCACCTTCATCTTGACACCCACCCCTCAGGTATTTATAGACACTGATAATATCCCCTCTCAGCCTTCTCTTCTCCGAACTAAACAGCCCCAGCTCTCTCACCCTCTCTTCATAGGAGAGATGTTCATGTGCATCATCCTTGTAGCCCCTGTTGGACTTTCTCCAGCAGATCCCTGTCTCTCTTAAATTGGGAAGCTCAAAACTGGACACAGTATTCCAGGTATGGTCTCAGCAGGGCAGAGTGGAGGGGTCTGCCATCCTCTCTGATGAGACTCCAAACCCCCCACTCTGTTTCATATTGTACCTTATCCTAAGCAAGGATCAGCCTTACCAGACTAAATGCAAATGTATTTGGTGGAGTCACTCCTTCTCACCTTTGGTTTTGGGGTGTTTGTTTTTCTAAGTTGTGAATATTACTTAAATTTCAGGAGGTGCAATCCCTGAAGTAGATTAATAGCCTGCCAAATGCCACTGTCGGATGAAAACCTGCCTGCTTTTCCTGCTAAGGAATGCAAAGTAGCTCTCAGAAAAGGAGAAGAACATTCTGCTGCCCAGCTTCCCACCTCCAACTCTTTAAACCTGAAAAGCAATCAAGTAAAAGTGTTCAAAAAGGGCCCTAGTGAGTTCAGCCTGGGAAGAGTGAAGCAGTCTGACAGCTGCCTCCTAGGGGCTTTCCATGCCATGGAATCAGAGGGGTGGATCTGCAGTCTAGGGAAACTGAAGCTTCTAGCAAACCTTCCCTCATTTGTTTAAACAATCTTTGTGGAGACAATTAGATTGAAGTGTACAGCAGTCTGGGTGAGGAGCCCTTCCTCTGCAGCAGGCTGAATCCACAGAGGATGATTCAACTCATTTTGGTCTGTAAAGCAAAGAAAATATTTGTGCTCCAGTATTATTTTAAAAAGCAATAAAATCCTTGGCACCTGTGATGTAGCAGCACATGTTATAGCAACATGGACTGCTACAGCAAACAAATAGACTGCTGGGGATGGGTAAAGGCTGTGTGGAAAGCACAGAGTCGCAGAAACATTCAGGCTGGAAAAAAACCCTCAGGATTACCAAGTCCCAACTGATGAGCCTACTCTGCAAGGTTCTCCCCTAAACCATATCCCTGAGCATCACATCTAAATGGACTCTAAGCACATCCAGGGTTGGTGACACAACCCTGTTCCAGGACAGCACATTCCAATCCCTGACCACTCTTCTTGTGAAGAATTTTTTCCTACTCTCCAGTCTAAACCTACCCAGTCACAGCTTGAGGCCATTCCTTCTTGTTCTATTACTAATTACCTGTGAGAAGAGTCCAGCAGCAGCCTCTCTACAATGTCCCTTCAGGTAGTTGTAGACAGCAATGAGGTCTCCCCTCAGCCTCCTCTTTTCCACACTAACCATCCCCAGCTCCCTCAGTCGCTCCTCAGAAGATTTATTCTCCAGACCCTTCCCCAGCTTCCTTGCCCTCCTCTGCCCTGGCTCCAGCACCTCCACATCTCTCTGGTATTGAGGTGCCCCAAACTGAACACAATACTCAAGGTGTGGCCTCACCAGAGCTGAATACTAGGGGACAATCACTTCCCTACTCCTGCTGGATACAGCATTTCTAATCCCAGCCAGGATGCCATTGGCTTTCTTGGCCACCTGGGCACACTGCTTGCTCATATTCAGCTGCTTGTCAATTAGAACCCCCAGGTCCCTTTCTGCTAGACAGCTTTCCAATATAAAACACAAGAGGATGTCGTTATGCTAATGTGTTACCAATATTAAGACTTGGATGTATCTGTTACTGTGTTCATGCATGTCACCTTAGTGTTTGTTAATGGGAATATGGCATAGTATCATCTATTAATGTAAAGTCACAGAATCACCAAGGTTGGAAGAGACCTCAAAGATCCAACCTGTCACCACAGACCTCACGACTAAACCATGGCACTAAGTGCCATGTCCAATCCCCTCTTGAACACCTCCAGGGATGGTGACTCCTCCACCACCTCCCTGGGTAGCACATTCCAATGCCTAACAGCTCTCTCAGTGAAGAACTTTCTCCTCACCTCGAGCCTAAACTTCCCCTGATGCAGCTTGAGCCTGTGTCCTCTTGTTCTGTCAAGCCCTTGTGCCTCTTTCCTTAAGGTTTTCCTTTAAGTTTCACAGAGTTGGCATTTTCCTTTTTCCAGCATAATCAAGTGTTGTAGAGATTAGCAACTCAGTTTAGTAAATACTCCTTAAAATGTATGTGTTCAAACTTCACTCCTACTGCTCCAGATATATCCAGACAAGTCCAGTGGGCTTTAGACCTCAGACTTGGAGCATGGAAGAAATTTACATTCCTTCCTCTTTCAATGTGACCAGGCATGGTGACAGTCTGATTCTATCCCTACACTCTTCCAGGGGATGCAGGAGAAAGAACAGCCCTGGTGTGTCCTATGCATTTAAACCTAAGCAGAAACTGGTACAGCCTTTCTTGAGGCCTCCTGGGTGCTTAAGCCTCTTCTTGGTGTGGAGATTGAGTCAGTATGACTGCTGCAAACCAGCACACTGCTGAGGGAGAGCAGGTTTAGAATGGATCTTAGGAAGAAGTCACCATCACTGGAGGTGTTTAGGAAGAGACTGGATGGGGCACTTTGTGCCATGGTTTGGTTGATTAGATGGTGTTGGGTGATAGGTTAGACTTGATGATCTCAAAGGTCTTTTCCAACCTGGTTGTTTCTGTTCTGTTCTAAGAAGTTCTTCAGTATGAGGGTAGTAAGAATCTGGAATAGGTTGCCCAGGGAGGTTGTGGATGCCTCTTCCCTGGGGGTGTTCTAGGCCAGGTTGGATGAGGCCTTGAGCAGCTAAGTCTAGTGGAGAGGCATCCCTGCCCATGGTGGGGAGGTTGGAGCAGATGATCTCTAAGGTCTCTTCCAACTTAACCATTCTATGATTCAAATGTTTTGTGTCTGTTTCTGACCTGTACACATTTTGACCTCTTCTTGTTTGCTCCTCTTGAAGGGAGGAGCAAGACCTCTGTCTGTTATCAGATAGCAGAAAGTGTGGGAAGAGCTGATAACCTTGTGAGATATTCTTGGATGGTTCTCAGTGTGAAAGGGCAGGTTGGGAACTTCAGAAGAGTTCAGGAACCAGTGGTGATTTTGTAAGGGTGAAAGTGGGCTGCACAACTGCACATTGTGGGAGGAAAAATCAAAAGATAACAGTTCTTTTCCTCTGCAACCCATGGGGAAGGTGAAGGAAACCTTTTCTCTGTCACCCAGCATTTAAATAGGCTCCTGGATCACTGGATATTTGCCCACTAGTTTCCCACTGTCAAACTAGCAAGGGCAAGGAGAAGTCCAGAGATTCTGTGGCTCCCTGTCTCTTAGCTCTGAGCAGCTTCTTGTCTCCTTCCTGAGGAGCCAAACTGGCTCCTAGATCTGGGTGTTTGCTAGAGCTAGCTCAGGTTCCCATTCCTGAATGTTTGCAGGCAAGCTCAATAGTCATTTAACGTGCAGGATATCTACTGAAAGTGAAGAAATTCGCTCCTCTTTTCAGCTTCCCGTGCAATCCACACCTCCCTCTTGAAGGCAAAATCACACAGACAAACAAACCCTCCTGCACTGGGCAGTTTTTCTGCACATTACAGCTCTTGAGAGCTGTGGTATCGTCCTCAGTGCAGAGAATTGCAGCCATCCTGTGTTTACCTGCCTTCAATCATGCCTCAGCCCAAGGCTGTGATAGCCAGGGCAGGGGTCAGCTCCAGAGGAGCCCTAAGTGCACTTAAGAGACTCACCAGCCTCAGGGACAAAGGAAAAAGCAACTGCTCATTTTCTCCTCAGGACTTTTTGCCTTTAGGCACAGGCAGAAGGAAAGTAGAGCCTTTTAAAATGCCTCCTGAAACCCATCAGGGGTTTGCTTTCACTGTAACCTGGAATTTACTGTCTGTCAGCTTCTTCTATTTTTTTTTATTATTATTATTATTATTTTTTGTTGTTGTTCTTCAGAGGAAGTCCTCTGCTAAGGCAGCAGGGAGGGAAGGTGTCTCACTGCTTTTGTTTTGTCCTGAGAAGCAGCAGATCACTCTTTGAAAGCAACTTTCAAAGCAAAGATGGGAATGCTGAGGGGTTTGTTAATGAACTGACACCTGCTGGTAATGGCCTCTTCACCCTGGGGTGCTCACCTCCTGTTTTGTGGCAGGAAGAGCACTTGGAGCTGATGAAAGCCTGGACTGATCCCTCTGGGACAGCTTTTTGCCATATACAAAGGTTTACTTTAGGGCATTTGAAAAATGCCTCATTAGCAGTTGCTGGCTTAGAAGGGCAGCTCTTGTAGCAACCACCTAGAGCTGCCCCTTGGCAGGAGCTCTTCTTGCCTGTCCCTTTCATTCCCTGGTTCCAAAGCCTTCCCCTGGATGCTCACCAGCAGTTGGTTATCACAGGCAGCACAGGCAGCCTCTCACCCACATGACTGCAGCATTTGTTTACCAGGCTGCCTCTTGCTTTGCCCAATTCTCCATATTTTAAGTGTCAGGGTGGGTGTTTAACAATCCCTGGTCTTCCTGCTCTTCTTCCCCAGCCCTGCCACACTCTGCCCTTGTTCTTTCTCACTTGCTGCAACCACCTTCCTCTGTGGCTGCCCTTACCTGGACTAATCTATGGCAAAGCAGTAACTCCTGTGCAAAGATTGGAGCAGGTGTGCATGGATTTCAGGAACCTTTTTGCTTTCCTCTGGATTTGCTGCCTTTTTGTGCCTGCTGCCTGCTGTGATGTGGCAGTTCCTCTTTCCAGGCTCTGTGTGACTGTACTGGATGTTGGCATTAATTGCAGCTTCCCTCTAATTTCTTCTGTAGCTCTTGATGTATCCACTGGAACCAGCTCAGTGCCCAAGCAGACTTTGCCTTTCAGTTCAAGTCCCTCTTTCATTCCTGCTTTTTTATTCTGTGGCTTTTATTTATCCATCTGCTCTTCCTGGGTTGGAGAGGATGAGTGTTTCTGTGGGTGCTTTGCTATGCCCTAAACAGCCAAGCTGTCAACAGAGAGAGAGAGAAACCTTCTTGTCCTTTGCTCTGTGTTACTCTCAGACACTCCTGTTTGCAGCACTCCTGTGGTGCAGCAGCAGGTTTGCTGCCAGCTCTGCTGCCTGCCATCTTCTCCTCTGCCATCTTCTCCTCTGGGAGTCTTTGAGAGACTCCTATGTTTAGTCCTGTGCTGATGTTACCTGGGCTGCTTCCAAGAACAACACAGAACTGCTTCCTCTATTCCTAAAACTGACACAGAGAATGAAAACTACAGCAGGATTATTTTTAGTTCTGTAAAAGTGCAGCTAAAGCAGCATGGTTGGACTCTGCCTGGCCAGAGTTTGCTCTTTCAAACAGTCCCTGATAGGTGAGGAGTGTGTGTGGCAGATGGTGGTTTAAAGAGCATCTATCTTGCTGCTCCTTGAGTCTTACATGACAGTTGTGGAGTGGACCATCAATGCAAAGGAGTCTGAAGTCCAAGATTAGTTTCCAGTAAACGTTCATCATGAAACCACTCAGTTAAGGAACAGGAAGAAAAGTGCAGATCATAGCTGAGCTGCACTTGCAGAGCTGGGTGTGGGCATGCAGCTCCTGAAGGGCAGAGCTGCTGCAGTTTGAGACCATGCTGGATTTGGCAGGATTGAGAAGAAGCTTTGGCTCATGCCTGAGCTGTGTCACGCTGGTGGGGACCAGAGAGGGAAGCTTCCTGCCTGCTTTGTGTTCAGCACTGCTGTGCAGAGTGTGATACACCTGAGCATTTCTAACCTGCAGGATATCCCATGTGCTGGACACCCTCAGCATGTTTCTATTTAAACATGGAATACAAATGAGAACTTCTGCTGACCAATTCCCTGATGTCTGCTGTAGTCCTGTCATGGACACCAGCCGCATCTGGAATATTGTGTCCAGTTCTGGGCCCCTCAGTTCAAGAAGGGAACTGCTTTGAAGAGTCCAGCACAGAGCCACAAAGATGCTGAAGGCAGTGGAACGTCTCCCTGCTGAGGAAAGGCTGAGGGAGCTGGGGCTCTTGAGCTTGGAGGAGCATGAGGGGTGACCTCGTTCATGTTTATAAAGATGTGAAGGGTGAGTGTTGGGAGGGTGGAGCCAGGCTCTGCTCAGTGATGTCCAACGAGGGGACAAGGGGCAATGGCTGCAAACAGGAACCAGAGGAAGTTACATGGCAACATAAGGGAAAACTTTGTGAGGGTGACAGAGCCCTGGAGCAGGCTACCCAGAGAGGTTGTGGAGTCTCACCTGGATGTGTTCTTGTGTGACCTACTCTAGGTGACCCTGCTCTGGCAGAGGAGTTGGACTGGATGATCTTTCAAGGTCCCTTCCAGCCCCTAACATTCTGTGACACCTGCCAGCTTTTCCTTCTTGGTTCCCTTTCAGTGATCTGGCACTCAGGGTACTTCAAGAGTCTGTGATTTGAAAGGGAGGGAAGTGCTTGTGTTCTTGCCCCAGAAATGCAAGTGGCTCCCCCGCTCCTTGTTACCAGTGCCTTATGGCAGCGTTTTCCAGGTGGCAGCTCCTGGGTTATGTCCTTTCAGGCTGCTGCCTCTTGGCTAACCACTGAGGGAGCAGTGCTCTGGAGTCTGTGTGCTTCCTTCCAGTCCAAATGCCTCCCTTGTATGCTCACACAATTCAGCACTTAAGATTCTAGTGTTTGCTCTTGTAAACAGAGAGTTGATGCTGGAGTCATGTCCCGTCCTGAACTGATCCATGGCCTACCACTGAAATTTGGGGGGGCTTCAGTCAAAAGTAGCCACAGAGGTGCTTGGTAAAAAGCAGCTGGGGGAATCAGATCCCTCTTGTTTAGAATTGCAAATTCTCTAGTGCTGTTTGCATCCTGTCATTAAAATTCTGCTGTAACTGTGTTGAGTTGTCTCTACAAGCTGATACCAGTTCCAGCCTGTGTAACCTTGGAGCTGAGCAGCGTCCCTGTCCCTTTGTATTGTCCTCAGCCTCTGCTGATTAGAATCTTGTTTCACAGCAATGACTTGGTATTGTGCTTTGATAAAGTATTTATCCAGCATAGTCAGGACCTGTTTGTTTACTTGATATTATCTAAGTGCTCAAATTCCAGCCAGCAGTCTAAAGTTCACAGGAGTGAAGATGATTTCAGGAAAATGGAGAACCAGCAGAGTGCTCAGTCAGCCAGCCAGCTAGCAGGAGAAAGCCTAAAAAGAGAATAGGAAAGCACTAACCACTTTGTTTTTCTGGCACCTCAGGATGAGATGACCTCAAGTTTGGGCCTTAGCACAAAGAAAGCCCTCACGATCCTGAGAGACCAACTGTCAGCACTGCTGGAGGGGCATCAGAAGGAACGGAAAAAAGTGACTTCTTGGAAGGTGAGGCACCAAGCAGCACAGGGCTGGGCACTCAGGCTCCCTTTCTTAAAGTGGTGAAGCTGAAGATTCAGTAAGAGTTGTTCGCATTCCCTCACAGACTGCTGCTGCAGAGTCAAGGCCAGGTTAAGGTGAGGCCTTGAGCAACCTGCTCTAGTGGAAGATGTCCCTGCCCATGGCAGTGGGGCTGGAACTAGATGATCTGGATGTTAGGAAGGATGTTAGGGTGGATGTTAGGAAGTTGCTCTTCATAGAAAGAGTGATTTGCCATTGCAATGTGCTGCCCAGGGAGGTGGTGGAGTCACCATCACTGGAGGTGTTTAGCATGAGACTGGATGGGGTGCTTGGTGCCATGGTTTAGTTGATAAGATGGTGTTGGATGATAGGTTGGACTCGATGATCATAAAGGTCTCTTCCAACCTGGTCTGGTCTGGTCTATCCTATCCCTATCCCTATCCCTATCCCTATCCCTATCCCTATCCCTATCCCTATCCCTATCCCTATCCCTATCCTATCCTATCCTATCCCTATTCCTATCCTATCCTATCCTATCCTATCCTATCCTATCCTATCCTATCCTATCCTATCCTATCCTATCCTATCCTATCCTATCTTTAAGGTCTCCTTCAACCCAAATAATTCTATGAATCTATGAACTACTAAAGTCCTTGGGAGAAAGGCAAGGAATCTACCCAGGGATCAGCCTGGAGAAGAGAAGATTCCAGGAAGACCTTATAGCAGCCTTCCAGGATAGCTTGAGAGGGACATTTTACAAAGGCCTGGAGTGACAGGACAAGGGGCAGTGGCTTCAAACTGGAAGAAGCTTGACTGAGATTAGACATTAAGAAGAAATTCTTCCCCATGAGGGTGGTGAGGCACTGGGACAAGTTGCTTAGAGAAGCTGTGGGTGCTCTAACCCTGGAAGCATTTAAAGCCAGGTTGAATGGGGCCTTGAGCAACCTGGTCTAGTAGGAGGTGTCCATGCCCATGGCAGGGGGATTGCAACTAGGTGATCTTTAAGGCCCTTTCTAGCTCAAACAGCTCTATGAGCCTCAAGAGCCATTAATGGCAGTCCTTTCAGGACTAGCAGGGTCCATGTCAGGTGGAGAGAAAGCTGTGAGGCTCAGCAGTGTCCCCTTGTCCACCATGGTTTTCTGGTTTGCCTGTGTTGAATACAAAGTGCTGGTGTTTATGCACAGTGTTTAGAAGTGTTCCTGGCTTGGTTAGTGACAAGGGCACAGCCTGGCACAGAAGCCTTTTCCTTCTTCCAAGCAAGAGTAAAGGAAAAAGCTTTGACCCAGCCTCAGCAGCTGAGCAACCATTAGTGCTGTGGCGTTCACATAACTAATCTGGGATGCTCTGTATCATGTTCAGGGGCTCACCCTGGAATATCAGCTGCTGCTTTCATCCTTCCTCCCTCTGGTTTTCCAAATGTGTGGCTCTGTGTTTGATGAATGCTGACTGACTGCTGCTCTCCTTTTGTAGGAGGTGTGGAGGAGCAGTTTTCTCTACCATGGTAACCGTTGTTCCTGTTTCCACTGGCCTGGTGCATCTCTAATGCTTCTGGCAGTGCTGTTGCTGCTGTGCTGCTATGGGAGCCAGCCAAAGGGGAGGTAAGTAAACCTTCTTTTGCTGGGTAACTGAAGCAAGGTGACAGCTTTATGTCATCTCACCACTGTCTGTGGCTGGCATAACAGCATTGTCCCCCATGGTGTTTAGGTATCTAGGCAGTAGCATGCTCACACTGGTGATTCTGTCCCTTTCAGGCTCTTACACAAAACTCAAGCCAACTTAATTCTGCTTCCAATAGATCCATGGAGTGTCCTGTGGAGAGATTGAGTGGTTTGCCTTTTACAGCATTTCTAGACCTCCAGAAGTCCTAAGCCATTACCATAGTTATGAACTGCAGGAGCTAGTGGTTGTCTATGTTTAGCCTGTATCTGGAGCTAAACTATAGTAGTTGTTCCACCACCCAGGGAACCCCACCCCAAGCAGGGCGAGAGGGATCAGAAAGAGAGGAGACCCACAGGTTGAAATGAAAACAGCTTTCATGAAACAGCCAAACTAGTACCAATGTCAAGTGCACAAAGTTACACTCTCCTCAGTCACTGTGCAGGGGTCACAATAAACAGACCAGTCCTCAGGAGCAGAATGGTAAGCAAACCCCTCCAGAGATCAGGAGGAACTCCAGCCCTTACCAAACTTCCCCCTTTACACTGAGCATGACATTTATGGTCTGGGATTCACCTACAGCCAACTCAGGTCAGCTGCCCTGGCTAACTGAAACTGCTAATGCAGCCCACAGCTGACTGAGGATTCTATACCAACCTGACCAGGACAGTGGCTCATAGAAGAGACCCCATAAAGGGCATTTTTTAATTGAGATGATTCCTTTCAGAGTTCTCCGATGGCGTTAATCTAAAGGAAAGTTATGACTGTAGCTCCCCTGCTTTTCTTTTTCAGCCTGTGGGGTGTAGGAATGAGCAGGTGTGCAGGTAGCTCTGTGGGTGGCTGGCAGTGTGTTCTGCTTGTTTACTCAGACCTCATCTGCTTTCTTCTGTTTTGCTGTGCAAAGCCAAGGTGCTGAGATCGTGAACGCACTGGCACTCTTCTTCCTTCTCCTCTTGGATCTCTTCATGATTGGGCGTCAAGAGAGACTGAAGTGCAGAGAGGTGGAGAGGAGGCTTCAGACCATCATTGATAAGATAAATGGTGAGGTCTCATTCAGCTCTCTCTTGTTTGCATTTGTGTTTTCCTCCTAGTGCATTTTTCACAAGGCTGATCACTCGTGTTACTAATGAAGCTTATTAGCCTCCCCCCATGTAACGCAGAAACAGGCAGCGTTGTGTCCTCTCATGCCTGTCCTGCAGAGCTGTCTGTGGCCATGTGTTTCCAGTCTGTGTGTTGTCAGGTGGGCGTCTGTTATGGCTGTGCTTTGGAGTCATCCAAATCCTCAGCATCTCACACAAATATCTGCCTTCTAGCAGATGATGAGAGAGGAATCCGTGGGGTTGTACCACAACATACAACAGAAGGAAATCAATTGCAGTGCCTGAGCATTCTCTCAACAGGGGGTTTTAAACCTGAGGAGGCAGTTCAGCTCAGCCTGGCACTTTTAAGGACAGCCTTTAGCTTTTCTGTTGCACCAATATGTATTTAAGGTTATAAAATGACTATGTTTAGTTGTTAATAGTGGGTGGAGAGAGAGGGGAAGGTCATCAAAGAGAGAGATGATAAAAGGTCATGGGGGTGGGCTGAGCTTAGCACTTGAGGAACTATAGGCACTACAGAATGTAAACTGCTCTATGCTTGACCTCTCCAGGACTGTTGTCACTTGATTCTTTCACACTTTGTGCTTTCAGATACGCTTGGCAAAGAGGTGAAATGGCCAGACTCCATGTACCCTGACCTTCACATGCCTTATGCCCCATCCTGGTCCCTGCACTGGGCCTACAGGGATGGTCATCTTGTCAACCTGCCTGTGAGCTTGTTAGTAGAAGGAGATGTCATTGCCTTGAGGCCAGGCCAGGAGTCATTTGCTTCTCTGAGAGGGATTAAGGTAACTTGCTTGTCTCATTTCCCTGGCATACAACAATGTATCTCCCAGGATTTTCATGCTGATACTCCAGTTCCCTGTGTACAGACTGTTTGGAGTGTTTGATTTCTTCTGACCTTGAAAATAGCTTGAAATTCAAAGTTCAGTCAAGGATGGTGCTTTGTTACACAGACTGCATCAACTCTGTGAACCTCCAAACCCAATGGATGGGAGACCATTTAGTCTCAATGTGAGAGTAAAGGACAAAATTTCCATCTCTTCCAGGTCAAGGGGAAATTGTAAAGTGCTGCTAAATATAGGTGGAGTTAATCTATCCAGCAGGATGATGTGACATACAACCCCCTAATTTATCCTGTTTTTTATGTGAAGGGAGAAATTTTGTCTGCTTTGACCTCCTTACTACTGATTTATTACAAAGAAGATAGTATAAAGTACCTGGGGTAGAAGTAAATTAACAAATCAGTTCCAAGATCTGTGTAAAGATTATGCTGCTTGCAGGAGAGTGGAAGAGCTATAAAGCTCAAAATTCACCTTTGTAACTTTCACAGTAGCACAGTATCACTAAGGTTGGAAGAGACCTCAAAGATCATCGAGTTCAACCTGTCACCATAGACCTCATGACTAGACCATGGCACCAAGTGCCACATCCAGTCCCCTCTTGAACACCTCCAGGGATGGTGACTCCACCACCTCCCTGGGGAGCCCATTCCAATGGCGAATGACTCTCTCGGTGAAGAACTTTCTCCTCACCTCCAGCCTAAACTTCCCCTGGCACAGCTTGAGACTGTGTCCCTTTGTTCTGGTGCTGATTGCTAGAGAGGTAGATGTAGAGAGCAATGAGGTCACCCCTGAGCCTCCTCTTCTCCAGGCTAAACAACCCCAGCTTCCTCAGCCTCTCCTCACAGGGCTGTGCTCAAAGCCTCTCCCCAGCCTCGTTGCCCTTCTCTGGGCACGTTCAAGTGTCTCGATGTCCTTCCTAAACTGAGGGACCCAGAACTGGACACAGTACTCAAGGTGTGGCCTACCCAAGGCCCAATTTGATGAAATAACCAGGCCTGCCTCAACACAAGCATTTAGTTTCAGGTAATTTAGCTAATGAGTTTTTGAGAGAGAGAACTGTATGAAACAGGGATTGTGTCACTTGCAGTGGGGAGGATGCTGCTGGACTAAACGTCCAGTCCCTTGTAGCAGGATTACAAATCCCTGACTGTGCAGCCTTTGGGCTCTCTGGCTTTTTTTCCTAGGATGATGAGCACATAGTTCTGGAGCCAGGAGATCTCTTTCCACCTTTCTCACCTCCACCCTCCCCAAGGGGAGAAGTGAAGAAGGGACCTCAGAACCCTCAGCTCTATCGTCTCTTCCGCGTCTTGAAGACCCCAATAATTGATAACGTCAGGTGGGTTAAATGCAGTGCACAGTGCCTGCACAGCTTGTCCCTGTCCTTGTTGCTGCGTTGTGTCTGCAAAGAATGAGACTTGCCAGCCCAGGACAGGAATTTGCAGGTATGGTGTGCTTGTGTTTTCTCTGTTACCTCTCAATGTTCTATATCTCTTAATGTCTGTCTGCCATTGTCCTCCTGAACTGGTAGGTTGGGCTGATATATAAACCCACATACACACTAAGTCTTACTGTTCAGCTCATTGCTTGGTCACTGAAATCTGAAGCTGTATTCCATTTTTCAGGTGGTGCCTGGAAATGGCTTTGTCACGTCCTGTGACAGCACTGGACAATGAGAGGTTCACTGTGCAGTCAGTGATGCTGAAATACGCTGTCCCTGTTGTACTGGTGAGTCTCATTTCTTTGCTGGTGAATGTGGCCACATTTTGTCAATAAAGGTGAAGAATTTGCAGCCATCAACAGGAAATTGAGGCCAGACCCTAATTCACGCTGCTGACACTGTGTGTACCTTGGGAGGTTCAGCAAAGCAAAGATGCTGAGCTGTCTACCTGTGAGTGTGGAGGGAGGAAGTGCAGCAGCAGACCAAGGATATCTTCCAGTCTTTCCCAGTTCTGAGAATGTTACAAGGCAGAGAAAACTCCTTCCCTACCAAGTATTAGCAGTTAGCTGACAGTGTCACCTCTGTTTGAATTGCAGGCTGGCTTCCTGATCACCAATGCTGTGCGCTTCATTTTCAAAGCTCCTGGAATTGCTTCCTGGCAGTACACTCTTCTGCAGCTTCAGGTAAAGGGAGCTTTGAGCTTCACCACACCTCCTCCCCAGAGCAGCACTGGGACTGATTCTGGCCCTCAGCAACTTGCTTCATCCTGTGACAATGTCCTAGGCACAGCCTTTGTGCATGCTGGATCCAGGAGCTTTCAGTGGAGCAGGACAACAGCTCTACCCTGGCCATTCCTCCTAGGTTGTCCTTTGCTCTCCCTCACTTGCCATGTGTGTGTATATCTATCTGTCTATTTGGTATCCTCTGCCTTTAAACTTGTAAGAGTTTATGCCAAATTCAGCAGGAAAACCAGCTGCAAGTTGGTGTGGTTTATTCATGGCCTTCTTGATTACAAAGCCCTAAAGGGTGTGCGTGTCCCCTCCTGTGCTTCCCCCTGTGTTGCATTGCTTCCAGTGCAGTCTCTCTCCTTCCTTCCTGCTGTAGCCTTTTACCCATGCTCTCACTGTGGTGGAAGAGATACCATCTGGCTTCTTGTCTCTGAGCTTGTTGGTTATTGCAGGATTGGGTTTTTTTTCCCAGGTGAATGGTGTCCTACCCATCCTTCCATTGCTCTTTCCTGTTCTGTGGGTTCTTGCTACAGCCTTTGGAGAAGCCAGAGTCTTGGCCCAGATGAGCATGGCCTCATCCACCTCACTGGTAGGTATCTCTCCACATCAAATCATTGCAGAGAAAAAGACAGGAGATGGGAAGAGCTCTGTGAAGTGAGCACAATGAATGCAGCAGATTTATCCATGTCATTGTAAAAGCTTTGAATCCTTGATTGCCCTGGCTGTGCCCTCTCCCTGGAGCACAGTGTGGTTTCTTCTTGAACAGATGTCTTAATTTTTTCAACCTGTCTACAGATATCCCAAAGTGATAGGAAGCTTCAGTGATTCCATGAATCTCTTGAGGGCATGTGCTTTCTATCAGCTAAACATAGTCTGTCAGAGGGCTCAAGAAGATAAATGTCCTGTGATGGCTATAACTAGGGAATGTTTAGCCACTGAGAAAGAAGGACTACATGAGATCCCCTGCAGTCCTCTGTTTTAACATGTGGACAGACCAGCCCTTTGCTGTGGCTCTGGGGCTTTGCTTGTAGGCATGGCCTTTGTGGTGGATCAGGGAGTAGGAGGAACTTCTGGTGCTTATGCTGGTTTGAGGAATGGAGTTTGTAGCCTGATGGGTGTGTGATCCTGCACTGGCTGTGCTGAGGGGTGTCTCTTGTTCTGTCCTAGTGGTACTGTTGGTGAGATGCACTGTGCTGTATTTGTCTTCTGTGCTAACTTCTCTTCTGCCTGTAATTAGAGAGAGTTTCTCTCTCCTTCTTGTCCTTCCTTGGCCTCTGTGGCCCTAGGTCTGTGTTTTCTGTCCTCTGTTGGCTGTACATGACTAATCTGCCCGTGTCTTGGGATGGAGGACCTGTTAGGTCCCTCAGTGGTGTTTGCACCTTTAAAATCTGTTTTCAGTGTTCTCTCCACTTCACCTTTCTCACCCATTCTCAGCATTGCTCTATTTTTGTCTTTGCAACCTTTCTCCCTTCACACCTTGCTATTTGGCTGGGAAAAGCCACAGCTCCTTGGCTTCCCTGCTTCATCATTCTCAACATACCCATTTACCCTGCCACTGATATTTGCACCTTCCTTGTCTTCTTTCCTGTCTTCTCCACTTGTCCAGGCAACACACTCCACTCTTTCTGTGACATCTCAAACATGACCCTCCATCCCTGCTGCTGCAGAACAACCGTTGTGATGTGCCTTCATCATTATCCCCCTTGCTTAGGGCAGTCTTCTCTTGGCCTCTCTATTTCACTCCTTCCTTCTCTCTACTCTGTTCAAAGTGTAGCAGGTAAGACCCTCTTCATCTCCAATCACTTGGCCTGTGTGACCCTGTTCTCCACCTTCTGTTCCCTCCCATTGTGTTCGAGTTGTTTGATTCCCGGTTTTCCAAGGCCATAGGTGACCCTCATGATTGGTTTAGTCAGGCATCCTGCAGGACACAAACCAGTGCCCCCTCAAACAAGCCCCTGCCTCAGGTTGCATTACTACAGCAGCAGTCCTTTTAGAAAGGAATTTGATGTTGGTTTGAAAGCATTTGTGCTGCCTTTCATAGGTTGTTCCAGTAATTATTTACCTTCACTGCTAAAAATGAGTGGTTTACATCAGAGGGAATTTTTGTGGTATTTGATTTCCAGCCCTTGGAACATTTACATCTTTTGTCCCCTAGATTTTGGAGCATGTCAGTCAAATTTCTGGTCTGCTGTAGCTACTCCTATTCCCTTTTACCATCTCTTGGTTAGGTAAACAGTTGAAGCACTTGGAGTCACAATAAGCATATCTCCCAACCCTCTAATCTTTCTCTTGGCTTTCCTCTTAGCTTTCCCCGGTGCTTCAGGATTGCTGTAGAATTATGAGCCTCCAACACCTACAAAATATTCCAGTCACAGCTGGGCTAGTGCTAAATTTCAGAATATTTGGATTTTCTACTTGTGTGTTCTCATGTTAGTGCAACAAAGGGGTCATGTTAGATCTTTTAGCCACTGCTTTACATGGCCAGGCTTTGTTTAGCTGATAACCTACAGTTTTCTAAGACAGGGTCCTCATCCTGTAAGTCCAGCCTTTGTTTTTGTGCCTAGGTGTGCAGCCTTAGCTTTGTGCATTGCTGTGCATGGGTTTGCTCATTTACCAAGCAGTCCACCCTGTTGTGTAACAGTGGTCTGTTCTCTTTGTTGCTGGACCCTGCCCCAAACTCTCTGTAGTTTACAGTCTCTGTCAGTAAATGAGAGTTTAGTTTTCATTCAGGTTATTAACAAAATACTCAGAACTTGTCCCTGCTTGAGCTAGTAACCTACTGCAAATAATTCCTCAGTTTCTGTTCCATTTGGAGGTAGTGCATTTCTGATCCATTTAACATGGGCCCCATTTCTCTGGTATTCACAGAATTGTTTTGGTTGGAAGAGACCTTTAAGATCTCAGAGTCCAACCTTCAACCCAACACCACCATGGCCATTAAGCCACACCCCGAAGTGCCATGTCCATACATTTCTTGAGAGTCTCCAGGGATGGGGACTCCACCACCTCCCTGGGCAGCCTATTCCAATCCCTGACCACTCATTTAGTAAAGAAATTTTTCCTAATCTCCAGCCTAACCCTCCCCTGGCACAATTTCAGGACATTTCCTCTCCTTCTGTCACCTGGTACTAGGGAGAAGGGACCAAGCCCCACCTCACTGCAACCTCTTTTCAGAGCGTTGTAGAGGGCAACGAGGTCTCTCCTCAGCCTCCTCTTCTCCAGACTAAACAAGCCCAATCCCTCCCTATTGCTTTCCTTTTTGCCAGAAAGTCAGTAGAGCATTTAGCATCATGTCAAAGCACCAAGTGGTGTGTCCAAAGCATTGCTTTTATCAGCCAAATTTGTTACAGTGTCAAGAAAGGTATCCCAAGAGTTCGATGAGATTCGTTACTCCTCTACTTGTGGTGTTTGGCTCTGGTTGTGTTATTCCACTTCTTTTAATTGAGTCTCATATTAGCTGCTCTGTTATTCTGTCTGAAATCAAAGTCTGTCTGGGGTCCTGTGGTGACTTGATTTGTTCTCCTCACCCTTCTTAGGGCCTTGGCACCGCGTTAACTTTTCTGCCGTCGCACTGGGACTTAAGCCACGGTTCAAGCCTTGTGCAAAATCAGCAGAAGCAGAAAGTTGTCCAGACCTGCTAATTTAAACATTAAACTTTCAGTAGCTGGTGTTAGAATGGAAACTATTTCATAGTTCTCATATGCTATGATTGCACCACCGAGTAAGGAACAGCAATATTGCTTTAACACCTCTGCTTCGCCTGCAATGTCATTTGCACTTCCACTGTCCTCAGCAAGCTGTGGACTGATTTTAATACCCTCCTGGTATGGTTTTTCTTAATGTAATGTTAATTTTCACTTTCATTTTCACTTTTACTCACAACTGGGCTTCTTTTATTTTTGTTTTTTACTGTGGGATTGTTGCTGCTTGAAATGTTAATAAACTCTCATTTAAACAGCTCCCAATTATCATGGAACTGTTTGGGTTGGAAAAGACCTCTGAGATCATCAAATCCAACCTTGCACCACCACCCTTCGTAGTTCTCAGTGTAAATAATTTCTGACACATTTCTCTTGGCTTTTCTCAGCTTTTTTAACCAATCCTTTTTAGAAGTGCCAGATCAGTGCAGTACTATTTGGGGTGCCTTTTTATGTACATACAAATGTGATCACCACATTCCCTTCTCCGTGTACTTAACATTTAAACTGGTTTTCAAAACCACAGCTGCTCTGGAATTCCTTTGTGCTGGATGCAAGCTTTTGAGTTAGTATCTTTCTCAGTGTAATTCCAAGAGCCTCATGGTGGTGCCCTGCTAGAATTCCTTTGCATTTCCTACCCACATCTCACTGACTTCACCTCATTCCCATTGTGTTCCAAGCACCTGCTGTTAGAGCCACTCTGCCAGCTCCCTTCTAGCTGACCCATGTGGCTTAAAACCAGATCAGTCAATCCTGGCTCTTTCTGTCTAAAAATAACCACCCAGAAGGAGCCTCCTCAGGGTCTAATTGCTATTATTTTCTCTGTGACATTTAGGTAATGACTGTGTGTTCTTCTGTGATGTACAGCACCAAGCACTTTGTGCTTCACAAGTAGATAAAGACAGAGTCCATTAAAGACTTAATTGCTTCGGTGAATGATTGCTCTGCCTCGGTGCAGCGATGCCCTCGGAGCAGGACTCTTCCCTTCTGCTCTCCACAGCATTTAGGGAAGGATGTTCCTCATGCCATGTTTCTGAGCATGATTATAGTAACTGGTCTCTTCTCTTGCTGCAGCTTGCTAAGTTTTCAGAGGACACTCTCAGCAGCTACACAGAGATGGTATCTTCTCAGGTACTATTATGAATTATTTTCTTCCATCTTCTCTGCAGAACTTCATGATACCCTTTCCCTTCCTCTCCGATTGCCTGCTTGTTCCTAGACCCTTTTTACTTGTGTCAGTTGTCCATTGTCACTCGTTTGCTGCTTTAATTTGCTATGCATGCAGGTTGCACATCATTCCCCTACTCCTCCCCATGTGAATGCTGCTCTGCTGACCAGAGATGGAGGTGACTTTGATACTGAGTCCAGCTGAGCTTTTCTCAATATTGCAAATGGTTTGAAATCCACCTTTCTTTTATTTTTTTTTTCCCCCTGCCCTGAAGAAAGTTCCTGTTTCAAGTCCCCCTGTTGCAGGAGCAAACCAAACTTTTTATGGTGTGTATCAGAAAGAAGCATTTTGCCCATACCATAAAAACCTTCGTCAAGCCAGACCTAAAGAACGGAGGTGCTGGCGATCAGCACCAGGACCATGGTGGGGGGACCATGGGGTATTCAGGCTTTTAAAAAGTCTGATCCTGTTTCATAGGCTCCTTAACAAGCTTAAGCACATTACTAGTACATCCAAAGCTGGAGCATGTAAACATTCAGCCCCTGTTCTGGGGGAGGAACTGCATCTGGCCACTCTATAAATTGCATCATCCAGATTAAACAGGTGGGTAGAGGAAAGATTCTTTTCTGTCTAATCTGGCATTAAGATTCCCCTTTCCATAAGGAGGCAGATGGACTCCAGGAGTGATTAAAAATCCCTGGACTTTACCAGAATCACACATGCTCCATACCTCCTTGCTCCCATTCCCAGAGTAATGCTCATGGATGCGCACACACACACAGACACTTCCTTTGCTGAATACTTTGTTGTCTTTCTGTGCCAGTTCATCATTTAGCTGAGATGTTTTTCAGGTGTTAAAGGGAGTGACTTGAGCTGACCTCCCTTGTCGAGAGGATCTGCTTCTTTCCTTGTGTACCTGTGCAAACATTTTTGCTTATGAGGAACTGGTTTAACTAGGAGGTTTTTTTTCTTTCTGGTGATAGCTCATGATTGGTTTGCAATTGAGTTTATGGCTGTATCATAGAGTCATAGAATAGTAGGGGTTGGAAGGGACCTCTGGAGATAATCTAGTCCAACCACCCTGATACTGCAGGTACACCCAGAGTAAATCACACAGGAGGGTTTTGAAAGTCTCCAGAGAAGGAGAGTCCACAACCTCTCTGGGCAGCTTGTTCCAGTGGTCTGCCACCCTCAAACTAAAGAATTTTCTCCTTAAATTCAAGTGAAACCTCCTCTGTGTTCTAGTTTGTGCCCATTGCCCCTTGTCCTATCACTGGTCACCACTGAGAAGAGCCTGACCCCATCTTCTTACCCTCCAGCCTTTAGACATTGATCAGCATTGATAAGATCCCTTCTCAGGCTGCTGTTTTCCAGGCTAAAGAGCCTCAGGTCTCTCAGCCTTTCCTCATAAGAGGGATGCTCCAGGCCCCTAAAGAGCTTTGAGGGAAGTGCTCTGCAGTGACAGAATTCCAGAACAGCAGCTGAAAAGCAGTAAAATAACCCTGTCACTGAAGCCTGGTTTTGGTGGCTTTAGGAGTGCACAGAGCAAAGCATACAGCTCTGGTGCTTGGATTGACTGCTGCCATCCAGACCCCTCTGCAGGATTTTCATGTGTAATGTGAAGGGTGCCAACTTGATGTTTTAATGTTGCAAAATATCACCTTCTTTCAGTTTATTACTATCTTGGTTACAGTTAATTTGTAGTGCTGGAGTGGTCAGGGCACCTTGGCTTTATTTCCTACATTGTCACTGCCTCAGTTAGTAACCTGGGGCCAGGTCACCTCACCACAGTGGCTCCATTTGCAGCATGGTGATTGTGAGCATAAAGCCTCGAAGTCTACAAGCCAAGGGGATGGAAGTTACTTGAGGAAACAATACTAAGAGATAGCAACTGATTCACTCCAAATTAAATCTCTTCAGAGATCCTTCCTGTGTTCTTGGACAGACAAAGTTAGTTTCAGTGAATTCTGGCTATGGGCATCTTCTGGCAAGGGGAAGAAATGCCTTTCCCTTGGGAAATCAGTGCTGTATCAGTTAACAGGTTCCCACGGAGACCAATGCATAACTTACAGTGTATCAGTGTGTTCAAGCTGAAAGCAGGTAATGCCACACTCCCTTTTTTCCTCTTCTCCCCTCACCTTTCACTGAGTAGGACTTTAATTGTCTGATGTCCTCTGCTTCCCTTGGCAGGAAATGATTCGCTGTATCTGGAGCCACTTCCTCTGTGTTTTGAAAGGCAAATCCCCAACTCTGAGCTTCACTTCCAGCTTGCTCCATAGTCTGGGATCTGTCACTGTGAGTATTGCTGAGTTGTTAGAAGGGGCCTGAGGTGGATGTTTCATTTACATTGTTCTTGGTGTCCTTCCCTGAGCACAGGCTGGTAGCCATCAGTTCACTGCTGGAATTAGAAACCCTTCAGGCACCTGCCTTTGTAGAAGAGTTTATAACTGTCCTGTCCAAGCAACAAGCACATTTATAGGCTAAACCAAGGGCTAGAGATACTCTGTGACATCTGACAGGATCTCTGTGTTTCCCAGCTCTGGTTCTGGTCTCATAGTCCTCTTGACTCCTGGACAGCTGGTTCAGGTCCTAGTAATGTACTAGTTGGTGAAACAGGTTGAGTAGTTGCTTCTTTCTCATTGACTTCCTGCCTGGTTTTGTAATACCCTGAGATAAAATTGGTGATAAACACCCCATCAATCCTGCTAAAGCAAGGAATCCTTGGATTTCTTGGAGGGTTATTAGGTGCAGTTTCTTCAGACAGAAGGTTGGCAGAGATTTGTCTGTTCTCCCTTGTGTTCACTGAACTTGTGATATTTACAACTCTGTATGAACACTGAGACATTTTCACTGAGATTTTGCTTTCTTGGGGGTGTTGTGGGATGTTCTAGGTGCTCTGCTGTGTAGACAAGCAGGGGATTCTTTCCTGGCCAAATCCCAGCCCAGAGACTGTTCTGTTCTTCAGTGGGAAGGTGGAGCCACCTCATGATAGCCATGAAGATCTGACTGATGAGCTCTCTACACGGTCCTTCTGCCACCCTGAGATGGAAGATGAGGTCAGTGAATGTAATCCATAATGTACTATGTTGGCTTTAATCACAGTCTGCCTGACACACACAACATGGTATTACAGAGGGAATCCTTTGCTTGTAAAGAAGCCCTGTGACATAATTCCTTGTGTAAAAGACCAAGAGGCAGGGAGGATGAGATCAACTTGTACAGGACTCCTCAAGCAGCAGGTGACTCAGGAGTGGCTCCTCTTTAGCCACTGAATGACCGCTGTTCATTTTGCATGTCTCTTGCAGCCCCATGAAAGAGATGCTTTGCTGTCTGGCCCTCTGGCAGACACAGTGCACATGACCAATGAGCAGGAGAGGAACAACTGGTCTAGTGACACTCCAAAGGCTCCTGATGGCCATGCCCACCGAAAGCCAAGCAGCAGAAGCAAGCATCCCTCGGGGTCCAACGTGAGTTTTAGCAAGGACACAGAGGGTGGAGAGGAGGAGCATACTCAGGTAAGATGTACTAAAGGGGCACAGGGCTAGTCTTTTGTGGAGTTATAAGGCAGATTAAACCCATAGAGTCTCCTCTTCTGGGAATTTAAGTGGGAATTCCCTGTGGGATTCTAGACTTGGGCTGTATTCATTGTAACCAACTAGGGTTTCCCTGTCTGTTGGACCAGGTGGTTGGTGACAATGAGGTGTTGGCTTGTGAGGCTGAAGACTTTGTGTGTGACTACCACCTTGAGATGCTTAGCCTGTCCCAAGACCAGCAGAACCCCTCCTGCATCCAGTTTGATGACTCCAACTGGCACATGCACTTGAATTCCCTCAAGCCTTTGGGCCTGAATGTGCTGCTCAATCTCTGCAATGCCAGCGTCACCGAGCGCCTGTGCCGCTTCTCCGACCACCTCTGCAACATTGCCCTCCAGGAGACTCACAACGCTGTCCTGCCTGTCCACGTGCCCTGGGGCCTCTGTGAGCTTGCCAGGCTAATAGGTAAGGAGAAATTGGATGAGCAGAGATGGAGAAATCAAAGCTGTCAATAGACACTTAATGCTTAGAGCACAAGAGAAACAGGTCCTCAGTCTGGGTTGCTGGGAAGGTGGAGTTACAGAGCTGAGTCTCTTGTTGTTCACTTGCCAAAAGAGTCTAGTAAAGAGATTGCTTTTGGCAAGTTCTGACATTGTATCAAAGAAACAAATGTCATCAAGGATGTTTCCAGCCAGCCCTGGCTAGGCTTGGTATTCTTCTGGCTGGAGTTTGCCAGTCTCGTCAGGAGACAAAGAATATGTGGCTAGTGGACAGACAGCTGCCCTGTCCTTAGAGAAGCACTTTACCAGGAGTGATGTGGAGTACCTCAGATGGTTTTATAGATGGGAAAGGCAAGGTGTAGAGGAGATAAGAAGTTAGAGGAAAGGCTAGAATTGAAATTCAGAAGCTCTTGAACTCACTTCTCTGCCTGTCCTTCAATGTCACAGTTCCTCTCTTCAGTGAACCAGAGGCTTGGAAACTGTAGTCACTAACATCTAGTCCTTCTGAATGCTTCTCGTTGGAGATCTTGATCCATCTTGGTGGAGATGCACAGTGAGCACAGCTCAGCTACCTGTTGCTGGGGACATGTCAGAAGGATCACAGGCAAAGTTGGTGACATAGAAGCAAGAGAGAGGAGCCTGATTTTTCTTTTCCTTGTATTCACATTTCAGGTTTCACACCAGGTGCTAAAGATCTTTTCAAGCAGGAGAACTATTTGGCCTTGTACCGCTTGCCAAGTGATGAGATGGTTAAGGAAACAATCCTGGGGAAGCTTTCATCGATCACCAAGAGGAGACCACCCCTGAGCCACATGATTAACCTATTTGTGAAGGACACCACTACCAGTAAGGCTGCCCCTTTCCTTGGGCATCTCTTTGGGCTAGGAATATCTTTTCTGCAGGGAGATACCAAATTGAAGTAGCCTAGAGTCCCTGTGGGGTGACAACATTGCTCTGCTTGTGACCAGCCAGATACGCTCAGCAGCTTTGAGTGATCAGTGCCATGACACACTGAAGAGGGGGAATTCTTCCCTGCTCTGGCTCACTCTAGGGTCATAAAGATTACTTAAAATAGCACAGAGTAAACTTCTTTCCTGGGACCAAATGGCAGTGCAGAGCAGGGAGGGGGTTTTATTGGGTTTTAAATAGACTTCATTATGGCAGTGAAACTGATACTGCACAGGGTTGAATATTACTCAGGGTTTTAACAAGTGATTACTCATCCTTCTTGATAACCCAAATCATAAATCATTGCCTTTCTGAGTTGTCCAGTTCAGTATATTAAATACTCAATTTCTCTGCTGCACACTAATAAGAAATCACAGAAATCCAGTGCAAACTCGTGGTGACCATGACTACAAGACCTGAAGCCATGCTGAATTCTCTACTCTTACCCCTCTCTATTCTACTAGGAGCAGGCTAGGATGGAAAGGACGTGCAGCTGGGCACCTCAGGTCTTAAGGCACCTCAGCAAAATTTAACAGCTTGCCTGTCAGAGCTCTTACTCCCTTCACAATACCTTAAACTGACTAAACTTGGCTCTCGGGAGCTGACATATGGTCAATATTGAATCTGGAATATGAGTATTTTCCTGGCCAGAGATTTACCAGGTAAACTGTCTTCTCTTGCCAGGTTCTTCCTGAATTTGTATCTGAATCTGGGGAAGGAGCTTTCTCACTTGCCCTGATTGCTGTTGTCTTCCCTTTGTTGAGCAAGAATTTTTCTGATGCTGAGATTCTTAGTGTAGGGAAAAATCTGTCCTGTTGCCTCATTTCAACTCCTTATCCTCATTTTTAAATGGTTTAGTTCAGAGGCTGGAGCTCAGACATTTGGACCCTGGATTATGCTGTCTAGAGTAAATTCTAAGAGGAATTTTGCCAGTGGGAGTTAGTTAACCATTGGAACACCTCTTACCTTCTAGTCCCTTGACACTTTGTGAAATGTGTACAGCCAGAAGTACTGAATTGTGCAGATAACATTGGGTGAAATCAAATGGCTCTGTTTATGCAGAAGAGTCAAAGCAGATGATCATAACTAACCTCTGTACATGACTTGTGAGCAAATCTTTGAATCCACCCATTCCCATGACGAGCTGAAGTCAAGGGGAGATACATAATAAATTCTCCAGCTGTAGCAGGAGGTAGCTCATCTGTATGTTCCATTGCTGTTCCATTGAAGTATGTGTCCTGCCATCTGGCAGTGTTCATCCCAAATCCATAGTAACCACATGGAAATGAGGGGCTGACCGGCATCTTCAGTGGAGTAAACTGGCCTGATATCATCTCTGTCTTCCTTTGCTGCTCTCAGTTCCTTCTGCTCTGTCTCCCTGTAGCAGCTTGGTTCTCCCTGACGAGTCCCAGCAGTCACGCCTGGCTAGTTGTACTCCCTGGCCTGTTCATTACTGCCAGAGAAATCCTGGCCCTCAAGCTCGTGATTTAGGAAGGGAAGAAGCTGAGCTCACTCACTGGCAATGACAGCTGAATGCACTCCTTCCAGTTTATAGTGTGTGCTGTCACTGTCGTTTAGCCCTTGGAAGGACTGTTGGGTGGGATGCTGATGACACTGAATGGGAAGTGGTTGCTGTCAGGCACGAACAAAGGTGTGGCTCTGCATGTGATCATCTGCAACCTCTTGCTCTGTGTCCAGGGCATAGGTTTTGTATGAATCAAGAAACATTTCTCATTCCCTCTTTCTTAAGAAGGACTATCTGACCATAGCAGTAAGGTGGGAAGCATTAGGTGTTTATAGAATCAAATGACCCAGAGCTCTGCACAAGGACTCCTTTGTGCCCCTCAGACAGGCTCCTTTCACACAGAGCCCCTATTCGTCTTGGAAGTTTGTTATGCTGATAAACTTGGCGTGTGATGGCTATTTATAGCAGACAGCAGAGAGCTGCTGTGTTTTGGAAAATCCTCTGGTGCTCCTGAAGGTCCCTGCCTGGTCTGTGCCAGTGGATATTCTTGGCTCTTGGTTTCTCCAGCTAGCGTAAGCATTTGCAGTCAGCAGCGATGCCCGCAAGAAGCCTTTGGGCTCATTTTTCTTGGCAGTGATGTTTTTTTCATTAGATCAGCTTTGAAGCTGTTGGGGGCAAAGTCACAGAGCAGCTGGAGGAGGGAACCTAGACAGAGGAGTCGACGTGCATGCAATGCTGATGTAGCAGCAGGAGTGGGAGGGAGCAGGACATGTGGAGGGGGAGGCCGCCCTGCATCCCTTAACTTGTGTCCTGTGCCTGGGACCTGCAGCAGCCAAGTGCTGTTAGGCACCTTTGAGAAATGCTTTTTAACACCTCTGTGCACAAGAGGGAATGAAATATTCTAAATCTGTGTTGAAGAGTATAGCAGTGGAAGAAAAAAACCAGAACAGGCTGTGGTGTCCATTGATTTTCAGTTCTTCCCTGACCACAACATGAGTTTCTTTTTTAGAGCCTGTTACTTTGAACTTTTGATCCATCCTGAGTGAAGATGTTTTCAGGACACTCTATGAAAGAGGCTTCTCTCTCTGGGTCACGCTGTTAAGTTGTCTTCTGCTACTTGAGTGGAAAGGATTCAAGAATAGCTCTTGCCTTTTAGATCTCTGCTTGGCCTAAAATTGAATGTACTTTCCAGTGCAGGCAGACTTTGATCCCTGTAGGCTTCATCACTGGTATTAGTGCTCTTGTGAGAAGCAGCATGCAGGGATATCTTCTCTTCTGCTCTGTTGGATAAAGGAGCAAGACATTACCCACCTTCTGTAGGAGCAGGACTGCTACACGTTGTCAGGGGAGAATAGGAACTGACTCCATGGCTCACATTTTATCACAGCCTTGTCTTAACTCGCAGTTAGCCAAATAGCAGCTGAATAGTTGTCATCCCCTCTTGAAGGCTCAGTTTCTTGATGGAGACTAAAGACTTTCTCCAGAGGAAAGGTGGTATCTGAAGTGCATCAAAGCAGTTTGTGGGACACTTCCTTTTAACAAATGAAGGTGGGATAGCCCTTTCCCCAGGAGCCTGCATGTGTGATGCTGATTCATTGTTCTCTTCCACTTCAGGCACTGAGCAGATGTTTTCTCATGGGACAGCTGACATCATCCTTGAGGCCTGCACAGACTTTTGGGATGGTACTGACATCTACCCACTCTCTGGCTCAGACAGGTGAGCATCTTGGTCATTTGGTGCAGTCAGGAGCTGCAGATAAATTGAAGAGAGAAACTGGTTGCCCTTTGTTAAAATTCCCTTCGCTGATGCTTATGAAGCTGTGTAATAGAAACTCCAAGTAGGTTATGAACGTGAGCCATCTCTGCTTATAATTAATTGTTCTAATTATAGCAGTGTAATAGATTAGATAGCAACAAGCAATCTGTTGGACTAAGACTAAGCCACTTTTCATTGTGTCTGTTAATGTATTAGCTTCTTGTAAGTGGACTCTGACTGTACTGTGCAGTGGGACCATGAATGATAATCAGGGCATTTGCTGGTGGCAGAGAATGTAATTTAGCTTTTCAAAACAACTGCCTGGTCTTACATGAAATGCAAAGTGATCAATTCCACCTGCTGTTGACAGCTTCAAACCAGTCCACCACAATGCATCACAGCCTTTTGGTCCCTGCTGCAATATCTGACAGCATTTTCATCTACAGGCTAAATTGCTGTTCCTGCTAGCAGAGCAGAGCAGACCAGTCGCGTTTGCTTTCATTGACTAGCGGCAGCACGTTGTTCTTCTGTTTATCCTCAGGTGTAAGAAAGCTCCCACTGGCCCTTGCTGGAATATTAATCATCTTAGAAAGGCAATGAAAAATCCCATATATGGTCTAATTTCTGACCTTTATGAGTCAACACAAATAAGGAGCTTTACACTATTCCAATGATTGGATATTGACTATGTGGAGACTTCACAAACGGCTCCTGTGACCCAAACTCTGAAAGGGGACGGGAGTAAAGGCTATTACTAACTACCACAGATACTACTAGCAGAGTTGTCAGTTCCCTTCTTAGTGTTTATCTCCCTCCAGATAAATTCTCTCTGGTGAATTAAGCTCCTGCTGTCGTGCAGTGAACTCCCTTGGAGTCATCTGGCAGCCATGGAGCACGTTATATTAATAGGAGCATGCAAGCAGCGCTGCGTTCATGCACCTCAGTCGTCTGAGCAAACACAAACTGTTGCAATATGTGGCTTTGTTGCCTTGTAGTGCCTGCAGCTTAGAGAAAACAGAAGCAGTAAGCAAAGGCTTTTTCATGGTCTCTGACCACTCCTCATGGGATACATTATTCCAAACAGGCAGCTGGTGATTTCTGCGTTGAGCCACAGTGCACCTTGTCGGAAACGCGACAGCAGCTGACTCTGTCTGGGTTTTGTCTCTTCCACGTAGGAAGAAGGTGTTAGATTTCTACCAGCGGGCCTGCCTCTCAGGATACTGTTCTGCCTTTGCCTACAAGCCAATGCATTGTGCCTTGTCCTCCCAGCTCAATGGCAAGTGCATAGAACTGGTGCAGGTCCCCGGGCAGAGCGCGATCTTCACTTGCTGTGATCTCCCTGGGACCACCCCCATCAAACAGAGCAGCCGGAGGAATAGCTGGAGCTCAGATGGTATGTGTCTTCTGGGCTGCCTATAATAAGATCTGCTGCTGGGCCAGCTGCTTGCTCTCTGATGTCTAGAGCTGTAAGAACATTGTTATTCAGAGTAGCAGATGGAAATTGAGCACTAAGGGTTTCTGAAGGAGATGAGTTTCCAGAGGAAGTAGTGATGGAGCAGCTGGTAGGTGTGTTTCTAGTTAAGTTGCTGAAGCTTGCAGTGAAATTCCTCTGCTTGTGGGAAGTCCATTTGTTAAATCAGGCAACTGAGAGTCAAGACTAGTGGGTATTTCAGGACTTGGTTTGCTAGTTGTCTAATTTTATGGAAATCACATGTGGTGGGTTTTTCAGAGGAGTTAAATGGGTGGTGGTATGCAGCTGTTCTCCCTTGATGGATTTTGTTGCTGTGCTGAAGGAACCGATTCCCACTGGATGAGTTGTACATCTCCTCCAGAACAGCAATGGAAACTGGGAAATAAGCACATGCCATTACTTAACTCCAGGAGGCTCTTTTGGAAAACCAGTTCTAATCTCTTTCTGCCTTGGTCTCCCATTCTGAATAATGAGGTTTCCAGCAGCTGGAATGTAGCTGTGTTCTCAAAACACTTTTCAGTCCCACCTGTGGCAAGCTTTGCAACGGTGTGAAGTGTTTTGGAGCTTTGTTCCTCATGCTGCATCCAGCTCCCATTCACCACAGGCTCGTCTGGTGATGGTGAAGGAGCCCTGACAAAGAGCCTTTGCAGACCCTTTGGGAGCATCTGCAGTGTCACTTGAGGGACCTTATCCAGTTCCTTTTCATCAGCCCCTCCTGCTCTGATCCCACTCTGCCTCAGCTAGACTTGCCATGTTGTTTATGCACAGCATGATGTGTTTAAAATGGAGATGTGAACATTATGCAGCACACATCCTTTCCCTCCCTGCCCCAGTTCCTTCTGACTGATCCCTGTTTTCTGTTTTGTCTCTTTCCTTTCCATGCTCCCCGTTTCACACCTGTGTTCTTGGTCACCTATGTGGGGATGCCCTGAAACCGCTTCTGTGATTGGGTATGCCGGGACAAATGGATCTTTTTTTCCTCTTCCTGGATATTCCTGGATATTCCTTTGTTATCTTTTAATCCTCCTCTGTACCTGCATGTTTCTGTGTTACCTGGGTCCTGTATCCTTGGGTGTTCTCTTGGTGGCCTCTCCCACCGTGTGTACGTCGATGCACATGTGGCCCCTTGTGTCTCAACGCGATTGCGTGTTGTTTGCATGCCTGAAGAAGGGATTGGGGAAGTGATGGAGAAGGAAGACTGTATCCAGGCTCTGAGTGGACAGATCTTCATGGGAATGGTCTCATCTCAGTATCAGGCCCGCCTCGACATTGTCCGCCTCATTGATGGACTGGTCAATGCCTGCATCCGCTTTGTCTACTTCTCCCTGGAAGATGAGCTCAAAAGCAAGGTAAGCTCTTCGCTGAAGCCCCTGAACTTGCGTGCCCCCTGCTTGTCTGACTGGGGAGTTTAGCCCTAGTGCAACCTAAGGTTAAGCTGATTCAGCTAGCTGATGGGTCCAGAAGGTTCCTACACTCCAATCTGGCGTTGGTCTGCAACACTCCAACCTGGACAGCAACACGGAAGTCTTTGTCTGCTCACTTGGAGCCCCTAGAAGGAAGATCTGGACAAGCTAGAACGTGTCCAAAGAAGGGCCATGAGGATGACCAGGGGGTTGGAGCTGGGAGGTTGTAGACAGGCTGGGGCTGGTCTCTTCTCCCAGGCAACAAGCACCAGAACAAGAGGACACAGTCTCAAGCTGTGCCAGGGGAGGTTTAGCCTTATTGTAAGGAAGAAATTCTTCATAGAGAGAGTGATTGCCCATTGGAATGTGCTGCCCAGGGAGGTGGTGGAGTCACCATCACTGGAGGTGTTTAGGAGGAGATTTGATGGGGTGCTTGGTGCCATGGGTTAGTTGATTAGATGGTGTTGGATGATAGGTTGGACTTGATGATCTCGAATGTCTCTTCCAACCTGGTTGATTCTAGTCTAGTCTAGTCTATTCTGTTCTATTCTATTCCGTTCCGTTCTATTCCTGTCCTATGGAGACAGACTGAGAGAGTTGGGGCTATTCAGTCTGGAGAGGAGATGGCTTTGAGGGAACCTTCTTGTGGCCTTCCAGTGTCTGAAGGGGGCTACAAGAAAGCTGGGGAGGGACTTCTTAAGGTGTCAGGGAGTGACAGGACTAGGGGGAATGGAGCAAAGCTAGAAGTGGGTAGATTCAGATTGGATGTCAGGAAGAAGTTCCTCCCCATGAGGGTGGTGAGAGACTGGAACAGGTTGCCCAGGGAGCTGGTAGAAGCCTCATCCCTGGAAGTTTTTAAGGCTAGGCTGGATGTGGCTGTGAGCAACCTGATCTAGTGTGAGGTGTCCCTGCCCATGGCAGAGGGATTGGATTGAGGTCCCTTCCAATCCTGACAATTCTGTGATTCACCTACAGGTGTTTGCTGAGAAGATGGGTCTTGAGACAGGCTGGAATTGCCACATCTCTTTAACACCTAATGGTGATGTGCCTGGTTCTGAGATCCCCCCTTCCAGCCCCAGCCACGCTGGCTCTCTGCACGATGACCTACATCAGGGTGAGAGAACTGCCCCTAAGCCACTTTGAATGCCACCCATTCCCTGGATGGTTCTTTTAAACCCATTCATAGCTTCCTATGTCCTCACCAGAGAGCTGATCCTTCAGAGCTTTGAGCATAAAACTGGATGTGCCTGAGGTGTGTGTGTGAGCCTTACACTTCCAGCCTTCCTACCCAAGCAGTGCCACAGTTACCAGCAGCAAACATCCTTCTGTGCACCAGCTGCC
Source organism: Dryobates pubescens (assembly GCF_014839835.1). Classification (NCBI taxonomy): domain Eukaryota; kingdom Metazoa; phylum Chordata; class Aves; order Piciformes; family Picidae; genus Dryobates; species Dryobates pubescens. Next base: position 17,562,502 of record NC_071631.1, on the reverse strand, counting down.
AGGATTTCACAGCTGCTCAGTGGTGCTTTGGTTCTTGCTGGGGCCTTGGTCAAGCCACTGGGGGCCTCTTACCTGTGCATTGCTCTTTGTTCTTACTTCAGGTGGGATTTCTTTACTCTTCTTCCCCTAGAAGAAGAAAGAACAGGACAGATAAACTATCATGTCTCAAAAGAGCAGCAGCTAGGTTCATGTATCTACCTCAGAGCAGATTAGTCATCTATAAATACTGCATTTTAGATGACTGAGTGGGATCTAAGTGTTGCTAACCTAAAAAATCAGGCCTCACATTCCCTGGCTTCTGCAGTGCCACGTGAATATACCATGTGGGTGGCACAGGGGTTGGCAGAGGCAGGTTTGTGCTTATTGTTGATGCTGCTTCTCTCTGCTCCAGTTTCTCGAGATGATGTGGAGGGGCTTCTGCTGATGGAAGAAGAAGGGCACTCAGATCTCATCAGCTTTCAGCCAACAGACAGTGATATCCCCAGCTTCCTGGAGGACTGTAACAGGGTGAGGCTCCCTGTCCCTACACACTTCATGGTCAGCAGCATCGCCTCATTATTCCCAGAGGGACTTCCTCTTTGAAGCAGATTGGTTGACTGGTTTGCACTGGGACTCCTAATTTCCCTCACCTTCTTCCAGCTTGGTAGCTAGAGCCTGGGAAGTTTAGGATTCTCTCAGTTAATCACTTTTGCTGACCAGGTCTTTTCTTTTGAGTTTAGGAATGGAGGTGACCATACCTGGGGTATCCTTGAGAGCTGCATCCTGGTACACTTAGGTCCCTTTCCCATGTGCTGAGCAGGGAGTGGGACCTTCCCCACCTTCCCCACCTTCCATGCAGACAGAAGAAATTTTGTCTCTCCTCCAGCTGTGTGCCATGGCTAATGCTGCCAGTAGTCAGAGTGCAGGACAAGCTTTTCCTGCCTCATCAAGAACTCAGACAGGCTCAGCAGAGTTATAGGAAGATTAAAGAAGAAAAAAATATTAGTAATATCTTAGGCCTGATTTTAGAAAGCAAGAACCCTTCCCTTGCTCAGTGGTGATGTGGCTGCAATTGATCTGGTTGCTGGGAGACAGCACATAGTCTCTAACAAGATTCTCCACACAGGTAGAAGGTCTTTAGAAGTCCTTGAGCACAGGTTTATCCTACTGACCTTACAAACCCTGAGGACAAGCACAGACAGCTTGGTCTGTCTCTGTACAGCCTTAGCAGTATACCAGTGCAGAACTTTTTATGGTGGCTTGGGAAAGCCAGCCTCTGTTTGCAGGGACATCAATTTGTATCTGATCTTGAAGTTGCATAATTCTGGGTGTCACCATCCTCATTGCAGCAGTTCCCTCTGAAATGCCTCTCCCTCATACACACACAGAGTCCCCTGCTTACTCTCTCCTTTCTCTTTCTCAGGCCAAACTTCCCCGGGGGATTCACCAGGTGAGACCTCACCTGCAGAACATAGACAATGTGCCTTTGCTGGTGCCCCTCTTCACAGACTGCACCCCAGAGAGTAAGTGGCACAGAGCCTGGGTCTGTCCTGCTACTGCCCATGAATACCTTCCCCATCCATTTGCTCTGGGCATGGAGATGGTTGAAGGGAAGGGATACAGCCCAGAAACGGAGAAGGGCATTTTGGTATTGAGGGCCCTCCGAGGCTGCCTGTGGGAAGCCAGGTGTTAACTTCATGTTAATGCAGCTGTTCCCTAGCTACAGAACTGGGCTAAGAACCACTCCTCTCAATTTGCATTCGTGAGAGACACAAAAGCAAACAACCAAAATGCTGCTGCCTTTTATTAAATAAGCATTATCAGTGTGCTGGGAGACTTTGATCTCTGCTCACTGCCTTATATAACTTGGAAATCTCTTCCCAGATGAATTTTCCTCTGGCAGTTGCTGTTAACACCTCCTGCTGCTGCTTTACAGAGCTTTTGATTGCAGAGACCAGGAAGGACAACATTTCTTTATCTCTCTGACAGATACTGTTTTAGCTATGAAAGGGGCTGAGTGCTCAGCTGGCCAATACCTGTCCAGCCTAGAGTAAAAGAGCTAAGCATCATTATGATTTAGGTACCTCTGGGCACAGTTTCCAGAGTTCCAGTGAGAACCAGTTACAACCCAGTCTGCTTAAGAGTGAGTGCCCAGTAGATTGGGCACTTTTTGGCAGAAGTGCAGTTCCCCTCTTCACCTGGCTCCTCCCTGTGCTGTGTATCTGGGGGCAGCAGTCATTTAGATTAGTTGTTTACACGGGAATCAGCAGAGGGTGGCTTTGGGTTGTGCTGGTTTGTTTCTTCCTGGAGCATTCTAGAATATTCATACACACACAGAGCACTGAGCTACAGAAGAAAAATCAGATCAAACAGCAGCTTTGATTTAGAGGCCCTGGGAGGGTGTTGATGAAAAGATTGATGAAGGCTAGAGGTAGTGGTGGGAGTGCAGGAGCAAGGGGCTGGCTCTGAGTGTGGCTAACTGCAGCACTGCTTTTGGAGTGGTTTCTTGCCTTCCCTCTGTTCCTTTAGATCTGGAAGAGTGGTGGTGCACTGCTAGCAGAATTCCAAACTGTGTAGTTATTTGAGAGTTGAATTATGTAGGTTTCTTTGATTTCTGCTGCTTTCTAACAAGACTGTTGGATGCTGAAGCCATCTGTACTGTACACCCAGGCTATTCCTACAGCTCTGGCCTAAAAGAGATGTGCTGGAGGTGCAGATCTCTGCACCACAGTTCTGTGAAGCCAGCTGGGTTCCTGCAGGAGGCAGGTACACAGGGCACTTGGACTGCAGTTAATTACCTGCCTAATTGTGCACTTCCACTTTGGATCTCACTGTAGATGGCTGATGAATATCACGTGGGGGTAATTGTAAACGATCAGGCTGTCTGTTACCCAGCCTGGAAAGGGTGTGTGAAGCACTGCAGCTTTGTGTGCATAATGAGATAAGCAAATGTGTTTCTCCTTCTGTCCCTTGGCAGCCATGTGTGAGATGATCAAGATCATGCAGGAGTATGGGGAGGTGACCTGCTGCCTGGGAAGCTCTGCCAACCTGCGGAACAGCTGCCTCTTCCTGCAGAGTGACATCAGGTGGGGCAGGAGCCAGGCTCCTCCAGCTGCCTTTGTCTTCAGCTTAGTGAGTGCTCAGCCATGGGATTGTGCAGGGGGCTGCTCACACTTGTTCTGTCTGTTAGTAGCAGCGTTTGTCACCTTAAGGGAGATCTGGGTGTCACTGGGTGGGATGACTGCTTAGATCCCCTGACACACAGGGATGTTTCTCTCCAGCACAGAATCACAGAACATTAGGGTTTGGAAGGGACCTTGAAAGATCATCCAGTCCAACCCCCCTGCCAGAGCAGGATCACCTAGGGTAGGTCACATAGGAATGCATCCAGGCAGGTTTTGAATGTCTCCAGAGATGAAGGCTCTACAGCCTCTCTGGGCAGCCTGTTACAGTGTTTTGTCACCCTCACAGTGAAGAATTTTTTCCTCATGTTCATATGGAACCTCCTCCACTGCCCTTTGTCCTATCATTGGTCATCACAGGGCAGAGCCTGGCTCTGTCCTCCCAACCCTGCCCTGCACATCTTTATAAACATGACTGAGGTCACTCCTCAGGCCCCTCTGCTCCAAGCTAAAGAGACCCAACTCCCTCAGTCTTTCCTCACAAGGATGATGTTCCACTCCCTTAATCCACCTTTGAAAGGGAAGTGTTGTCCTTGCATGCTGCACTGTTGTGCCCCTACCAGCATTACAGGTGCTTCTCATTGAGGGAAAGAGTGGAAATGGCCCTCTGGATGAGACAGTTTGTTGACCTTGAGCCACAAACCCAAATATGTTCATTATTTCTCTGGGAATAATTGGAAATCTAGGGAGATTGACCCTAAATTCTTGTCACAGCTCAGGACTTTCCTACCAGCAAGGCAGATAGAGAAGGCATGGCACAGCAGAGCGTGACTGTGCAAACTGGACTACAGTCAAACAGTTTCTCCTCTGAGCTGAGGACTTCTGCTGATGCTCCTGTGTTGTCCTTGCAGTATAGCACTGGACCCACTCTACCCATCTCGTTGCTCCTGGGAGACTTTTGGCTATGCCACCAGCACCAGCATGACTCAAGCCTCTGATGAGCTGACCCCACTGCAGCTCTCAGGGCAGCTCAACAGCCTGCCTTGCTCCATGTCCTTCCGCCAAGAAGAGAGTACCAGCATCATCAGGCTCATAGAGCAGGTGAGTCAGAACTACTGACTACTGCTCACTGGTACTCACCTACTGCTCTCTAGTGCTCACCCCTCTGCCTGAAGCTCACAAAGAGCAAGGCCAGGAGCTCTCCTGTGAGCATTCTTGAGCTGCCCACAGTAAGCTGCCAGTGTTTCCCCATCCTTTGTTCAGGAGGCATAACAGAGGTACTCTTCCAGCCTGGGCCTTCTGGTGTAGGGGATAGTTTGGGAATGGTGCCTTGTGGCAACAGAACATGGATAATGTTCAGCTGGATAAAAGATAAACCTGCAGAGATCCCTGGTAGACAGCAGTGCAGTGCTAGGCAGGAGTTACCCCAGGAGAGTCAGGAGGTTTAAACAAACTTGCCCCTTGGCTAAATTCTGCCTTTCCTTCTCAGCTTCTAGGCAGGAGACCTTCTCCTTTTGCTTACAATGTCCTCCCAGATCCTCTTCCCTCCCACTTCCCCTGCAGGCCACATGTTCTGCCCCTGCCTGCCAATAATTGCTCTTGGCTGATAGCTGCTCCCATCACAGAGAGGGCTCTGAGGATTTGTGCTTCCTTCCAGGCCAGGCATGCAACGTACGGGATCCGCAAGTGTTTCCTCTTCCTGCTGCAGTGCCAGCTGACCTTGGTTGTCATTCAGGTGAGTCCTGGCCTGGCTGGGGACAGCATTTAGCTCAGAGGGTGGGAGTGCTAGCATGGATATGTGTGGCTTCAGTGGGGCAGCCTTGTGAGAGAGGAAGATGACCTTCCATCATGTTCACACAGTATGTCTGGAGAAGTTACAGGCAGAGGCTGTGGGATCTCAGCCCACATTGCCCCTTCTCCCTGACCCTCTTACAGAGGTTTCTCTTCAAACCCTTTTTCCCCTGGAGAAAGGCATCCCTCTGCCCCAGCTGCCCCAGCAGCCCTGGAACACATGGAGAGCCCAGTTCCCAGCTCATCCCAGTGTTTTGGGAGAGGACAGTGTTATCCAGGGTAACAAGACCGTCCTAGCACTGCTGACCCTCTTCACTCTGGATTGTTCCTGTCTAGTTCCTCTCCTGCCTGGTGCAGCTGCCCCCCATCCTCAGTACCACAGACATTGTGTGGCTCTCCTGCTTCTGCTACCCACTGCTCAGGTGAGTCTGCCAGACAGGGTGGAATCTCCTGCCTCCCACCCAGGGGGTGCACAGACCCGTCCCCAGGTCTCGTGTGTCCATGTTAAAAGAAAGCTGCCTTCACCCACAGCATGCTAAGAAGGCTTCAAGGAGTATTCCAAGGACCTGCTTTGACAAGGCTCTTAGAAACACAGATAGGAGGATGTGTGTGCTGCTGAGTTAGCTCTGCCTCCTCCCTGACAGCTGCTGTGGTTTTGTGGCTTCAACCTCCAGCTGAAAATCATCTTCTAGTCCTGATACTGTTGCACTGTCTGGAGTGTGATGGAGACCCTGGGGTGTCAGGCAGAGGCCAGGGTACCATGGGTGGGTTTTTTTCCCATCACCCATTTGGAAGTCACCTCTCTCCCTGTCTGTGCCTGTCATGAGTGACACCTTTTACAGCATAAGGCAGTGGCCACATAAATGCCAACACTCCAGATAGTCTGAGGAGGTTACTTAGGTTCAAATGTTAGACACAGACAAAAACCCAATAGCTTTGGTGTCTGAGCTTGTTACCAAGAGACTAACTTACCTTTCTCCAGCATCTCGCTCCTGGGCAAGCCTCCCCACAGCTCCATCATGACCATGGCAACAGGAAAAAACTTGACTTCCATTCCCAAGAAGGTAGGTGCCCCCACCAGATTGAAATTGTTCACATGTTTTTCTCTTCTGCTTTGTGCCGGTGTGGATGTGGCCCTGTGCCTTCCCAGCTCGCTTGGTGCATTGATCCATGGCATGGCCTGGCCCATGCTATCCAAAAGCCTGGCATGGGCAGGAAGGGAATCCCTTAGTGTCAGCATGCCCCCAGGGCAGCATCTCATTTGTCCTACAGCTTGTCTTTTGCAGCCACTGATTCCTTGGTGGTTCATGCAGAGGAGACTGGGCCAGTGACATGCCCATGTCATCCTCCTGCCTCTCCCTGGTTCACAGACTCAGCACTACTTCCTGTTCTGCTTCCTGCTGAAGTTCAGCCTGACCATCTGCTCCTGCCTCATCTGCTTTGGGTTCACACTGCATGAATCCTGCAGAGAGGTGAACACTACCAGCCTCAACCTCACAGCCTGCTCCTCCATCATGCTGCACAGGTGAGGAACTGAGCCTGGCACAACCCCTCACCCTGCAGGGCCTGTTGCCCTTGCCCTCCCCAGGTAACACTGATTCCTCCCTAGTAAGGTTCAGACTCTGCATGATGCAGTTCTAATGGTAATTCAGAGGTCTGGGTGCTCTCCCTGTAGCCTTGACAGTTGCATCTTTGCTCACCTTTGTTGCCTGGTACCTGAACAGCTTGACTCCAAGCTCACATTTAGTAGTCTCAGCGAGCAGAGGAGGACATAGTTTTGATTGCAAGAGACCTGTAAGATCCTCAAATCCAAACATTAACCCAGCAGTGCCAAGATATAGCCCTGGTGGGAGCAGGTCAGGCTGTAAGGCCCCACTGCTGACTTCTTTCATGTGTCCTCTCACTTACCAGCAATGCTGATGGTGCTCCTGACTGGTTTGGGACGTTTTCCAATGCTCTTCTTGTAGCCCAGAAGCTCACAGCTGGCCTGATTGTTTTACACACAGGTAAGTCCCTATTCCTAGACCCCCATTCTGGGAGAAAACTTCCATCCTTTGCCTCTTTTTTTTTGTCCCCAGCACAAACCCCCTGGTAGAAACAGCCACTGCAGTGGCCTCTCATCATGGGCATCAAGCCCCTTGTCTTACTGAGCACTGCCCTAACAGAGTAAAGACATCACCTTCAGAGCTGATTCTGCTTCCTACCAGCCCAGTGAAGTGCTGGTCCTTTCCAGACTCACCAGAGGAGCAGTGTCCCACTTTGCTTTCTGGCAAACCAGCTAGCAGCATCCTGCAGCTCTCCAAAAATACTTCCTGCCTCAAAAGCCCTTGTATGCCTGCTGCCCTTTCATGAAGCACCCCACTTCCTTCCTCCACACAGTGCTGGTGCAGCTGTGCCTGTGCTGGAGGCCTTTTTAAAGCCTCTGGAGGGTGGGGAGCCAGCTCCTGGCTAACCCTCATCACCTGCACACCACTGCCTGGCAGAGTAGGTCCAGCTGCTCTCTGACACCCTTAAAGGGTCTCTTCTCCTGTTCTACCATGTCATGTGGTGCTGTGCCTTGGTGCCAGGCAGAGCATTGCACGTGGGGTGTGCAGGGGGTCCAGCTGAGCAGTAGCTCTGCCAAGTTTGAGAGGCAGCACTGCTTTGGAAAGATGTGGTGTGCATTACTGCTTTCTATCCTTCAGACCACTGAGGCAGAGCTCTGCCTGGCAGGTGGGAAGTGCTGTTTTGAGCAAAAGCTGAGAAAATGCTCCATCCTGTCAGACAGCTCCAGGCCTCTAAGTGTGTCTCTGGGCTGGAGCTTTCCACTGGCTCAGGCCTGTGGTGACCCTGAACTCTGCCCCTGCTCCTTAGTTCTGGTCCTTTGCCTGATCTCTTTCAGTATGCCAGGCTGCAGACCACCCTGGCATCCCCACAGTGAGTAACTCTGGCAGTGCCAGCACTGCATCCCCTCACTCTGCACGTCTGGGCTCTTGGAATTGCTGCGGGGAGCCCAGGCTGAAAGGCCCTTGAATGAGAGGCTGGCTTCAGGGAGCCTCACATCCCTGTGGAGTGAGAGCTGTTGGTGTGTGTTGTGGTAGCTGTGTGTGATGCTGAACAATGCCCTCTGCCACCTGTCCCTGCAGTGTTCATATCCATCACCCACGTCCACCGTACCAAGCCGCTGTGGAAGAAGAGTCCTCTCTCCAACCGGTGGTGGACACTCACTGTGGCTGTTGTGTGAGTAGCCCCAGGCCCTGATGAGGCTCTCCAGAATGCTGGAGGAAGGAGGATCTGCAGATCCTGGGAAGCTTGTTAGCTCTGCTGAAGATTTGCTGTGTCTGTTTCTGATGTTAGGTTGCTGGGACAAGTGGCACAGACTGTGCTGGACCTGAAGCTCTGGGAAAACCTCAATTCGTCGCTGACCTTTAGCCACGTTTCCATCTCCCCAGTCTCATGGCTCCTGGGTTTTCTTTCCTTGGTCCTTGTGGTTATCATCAATGAGATTGTCAAGCTCCATGAGATCAGGTATGGGGGGAGCAGGGAGGATCCTAGAATGGTTTGGGTTAGAAGGGACCTTAAAGAGGGAACCTAGTTCCAACGCCCCTGCCCCAAGCAGGGACACCTTCCGCTGGACCAGGTTGCTTGAAGGGCTGGAACCACCCTGGAGCCTGGCCTTGAGCTGCAGAAAAATGATGGGAACAGGGTGGGGAGTAAAAAGGAAAAGATGACTGCATTGTGTAAATCACCTGGCTATTGTGAGCAAGTTCATGTTCCACTTCTGGGGGAGGAAAGAGGGTCAGGGAAGGGCAGTGGCAGTGATTTGGAGCAGGAAGGGAGACCACAATTTCCTTATCTCAAACCAATGAGAGGGAGACAGCCAAGGTCTATGAAATGCCCAGTATGGAACTGGAGAGGGCTGTTCTCCCCCTCTGCTCCCAGGAGGACAGAGAAGCATTGAGTCACAGCAGAGGAAATACATCCTCACAGTGCCTGTGCTGTGGGACTGGAGCTCATAGGAAGCAGCCAAAGCCAGGAGTGAGCAGCAGGCAGTGACTGGCTGTGCTCCCTAGCACAGGGAGCAGAGCTAACCAGCAGTGCTTCAGCAAATGGGTGGTGAGAACAAGCAGCAGAGACTGCAGGGAACCCAGATGGGGCTAGAGCTGCTGTGGCTTCATGGGAAGGATTTCTGGACCTTTCTCTGCTGTGTCTTGGGGCCCTGGAGAAGGGACTTGGCAGAATGGAGTAGGATTGATACCATGAATTGCTCTCTGGATTTGATTCCCCAAGGCCCCAGGCCAGAGGCTTCCCTGCTTCTTGGGGCAGTGCAGCTCAGGAATTGCAGTGGGACAGCCCTGCTTGCCTTTTACCTCTCCCCCTGCTCACTCTCTTCTTTCTTCTGCCCTCCCTAGGGTCCGGGTCCGTTACCAAAAGAGGCAGAAGTTGCAGTTTGAGACGAAGCTGGGGATGAATTCACCGTTTTAAAGACTCCCAGCTCAAGTTCCCTGGGGCCAGGGCCACACAGCCACATCCTGCACTGGGAGAGTGATTGCACCAAAGGCTCAGGGGGTTTTCCCCTCACATATGCCAACCAGCCAGTCTCCTTGCAAACTACTTCAGCACCTTCTAGGGGCCCCCAGGCAGGGCACTTCTGTCAGGATGCCCCAGCAGGTATGCAGCCCCTCCCCAGCCTGCTAGGGTAGGTGCAGGGGAGCCTGCAAGCTCTGGTGGCTGTCCAGGCTGCTCTGTCTTTAATTTATTTATTACTAGAGGTTTCTGTTAGTATCAAGGTGATGCTGAAATGAAGTGCTTTCTTCCCTCTGTGTGAGCAGATGGGTTGCCTGGACCTGGCAGGAGAATCTGGGGCCAGTAGGGGAGACACAGGGCTGCTGCAGCAAGAGATCTCTGTTGAAACCCAGTGTTTTTCCATCTCAGCCTGCTCTCCTGGCTGCTCTGTGTGTGCATGCCTGTGCCTGCCCTCGCCCACTTCCCTGTCCCTGTGTCCTGGGGCAAAGGAGCCACCTCTTGCAGCATCAGGAGTGGTGGGTGCCAGGTGAGGCCTGGAGCTCCCATTCTCGAGAGGACACTGGGAGGTGTCTGTGGCAGGGTGCTGGAGGAGCTCTGCGGCGGCCAGGCTGTGCCAGGCCTGCCCTCTAGCGTTGCTGCTGTAGCCGTGTGCCGGCTCTTGAGTGCTGCAAGAAAGGAGATCGAGACAGGGCCTGCAGAAAAGCTATCTGTGACCCTGGTGAACTGGTGCAGAGGGAGGCAGGAGGGCAGCTCTGCCTGCCTGCAGGGAGGCAGCAGGGCTCAGCTTCCACCACCCCTGTTGAACCAGCTCTTACCTGCTTTAGCAGCCCCCCCAGTGAGGTTTACAGCTGTCCTCATGTCTGATTGCCATTGCCCTTCTGCTTCAGTTAACGTTTGCTTGAGGGGGCCATAGCTAGGGATGAAACCTGAGCCCTGCCTGTCCTGCTGTGGAGGGAATTGTCTCTAACACAGAGCTGGTGGACAGCTCCTTTCCCAGGCCTGGGATTGTGCTGCATCCAGCAGGAGCTCTCCAAGGCAGAGGGAAGCCCTCTCATGGAGTCTTTCTGTGATAGTGTTTGGAGTCTCCTCTCCATGCTGCTGCCCTCACCTCTGTTCCCTGGTTTTCTGGAGGATTTTTCTTTGTCTGGGGGAATCCTTCCCCTTAGGACTGCCACAAACCATGATTTGCCCCAACATGGCACACATGCTCTTGAGCTCTGAACGGACCCCAGCTGTACTGGGAACACTGGTGCTGTTGTGGGCTTGACAGTCCAGGCCCCACAGGCTGGGCTACCATGTGGGGCCACCACAATGTCCCTTCTTGGTTCTAAGAGCTGGCTAAAGCTGGTAAATGCTGGCACTGGTTTTGCTTCTGCTATTCACACTACAGGCCATGGCTGTTCATTCTCCTTTGGTTCCTGGCAGGCACCAGTGGCTGCTGGCCCTTCCCTAGCAGGCAGGGAGCTGGCTGGGAACCCCCAGGCTCTGCCCTGCTGCCCCACATTGTCTTCCTCACATTTCAGCATGACCAGAGAGCATGCACACTGCTGCCTGTCTCCAAGCAATACCCTTCTGGAAGGAGACCAAGCAGGGGAACAGCCAAGCCTCTGTGCTCTGGGGACAGATGGGGGCACCTGGGGGTGTCAGGGGCCTGAACCTGATTCCTACAGCTGGACAGGGGATGTTTAGGCTCCATACTGCTCTGGGATAGAAAGCTAGCAGCTCACTGGAGAGGAACATGGGACTGCTCTGCTCTGCCCACCTTTGCCAGCAAGGCTGAACTTTGCCTTCTCTCCTCTGGGGCTTGCAAAGCTGGCTTGGCTGGGGGAGAACGAGCTGCATCTTCCTCAGACTCACTTGGTTCACTAAATGCCAGCTGCAGGTCTGTCACCCCAGCACCTGAGTTCAGCTGAATGTCAGGTGGGCTGTGGCCTCCTCTGTGGCCAAACTCAACTGGAGCCAGGGGCAGCACCAAGCTGCTCACCGCTGTTCCTACAGCACAGCTTCCCCCCACACCTCAGCTCTTGGCTTATGCCACTAATGATTGTAGGTGAGAAAAAGCAGCAAACAGGGCTTCCTGCTGGCCACAGCTTCCTCTAGAGGAGGCACCTCCAAGGTGTCCCCTGGGTGATCAGAGGGGACCTCCTTCCCCTGCTAGACTTGGAGGAAGCTGAGGCATAGGAACGGAGCCTTGTGGATGGTCTCACAGGTGCCACCCTTCTCTTGGCCACTGAGGTGTCTGAGGGTCAGGGTGCACAGCTTCAGAAAGACATTTCCTACATCAAGATGTTTTTAAATGGTGTATATTTTATATTAAAATTTTTGGGATGTATGTTAAAAAAACAAAAAGAGCCTTGTTCTGTATTAAAACTTGGACACTGCATGGAAAGCAAAGCCAGCAGCAGCCCCACACGCAGCCAGGGCACGAAGAGCAGCAAAGGGTTGTCTGGGAGAGTGGTGAGAGTGGGGGGGAGCTTGCACCCAGCTAAGGGAGGAGGGAAAAGCTGTGGCTGTTCCTGTCCTAGGGCCTGAATTGCCTGCCTCCACCACACAGCTCAAGAGCTTAATGCCCCTAGGACCTGCTCCTGGCACTTTTTCCCCACTTCAGGCTCAGCTTTGGGCAAATCTGTCCAGCTCTGAAGGCCTCTTCCCATGCCATAGGAGCCTGCTTACCTTGTGGGCTGCTGAGTCCCAGGCACTGCTTCAGTGGTGGCTGCTGGCATGGTTTGAAGTCCTCCTGGATGAAAGGTCTAGGACAAGCTGGAATGCACTGCAGAAAAGCAGCATGGTGAGAGGAGGAGGCCTAGGCTGCTGCTTCTGAGCAAAAGCAGGACCTGGTGTCACTGTGGCTGCTCTGACACCTCAGAGGGTGGCTGGCAGAGGCAGCTGAGGCTTCAGCTGTGCCCAAAGGTGGGCAGCAGGGCACTGGGAGGTGGTGTTGGCCCTCAGCGCTCTCTCACCACACGTTACTGCCTCGCTGGCAGGACTCAAAGTGCACATTAACCTCGCTGGAGGTGACAGCAGCACTCTTACCAGGGCAGTGGAAACCTTAAGCACTGGAGGAGCAGGAGCCAAGCTCGTGAGATCCCACACAAAGGACACAACAAAGCGAAAACTATCAAAAGGGTAAAATATTCCCCCACAGTTTAATAGAATTTAGTCTTAATGGGTGTTAGTGGAAAACAAAACACATGATTAACACGACCAGAGCAGATGGTTTAAAAATCTGTTGTCACTCTGGTGATTACACAGGGGCTATTTTTTCCCCCTTCCCCATCACTGTCTTGCTGCACGCAGCAGGTGCAGCTGGGGGTCAGTTAGTCCCAGTTGCAGCTTACACATAACTTACACACACCATACAGTAGCTTCAAAATAGAGATCTAGAGCTTAAAAAATAGGCATTCTTCTGCAAAAAAAAAACAACCAACCAACCCAACCCCAACCCCCAATGTTTCAATTCCCTTATTGACAATGAGAGCAGCCTGGTGCTGCCCTCAGGTGGCTCAGACAGCGACAGCTCCACCACAGTGTCCTCCCTGACACCCCCCTGTCCGTCCCCCCCCCCCTAGAGTACAAGACTTGCAGTTCTGGTTAGTAAATATATATAATAAACCACATTTAAAATATATACATTGGCCTTAAAATAAAAAAACAACAAACCCACAACAGAACAAACCAAAACACACAACCCCCAAACATTTACAGTTTATCAACATTGGAAAAAAAACACAACAAAAACTGGGCTCATCCCAGGTTGAGTCACAAGAGTAAAAAATAAATCAGCTTTAAAAGGTTCCTGCAAACCTTTTGATAAAGTGCCACCGGTTGTAGCTGTCTGAGAACAGTGGGGCCCAGGACGTGGCACTTGCCTGTCACACGTGGTCCCTTCAGCGATGCTCGCTGGGACAGTAAGTCAGAGCAACCAACCAGCCAGGACAGAAGCGTCTTAACTGCCTCAAACTGACCTCAGCCCCCACAGCCAACAACAGGATTTAGTTCTTTTTCAGGGCTTTTTTGTTTTCTTCAGCCTAGAAGCCAGGCTGGCACCTCCAGCCCACCCAGCAGCAGCAAGCGGAGACCTGCTGGCAGGGGCTGCTCCCCTTCCCTGCGAGGGGCTGCAGACAGTTCCAGTTCAGGTGCAAACTCCCAGGAGGCTGGGAAGCCACTGCCCCTTCAGCCACCTCCCTGCAGTGATTTTTGATTTTTTATTTATTTTTTTTTAAAGGAGGACCACGTGGAATATTTACCCCCCTCCTCCCCCCCCCCGTTTGGAATTGTGGTAGGAAACAGCCCTTGGGTTCCAATCTCGGGTTGCCTTCTGGCAGTCCGATGCTTTCATTTGCTTGGCATGCCGAGCGCAAGCCAAGTTCGGGGCTCTTGGACATATTTAGCCATGCACCACTAACCAGATCCTGCTGGAGAAATCTGTCTCCCAGCTACGCAGCCGCCTGGCTGCGAGGAGCCAGGGCTGCTGCTCCCCGGGGCCGTGACCGCAGCCTGCCCGTGGGCGCGGGAGCTGCCGCCCAGCCCGGCTCAGCCAGGGCACACAGGGTCGCCGTTCCCCCCGGGCTCAGCGCTCCCCCTGAGCTCAGCGCTGCCAGGAAGCCTCCCGTGGAGTCCCAAATGCTGCTACTGTTCAACTGCTCGTGCCAGCAGCTCCCCACAGGCAGGGGGAGCAGGAAAAGGGATGTTTTCTCCCCCAAAAAAGGGATTAGGGAGGGGAAAAAACCAAAAGGGTAAGAAGAGCACTCGGGACGCTGCTCCTTCAGCCCGGAAGCACCGGTGTGCCTAGGCTTGGCGTCGGCAGAGGGCAGTCACCATTTAGCAGCACCATCCAGCTGGACTGGCACAAACACACAGGCCTTCAGCTCTGCCATCACCATCCTCACGGCTTCAGGGAAGAGGCAGGTAGACTCCCACGTCCAGCAGGTCCATGGCAGAGCATCCGCTGCTTTGCAGGCTGTGCCAGCCCGGCCTCGAGGGCTTTGTGGGTCCCACTGGAGGGATTTGGATCCACTCGGATTACACGCTGCCTGACGCTGATGCGTTTGGAAAAGCAACAAATAAAGCAGAAAGGTTCCTTCTCGCCCTGCAAGCTGCCAATTTGTGACAGGCCCTGTCTTCTGTTAGCTGCTGTCAGGCCTTGCCGGGGCTGGGATCTGCTCAGTAAATAGCCAGCTCGGTGGCGGCTGCCCGGGGGAGGTCTCTCCTTTGACACATTGTTGGCAGGGGATAAATAATAGGAGGCAGGACTGCGTTGGGGAAGAGAAAGGTCCCTTGTGGAGGCTCCTCGGCTCTGTGCAGGGGAGTGAGGGCTTCTCCATGGCCTCCAGGACCACATGTGCAGCCTCTGGGCTCTCGTCCTGCTACCAGTCTGGTGGGAAAGGCCTGACCCCTCGGGAAGCAGCCCACGCTGGCCCGTGTGAGACAGAGCCAGGGGTGGGCACCGAGGGGGAGCTGCGTTCCCAGCCGCAGTGCAAAGTGTGGGGAGGGAGGCGGCTGGAGAGACCTGGAGGCACCACTCGGTGCCAGATCCACGCTCCCCCTGTCACGAGGGGCACTGGCAGAGCATCTGGACACAGGGAGGGGAAGGTGGGAGTAAGCCTCAGTCCAGCATCGCGTCCAGCTGGTCAGCCAGGTCATCAAACATATTGCTGATGTCTTCCAGGATGTTCTTGGCGGAGTGCACAGCCCCAGGGTGGCTGGAGAGGAAAGGCAGAGGGTCAAAACACTACCCAAAGGCTTGAGGTGCTGCTGGGGTAGGGTTGGCCACCCTGGTTCTGACTGTCCTAGTGGCAGCCAGAGCCCAGCATGCAGCCAGACTGGAGCATGTGTGAGCTGCTGGTGGCATGTGCCAGTGCCCAGCCCTTCACTGCCCTCACTGGGACCTTCCCAGTTCTACCCTGAAGGAATCAGCCCCAGCATTTCCCTGGCCCCAAGCGCTGCCTCACCTCTCTGCATCTTCCACTGCGACAGTCTTCTCGGCCACCTGCAGTGTGGTGGCCAGGGTGGGGTTGCTCTGCTCTAGCCGCTGCTGGGCCAAGGTGGCCCCCGGGGCAGCTGCCAAAGGCTTCACTGACACCTTGCTGCCTGCCTCCAGTGTCAGTGAGCTGGGACCGGCCAGGGACCCAATCACATCTGGCACCAACTCGGTGGCTGCCCAGGGAGCAACGGTGTGCCGGGAGGGCTGCAGGACTTGCTGGTAGATGGTCTTGGGCCCAGAGAAGACTAGCTTGGTAGATGCCACAGAGGTATGCTTGGCAGGGACATCTGCAAAGGAAAGGCACTCCTTAGATTGGATATTAGAAAAAGCTTCTTCACAGACAGAGTTGTCAAGCCCTGGAACAGGCTGCCCAGGGCAGTGGTGAAGTTCCTATCCTTGGAGGGGTTTTAAAGCTGTGTAATGTGCTGAGGGACACGGTTTAGCAAGGACCTGGCAGCGCTGGGTTAATGGTTGGACTTGATGATCTTAAAGGTCTTTCCCAACCAAAACGATCCTATGATTGTGTGACTAATGGCAGGTGGTGGCACACATCCTCCTCACCTCCCATACCAACACAGGAGAGAGCCTTCGGCCCCATCACTGCCTCAGAGGCAGCCACACGTACCTGGAGCAGGAGTCCTCACCACGGCGGTGCTGAGCAGCTCTGTGGGGCTGGGGGCTTTGCTGGGGCTTGGTGCCTTCTTGATCCCTTTCTCCAGCGACAAGATGCTTTTCTCTATCTCGGCGATCCTGAACTCCACGCTGTCATCATCAAAGGCATCCCCAGCCAGCTCGGGCCGTGGTGCTGGTGTGGGTGCTGTGGGGCCTGCGATGCTTACTGCCTGGGCCTGGGCGTACTGGGGCGCAGGGCTGGGCGCCGCCTCTGCCTGCCCTGCCATGCTGAAGGCCTTCAGCACCGCCTGCAGCGGCTCTCGCTCCCTGAAGCGGGGCCTGCGCTTCACCGTGTCCGACTCGGTGAGGTTGAACTCCAGCACGGGAGGCTCCTTGGCGGCGGTGGGTGCGGCCGGCTCCTTCCCCGTGGAGCAGGAGGGCTCCACCGGCTGGGAGCTGGGCTCTGTGTCCGGCGTGGCCGTATCGGCCTTGGGGTGTCCAGTGGGCTTTGGCCGCTGTTTGATGGTTAAGTTGCCTTCTTCTGCAAAGGGGATGCACTCACTGGAGCTGTTCTGGGAGGATGAGGAGGAGACCCCTGGCTTGGCCTCCTCCTCCGTGTCCGAGCAGGCATCCTCCCTCCCGCCCTGTGCAGCCACCTCTGTCATGGGAGCGCTGGGCTCGCTCACTGTCCGCCTCCGTGGCTTGCTGCTCTCGAAGGGATCCCTGCTGGCATCAGAAAGCGTGGTGCTGCTGTCACCACCATCATAGGACTGCTTGTCCACACCTGCTCTGGACAAACAGTCCTGAACTAAGTGCAGTGGTTTGGGGGCCAGAAGGGGCTTGGGTGGACTTGCTCCTGGTGACCCCTCCAGTGCAGCTGCCAGGTTCTTCACTGTCCTGCTGTGGCTGTTGTCACCAGGGCTGGCACCTGCATCAGCCATGTCCTGGGGAGCTGTGGGCTGCCGCTCGGGGTCAGGAGGCTGCTCGCTGTCTGCCTCTGCAGCAAGGGCACTGGAGACGGAGCTGAGGCGCTTGGGAGGCGGCGGCGGAGGGCCCTTGCGCTTGGCCCGGATGGCAAAGGACTGGCTGCGGGTCACCTTGGCATCTGTCTGCAGACAGGTCCGTGGCATCTGGCTGCGGCCTGGCCGCCGTGTCAGCGTGGCATAGGAGCCCAGGGTGCTGGTGGGCACCCCCTCCTCCTCCTCCTCGTGCTCCCCGTCTGACAGTGCGTAGCGGTTCAGGCTGTGCGAACGCTTCTTGTGCTTGAAACCTTCACCCCCACTGTGCTGCTCCACAGCCTGCCAGGTGCCTGGGGCCACCCCAGCAGTGGGTGACGTAGCTGGTGCCTCTGCAGGGCCACACTGGCTGTGCAGGTAGGAGAAGGCTTTCTGGGCTGATGTCTGCAGGCTGCTCTTTTGTCCAGGGGAGACGGAGGGGTATGGGTGCGCCAGGGGCTTGGGCTGCTCTGCTCCCAGCACGGAGGGGACGGTTGGAGATTTCAAGGAGACGTGTGGGTACATGAAGACATACGGGGCTGTCGCTTTGCTGGGGGTCTGGGGAGGACTACAGGGGGTGACAACTGGTGTCCCAGCACCTTTCTGAGCCACCGGCCGGGTGTACTGATCTGTGCCCTCAGGCAGGTTCCTTTCCTTGAGGGGGCTGCCCCCACCATTGGCAAAGCCGTTCAGGCCCTCAGGGGACACGAGCTTCCCATAGGGCTCAGGACTGGGCCTCCCCGGCAGGCTAGCTGGGCTCTCCTTGCTGCGGGGCAGCGCACAGGACTGCCCACTACTGCTGCTGCTCTCTCCACTGCCCAGGCTCTCCTGCGAGGGGCTGGAGAGGTGCCTGGACAGGACATTGTCCTGCGAGTGCCCCGAGCCCCGCGACCGCACCCCGATGCTCTCCTGGCTCCGTGACATCCCCTGGCTGCTCTTGATGCTGAGTGTCTCGTGGCAGCTGTTGGACATGGCGGTCTGGAGCTCGTAGCTGAGCTCACTGTCCTGGAAGGTTGTCATTTTGGGGGTGTGTGGGGACTGGCACTCCCCGTTCTCCAGTGACTCGATGGTGACGATGTCCAGGGCGCCGGGGACTTTGCGTCTCACCAGAGTTGCTTCTGCTTGGTTGAGGCTTTTGCGGAGGTCTCTGAGCTTCTTAACGGCCAACATGATCTTCTTCTGGTGGCCTGCAGGAAGGTTGCAACAGGAAAGAGCTGTTAGGTTGGCTCTGGCCCCCCAGGCCTTTGTTTCCTGGCCAAGAAGAGTCATGATCACGTCACCAACCAGGGCAAAGGCCTTCGGGTGATCTAAACCCAGCCTATGGGGGGAGGCAAACTACGGCCAGTGTCCACCTAGCCCAGCCCAACTCCAGCCTGCCAAGGGAAGTCCTTGAAACAGCCCAAAGGATAGCCATGAACTGCCCTTTCCGGGTGCTCAGGACATGTCTGTACCTCCCAGCTTGAAAGAGAATGGGGTGTGGGGACCTGGGTGGGAAACTTGGCTGCCCTGGGCCACCCCAACACAGTAGCAGGGACTCACCAAGCTTGTTGATGCCAATCTCCTGCAGATCCTCCCACGTCAGGTCTGTCACAATGGTGATGGAGTCGTAGCCGTTGTTCACCAGCTTTTTGTGGTACTGGGGCAACCCGATGGCACTGAGCCAGTCCATCAGGTCAGCCTGATGGAAGAGCACAGAGATGCTGCCATGAACAGCAAGGCATGGGCAGCACCTTCACCCATCCCCTTCCTGCCCTTGGCCAGGAGACCGAATTTTTGGGGTGGCTGTCTGTGTCAGCACAGGCCATTGCAGCATGTATTCACTTACAGACCCTGCTCCTGTCCTGAGGTGACAGCTCTGGGAAAAGAGGGTGTTGGACCTAAGCCCCGGTGCCAGGGACTCACCGGGATGTAGTTGGGCAGCCACTCGGAGATGCTGAGCTGCCCAATCTCAGTGGAGATCTTCTTCCTGTGACCCGGCTTGGTCACACCGATGGCTGTCAGATCCTAATGCAAGCAGAGTGGGGCCGTGGTCAGCAGGGGCACAGGGGCAGTGGGGACCTGCTGCCAGCAGCTCAGGGGGCGCTGGGTGCTGGCCAGGGTGGAGAAGGATCTGCCTCACCTCTGGGGTCATGCGGCTGATGGTGGGGACGTCATAACCAGCATTGAGGAAGTTAGCAGTGTATGACTCCAGGTGGAACTCACTCAGCCAGTTGTAAATGGCTTCTGCGTCCTGGAGAGAGGACAGGACACAGAGCAGTCCATGAGGGTGGCTGCAGGAGCTGCAAGGACCTGGCTGTTCCAGTCAAGATGACAAGATCTTCTTGGGCAACACCCATCTGTTCCCCATATCCTCAAAACCCAGTCCCCTCTGACTCCAGTGCAGTGAGAGCTGGGCTGAGAGCCCCAGGTGTGGCCCTCTGACCCAGCACTCCAGGTTGCCATTACCTTCCCCTCCAGGAGCTGCTCAGGCCGCAAGAACTGCTGGGAGAAGACCCTGTCTCCAGGAGGGCAGCTGCCTGGGGTCTGGTGGCTCTGTGGCCCTAGCAGAGAGGAGAGAAGAACTGTCACAAGGGCACTGGAGCAGTGTGACACCCCCAGGACAGAGGGGACAGCTGTCCTGAAGGCCCCATTGGGCTGGAGCATCCCTCACCTGCTGTGGAGATCATCTGCCCATTGCGTGGCTCTGATCCCAAATGCTGTTGCTGGAGGTCATCACCAGCGGAGGGCAGCGGCTGGGGGAGAGGAGAAGTGAGTGGAGGAGGGAACCCCCTCCAGAGACAAGCTCTGTCACACCCCAGGAGCAGAGCCAGGGTCCCCACACTGGGCTGCTGGGAACAGCTTCACCCAGTAAAGGGCTGACACCTAGCAGGAGATCTGGGCAGGATTTGGGCCAGGGCCATTTTTCTCCTCTCAGATGACACAGGACATGGTGGAGATGCTGTGTGATACCAGCCACATCCCCCAGCTCCCCTGGAAAAGGCCAGCTGTGCTGTGGGGGACAATGAGACCCCGCCAGGAGCATCTCCCTAATGACTCCTGGCAGCAAATGGGTGTTTGGTGGAAGACGCTCAGCTCCTTCACTAGGGTGGTGTAGGGTGGGGACGGGCAAGGTGCTGGGGCTCCATCTGCAGCCTGGGGGAGCAGCCCCAGAGGAGCAGGGACACCTACCCTGGCGTTCTCGATGAGGATGCTGGTGCTCTGCCCGTTGGTGCCCTCGGTGCTCTGGCCGCTGCCCGCACTACGGATGCTGCCGATGCTGCCCTCGCTGCCCACACTGTTCCTGTCTCCTGCTGCTCAGGGCAGGGGAGAAGCTTGTCAGCAGCACCCCAGGATTGGGGCTGACGCAGGGCACAGAGAGCCCTGGCAGGCACCCATGTGCCAATACAGTGACACAGGAAAACAGCCTCCTGCAAGATCCCTCCTGGCCACAAGCAATGCTTTGATCCCTCCCACCCCCCAACACACACGACACAGACAAGGTGACCTGGGTGGGAAAGGGACACACACAAGGGATACAGGGACACATCCTGGCCAAGGACATCCTGGGGAGGGAAGGGGCTGCTCCCTGGGCTCCCCTAAATTCCCTTTGCCTGTGCCTTCTCCCTTTCATCTGGCTATTTCCCACCAGAAGGTAGAGTGTCCTGGTGTGTCCCCCTGCATGGGCAGGGCTGGGACCAGTAGAAGGTCCCCAGTCCTTCTCCCTCCCCAGCTGCACCCCTGACCTGAGCTGTCAGGGCCTGGGGCCGTCCGGGTTAGGGTGAGGTGGCCATAGGCTGCTGGGATGCTCAGGGCTGCCTGCTGAGGACCCTCGTCGGGGAGGTGCTGCAGCCCACTGGGGGGCACAGGGAGGGCCCCGGGGGGACCCTGGCGCTGGTGCGTGGGTGGCACACGGGGGACAACCATGCCTGCATTCAAAGACAAAACACACGTGGTCAGAGCTCATGCAGTACGCAGGGTGGGAGGGTACCTGAGCCTCAATGCCCAAATGGTCACCCCGCTGGTGGCACAACCTGCTGTGCCCACCCAAGCCCTCTGCCCCTCTAGCTAGCCAGGGCTGCAGGCACCTGTCCTACACAAGGCACCAGGAAGGCTGGGCTGGTCTCACACAGAGCACTGCCCCTGGCATGCCCAGGACGGCCACTGACCCGTTCGCTTGCTGATGACTTCAGCGATGGAGGGGGGGAAGTACCCGACCCGATCGGTGCCTTTCTGGGAGTCGTGGATGTGCCCCTTCCATCGCCCATCCGGATGCTGCTCCAGGACCTGAGCAGTGATGAAAGGGGTGAGGTTAGTACCCAGGGCCATAGCAGGGCAGGGGGATGGGGAGCAGGCAGCAGCCTCACCGTGATGACATCTCCTGCCCGCACATTGAGAGCTGTTGGGTCATGGAGGTTCCAAAAGTCCTTCAAAGCTCGGACCTTCAGGATTCCTGATGCCTCTGAAGACAAGGGACAGAGGGAAGAAAGAAGGTGCCAGAGCACAGGGAGGAAAGAGAGAGGTTCAGGGAAGGCAGAGGGAGAAAATGAGCAAAGAGAGGGGAGAAGAAAACATCAATACAGGAGCAAGGACTCAATCCCTGGGCACTGCCCATGTGGAGGGCATGCATGACAAGGGGCTGGGATGCTGATATTCACAGCCAGGCTGGTTTAAGCTGGTCAGGAGCACTGGGAGCCCTAGGCACATCCCAGGGGGAAAAAAAGCCCCTCTCAGTGCCAGGCAGCACCTGGCTGTGTGCCAGCCCCACCTCACCTCTCAGCAGCTGCTTGATGTCCTTGCTGGCATGGGAGGTGGTGAACTGGTTCACGATGTCCAGCGCTGTCTGGTTGTAGGTGTTTCTGATGTTCACATCAACACCGCCCTGCTCGGGAGGTGATGTGGTCATGGCCAGACCCCACATCTGCCACTGACCCCACGGGAGATGGAGGGACCAAGAGGACAGGGGTGATGGTTGACCCTCGGGGCTTGCCCTGTCCCCACCACGCTCACCTCCAGCAGCAGCCGCACCACCTCCGTCTTGCCGTAGAGCGCAGCCTCGTGCAGGGCTGTGCCTGTCTTCGTCTGCTTGTTGATCTCGATCCCAGCCTTCAGCAGCTGCCTGGTAGGAAGGAAGAAGCAGCATGAAGAGCAGGACACGGACATCAGGGCCTGGTGATCAACTGCTTTGCAATGGGAAGGGGACAACCCCTGTGCCGCTCCAGGGATGCGGGACTCAAGCCCACAGCAGGGAAGCAGCAGATTTAGGAGGAAGCAGGAGTGCAGCCACGATGGGTTCTGGCAGGACAGGGCTGTGCTCCAGGCTGGCAGTGTTACCTGATGATCTCCTTGTGCCCGTTCTTGGCTGCCAGGTGCAGTGGGGTGGTGTAGTTGGGGTCAGTGGCATCCTTGGACTGTCCCTCCAGGAGGGCGACACACAGATGGCTGTTCAGCAGCAGCTGGGCCACCTGCAAAGGTCACAGGGCTGAGCACCTGCACCGTCCCAGCAATGGGCTCACCCTCAGGGCCAGCCTTCTGCTCCCCAGCCCACTGCTCCCCTCCATCTGCAGCCCCAGGGTTTGGCTGAAGCTGGCCAGTGCTTGGCAGGGGCACGCTGTGCAAGGGGCCATAAAAGGTCACAACAGCCAGAAATAGTCTTCCCGTAATCAGACTTTTCAGACCAAGCCCTAAAAACCTCCAGTCTCTCCAAGCCCAGAGCAACTCTGTGTCTCAGGGCAGCCCTGAGGCACAGAGGAGTTATTTTTGCTGCCCTGTTTATAGCTGCAGACATTATAGATACTCCAAAAATGGAAATGTCCCCCTGGTCCCCTCCCTGGTGGGGCACAGGATGGTCTGGCTGGCTGTGCTCCAGCCCAGCCCAGGAGTGTGGTGCTGGCTGGCCCAGGGTCTCCCAGAGCATGAGGTGTCCCTGTCCCCATGAACCATGCTGAGGACCTCAACCCTGGCAGGACCAAACACTGAGGGCTTGCATGGATTAGCCAGCTCAGCCTTTCTGTGCTTAAAATGGGAGCAAAGCTGAAGCGGGCAGGGGAGGCTGCAGGAATGCAGGAGCGAGGACTCCTGACTTTCCTCACAGCCTGATGTGGTCTTGCTGCCAGGTCAGGAGCATGACCTGCAGCTCCTGGGTTCAGGATCCAGCCCTGCCTGGCCCTAGGAGGAGGCAGGTGCTGCCTGCTGGGCTCTAGAGGCTCATGAGCCAAGGGAGAGTGATCATGGTCAGACACAGTGCACTGCTCCTGGAGGAGCTGCCCCTGGAGAAGAGCCCAGCTCAGGGCAGAAACCCCTGGCACTCACCTTCAGCCTCCCAAACTCACAGGCCAGGTCCAGGGGGGTTTTCTTTGCCTTGTTGATGATGCAGGGGTTGGACTGGTGCTGGAGCAGCATCTCCGACTGCAGGGGAGCAACACAGCACGGGGGCTCAGCAGCATCCCACACCCCTGTCTCCCTCCTGCCTGGCACCATGGGGTTTGCTCCCACTTGTGCATCTCCAAAGAGGCCTGAGGGGGGGTGGGGAGGGTTGTGGTAGGCTCTCACTTACCACCTCGTAGTGGCCATACTGTGCTGAGAGGTGCAGTGGAATCTGTCCATCCAGCGAGGCCATGTTGACAGAGGCAGCAGCGCGCAGCAGCACCCGCACGGGCTCCACGCGCCCCTGCCACGCCGCGTAGTGCAGGGGACGCATCCCTGCGGGGGAACGAGGCTCAGCAGGCATGGATGTGGCCCCTGGCCTGGCTCAGAGGGCTGAGCCAGCTGCCAGAGGCATGGGGCTGTGGCTGGGAGGGGTCCCTCCTTACCGTTGCTGTCCTTGATGTCCACGGTGGCCTGCGCCTCCAGCAGCAGCGAGATGAGGTCCAGGCTGCCGCCCAGGGCTGCGTGGTGCAGTGCTGAGAACCTGTGACACAAGACAGGGCTCAGCCTGGCCTGTCCCCACTGTGCCACCCCTATGGCCCCACCTGCAGAGGGACTTGGACCAAGGGCTGGAACAGTCACCAGTACCTCAGTTTCCCCAGAGCAAAGCAGAGACAAATCCTCTCATGCTGCCTGTGACCCAGAGCTCAGGGAGGAATGCAGGGTCCCTGAGCAGCCCCTGAGACCCAGGGGTCCCACAGGCCCTGGGTGAACAGACAGGATGGAGACAGATACATTTTCCCTCTCTGCAGTGTAGCCAGGCAGCCCGAAGCTATGGGCAAACACACTGGCCCAGAGGCTACTCCTGGCCCCTCCACCAGTCACTCCCTCCCCATGCCAGTAAGGATGCTGGGAGCCCACAGCACAGTGTGGGAGGCCACTGGTAATGAAAGAGCTCTGTGTCTTGGGGCTGTGAAAGGGGCCTGTCTGCCTGGCACTCCCCCTGTGCTGTCATGTGAAGGGCCATGACCAAGTTAGTGGTCTCTGTGCCGCTGGGGATTAGCCCTGTGCCACTCCAAAGGGCAGGGAGGACTCTAGACAGCACCAGCCCGAGACTCTAATGGGCTCAGCAGCATCCCAGCCCAGGGTTGGGGACACAGTTTGGCCAGCATAGCTCTTCCTCCTAATGGCAGTCCCAGAGCATCCCCAAATCCCTGCAAACTCTGAGTGTTGCAGGAGCAATGCTAACCCCAGCAGAGAGAGCTACTCCCTACAATACAGCCACCATATCTCTGAACCCAGCCGAGGGAAGCACAATCTCCCTGAGCCAGTGCTGTGGGATCCCTGCAGCTCTGTCCGGAGGAGATTGCTCATACCCTTGCCCTCCAGTCCCATCATCTCCAAGGCACAAGCAAGGTGATGCTGAGGACACTGCCAGTAGCATGCCTCTCCCAGGAGGGTGCAGGCTGCCATCCCCATCCACAGGTCTCACCTCCCTGATGTCCTCTTCCTGTACCACAGCAAAACCCAACACACTGCCCATGCTGTTTACACCCCACACATCCCTCTCACAGGGAATGGACCCTTTACCCTCTTCCCCACCAGCAGTCCTCTCAGTGCTGCCCAAGCCCCTTGCCTTATCAGAATCAGATCATTGCTTCTTTAATTACTGTCGTCCCCCCCCCCTTAGGCTCCATCTGCACAGTATTATTTTAAGACAGAGCCATCCTGCACATTTTCACCCCCACCACTGGCCTGTAAGAACTCATCACAGACATCTCCTCCTACAGAGTCCTCCAAAAGAAAACATGTAGAAATTAGGTAGCACACCAGTACATAAAACAATGCTAATAACTCACAGGTCAGAGTTAATTCAATAAGAGTAACTTGCTTATTTATTTTATGGGCCTTCGTGGTTTCTTTAACTCTCAGTGCCCAGCTTATTAAGTGCTTGGATTTTAGAAGTGATGAGCTACACAAATATGCTGTGGTCACTTGGCAACCTCATCTTTTCTTTCTCTAAGCACACCCCCCCCCAAATGAAGGGGTTTTGCTTTTGGGATATTAGACACAGGCACAAACACGTGCAGGCATCGGGGCTGGCTGGGTGCTCCTCTGAAGCTCCTCTGCTTCAGCCAGCAGATGGGACACAGGGCACCAGCTGGACACACTGCAGCCCCTCTCCACCCCCAGCCCTACAGAGATCCTTCATGGAAGATTTTGCAGGATGGACTGAGCACAGCCCTCAGCTCGGATCTGGACAGGTATTGGGTTTGCCTCTGCAGGGCTTGCCCTAGCTTCAGGATGCTGTTGTGTTCTCCAGGGCTCACCAGCTACCCTTGAAAGCTTTATGCCACCCAGAGCTGCAGACATGACTGAGGAGAGCTAGCCCACCCAGGCTGGCATCCAGCACCCCGCCAGGGGAGCACTCACCCATCTGCATCCTGGTAGTTGACATTCAGGCGCTTGGCAGATCCCAGGAGCTCTGCAGAGAGAAGAGGTGAAGGTCAGGGCAGGAGGCAAGGCTCACACCGCTCCACACGGCCCCTGGGACCCTGCATGAACCCCACGCTGCAACCACACCGACCTCCCAGCGCACAGAACAGCGCCTGGCCCATCCCGGTGGCCTCTCCTCTCCTCTCACTCTGCGATCACCTCCACGAACCCTCCATGGGCTGACCCAGCTCAGGCTCAGACCCTTTCCTCCCTCTGTCTCTCCTGTCGCATCTCTGCGTGGCCCCGGGACGGGTCAGACCCCATGGCTCCCGTCACCCCGGCCCGGAGGGACGGTGCATTCCTCCCCTTTATAGGCAGCAACACCCCAAAACTGCTGAGCGGGGCCATTTCACCCCCCACTCGCTCCCTGTGCCCGCCGCCGCTGCCGAGGGCTGGCCCACAGACCGCATGGTTGGCATTTTTACGGCTGGGGCAGAGGCTGAAGGCTCTGCTGGTGAATGCGAGGATTGTGCCACCTCGGACATCCCCATCCCCCTGCCTGTCCCTCCCTCCTCTTCAGGGACCACTGAGAAGTGGAGGGTGCTCGCCCCACCCTCGGCACAGTCTCTCACACACACCCCCTGCTCCCCGCTCCTTCCCGCAATTAATTCGAATGAATTCCTTCCTCCCACACAGAGAGGACGTTTTATTCTTCACCGAGAGGCTGAGAGCGGATTAACATCTCTGGAATTCATCCGCCGAGTCAAAAGGGAAAGAAAGGAGAAGGTATGCAGGGGGCAAGAAATGCCACCGCTCCTCCTCTGCCCTTCCAGGCAGCCCCATCGCCGAGCCCAGGAGGATTAAATGCTCTGAAAGGTTTCTGCACTCTTTGCTCTGCAAAATCAAAGCCCGAGAGCCAGGCTCCAAGCTCAGGATGAAATGGCTGCTCAAAACCCACTGAAACGCTGTGGGGTCCCTGGGAAGGAGCCTCCCCCTCCGCGGCCGGGTAGATCGCCACCGCTGCAGCTCCTTCTCCTCCACTCCCTTCTCTTTGCCTCTTCTTCCAAGGTCTCTGCTCACCTCACGCGACAGATCCCAGGCAAATCCCCTCTCTGGAAGGGAGAGCTGAAGAGGGGCCCAGCTCATTCACTATGCAAATGGATAATTAAAGGAAACCAAGGACCGGTGTGTTCATTACTGCAATTTGCAGTGTTTTGTAAACAGCCTAATTAATGCAAAATGGGCTTGGAGTGGCTGCTGGTAAAGGACTCGTGACTTGTGGCCACAGCTGAAGGGATCGGGGCAGGATCACCCTAATTACCTCTTCCAGGGGCTGTTCATCTTCAGCGTGGCTCCATCAACCCAGAAAGCCCTTCCTAAACAAATCAGCTCTCAAAGCCACTGCTCAGCAGAGCTCTCACTTTTCCCTCCCAACCCCTTAATGCCCAAAAGCTCAGGATCCAGGGTTTTCACTAAGGATAAGCTCCCACCAGCCAGGAAAAACTGACATTTCACTTGTGCACTGGCCACTTGTGATCCCAGTGATGGAGCAAAGGCAACCACCAGCCTCTGTGGTACCACTTTCATGGAGCCAAGATCACAGTTGGAGCATACAGCATAGCCAGGAACAGGGCTGGCTGTGGGTGGGCAAAGGCCTCATCCTGTCCCTCCAAAAGTCTTGGGACAGATTCTGCAGCTAGGGAGCAGGAAGGGCTGGGGAGCATTTGCTGCTGGTGGATTTCAAAAGGATGCAAAAATTAAGAGTTCCACTGAGCTGTGGGCAATGCCCCTGAAGCCATCACCTCCCCCGCCCTCCAATGACCACCTTGCCCCCTAGCCATTTTTTTTCAAAGGATGCTCTGTGGGGTAACCAAAGGCAGGTTTGCTTCCATCAGCTGCAGGTGAAAATTGACACCAGGTTTGCTGCTGAGAAAGGGTGGGATGGAGGAGGAGAGGCAGAGCTGGGCAGACAATGCTGGGAAGAGAAGGGCTGGATGGAGATGCCCACTGAGCACGAGCACACCCAAAAGAGGCAGAAACATCCCACAGCCCCCAGGGGCTGGTCCTGGAGATGAGCAATGCCCACTATCTGAAGAGTGAGAGCTCACCCCAAAATCCCATCCCTGACCTGCTCCATAAAGGGAACCAGGCTGGACACCAGGATCCTGTAAGCAGGGCTAGGATGTGGTGGGTGTCCCAGGACACGGCAGGTGTCCCTGCCTGCTCCCTGCACCCAGGAGGCAGCTGTCAGCATCTGCATGGCATAATGCCTGTGTCTTTACTCCTCTCCCCAAGCAACATTCCTTAAATTACTTCCCTGCTCCTGCAGCCCAGAAAGGTCAGGACATGGGGCAGGACCATGAGGACGTGGTGTGGGTGGCTGGGATAGCAGCAGGTCCCAAAGGCGAAGCTGGGAGCAGCATTCCCTTTGGGGCTCTTCCCAAAGGTGAAGGCAGAAACACTGGCACCCACCTCAGGCAGGAAGGGAAACAGCTCGCCCCCAGTTTCTAACTGGGTAAATCACTGCTGGAGGGTTTGCAGCCAGGCTGGAAGGTAAATCAGGGGTAGGAAAGAGGCCAAGCACCCTGGCACCATGGGGACAAAGGCACAAGCAAAGAAGATAGTCAGAGGGATGGAGGAGAAAACAGGGCACAGCTAGGCTGCCAGGACCCATTCACTAGTACAGAATGCCTTCAACATCTGCAGCTAGAGGAGGTTGTTTCACAGCCCCACACAACCTGACCTGGAATGGTTCCAGGGATGGGACACATCTTCAACCTCTCTGAGCAGCCTGGGCCAGGGTTGCACCACCCTCAGTGTAAAACATTTCCTCTTTCTCTCCAGTCGGAGTCTCTCTCTTTCAATTTCAAACCATCACCCCTCATCCTGTCACAACAGGCCCTGCTAAAAGCTCGGCTTGATGCACCCCGAGGGTTAACTCCGGCCGTGGGTTCCCCCCGCTCGGCCCCACTCTCCAACACAACCCCTCCAAGGGGTCCCACCGGGCCCCCACCTCGCTTCGCCTCGCCGCCTGCAGCGCGGCGCGGGCCCAGGCAGGATGAGCTCAGGCTGAGCGAGGCCCCGGGGGAGCCAGGGAGCTTCTGTGCGGCGCGGCGCTGCCAAGCGGCAGGCGGGGAGCGGCCCCGGCGCGCTCCGCCAAATTGCTTACGAATGTCGGCCCCGTGTGCTCCGCGGGACGCCGGCCGTGCCGAAGGCAGCGCGGTCCCACCGCTCATCGCACGGGGCCCAGACTCTCGTCTGTGGCACGCTCCAGCGCCAGCCCTCAGCCTTCTGGAGCGTGGCTGGTGGCAGAGACCAAGCTGGAGCAGCCCCGCACGGCGTGTTTCCAACCAGCTCCCGCAGCCCAGCAGCCTCTCTGCCCTGCTGTGCCCCGTGCCTCAGTTTCCCCAAAGGGCTGCACTGCATCCCCCATCTGTGGGGGGTGGGGGGCACCCAGGTTGCTGCTGGTCAGGGCTGATGCCTCACTCGCACCGCTGGCAGCCGGCCCGGCACCAACTTGTATTTACCCCCGCGGGGCACTTGCCTGGCGCCAGCTGTGCCGGCTGCATGGAGCCAGGCGTGCCCATGCCCTGCCCAGCTGGTACCCCTTGTGCCAGCACACCAAGCACCCTGTGTCACCGTATTACCCTTCCCTGGAGACCTTGTCCTTGTGAGCTTTGCCCCGAGGTCCCAGAAATGGACACAACCCCTCCAAAGTAGTGAACCACTCACCACCTCCTAGGAAGGAGCCACACACCTCGCCTGGGTTTGGGTGGGGAAGGAAATGCCCAAATATCCTGTGTGTGTCCCTTGGAGACTCATGCTCTGACTCTCACAGGGAGAGCCAGGCTCCAGAAAGCAGTGCTTTTGCTGTGGTCCCCCTACTTTTGTCCACTCAGTATGGCCACAGCACAGATCTACAACTGGAGAGCCACCTCCTTGCCAGAGACACTTTAAAAAGATTCACCCTCCTGCTGGTGCTGCTCACAGACCTTCATCCCTTTGCCTTGCCCTGGGAAATCTCATCCCCACACCGCTGGCTGCACGTGAGCCCTATCCATGCTGCAGGACTGAGCATCCCTGTATCATAAGCATCCTTCAAGATCCAGCCCAAGTGGCTCTGCACCATGAGCGTCTCTGAACATCCAGCCATGAGCTGCACTACTGACCATGAGTACCCTGCAGGCAGGGATGCTCTGTCTGGGCACTGCAGGAACACCATCCTGCTGCCCTGGCTGGTGGGAGAAGGATGCACCCAAGAGATGCACATACCCTCTTGGGAAAATAAAATCCACCTGAGGACTGTCACCACTAAGCCAGAAACCAGCTGAAGAAGCTAATCAGCTGTGATCCCGCAGAGCACCAGCCCTCTCTGATGGTGGTGACATCCTCCTGGGGCTGGAGGTGGCAGCTTCACCTGCCCTGCCCTGCCTGGCTGTGACCTGCCCTGCCGGCCTTGGATGGCCCTGCCTTGGCATGTGGTGGGTCAGGAGAGACTCAACATCTCACCCAACATCCAGACCCAAAGAAGTGACGTCCATCCCTCCCCTGCAGGAATCACCCTTCCCCGTCGCCTCTCCATCCACAGGCACGTCCGCTGCGGTCACCCACAGCCAGCTCCTCCCGGCGCAGCCTCCCAGCGAGCTGGCTGCTTCAGCTGCAGTTTCCCAACAGGCTCAGAAGAGATTCCCCTGCTTCGATAGGGAAGGAGCTGGGCCACACAGACATTGAGAAACTCAGCCAAAGCTGCTCAGCAAGCTTGGGATGGAAGTTGGGTAACAGCCAAGGGCTCCTGACCCTGGCTGCCTGTTGTAGCCACCAGCCCACACCCCAAACACCAAGCCCAGCACTGTGCCCAGTTCTCTGGGCCCCTATGATTATGGTGAGTGAATTTGGCTGCCAAGCTGCTGCCACCTGGGATACCCAGCTGAGCTGGTCCCTGCATCCAAATGTCACAGGTGCCCAAATGCCACGAGTACTTTCCTGCCCACAAGTGGCTGTGCCAGGGTTTGAGGCTTCATAGCATCCCTGCAAACGGGCTCCCCACCAAAGCCAACAAACAGGTCCTCCACCAAAGCCAGACACTGCGGGGTGGGTCTGACTGGGGCAAGCCACTGGGTTAACTGGCAGGGATGGGGAGGCTGCAATCAAGGAAGCAGATTGGCAAATGGCAGCAATGGAAGAGTGCAACATGGCAGGGAGCCCCTTATCTTTCCCTACACCAGCGTCTGGCAACTCCTTGAGAATAATTGGTGTCTTCCTCCCTTGAGAAACCCACCAAACCCAGGGAGGAGACACAGTGGACCCTCCCTTCTTTGATGCTTCCCAGGGTGTGCACACCCAAGCCCCACTTCTGGCTTCAGCAGCCTGTGTCCAGCTGAAATATCCCCAGTCTGTGCAGCAACCTGCCAGGAGCTTCTCATATCATCCCTGCATTGTGACCATCCTCACACCAAAACACAGCCTGCTTGTCTCTAACCTCAACAGCCTCCACCATTTACCCTGGGGCCTGAGCCCCAAACCATAAGGCTTAAAGCCATGCAGAGCCCAAGCTGTCTCTGCCGATGGTACATTTGAGCCTTCTCTGGCAGCTTGGCTCCAATCGTCACTTGTGCCTTCTCCTCTAAGCTCTCCTGTCCTGCATTCAGACATGATGGTGGATGCTGGGGAAGGCAGGCAATGGCAAAGGCAGAAGAGCTTGAGCAGTCCAAGGCATCTGCCTTCCTCCCTTGGGCTGGACTGGGGACACACAACATGCAAAGGGGAGGGTCTGAGGACATGGCTGCAGACCCAGAGAGTCAGCTGGGAGCTTTTTCCCTTCTTTGGGAAAGGCTGGCAGCTTTTTTCCCAAGGAATATCCAACAATTAAGTTTTTCAGAGGTGGCAGCAGGGGGGAGCAGGGGAAGCATCCCTGCTCAGCACAGGCATCGATCACTCACGCCCCGGGACCCCCGGCCAGACCCTCAATTTCCCCCCAGATACTTCCCCCCACAAGCAAAGCAGGAAAAAACAGGCAGCTTGTTCAAAGTGAAGGCTCCCAGAACAATGAAAGGAAAAGCAGAGTCGGAAACTGTGTCCCCATCCACGCAGCTGGGAAGAAGGTGCAGCTCTTGCCTCTCACCCCCTGAGGTTTGGTGGCCACAGCAGGGATGGAGGGAGCAAACATCAAGGAGAGGAAAACAGCCTCCCAGGAGCCCTTTGGGACTAGATACACCCCTGGGAATAGCCACACGTGATCCTCTGAGTTTCAGGCCCCCCGAAGGGTCTCAGCTGTGTGCTGAGAGGAGCAGTGCTCATTCCCCTTCCCTGCAATAATCTGGGGGTTCATACCAGCTGCCTACCCCAAAGTGATGCACCCCAGCGCAGCTCCCCTGGCAAGGGGAAGCAGTAACACCCCTTCCCCGTGGACCCAAAGCTGCATCCCCCAGCCCCAACCACAATGGAAACAGCTGGGAAAGGCTTCGGGTGGGGGAAGGCAGGCAGCTCCTTCAGAGATACCAGGGCTGGCCAGGGAAATGCGTTACCGGGAGGTGAAGTCACCGTCCCTGCTGGGACCTGGCTATTCCGCTCTCCAGGATATGAACTCAGAGGAGCTGTATTTGCCCAGGGAAGAGGTGGAGCCTTTTCCATTTCCCCCATCCTTCCGAAAGGACAGGACGCCTCCTGAGCGGGAAGAGATGGGGCGATAGCAGCAGGGGCCAGCAGCCAAGTGTGAGCTCTGCCCTCGCCCACAGTGCATCACTGGGCATGCCACAGGGCCCTGAGCCACCCTTGGGCTTCTGGACATGGGGACCAGCAGAGCATCTGGTCCAGCATTAACGATGCACCCCGACTCCCATTCAGTTGGTGCCATACTGGTTCCATACTGAGAGCCAGGGAAGGGACTGAAGGGCTCCAGTGCCCCACAGGTACTCAGGCTGCACCCACAGCCACCCCTCCACCCTCCTCATTAACGTGATACCAGCAAACAGCACATGAATATAATCTGTGAAGGATGCTCAACAGATTGACGAGGGCAGAAATAACACAAAAAGGACTTAGAGAGATTAGGAGAACAAAACCCAGGCAGATTCGACCTGGGGAAATTGCAGGCTGCAGCATCAGGGCAAAAATAATCCAAGCAGCAGACGGTCAATGGGAGGAAGAAAGAGGGGAAGCAGGATGTGGGGGGAACAGGGAGAGCGGTGTGAGTGTGGGACAGAGGGAGCTGCTGGTTGAGGAAAACAACCTCAGCAGCCCTGCACAGAGGGGTGCTGCTTCCTGGGTACCATCTTCCATCCTGTACCCAGGGCTGTGAACATGATACAAGCTCACAGAGCACACGAGAAGCTTGGGGGGATGTGAGAGGTGAGCAGCAGGAGCCAGAAGCTGAAGGGCTTGCCTTGCACAGGAAGATTAGGGCAGGTCACTAAGTCTGGATTTGCTGAGCAACAGTTAATTAGGGAGGGCAGGCAGGTACGCAGCAACCCACCTACACCTGGAGGGTTTTGACGCTCTGGAGGAGCAGGTAGCTATTTATTTTATGGTTCTGACAATAAGCCCCAGATAAAAACTAGAGCAACCAAGAGTGGCCAACAAAGCCCCATGAGCTCAAGGAAGCAAACGGAGAACCCAGCCCTCCACTGCTGCTTGGATGGCTGCAGCAAGTTGTGCAGCTCCTGACAACAGGGCAAGGCTGAGGCTGGGGTACAGGGCTGCCACGGCCTTATGTCACTCTGTCTCCATCACTGTCAGGCTGGTACCCACTGTGGCAGCCAGCATCTAGGAGCTGCTCCAGCCAGTGGAACCAGTACTTGAAGCATCCTTGCGGCAAACCCTGTGACATCCTCCCTTTTGGCCCCAGGGGAGCTGCTGTGTGCCCGGAGCAGAGTGGCTGTCCCCACCCTGGATGCTCTAATCTAGGCAAGACACACACAGGATGGGAGGGGAGGCACCGGGAGGTGAAGCTGTTCACTCGAGGTCACCCAGAAGGTCGATGGTTCAAGTGCTGTCACTCCTTCCTGAGGCCCTGATGACTGGGAACTGAATTTTCCCCAAAGCCTGCCCCCTCCACCAGCCCACGGGGATCAACCTTCGGCATTCGAGGACTAACCTCAGACCGCTGCTGGCAGCTGCACGACTGGGGTTTGCAGTCACCCGTGGTTAAAAATACCTTGTGGATGCCTTTCCTCAGCCCTGACCCCGTAAGCCAAGCTGGTGCTGCTGCCAGCCCTGCTCAGGGACATGTCAGCAGGGTCCCCTGGGATGTGTACAGCCCAGTTTGTGCAAGGATGGGGCAGACACTGTCTAGGATTTGGGTTTTCCTCCCTGTGTACCAAGGTCTTCCACTCGTGGGGGGCTACTACCTCTACCCTCTACTGCCAAAGTGAGAGGCTCTTTGCAAGTGATACAAGGGGCTGTCCAGCTCCATCTGAACTGTGGCATGGATCTGAACAGCTTGAGCAAACCATTTCCTTCCCCCTTGAACAGAGCTGAAACATGGACTCTGGCTCTTGGGCTGGTCTCAAGAGATGCTAGAGGGGTGACTGCTCCAGCAGGTGCCATGGCACTCCAGTGATTTGTGGCATCTGCACTGGAAGAGAGCAAGAGGATCTCACCCAGCAGAGACTGCTCAGTGCTCCCAAGCCATGAGGGATGGGAGGGAGCCTTTTCCAAGTCCTCTCTCCAGCAGTGGTAAGGGTGCAGAGGGCACTCATCTCTTCTTGCTGCCCCCATCCTTGCTGCATGATCATCTATCAAAGAAAGCAGGAATTGTTTGGCTGCTCCACACTGCTCCCAGTGAGAAAGGGAGAGGAACAAATCCATCCCCAGTGGGAACAGGCCAAGCTCCCTCCAGCCTGGGACAGGCAGCCTAAGAGAAACAAACCCACTGCTGCTCTCTTCTCTCCTTGCCAAGGCTGGGGAGGGCCATGGGGCTTTGCCTGTGCCCAGTGTGAGGGCTCTTTGCCAGCCAGGTCAGACCCTCCGGCTGCCCGCCTCGGTTTCCAGCTTGCTGGGCAATGCCATGAAGTGAGAGAAGCTGTTGCCAAAAATCCAGCAGAGCAATTGGCTGGTGGCATTTTCCTTGTGCCTTGGCTTGGGTGGGATGTTTTCACCCAGCTGCAGCAGCTAAGGATTCCCCCAGAACTCATCTGCAGGGGACAGGACACAGACGTGACAGCTACATCTCCACAATGCCCTGCACCACCCAGGTGGAAGCAGCCTTAAACTGATAAAGTCACTTAGCAGCTGGAGACTCTTATGTCCTAGGAGAAGCATCTCCCTGTCCCTGGGGTGGAAGCAGGAACCCACATCAGGACCCCACGCCTGTCTCGCCATCCCCTTGGGGGCCTTGGTGGCTGCCGAGTTATTTTGGGAGCCATGTTCCTGTCCCACTCCCCTTGTCCCAGCTGCTCCAGGGCCAGCAGGGAGGGCAGTGGGTTCCTCCTGTTGCCCAGCCCAGGCGCCTGAGCTGGCCAGCAGCTGCTCAGGGACCAGCTGGGAACAAGGGCGGCACAGAGCAGCCCTGTCCCCCCGCCACGTACCACAGGAGGGACAAGGGCTGATTTACAGCAAGGTCAAAGGCATCAGAATACAAACGCGGTGGATAAGGGTTGGGGGGTGGGTCTGAGGACTCCCATCCACAAGCTGAACTCTGGTTGGCAGTTTCCCACGTGGGGATGGGGAAGGGGGGTCTGAGGCAGCACATCAACACCTCTAAACCCCTGAACAGCAGGCTCACCTCAGCACCAGAGGTAAACTGAGGCAGGGGCAGCATCACCGGCCCCTCATCAAGCCAGGGTCATGCCCAGCTTCCCGCAGGGACCTTGACGCTTGCGGGGATCCCTGCCCCCAGGCCAGTCTCCTCCATTCCATGCCCCAGCCTCGGTGCTCCCCGCAGCCCGGCCCGACGGAGCGGTGGTGGGACACAAGCCAAGGCCTGCCCGCTCCCTGGACCCCTGCCGGCAACCCGATCTGTTTATGCCTTCGCAGCACGGCGGGTGCGTGTCGGGAACGGCCCCGGCAAGCCCGAGTTGGCGGCGGAGGCAAGACGTGGGAGCCGAGCACTGGAACGCCCGCCCGCTGCCTCACAGCATTCCGGGGGGATGGCAGGAAGAAAGAGGAGGGTGCAGAGGGTGAAATAGGGTTCCCCCACCCCCTCAGCTCCTTTCTGTAGGAAAAGGCACTCCTTTTTGCACTGTGCCACCCACCCTACGGCACCCCACGTCCCCCAGCCCCAGCCAGAGCTGAACGTACTGGGGGGCTCAGAGGGCTGATGGCCGTATGTTAGTCTCTGTGCCAGTGCCCGAGCTGTCCCTGGGTGATGTTGGAGCAGAGACACCCACCTGTGCTGCCCCGGGGAGGTGTTTACCCAGGAAAACACTTGTGGGTGGTGGTGACCCTGACACCTGGTGTGAATTCAGCCCCAGAAAGCCACAGGTGTTCAGAGCAGGCTGCACTGGGCCAGAGCAAAACAGTAACTTTGGAGGCTCAGAGATGGTCCCCTCCACGTCCACACCAGGCTTGGAGAGAATGGAGAAGCAGCTCCAGGACATCCATGTGCAGCCCTGCACATGGTGCTAAATATAACCAGTGGGACAGATGCTCCAAGAGAGAGAGATGCCTGAGCCCCAGCACCACCGAGAAGGAAGCAGAGGGGTCCTCCGAGGCTTGAGCAGCCCTCTGGGTTTGGAGGCAGAGAGCATGGTCAGCCACAACTCCCCTTTCTCTGCAGGAACCTCTTCAAATCCCTGCAAGGAGGAGTGTTTCTCTTCTTTTTATCCCAGCAGGATTAGCAATTGCTCATTCAGGGAAGCCAGGAAGGTTCGTGCAGTCCTTCCCACCAGCGTCAGCTCAATAAAACCAAACCTGAGGTGCTTCAGGCCGACTGGAGCAACCTGGGCTGCAGCCCAGAGCAATCTCAACTGCTGTGGCTCTGCCAGCCCCCACGCTGCCAGCTGGGCTTGCCATGCACCTGCGTAGGCAATGATTAGCTACCAGGGAGGA
This sequence comes from Dryobates pubescens, assembly GCF_014839835.1. NCBI lineage: Eukaryota > Metazoa > Chordata > Aves > Piciformes > Picidae > Dryobates > Dryobates pubescens. The sequence continues at coordinate 17,525,750 of NC_071631.1, read as the reverse complement.
CTCTGGCCCTTTTAAGAGGCCAATGAGGCAAGAGGTGCTTATGTGGCCTTGCCACGGTGAGGACGCATCCAGGGAGGTCCCTGAGGAGCTGCACAAGCTGTGAGTTGGGTGTTCCTGCCCAGGGAGAGAGGACACCCACAGCAGGGGAATGTCCATGGCACTCCCTATCCATGCTCTCTCTGTTGCTGTCTGTACCCAGTTTAGCTCCAGCTGGAAAACCCCCTTCAGGCTTAGCCATGCCCATCCTGGCAAAGAAACAAGCCCCAGGATGGGCTCCTCAAGGGGGAGAAGCGAGGGCTGACAATCAGCCAGACCCTGACACTCCATGGGGGCAAGAGGCACCTGCAAAACAAGCAGGAGAGCCTGAGAGAGCCTGAGGTAGCCTGGCTGCCAGGCTCACCCACGTGCCAGGCACTAGACGCCTGCAGCGTACTCGCTGACTCCCTTCACAAGCAGACAGGGCACCTTACACAACCAGCCGTGCCCGCAGCCGGCCTTACGAAATCCTGGGAGTTTTCACCCCTCACGGCACAGCCGCCCACCAAGGTTGGCCAATACAGGCTCTGGCTCCCGGAATGGCACCCGGCGGAGTGGGGGTCTGGGCACAGTGGCAGCGCCGGCAGCCACACGCTCTCTGCACAGCCTTGGCTGGGGCCCGGCAAGGGAGCGGCGCTGGCAGGGCTTGGCGGAAGCGCAGCCGGACGTGTTGCACCAGGCCTGGGATGCTGTGGGAGCTGCATACCTGCCGTGCACGCAGGTTTTCCCTGCTCCCTTATCTCCCCATCGAAGCTGGGCTCGGCTGTAACTCCGGCCTCTCTCCCCCGGGGTAGCAAACAGCTCAGGGTGCCTAACGCACCCACCCCAGGCACAGGCTGCCACAGCCCCCAGGCGTCCCATAGGAAAAAGGGATAGACAAAGGTACCCAGACCTTCCCTGGGAGGGTAAAAGATCACCCAGGCAGAGCCATTTCCAAGCAGTTTTGGGCATCTCCAGACAGGTCCATGACTCACCGGGACACCTCGGCAAGGCTCCGATGATGTTGCACCTCCGAGGTTCATGCACGTCCCTCCCTCTCCATCCCATTTTTGGGGGGGGGGGGGAGAGAAAAGAAGCCAGGATGGGATTTGTGGGAAACTTGGAACGCTCACCACAACTCCTCCCCCACCCCTTTTGCTAGAGGAGCCAGAAACAACAACAACAACAACAAAAAAACCACCAACCAACAACGACACAAAAGGAAAAAAGAAAAAAAAAAGAGGAGAAAAAGAAAAGGAAAGAAAAGGTGGGTTATTGTTGTTTGGGTTTTTTTCCTGCCCCTTTCATACTCCTCACGCTGAAGGTTTTGCCAGCGGCAGGGCCCCGGCTCTGGCGGGGGGCCAGGAGCGCCGAGGAGCTTTCAAAAACAAAGCAGGGCGCGTGCATGCACACACACACGCACGGCCTCCAGCCCCTCTTTTAACTCTTACCGGGGCAACAACGCATGGAAGATGGTTTCCAGCCGGCCGGGAGCGCGCGGCCGCGCGCTCCCGGCCGGCTGGAAACCATCTTCCATGCAGGATGCTGTTGGCCGCCGCTTTGATCCTCATCGTTTGCTCCTCTCCTTCCCACCATCCCGATTAGAAGATGCTGGTGAGGCGGTTGTGGTCCACAGAGGCTCAGCTTGGTCCCAGACAGGGATGATTTGCGAGCCCTTTCTAGGTCGTAGCCAAGGTCTTCAGAGCCAGAAGCGCTGTTAGGGGAATGTGGAGGAAGAGGAGGAGGAAGAGCACAGTGATGCTAAAAGAAACTCGCTGAAAGTTTTTATTCCACCCTTTCCATCCTGCCTGGAAGCAGTTCCGTGCATTCAGCACATCCATGTTCCCAGCTGGAGGATGGGAAGCCTGTGCTGATGGTGTGTCCTTGCCTCGTCCCCCTGTCCCCTGGCTGGGTGCAGCCCTGGGGAGCACCGTCCCCGTTACAGCACCCGTGCGCCACCAGCAGCCCCGGGTACACACTGTTCCATGGCTGGGGACTGCCCTCCCTGTCTGCCTTCAAGCTGGGTGTCATCTGAATTGTCCCACGTTTCTGGGTCAGACAGCCAAAACAGGCCCTGCAACCCTTGGGACGGGAGAGCTGAGCCCCCTGCTTTGGACTGAGTCACCAGGAAGTGCCCGAAGGATGGAAATCCCCCTCCTGCCTGTGGCACCAGGGATGGCTGCCAGCCATCCATAGCCCTAAGGGACCTCTACATCCTCCTGGGACACTCCAGTGCTGCCCAGCCATCCCCAAGGCATGGCAGCATAGCCCAGAGCAGATAGGACGGAACCCACACTTGTCCCCTTCCCCAAAACTGGGCCTTTTTTCCCCCCAAACTTTCTCAGCCAGGCAAGGAAAAGGCAGCTGCAGGTAGCCCAGGCTGAGGGCAAAGAACCACAGGCTGCCCTGCTATTGAGCTTTCAAAGGCTGAGGACAGAAATACAGACCTGGGACAGGGGAAGAGTGGAGGTGTGAACACAGGGAGGTGAAGTGCAGGGGGGCACAGGGCTGTGCCCACTGGAGTGGGTGATGGCCAGCAGAGGCTCCTGCCTTCTCTCTCATGCTCACCACAGTGACACTTTGCCCAGCTCTGGGTGCACCGGTGGCAGCTGGGCCCCTTTCCAAACTCAACACCTGTTAGAGGCCAGCTTTGAAAAGCAAGAGCCTGTTCCCTCCTCCCTCCATCACTGCCCGCACAGGGCCGTTCCTTCCTGGTGAGAGAGCTGGAAAGAAAAGGGCTAACCCTCCCAAAAGCTGGGACAACCTGGATGCAGATGGCAAAAGCCACCAGGCTGCTGGAGGAGACCTCCATCCTGGGCAAGTCGGGAGGAGATGGCCGGACCCCTTGCCGTGCCACAACAGCTGCAGCCGTCACACTCGCCGGAGCCTTTGAAGCCAATTTTCTCCCCCTCCCACTACCCACCCACGGCGGGCTGGTTCAAAAGCAGGTTTCAGCAGGCTGCGGGGCGGTGGGGTCCCCAGCACGGGGCCGACGCCAGCCAGGCTCCCCTGGGCACGGCGCCTCGCCCCGCTCCTGGCTCGGTGTCGGCGGCAGAGGGAGTTTTGCCCGTTTCGGCAGAGTTTCTCGGCGTCTCTCCGCAGGCGTGCCCACAGCTTTTCCAAGGCGGCGTGCGGCTGCGGAGCCGGTCCAGCCCGTCAGACCTACAGCGCGGGGAGAGGAGGGGAGGACACGGCTGAGGACGCTTGGGTACATGTCCTCGAAACTTGGGCTTCCAGGGACACGGCCAGGGCCTCGCTGGGGCTCAGCGGCAGGGCCGGGTCCAGCCGCCTGCCCAGGGCAGGACTGGAGCGGGCATGGTGCCCAGACATCCCTGTGCCACTGCCAGCAGGGAAAGCCATCGGGTGTAACAGAGCCTGAAATGATAAGGATCGTGCCCAAGGCTGGTCCTAGCTCCTCACTGCAGCCAGGCCAAGCAGAGCAGCTGGAGCACCCGAGGACAAAGCTTCTTTAGGAACAGCAGTGAAGAGGAAGACAGTCCTCCTCAGTGAGGGGGGATGGCACACTGGGCTTGCCAGGTGGTACAAAGGTGCATCTAACATCACTGCAAAATTACCTCCAAACTGCAAAAAGAAACGGCTTCTCCCCCAAACAACTGAGAGAAGGCAAAAGCTTGGCAGGACATGGCAGGAGGGTGGGTGTTTCTGCAGAGAACAGGGACACAGCATGGGTGGCAAAGGCTAAAAAATCACAGGAGTGATATTAAACCTCATGCTTCGGGGCTTAAGCTGATATAGCTACTAGGGATTAGGAGGAAATTTAAGGGGGAGGGAGGGGAGGAGGGAGGGAAGGAAGAAGTTATCCCACATCTGCCTGCTGCAGTCTCTCAGCACGTGGAACTGCATCGTCCCTCTCCTGCCCAGCCAGATGGGTGACAGCGGCATCCCAGGGCCAGCACTGCTCTTGAGAAAACCTTGCTGTGCTTTGTGTTGCCGGGATGCAGCAATGAGGGGCATCAGCCCAGGCATGGGGAATAAAGCCAGGCCCCTCTGCAAGCTTCACTAGCATTTAACAACTTGCTAGGTCACAACCCCATCACAGCTGAGTCCCAGGCTCCCTCTCCTTGATATATTCAACGTTTGGAAAACCCTAACATAGTGGGTGAAATGGGGCAAGTGGCTGCCTGAAGCTGGCTGAACCTCCCTAGGGCCGTGACTGAACCCCAGCAGGGCTTCACTCCCTGTCCTTGGGAGTTTAACACCAGTTTGCTCAGCTGCTGCCCTTTCTTTGCACTTTGCACACGTTTAAACAAAAACCTTCACCACTCCCTCCAGGAAGGCAAACAGTGAGTCCAGCTCCCATCACCTTCCACAGCTCCTCAAGCCCCCTGGCTATTGTAGGGGCATCGCACACAGCCCCAGCATCACCCCATCCTCTACCCCTTAGCCCTGCACATCCAGGGATGAGGACACTCAAACCTTGCTGAGTTTCCAGATCCAGAAGCCATCACCCCTTCCCAGGGACAAGAGCCCTGGTGATAGGGCTCTGCCTCTCGCCTCCCCTGGGAGCCCCAGCCCCTTGGTGCCGCAGCAGCCGCCCTGGCCCGGCCAACTGCTGCATTGTTGGCGAGCGCGGCCAACGCGGGGACGTGATTGATCGGCGGGGAGAAAGGCCAAAGCCGTGACGGGTCGTTTAACAATTTCAATTAAACTCTGCAGCGCTCCGACGCAGAGGGGAGGCGGGCGGGGGGGGAGAGGGAGAGAAGGAAATTAAAAGAGCAGGACGAAGCGGGACGTTTCTGTTTGTGCGCCGGGGAACCTCAGCAAAGCGCGGTAGCTCGGCAGGAGCCGCCGCTTCTCCCCAAGGACATCTCCCCCCCCGCCCTCCATCCCCGGCTGATGAAGCGACCACGGCACGGTCCCAACGTCCCCTTCTCGCAGGCAGGACGCCTGCCCTTCCCCTCCTGCCTGCAAAAAAAACTTTCTCCCTGCCCGCCCCACCGCCTTATAATAATGGGTGCCGTGACCCACTTGCGCGGCAGCGCTTGCGCGGGGAGGAGGCTGCGCACGGTGAATATTAAACAACGTGTCCCTGAAGTTCCCGCTGCCGGGACTGGCGCTTGATTTATTTTTTTTTCTCTCTCTCTCTCTCTCTCTTTTTTTTTTTTTTGCTTACGTGCAGTGACTTTTTTAGGCACAGGAAGCCCCAGAGGGCTGATCACAGCGACCGAGCTCCCAATCCACTGAGACAGCAGAAGGACTCTTAGAGGGATTTTATATATATATATATATAAAAAACCCAACCAACAACAAAAAAACGCCAACACCAAAACCCACACATAAAAATAATCAGCATCTCAGGCTGTCATATGGGAAAGGGGCTTTAACGAGCAGCGAATGCAGCAAATGCTCAGCTCACATGGCATCGGCCAGAGGAGAGAGAGGGATCCATAAGGCATGGGGAGCACTGATGCCCTCTATGCTAGGGACAAGCCCCTGGAACAAGGCAAGCCCCCCTCAGAAGGTCCAGCATGGGAACCCCACCGAAGGGTTGCAGGGTGGGCCCTGCAGAGGTCTGGGCTTTTTGCCCCCCCACCTCTGCCTCATAAAGGAATAAAGTGAAAATAAGCAGGAGGAGCTGCTGACACTGCTGCAGCAAGGGAGTAAAACACGCGTTCACGTGGATGCCCCACGGCTGGAGGGAGGAGAAGATGCCAGAGAGAAAACACAGACTGGGTTTAACTGGGAGGGAATTACTGGAGGGGAGAAGAAACAAGTGTAACTTCACCCCTCTGGGAGCTCAGGAGGAGGAGAGCCGCAGGCATCCCAGACTGCCCACACCACCAGCCACGGGACACCAGCTCAGGGGAATGTGGTTGTGTTGGTCAGCAGGACACTGAGGTCCTGACTGTTATTTATTGCCTTCAGAGTGTCCTTCAACATGCCTGCTCCAGCTCAGGGACCCTGGATGGGTGCAATCCCTGAACTGCTAGTGGAGGCAATGGCCCCCAGTTCCTTCACCCCAGAGGGGGCATCAGGTACTCCCCGTTCTAGGGAGGAAATGTGCCGCAGCCCTCCTGCAGGGCCCAGCATTCAGAATTTGCCAAGTTTTGGTCCTCATTGAAGCTTTCCAGTAGCTGACCCAGGGGAGCTGATCCCCTTCTCACAGTTATAATCCTCTGCCTAACTCACATTTCTCAGCAGCAGCCTCTCTGCCCTGAGCCACTCTTAAGAAGCCTTAAAGCTGCTTCTCCTGCCCGGGTTTCCCCTCTCCCTCCCCAAAGCAGGTTTTCCCCTTCCAACTTTCCCTCACACACCCACAAGAACCCCCATGATGAGCAGTCCTGGCAGGGGGTCCCCATACTCATGCACCTTCCCCTGGCAAACACTGTACCCAGAGCCCTTTTATTCACTTTTCCCAGTTGCCTTCTCTTGGTAAATCATGAGAAGTAACCAGGAGCTCAGCCCTCTAGCAGGGCACCATGACACCAGGCATGAGCTGCTCCTCCACCTTCCCACCCCCCTCTATCTCCTCCAGATGCTGTGTGGTGCCTGCAGGATGCTGGTGCCCTTGGGGACCCTATGAGCCAGACGCTCGCTCTGAGCCACGTTTGCCACTGACCTTTCCGAGAGCACATGCAAGAAAACAGCCCTGCTGAAGGGTTAAACATTACCAGACTGAAATTCAAGGCTTGACGATTGGTTCCAGTTGACTGGCTGGGATGATAATTTTTCACAAGATAAATATGGCCAGGAGCAAGCAGCAATCACCACAGAACCTCTGTAGCAATGTCCCCCAACAAGTGGCTTCACTTCCCCCCACCTCTGCCATTTCCCTTCACCCGTTCCTGCTCAGTGGCCCACACTTCAGGTCCCCTGGCCCGGAGCCCAGGGAGAACCCCAGCCCTGTAGGGCAGGTGGCTTACAGCCTGGTCATTTATCCTCACAGGCTGAACTTGTGCTCCTGCCTGCAGCTGCACTGTAACTGCTGCGTGGGGTTCAGAGGCAGCACTTGCACCCCAGCTCAGCTGCACCGAGCCTGCTGCTGGGACTCATGCCCCAGAACAGGCAGTAGTGCCTGGCCAGAGAGAGGGAGCCTGCAGCTCTGTGCCCAGGTACTCACTGCTCTTGGATGCCTTGATCTTGGCCACCAGTTTCTGCACACTGGGTACGTCCCCGTTCTTCACGGCCTGGATCAGCTCCTGCTCTCGCCCCATCGCAGACCGGTGGGCGCAGCGGCGGTGTGGAAGGCAGAAACCCTCAGCTCCCAGCGGTTTATAAAGCCATGGGAATAAGACTGTAATTCCTCAAAACATGCTTTGATAGGAGACCAAATCCAACAAGAAAGATGCTTTACAATCCCACGGGACATAAAAACCCAAAAAGAAGTCTTTCTGTTAAGGGCAGAAGTCCTTTTCCACGTTGGGAGGAGCAGGACCCGGACAGGGCTTGGTTGGAGAACATGCAATCGATTAAAACAAGAAATAGTTCAGTGCTCAGGGACAGGCTCCCGGCAGCAGCAGGGCTCCATGAGACAAAGCCAGGTGGCTTGGGACAAGGCGGCCGGCACAGTCAGCATTGGGATGTCCTTGGCCTCTCACAGCACTCCTGAAACTGGAGGTGATGTGTTTTGCTCCCTTCACCAGGCTCCGCGGCAACGATGAGTCCCTAATTCTTCCCAAAGGGATTACGGGCTCCTTGCCATCTGGAAGTTATAGATCCTCCCTTTCTGGTGCTCATTAGCCCCTTCGTTTTGGCATTCCTCTTGGCAACAGCGCTGCAGCCACGCTGGGGAGCCCTGCACACAGCCGAGCCCTGACACGGCAGCCCGGGACCTGCGGAGGGGAAGAGCAGAGTCAGCCCTCGAAGGCCATTTACCTTCCGGCTCCGTCGCGACAGCTTTTGTATCCACGCCGAAGAACAAATACTTTGACTATATTTAGTCCTGGTGGGACTTGGCTCATCCTCATGTTAAATGGAGAGGGAAGAACCTGCAGAGGAAGCCTCCCCAGGGTGCTGTCAGGAGGTGGACAAGGAGCAGGAGGACATGGACACAGCACCCTCCCCCCGGGACCATGTGCGCCATCCCCTCCCTAAAGGCAGCACGTGTAGCTTCAGACAGCACTTTCCTCTCCTCTCCTAGGGGCAGCACCCAAGGGATGGAGGCCGGGGAGGTTTATCCAGAGTCCTCTGCAGCCCATGGGAGCAGGTCAGCCTGCCCAGCACCCTTCTACTCCTGTGCAGGGGGAAAACTCCCACTCTCCAAATTACCCATGAAACTCGGTGCCCTAGGGCCCAAGACACACTTTAAGCAGGACATGAGCTCTGGCTGGCCCAAGTGAGGAGCTAGGTGCAGCTCAGCAGCACAACCATGCTCTGAAGAGGATTGAGCCCATCTCCTGGCCAGCTGAGGTATTCCGGAGAGACCACCAGGTCTTGCAGCAGCAGTTCACAGCTCCCAGCCCATACTCTCACGCTGCAACTTGGCTGCCCAAGCTGGGTGGTGAGAAAATCCCTCCTGGTTAAGGGCTGTGAATCTGGCAGGCTGCTCCAACACTCAGGGAGGAGTGTGCGTGCAGGAGGGCAGGGAGCTCATGCTGTGCCAGCTGCAAGGCCATTGCAAGATCACCCCACAACTCCCTTTGTGTCAGTCTGGGTCATATCAGAACTGGCTCTGGTTCCCCTAGCCGTGGCCCAGACCTGCCATCTCCCTTCCCAGAGCGCTCGCCCTCAGCCGTTTATATAATAGGGGGTGTCGCTTCCTCTGAGCAATCGAGGTCACTGTTTTGAGAATGAAAATCACGGGGGAGAGAAGGCAACAGTGGGAGGAGTGGTCCTGCCTGCATCTGGGGTGGGGGGTCAAAGCCAGAAGCAGGTCCCATGACAGAGCATCGCTCAGCCCACCCACAGTAAAGCTCGAAGCTGCCACGAGGATGGACCCCCCGTGGGCTCCCTGTGCTCCAGCCCTCCCTGAGGTGCAGCAGAATTCAGGGTAGCTGGAGAGATGATACTCCAGTGATGGCTTAGCTCCCGGGAAAAGGGGCTGCTGAGATTCCCCCCCACCCAAGCTGGGGATTCACTGCTCCCCTGGAGCCCATGGGTCCTTAAGCCGGTGAGCCCCGTGTCCCCGGAGCTGCTCAGGGGTTTGGTGCCAGGCACCGAGACCAGCACCCGCTGTCACCTCCCCGCATCCTGGGGCGCCCGCACCAGCTTATCTGCGTTACAACAAAGTTTCAGCCACTTGACTCAGGCTAACCTTGCCGCAAACAAATCTCCTCCCGAAACCTCCTTCACACCAGCTTCAGAACTATTTAATTTAACCCTCTGCCCTGCACCCAGTTTTGTGCTCCGCGTGCTCTTCAAAAGCGTTCACAAAAAGTGAGTCTGAGGGTGCCGAATTTATTTATTCTTTTATTTAAGAAGCCAGCACAGCCTCGCTGGGAACACCAGGCGCTCTGCCCACCTCTCCCGGAGCCAGAAAGACTCAAAGAGTTACTTGGAGGTACCGAGAGCTCCAAATACCGATCTCCACCTCTTCAGCCTCCTGAGAGGGGAGCAGCAGCAAAAGTAAGAAGTCGAGAAACGCACAAAGCTGGAAAAGCAACAGCAAACATCCCTCCCACTCGAGCAGAGCTCAGTCTCCAGCCCAGGAATCCACCTGGAGAACTAAAGTATCCCAAACGTTCCCGCAGCCAACAGCAGAGCCGAGAAAAAGGAGGGAGAGAAGGGGGGTGGGGGGGAAGCGCAACCCAAACAAACCCAAACCAATTACGTAAGTGGAGAAGGAAAGATGCAAAAGAGCAGTAGGCACCGAGGCTGGGTTCCGAAGGGGCAGGGCAGAGAAGAAGGGGGAGAAGCTCGTCTCCCCTGGGAGGCCCCCGGGAGGCTTTGCACTGCCCGGGGAGACGCCAAGGGGCGGGCGGGGAGTGGGAACCGGTCGGGTCCCCGAGACCCCCGGGACCCTCCTCTTTGGGGTAAGGCTTGGGGAGTACTTTTGCCTCAACCCCCCTCCCCGAGACGAGTCGCTCCACTGCTCCCGAGAGCGGCCCGAGCGGCTCCACTCACCTGGCCCCGCACCGGGGCGAACCGAGCCCAGAGGAACCGCTCTGGACCGAGCCACACCGAGAAGTACAGAATCGAGCCGAGGAGAACCGGACCGAGCTGGGATAAGCTCAGCAGCAACTTGCCGAGCTGCGCGGAGAAGGGTCCGGGTCCGGTACCGGGAGCGGACCGGAGAGAGCGGCGCGGTCCCGGCTGCCCGGCTAACAGGGCGGCTCGGAGCTCGGCAAAGTCCCGCTCAGGCTGGCCCCGTCCCGGCAGGAAATCCCTCCCCGGCCCGGCCTGATTGGAAAAGCCCGGCGGGTTGTGCGGGCTGGGCAGGGCCGGGGCCGCTGTCACTCACCGTGATGCGCCGGCAGATTTGGGCAGGGGCAGGGCTCGGGCAGCCGCCGCGCCGGCACCGCTCCCGCCTCGCTTCGCACCGAGGGGTGTCCCTGGGGCTCCCGGGCAGCGAAGTCGCTTGGGACGGGGTCCGGCTGGAGACCCAGCGCGGGCCGGGACCGGCTTCGGGGGGCGGGACCAACATGGTACTGGACCGGCCCCGTGCTCCGGGACCGGCCCCGGTGGGAGGTCCTTCACGCCCGAGCCGGGACCGGCCTCGGCAGGCGATCCCTAATCCTCGGCCCGGGTCCGACCCGGTGCTCAGGGACCCGCAGTGGTGGGAGGTCCCCCATCCTCAAATTGGGACCAGTTCCGGCGAGAGCTCCATCCTCATCCCAGGACTGACCTGGTGGTCCGGCACCAGCCCCTGGGGACCATCTTCAGCCCCAGCCCGACCCGATCAGCCCTTTGCCTCCTCCACCACCACTGACCCAGGCAGAGGGGCGGCACAAAGCTGCTGATGACACCCACGGGACCCAAGTCCACTGATCCCCCAGCCGTCCAAGCCCTGCACTAATTCTACTCTCACAAAACACTAAAACCACCCAAAAAATCACCCATTTCTGCCAGTCCTCAAGAGAAACACCAGAGCCAAATGCTCCCCTGAGCAGAGTTCTCTTAAAACAAGTGACTCCCTAATAAAGCTGGACAGCTTTTGCTGCATGATACCACTGGATTATCATCAACTAATCAGATTAAAACCACACGAAGGCTTGGAATTTATTCACTAAGTGCCCAGACCACTCCTCCCTCCCAAAGATCCAGCACCTCTTCGGACCAGACCCCGAGACATTTCACCAAGTGATGGTTTTGTGAGCAATCCCAATCGGGGGCGGGGGGGATCCTTGGCGAGGAGGAACCAACGTTTCAAGACACACCCTGTCTTTTCAGATCGGGAATAAAGAGATTATTATGCACATCTAATTATAAATGTCAACATTTTATGGCTGCTATGCCAAAGCACAAAGCTTTAAGTAGCCCTGCTAGGAAGGGCTGCAAAGTGAAAGGTCTTCTTGTTCCTCCTGTGAGTTTTGCCAGAGCTTGTAAAGTGCAGTGACATTTATGATAATCCCTTGAATTTATGTAGCACCTTTTGTCCTTTTAAGGCTCTTAATTGAGCTTTGGATCTCCCCTAGCACAGGCTACACTCACTTTGCAGAAGAGGAGCCCCGGCCCTGCTTTGTGCCCTGCGCTGTTTCAGGCAGAGGCAGGACTTTTCCACCCCGATGACCTCCATCAGCTCACCGTTACACCACAGCAAGGGCAGGCTGCACCAACATTCCCACCCAAAGGTTATGCTGCTTCAGATACACTCATGTGGTTTAATCTGGGTAGTTTAAGCCTTAATTTCTGGTGTCATGTGAGCCTTTTGAATGGAGGGTGCCACTGGAGGCTTTACCCCAGTTTACTAGAAGGTCACAATTTGTAGCGCAGCTTTTGAACATCAAACCACATCTTGGTGCTCCCCACTCCGCCCTGAAGCCCGACAGCCTTGCCTCGTGGCCCTCCCGCAGGCAGCAGCCCTCACTGCTATCACCTATCTCAGCTTTCTATCGACTCTCAGAGGCTGAACAGCTGGTGGGTGGTCGCAGCACAAAGACCACCAGCAATGTCCACCTTGCCGAGCTGACAGACCCACCGTGACATTTTGTCCCTTGTGGCCGCAGAGCAGGTGCTGAGAGCATCGATTGTGTTTCCACTGCAGAGAAACCCCTTTGACATTTTGGTCCTGCAAGATGTTTGCAGTCTGGAGCAGGGGGAGGGGGTAGGTGGGGGGAGCGGGTATCGGGCTGCAGACACCCTTGGGTGGCCGGCCCTGTCATCAGCGCCTGCAGAAAGATGCCCAGGGCAGCACCTATGCGTGTTCCCCACTTTGGGTGAGGGGAGCCCTCCCGACTCTGTCTGCTCGGGTCTGGCGGGGGCCCCTGCTCCTGCTCGCAGCTCTTCAGGTCGATGTTGCCATCTAGAGGCCCATGGTACAACGATCGTCTCCTTCCGAAGTACTGGGGTGGAGGTGTTTTTTTAGTTAACGCAACATTTCACACCAGCTCTTTTGGGTCAGGGGCTGAGGGGGAGGAGCAGCTGAGTTGCTCCTACAGGTGATGTGGTTTTGACTCAAAATGTCACTGCACAACACTTTGCCAGCTCTCTCAAGACCATGTCTTGGATGGCTGATTGATAGCCACAGCCCATCCTGGCTCCTCTTGCAGATCAGCAGCTGCGCAACTCTCTCCTCTCTGCTTCTAGATTATTTGGAGGATGGGGCAAGAATCTCAGACTGATGCCTTTGCTGAGAGGAAAGCAACCGACGGGCAGGAGCGATGCACACAGCAGCTCCACGGTGTGGGCTGCAGGTGAGGCCAGGAGAGACACGGCTTCAAGCTTGGAGAGTGCAAGGTTCCCACTCCAAAGCCTCACCCATGAAAGCCCAAAACTTGGAAAGTCACAGCCATCCCGTGCCCTCTGAGCAGGTAGGAGGTCTGCAAAGGTCCGTACCAGACATCCAAAACATTTGAGTTATGTTACAAACCAGCTGGATGAAGATAAACTTCTCTCAGCTGTGGCTCAGGCTCTCCTTTTGGCTGCTGTTTAAAAATCACAGGAACATGCCCATCTCGACCTGAGGACTTGCTGCTGCTGTCCCAAAGCTACCTCTGGCAGCCAGGCAAGGGGAGGCTGAGGCTTTCATGTGAGGCTAAGCAGCCAGGCAAGCAGAGGAAGATTCCCACAGGCAGACAGGGTTGCTTTTCCTGGATGTGTGTGCAGACACCACTGCCCAGATACTCCTATTTCAGGGTCAAAGCAGGGCTGGAGCCTGGTATTTGCCCACCCACGAGGGCAACACCAGCATGGGAGAGGCTGTGGGGCTCCACATTGGCACCACAGTATCTGTCCTGCAAGGGAGAAGTTGCAGATTGAGGATGAAGCAGGGTGAGGAAGAACCTCTGCTGCATGGAATGAGACCGTGGCAGAAAGCAGGTTATTGCTCAGGTTTAAAGCCACCCCAGGAGCCCTTCCTGCAGCTCCTGATGTTCATTCCCAGAGGTTCTGGCTCACTAAGGACCAAAAGACAATGGGTGCCCCACTGCTGGGCTTTGGTCCTGTCTGTAAGCAGCCCAGCAAGTCTCAATCTCATTCCCGGTGCTCAGCAGTCACATCCCATCCCGAGGGACCTTTTTCTGCACAGATATCTGTCCTCTCCCACGTTACATCCAGGAGAGGCATTTCCCACCTGGCTTAACAATTGACCTTGCTGGCTGCAATGTCAAGGGCAAAACTAGAAGAGAAGAGGAGATCCAGATACGAAAAGTGCTTATGTATGACTCCATCACTTCTTATAAACTCTGCTGGAAATAACTGCTGCTGGAAGAAGTCCAAGGAGAAAAATAAGGAGGTGTTGATCAAGAGGGAGATGCACTGCTCACAAGGAGGAGGAGGATGCTGTGCTCCTGGCCTCTGGCAGAGAAGTGTTTGCACTGCTTTGGCCTCAAACACCTCCAGCCCCCACACCACGTGCAGCACAGCTGCCGCTTGCAGTCTCTGGCCAGGCACCACTCTTAGGAGAGCTTCTATGTCAAGACACATCCCAGCCCCAGGACAGAATCTGGACACAGCTCAATGTGCAAGTTCCCTGTGAAGCTGTAGGATGAAACCCAGCAGTGACTACTGTTAGCAGAGCTGGTGGTACCGGCTAGTGGCAGATAGCAATATAAACCAAGAGTTGGCTCTCCCACTGGTAACAGGGCTTTGGAGGCCATCTAGGAAGCTCTGCTCAGCTACAGTCCTTTACAGCAAAGACATCACACACGTACACGTGACCTCAGCCCTCGGTTACATCATTTTGCTGGAGTTCAGCTCCAAGCTCCCTCAAAAAGCAGCTCCACAGCCTCAGCTCAAACACGTGCGAGCTAGGAGCTACAGCCTGCACCAGCCTCTGCCCTGGCATGGCAAACCCTGGGCACAATCCCTTCCCCTGCATCTGCCTGGGAGCTTGGGCAGGTGCTGGCATGGGGCTCTGGCAGGAGCAGCCATCTGTCCCACGTGCCAGACTCACCTCTCCAGGCACACGTGCACTGCTGCTTGCACTATCCGCCTGTCAACCTGCTTTCCTCCTCCTCCACCAGCCTCCCTGTGCTGCCAGTCACTCCTTTCTGCTCCTGTGCCTTTCTTTTCTCTCTGTCTCCCTTGCTCAGCCCCTCAACTCAGGAAATTAAGGATAATCCTCCCTTTTTTCGCTGCCGGATCCCCTGTTTAACATTCGCTGCGTGTGCCTGCACCGATTCAAAACGGGATTAGACTTTCTGTTGCTTTGATGTCACTTGGGCTTTGCACTTAAGGCAGAGGGGAAAACAGAAAATGTCTGTCAACAAACCTCTTTGGCTCTGCCCATTCACTTGCACCCGTCCTGGAAACGAAGGTCAGGCACATTTACCTGCAGAAACCAAGTCCCCTTCCAGGATCAACCTGGGGACGCTAGGCTGACCCACAGCCCCAGGACTGCAGCTGGGTGTTATGCTCTGGAAACACCCAGTTTCCACCCTGACTCCACTATCATCCAGCAGCGTGGAGGCTGAATGGATCCTGCCAGGGAGGGAGGTGTCATTAATCATTGGAAACCCACAACTTGTTGGCTGTCAGCGGATATTGCAACCTCCAGCTGCCGCGCGGCAGGGAGCATGTGGGCCACCGGCATCGCCTCAGTGGAGATGGGTTCTCAGGGCTCCCCACTGGGGATACCCACAGCAGCTCATTTCTAAGGGAGAAGCAGGTGCAGTGGGATGGCTGAGATGGAAAACCATACCCTACTCCCTGTGGTGTGACGCTTGTGCTACAGCACAGTCCAAGAATCAGGCGTTTCACTTTGCTTCCTCAGGTCTGAGCTTGTCCCTCTAGAGGACAAGAGCTTGAGGGAATTTTCACTGGCTAGTACCTCCAGCACCACTCTGAAGTTGATAAAGAGCATTTTTCTCATGCTATTTGCAACAGGCTTGCTTTGCCTTTGAGACACCACTCCTCGAGTTCATGATGTCCTAAGCAGCCCACCGCTCCAGTACAGAGCAGGATCTTGATATCCCATGGAGATGCACCTGGAACCATCCCAGCAGCTTCTAGAGGTTGTTTGGGAAAGTGGCTCCACGGATGAGTACAGTCCAGCCGTGGTCAAGATTCACTTCTCAGTCTGGTCCCAAGAGAGAGGCACAGCCAGCGCCTGCAGATCAGAAGCAAGGACACACCTAAGCTCTCCCTAGGATCTGGCAGCTGTAATCCCTCTGTCACCCATTTCACACCATTGAGATGCAGCCTCAGCTGGCACTGCCACCACGTCGTGGGCATACTCCAGGACTGCCCACGGACTGGGGGAGCACCTCGTCGGCCAGCACAGACTAATCCATTTTGCCTGGTCCATGCACACAGACTTGATTAATGCCTGCAATGAGCTCCATCCATCATCGGGGAGCAAAGGAGATTAACTGCGAGCGCCTGCCTCGCGCTGATCCCATTCTCCAGGCCTCCTGATTAACGGTGAGGCTGCCTTATCTGCCAGGCCAGGAAACACCAGGATCTGGGCTGACTGGGGATGAAGGGAAGCTGAGGGCACTCAGGCAGCAGGCAGGGTGCTGCCGGCCTGGCCATGGCTGGCTCTGCCACCAGGGCTGTGGCAACACCCCTCTGCTCCCCATGATGGAGCCCCGTTCCCCATTCCTGTTGCTCCCTGCCTCTCTGCACCCACTGCTCCCTCCTCCCAGCCCTTCCCTGTCGTGCTGGCAGGGATGGCTGGAGGCAGAGCAGCAGCTGGAGCACCTCTACATCCCTGCAGAAATGCAATACCAAACCCCAGAGTCTGGGGCTCCATTTCCCCTCGCTGGTCAGCAGCGAAGTTGTCGCTCCCCATCCATGGAGGGAATTTGGGTGAGCCAATTTGGAGGCCTGGAGTAACCCGGGCAAATCCCCTCCTGGGGCGATGGGGGAGGCTGCAGCTGACCAGCACTGCGGAGGGCGGCCGCTCGGCCAGGCTCTTCCCCGCGTGTGAAGTGGATGCAGGGAATTAGCAGTGCCATCTGGACAGGCTCCAGCTCCTGCCCCTGGCTCGCCACTGATGCTTCATTAACAGCTCCCTCCTTTCAGCTCCCGTCTCCTTGGCTTCTGCTGCAATCAGCTGGGCTGGAGTTTTGTTGTCTTGGTTTTTTTCCAAGTGGAAATTATTTCTCATTTCTTTTTAACAATCAGGATGCAGAGAAAGAGACAGGAGAGGAAGGAATTTCCAGGAGATGAAAGGGCAGGATTAAGGACACGGCTCTAGCTTTGTTATCCCTCTAGTGTGGCTAAGAAATTCCTTTCAGGAGAGGGCTTTAATTAACTGTGTTTTTCTGACAGGAAAGAAAACTGGACCTAGAGATAGATTTAGTTTCTTGGGGCTGCTGACAAGCCCAGCTGTGACCTCAGCAGCCCAGATTCACACACACACACATGCTCCTACACAAAACTTAGCACAGTACATTTCTATTGGCTTTACAAAGGCCTCGACTGTCACCCCAGTCCGGAAAATAAGGCACAGAGGGAAGAAATAAGCCAGGCAAGAACAAGGCTACCATGAACAAGGCTACCAGTGGGAAGAGGAGCCGAGTGCACTGAACCACAGGGCTCAAGATTTCGGAAGGGGCCTTCGTGAGAGGAATAACCCAGGGCAGGAGGCAGCAGAAAGATCTCCACTGCCTTCCAGACCAACAACCCTTCTCACACAGCAGGAAAAAGTCAGAGGGAGAGGAGAGAAAGTTTGCCCGGTGGCAAACTGGGACATTTAGAAACATGGCGCTGCTGTATCTGCATCCTCCGCTGCCGCAAAACCCTCCAGGAACTGAGCCAATCAAAAATACCATTTGGGGCTGATTTGTATCCAGATGAACTCTCTCCAAATATTTTAAGGCAACCAGCAAAACGACCAATTTCTGGCTTGTTTAACCCTTCCTCCTGAAACCTGCATCCAGCCTGAAAGAAGGCACCACCTCGGAAAACATCTTGTTCTGGGAGTCTGACCTGCAGAACTGGACGTGGGACTGGGTTTGCCCATCCCCAAGCACCACCCCAGTCACCTCCCTGTGCCCTGACTCTGCCCTGACCCGCTTACTCTTTCTGCAGCTGGACTTTCTGTGTAAATCTGGATACAGAAGGCCAAAAATCCATGCAGGTCTCCAGAGGAAGCCTCAGCCCCACCTTCCACAACCACAGTAACTCCTACCAGGGAAATATCTCACCTGGTTCCTCTGAGATTTGCCTTTCTTTGGAGCCCTGTTAAACCAGGAGCTCACACCAGCCCACGTCTTGCTCCTCTCCTGCCTTTCCGGCTAATGAACTCCCAGATGATAACAAATGCTGATTGCTGCTGCTGAAACGTCTGTCTCTGCCCTTAGCATTTCACAGCCCACGGGGCTAAGTGGTTTGCCAATTATTGTTTTCATAAGTGAGCATCATTTTACTTTTTCATTATCATTTTAAAAGGTTTCCACCTCTCCCAGTGCCCTCAGCCACTGCTTCCAACCCCAGCAGACGTCTCTGTACCCAGGGGCAGCACAAGGACACATCTGGCTGATCTGCTGGGGGGGGAAAAGAGAGGGAAGCAACATCTGGCTACTCCAGCAACCCAACTGTTGGAGCGAGCAGAGCTTTTCCTGGGGCCTGCAGATCCATGTCAGGAGGTTTTTCTGACCCCATGTTACTGCCACTGACAGCTCCCCCCCTTCTCAACACAAGATTTCAGTCTCCCTTGTGATTTAATTTCTTATTCATTTTACAGGCTTTGTGCTTCTCCAAGTCTTCTCCAACACCAGAATTCCCTGGGAGATGCTGTATCAAACACTCTCTTGGACTTCAGGTATACCTAACGTACTGCAGCTCAAAAATCAGCTACTGCTGCTTCCTTCCCTCCTGCCCCCTGCTCAGTAGCAGGACTGCAGTTTCTGGTTATAAAACACCACCTCTCTCTTTCTTTTTCTTTCTTTCTTTCTTTTTATTAGCTTTGCCATAAATCCTCATGCTTGGATTTGCAATTTCATGTGACAGCTCTTTCCAGGCACCGACTGGAGTTTATCTCTTCTCCTTGACTTGAACCTCTCAGGATTTTTTAGTTTTGCTTCATCTCAGATCTGTAATTTCCATTTCCAAGTTCAACATCATCATGCTCATTGAAAAGGGTGGCAGAGAGCTCATTCTGGGTTGAGCAGACATCTGTTCTTAGTCGTCAGCCCCCCTGCATCCCTTCTCCTCTGACTCCTCTTGAGCCCTGTGCACAGTTATCCACGAGCCACAGATCTGAGCCAAAAGTGTGGTGGTTTTTTTTTCCTTCCTCCCTGTTCAGGCTCAGGAGGAATTCAGGTTACAGCTGCCTCCTCCTCGTGCTAGTGCCTGTTCTTGTGAAAGGGAAATGCAACAACTAACACCCTGTGGCAGGATCTGCCTCCCTGGGGGCTCCTGGCTGTTTCTCTTCAACACCAAGAGCTGCCAGCAGCTTCTTATCTCCGACAACTGGATCTGCCCGTTTCATCCAGCGTGCATCCGCATCCCTGACCTCAGCACATGGAGCCCGCCAGCTTCTCAGCTCCCTTGTCACAGGGCAAGCCCTGCTTGGCCCCTGCTTGTTATTTTTGGCTGTGCTTTTGTCTCTGGGATCCTCTAACCTTTAGCAATAAAAACAAAACCACAAGGCTGCTGCCCTGGCCTTTGTTTCGCTGCAAGCAACTGGGATGGACAGAGGCTGAAGGCTACAACTGCAAATTAGCAGCGTGGGACTGGAATGAGCCAGGATTGACCACGCAGCTTGGCTCGGTCATTTCGAGGGCAGGAAGGCTGTGGGGGGAGAGGTGCTCCTCTGGTTTCAGATAAATTTCCATTTTGTGCTATTAAATTAGAAACCCAGTGTGGATAACAGGAGGGTTTGGGTGAGGGTTTAGCTGTGTTCCTGCAAAGCCCTGTGTGGCTACTGGGCAGCTGAGAAGGGGATTTACCCTGCTGCAGTCAGGAGAGACACATCTAGGAGAAAACACAGGCTGGCTCAAGTCTTGAGCCATGACTCCCTGGGCAATAACACCAGCTCAGGGCAGTATTGGCTCACATGGTAGCACTGATCTGAATCGAATCAGGCATCAAAACACAACAGCAACTTCTTTCCAGTCAGCCAGACCTAACATACAGCATGCGACCAGATCGATGACAGCAGTGCCTGAGTCACCATCCAGTTGCCTTGACAAAGCTACTCCTTCAAAGTTTTGGCCCTTCTGTGTGTGTTGGTTGGTTGTTTTGCTGCTTTGTTTTGTTTTAATCAAATGATTGCATTCAGCAGGCATCCCTCTGCGAGGATACAAACACTTGTGCTGGGATAATCATTACAGGAAGATGGATAAGACGCTGCCTGAGCCAGCGCTGCTGTGGAGAGAATTACTGTCAATTTTTGACCTCAAGCTCAGCATGTAGCTTTGGGGAAATTATTTAGCTTTACTACATGACATTTTCTTCCCCTGTAGGTGAGAAGCGACAGCAAAGACTCACTTTCCGGACTCAAGGAGGCAAAATGGATCAGCAGTTGGAAACTACCTTAAGCAATATTGCCTGAAAAGGTGTGAGACTGACACGCAGCTGCTGAACGGAGACAGCAGCATTCAAGTACTCAGCCAGCACAGAGAAATGATACACTATGTCTACCATCCTGAATGAAATCATCCCTATCTCTAAGTCCACCGTGAGGGTGAAACGTCAACCATTAGGCTGTTTGATCAACACAAACAGAGGCCAGGAGCTAAGCAAGGAAAACGCAGAGGCCCATTCTGCATGTCTGGAATTGTGAGTACGGGCAGCAGTGAGTTAGAGAGGAGGACTCGCAACTTGGCTCTTAGAGAAGCCTCCTCTCTCCAGAGTGCAAACCAGAGGAGTAGCTAGGTGCTAAATAAATATTTAGAGACCGAGAAAGTTTCCATTTAACGAGGAAGGATTTGGTGGAACGAGCTGGGGGAAATGGTTTCGGTAGCACAGTAACAGAAGCCGGCGCTGCGCTCTGCCCCGTGGGATGCTGTGGTTCTACTCGTGTTGCGTAAGACAGGATCTCCAGCTGGGACAGAGACAGGAAATAGAACTCATTATTGAAATGCAAGAGCCTTTCAGGGTTAAACCACTGCTAGACCAGCCAGATTCATTCCCTAGTCACAGAATTTGCCTGGCAGCAGCTTTGGAAGATTAGGATCTATCTCCATAACAGTGATGCTGCAGACAGGATAAGGGTAATGGTGATGTCAGGTTTGTAGGAAGAAGTAATTTATTTTCTTTTATGTTGAAGGGTTGAGCTTCATTTCCTCACCTTTATCTACATCAGTAGGCTGTCGAGATGGCAGTTCCCTGCTTAAATGTTAATTACTCTCTCTCTCTTTCAAGATGTTTTCGAGGGGCTAGTGCCTCGATCTTCCTTGTAATTACATAGAGTGGTTAGTACAACTCCTCGGCTATTTCCCCAGGTCCCTCTAGAGCTCATCCCTGCTTCGCTTTCCAGTGGATGAGCACTCACAGAGCTAGTCCTTCAGAGAGCTACTGTCTTCAAGTGCTTGGCCAGATAATGAGCTGATTACTGCGCCTGCTCCTTCCCATGATGGTGAGCTCTGTGTGTAGACAGGTTACATCACCAGCTGCTGTGGTTAATATTCTTCTCCTCTCTATGCCTTCAAACTGGGGAGCCAGGCTGCTTTTACCAAGTCCTCTTTAGGGCAAGAGCTTCTATACATTATTGACATACAGGTTGTTGGGTAGATTCAGGTTGGATGTTAGGAAGAAATTCTTCACCATGAGGGTGGTGAGACACTGGAACAGGGAGGGTGGTGGAAGCCTCATCCCTGGAGGTTTTTAAGGCCAGGCTGGATGTGGCTGTGAGCAGCCTGATCTAGTGTGTGGTGTCCCTGCCCACTGCAGGGGGGTTGGAAGTAGATGATCCTTGAGGTCCCTTCCAAACCTAACAGTTCTATGATTCTATGACATGACAGGAAGGGAGACTCCAGCCTTATCAAAATCTGACTATGAAAACCGTCACACAGCCAAGCTGGTGAGGTGAATCTCAAGCGCTGAGCACAGCTTTGTCCCTGCAGCTGTGACATGTGCACCAGGGCTGGAGCTGCTGTGGTTTATTGTGCCTCTACAGCCGAGCTGGGGGAATTACAGCTTCCTCAAACGCAAGGCTGTTTCTAAGTGAGCAGAAATGTTTGAGAGTGCCGATTAGAAATAACCCCGTGTTTTGGAAACTGCCAAATTTAAACGTCAGGTTCTTTCTCTGAAAGCCCTGAGATAGCTCTTTCCTCTCCAGGGAAAGTGAGTAAGAGGTGGTCTATGCAGGGTAAGTGGAGTAGTAGCTGCCCACCAGTTTCTCATGCAAACACTCATACTCTGCACTTGGAGTGCGTGTAGGCACTCCCTGCAGAGGACAGCATTATGCTCACAATAGCTCTTCTGCCTTAGCTCCATCATCCCAACACACAAACTATAGCTTGCCTTACAGTAGTAACTCCATATAGATGGATGCAAATGCTTGCCCAAGATGTGAAGGGAAAAAAGAAAATACAAAGTAACTGGGAAATATCACTTTGTCACAAACTGTGCAGGTTCAGGACTGTCTCACATACAGCAGAGAGCTGCCAGGGAAAAACCTCCTGGGCAAATCACTGACTGAGGCAACCCAGCAAAAATCTCATGGCATAGCAGACAAATCAGCCCCAGCCTGTCTTCAGCTCTGAAGAGCTACAATGCCTGGGTGAAGCAAGCTCCAGATTTCTGTCTGCTGCTGGTCCACTAGAGGACAACCTAATAATGATGAGCTCCTTTGGCTTCCACAGTAAAAGGCCCATAACTGCTGCCAAATCCAGCCTACAAGCCGTGCTGGGTTTGTTGGTGGTATATGTGCTGGGCCTTATTTTTTGATGGTACAGGTTAGTTATAGTCCTGGCTGATACAGGCTTCCAAAGCTCAAAAGAAAACAAACAAACAAGGCCCCTATGGTTGATGCCAGCCTTTGCAATTATAGAGAAAGAGACTGAAACAAGGCAGGTTTCCAGAAACACAGATGTGGTTTTCATAAAGCAAACTAAATCCTCCACACCAGGTTCTACCACAGAAAAAAAAAGCTGCCTGTTGCTGCTGCTTTCCTGCAGACTTCTGACATGATAGCATGCTTTTTGGTTTTCCTGGTACAGAAATTTTCTCAGAGGTAGAGAATGATCCTTTTGCCCTGGTAGCCTGTGGTTTATCAAACCGTGATGGGGGGGGGAACCCAACTCCCTTATAAACAGTGGTGGGAAGCACAAAAATATCTTCAGCTCAAAGCCACAGAAGAGAACAAGGCTGCAGCTCCGGCATGGCACAGAAAAAGGGCAAAGCAGTTTCTCAAAACCCAAAGGAGTTCTTGTCTAGTATTTTTAAGGCCAAAAAAAATTAGGACAAATAACATCTGAGCTAGCAACAGGGCTAGTTTCTGGAGCTAGGGAGGAAATGATCTGTGGCACAGCAGAAAATAGCAAAGAATTAATTACAAACGAAGTGTCTCAGATTGGAATGAGGGTTAGAGGGCTCAGAGTGTCAAAGCAGCAGAGATTTCAGTGGGCAATTTAGTACCTTGACATGCCTTAGACCCACTAGTGGGGCTGTGACTCAAGGGTGAAAAGCGCATGTGTCTCCTCAAGGGACTGAAATCCACGCTGAAGGCAGGAGATCAGAGCTGCTGTAAAAGGTGAAGTCTGATACTCCTACTGCCGATAGCAGGCTGGCTCTAACTGGGAGCACGCAGATCCTAGTCATCCCTTCAGGGGCGGCACTGGGAAACCATGTGAAGGGGCTCTGGGAGTCTGCCCCCTCCCGCTCCCCGCTGGCTGGAGGAGGGTAGCTGCCCCCGGCCCCGCTCCGCACCGGCGTTCCCTCCCACCCGACGGCGTGGAGGAATGGATGCTCTCGGACGACGTGGCTGACGGAGTCAGCTGCTCTTTGATGTCAGTACCTGCTCACGGCTCGGCGGGGCGAGAGTGGGCGAGCGGAGCGCAGCCGAGCTGCAGCCTCTGCTCCCCGGCTGCAGGAGGGCTCTGTCCCCCAGCCTCTACCCGGCCTCCATCCTCCCCAGCAGGGAAAGCCGAGTGGGGAGCCCCCGCCCCGTCGGCACCGCAGATCCACGAAGAGAACTTGCCCAACTTTCTCCCTTCCTAGCACCGGGAATCACTGCCATGGCCCCTGCCAACTCCTCCCGCAACTTCTCCGCGCCGGAGGCTCGGAACGGCACAGGTGAGCAGGGGCTGCGGGGTCGGAGAGCACCTCCCCGCCGGGACGTCCGCACCAGGGCCGGGGCGCGGGGACCTTCTCGGGGTACAGCCGCGGGCAAATGGCTCTTGAGCTGCCCTGCAGCCCTCAGCCCGGCTATATGCGTCCTCGGCCGGGGCCAACCGGTCCCCCATGAGGTGGGAGAGGCTGAGCATAGGGATCTGCCCCACCCTGTATCTCAACCCCGGGCTGCGGACCGGACCCGCTGCCTTCAGCACCCACTGGCGGACAGCGCCGAGCCCCAAGCCGCGCAGGTGGCACCGACCCCTCCCGGGTCCGCGGAGGGTCCCGGGCCCAGCGCTCCCTCCGGAGGAACAGCACCGAGATAAAGCCCGGCCACCGGCACCAGTGGGGTTGAAGCTATTCGCTGCTTCTTGGCCGTGAGACAGTAACAGCTCCAGCAGCCTGCTGGTCTGGGATGCAGAGAGGAGATGAACGAACCCAGCTAGGCAGGGAAGGGAACAAGGCACAGAGGAGATGGAGCTAGACAAGAAAGCTAAGTTCCTTATCAGTCTGTTTTCTCCATGCTTTCACAGTTCCCAAATCTTTTAGGGTCAAGCAGGCCAGTTTTTGGTGGTATGAGTTGGTGAAACTCTTCAAGAGAAGGTGCTTTATAAGTGGTCTTTGACCCCTTCTCCATCAGTATGTCCCTCATAAATTGCAAGTGTGCCTTAGGTGATTCCTTATTCTGCTGGGTTTGGCTAGGAGAGAGCTAACTTTTCCCTTCCCTCCCGCCATTCCTTTCTTAGTATCTCTACTCCTCCAGTTCTCTTTCCCCATCCCCAGTGAAGGAGGAGGGTGAGCGAGCAGCTGTGTGGTGTTTGGCTGTCTGGCATCAAGCCCTGACACTTGTGAAATGTAGTAAAGATGTATTTTCTTATGTATCTGGGCATGGCTGAACATAAAAATCACCTTAGAGGGGGTGGAAAAAAAAATTGACCAGTCTTCATTCAGTTCACATAGCACAGCTCCCTTTGGGACTCCTCAGAAGAGCAACAGGGCAGCCACAGACCTTCAAGCAAAGACAAATCATTGCCTGAAGTATTTCACCTTTTTTTTTTTTCCCCCCAGTAAACAAAGTACAGCCACTGGGATGTGCACAGAAGCAGTGCTGAAAATTCAGATTCAATGTTTTCTAAAGCCTCTTTCATCTCGAGATAAGAGGCAGCTTTTGAGCCTCTGATAGCCGTGCACCTCTGACTCCAGCCTATAATGCCCACACGAACTATAGCTTCACACCAGCTTCCAGCTAATCATGCTTGAAAGTCCTACTCATACAAACACCAACAGCAGGAGAGAAGCTGCAGCACTGCACAGGCTGTCTTTCACACAGTGCCTTTGGGCTTGCACACCTTCTGCTTTAAGGCCAGCTGAGCTCATTCCAAATGGTACAGGATCACCACAAGCACTCTATCAGTCCTACTGCAGCAAAAGAACATTTTGTCCCAATTTCCAGCCAACAAAGAAGCCTTGGTTTCACTCACATAATCCATTTCCACCACATTCATAACTAAGTTTGGGGCTAAAAGAGAGGAGAACAGAACTTATGTGCAGAGCAGCAGGACCACAGCCATCTTTTTCCAACTTCTAGTGTGCCACCTTCAAGCATGAAGTTAGTGTGAGATCCCTTGGGATGTTCAGGGATGCACAGGTTGGATGTTGAAGGGCAAGCATCAGGTCTCAAGAGGGTGCTGCTGACAGTTTATCTGCCAAAAGCTACATAACATGGAGCATTTCCTGGCAGTAGTGAGCACCCAGAAGGAAGAGGGATCATTTAAACTCTCATGATAAAAGCCTGGACCATTTTTTGGTCTTATTAAGCAAGCTCAGCTTCCACACTGAGGCCCTGCCAGTTCTCCTGTGCCTCAGCAGCTCTGCTAGATTCTGATCTTGGTCTTGCTTACACCTAACTTGGCTGCTTCCTTGTGCCAGAAAGACTGAAGCAGTGGCAGCTCATCATTTCCCACTACTCACAGCACCATGTTCCATACAGTTGGTATGGCAAACCCTTCCTCAGTACAGACCAAGCCAGCAGTGTAACTCCAGCTTTCCTGCCAATTCAGCCAAGCTTCTCTGTCAAAGTAACTCTGTACTCAGGAATTCTAGAGCTCCAAGTAAGCAGATACCACTTTGGCAAACTGACAATTCTTTGGCAGGACCAACACCTTATGAGTATCTTTATTTCACTTAAAACCATTTTCCAGATTTCCCTAGGTTCTGATGGAGGAGAGTTCCCATCTACAGGCATGGGCTGCTAAGGAGGTGGAATAGGACAGTGCCTGAACACATTTCCAGTCAGCACCACATTGAGTCATCTGCAATTCAATGGAACACACACACAGCCTAGGCTTCAGGGCTATCATGAGTGCCTTTGTAACAGTCACACAGATAACTCACACAAAGCCTTCTCCTAGAGGGAAAAAATCCCCAACCACCAGGTCCTATAGGAGAGAAGTAATGAGATTTGCCTCAGCTGAGAAGGGTACTTTCAGTCTCCACCACACAAGGCACATGGCAGTCTTGCAGAACAGAGAGCACCACAATCAGTGCCTTTGACATCATCTCCTGTGCCCAAGAGCAGAAATCCCTGTTGGCTGGCACTGAGGGCTTGTGGCTTCAAAATGTGACTTTAAAGCTGGGTTAGGGACAAGGCAAAATGTGAATCTGATTATGTTTGGACCTCCCACCCCAGAGAGCAACAGTTAAGCAACAGTGCTGGTGAGTGTTATCAAGCAAGATCCAAAACCTACATCCAAAACCCAGAGGCAGCTGGGTTTAAGACATACTTTTTTCCCATGTAGAATGAGGGCATTCCCTGCTGAAGCCCACTTTGAAACCTAATCCCAAACCTCTCTCTGCCCACACACCTGGCTTTCCTTCTAGAGAAGAAACCAGAAGGAGGGAGAAGGGGAGGGAAGGAAACTGGAAAAGAGTGTGTGCTCCAGCCTACCCCTGACAGAGCTGGGACATGGCTAGGGTACAGTCCCAGATCTCCCACAACAGGTAAGAGTTAGTTGTCTGCCTGCATGGCCAAGGAACTCAGTCTCATACTGTACAAGAGACCAGCTGAAGCTTTCTGACAGCAGCTTGAGCATTGACTGCATCTAGCATTTGGCACCCATGTAGAGGCTTTCATTCTCTGATGTGCAGAGCACCAGCTGTCTCACCCAGTCCCTTCAATGGCTGGACACCCAGCCCACCACCACCCTGGAAGAAAAGTTACTACCAACCCTGTCAGTCACTGGTGAGTACAGCCTGATGTTAGTCCTCAAAAAGAGAGCTGGAGAGTTTCAGGGCAGGAGAACTACACCAGGAGAGCTGATGCCTGCACATGGCCAGATTTGGGTAGTGTCCTGCATGTACTGAGTGGCAGAGAGATGTCAAATCCCCAGCTAAGCCTCTCCAAGTACTGAAGAGGGTCTTAAACATCATCCCAGGCTACATCTTTAAGGGGGATCCAGCTGCAGGACAGGGCAAGCACACAGAGATGTAAAGAAGTTGTCTTTGTGTTGCATTCATTGCTTTGGTTTGTTTCAGCAGTAGCAGAGAAGCCAGCACCCTACACCAACGTGATCATGCCCAGTCTCTTCAGCATCATCTGTTTCCTGGGCATTGTGGGGAACCTCATTGTCATTTACACTATTGTCAAGAAGAAGAAGCTGAGATGCAAACACACTGTGCCTGATATTTTCATCTTCAACCTCTCCATTGTGGACCTCCTCTTCCTCTTGGGCATGCCCTTCCTCATCCACCAGCTCCTAGGCAATGGCTCGTGGTACTTTGGAGCCCCTCTGTGCACCATCATCACTGCCCTGGACACAAACAGCCAGATCACCAGCACCAACATCCTGACTGTGATGACACTGGACCGGTACCTGGCAACTGTCTACCCTCTCAAGTCTACCTACGTGCGGACCCCATGCGTGGCAGCTCTGGTGATCTGCTTGGTGTGGCTCCTCTCCTTCCTGACCATCATTCCTGTGTGGATGTATGCAGGCCTCATGCCTCTGGAGGACGGCACTGTCCGCTGTGCTCTCTTGCTTCCCAACCCAGAGACTGATATCTACTGGTTCACCCTCTACCAGTTCATGCTGGCATTTGCTGTGCCACTGATTGTGATCTGTGTGGTCTACTTCAAGATTCTGCAGCACATGGCCACCACTGTGGTCCCACTGCCCCAGAGGAGCCTCCAGGTCCGTACAAAGAAAGTCACCCGCATGGCAGTTGCCATCTGCTCTGCCTTTTTCATTTGCTGGGCTCCCTTCTACATCCTCCAGCTGGTCCACCTTGGCATTGACACACCATCCATGGCCTTCTTCTATGCCTACAACTTTGCCATTAGCTTGGGCTATGCCAACAGTTGCCTCAACCCCTTCCTCTACATTGCCCTCAGCGAGACCTTCAAGCGCCAGTTCTTAGTGGCCATCCGCCCTGCCAAAGAGCCGGGTCGCAACAGCAGCTCTGCCAACAACAACAGCATGACAGAGGCCAGTGTGTGTCTGAAACTGGCACCAGAGTCCACTCAGCAGACTCAGTTTCTAGAGGACTTTTCCCCACGTTCACTGCCTGTGACGGTGGCTGTTCACTAGGGCACTCTGAAGGGATCACAGCAGAAAGCCTTCAGATCTGCAAGTTGCTGGAGAAGCAGCCACTTCAGGCCATTCTTGGTGAAGCCTATGAGCTACCAGCTTCCACCTCCAAGAGTCCAGGTGCTCCCTTCTTCATTGCAGGACTCTGCTCCTACACTGCCCTTAGCCAAGGGGATGCTGTGGACTGCTGCTTCTTTCCACTGCTGCACAGCAGAACTCTGTCGCACAACATAACTGAGTCCCCGCAGAGGGTGAATGGAAAACAGAGAAAGGACCAGAAAGAGGATTTCAGTGGAGAATGTCCACACTGGAAGAGTAAAACTTCTACCAACATCATTGGCCAATGGTTGCTCACCTGCTGGTGTGACCAAGGTTCCTAAGCAGTGAACCTGCTAAGTGAGTATAGAGCTGCTCGGTTCAAAACCTGAACCTTTGAAACACGCTCTCATAGGGCAGGTCACTGACCTGCAAGCTTGGGGGGTGCTGTGCTCATGTTCTAGAAGCAAACAGCAGAGAAACCTTCAGGCCAGAAATCTCTGTCACTTGGCCTTTTGGTCCAGCCCTGCCTGCCTTCAGAGGGCTGGGTTGTTCGGCAGCCAAGACATCCTCAAGAACTGGCTAAAATTTTCATGCTAACCCTAAAGATTTCGAGCAAAATCAGGCAGATAACAACTTGCACTGCTTCAAGGGACTGCAAACAATTCTCAAAACCCCTGCTGCTGACGCCAGCTCTGTGGCTTTTCATGCCAACCAGCAGCTTTTCCCACTGCTGGTTCCTCAGGCTGCTCTTGTGCCTCGCAGCCTGCACGGCCCCTGGGGGAGCCCCAGGCAGAGGGGTTTTAGACACGACTGAAAAAACACATTGTGCAGAGATCCGTGGAGTGAGGAGCTGTAAAAAAGGCAGTCCAGAGGGAGCAGAGTTGCTTATGCAGCTTCCTCTAAACAACAAATGCTTTACAGGGTGAAGAGAGGGAAAATTAAATGTCTGCGGTTTGCATACGCAGCTTTAACAGTCGGAGGTTAGGAAAGAGCTTTGCTGACGACAAAGATGAGGGAACAGACAGCACAGACCAGCTAAACGTGGGGATTACACTGCCTGCCTGCTCTGGGCTCCCAGGGGACCGTGCAGGCTTTGTTCCCACTTTGTCAAACACGGAGGAAGTGGTTACTGTAGATGAATTATATATAAAGATGAATTAAAAGCATCAAACAGCACACAAAGATTGGTTGCCACCTTTATGGTTTCATGCCAGCAGCCACTGACAATATACACAGAACAGGAATTCAGCCTTGCACAGCCAGCCTGTGCCATCTCACAGCATGGTCTAAGCCACATGTAGGCTGAGAGGTGCATCAAACATCCCCACACACACCCTCAGAGGTGTTTTCAAGTACAGACCCTGTAGAGACCATACAGCCCTTCACTCACCTCTGGCAATCAAAGCAGGCTACTGTGCAACACCAGCACTTTAGCTATCAGGTGCAGCATGTTGCTTCTCAGCTCACTGAACAAACCTCTATACAGGGTCTCTCTGTACCTTCATCCCAGGCTCTGTCATCCTGCACCCGCTGCAGCAGCACATCCACATCGCGGCTGCACTGCACCAGCCAGCTTTTGGCCTCAGCCCCCCCCTAGGCACTAAGGTCAGACAGACACATATGGAGCTTTCAACATTTATGACTTTAAAATCCTTGCTCCATTTTAACCACCAGGAATTCTCACCTGCTGGTATTCATGCAGCTGCCTTGCTCCTTGGTCAGTACTCTCCCTGAAGGGGGTGAGACTGAAGGTCGAGGGTATGCTGTGCCAAGCCAGACTTCCCTCAGGACAAGAGAAGTTATTGTGTTACCTTTCTGCCATAAGGAAGTAAAGGGGAGGACTGACACTTCTCCAGGAAAGAAGGTGGCAATGGTTGGGTGGGGATTTTTACTCCTTTAATACCAGCAATAAGGAAATATGGGGGAGGTGAAAACATCTGAGTTGTCAGGGCTCCCAGAGCAGAGCACGACTGAAGATAATGTCTTGCTTAGACAGTAAAGGTGTTTATGGCTGGGTGACTCTCTTACCCTCCAAATCCAGTCAAGTCAGTCTGACCCAGGGTGGCAAAGCCACATGCTAAAAACCATGGGGCCACTGTAAGTCAACCAAGAAGGGAGACCAGCACCAGCTGGTTTAATACTTGGAAAGGTCTCTGTGAAAATTTCCAGCTCTCATCACATGGAAGTTGAGGCACAGTACCCTTCCCAGGCTAAAGTCCTTTCAGATCTCATCTGTGTGATGTGGAAAGCCATGCTGGAGAGACCTGATCCCAACAGCAAGGCAAAGCCTTCCCATTTAGCCAGTGTCCCAGCAGAAGCATCTGCCCCTTCCCACCACCCCGCAAGGGCCCATGGTTTCCATTCACTCATGTGCCTCCTGCCTGTCCCTAAAGCGTATCCTAGTCCAGATGTCTAAATACTAGCTGTGGAGTCTCTCCCTTTCTGTGTACATCCATGAGAGCTGTGGCAAATATGCCTCAGGAAGACATGATATGAATACTGGTGGATGCACTGTGAGGCTGGGAAGAGAGGGACAAAGGAAGATACAAAACAGACCAGCAAAGAACACAGGCAGAACACAGCTTTTTGCCATCTTCCCTAAATCCCCACAGAGCGCAGGGCAAGATGAATAAAAGCCTCTGTTCAACACAAACCTCTTGATCAAAGGCCTTCAGAGGTGTCCCCTTACCTAAGATAAGGACTCCCAGGAGCTAAACACTTTGTGTACCTTGGTCTCACCTACTTCACACATCCGACCCCTTTTCCCGCCTCTTTTCCAGACCTGGCTTAGGTTGGAGAAGCTGCTGATCTGATTTGTGTTCAGCTTTAGCTCTTTGTCTCTTCCCTCAGCATTTATTATGTGATACCCCATCTGGGTGCCTCAGTCTCTGATGGCAGAGGCTGAATCAAAGTCATGGCTAAGTAGGAAAAGGACACAGCTACTCGTACAGAGACAGGCAGCTGAAGTGCTGCGAGCTCTGTCTGAAAGGGGTGGCGAGAAGGGCAGGGAGATAACGCAGAGTGCTTCCCTGAAGTCCTGCCTGCCAGGCACAGCCCATTGTCTCTCTCGTTTGAGAGAAGCTAAAGGAAGTCTGCTGAAGAACCGGGGGGAAAACCACCCCTAAGTCCAAAGGGTGATAGAAAGAACCTATCCAATCTGGTCGTGCAGATCAACAGGCAGCTCTGCAGGATGAGGCACACTTCCTCGGCTCTTTTTGCCAGCGCTTTTCCTGTCTGTTCCCGAGCTGCCTTGTCAGACAGCAGGGAGACAGATGGGTTCACTTTCCACCCCCTTCCCTTCTCTTCCTTGTCCTCAGAGGTGTGACTGAAGACACATGTCACATCTCTGCTCTTGGTAAGTTCCCACAAGGTGTGGATGGTCCAGTTAATACTGCTCCTATTGTCCCAGCTAGTGACAGAGCCCTCCCTGGCTGGTCACAGCAGGGTTCAGTCTCCGGTTCATGCTTCTCAAGTACTTTATTACTATTCACATCCTTGCGTCTACACTAGGCAGTAAAATATCCTCCTGCCCTCCCCACAGTCCCCACTCTGCCAAGCCAGCCCTAAGGACAATGCAAAGCAGGGATCCCCAAAGCCCTGCTAGGCAGCAAGCTGGTGACATCCTTCCCCAGGCACTCTTCACCTGAGGTTTCTGCCACAGCTACATCTGCCCAGGAGCAGACTGCAGTGGGGATGGAGAGCAAGAACAATGCTGGTGGCTGTTGTGTGGGGAGGAGAAAAAGGTGGGGTGACTCACTGGCCCCTGGGACACAGACACAACCTGACTAATCCTGTTTCATCAGTCGTCCTGGGCTGCTAATTGGATGCATTTCATTCAGGAGACTCGCTGGTGGGAGAGGAACCGTGCAGCAGGTACAGATGTGTCCGCAGCCCACTCGCTTCGCATTAGTCCTGCCAGATGCAGGGACCACACAGCAATGCCCTTTCTTGCTTGCCTTCCATTAGCAAAGCCAACACCACTAAACCCCTACAGCCCCCTGCAGCCTTCCCACCTACTCCATCCCTGCTGTGGGGATGGAGATGGGTAGCACTCAGCAACAATAGAGAAGTAAAGGGTAGGGGGTTGTCTAATCTAAAGCCCCCCATTTCCCACTGGAGGGCTCTTTCAGCAGATGGGTGCCCTTCAGTGCCTCCAGGCAACAGCAGATGTGCTTTGAAGCTGTATTTACAGGGCAGCATTGGAACAAAGAACTGCCTGCACTGGAAGGAAAAGCTTTAAGAGGTGTAGACACCAATTGCAGGAGGGTACAAGAGATGATACCTGCTCTTAAAGCCTGTGTGCCCTACCCATAATGCATTTGGGAAACCTGCAATCATACAACACCCAATAGCTATTCCTCTCACACCATGTTTCTACCAGGACAGTTGTGCTGGCTATGGAAATCATCACTCCTGATCTTCCTGTCTGGCTCATGGGAGAGCAGCAGACTTCTGAAGGCTAGAGCTGGGCTCCAACCACTGCAAAGGTACACTTCAGACTAGGCTTCCTTCAGTATGAGACATGATGGTGCACAGAGTGATGCCTTCATCAGCACTTAGGGACGTGCTGAGGACAAGCATGTTAGAAAAGGGTCCAGGATTGTCAGCTCAGTACCTTCCATCATTCCTAAATGCTGCAGCCTGATGCTGGAGCAATGTCAGTGCTCCTAGAGTCAAGGCCTAGAAGGATTCTTCCTCCAAAGCAAATGCAGACTGCATCAGCATTGCTCTCCTCAAGAGCAACCTCTGAACAACACAAACACCACTCAAGGGCTCAAGGCCCTGTCCCACAGATCCATATAAAGTTCATCCCCTGGAAATCAGAGCCAAGTTCTGCTGCCCAGCTCATCAGGGTAAGTCTGAGTTTACACCACAGCAGTTGGTGGTGTAAGAGGGAGCAGACTCTGCCCCAGGCACTGAGCACATCGTCGTTCGGCACTGCATGAGAACAGGAGATGTGGAGAGTCTGGCTCCACAGAAACACCTTTGAGGCAGCAAAATCTCCAAGCTCCAGCTAAACAGTGACACACATAGGTTTTGGTTTAAGCTTTAAACTTTATTTCATTTTAAACCAAGCTAACAGATGAGTCAGCCCTTCCCTTTAACCTATGCTTCTTCCATCCCCTGCAGGCTTCCCCCCCGCAGGGTGGGCAGGCTGATGGCATTGTAATTATTCTGGTGTTTGGTAATTATTAAATTGCCTTTGCTAAGGCTGAAGGAGCTCTTATGATTATCTTTCTACACATGATGCTGCTGGAAGTACAGCAGCCTGGCAACAACAGGCTCCACCAGACACTTCAGAGGAGAAAAAGCTCTCCTCAGGTAGGCATAGCAAGAAGACTTCTGCCTCATCCAGGAGCAGTTCTGCTTCTCACACCCACATCCCACTGCAGGCTCAGGGATGCAGTCAGCTACC
The DNA here is from genome assembly GCF_014839835.1 of Dryobates pubescens. Classification (NCBI taxonomy): domain Eukaryota; kingdom Metazoa; phylum Chordata; class Aves; order Piciformes; family Picidae; genus Dryobates; species Dryobates pubescens. The sequence goes on along the minus strand of NC_071631.1, from coordinate 17,491,967 downwards.
TTTGTGTCCCATGGAACACAACCAAGAAAGCCAAACGCTGATATTTTGGCATGGAGCACTCAGGAGGGATAAACATGGTGGTGGAAATGGTCAACAAAGTTAGCACTGGTGAAAGCTTCTTAAAACTTTTCCTCCTTATTCCATGAGGAGCTTGGTTCTTGGAGGTGCATCTTTCTCCATCAGCAAGGTCCCTCCCACTGGGAAATGGAATAGGTTTTGAAAGGAACAGACTGTTTTTGTCAGAACAAGCTGTCCTCTTTCCTGCCTGCTCATAAATGAAGACTTAGTATTTCCACTGGCACAAAGCATTTAAACAATCTGATTCTCCCCTGGTTTTTTTTTTCAGAGGCTAAGTCATTATAACCTCCTCGACCATAATCCCCACATTGGGCTTCCAACTGCCCTGGCAATGTGAATGTGTTGTATTTTCAATGGAGGAAACCACTTCAGAAGGGGGGGGAAAAAGGGTAAAACTTCACTTCTCAGAGTGAGAACAAACTGCCTGTCCTTTGCTGTTATTCAAGCCCAGATGCCTTTCCCCAGTCAACCTCTGCCACCGAAGAAAGCAAATCGACGTTTGCTCCTGGGCTGAGACTCCTTGTGCCAAGCCACAGCCCCCAGCCAGCACTGACACAATCTGTAGGTTTAAGAACACAAACACAGGCAGCTCAATGAGGAGGGACCCATTTTGCTGCAATTGATATTCAGTCTCTCTCCAGCATGGGAAAGATCAATTGTTTGGTGTGAAATAAATTACACCTCTTTCTTGGGGGGAATTTTAATGAGACCTCCCTCCTCTTCTACTGACATTCTCAGGCTCAGGGTAAAAGACACGCACACACAAAAAGGAAACCAACATTCCAGCATCTCCCCATCAACCCTGCATCATAATGGCTCAATCAGGGTAATTAGGATGTCTCCTGCCAGCTCAGGGAAGCTTTACCCAGCGAACCCAGCTCAATGTTCATTGTAGTACCACAGTGGAGCTAATTACTCCTGGGTTTAGAGGGAAGAGGAACAGCCCAGCTCCGTAGAATAGAATGGAATAAACCAGATTGGAAAAGACCTTGGAGATCATTGTGTCCAACCCATGATCCAACACCATCTAACCAACTAAACCATGGCACCAAGCACCCCATCCAGTCTCTTCCTAAACACCTCCAGTGATGGTGACTCCACCACCTCCCCGGGCAGCACATTCCAATGGCCAATCACTCTCTCTATGAAGAATTTCTTCCTAACACCCAGGCTGAACCTCCCCTGGTGCAGCTTGAGACTGTGTCTTCTTGTTCTGGTGCTGGTTGCTTGGGAGAAGAGACCAAGCCCCACCTGGCTACCACCTCCCTTCAGGGAGTTGTAGACAGCAAGAAGGTCTCCCCCTGAGCCTCCTCTGCTCCAGGCTAAGCAACCCCAGCTCCCTCAGCCTCTCCTCACAGGGCTGTGCTCCAAACCCCTCCCCAGCTTTGTTGCCCTTCTCTGGACACCTTCCAGCAACTCAGCATCTTTCCTAAACTGAGGGGCCCAGAACTGGACACAGGACTCAAGGTGTGGCCTAACCAGTGCAGTGTGCAGGGGCAGAATGACCTCCCTGCTCCTGAGAAAAGGGTTGTGCTGAGAGCAGGCAGGTTTTAGCTTTATCTCCGGTCCTGCCAAATGTCCTGGTGTGTGGAATGCCACAGGATGGGAGAAGAGGCTGGTCTGAGTAGCTGGTTCTTAGAACCACCAGCATGAAGAGCAGCTGACCATGTTCAACTGCTGTTCACGTGGAAGCCTGCTCCACTTGGGCAGCTGCATGAGGTGGCACAGGTGGCAGCTGAAACCCAGGGCCCAGAACCACCCTGGGGAAAGGTGAGGAGCAGGCAGAATCATGACCTGCCCATCCTCAGCACTCAGATGCCAGCTGCAGGTAGAAGAGGAAGGAGCATTTCATGCCCTGCTGCCAGTGCTAGGTGAGGTTCCAGAGACAGCAGCTTGCCCTGAGCCTGAGCAATGTGCAGAGGGAGCAGTGCAGGCATGGGTGCATGGCCAGCAACCCAGGCACTCAGCAGCTGTCCTGAGAACATTGTGCTGCCAGCAGGTATTCAAGCAGCCCATGGCTGACTCTTGCCTTGTTACTTATCCACCTATCACTATATTGAGTTTAATACAGATGGCCAATTTCTTCCAGTTCTAGTCTGGGCCTGGGAGCAGACTTGGGAGCAGAGGGGAGGAGACTGTCATAAGACTCTCATGGTGCAGCCACAATTCAGGCTGGCAGACCCTATGGAGCCCCTCTGCCATCAGGTTATGGAGCCCCAGTAGGGAGCCCATCACTCAGAGAGGTGCTCTGGGAGCATCTGTAGCCCACTTCTCAGCAACCCTAACACATCAACTGCTCAAAGCCCACAGCGCCACACCAGCAGCCTGAATTATCATCTTTCCTGTCCATGTGGCACCATGCTCAAGCTCAGGCTTGCTAGCAATGGATTGGAGCTCCACTGCTGATATCCTATTTTCTCACCTCCAAATTTGGCTAAAGCACAGAGCTGAAGTGTTGGTGTGCAGATAAGAGATGAGGAGGACACAACTGTGGTCTCCACCAAGGCTGCACTGAGTTGTCCACACAGCTGCACATTGAGATTTGGCCCACTTTACATCAGTGTCTGCTTATTCCTTTACAACAGTTTCCAGACTGGCCTACAGATAGACTCAGTCCCTTGGTTTTGTGGCTGCCAGTCCTTTTCATAGAATCATAGCATCACCCAGGTCAGAAAGGACCTCCAAAGGTCACCTAGTCCAACCAACCTGCAATAAACAGGGACACCCTCAACCAGATCAGGTCACCCAGAGCCCTATCAAGCCTCACCTTGAAGCCTCACCTTCACCTCCCCAGGGATGGGACCTCAACCACCTGAGCAACCTGTTCCAGTGCTCAACCACCCTCATTGTAAAGAACTTTTCCCTAACATCCATTCTAAATCTTTTCCATCTTGCTGCCTTAGCTTCCTGAAGCCTAGAGAAGTTTTGTGAGCAGCACTAATTCCCAAATCACATTCCCAAAACTTCATGAGTTATTATCTGTGCTTGGAGAAGGAAGGCTGGAGAATCAGTGGGGGTGGGGTATAAACCATGATCTAAATGCAAAGCTCTGACATTGCTGAGGAGGAGCAGACACAGGGCAGCTGTGGACCAGACACCAAGAGCTCAGCTGGATGTCCATATCCTGTCTCTTTTCTGCACACCCATAGTCTAACTCGCCCCTAGTTAACCATGGAGCCTGCCTTGAGCAGCCAAGCATGACTAGTGACCAAACTGACCTTCCAAAGGGCTGTGAGCACCCAGCCTCAGCACCCATGCTCAGACAGCTACTCAATCCCTTCCAAAACAGGACAGCTCCCTGCACATCACACAGACATGCAAGAGGTTAACACTCATTGGGCAATTGCAGGCACTCAACAGCCTGTGATCACACATGGAACAGGCACAGGCAGCCTCAGACCCTCTTTACTGCTAAGCCATGGAAGGAAATCCAGAGTCTGCTCTCACACCGCTGCCTCCATTGAAATTAATGACATGGGATTAGAGAAAAGCCAAGAAAAACAAGGTCTGAGTCATGCCAAAAGCTTCTTCCGTGCTGCACAAGAGTGGGGTTTGACATCTTGGGGCTCTGATTTCACCACCAAACTGCCAAGAAGAAAAGCTGACACACTGCTGTCTGCTAGCTCCTTGGGTCTAATAATTTCAAACTGGAACAGGCTGCCCAGAGGGGTTGTGGAGTTTCCCTCCCTGGAGGTATTCAAAACCCACCTGGAAGCGTTCCTGTGTGACCTGCTCAAGGTGCTCTGGCAGGGGGGTTGGGCTGGATGATCTTTCAAGGTCCCTTCCAACTCCTAACATTCTGTGAAATGCTTTATGAGTATGAATGACCCAAAGCTCAGACGATGGCTGTAGACAGGAGAACACTGATGACCATTCTATCCTTGGAAAATATAGGCTGTCACCTCAGATAAAAATCTCCAGTACTGCTGAGAAAAGCAGCTGCTTATCTTGACTATCCTTTAGCACAGGGAAGGAAGCTAGAAAAAGTGTAGTGGGTGACTGAAGAAAAGACAAAAGCCACCAGAAACACTTGTCTGCAGCGTTACAAGTGACAGATCAAAGCTCCAGCTCTGACAAGCCTGCCAGCAGCAGGGATCAGGCAGATCAGCTCAGGTGTCTTCTACTAGAGCCAGGACACAACCTCCGTTTCTTTAGTCTCCCCAGGTCACCTCATTGTATTAATTCTTTAAAATGTGCTCATTCCAATAGCTGCAAAGATACCAGAAACATCTCCCACGGGCTGGGAGAGATGACCCAGCAGTGAAAGTGTTGCTTCAGAGGAGTATGAGGTTGGCTGAGTGACATGCAGCCAACGTACAGCATTACTAGCAGGGGAAAAAAGCTTCTGCAACCAGCAACAAGCTGCAGTACATCAGCTCTGTCAGGAGTGCTATTCAGGAGTGTTTAATCTCTTCTTTAAAGAGGAATCATCAATACTAATGAACTGCCAATCTGACAGCTCAGTGCAGAAGCTCAGATTTTAAGTCCTGTATGTGGTAAAGGGACAACAGTGCAGGAGCACTGGGTAGGAATTCTTCATAGAAACATTTTGGTTGGAAAAGACTTCTAAGATCAAGTCCAGCCATGATCTAACTTCAAGTCTGGTGCTAAATCATATCCCTCAGCACCACATCTCAGCATCTCCTCAACACCTCCAGGGATGGGGTTCAACCATCTCCAGAACTTGGGTGACTGAACTGAGCAAAGACTCATTGTTTTGTTCCTGGGCTTTGGAGACGTCTCTATCCTCACATATATCCACCTGAAAGCAGCTGTCAGGCTTTGCTGGGCTGAGCCTGAGACCTTCCCAGCAGGCTGATGGGATCTGCATCTGAGAAGGGCAGCAGCATTCTGTAAGCATCCAGCCCAGGCACTGCCCCCAGGGCTGGCACACGCCAGGCTGCGCCTCCAGATGCACACAGGTTTGTTTCCATAACCACCTCCCAGGGTCTAACAGGGACAATTTTTCAGCAAACCCCTTTCTCTCAGAGTTTTGTTATTGATGTTACTATGGTTCCCATCCTCATCTCAGGCTTTAAAAGTAAAGAGCACAGCTGGGTGCAGATTGAGGGAATTTTCCAGTTGCCAACTCATGGTGCCACGGCACAGCAGCTCAGGTACAAAAGTGCCTTGTTTGTATTGATCACACTTGTGTGGAGGAACAAGTCCTCACTGTGCTAACACAGCCCTAGCATCAGCACTGCTTGAAGCACAGTTAGTCCACAGACCCTTAAGCTAAAAGGTGAAAGAATTTCAGCTCACTGACTTGCCCAAATTTTCTCCTTTTAATAGAATCATAGTGGCAGGGGTTGGAAGGGACCTCTGGAGATCATTTTATCCAAGCCCCCTGCTGATACAGGTTTGCCTAGATCAAGTGTCACAGTAACACATCCAAGGGGTTTTGAAAGCCTCCAGAGGAGGAAATTCCATAATCTCTCTGGGGAACCTGTTCCAGTGCTCTGGTACCCTCACAGTCAAGAAGTTTTTCCTTAAACTTAAAGTGAAACCTCCTGTGTTCTAGTTTGTACACATTGCCCCTTGTGCTATCACTGGCCACCACTGAGAAGAGCCCAGACCCATCCTCACAACTTCCCACCCTTTAGATGTTTATATGCATTGATAAGATCCCCTCAGCCTGCTCTTTTCCAAACTGAGGTCTCCCAGCTTCTCCTCATAAAAGAGGTGCTCCAGACCCCTAATCATTTTCATGGCCCTCTGTTGGGCTCTCTCCAGTAGTTCCCTGTCCCTGTTGAACTGGCAAGTCCAGAACTGGACACAATACTCCAGATGTGGTCTCACCAGGGCAGAGTACAGGGGGAGGAGAACCTCCTTTGACTTGCTGGCCACACTCTTCTTCATGCACCCCAAAACACAGAACAATATTATACAACTGTTTTTAAAAGGCAACTTCCACATCTGATGTTCTTCAAAGTCAGAAACCACCTTCAGCTTGTCCTGTTGTACAGTAACAGAGCCAGGACTGACTGAATCCAACAGTGTGCCCAGGTGGCCAACAGCATTGTGACCTGGATCAGGGATAGTGTGGCCAGCAGGACCAGGGCAGTGATTGTGCCCCTGTATTGGGCACTGGTGAAGTCATACCTTGGATATTTTGGGCCTTGCACTCCAAGAAGGACCTTGAGGTGCTGGAATGGGTTCAGAAAAGGGCAATAAAGCTGGTGAGGATCTGGAGAACAGGTCTGGTAGGGAGCAGCTGAGAGAACTGGGGGTGTTTAGTCTGGAGAAGAGAAGGCTGAAGGGAGACCTCATTGCTCTCTACAGCTCCCTGAAAGGAGAGTGGAACAAGGTGTGGGTTGGTCTCTTCTCCCTGGTATCAAGTGAGAGAATAAGAGGAAATGGCTTCAAGTTGCACCAGGGGAGGTTTAAGTTGGATACAAGGAAAAATTTCTTTCCTGTAAGAGTGGTCAGAGATTGGAACAGGCTGCCCAGGGAGGTGGTGGAGTCCCCATCCCTGGAGGTGTTCAAGAAACCTGTGGCCATGGCACTTTGGGGCACGGTACTGTTAGGTCAAGGGTTGGACTCAGTCTCAGAGATCTTTTCCAACTGCAATAAGTCTGTGATTCTCTGACACCTGTGAATGGACTTCCCTGCAGCTGTGCTCACACCTTTGTTTACTTCCTGTGAAACACTGGGCACATTTATTTTCCTTGGATAAGCTGGAGCCTGAGCTTATTCTTCTAGGTGTGTGCCTAAGAACCATCCTGGCTGTTCATGCACGGCTGAGTCAATAGAACAGAAGGCTTGAACCTCAAGGTTTCATTATGAGCACAACTGTGCCCACATGGGCCTGTGGCACAGAGCATTTAACAAACCAGGAAGGCACACAGAGCTGCTAGCAATGCAGTGATTACTCAGATAGTCACAGATAGGGCAGCCACACAGGGGAGACAGATCTGAATAGCTGCCACACAATTAGAACCCTGCCATCACGCCGGATAAGTTCCTAGCAGACACACCAGCCTCCCAAACCCCCCCTCCAGCACACACCACAGCCTTTCAGCCAAAGATCCATAAGCCAATTTACATGGAAAATTAGGAGGTGTCAGAAAAGGCAGAACTAGACAGGTCTCAAGGATATTAATTCCTGCTGCCTTTAGCCTTGAGCTTTCAACGTATCATTAATTTAAGATTGTTGATCTTAGGCTTTCGTCAAAGCTGTGGAAAGAGGAAATACTTCACTTGCACTGTGCTTGAGCTGGTTGAAGATAAACCAGGCTAAGAAACAGTTTGTGTAAGCTAAAGCCCTTCAAGCTCAGCCACACCAAGACCCTCACTCATACCGAGACAGAACCATGGCTGGCTCTGCCCTGCAACAGAGCTTGCCCCCATCCACAACGCTTCCCTGCAACATAGACCCAAACTGCCAGCAGCAGGGGAGAGAGCTGACAGAAGACACTAAGCTACCTCCACAAAGAGCTTTTAATTCCAAAGGGTACCCAGTGCCACCCTCTTCTTATTTTCATCTCCTCTCAAGCTCCTTGGCAAAGCCTGCAGGCACCCAGGGCACTGATGACAGAGGCCACAGTCTCAAGCTGCGCCAGGGGAAGTTTAGGCTGGAGGTGAGGAGAAAGTGCTTCACTGAGAGAGTCGTTTGCCATTGGAATGTGCTGCCCAGGGAGGTGGTGGAGACACCATCCCTGGAGGTGTTCAAGAGGGGATTGGATGTAGCACTTGGTGCCATGGTTTAGTCATGAGGTCTGTGGTGACAGGTTGGACTTGATGACCTTTGAGGTCTCTTTCACCCTCGGTGATTCTGTGACCTTGCTCTGGAGCATACCTCCCTCCCTCCCATCACTATAAGCTGTTCATCAACTTGATACAGAGGGGTGTAGAGGACACCCAGTACTCTGCCAATCCAGTCTAGCATCTATGAATTTATGACAGATCTGCAAGCAGTTTGCTCTGGACCAACAAAGCAACAGCCAATTAATTTGCATCTGGCTGCAGTCACATCAATAGCTAAGTGGGTAAGGGATGCAAACTGGTAGTGCCTGCTACAAGCAAATTAACTGTCCATTTAGGCAGAGCAGCACAGGGTAATGAGCTGATAGCCATATCAGTGAGTCATTAGAGGAGAGCCTGGAGCTCCCGTTGGATGCTGTTACCCAGCTCTAGCTCTTGCCAGAAGCTAGGGCTTTGCATGAAGGCAGGGCAGAAAGGGCCATTTCCATCAGGTTTCACAAATACAGCTGTGAGATGCTGAGCTTTGGCCATGCTGCTTCTCACAGTGCCTCCAGCCCATAGCTGAGGAGCTCCCCAGGGCTGGTGCTGCATCTTCTGCCGTTGATGTCCTGTGTGCATCCAGACAGCAAGGGAGGGCTCATCTTCAGCGACCCCAGGAGGCAGCTCAGCTCCCCGGGGGGGTGCAGGCTCACAGCACCAAGTGCCTCCTGCCCTGCTCATCAGCACACAGCAGCCTCTGCATGTTTGTTGGTTTGAGTGTGGTGTTTGAGAAGCATGGGGACATGGCACATGGTTTAATGGCCATGATGGTCCTAGACTGATGGTTGGGCTTGATCTTAGAGGTCTTTTCCAAACAGAACAATTCCATGATGTTATGAATACAGATTTCTGAGGATTTTGGTTAGTTGGTTTTGGGGGATTGTGGTTTGATTATTTGTTCTCTTTTTTCCTTTGGTTGGTTTTGTTTGGTTGGTTTTGTTTTTTCTCTCCTCCTTTCCTCAAGCAGCAAAAGCTGGAAGCCCAAAGGATCATTATGACTTCTTGTGTCTGACACAGCAACTCCCATCCTGGATCTCCAACTCCAGCCTTCTGGGCATGATTGCAATAAAACCCCTGCAGTGCAGCCCCCAAGAATTCAGGACCATCAGACTTCACACCATTTATAACCCAGTAACATGGGCAGCATCCTGCCTGCTCCAAAGCTCTCCCCACAGCACACACAACCAGCCCTTCCAGGGCTACAAGGACAGATAGCAGCAGGTTCTCAGCTCTCCAAACACCTGGAGGGTGCCTGTAAGGGGGGTGTGTGTGTGAGGTCCCTGTCACCTTACAGCCACAAGTCATTTTGAGTTCCTATCCTTGACTGTGGGTGCTTAATGTGACAGGACTCTAACCTCCTGGCGTTTTGACTCTCCCATGACAGGGTCAGCAGCAGTGCTGGGTGTGACAGATCTCTCCCTAGGATCACATAGAATTCCTCCACTTGGAGAAGGAAGCTGCCTCTGAAGGAAAGGGCAGCAGCAGTTAAGAAATAATAATAATAAGAAGAAAATCAAACCAGACAGCTAGGCTGGGACTAGGAACACCACCACCATGCATATTGCTGCTGTAGGCAGTGCTGCTCCTAGTGCCTTCACACTGAATTCACATCCTACCTTCAGAGACAGGCCATGGAATTGTGCTAAACTCAATGGAAAACCAAGACCAAGGCTACCACACGGGAGGCACTTCTCTTCCTCCCAGGAGCCTAGATGCTTTTTCATTCAGACCTATAAGGAGTGGTCAGGACAAGTGCTGCATTTCCTCATCAGCATTTCCCCACTTCTCAAAAGAAATGCCAAGCAACAGCTCCAGAAACTCATTCCTCTTAAGTTACAGTGCTAGAGAAGCAACCAGGCAGCACTCTTGGGGACCTGCAAAGGAGGGAGGTGGCTTTGACACTCACTCCAGTTTTACAGACCCCAAAAAAAGACCCTGCCCAGCCATAGCTGCTGCTCCTCATCCAATTTTAACCCTGCAAGAAGGCTGCTGAGCTCTGGCCTCTTCACAGACACCCCAAACCCTGGACTCCAGCCTGCCAAACCTGCTGCCCCTGCAGCAGGGCACTTTCTCCTCCCAAATCTCTACTGCTACCTGCAGCTTTTTCCAAGAGATTTAAATTCATTTAATGCCACCATTAAAGCTCAGCCTTTTATGTTCTTTATCCTCAAAGAGCTGCAAAACCAGAAAATCCTTCAGATCTGAGCAGGGCCAGGTCATCCTGCATTAAAGATGGGGCAACAGATCTGTGTTTGTGCAGTAGTTAACAGCTCAGGATTAATTAGCACACGCTGAACCCAACCCAGGCCAGTCCCTAGTTTGCTGAGCAGCCACAGAAGGAAGAAGCTGGACACCTTTCAGTAGCCAGCAGCTGGTGAGACCTTCGTGGAAGGACACCCTTGACTGCAGTGGATCTAAAGTTCAGAGCTCAGTTCAGTTTTCTCCCCTTGCTCCAGCTGAGAAGTGTGTGTGTGGGGACACATACACACAAAACTTCCCTCCAGTCAAAGGACCTATGACTCAGCCATGAATCACCAACCAGCCTCTTCATCTCACCCACCCAGCACCAAACATTGCACAGGAACAATTAGAGTGATGGATTGTCATGCTAAGCAGCCTGCTGGGCCCCTGCAGCTCCTCCATTCACCGTCTGGGTTGCAGGGGCAGAGGTATTTTTAGTGCTTTAAAACAAGAAACGGCAATGGCACCTCTCCGGCTGATTTAGTGGTGGTGGCTGTGCAGTTGCCGGTTGCTTCTGACCAGAGGAGAATAGCAGGAGTGCTGAGATGCAAAGCCCGAGAGGATGAATCTGGGCAAGCAGCAAGGCTTGGGGGAGCTTTAGGCTCAAGTTGTCAGAGCAACGTCGTGCATCTTCAGAGATGCCCTTTGTTGGTCAGCCTAAGTCTGTGTGCTGCATGCTCCGGAGAGGACCCTGCTGATGCTCCAGCTGGGAGCTGAGTGACAGCTGCTCACAACGGCTCAGTTTGCTCGTTCACATCGAGCTGGAGACTCACTTACACCTACTGAGAATTAAACTGGCAAAGCACAAACCCAAGAGGCTCTGGACAAGGAAAAACTCAGCAGTACTCTTCCCAATAGTTATGCAGGCAGAAAGTGACTCCACATAGAATCACAGAACTGTTGAGGTGGAAGAGACTTTCCCTCTGAAGTCCAGCTGCTCACCCAGAGCTCACAATCCCACCACTGCTACTAAACCATGTCCCTCAGCACCACATCCACACACCTCTTAAATCCCTCCAGGGGTGGTGACTCCACCACCTCCCTGGGCAGTCTGTTCCAGTGCTTGAAAACACTTTCTGAAGAAATTGTCCCCAATATCCAACCTGAACCCCACTTGGCACAACGTGAGGCTGTTTCCTTTTGTCCCATCACTTGTTGCATGCAAGAGGCCAATCCCCACCTCACTCCATTGCCCTCTACAACTCCCTGAAAGGAGGTTGAGGTCTTCCCTCAGCCTCTTCTTCTGAAGGTGAAACCACCCCAGTTCCCCCAGCTGTTCCTCATAAGACAAGGCCCTTCACACGCTGCAGACACCCATTTGAGGGGGGTCACAGCAGCTCTGCCTCTGTGGAGGGTTGAGGCTCCAGCAAGAGCACATCACCCACACCGATGCAGGACAGGTTTCAGAAGGTCTTTGCTCTCTGGCACTGCGGTAGGTGAATCTTTCCCAAACTGGCAGGCAGAATTATCCAGCATTCCAAGCACACTGGGGAATGGCTGAGGCCTGGTGAAGGACTGCCAGCACTGGGTAACAATATCCTTTTATCCTATTCAGGTAAGTTATATCCTACAGGAAAAGTCACAGCACTACTTCCCTTGGCTGGAGGTGAAAGGGCTCATCCACAGCAAAAACCAAAGCAGGCTCCTACAGCTCACTTTCCAAATAATTAATTTCCTTTATTCCCCTCCAGAAAGTGATACTAACCAAACCCTGTCAGTCACACGTGAAACAATTTCTGCTTTGTGGGCTGCTCAAGAGCAGTTTTGTGAGCTGATGACATTTGAGATGGAGGATGTTTTAGCTGTTCTTGCCAAGCACAGGAGATCATTTGGTTTCCAGGACAAAAACATTTTTATTTCAGAAGACAGGTAAGTAGTTTCTAGAGTTCATTACTCATGATTTTCTGACAGCAAATGTAGCTGAGGAGCCTTCAAGATGGAAAAGAAGCCTCTTACACGAGGCAGGGACAAGACATTCAAGGGTCTGCTCAGCTTTAAACAGAGACACTTCAGAACGCAGCTCCCACTTCCAGAGCACCTAAAACACTTGAGCAGGTCAACATCTCTGTGAACTGGGAAACTTAGATTTTTGAGAATCACTTACTGGGCTGCAGTAGCTAAGTCTCTTGCTCACATCCATCCTGGCACAAGGTGTTGCATTTTACTTCTGTGGGAGAAAAAGTATCAGCCTCCATTCACCTACAGACAAAGCAAGTTCCCCCAACCTTCTGCCATCACCCATGTCAGCAGCCTGGCTCAGGGTCTGCTGGTGGTCCCCTGTCCCCAGGCAACCATCTCCACTACAGAGCAGGAGCTGAGGCTCACACTCGCCCTGTGCTGGTCGCTGCAGGCCTGTTCTCCACAAACACAGACTCTGCCCCAGTCCAGCTCTGGTGCGAAGCTTCACAGGGTGAGCTCCAATGGGTTTTTTGGTCTGGAATTAAAATTGCTTCTCCAAAGTTCCAGGGGCAGAGCTTATAATTTCCTGTCAGAAGACAAGCTTAAAAAAAGGGATCAGCTGGAATAAGAGGAAAATCCAAGAGGACAAGGGTGCCATGCTTGTGGGAAGGGAGCAGGCTCTATCCCCTCCTAAGATGCCAGGGCTCTCTGTGCACACACGCAGCCAGAAGAAGGCTCCATGTCCCCATGTCCTTCCTAGCAGATAAATTTGCAATCACATGAACCCACAAGCCCAGCACCTTCACTGAGCACAGGCTGAAAGAAGTGTTGGAGCAGTGGCCATGCTGCAAGGCAGGAGCCACAAAGCAACTTTGCAGTCCTCAAAAGACTGAAAAAAACCAACCCCTAAACACTCAGCAAATGTCTTTGCTTTAATCATGTTTACTGGAGGCCAGAGAAGCACAGAAGTACACCATTAAAACTGATTCATCTGATCCCCTTTTGGGGGGAGGCACAAGGAGAGTGTGATACAAAAGGAAGAGGGATGGGTTCCCTCCTATTGTTCCTGCTCAGCACCAAGGCTTCCACTCCATTATAAGAGACCTCCAGCTCATCTGCACCCAGGCACATCTCAAAGAGAACAAACAATTTAAATGGACTGCCTTTTATTCCCGAGGAGAAGAGGATTCCCTATTTGTTGTCAGTTTCTCCCCATGCTGCAGAGGATACGAACAAACGAGCAGGGAATGAAAGGGATTAATGAATGAATGAGTGGGACCTGGGCTCCCAGCTGCAGGAGGAAAGGGGAAGGCAGCCACAATGCAGGGGCTGCCAGAGCAGGGTAGCTTGTGTTTAGCATCACCAAGGGCTCCTAGGACCCCCCTCCACCCTGTTCAGATGGGGATGAATTAACAAAGATCTCAAAAAGGATTCACTTGAGGGGAAATCAAAGAGAAAGGTAGGAAGGGTTTAGAGTTTAGACCAACCACATATTGCATAGGAAAGGCTGGTTTGGAGAAATGCTGAACTTCTGCCTGCTGACACCACCTAGATCCCAGCAGCTTTTGTCCTGCTTGAGAGAGACCCGTGTGAGGCTAGTTTCCTCCCAAAGCCTTACCAACTCCAGGAAACCAAAAGCAGTTGGTATTTACTGAGGTATTTACACCAAGCACTGCTCATTTAAGACCTGCTGACTCTCCTGGCTGGATCAGGGAGCTGGAGCCCTGTGGAAGCTGCAAAACAAGCAAAAAATTAAATCTTCTTTCCCCCCTTATTCTGAAGCTATTTTAAGTCAAGTCCAACATCAGAGGATTAGAGGGAAAATTTGGGATTAGGATTCATTTTCACCTTCCTGGTGAGGGAGCTGGTCTGATTGTCATGGCAGTGCCTGGTGTCCTGCTGGCTTCCAACACATGGCATCACCACACCCTTTGCTCTCACTGCCTCTAGAGTCATCTTTGCTTTGCTTGAGAATAAGAAGACACATGAAAGCCACAGTAAAGCCACCACAGCCTGAGTGAGAGAAGCAAGTAACACCACTCTATGCCTAAGAGTTAGGAGTTAACCATCAGGCTGCTGTAATGCAGGCCTTGGTTTAAAAGCAGGTTTAATTTCCAGATTAATTATTATAGTCTGACTGGATGAGCTTGCAATAAATCACTGGAGTGTGAAATTGCACAGCAATTACCTGGTTGTACATTAAGCATGTAAATGTTGGTAAAGAGGTGTCACCTAATGCAGAGGGATGTTGAGGAACTGCAAGCTGCAGCCAGCAGGAAAGAAGCCGCAGTGCAAAGCAGGTCAAGGGAGTAGGTGGCAAACAAGAGAAGAGATCAAAATGTTCAGTACCATTCAAACCAGCCTCCAGGAGCAATATGCAAAACCAGTGAAGGGTTTTCAGGGAACAGCAAATTATGATGGAAGTTGCTGGAATTTCCCCCTAGGAAGCAGCTGGGACAGCAGATCTGAGAGGTGAGGCAGTGGTCAGGACAGCTCCAGCCTCACCAGCTCAGCGAGAAGCAGCACAGACAGATCTGAAGGGGGGTAACATTCAGCCAACAGTAAGGGTGCAGCAGATGACAACTTTTATGGGTGTCAGGAGCCTGGATTTCAGAAGCATCATCCACCCATGGACAGCTCATCCCTGTGAAGTTTGTCTTACAGCAGCTATTCTCTCGCAATATCCTTTGAGTGCAGTAGATCCTCAGCCTGGGGCAGAGTATGTGCCCATGGGACCTTTGAGTACACAAGAGACTCCAAAGCCAAGTCCCACGCTGGCCAGGGGACAGCTGGGTTTCTCTCATGAATGCTAACACCCAACACACCCCTCACCCTCCCCAGGGGAGCTCTGAGACAGGCTGTTTCCACTGCAGTGGCTGCCTCAGCTGGCACCTGCCTGGTATGGCAGCCAGAGCATGAACACAGTTGGCTGTCCTTGGTGTGACTCACACCAGCCCATGTGGGAACTCCAGGCTTGCTTTTGGCTGGCTGCAGTCACACTGCTCAGCAGGGCCAGGCTCTGGCTCTGTTTGGGGCTCCCTTTTTGAGAAACCAGATTTTCAGCTTCAATTTTTATCTCTGCCCAAGGCCCTTGGGCACCCAAGAGCAGAAATAGCTTTAGAATAGCAGGCCTGAGTGTGTTATCTTCTCTAAGACAGGACAAACTGGAAACAAGGCAAGTTTGGTGGTTTGGTTTTTTTTTTTCCACCACAGCAGGGCTTAAGCTTTGGACAGCAGTTTCTCCCCCCTCATGATCCACCTGAATGATGTCCAGGTGACCTCTCCCCCTCCGCAGCACCACCACTCTCATCCCATGACACATTGCCTTGGCAGCCCAAGCACACACTGCCAGCACAGCACCAGCACTGCCAGGTCAGGCAGTCTGAGAGGCAGAGGAAAACCTTCTCACCTCCCTGGAGGAGATCCCAAAATGGAGGAGTGGCATTGCCAAGGAAAAGTGGAACAGTCCTGCAGAGCTGGAGGAAGCCAGCAGATAGCTAAGCAGCCCAGTCCATCAACAGTAACAACACTTGTAGCCTCCCAGGTGCGATTCAATTTGCTAGAGGAGCTGGGATTGATTACCATGATCAGAGCACCAGGAACAAATGCTAACACCACTGGATGGAAGCTATGAACACTACAGCATCACAAACACTCATCCAGGGCTCCAGCTAAGAGGAACAGCTGAACCAGGCTGCAATCTGCATCCAGGGCCAGGACCTTGATTAGAGCCAGGAGGAGATGTGGATCCTTCTCTAATTCACAGCCCCCTCCTTCACTGCAGGCCCACAGGGTTGCTCAGCAACACAAGGGCTGTTACTGCCAATTTATCCAGAGCAAGCCCTCAGGCTCCCAAGGGGAGATGCTCCTACCTGAGACTGTGTGCAAGCTGTGTTTGCACTCAGACATGGTGAGCTGCTGGGGAAACCCAGCAGCCCCCAGTATCCCTGAGGTAAGGAGGACATCACTCAGGGCTGTGACCCTGCCTGCATTAGATGCATCAAGGAAAAAAAAAAGCTTCACATCTGCATGGAATAGCTGCCTGCAACCCTCCATTAACACATCCCATTCGAACAAGCAAGACCCTGGCACCACCTCCAGTCATCCAAACCAAGTTGCAACAGGGTGAGATCCATTCAACATCGATGCTCTGCTGTTTCCTACCAAGCTCTTGACATGAGGCAGACCTGGCAGGAAAGCAGAGGAAGCACAGACCTACAGCTGCCTCTAACGCTGTGTTCACAGACACATGAATACAGCAGGATCCTTCTCCAGGATGAAAATAGGTCACCATTGAATCTTTGCAGCCATAACTGCAGAATTTCCTTCATGCTTCTTCCCTTGAGCTTCCAAATGCAGCTTTTTGGCAGCAGCAGGCCCCCTGATGCACAAGATGCTCCTGGAACAGCGCTTGCTAGGTGCGTGGCCCCTCCAACCGGTCCAAAGCCCCACAGCAGCAGCAGCTGACATCATCCAGAGATCTTGACTTCTCCTTAACCTAAAGGGCTCCTGCCCAGCAAACCAAAAGAGCCCCATCTGCAGCCCAAGCTACTTCCCAACTCTAAGCTAATAAATAAGTAAAGGAAATAAGGAAATCCTGAGTTATATTTATGTCTTCTGCTGATCTGCATTATAGGAAATTAGCAATGCTGCCAGGGGGAGCTGAGATAAACTGTTCCTACAGCCCCTGGAGAGCCCCATGAGCCATGCCTGGAAGGACTGAAGAAAGCAGGGGTGGGGGGGGGGGAGAATTTCATTCTTCACCAGGATATAAAAGTTTCATGAGGAATGAAAAGATGACAAAAGCTGCTTTGCTGTTGCAGAGCTCCCAGGGTAATGGGGCCAATTACAAAACCTGCCTGTGATTTAGCAGACAGCTGCTGGGAAACATTCAATTTGAATGGAGAAAGAGAAATTAGGTTGGAGAATTATTAGTGATAAAGGAGAGGAGCTTTGCATGCTCCTCACCCAAAGTCAAAGCAAGTGTCAGCAGCACTTAATCCTTATCAACATCTGGTTGTACAGCTGGAGCTACAGGCCCATCATTCTAGGGAGCAGAGTGAATGCCCAGGGCTCAAGCCCAGCTCCCCATCCTGCTGTGAGTCATTTCAGCCTCATCTTCCAACAGGGGAGTCTTTGCCTCTGCTGCCTATGAGTACCTGAGCGCCTCTGCTCCTCCACACCACACAGTGCATGTTTTGTTTTTCAGCTGTGTGCAAGTTTTGACATGAAGGGTTGAGAGGATGGGTCACAGATTTTACTCCATGCAATGGCAAAGTTGCTGCTCTCCTACACCAACACCCTGCAACAGTCAGTGCTGAACACAAGGCCCCAGTCCTGCCCCTGGGCCCCCAACACCTCTCCAAACTGGCTCCATTCACCCCTAGGAGGTGTCACCCTTTGGGCCAACACATCCAGTTCATTTATTTGCTTGTCTGGGAGCTGGTAATCTTGCTGCTAGATAGCCACTTCCCCACAAGAAAGGAAATGCAACTTTGGTGTCCCTAAGAAGCAAGGGCATCTCTGGAAGGTCTGGGTCTTCATTAGTCTCCAGACAGTTTTCCATTGGCAGCAGAAGGGAGAGGTTTCATTATGAGCAAGGGAGCCATTCCCCAAGCAAGACAGCAGCTAACAAAGGGAATCACTCAAAGTCATCTCCCAACACATACAACTTAATTAACGAAGGATTCTTCCTCAAAGGCAACATCAGATTGCTGGAGCCATGTGACAGCTGAGAGAAGAACCAAGCTGCCTACAGCCCCCAGGGCTGTGCCAGCACATCACAATTCCAATGCCAGAGAAAGCCACTCTATTTTCTTGCAAATGGAGCTCATCAAGAGAGCAACGGGGCCCTGAAGGTTCCCATCCCTGAGTGGTGCCATACCCCAATGCTGCACCATCCCACTGCCATCCCTACAGACGGGGCTGGGACCTGGGGTCTCCCCAGTATTAGGGCAAGTGCAGAGGGAGCAGCATTCTAGGTGGACATTTCCATGCTCCTGCATCTTCCTTCAAAGAGCTGTTGTGTCCTCTCAGCTCACAGCAGGAGACCTGCTTGACCCCCACACCTTTCATCTCCAGTTCCTAAAGACAACAAACTGTTATTTTCTCAGGTGTTCTAAACCTGGTGCTCCGTTTCTCTCCGCACCACCAGGCAGACCCACCGGCAGCTCTTCCATCTGCAGATATGTCATTTAAATGGAATTATGCCAGCAGCAGGGATCATGCTGTTCCTGTTCTGTAGCCATGCTTTGGAAATGGATGCACATATCAAATTCTGACTTCCCTCAGATCTGTCAGTACAGCTCCCTTGGCTTCAGCACAACTGAAGCGCTGGGTGCAACTGAAATCAAGATCAGGCGCTCTGGAGTTATTAGCAGTGCATGAATAATCTGGATGCAACGTCCTTTTAATGCCAACAGTGGTGAGAAAAGTGCAAGGAGGGAGCCAGCAGAAGTCATCTTTCTGCTCACGAATGAGCACAGCTTGCTTTCCACCCACTGCCTCCGGCAAGCTCAGCACCAGGGAGGACCACGTCGGCCTGTGGCTCATCCAACATGCTCTGGACGTCAGAGTTCGTGGCCAAGAGAGGGCCATCATCCCACTTAACCACACGGCTGCCCTGTCATGGCCAGGACAAAGGTTGGCCAGATGTCTGAGCCAGACCTTGGACTGACAACAGGACCTCTGACACCTATCCTGGGATGGGGAACACCTCCTCTGCCCCTCTGACTAATCACTATCACCTTGTTCACCAAATGAGGTGCTTGGTTTAGCCAAGATGCAAGACAAGTCTGGCCAAGTCATACCATCCTATCAGGAGACAAAATTTCCTCCTTGAGGTGGAAGCCTTTAGCAGACTGCCCAGTATTTCTGGCTTCAATTGGTCTGATTTTATCCCTCAGACACAGGCTCTCGTTGTGCCTTCCCCCCTGCCAAGATTAAAATCCTCTTTATCAGGGAATGTACTTACAGTGTAATTAAGTCACCCAGTCCTTGATTTGATAAGGACTGAGCAGACTGAGTTCCCTCCCTCCAAGGCATCTCCTTTCACAGGGCTTCCAAACCTTCATCAGCCATTGAAATACCCCCACGCGGAAGCCTCAGGGTGATTTCAGTACTTTTGTCTTCACCACTGCCCAAAGGGCAAAGAGATCATCTCCCTGCCCTTGCCCTCCACCCTGCAACCATTCCTCCTTCCCACCCAGCAGCAAGAAGCAGGGAGACAACCTTCCACATCCTCCAGCCCCTCCAACTATTTGATAGCAGTGCATCAGTAACATCAGCCTGCTGCAGGCAGCTGTTGCAGCATTGCACACTGATGACAGGAGGCATTCTGCGTCTGGGGTTACCTTTGGATGTGTAGGTATAATCAAAGAGCTTAGCCTTGCCTCTTCCCACCCCAGATCCTGCTAGGCTGGCAGGATTATTGCTAACCCACACAGCAGATGGTTTCCAACAATATTCCTTCCTTCCTAATGCTGTTGCCTGTATCTGCATAGCTTGCTAGCAGGTATTTCAGTCAGCTCAGGGAGAAGCATAAATTAAACTTCATTTTAGGAGTGCACCAAGCAGTCTCCCTAGATGCGATGGGATCAAGTTGTACCTGGCTCATTGTCGATGCTCCACTGCCATTTCTTGCTCACCTCTACCCACCCCTACATCTACCAACAGCTCTCAGCAACAGCTGGAACTCCTGAAAGAAGGAAAATGAAGCTTTCAGGAGAAAGAGGCATCTCTGTCCATTTCAGGGGCACTTCCCTCACTTTTCTAAGTACCTTGCTCAGAGCACTGTGTACAAAGATTACATCCCAGGATGTCTCCCAAGTTCAGCCCAAGAACACTTTTTAGATTTGAAAGCCTCAGAGACGGACAAAGGAGATTCCTAATGCCAGTGCTCAGTGTTCCCAACTGCAATATATGAAGTAGAAGCTGTTCATTTAGTTGCACAGTAATGGGAACCACTCAAGCCACATGCAAGGCAGAGCACACCCTCAGGTGTCTGGAGGGTCACATCAAGAGGCACAGAAGCACAGAGCAAGGGAGCAGCTGGCCCAGAAGCCAAAAAGCCAAGCCAGGATCAGACAAAGCTGCAGAAGTTCCAATTCCATCACATCCTCAATTCCCCATCGCAGAGAGACACTGAACTCTTAACTCTGTTAAAGACACGTGTGTGTATATACATATAAGTAGCTTTTCCTCCAGCAAGACAGATTAAGGCTACACATTTCATACTGAAATCTCACTTCTGGTGTTTGAGGACAAGACAAACTATTCCCCAAAGCATCCAGGAGCTCCCCTGGCTGCCCTCCCAGGCAAACACAGGCAGCAGAGCCCAGCATAAGTGCAGGCTATCAACTTATTTCATTTTTTTTTTAGCAACAACTTTATGGGAGGAAAGAAGGAAAGCAGCTTGGTTATTTGGGAAAGATTTCAGGGATAATCCCTGTTTCTGTGGCAGGAGCTGCCCCATAATGTACTACTAATCTGGATGCCCCAGGAGGCACACAGATGGACTCCATGCTTGCCCAAAGTGCTCCACCTAACTTTTATCTGCTCCCAGCATGATTTAGGTGACTGAAAAACACCATTACCAAGTAAGGTGACAATTACTCTAGCACAGAGCCTCATTGAAGATTAAAAATCAGGTAAGTGGCTTAACACACAGTTCAGCTCACTTAGAATTCCAAGACAAGCTGGACCCAGACCCAGGTGTGACTGGTAGAAAGAAAACTGCCCTTAAGCACTGAGTGTTTTTGCACTTACACAGCCCTTTCAGTGCAGAAAAGAACCACTTCCACAAAGCTGACTTTTTAGTCCAAATGGAACCCAACCACCTGAAATACTATGTACACATTTGAGAGAAAGATCTCAAGCTGCAAGTCTGAAACAAAAGGGAGCCACAGCTAGAAAATGGCCTTGATGTAGGCTCTGAAAGCCGTGCACAACTTGGAACGTAAGAATCACCACTTGGCTGAGAAATGGCTTAAGTCAAGGTCAGCCCTATGCAAGGGTGGCAAGAATTCAGCCAGAGTCTTTAACATCTAAGGTTCCCAAGGGATAAGGTTCACTCTGCAGGATCCCACAAGTAGTGGGGCACTTAGGACTAAAGACCCTCTGGGCATCTCACCAAATTCACCAGAATCCCAGCTTGGCTTCTAAAGCCAAGGAGGGAGGGAGAGCCAAGAGGATATTAAGAAGGGTTGCAAGTGTTGTGTTTTTGCAAACCTCCTCCCAGCATTCAAGAGATGCTCAGGAGCAAGAGCTGGGTACCCAGCAGCTGGAAGCAGGGTAGCAGGGAAGCAGAAACACAGGAGCTGGCAGGAGGAGAAGCAAAGTAGTAGCTGGAGACTTATCCCTTCCCACCCCATTCAGTAACTGTGTTGACAATTTTCTACCTACAAGTAAAAAGGAAAGCAAGCAACATCCTTTTTAGCCTTTCATACAGAGGACAAATCACCATACTGTAGTGCTGTCACTGAAGAGGTCTCTACCTGTCACCATCAGAGAGCTGTAGAGGTGACTCAGTATTCACAAGGCTGATTTGTTTGTTGGAGTTGTCAAAATATCTTCATTATGCCAACCTCTTGCTGCAGCACTTGAATGGAAACTTGAGAGCTCAGAGGAGCACACGTCAGTGTTGCAACTAATCAGTGCAAAGACCTTTGAAACTCAGGCAGCAACACAGAAGAAAGCTGATGGTACAGACAGTGAGCAGCTCTTCAGCCTTCCATGCACCTGAATCACCCACTGCTCCCAGCCTTGCTGTGGTTATGGACTCAGCAACGCAGCACAAAGTGTTTATCCCCTTTGTTTTGAAGCCTAGGGTCTCACCCAGAACAGGTGAGATGCAGCCTGGAGCTCCACAAACTAATGAGACACTGCAGAGCAGATCCCTGATTTCCCAGTTCCTTGCCTTACACAATATTTCCCCCTCTTCAGTCACCAGCACAAGCCAAAGGCACTCTGGGAGTCCTGACCCAGCCACTTGTTTCTGACCCAAAGGCACATCGCTACCAGGTACCTCCTTTCATATGAAGCCCAGCAGTGTCTGAAGTGCTTCTCCAGACCCAAGCCCAGGAAACACATCTCAATGTACCCACTGAATACAAACACCTTGCAGGGAAAATCATGAAGCTTGAGCAAGGAGCTAATCTATAGACTTGAAATTGAAATTATGAGGCTTCTTTACCCTGAGGTAGGCATCCCAGGGTAAATCTTCAGTCCCTTCAAGAGAGCCATGAGCAGGATGCCAAGGCAAGTGGGGGAAATGAGAAAAGCTCCAGCCATGCTCTCCAGGTGGAAATAACAAAGCATTTCTCCCAGCCTAAAGCTGTGCATCACTGAGGCAAGAAAGGCTTCTGACTTTTAAATCAATCTTGCTGGATTTGGCCCACGGTTCTTTGGCTTTTCACATCTAATTAACAATGGGCAGCCTCCAGTAAATGATTTCAAATAGATCCTTAGACAGCTAACAGACAGCAGCTCTAGAAATTCATACAGTGGTGTTTGAAAGCCTTGATTCAGCTCATGACCTGAAGCCTTATAGCTGGCTCCTTGTACACCATAAGCCTGCTTAATGACACTGCATCAGTTTCCCCTGCTGCAAAGCAGAACCACATGTAGCCCGTGGACAGTCACACCAGGGCAGCTCCTACAACAAAACCCAGCAGAAGAGAGAAGGTGAAATTTCAGCTTCATTTCTCATCCATCAGAAGGCAGCAGCAGATGCCAGGCAACCACATCACACACACTGATCGTGCAGACACATTAACCACCAAATCCCCAAACTCCTGTACTCAAAGACAGGTGGTTTGGGGGCCTTAAATTCCATTTTTATTCTTGTTTTTTAATATTTTTTTCTTTTGTTTGGGGAAAAAAATATTTATTTGAAAAATGAATTGGTTTTTTTTGTTTTGTTTTAATAATCATAATAATAGCTTCTCCTTCCACCTCCCATGCCCAGCCCTGAGATGTGACAACAGCAGCTTGCCCCCTGAAACTTCTCAGTAATCTCACTTTGGGGCAAAATTGTTTTCCTATTGCCCTGCTCAAAGTCCCAGCTGTAGCATGCTGGAGGAATGAACACAAGCATCAGGAGCATGCCAAACCAGGAAGGAATTCACCAGAGCCTCCTAGTTGAGACCAGAAAACACACTGGTCCCACACCTCCCAGACAAGCTGTAACACCTGGCACCGTTATCTCCTTTTCATCCAAACCCAAACAGTTTACTGTTTATTATCTAAAGGCCTGCCAAACCTTGTTGAAGTTGATTGCCCAGCCCTTCTTATGTTCTGCTGTAAGAAGTTGCCTGTGTGATGTTCTGGAAGTTCAGAGTGGAGATATTTTCCACTAGAAGGTAATGATAATAATTAGACATCTGTATGCTGGCCTGCAGCTAACCTGTGATAACAGACTCCTTGAGCAGCAGTGACATGAGCACAGCCCAGGGCTATGCCACTGTGATACCACCACATGTATTGCAACACACACAGAGGCATTAAAGCACTTCCCACTTAAAGGGAGCTTGCAACAGCCTTTTCCATCCCAAATCACATAACTGCATCTCCACACAAACCCTCCTGGTACCAGGATGTGCTCCATGGGTTGCAGCGAAGTCAGGCTGGATGGGGCAGTGGTGTCTGTCTCACATTGTTTTCCAAGTGTTCCCATTTGCTGACAAGTAGATAAAGTCTGAACCACAAACAGCTGTGGCACAGCTGGTTTCTGCAGAGTTACTAAAATATTTCCAAACACCGTGCCAAGAACCACAGGAACTACAGCAGGTAGCCCCATACCTGGCAGCGCTGCTTAGCTCAGACACAGAGCACATGATTCCCACCTGGGTATGCCTTGCATGCTACATGAAGCTAGACAAACAACCCCAAGGCCACACTTTCCCTTGTTTGTCTCCCAAAATACTGAGTCTGTTTACATCAAATTCATCCAGGAGTTACCCACAAGGAACTCGTGTTTACAGGCACCACACAAACACAACTTGGACACAACAGCAAAGAACTGAGAGGACTCACACCTGTAACATTGCATCACAGCTCTGCTCCACTCCACTCAAAGCACCAGGGGTCAGCAGCAGGAGGGACGGTCAGGAGCTGGTTGACCCCATTCAGAAGGGGCAGCTAGAGCATGTTTTCAATCCTGACACTGCATTTACAATTTATCAGCATGTTTTCTATCCCCAAGAGGAAAAAAAGGAAAAAAACCAAAAGGCAGGCAAACCCCCCAGACTTACCTGTTCTGAGAGCCCATGGTCCTGGGGCAGTGCTGGTACATCCAGGGTTGTGTTTCTCTGGTCAAATCGAGCCTGCTTTCCCCTGGAGAGAGAGCAGCCTCCCACAGGGTCATGACAGAGCAGCCTAGGTTTCCATCAATAACTTCCTCTATGCCTCCTCAACAACTGATGAGAGCTGGATCCTGCTCTGCTACCTGATGCCACACACTTGTACTCTTCCTTCTTAGCAGCTTCCAGACTCACAGTCCCATGCTCATCCTTATTTCAGCTCACAGGACCTCCTGAGCAGACCATTCACTCACAAAGTCAAGTTTTGCCACTGTTCAGCCCAGTTACCATCATCTTAGCTCCAAGAGGAAAGCCTTGCAGTTGTTCACCTTCTCACAACCCTACCAAAGAGTCACTGCAGAAAGCCCAGGATGACCTCCATCAACACCATAGCTGTAATTTCAAGGCTGTAGCACAGAAGCATCACATTAAAATCTTCAACTTAAACCCAAAAAAGGAACAAAAGAAAAGAAAGGAAAGGGGAAAATTGAACCTCACCCTCCATTTGTAAACTGAGAAAGTGAGTGTAAGCCCGCTCAAGGACCACCCACACCCAGCTGATGACACTCACTCCATTAGAGCTGCTAAGAGGCTTCAGCTGGGAGAGCCTTAGTGAGTTCCACCAGGGGCAAGGCTCTGCTGGTACCTCTGTGTGAAACAAGACACCCCCTTCCCCCCAGCCCCTGCCCTGTGACAGCTAAGATCCCAGTATTGAAAAGAAATGTGAACTGAGATTAGTCTTGACATTTCTGGGTCTTGTAATCACAGTGGGCGACAAAAGCAAATTCTGGATCAGAGCCTTTCCCCGAGCAGTTTAAACATCTATTTTAAAGAAAGCCTGAGTCAAACAAAGGGGTGGCAGCCCACAGGTTGGGAGCTGCAGGATGTGGTGTCCTGGGATTATGTTCTAATCAGGCAGCCCGAGTGGCCTCCAGAAGGGCTGGGGGTTGGAAACCATGGGGGCAAAAGTGCTGCCACCACGTGCCGGCCGCCCCGCACACTGCCCGCAGGTCCGCGTCCTGACGCGTGCCAGGACAGAGATCACTTGACCCCTCTATGGGATGAAAGTTTAGCTCAGAAGCAGGAAATAATCAGGCAGGAAGCAAAAAAAAAAAAAAAATCAAGCTATTCAGTGGAAAATTGAGGGGAATGGTTTTTGCATTCATCTGCCTACGCTGGCATCTTGTCAAAGGACTGTTATTGGGAAACCACAGTGGAACCAAGGACTCCGCTGGGGGGGAAGCTGTGTTTTTCCTGCTTGAGGCTCAGTGGCTCCTGCCAGCTGCCTTGAAGCAACAGGAGGTGGGCTCTGAGGTGAAACTTGAACTTTTGGTGTGTTTCCCCATCAGGCCCATTCATGTCCCCCCCTGACAGCAAATCCAGCCGTGTCAGCAGAGACACGAGGCTGAGTTCCAGGGAGGTTTCTTGTTTCCAGCCCAGCCAGATGACTGCATGCTCCACACAGCCTGGTGACACTGGTACTGGCACCGTGCACCGTGCTGGGCACTGATGAAGCCTGAGCCATGAGAAACGGTGACACCCACTGAAGGGAGAAACCTCCTCCCCCAGCACTACTGCTTCTGCTCCAGGGGCTGCAGCATCTGCCTGAGTGTGCACAGCACCAGCTGTGAAGGCTGCAGGGGCTCTGGAGGAACCCTGGAGGTGTTCAGAAAACGTGTAGACATGGACAGGGTTTAGTGGGCATAATGGTATTGAGTTGACAGTTGGACTTGATGACCTTAGAGGTATTTTCCAATCTTAATGATTTTATGATTCTATGAGGGGATACAGCTGCCCTGTGCTGGTTGGTTTCAGGTGGCTCCAATGGACGCATCACAGAGCACAGCTGAGCCGGCCAGTGATATGATAAAACAAGAAGAAATAGCCTTAAGTTGCACCAGGAGAGGTTTAGGTTGAACACGAGGAACAGTTTATTTCCCTACAGGGTAGTTAAGCCCTGAACTTGACTGTGCAGGGCAGTAGTGGAGTCCCCACTCTTAGAAGGGTTTCAAAGTCCTGTAGATGTAGTGCTGAGAGACATGGTTTTGTGGTGACCAGTCGGTGCTGGGCTGATGGTTGGACTAGGTGCTCTCAAAGGCATTTTCCAGCCTAGATGACTCTGTGATTCTGTGCTGGTGCACCGCTCAGTGCCTGGCCCCGGTGCAGCACCCAGCCCAACGTGCAGCTCAGCATGCTGCGCCAAAAGTGATTTCCACACGCAGTGTGCAAAGTCCAACCCACAGACAGAGACAAGATTTCGAGTTTATTAAGACCATGATCAGGAGTGGGTGCTAGCAGGGTGATGTCGAGAAGCTAACCCACCTTCTAGGACATAGACTGCATCTTATACACAAGATGGCAAGGAAGTCACTTCACTGCTCCCAAATTCACACATGAAGACAGAAATCCACCACTCCTCTGTTGTCTTTCAGCTTCCTTAATGCTTTATCTTGTGAAGCATCTTAGTCAATTGTCCAACAATTACAGCTGGACGCCGGGCCCAGGTGCAGCACACAGCCCAGCCCAGATCAGCTCAGTGCCCAGCCCCGGGCGCATTCCGCTGCCAGTCCCTCGCAGCTCCCGGCCCCGGTCCCCGCCGCTCGCAGTCCTCCGAGCCCCCAGGGGGCGCACGAAGGGCTGCGGCGCTCTAGCAGGCGGGTCGGAAGGCGGCTTCCCGTGGCGCGGCCATGGAGCCCAGCGGTTCGCGCCGCCACAGGTAGTGCCTGGCGGGGCAGGGGGGTCCCGGCGGCTGCTCGCGGCACGGGGGCTTGTGCCCGGGCCGGGAGGCTGCTGAGTGGGTGCCGGGGTCCTCTCCCCTCACGGTGCCTCCTCCTTTCGCCCCGCAGCGCGGCGGAGCGGCGGGCGGCGCGCAAGGCCCTGCAGCGGCCTCATGGCCCGAAGGATTTCTTCCCCGACGGCTCGGCCGAGCAGGCGGAGAAGCTGCGGCTGTGCCAGGAGGAGCAGTGGGAGATCCTCTCCGAGGAGCGGGTGGAGCGGCTGTGAGTGCCCGGGGCTGGGTCGCAGGGTGTCCAGAGCCAGCCGGTTGTAAATGCCCGTTTATTTTCCCGGGAGGGATGGTGTGTGGGGGCAGAGCAGGGCTCTGTCCGTGCCGGCGGTGTTAGGAGCAGAGCTGTAGGTGTTAGCACGGTAAGTTCTCTTGGTCCTTCCTTCAGCTAACCTCTGCCCAGCTCCCTTGTTGGAGCAGCTTCGGGGCAGCTCAGCCTCGCTGTGCCCTCATTAACAGAGGGTCACCCTGGCACACCAGTGGCTTCGGTGTGGGTGTTCAGAAGCTTCCTCAAAGGCCCTTTAGTTCTCCTAGGTGTGTGAATAATCCCGTAGCCTTTGCACGGAGCAGCCGCTGCCTTACTGGGCATGGTCTGTGTTACAAACCCCCTTGTTGATGCTTACCTGTGGCCTTTGCAAATTCGGCCGACTCTGTGTCCCTGGCTTACCAGTTTTGGTGGTTTCAACAGCACTGCCAGTCTCGGGAGCTTGCAATCTCAGCACACGCTTTCCCTGGTTGATCTGCTGTTGTCTGGTAACAGTTTCTCTGTCTGCACTGATCAGTAGCAGCAGAAACTATCCACGTTAAACCACATCACTGGGGATTCCAGAGAGAGAGCAGACAGGCAGGGCAGACAGGGTGGGTTGTTACCTTCTACTGTTGCTGCAGTTGAGTTTGCTCACCTGCATCCATAAATGCATGTCTGGAGACCCTTGGGCTGGGAGTGTCTGGGGTAGGTTTAGGTTTTGAGTTCCTTTCAGGTAGTGTGACTGTGGTACTGACTAAGGATGCAGAGCAAGTCTGTGGTGGGCCCTACAGGTATTCTCTTGCCTTCTCTTTCCTTGAGCTAAAGCTGTATGTTTACATTCCATGTTTACATTTCACTTCTCAGCTATTAGTTTTCTCGTGTGAGTCTCTGTGGGTGGGATACAGCAATCTGAGAGTGTCTTACTAGCACCTGAACATGTTGTTGTACCATGGCTTAGGCCATACATCTGCAGCAGCCTGCAGTAGCCTGTAGACAGATGTCTGCAGTGCTGACTGAAGACACCCTTAACTGTTTGGTGAGGATAAAATCTTGAGCTGGTGTTGCTAGATCCAGAGGTTGGTGTCTGTCTAAGGCCTTACCCTGTAAAAATGCTACCTGGAAGTTTTGCTGCCCCTTGATAGCATCCTAAGCTTGTGTTGCTAGTTGCTATCATAAGAGTTGATTGTAGGACATGCCAGTGATCACAAGCTAACCTGTAACCTTCTCAGGGGGAATCTGGTCAAAGCTGAGTGGAAGCCAGGACAAGGCATCGTAGAGCTGCAGTCCCCTGCGGTGAGTCTGCTGCAGAGTGTGCTCGGTGCCAATCATCTCCTGCTGGCCTTTGCAGACTCCTTAATTTGCTGCTTGAAATGGGAGAAAGCCTGGCTGGCATCAATGAACAGCCAGAGCCCATCAGGGATTTGTGCTTCTGTTCCAGGGGAAGTTCTGGCACACCATGGGGTTCTCCAAACATGGCAAACAGTGCCTGCTGCCTGAGGAAGCTCTGTACCTGCTGGAGTGTGTAAGTAGGTTACCTGCATGTGGATGGGGCATTGGGTCCTTCCTGAATGACTGGAGGAGCTATAGCAGCTTTACACTGAACTCTGAAATCTCTTGATTTGTGTTGGTCACTGTTGCAGTTTGAGCAGCCAGCAAGCACCCAGTTCTCCAGCAATTGCCTCTTTTAGCCTGTTGCTGATGGAGCTGTTTGCTTCCATGCCATGGGTTCAGATGGTGTGCTTCAGAGCAGCTTGTGCCATTGACACTGTGTTAGTTGGGTTGGTGGCCCATTTATTCAGCTGCTATTGTGTTTAGCCCACTCTGTCAAATAGGAGAGAGGAGAGTTTTAGCTGATCCAGATTTCTGTTGGTGTAGCTGATAAGTCAGCTCTGTTCTCAGAGTGAGAGAAGCAAGAGGAACATGGGACAAAGATTCCTGTGGAGATCTCTGCTTTCTTGCTCTGGGATGGAGGCAGCACATTGATGTACCAATGACTGCTTTCCTGAAATCTGTAGGTATAGGGACTGAACTTCAGTTCAGGAAAACTGACTGCCCTGGGAATACCTGGAAGCAAGATCAAACTGTTGTGTTTTGTTCCTTGCAGGAGTTAGTTGGAGTAAAAGGTTTGATACTGAGAAATCCTTTTCCTCAGAACTGGTGTACAGTTAATGAGGACTCCTGAGACTGGTCAGTGCCTTCTCTGTCTAGTTGACTTCCTCTCTCATCCTCTTCTCTTGCACATTTTGCAGTGGCAGGGTTCATAAGTTCATTAGCACAGTTCTTCTGTGCTTCTCTAAGAAGCTGATAGGAATTAGTGACACTATCCAGCTTGGTAGGGCCACATTTAGCCTCCACATCAGCTCTGTCCCTGTGAAGGGGTTTGGTGTGGGAGGCAGTTCTAGAGCAGCCAGTGCTGTGCATGCTTTACACTTCAGCAGAGGTCTTGGGGCTGCTACCTGGCATCTCTTCCCAGTATTTACAGCAGAGGGAAATGTGAATGTGGCAGACAGGGGAGTGAGACCAGGTTGCTTTCAGTGCTCTTCTGCTTACAGAGTGCTGGTTAGGGCTCAGTTGCATTTTTTTTGCTGTAGAGGGGGTTGTTTGGTTTTGCTTTCTTTTGGTCTCTCCACCAAAGCCTTATACCAATACAGGAGGTGCACTGATCTAAAGGGAAACTTTTTTTCTCCATAGCAGAAGCTGACCTGCAGAGGTCAGGCTTTTTTTCACCTCTGGTGTTTTGACAAACAGTAGATTGCAAACAAATGGATGAAAGTAAAATTGTTTGGGCAGTTGCTGAGTACAAAAATCTCACACCAGAAGCAGAAAAGACCAGTTGGATGCCTTCAGCCCATCCCATGGGAGAGGTGGTGTTCCTAGTGTTTTGTTTTCCTGGTTTATGAGTAGACACATTCTAAAGGGGGAAAATAAAGGAGAAAAAGGAAGCACAGCCTAAAACTGCCTCCTGCAGGTTAGTTGCTATGGCCTGGGGAATTTACCTATGGGAGCACTGGGGCTGCAGTAAAGCTTCTGAGGAGCTACCAATCTGAGGATGCCATCAGTTCCTCTGTTTCATCTCTCTCTGTTGTGCTGGTCCTAAATGGTTTTTTCTTGTAGTTGAGCTTTGTCCTGAGTCACTGAGATCACCAAAGTTAAAGAAAGGTAGCTCCCAAAGCAATGATCAGTTTAACAGTTGTGTTGTGCCCCCAGCTGCATCCTCCAAACTGATGCAGTGGTGAAGTAGGAGCTGACAGCTGTGGGTGGGAACTTCTTACCTGGTTGCTAAAACCTAGGTGTGGGAGAGGGACTGTAAGCAATCCAAGTGGCATATGAAGAGATATGGATATTGTGGCAAGGAGAGTGATGAGACCAGTGGGGAGAGGCTGGTAGGAGCTTGTATGGGTCTGTTCCCTGTGATTCTCTCAAAAACCAAGTTTCTGCCCTGCAGGGCTCTGTTCAACTCTTTTACAGGGATCTGCCCTTGTCAATCCAGGAAGCCTATGAGATCCTGCTGTCCCAGGAGGCAGTGAGCCTGCCACATTACCAGGTGTGTTGGAAGGATGAAGGCAGAGAGCCCAGCCTCTGCCACACAACCTTCTCTCAGTGGCTGAGAACAGAGTAGAAGAATTAGGGGGGGAAGGGAAGTCCTTCTCAGCTTTTCCTGCTCACCCTCCAGATGATCAGTTCCTGTTTCCCCACCTTTGCTTTGGGTCTTAATCCTGGTGTTTTCTCCTCTGCCAGTGCCACACTGTTTACTCAGTTGTAGCAGAACTGAAGTAAAATGTTTGGGTTTAGGGTAGTCATTTAACCCTCTTGCTTTCCTTTGCTCTAAGGTGTTCAGCCACTTGAAGCAACTGGGTTATATTGTACTGAGATTCGACCCCAGGTAACCAGCTTTTCCTTTCCATGCTGCTTTCTCCTTTCTGAAGACCCTGAGCAGCTCTGTGCCCATTGTATGGCCCCAGTGGAACGGCAGAGAAGAGGACTTTGACACCCTGCATTCCATCTCTTGGGAGGATTAAAGGCCAAAAGTGGCACTCTACCTTTCCTTGCTCCTCTCTCTTGAGGAGGCAATTGGGAACCTGAAATGGGGCAATGAACTGGTGACCATCCTGGTCTTGTTTGTGGATTTTCTGTGCCTGGAAGAAAAGGTTTTGTGGCTGTGTGCTGGGGGCTGAGCAGGAGGGTAGATTGCTGCCCCGCTCTGCTGTCAGCCTCTGTGTTGGTGTCTCCCTACAGCACTCTCCCATCTCCCTATGAGAGGCAACTGAACCTGGAAAGCCACTGCCAGAGCTCTGGGAAACACCATTGCAAGAGGAAGGGGAGTTCCAGCCCTGGGTAAGGATATGACCCAAAGCCTTCTTCCATCTTCAGCCAGGCTCTGCAGCTTGGGAAGAGCATCCTCAGCCCTTTGTGCTGTGGGTGACTGCTCAGGCTCAGCTGCTCTCAGCTGTCTCCAGGCAATGCAGGGCTTTACCTGAAAGCTTTGCAGCACCCTTTTGTCATGTCTGTACTTCATGCAGGGCTAATAGGGGCCAACTGCAGCTGAGCCTCCAACTGCAGTGAGGAGAAGCCAGAATAGAAGGGCAGAGAGACCAGTGCAGGAGAGACACATATGCCTCCCCTTGCTCTTTGTTAGGGGAGCTCAGAGCCCTCAGTGCACATCTTGGGTTTGTCCAGCCCCTCGGTGTAGCTTTTGTGCTAGGACTGTGCAGCTGAGAGCATAGTTGGGTCCTTCCCTGCCCACAGCCTCTAGATGTTGCCAGAATGCAAAGAGGTGGTGACATAATTAGTAATTTTGCTAATAATTTTGACAGTTTCCAGTAGGTGGCATCATCCTTTAAGAAACAGAGGAGGAGGAGACTGGTCTGCAAGTCCTGTCCTGTTAACAAGTAACCCAGTGTCTGAGGAGCTGTGAAATTTTAGGAGCTGGGAGATAAAAGTGCTGGGACAGTCCTATCTTAGTGTCCCATCTTCTCTGGGACCAGAGCCTTGAATCTCATACCAGTTAGAGGTGCTGACAAGGAGGTTTCTGCCTGGCCTGTGCTGATTTGGCTGCAGTTTGCAGGGAGGTGTTTGGGTCAGTATGTGGGGGGTGGAGGCTGCGTAGTGGGTTGAGAATGTGTCTGTACAAATCCAAGATGGGATTCTCCTCAGTGCTGGAGTCAAAGCTGATGAGGAGTTTGTTCTGCCTTTGACACTCACTGCTTGTTTTGGCCCGCTTTTTGCCCTTTTTGTTGTCTTGTTGCACAAGCAAATGCCCTCCTTACAGCCAAGAAGTTGTTGTCAAGGGTTTGCAGACCTCTCTGGGGATTCCTGCCACCTTTGCTGTGCTTCCTTCAGGCTTTACTGGCTACATTCTTCCTGGTAGCAGGGAAAAGGCAGGGCTCAAAGGGAATAAAGTTCTACCTCATGGTTTCCTTATCTGTTTTTAGGTCATGTGAGAAGAAACTCAAGAGATCTGAGGACCTTCCAGAAGCTGAAGGGGCCTCTGAAAAAGCTGGAGATGACTGTGGAGGCTCCAACTGCCTTCCCATGGATGAAAAGTCCTTGTCAGAGCAGTCAAAGGACTCAGATGCTGGCAGTGGAGGCGGGGAGTCAAACCCTGTTCCTCTTGATACAGGACAGAAGGACTCCCTGAGCCACTCCAGGAGCCGAGCCGGAGATGACCAAAGAGGCAGCCCCGGTACCCGCGCACCCCGTTGGGATTTTACCACCATCATCTTGCCAAATGTGGCCTCAGACCACCCGTGCACGCGTCTGCCCTTACCCGAGAGGGGGCTGCTGCCAGAGAACGTGCCCGGCAGGGAGGTGGATGCGGCGGGCTGGCGCGCGCGCGTCAACCAGAAGCAGGAGCGGCTGTCGCGGAGGGAGAGGGAGCAGCGCGACAGGGAGAGCAGGTACAAGAGCAGCGTCAATGCTGACCGGGAGGTGAGGCGCTGCTCCAACTGGCAGGAGTACAAAGCCCTGCTGCAGAAGAGGAGCCAGCAGAGGCTTTGGAGGCGGCCGCCGCATCTCTGGGACCAGGCTGTCACACCGCTCCTGCGGCCGGACGAAGCTACCTCGACAGGTAGTGGCTCTAGGAGCTTGAGAAAGGTCTCCTTCTGCCCCCTTCCCCCCAGCTCTGTGAAACAGTGCCTGGTATGCAACAGCAGAAGGGGTGCCCTCAAATACTATGTTGAGTTTTGGAGCCCTTGCTGTGAGTTTTTTGAGTTGCTTGAGTGGGTCCAGAGAAGGGCAGCAAAGCTGGCAAAGGGTCTGGAGAACACATCTGGTGAGGAGCAGCTGAGGGAACTGGGATTGTTCAGTCTGGAGAAGAGGAGGTGCTCTGCAACTACCTGAAAGGAGGTTGGAATGAGGTGGGGGTTGGTCTCTTCTCCCTAGCATCGGGTGACAGAAGGAGATTAAATGGCCTGGAATTGCCCCAGGGGAGGTTAAGGTTGGAGATTGGAAAAATGCCTTTGCTGCAAGAGTGGTTGGGGATTGGAACAGGCTGCCCAAGGAAGTGGTGGAGTCCCCAGCCCTGGAGGTGTTCAAGAAGTGTGTGGACATAGCACTTTGGGACATGACTTACTGGGTGTGGTGGTGGTGGGTTGATGGCTGAACTTGGTGGTCTTAGAATAATTTTGGTTGGAAAATACCTCTGTGATTCTGTGGAGACAGTGAATGTCAGTTTAGAGGACAGTAGCTTGAGAAGGAGAAGATCATTAGCAGGCCTAGGTAAAGCAGGCAGACAGGAGCCCAGCCAAAGGCATGAGGAGATAGAAGAAAGTTTCTCCTCTGCCTTTCCATCTGTTTCTGTAGCCTACTCAAGTGCCAGGATAAATGGGGCCTTGGGGCCTAATGCGTTCCCCATGTCCTACTGTATTGCAGTGCTTCCTGCTAGGCTGTTAGGCATGTGAACCCAGGGCCAGCATGCTGCAAAGCCACTGCAGGGTGTGCTGAGCTGTGCGCTGGGGGGAGATGAGGAAGTTGAGGTCTTTGAAGTAGCCAGTGATGACTGTGGTGCTGCCAGCCATTGTCAGGGGAGGAAGGCTTGTGGGTGGTGGTGGAGTGCTTGGAGTAGCCTTGGAGAGAAATAGCTGGTTTGATCCTTTCCTGTTCCTTCTCCCTCCAGCTGCGCTCCTCCAGCAGATCAGCGTGCTGCAGCCCTCCCACATCCTGGATGGAGCCTCCCGGTTAGTATCCAGCCAGCTCATAGCTGTTAGGGAGTGGGGGGTGGGGTCTTGTGACTGTCCCTGCTTGTGAGGTCTGAGAGATGCACATGGCAGCAGTTTGAGAGCTGCTTGGTACCCAAGATGCTGGGAGAATCCAGCACTGCTCTGTGACACTGTTGCATCTGTAGTCGGGGAGGCTGATGTTTCTATGAAGTATCAGGTCCTGCAGCAGCAGAGCTGGGGCACTGCAGGCCAAGTGGAACATTGGGGTTGCAGGTGCAGTCCTTTAAGGAATGAAACCTTTCAAAGGGTCCAGACTAGCTAGACTTCAAAACTCAGGCTCCTTCTTTCTTCTGCTGTATCTATACCTTGCAGTGATTCACTCCTATACATGTGTAGGTATGTTGTCTCTTCTGTAGGCTGCAGGAGGACCCAGAGGCCATGAAGATAGATTTCAATGTGTATCCAGCAGATGCTGTGGCCAAGTTTAAGAAGACAAACCCTGGGAAGCCATGTGTCAGGATGTGTGTTAGGAGGTACCTATGGATCTTGTGCTGTGTTGTGAAACGTTGTTGTTGGTAAAATGAAGTCCTAATGATCTGTGAATGACCCAGCATCTCATGAGCTTTACAGATCATCACCCTTGAGGGTGGTCCTGCCCAGGAGGAGTTTTGGTGGGGTTTTTTGGCTTTCAGTTCCTCTTTGCTGGAGGCTGTGGCTGACAGTTCCCCCAGCCCTTGTTCTCAGCCCACACTCTTTGGTCATCTGTTTGCTGTTCATGGCTGAGCATTAATGGAGTCAGGAATAAGAAGCCACAGCTCTATTTATGCAATGCTGGTGAAACTCAGGTAGAGTTCAGTTTTGCAGGGAGTGAGCTGTGTGATGCCTGAATCCTCAGGCAGTGCAGGCCCCTATGGATTTCTGCAGAGATGTTCCTTCCCCAGAGCTTGCTACAGGCTAAGGGCCATGGGTTTAGTGTTTTTGTCTTTGTCAAATGTCGCCTTAAGATCAGTGTGAAGGGAGGGTGGGTGACCCCTTTTTGCCTGGATCTAGAATCTGGTGCTTAAATTCCATAGGGAGGTACAAAACTCAGTCTCTGCCCTTTCTGATTTTGAGATCTACTAAACCTGTTCCTCCTCTGCTCTCTGCAGCTGCAGTAGCCAGAGCAAGGAAGGTGGTAATGCAGTTTTGCAAAGTCCTGTCGTGAGCAAATAGGATGAGCCTTGCTTTAGAAATATTTTCATTTGCAAGCACATGGACTCTGCAGAATTAAAAGGAGGGGAAAGCAGGTCAGATGTTGATCCCAGCAACCTAAAGATCTTCCTGGCACAGAGGTATTAAGATTGCACTGGGTTGGCAATTTGCCTGTAGCCCTGTGAGCCGTATCTAATGGGCACAGCGTGGAGCAGTGTGCCGTTGGCCTTGGTTTTGGCAAAGGATTTGACAGCTCCCAGTTCCCAGCATGCAGTTGTACTGTCTGAGGGCCAGCAGCCTCCTCAAAGGGGTGGGGAGGGTCACTACCAGGTGTCTGTGTTCTTCTTGCTTTGAGAACAAGGGATGTCTTTCTCTCTGCAGCTTTGACGAGCAGATCCCATCCCTTCGGGCTCTGAAGCAGGTTACCTATCAGAGTGGGGACGTCCCGGTGGTCTTTGCTCTGGTGGATCATGGAGACATTGCCTTTTACTCACTGAAGGAATTCAAGCTGCCAGTTGATGTTAATCACTGAAGTTGCTGTCACTTGCAGAAATGGTGTGGGATGAAGGGAAGGATTTGTTTTCTTGATTAAAGCAATACCAGAGAAACTAGAGCCTCTGATAAGTGGAACCTTGAGTAGCTGACTACTTTATGAGCTGTTATGGACTTCACCCAGCCAGGTGGCTCAGGGAAAATACCAAAATTCACAGCAGTTAAGTGATAGGACTTAGCTGGGCATTTCTGGACTGGAGTACACTGCTTTGTTCTTGAAGCCACTGGTTCTTTGCTTTCTCATCTTGTGGACCACTAGTCTGCCTCTTCTGAGTCATTTTTGGCTGACTTGTGTTTCTAATAGTCCACTGGTGATCTTTTTGTCACATGTTAAGAACCACTGTGCTACACCAGTTGAATGGTTGGAGAGTCATTGAGGTCAATCAGGGACAGAATAAGCTGATCAGATCAGTGGTGGTGTCCTGAGCTCTGGTCATTCAGCTACGTCAACAACTGCCAGGGCAGATTCTGATCTGCAGAAGGCACAGCCGTAAAGCTCAGCCACCTGGAGTAAAGTTTCCAGGCACTCGAGAGCAGCAGCCTGTGCCTTGAACGCTATTTGATCAGCTGGAGGTCACAGAAGGCCCTGGAGCATTGCAGATGGCACTCCAGCCTCACACTGGAGCAGCTGTTCTGAGATGTGTTTTGGCCGTGCAGCATTATGCCATATTAAAGTTGGGCCACCAGTAGCCTCACCAGAGCTGTGCTGCAGCTCCCTGTTTCAGCCTGACCCCCTCTTTCCTGGCTGTGGATCCTTCCCTTTGCAAGTGAGAGATCCCTGAGTAAAAGAAAAGCTACAAATTCCTCGTGAGCCTTTCAGTCCTGTGGCTGTTGTTCCTGTGGGAGCTTCCCACCAGCATATCCAGGTATCAAATTTGCTTTAGCCTCTATGCAAAAGTGCTGCTGCCAGGTGGTCTGCTGGCTGGGCAGGAGTGTGCTGAGCACAGCTGTGCAGAGCAGTACTGAGGTTTGTAATAGCAACTGGTTTGGATGCTTTTTGTTTGATGATTTTATTTTTTTTTAGTTCCTTTTGGAGACTGGGAGAAGGCCAAACAATAAAAAGCCTTTTCCAGCAGTGTGAGCTCCTCAGTGTGGTTCTTAATTCCTGCAGAAATGGAAATAACACAGGGAGAGCGAGACACTCTTGGGGAGGCTACTGGGACCCGAGTAGCACCAGCTGGTGAGTGCTTGCTCATGGCTGTACAACCCTGGCTGTGCAGCTCCACTTCTACACCTCTCTGTGTTTGGATCCAGCTGCTGGCCTGTTCCCTGGGAGAGCAGCAAGCCTCAGAGCCTGGAGGAGTCCCAACCTCTGCAGCACACAACACCTTCCCATCTTCATCTTCCTGCTGCGTGGTCAGAGGTATCATAGCCCAGGGTGGCAGGGCTCTGCTGCAAGCTCTGTGCCTGGTCCTGTTCTGTGCACACACCCCTGTTATCAGATGCTGGAACTCAGCAGGGTGCTGTAAGGGTCTGACAGCTGCACCCACATGACCTCCCCTTCCTCTTCCTCCTTGAGCAGTGCTTGTGCTCTGCTAGTCCTTCAAACCCTGGGGTTGGTAGCTCCAGTCTGTGCTCTCAGCATTCTCCCAGACTGTTTTGCAGATTAAAGGAGTGGGAAGAGAGTTTCTAAGAACAGGCGTAGCCAGAAGAGCTCCAGTCTGACCCACAGGGCTCACATTTGTCCTGGAATTGGGTCAAACTCCCTCCTGTTGATTTCAATCAGTCTCATCTGCTTATGCCGAGGTGGAACTGCATCGATGAACTCCTCAAGAGCCACCCAGTGAGTTTCGCTGGGGCAGAGACTCCCTGATTCAGCACAAAACAATTACAATTTAATAACCACTGCAGGGAGGATTGAGAAACTGTGGCTGCCTTGCTCAGCACCACACCATCCGACAGTGCCTTTACCAGGATGGGATTATGATGCAGACTGATACCGCTGCTTCATTTTGGGCTGTGATGCAGCCTGGCTGGATGTTGCAAGATGA
Organism: Dryobates pubescens; assembly: GCF_014839835.1. Lineage (NCBI taxonomy): Eukaryota > Metazoa > Chordata > Aves > Piciformes > Picidae > Dryobates > Dryobates pubescens. The sequence goes on along the minus strand of NC_071631.1, from coordinate 17,453,784 downwards.
CAGAAACAAATACTTTAACTGAAAAACATCACTTCTGGAAGCTTGGCTGAACTTGGAGTGTTACAACCCCTTTGTCACGGCAAGCTTTTGCATGGATGCAGAGCAATTGGCAGACCTTGGACTACGGCGGTTTCCTGCAATGGGACACAGCCGGCTTGTGCAGGGAGTTGTGCTGGCAGTTGTGTGTCGCTCTCTGGATAAGGCTTTAGCTTTCTGCTCAGCCTTTCCCCTCTCTTGTCTTTGTAGGGAGGCTGGCACCTTTCTGGCCTTCGCGACAGCTCCCTGTCCCCCGTGTGGCTGGCGGATGGGCAGAGCCGGCAGCAGGGGAGGCTGGCACGGGTGGCATCCAGCCTGCCCTGCCAGTGCTCGGTGTCGGGGTGCCCCCGGGGTGGAGTCCCTCTCCCCGAGCCAGGCAGCGCGGCCTCCCCTCGGCCGCTTTCGGATTGGCTGCGAGCGGCGGAGTGCTGAATTATTCATGAGCGCACCCCATGGGGGGGCGGGGCAGCTGCCGGCCGCCTGATTTGCATGCGAGGCCCCGCCCCGGGGCGGCCCGTCCCCGACCCCCGCCCCCGGGAGCGGCTTCCAGGCGATGCCCCGCCCCGCCGCACCCCTCCCGGAGGTGCCCAGGGAGGGAGGCCGAGGCCGCTGCAACCGCGTTACGAGGGACCAGCGGGCGCGGAGCGAGTGAGGCCGGGGCGGCCCCGGCTCCAGGCCCCGCAGGTGAGCCCAGCTTGCTGGGACTCCGCGGGGGTGCGGGAACGGGGCCGGTGTGGCGGGAGAGGCTCCGAGGGGCGGGAGGGGAGTGGAGGAAGGGAAGGGGGGGTGGGGTTTACCCACGGAGGGTCCTCCCGGGGTGGGGGGGTCCGGTCAGCGCTGCCCGTGGCAGGGCTCTCTGCGGCGGGCCGGGACTGCACTGACTGCCCGCCCCTCTGGCTTTGCGGCGTCCCGCGGGCTTGCTCCCAGAATCCCTCCAGTGGGGCTGGCAGGTGCTCGCCGGTGCCCCCGCCCCCGGCGGGCGTCCGCTTTACCGGCTGTCCGGGGCCCTGCGCACTGCCCCATTCTGGCGAGTCCGGCTGCTGGTCACGGTGCTTTGGGGCTGCCCGCACCTGAAGCTCCTGTGTCCCGGCGCATCCCGAGACACCGGCCTTGGCTCTCCTGAAAAACTTCAGGCAGCAGCGTTGAGGGGTTGGGTTGGTTCAGGTCCGTTCGGGGTTTTGTTAGCGCGTCGGTTTCTGGCTCCTCAGGCGGCATGTGCCGTGTGTGTTGCAGCCGGGGGGCACGGCGGGCAGCTGCACATCCTGGGATTTTCTGGCGGAGGTCGCGGCTTTGGCCGCCTGCTCCATAACTTCCTGGTTTCGCGGGAGTGGGTCCTGGCCGGGGCTGCCTTGGGGGGCTGCTGGGAACGGTCTCGGGATGGAGGCTCCAGCGAGAGCCGCCGCAGATCGGGAACCGGCCCGGAGCAGTCCCTTGTCCCGCTGTGGGAGATGTCCCCGCCCGCAGCCCGGCCTTGCGGGTCTCCATCTGGTGTGGCTGGCTCGGGGCAGATGTGATGGGGAACTGCAGCGTCTCTTTGGGACGCTCCGGTAGCATTTTCCTCTTTCTTTTCCCTTCAGGTCGCTGCCCATATTGAATGTATCTTGTTACTCTTTGCTTTTTTTTCTCCCCAAAGCTGTCAGAGGTTGATGGGTGAGGGAGAAGGTTGCTTCTAGCAGCGAGCAGGTGAAACAAGAAGGTGGAACAAGTTGCTTAGCCCTTGTCTCAGGTTGCCCTGCAGCTGTGGCGTGGGAACAAGCTGGTTACTGAGATCTCTCTCCTGGAGGTGAGACTTAACCTTGGCGTTGGAGAAAGCTTTGTGTGCTTGTATTTAGTGTTGCTAACTGCGTGGAGCAGTTGAAGGAAGACTTCTTGGTCAGGGTGTCTGCAGTGTAGTGTCACAAATCTTTAGGCTTCTATGAGAACAGTGACAAGAGAGAAGGGTAACAAAAGTTGTCCATGGTGATGTTACTTGATGGGGAATGCTGCCCTTTGTAGTCATCTGAGGGCACTGGCAGTCAACTGGAATATCTTGCTTTACCAAGTCCCAGGTGAAGCTGTATGCCCAAAGCAGCTGCCTGGTGATTTTTGCTTTGATTTGGGAAGCTGGCGCTTCTGGCAAGCGTAATGCAAAGTGGTGGTAGGTCCTGAGGCTTCTCCGTGCATCCTGGCACGTTTCTTGTAAAGACAGCCTGGCCCATGGATTTGTGCAAGTAGTGAGCAGTCCCTAATCCAGCTCAGGGTGTCTTGGAGGGGCTCTGTTTAGTTTAGAGTATTGAAAAGGGAGAAGAGTTCTCAAACATCTTCATGGATGGTGCTGAGGAGCTTCTTTCATTTAGTTTTTAACAGATTGCATCCCCTGTAAGTAGTGCCTGAAGGAAATTGTTCAGGAGTTAAACCAGTTGAGGCTCCTATATCTTTTAGTGGCTTTTTGTGATAGGAATACAGTTGTTACTGGGAACTGCTTATGGAAGAGGTGAAAGTTTTTCCTGGCTGACATGGAGCCTTGAGAGACGTCAAAGGTGTTTGTAAGCATATATAATGCCATTAGTACATGGCAATGAAAATAAGTACTGCTGCTAGTAGCCTGATCTTCCTCTAAAACAGTTAACCAAAGGAGGCACTGGTGGTAGCTGGCAGTTTGATTTCTGCACAGAGATTCTATGGAAACTCCAATCCTCAACTAGAAGTTTCTTCTAATTATGTCTCTGTGTTGCTTTAAGAAGCAAATTCTTCTGTGGCCCACTCCGTGGACCCACTGTGGTGTGAAGTGCTGTTCCAGTGGCCAGCTACTCTTCCATCTGAATCATGCTTCTCAGGAGAAGCCTACAAAGAGCTTTGCCTCGTGTGCAGTAACAGCAATAATAGTGTTGTTCGGTGCAAAGAGGTTGCTCTGCCGTAGCCTTTTGAAACTCGGTGTTGTCATGCTCCCATGACAGGGAGAGCACAATGGGAGCCATAATGACACACACAGGGTTTGCACAACTAGTGAAAAGTCGTTGCAAGTGGGCGGTTCCTGGTAATTCCAAGCACGGCGATCGTACACGAACTTGCTTGATTGGTGGGACTGGCTCTTCATTGTTTTCCAAGAGTTCTCGGGAATCGATCTCTGATCTTTTACTTAACGTGTTCTGTGCTGTGGGAGGGCAGCCACCTGAAGGAGGTGTTGACACAGCCTGCTCAGTTGTTCGTTTAGCTGTGTCTCCAGGTTGGTGGAAATAAATCTCTTGTTCTTTTCCTTTTGGCTGGAGGATCTTTGGTTTGCCTCTCTGCTGGTGCCTGGCTGCTCTGCGCAGGGTGCACCTGAACGCTCTCCTGGTCATAATGCTGTGAGTGCTGGGGACTAGCTGTTGATCAGCAGTTGTGTAAAGGATCAGCACTTGTGCATGGTCTCATCAACCTATGAGATTAATGTGTTAGAACACCTTGCTGATTAAGTTTTATCCTGGTAAAATCATAGAACTGTTGAGGCTGGAAGAGATCTTTGAGATCATCAAGTCACTTGCCGAGAGCTCACAACCCCACCACTACTGCTGAGCTACTACCATGAAACCATGTCCCTCTTAATCTTCCAAGCTTTCCACGTGCTGCAGCAGCTCCTTCTCTTGCTCCAGCTGTTCTGCTTGCCCTGTGCTTTCTTCTTGAGTGTCTGGCTTAATGGTGCACTACAGCCTAGCCTGGCTGTAGAGGTGAACTTGACGGTGACAACCCAGTTAAAGAATAGCCAACTCCAAGCTGAAGCTGTTCTTAAACTTGCAGCTTCACAGCAAGTCATGTCTGGTGGCTCCTGCCATTGATAAACTTGATAAGGCTGGTATTTAAGTGATGCTTTGATCATTTTTGTTGTTGTGAGATTCCCTGGTGCTCAGGAATAGCTTTTTCCTGTGCAGTTGATCCAGCCTCTTGTTCCGTCACTGTTGACTGTTGGTAACAGGAACAAGGCAGGCTGCTGGCTGAGGGAGGAAACCCAGTTCAGACGAGGCCATGGTGGTGACTGTTTGTTATAGAAGCAGTAACTGCTGGTAGTTCAAACAAAGCTCGTTGATAAGGCCTCTTTTATTTTAGCAGGGTTGATAAAAGCATTATCAGATGCATAGGGAGAAGTTCTCCCTTTAAGGACCTGTAAGCAGGAAGGGATGATGAGGAAGGAATGAAAAGGAGACCTAAAGCAAGGCAAGCTTGAAGAGCTCTTGAGATACTTGTGGCATTTTGAAAAGAAAGCTTTTGGACCTAGTCCCAATGAAAACTTGCTCAAGTTGAGTAAAGGTTGCCTAGGAAGCAAACAGATGGTACCTTGCAACTCTTACATGAGCAATATAAACTCATTATGGGTTTGTTTTTTTGTTGTTGTGGGGTTAACCTGGGACCATACCCACACTTAATGCTCTCAGTGTAGTAAAAACTTCTGACCTGGGCTTCCTCATCTTGTAAGACTGGATTAACTTGTGTGATTGGGACTTAGACTGTTGGTTCTTCTGTACTCCTGTTTAGAAATTCCACTATGATGGAAGCACATAAGAAAAAGATTGTAACAAATTTCTACAGAGAGTGATTCCCCTCATCCCATACCTAGCTGGTGGAGAAAGTCCAGAGTGTCTCAGCAAGCTGTGCATGGGCATCAAGACATGTTGCTGTGTGCAAAACAGTGAAGACAAAGCAAACCATGGAGCTCTGATGGGATTGCTGACACACAGCAGTAAGGAGCAATTAATGCTTCTCCTAAGAAGAAGTATTTGGCCTCCTTTGGAATATGGGACGTGGCATGTGTGCTTCCATAAATCTCAGCACCTGGAATGGATGGAGCTGAGCAAGGAAACCAAATGAAACCTGGTTTGGATGTTAACTGCTCCCCAGTCTGTGTTTGGAAACAGGATCATCCTGCAGCTCATGCTCTCACTGCATTTCTGTATAATTAGCGAAGAGCTTTTGTTTTGTGGCTGGATCTAATCAAGTAAGGTGAAAAAAAGGGTACCTTGTGATACTTAGCTAAGCACTCAGCTAACAAAGCAGCAGGTGCTCAATGTACAGGGCACTCTGAACTCTGCTGTCTGGTGTCCATGTACTGAATAGGAGCAAAACTGGAACTGACTCAGCCTGGGCTATTGTTGCCTATAAACAGCAGACCTCAGTGCGTCTTAGAAGAGAATGTTGCACATGGTTTCTGGTAGAAGACTCATCATTGAAAGCCTAAAGAATGTTTTCCCTGGAAAATGAGAACATTAGATACATGCAGACCTGGCATGGCTTCAGAGGCTACTGGAGAATTCCTCTCTGGCTACTGGTAGCCACAACTGTTACCATATGGTTGTGAATGCTGACTGGCAGATAACTGCAGAGCGCTTGGGGTTGGGGTTTTATGTAAGACTCTGAAGGTGTGTGGGAGAGAAACTGGTTGGCTACTATGGAAATGTGCATCTGGAAGATAAGATCATACAGATTGTGGAACCTTTTCTTTTTCTGGAATGGGAAGAGACACTTGATTATTGTACTAAATATGTCTTTTCACTGACAAGAGCCTTGTAAGCTCGTAGTAGATAATTCTGTTTGGGCAACCTGTGCTGCAGTGGTTTCTGTTGCCTTCCCCTTTGCTCAAACTGCCATTTCCCTCTCACCTCCTCCCACGCTGTGACAGGCAGGGATTCTTTGGTCAGGTGCAAAACCCTGATACAAGTTGATGAGAGATGGCTTTTGTAGCATGCCTTCCCTGATGGTGATGGACACATCAGCTTGCCAGGATGACATCTCTTCAAGTGAGTTACTGCCTGATTCTGAGCTACGAGGCTCCTTAGCCAGTTGAGCAAGTTGTTGTGGGCTGGAGTGTGAACGCAGGATCTCTTGCATAAGCAGGTTCAAACAGCATGCTCCTGGATGCAATTAATGTTCCAGGGCAAACCTTTCTAGCAGGGTGTTAAATCTGAAGCTGTGTCTCAGATCAAGCCTGTTCCTCGCTTTGCTCGTAGCAGTGGGTTTGTCTCTGCTGTCACAGCTGAGGAGATCTCTTTTCTGAGTGGGGAGGATAATTAGTAGAGCTCCTCTGTGGGTTTGCCTAGTTTAGCAGGTCCAGGATATTGATTGACAGTGGGAAAGGGTGGGTCTCTGGCACTTTCCTTTCCTTGTCTGGCTAAGGGCAAGCTGTGTGTTCTACATGGGTGTGATGTGCTCTCCTTGCATAGCACAGCAGCTTGTCACTGCTCTGGAACTTTTGCTAACTTAAATACAGCCTTGTGTGAATATGTCCTTCTTTCTGTCAGGAAGGTCTGGTGAAAGAGGACTTGTGATGTGAAATGTCACTTGAGGTACCTGATTCACTGTGGGAGGGTATACTTTCCAAGAAAACTATATTAGTATCCTTCCTTTCTTTTTTGGGCTGCCCTCTGTGTGTTTCTGTGCACAGTCTTCACCCCTGTATGTGCTGATGGCAGGGCTCACACACACAGATGCTTGTAGCTGCCTGCTCAGCACCACTTTTCTCTGTGGGGAGTGGAGATGCTAGAGATTCTGGGTGGAGAGTTAAGTGACTCAGGCTCTTGGTGCTGATGTGATCTGGTCCTCTGAACCAGGTCTGCATTGCAGTCCTCTTAGAGGGCTCTGGACAGTACTGTGTGGGTGGCTGAAGATCTTGGGAGTGTGAACAGGAAAGCTGCAAGGGGAGCAGTGCAACAGGGATGTACAAATTCTGGCTCAGGGGAGTTTCTAAAGGGACTTCTCAAAAGATGGCTGTGGAGCATCCTGTTTGTAATAACATTTCCTTTTTTTCCCCCCTTTTTTGGGGGTCCTTCACAGCTGGTAAGGCCTTGCTAGAAACCATTTGAAAAAACAAAACAAGCTCCTCAGGAATGGCTGGCTGATTGAAGTCATTAACCAAAGACCATCCTTATGTTTGCCAGCTGTGCTGCTCCCATCTACACAGGCAGAGAAAGCTCTCATCCCTCTGTCACCCTCCAGCCCCACAGTCTGAAGAAGGGCTCAAAGCTCTCTGTTCCCCTTGGCAGTCCCTTTGGCACTCCTAGCCCCACCTTTCCTTTACAGAATTAAGCAGGTTGGAAAGGACCACAGAGATCATCAAGTCCAACCTATCACCCAACACCATCTAATCAACTAAACCGTGGCACTAAGTGCCTCATCCAGTATCTTTTTAAACACCTCCACCACCTCCCTGGGCAGCACATTCCAATGGCCAATCACTCTTCCTGAGAATTTCTTCCTAACATCCAGCCTAAACCTCTCCTGGTGCAGCTTGAGACTGTGTCCTCTTGTTCCTGGTGCTGGTTGCCTGGGAGAAGAGACCAACTCCCACCTGGCTACAACCTCCCTTCAGGGAGTTGTAGACAGCAAGAAGGTCTCCTCTAAGCCTCCTCTTCTCCAGGCTAAGCAACCCCAGCTCCCTCAGCCCTGCTCCAGACCCCTCCCCAGCCTCGTTGCCCTTCTCTGGACACGTTTGAGCATCTCAACATCTTTCTTAAACTGAGAGGCTCCAGCCTTCTCCTTGCAGCTCCCTGCCATGTGTGTTTGTACCTCTTCTGATGATGGGTTCCTGCAGACAAGGATATCTGTACTGATGCTTCCTTGCCTCTCAGAAGTTCTACCCCCCAGTGTGCATGTGTGCTGTGTACACAGCAGCTGGTGAATTGCTGGAATTTCCTGTCTAACAAATTACAATAAAATACTGACTGGGGTGTCCAGTAGCTGCTTCATGAACAGCCAGGCTGCCTGTACACTGGAAACTGGAGCTTATGAAAGATGGCCAGGGTAGGCAGGAGCACTTATGGGGAAGTAAGTTGTCAAATGTGATTCACACCTTGAGTTGGCAGAGTTGGGGTTTTTTTCTTCACTTGCCACTTATCACCTCTGCAGAGGGGAGATGTGACAAAGACTCTCTTGAGCTGTACAGAATGTGAGGCCGTATCCTGGTTCCCCTGGTGGGATTGCTAGGTCACAAGTCTGGTCTAATTTGTCCTGCCCGGATCCCGCTGGTGCCGTGAGAGACAAGGCAGCGAGATGGGCTGAAAGGCTTTGGGCACTGAACTGCAGGTGCAAGATTTCCTGCCCCTGCCCCCACCTTGGGCAGGGAGTTAGGCTTGATGTTTTACAAAAGCAAGTTAATAATTAATGCAGCTGCCCCGCGGGCAGCACAGCCCTTTCTGTTCTGCCCTACCCATGGAGTGAGCTAAAATGGGTTTCTTTTCTCTTTTTAGCTCAATAGCTGGAGGGTTACCTGAGGTGAAAACTGATACTAGTCGATAATGCCTGTGAGCCTGGGAGTTAGCCTTTAGGTTGGGTTTGCCTGAATGTTTATGCAAATGCTGCAGTTTTGCTTGCCTCCGCTTCGGAGAAGGTCAGCCGAAGCCATCCCAAAGTGGCCAAGTGTAACAACGTCTAAACTCCTCCTGATTCTTCCGTGCTGCTTTGCCTCAGCAGTGTGAAAAGGTTGCTGTGTAAGTCCTGCACCAGCGATGCTGCTGCTCCGTGGTGGTGTCGGGTTTTAGTTACTCGATAGCGATGTTGTCTTGTTCTGCCCTGGCTGATTTGTGTTACCTGCTAAAACCCAAATAAATAACCTACTTCTGCCTGCTGCTCTTCTCAGGCTGCTTTTGTTTATGTGCTTTGCTCTTTGGTTTTTTTTTTCTCTCCCCTGTTGTTAGGATTTTTGGTGCCAAGATACTACAGCGAGGAAGATGAGAAGGTTCTTAAGACCCGGACATGATCCAGTGAGAGAGAGGCTCAAACGTGACCTTTTCCAGTTTAACAAGGTACAGTTTTCCTCAAACTTCAAAGCATGTGTGTGTGTGTGTGTGCTAGGCAGCATTATCCTGAGCCACTGCATGGTGTAAAGAGAAGCAAAACCTACGTGAGTGTGGGTGGAAAAGTTAAATTTAGGGAGAGGTGGTTTGCTCCTTTTTTTGCTTTGTTTTCCTCTCAGTTCTGTCCTTTTTCCCCCCAGCAGTGTGCCTGACTGGTTTTCTTTGGGCTCAGGAGCATGTTCTCAGTCCTGCCTGTTCCTTTTGTAAGAGGAAGGATATTGTCACACTGTTGAGTGGCACTTGCTGAAAGAAGAGATCTGCTCAGCAGCTTGTATGCACTCAGTGTTGTGTGGTTTGCCCTGCTGTATGCTGGGGCTGCTTCTGTCACAGGTAGTCTGAGCAGCACTGCTGTGAAAGTCAACCTTATTCTAAAGGCACATGAGCAGCAGAAATGCACAGAGGCCAACCTGCTTCTGCTACTGGAACTGATTATTCCTTGGGACCTCCAGGCAGTGCTGCACACTATGGTGTGAGCGTGCCCTCAAGCTCTAGCAGTCAGGCATGTGCAGCAGGAGTTAGCTTTTAGGAGAGAGCTGTGAGGACCTTGAGATTAGATCCATCTTCCAAAGACTTGCTAAGGTGTATTTCTTTAAGCAGTACCTGTGCTGTGAGGATAGGCTGAGGGAGCTGGTTCAGCCTAGAGAAGACTCCAGGGGAACCTTTCAGATCCTACAGGAAGGCTGGACAGTGACTTCTCCTAAGGGTGTCTTGCAATAGGACAAGAGGGAATGGTTTTAAGCTGAGGGAGAGTGGGTTTAGACTGGCTTTTAGGAAGAAGTTCTGCAATATGAGGGTGGTGGGACTCTGGAATAGGAAACCTAGGGAGATTGTGGATGCCTCCTCCCTGGGGGTGTTCAAGGCCAGGTTGGATGAGGCCTTGATCAGCCAAGTCTAGGTGAGAGGTTTCCCTGCCTCTGTGTGTGTGTGTGGGGGGGGGTTGGAGCAGATGATCTCTGAGGTCCCTTCCTAAGCCATTCTACGATGGTTCTGTGTAAGCCACTACCTGTGACAGAGATGAAACCAGAGTTCTATGTCCCTGACTAGACTTTGGGATTATAAGTGTAGATCTGTTTCTAAATGTGCATTTAAAAGACTGTGGTGGAAATGTGGCAGCGCCTAGGCAGCACGATGGCCATTAATAATGAATTGCTATTATCTTGGTCTGAATCTGGATCTAGGGGTTTTTTCTTCCCTCTGAGGAGGAAACAGCCCTGGCTGTGTTACCTACCCAGCATTCTGGGCATTTTTGTTTTGAGCCCTGGCCAGGAGCATAGTGCTTTCATCTTTGTAAATGCCTGGTATTAATTCATTGCTGGGCTAATGGCCACTTACACCTTCACTGGCTATCAGAAATAGATTTGTGGCTTTTGCATTTCCAAGGTTTAAATGGAATCTTGCTGAAAAGGAAAATGGATAAATGAAGTCAGCTTAGGAGATGACCTCCTTGATTCATTAAAATTCTGGGGTGGATACATAAAGTGGAACTTTGAGATGAAAGGTTTAATGTAATTTGGGACTGAAAGGCACCATTCCCATCTAAACCTCCCTCCCATTGGGGAGACAGAAGGAGCTCAAGAATGCTTCAGGCTGATTTTCTTCTTGCTGCCATGAGGAAATGCTAGTGCAGATGCAGGAAAAGTTCCAGTAAATAAAGACCAGGGCTGAGTTGCTTGCATTTGGCTGAATGCAATGGCAGCCTCAGAAAAGGCATCCCAGGGATGGGTTAGAATTGCTCATAAGTGTATTAAATTGTATATACCTTGGAAAAAACCTCTGTTATTTCAGGGGTGTCTCTCCCTCAAATCTGCCTTTCTCCTGTGAGAATGTTTGGCTGAACTTCACCTGCCAGAGACAGACTAATTTGGCTGATGCAAAACAGGGCTAAAAGAACAAGATTCTGCAGCTGAGGGAAACTTCCTGATGCATCAGGAGTTGACATCAGGGTTTGTCACTCCACTTGATTCAGTCCTGAAGGTAAATACTGCAGCTTGTTTATAGGAAGTGTCCAAAGTAGTCACCTCCTTAATGGTATATTCCCATTAACAACTTGGTAATTAAAGGCCTTGCAATATGCATTTGCACCTTTTAAGCCCCAGTAACTTGCTCTTTTCTAACAAGAATTGGAAAGGGAATTAATATTATGCCAGAGTCTTTTACATTACATTTTGGTTTTGCATAAAGTTGTTTTGCTGTTGTTTTTTTCCCCCAAGTCTTCTGTGTCCTAGTCCAGTATTTCCAGAGATAATGGATCATTTGAAAGCCCCTACCCTTTGATATAATAAACACCCACTCCTAGCTAGGTAGAATGAGAACATATAAATGTTTATAACTATCTAAGGGCTGGGGGTCAAGAGGCAGGGGCCAGGCTCTGCTCAGTTGCATCCTGTGATAGGACAAGGGGCAATGGATATAAACTCCAGCACAGGAGGTTCCACCTCAACATGAGGAGGAACTTCTTCACTGTGAGGGTCACAGTGCACTGGAACAAGCTGCCCAGAGAGGTTGTAGAGTCTCCTTCTCTGGAGACTTTCAGGACCCATTTGGATGTATTCTTGTGTGACCTGTGCTAGATCCTATGGTTCTGCTCTGGCAGGGGGGTTGGACTCAATCTCCAGAGGTCCCCTTCCAACCCCTAACATCCTGTGAGCCTGTGATCTCAGTCTCCCTGTTGGCCCTTCCCTGGAGGTGTTCAAGGCCAGGTTGGATGACACCTCGAGCAACCTGGTCTAGTGGAAGGTGTGCCTGCCTGTGGCAGGGGTGTTGGAACTAGATGATCTTTAAGGTCTCTTCCAAACCATTCTGTGATTCTCTGATCTGGGAAAGTCAGACTTTAATTCTGACCTGTTGAAGGCTGTGGCTTCAGGGAGCCAAGAAACATAGTCCTTTGTGTGCCAAAGCTGTCCTTGTCTCCTGCTAGTAAAGCAAGCACAGTAGTGCTGGCAAGCAAGTTTTTAAACACTTGTTATTTGAGGTCTTTGGAACACTTCTGGATAAGAACCTGCTTGGGAATTATTTTGTGGCACTGTGAAGTTGCTGATCAGAGAAGCTGCCCTGGTGTGTTTGCACCCCTGCAGTCTGTGATGCTGGTGGGGACTAAATGGAAGGTCTCTCCATCAAGTGCAGGGGATTCCTGCCTTTGTTTTATTGTTTGCCTTGGAGGTGAGTATGAGTGGATGCTGCCACACAAGTTTAGTGTCAATAGAGTGGAATATCTTTGGCCATGCTGACCTAGTAAAGGACTTCAATTTAAGACACCTTGTTAATTGGTGGTGGTGGCTTTTTTTGGTTTGCTTTACTCCCTCGAGTGTAAATAGGTTGTGATGTTTTTACTGCTTCCCTCTTACATTTCTGTTCCAGGTCAGAGGTGGTCCAGATGGTTTTAATGGACTGATTGACCACTGGACTGGCTCTTCCAACTGCCCTCAGATTTGTTTGTTTCAAAAAACACCTTCCTGAATTCTGCCAGTCACTCAGCTCTGCCTATCTGTTTCTCTGTATGAGTAAGAACTTCCCATACTTGTGTGTACCTGTTGCAAGAATCTGTTTTTAGCTCAGTGGATAGGATGAAGGATAAGGTATGTGGACTTGGCAGTCTGCTTCTTGAAGTTTATCCTGCTTTTGGAAGTAGTATTTGGATGCCTTTGGCTCAGCCCAAGCCCTGCAGAACAAACATGTCCAGGCTGGCACTGTCAGACGAGATGATGGGTAACACACAGGTGAACCAGCCTGTCTTACAGCTGGATGTTACCAGACTGGGAACATTGCATTTAATTTATGGCTTTGTGTTTTTCCTCCCTCTTTTCAGTCTTCCTAACCCTTTGCTACTGGCTGTGATGGATGACTTCCCTTCAATCTGACCTAGTGTCTATGCAAAGTAGATTTAACACCTACAGGCCTCATTGTTCCTTCCAAAGACACATTAACAAAGGTATAGGGTTTGTATTGCCTGTGGTTGGGTTTGTCTCTGCTTTGTCATAAAACAATCTGAGAGGAGAAGTGGAGAGGCATGAAAGGAGGAAGGCAGCACCGAGTTTGATCAGCACAGCTTTAGTGTGGGCTGGGAACAACTGTTGAGTTTGGCTGCATTTTTCCTGCAGTAAACACGACTGACACGAAGCATTTCTATTCCTTAATGCTGCTGACACCCAGCTCACTGCTACTGAGTCTGAGGAGAAGGAAACCCAAAGCTCCTACCTTTCCTCAAAGGAACAAAGGCTCTTTTGAGAAAGAGGGCACATTGTGGGCACTCTTAGTTTCTTATTTCAGCCTAGCTGAAAGGCTCCATTGTAACCTCTCCTGCCTTCTGCCCCCCTCGCTCCCCCTTGCTGGGTTTACCTGCTGAGCAGGTGAAAGGATGGGCTGATGAAAGCTGCTCCAGAGAGGGGAGGAAAGGAAGCCTACTGAAAAGCTGACTTTATGTCATCTAACACCAGGGTGTGAAGAAGCACAGGCAAAAGATCTGAGCAATCAGTACAGTGAATGTGAATGCCTGGCCCGGGTGGCTTCAACTACAACCCAAAAGCCACCCTGAAGCCTTTCCTGCTCAGCTGTGGAAACAAATGAGTGACTTAGGCTGGAGTTACCTTCATGATGTGTTGTGGGCATCTTGGCTGAAGAATCCAAAACTCTCAGAAACCAGTAGCAGATTTACTCTATAAGCAATAACACACTGTGATTGTTACTGGTAACTCTCTTCTTGTGCTTCTGCATGTGGTACTGTTTTCTGCAGGGGCCTTCTGTTCCTAACAGCTTACTCCTGGATGTGAGAGCTGCTGTAGCTTTTGTAAAGTTTCTCGTGGGATGTGGGGGTTACTTCACATCTTCCACAGAAGGAAAACCTGGAGGGGAAAAAAAATTGCCCTCCTATTATCATGATTCCTGAATGGTGCACAGTCAGTTATCAGTTCATAGCTCTCATACTTGAAAATTAAAGCTTTTATTGACTTGTCTAATGTGTTTACAAATTAACACATCAAAGCTAAGCTATAATTAGGCAAATATTAAAGCCAGCATTGACAGCTTCCTACCAGGCAGTGCAGGATGGTGTAAGTCATGGGTTTCTGTTACAGGAATTAGGCTAAAACTTTTTATCTTTTCCTGCTGGAAGAAATTTGGAATAAACAGAGTTTCTAATTGATGTTTTAATTGGAAACAGCACCAAGGTGTGCTTGAGGACGTGACAGTGCAGTGACTGTCAACAGGCTGAAACTACAGCTAACAGTGGAATTACTTCTATTCTCTTCTTCTATTCTCTTCTTCTATTCTCTTCTTCTATTCTCTTCTTCTATTCTCTTCTTCTATTCTCTTCTTCTATTCTCTTCTTCTATTCTCTTCTTCTATTCTCTTCTTCTATTCTCTTCTTCTATTCTCTTCTTCTATTCTCTTCTTCTATTCTCTTCTTCTATTCTCTTCTTCTATTCTCTTCTTCTATTCTCTTCTTCTATTCTCTTCTTCTATTCTCTTCTTCTATTCTCTTCTTCTATTCTCTTCTTCTATTCTCCTGTCTCCCTAACAAGCTTCTCACTGTATTTTGGAGGACAGTGGAATGGTGTCTGTTGGCCATTCTACACCTGGTTCAATTCAATGTCTGATTTGTTGTTAAATAAAATCATAGACTCAATAAGGTTGGAAGAGACCTCAAAGATCATCAGGTCCAGCCTGTCACCCAAGACCTCATGCCTACTAAACCATGGCACCAAGTGCCCCATCCAAACCCCTCTTGTTCCCAGAATTGTGTGGCTGTGGCTTCATACTTTGACAACTTGGAAGCTTTTGTCTTAGCTCAGTAGCTGTCATGGTACAAAGAAATTCCTCTTATGCCTGTGCTGGATTAGGAAGCTGCCCTGTTCCAATTCTGAGTCTCCTCCAGGAAGTTTTAGACTTGTAGCTAAGCAAAGGTTGGTTAGCAACAGTTTCAAAGAGTGACATGAAAAAGCTGACTTCTCCAAAGTTGTTTTTAATACCACCAAGCCAAGACTTAAATTACCTTCTTAGAATAGAAATAAGCAAGGCTGGAGATGAAGTTATCATAAAGGGAAATAAACTCAGTGGTCTCGGAGCCAGCAGTGCTAATCTTGGTTTATTACAGGTGAAAGGTTTAAAAAGTAGAAGCTTCTCCTTTGCCCGGTCTTAGGTGCTCCAATGTTTCCAGTTTGTAATCTTCTACAATAGCTCATCTTCCCCTGACAGGACCTCAGACTGGGGTAACTGATGAGTTAGAGGAAGGAAGCCTGTTTTTACAGTTTGTGAATTGGGATCAAACGACCCAAACTGAAGCAATCTGGCAGCGGATGGAGTCAGACATCCCCGCCTGTGCCTGTGTCTTTGAGCAGGAACTGTAAAAGGGGCATTAAACTCCTTTGTAGCAGCTGGGAGGACCTCAGGCTAATGGCATGACCACAGAACTGAAACTGGCTTTATGTGATTCCCCTGCAAGGGATTAAGTTGGGAAAGCACTGTGTGGGAAATCACTATGCAGGAAATAAAGTCCAGGTGTTACTTGTAGGCTGAATAAACTCCAAAGCCAAGTGATGTGGTAGCTCTGTCTCAAAAAGATGATGGAAATATCAGGATGGGAGTGAGGTGCAAGCGCTAAGTCTTGTAGATGGAGTGTCCTCTGCTTATTCTATTATGTGAGTGGTCCTGAGGCTGTTTTATAACAGCTTGCCTTAAAAAAATGTATATTCCAGAAGATGGGTTTTCCAGGAAGTGGCCTTATGAGTCTTGGGGCACATAGATTTCTCTGTACATGGGTCTATGTTGTTGAACACTCAGGCATACTTGTTCTGTGTGAAGGATGATGATAGCTGTACATTAGCACTTCTGAAAACTCCACTGAGCTACTTGCCCAGCAGCTTAGCAGCATCCTGTAAGGAAGGCAGAACATTAGTCCAGTCTAAATGCATTGGTTGTGCTAAGTGTGGTGTGTGCAGCAGGCTCCTCATCTTCCTGGTCTAGTTAAAGATGTCCTTGCTCACCTGCAGGGGGGTTGGACAAGATGACCTTTGAGGGTCTCTTCCAACCTGGTGCCTTCCATGATTTGTCTTGGTGCAGTGTAAATTGCACTTCAGGGAAGCCACTAAGGCCAAGCAACATACTGCTGCTCCCCATGACAGTCACTGACATCTTTTCATTGCTAAATGGCTTTGGATTAGTCTGAGGTAGCTGAGCTAGCTCCTGCTTTCATACAATTCCAGCCTTCCGTGCTACCTGTGGAAATTGGATCTTGGTTAGGTTAGCTTTCCTGACTGCCCCACAGGAAATCTGTTTAATTTTCTTGAAGAGCACTGATGTTCTTGTTTCTTCATGTCAGTCAACAGGAGGAGGTCATGAAGGCTGGCCTGTGTGGAATTTGGCAGATAAAGATTGACCTTACAATAGGCAGATGTTGGAATTGTGCTGAGCAGTTGGTTTACAGGAGTGAAGCTGGGTTGGAGTGATGGAGTGTGCCATGGTGACTGAGTAAGCTGGGCTTCTGCAGTTAAAAGTCTTAGCATAAAGAGGGATACTGCTTGGCTTACTGCTTTGAGAATGTTTCTCTTCCATTTCTGTTACATTTCTGCATATCCTGGCTGCAGAGCCAGGGGAGTTAGTTCTTGGAAGAGATTCATCCTTAGGCTGCTGTTGAGCAGATCTAACCTGTGTTTGAACGCTTTTCAAGGGAAGGAGCTGCCATTAAGTGCTGTATTGCAGGCTGCCATGCCATATTTAACTTCTGGCTTTTAACTATGGACAACATGCTGCTGATTGTGATTTTTTTTTTTTGCCTTTTCTTTCTCTCTCCCAGACTGTGGAGCATGGATTTCCCCATCAGCCCAGTGCCCTGGGCTACAGCCCATTCCTCCGCCTCATGGCCATTGGAACACGATCAGGAGCCATCAAACTGTATCCCTTTGATCACCTTGGGCTACACTTCTCTGACCACATCAGGGTGTGCAGCTTTTGAAGACACTGTAAAAAAAAAGATTAAACTGAGTATAAATTTGCAAGCAAGGGTTCCTGGAACGCTGGAATAGTTTGCCTAGGTTTGAAGTTTGATCAGGAGGGGATTATCTTGCCCAGAGCTGAACTACAGCTCAAAGAGAAGCTGAGCTGATGCAGATATTTAGACAAGACTCCTTGCTCTTGCAATGCAGAAGGTCAAACTAGCTCTGGCCTATGTTTAGCAATCCTTCATGTTGTAAATTCCAGGGTTGTTTAAATATTTGGGGCAGGGTTCCTTCTCTTTTTTCTTCCCCCTTCTGTAAGCAATTCTATTTCAAAGGTTAAAACTTCAGAGTCAGAAATGCTTTCAGCTTCCTGAGTTTTTGACCATGCAGGCATTGAAGACCTCGACGTGGAAGGCAATGACTCTTTTGTTGTTGTTGTTCAGTTAGTCATGTGTATACACGAGACACTGAGGTGATTCCCATGGCACAGTACCAGCCAGGCAAGCTGTAAACCAGGCATGCCACTCAGCTCAGAAAGGAAAAGTTGGTGCTCTCTCTCTGCCTGCTTAATCATTCATTCCCAGTGGTGTTTGTGTGTTCAGAGGCTGGACTGCACACGCGGGCGGTAGCCATCTGTCTCTTGGTTACAAATTAGTTAAGCAGGATTGTAGTGTCTGGGAAACCACTAAACATCTCTGAGAGGAAAGGAAAAAAAACCCAACACCAAACCAGGGTCCAGACACTTCTTCTGCATATGCTCAAAGGATGAAGCAGACTTCCATGTTCTCCTGTAGCATGCAAAACCTGTCCCAGGCATGTGAAAGGAAAGTAGATTTTTGCCTTGCTTCTTTTCAGCCTGGATCACTAACAGTAAAACATGGATTCAAACTAATCCCTCTTCATCTTGCTTGCTAGCAAGCTTCTCATCAATTAATTGTAGCTGTGGGTCATCTTAAATACTGTAGATCCTCAACCAGCTCTTCCAGATATGGTGCTCCTGGGGTGGAGTTCATGGGTTTACATGAAGAAAACAATACTGTAATGCAGATTCACTTTATACCTGATCAGGTAAGTCTATTTTCAGTCCCTTGCAATTCATGGTGACCTCAAACAGGTGTTGAGTTTGTTCCAGGTAACTGGGCTGCTATTACCAGGTGTATTCAGAATGCTGCTTGGTGGGGAGTGCTTATCCCAGTGTATTTTCTGCTCTCAGCAGCACTTGTTGCTGTGGAGATGCTTGGTAAAACATGAGAGTAGCTTTGTTGTCTGTAACTGTTAGTCGTTTATCTCCAACAGCATATTGGGCATGGAAATAAAGCCAGAATGGTTCAGGCAGCCTGCTGCAGAAGCCAGAAGTTCCTTTTCCTGTTGCAGCCCCTATTCTTTCACTGGGTCTGGGTGGTCTGGCTTCAGCAGAGCAGATAGAACAGTAGCTGCAGCTGGACTGATGTAGTTATTTTCAGGAGTTCACCCCAGTGCTGCTAACCTCACCTGCTGCTAGCTGGTTGCCTTTGTGCACTGGGGTACTGAATCCTGCTCCTGGGGCTTGCTGAACAGTTATTGCCACAAACTAAAAATAGGAAGGCAGAATTTTTCTGAATGTCTTTGTGGCTGGCTGACTGTTTTCCTTTCCCTTGAGTGGCAGACTGGTGTCTTGGCCACATACTTTGTTGCCTGACACCCCCCAGTTCAGCACGAGTGGCCTCTTTGTGAGAGGGATTTAATTCTTGGGGCGGTTTTGGCTGGTTGTTTGCTTAACTAATGGTATAAACTGAAACTCCCATGGGGAGTGTTGCACCAGGTGTGGTTCTGCAGGTAAAATGCTTCAATTTGAACATCCAGCCAGCAGGGCTGGGCTCATGAAAGGACTCTGACACAACCTTCCAGAATGAGGTTGGACGCAAAGAATGCAAGGAGTGTGGTGTAGTAGACTGTCAGCCCCACCCAAAGCTGGGGTGTGTTGCATCAAACCCTGCTGAGAGAGAAGGTGGAGAGCTAACAGCCTGCAGCTGCCTGCTTGAGCTTTACAGGCATAGGCTGATCTTTAGCAAAAGCCTAAATCTTTGTCATCCCCCTCGCTGATAGCCTGTGCCTTTGTCCTCTAGAACAGAGTTTTTAGCCTTTAAGGCTACTTCTTGTCTCCCCTTAAGTCCCAAATCCCTGGCTGTTGGCTGGCAGTGTTGCTGCAATGTGTACCCACCGTGATAAAGAGCTGGGGCTGGCTCCCCAGTTCTGTTTGAGCCGAGTTACGAACAGCAGCAACTTTCTTGCTAGGTTTACTGTGTTACATTCCATACTGTGAGCCTGAAAAAAGGGCATTTTGTGTGGTTTTGCAGTGCCAGCTGGTGACATTGCTAGATGATAACAGCTTGCATCTCTGGAGCCTGAAGCAGCACAGTGGAGCATCTGAGCTGCGGGAGGAGCACCGCTTCACCTTGAAAGGGCCACCTGGGTAATCCACTAGAGTGGTTTTTGAGCTAGTGTGTGGGGCTAAGCAAGTAAGAAGAGTCTGTTCTTGTAGTAGCTAGGGCTTGTTCAGTTCTTACAGACTATGAATCCATTAAAGGGGGGTCAACCAGGAGCTGGATAGGGCCTGGGAGACCACCTTGTAGGAGTGTTGTACCAATGTAAAGGGTGACATCTCTTTTTGATGCTGTCCACCCACTTCTGTGTATAGAGGAACTGTAAATCTTAAGGTTAAGTAAAGCTAAGCATCCCTTAAGTCAAAATTTAAACTACTGCTATGGTTTAGGGAACTTGAGCATCTCCCCTGTGAAGAGAGGCTGAGAACCCTGGGGATGTTTAGTCTTGAGAAGAGAAGACTGAGAGGGGATCTCATAAGTGTGTATAAATATCTGAGGGGTGGGGGTCAAGTAGAGGGGGCCAAGCTCTTTTTGGTGGTGAACAGTAATAAGACAAGGAATAACAGGTTCAAGGCTTGAACAGAGAAGATTTCACCTCAACAGGAGGAGAAGCGTCTTTACAGTGAGGGTGACAGAGCCCTGGAACAGGCTGCTCAAAGAGATTGTGGAGTCTCCCTCTCTGGAGACTTTCAAAGCCCACCTAGATGCATTCCTTTGTGGACTACCTTGGGTGATGCTGCTTTGGCATGGGGGTTGAACTCAAGGTTCTCTAGAGGTCCTTTCCAAGCTGTAATGTACTGTAGTACTATGATACTTCGTTTGTCCTTTCACTTGATCTTGCCAGTTTTGGATGAGCTGTTTCTAGCTTGTTTGGGGACATTTAATAAGAGAGGCTACTGTGAAGAAGGTGTCTGGGTCTTCATCCATGCACTTGTCCAAAGTCTTTTGACACCATTTACCTTAAAGCTAGTGATTTCCTCCTTCAGAAAAACCCTGCCTGGCTCAAAACAGCTGCCTATAAAACCAATGAGTTGTAGGTATCCCTGCTGAGCTCATAGCTCTCTCAAGAGTGGGTACACCACCCTTCTTGCATCCAGCTGATGAGAGTCTTTTTGCACCCCCCAGGTCTCCACCAAGTGCCACACAGATAACAGCTGTCCTTCCCCACTCCTCCCGGGAAGTCCTGTATCTTGGCACGGAGAGCGGCAACATCTTTGTCGTGGAGCTTCCGTCGTTCAAAGTGCTGGAGGACAGGACCATAACCTCCGAGGCCGTGCTGCAGCGGTGAGTGAGCACGCAGGCCCTGCTGTGGAGAGGTGTGGAATGCCACTAGCAGACATAATCCTTTGTTAAAATGTCAACCTGGATTAATACTGGGGCCTCGTTGTTGTGTTAAGCATTGTCCAGAGCTGCCTGACTCCTGTGAATGTAGCTTTTAGTCCTGCTATGTGTAACCATGTAAGGAACGGCTTCTGTCCTGCTGGCACTGTGGAGGTGCAGCATCTAGGCAAAACTCTGCAAGAGACACTTGGGATAAATCTCCAAACCTTGTTGCCCTGTCCCTTGTGTTTAATTTTGCAGCAAATGTTGCACTTAGCTGTAATTACCACCCCCCTACCCCCTTTTTTTTTGGGGGGTCCAAATAGGACTTTTGTCACTTTGGAGATTCAAGTGCTGCTGAAAATTGTCCTACATCCTGTCACTGTTGCTTCCTGTTGCCATTTCCCTGTTACCTTTATTCTGTAAGAGTCACAAGAGAACAGGAGGGGTGATTCAGGCTGCCTTCACACTCCTGGGATCCAGGCACAAAATCACAGAGCTGCTTGGATTAGGGAAGACCTCTAAGGTCACCAAGCCTAACACTGACATATCCTTGACTAAACCACGTTCCTAAACACTGCATCTACACAACTCTTACATGCCTCCAGGGATGGGGATTCCACCACCTCCCTGGGCAACCCATTCCAATGCTTGATAAGCATTTCAGTGAAGAATTTCTTCCTAATGTCCAACTTCAGCTTCCCTTGGTGCAACAGTCCTGGAGTTCTTTGTAAACCTTGGGTTTTCCCCTGAAGAAAATGGGACTGGCTGCATGTCCATGTGGCAGGCCTGGTGTGGTGTCTTGAGACTTTCTTTCTGCTAGAAGGATTTGTGAAGAGGTTGTGCTTCTCCTCATCTGTTTGAACTGTGTGTTGCTTAGTTACTCATTCTTAAACCTTAACTGTTATTACAGTCAGGTTGGGTTGTTGCTGGAATAAACTTCTGGGTTTTCTTTTGTTGTAGGGTACCAGAGGATTCCTGTAACAGGCGATCCTGTGAGCTGGTGGAAGCTCTTCGAGAGCACCCCAAGAACCCTGACCAGATCCTGATTGGATACAGCAGGGGCTTGATTGTCCTCTGGGACCTGCAGAATAACAAAGCAACACACCATTTCCTGGGCAGCCAGGTAATGGGTTGCATTTGTGGTCAGTTCAGCAGGGGAGGAAGGGTGCTCTCAGGGCACTCTGAAGACAAGGAGGTGCAGGGAGAGGCTGGCAAAGCTGGGTTTGAGTAAGAAGGCATTGGTTTTGGCAGGGTTAACAGCTCTCTGGAGAACACTCATTGTGTGTCTTTCTCTTCAGCAACTGGAGAACCTCTACTGGCAGAGGGATGGCAGTAAATTCATTAGTTGTCACTATGATGGAAGTTACACCCAGTGGCCAGTATCCAGTGACAACAGGCAGCCTGAGCCTCTGGAAAACCTTGTGCCTTATGGTCAGTAAGTGAGGTTTGGTTGTTGTGTATTTGTCTAAACTCAAACTCCTTTTGAGTCTCTGTGGGATATTCAGGTCACATTCTCTCTACTGTTTAATCCTCATAGCAAAATGCAGAGTTGCCTTTTGAACTGGTTGTCAGCCTAGACTAAGGGAGTTCAGTCCAGGTCTGTTTCCTGGATTTTCAACTCCTTTACAACACTGAGCTCTGTCTCAAACACAGAGAGCAAATGTGTCAAAGAAATTAGTGCCCCTATGGTGATTCAGCTCTTTGTTTTAGTTCAGGTGTCCTGTTCAGCAGGAGTTGCTTAGATCTTCTGTAATTAATAGTGAGCTATGTACATTGTGTCAGCCTGAGCAGTGATGAAATGAAGCCTCTGATTTGCTGAAACCCATCAAATGTGGGGGTGACTTCATCTTCCAAACATATAGAAGCTTCTAAAGCTCTATCACCTTTACATTAGTTTCAGGAATGCCTGTGCTTTTAATGATCCTTTCCAGTTAATCAGCTTCTACAACAAGGACTTCCTGTTAGCCTTCAGCAGCGTGGTTCAAAACTTCCTCTGAGTCTGAGTTGTTTTGCTGAGGACTGCTGTGGTCAGAAGGGTTATTGTCTGATGTGTTTTGGTCTGGGGAGATGATGGTGGTGTCTAATTTGGGTGGTTCCCTTCAAGTTGGAGGCTGAAGTGACCCAGGTGAAGCAGAATAGAATAGACCAGATTGGAAGAGACCTTCAAGATCATTGCATCTAACCCATCATCCAACACCACCCAATCAACTAAACCATGCAACCAAGCACCCTATCAAATCTCCTCCTAAACACCTCCAACGATGGTGACTCCACCACCTCCCTGGGCAGCCCAGGAGCTGCTTCTGTAAAAATGCACTTGGAATTGTTTAGGTGGGAAAAGACTAAGATCACCAAGTCCAACCATTAACCCAACCTACCAAGTCTGCTCCTTCTTGAGTTACAGCAAATAACTCTGTTCTCTTAGGTCCATTTCCTTGCAAGGCCATCTCCAAGATCTACTGGCAGACAACAAAAAATGGGTAAGTTTGTGGTGTATCCCTTCCCTCTTCCCTCTTCAAAGGCATTTGAAGGGCACACTCTCCAATGCCTTAAGAACCCTTTAGAGTGAGATAAGATTTTTTTCCCCTTGCCTCATGTCTGTGACATTTTGCTTCTTCCTCCCTTCAGCACACACCACTCTAACTCTGTCTTTCTCTTAAGGCTTCCTTACATCATATTCCAAGGAGGGATGCCCCGGGCTAGCTATGGTGACCGGCACAGCATCTCTGTGGTCCATGGCAGTCAGCAAACAGCCTTTGACTTCACGTCCCGGGTGATAGACTTCTTTATAATCTTCAGTTCAGAGCCTACTGCAGGTATGTGGTGAAAGAGCCATCAGAGGAAGTAGTATAGTGTGTGAAAATCTGCCTGGTATAAATAGCACATGAAAAGTGATAAGGAGGTCAGTTGTGTGGGCTTTTTCACAGGCTTTAAGAGAGGGTCATGGAGTCATTGAGGCTGGAAAAGACCCTGAAGAGTGAATCTAACTTGGAGAGAGATTTGCCATTTAAAAGTGAAGTGTAAAATGTTGGTGTAAAGGATGGGCTGGTTCCAAATGGCCACACATTCCTTGAAAAACTCATCTACTCCATTAGTGAGAAAAGATCTCTTAGGCTCATGTCTGTGTGAGCTGGACACTGGACATGAGCAGGTCGTGAAATAAGGGTCTGAGTGTTGCTGTTTGGGAACAGCACTTCAAAGGAGGCAATAATTAAACCCAGAATTTACTCCCACTGAGACACTGTTTCTTCTAATTACTACCTGGATTTATGACTAGAGCTCTGGGTAATAAATCAGCCATAGGTGACATAGAACTGAGGGTAAACATACAGAATTTATGTGCTGCTGGTGGATGTGAATGTGAGAAGTTCTAAAACTGAATAGCACTCATTCCACAGCTTCCTTAGAGCTTGTCAGGTTCTTGCCTCTTGAAGAGCTTTGGTGCTTTTGCTTCCACAGTAGTTGTAATATTATTTCTTTTCATGGAATTGTAAAGAAATGTCCCAAGAGCTCTTTGTCTGTGGCTGGTGCAGTCCTTGCTTCTGGTTAACTTGAAGTAACTGACTAGAAGATGCTCTTTCAAGCTCCATGCATGTGCGCCAGTGGAAGATGGGTCAGACCAAGTTGTGGAAGTCTAGATCCTCTTTAGGTGCTTGTAGGCAAATCATAGAAGGGTTTGGGTTGGAGTGGATTTACAAAGGTCATCTAGTCCAACCCCATTGCAGTCAGCAGGGACATCCTCTGTTCTCTGATCAGGTTGCCCAGAGCTCTGTTGAGCTTGACCTTGAATATCTCCAAGGATGGGACCTCAATCACCTCCCTGGGCAACCTGTTCCAGTGTTCCACTACCCTTATGAAAAAGAGCTTCCTCCTAACATCCAACCTAAACCTAACCTTCTCTAATTTCAAACCATTGCTCCTCATCACTGCAGACCTCTGGAAACAGTCTCTTTCCAGCCTTCTTGTAGGCACCCTTCAGGTACTGGAAGGTTGCTATTAGGTCTTCCTGGAGTCTTTTCCAGGCTGAACAACCCTCAGTCTGTCCTTGCAGGAGAGGTGTTTCAGCCCCTAGATCATTTTTGTGGCACTCCTCTGGATCCTTTAAATCTTCTATTACTAAAGCTTCTCAAGCTTTCTAGTTCCTAGCTTGCCTCATAGACTGCTTTCCAAACCCATTTGTCTTGGGTACTGCCAGTGATGATGGTGACAGTTCCCAGCTGCACACTGTGCAGGTATGGGCATTCCAATATGCAAACACAGGTTGGCTCCTTCTGGCCTATGTACAAAGGAGACCACAGATCCTGGGCAAGACCATCTTGGGAGAGCAGGCATAAAGAAACTCAATCCCTGGATCTTAACAGAGCCTCTCAAGTCACTGGAAAACCAGTAAAGGAATAGGCAGAATGTAACTGAGATGAATTTTCCCTACACAACCCTGCCTTTTGTAAGCATCTTCCAAATGTGCAGATCCTATAGGTCTAAACCTTCAAGTTTAGCAATGCCATTAAACTTGAGGTGCTGGTTAGCTTTTTCATCATGGAAGAAACTGGACCCTTTTACTGTTGTGTGAAGTTGAGAGTTGAGGTTCTAGATGCTGGAATGGAAGTCTTAAAGATGAAAAAAATCTGAGTCTTAGGTAAGAGACTGACTACTTGAAGTTCAATTCCTTGAAGATATTAGAAGTCTCAGAATGTAAGGGGTTGGAAGGGACCTCAAAAGATTATCCAGTCCAATCCCCCTGCCAGAGCAGGATCACCCAGGGCAGGTCACACAGGAATGCATCTAGGTAGGTTTTGAATGTCTCCAGAGAAGCAGACTCCACAGCTTCTCTGGGCAGCCTGTGCCAGGGCTCTGTCACCCTCACAGTGAAAAGAATTTTCCTTATGTTCATGTGGAACCTCTTCTGCTCCAGCTTGCACCCATTGCCCCTTGTCCGGCCTTTGGACATCACTGAGCAGAGCCTTGCTCCATCCTCCTGACCCTGCCCTTCACATCTTTATAAACATGAAAGAGGTCACCTCTCAGGCTCCTCATGTCCAAGCTCAAGAGCCCCAGCTCCCTCAGCAAGGAGATGTTCCACTCCCTTCAGCATCTTTGTGGCTCTGCGCTGGACCCTTTCAAGCAGTTCCCTGAGGTCCTTCTTGAACTGAGGGGCCCAGAGCTGGACACAGTGTTCCAGCTGCCCTTTAGCATGAAGTAACTGCACATAACAGGCTTTGTACTTCTACTTCCCAAGGCCTGTATTATCTGGTTAACATGACTTCTGGGGTGGGGGGTACAGCCAGGAGCTGCTGCAGGAGGCTGAAGCTGTTGCACTCAGATGAGGAAGTAGTTCACAATAAAAAGAGGTTTCTGTGATTGAGAAGCTTCCTTGTGGCTGATTGCCTAAGCTCAGTGGGCCTACACTGCTTGCCTTGTTTGCCCTTAAGCAGCCTTCCCTGCGACGGCAATACGAAGGTATTAATTGTATACCAAAGCCACTTAATTTAATAAGCACAGAGCTCCTGTGTTGCAGCATGGTGGGAGCTGGTGACTTTCCACTCCTCTGAATCTGCTGTGGAAACAATTTTTAAAAGGCTGGCCCTTCCTGTTTTCTGTTTTTTAAATTAGCAGGTGGATGAGTGTGTGGCAGTCATGACAAATTCTGGTATGATTGCTACTTCAGCAACTTAAAATAGCTTCTTGGCATAAGCAGTGAGCTCAGATGCGTGGCTTTGCAGGGAGAAAATGATGGTTAAAACAGAGCATATTTGGTTGATGTTGGCAGCAGCAGGCAGAGTGCAGGGTTGGTCAGGCACAAAGCAGGACAGGTATGGTGTGATTGGTTCTCAGAAGTCCTGTAGGCAGCGGCAAGTGAGGGCACAAAAGGAAGCAAAGTCAAACTGAAGAGAAGCCTGTTTTTTTTAATTAGTATTAAGAAACTGAGCTGGTTAGTGGTGTGTTACAGCTGAGGCTAGTCAGAGGTGAAACTTGGGGTGTCCAACCGGAGCGATGCCAAGTGCTAATTACTTGAAGTTAATTTTGCTGAGTGAACAGCGTTGGTATGTGCTCGCTCACAGCCATGCCTCCTTGCAAGTGTATTCCAGGTAATCAAACAACTGCAGGAGGGAAGTCAAGGCACAGGTTAGCAAGGAAGGTCAGGGAGAAGCTGCTGGCTTCCTCATGGCTCACTCTTTAGCACCCACGCCTTCCCCCAGCCTGGCATTGGAGTTCTGTGTTCGCTTTGATTTCTCTAGCAGTGTTAATTACTGATGGTGTGAAGTGATTGGTGGTTTTGGTTTTCCTCCCCAGTTGCCACCGTGGCTGTCTCATGGCATTGCTGCAATCATGTCCTTTAGAGTACATTTTTTTTTCACTTCAATTCTAGTTCCAATGAAGAATCTTGAACTCTTGATTGTGGCCAGTGTTCTCTACCAAGTTACATTAACAGATTTCTTTTGTTTGTAATCTTGCCCAGTCTACACAATGGCTACATGTTAGATGAGGTACTCCTTAAAAACTGGAAGTCCAAAGAATATGTCACAAGGAGTGAGCAGCAGGGAGAAGGAGAAGACAGCTGAACTGTAAATACTTGTCAGTTCCAGCAGAGAAGCATTCTGCAGAGCCCATGGCATTACTGGGTTTAAGCAGCTTAGCCTAGATGGACTGTGGTCCTAACAGAGCACTAAATGGGTCATTGCTGGGGTGGACATGTGTCTGTCCCACCCCACGCTGCTTAATTAGCTGTAGGTAAGGTCCTTTGAGTTCTGGCTGTTCACCCAAGTTCATACTCACTGCTCTTATTTAGCTGTGTATGTTGTTAACAGTGGAATCTATAGAAAGTCACTTTGACAGTCCCAGGAACATGAATTTGCAGTAAATCTGTTGGCATCTAGGAGTCTATTAATGTTAGTCCCTCAACAGGCTCGCTTAACACAGAAGCATTTAGAGGTTTTGCCAACAAAAACGTTTGTGTAGAGCTCTGTGATAAGAGCTTTCAAACAAGCCTTACAGGAAGCTTGTTTCTATTAGCCTTGCATGGTCATTTCTGTCAGTCTCAATGAATCTTGTTTCTGCAGAGTTTGATGACCCTTCTGCTATGGTTGTGCTGGCAGAAGAAGAGCTGGTGGTCATAGACTTGAAAACTGCAGGCTGGCCAGCAGTCCATCCTCCCTACCTGGCTTCCCTCCATTGCTCAGCCATCACCTGCTCGCACCACGTCTCCAACATCCCACTGAAGCTGTGGGAGAGGATTATCAGTGCTGGGAGCAAGCAGAACATTCACTACTCCACTATGGTATGGCAGCTTTAAACATCCATGTGTTCCCATGCATATAAGAATAGCTTGAGTGCTGAGACTGTGGGTGGTCTGTGCTGCTGACTCTGGGCAGGGATGAGTCCCAGCAGACGTTGTCCTGCCTCTTAATAGGGTCAAGAAAGGCTCTTTCCCAGAGCACCACCAATACAGTTGCTCACACTGGGGGATTAAAATGTGATATTTTTTTCAGGCTTTGACAAGCTAGAAGGAAAGTCTGAGTGTTTCCAGCTGTCAGTGGTAACAAACTTCTTGGTTTAGAAGCATGAGGCTTTCGGCACAGCTTCTTGAGGAAATGTGTAGCATAACTTCTAAAAAGCACAGCTGGTGTCAGAACAGGAACATCTAATCCAAACAAAAGCTAACAGCATGGACTGTTTCACTGCCACTTGCACTGGAGTTCATGCTCTCCTGCTGACTGCACATTCTCTTCACACTGTCACTGCCTAGGAAATCACAGTCTTCCCTTCATGTATTTGTAGCCGTGGCCAATCGATGGTGGCACCAACATAGCTCCGGATCCTCCGCAGAGGGACTTGCTGCTAACAGGGTATGTACCTGCCTGATCACAAGCAAGGGGCCCTTTCCACTTTCTCTTCTTCCTTTTGAACTAACTGAGGCTTTCCCATGGGATTAAAGTCTACTCATCTTGGAGAGAGAGGGCTCCAACTTAGCTTTGGCTTTGTGAAGGTAACTGATTGTACTGCTTCTGAGGAAGTGGATCAGGAAGTCCATCGATGACTTATAAAGCTGGCAGCTTCTTTGTAGCTCTGACTTGTTATCCATTCCCCCTCAGACATCAGTGTAGAAGTGCAGGTGGTAAGCCAGATTGGTTCAAAGGGAGCAATGTAAGAAAGGGGAGCTTAATCATACAGGTTTTGAAGCATTCTCTCCCCTCCCTTACACTGTTCTGAAGCTCAAAGTGAGAGGTTGGCTTGGACACCTGTCTGCTTTGATCAGCACGGACTGAGGGGTGGAAGTAGCTGGGCAGAGCTTGTCTCATCAGATAAAAGCAAACCCTTTTCTTTCCAAAGCACTTTTAAGGATTTCAGTGGCCTTCTCTTCAGGTTTCACTGGTGATGCAGCACATTGTTAGAAGTCTTTACCCTTATGCTGGAAGAACGTTGCCAGTTTTCAGCTGGAGAACTAAGATTAAAGCTTGATTTATTTCCTTCCCTCCCAGTAATAGTATTTTTGTCAGGATGAGTTGTTCCTTCTGTCCTCCCTGGTGTTTGGTTTGGTTTTTTTAACCCTTTTCAGTGCTTTTTGGAGTAACCTTAAATTTTCACACTGGGGTCAGATCATTGAGAACAAACTGGGTTGAAGAAGAAACCCAACCGACATAAAGCAAAACCAAACCAAAGCTCTCTCCTCTCTCTCTCTCACACACACACACAAAATCTAACCAAAAAAACCCCACAAAGCAAACCAAAAAACAACTAAAAGAAAACCCAAACCCTTTCCCATGAAGCTCTTAAGTTGCCAGAGCTCAGGGCTTTGTAAGCAGCGTGGTTTAATCTTTGGTTGTGTTTTTCCCCGCTCTGTTTTGTCGTCCTCCTGTGGGTGATTTGCAGTTCTGTACAAGCTGTGTTTCTGTAACCCTCCCCACTCAGGCATGAAGATGGCACTGTGAGGTTTTGGGATGCATCTGGTGTGTGCCTACACCTCCTCTATAAGCTAAGCACAGTGAGGGTGTTTCTCACTGATGCTGACCCCAATGACAACATGAACATGCTGGGTGAGGACGAATGGCCTCCGCTTCGCAAGGTAGGAAAGCTGTTGCTTGTGGAAGCTTCCTGAGAACCTAAGGGCCTTGATTCTTGCCCTAGTTAATTCATATGCAAATCCCAGCCACTGTGTCTTCCCTTGTCTAGGTTGGTACCTTTGACCCTTACAGTGATGATCCAAGACTTGGCATCCAGAAGATCTACCTGTGTAAATACAGCGGATACTTGGCCGTAGCTGGTACAGCAGGACAGGTATTGAAATCCAGTCAGCATGGAGCTTGCTTTTGGTGCAGGCTGTCACAGTGCACCTTGGAGATAATGTTGAAGTCTGAAATACTCATTTCTCTAGTGGCAAATTGATTGCTGGAAATGTTGTCTCTCAGTTCTCTGCCTTCTCTGCCCTGTATTTTTAGACACTTTCACCTAATGCTGTGTGTCTGCCCCGAGGGATGCAGCTGCTGGGGCCCACACCTTGGAGAACAGCAAAAGCTGTAGCAGTTCGTCCCCTTCCTTTCAGGTGCTGGTGATGGAACTGAATGATGAAGATGCAGAGCATGTTGTGGACCATGCTGAGGCAGATCTCCTGCAGGACCAAGAGGGCTATCGGTGGAAAGGGCACGAGAAGCTAAGAACTCGAGATGGAGCTGTTCGATTTGAAGCTGGCTTTCAGCCCTTCGTCCTTGTCCAATGCCAGCCACCAGCTGTGGTCACCTCCCTGGCCCTTCACTCTGAATGGAAGCTTGTGGCCTTTGGTACCAGTCATGGGTTTGGGCTTTTTGACCACCAGCAGAAACGACTGGTCTTTGTCAAGTAAGTGTCTTCTTTCCAGGAGGTCTGTGGTAATCCTCTGCTAAAGATGGCCTGGAATTGCTAACAAAGCAAGCTGTGATAAGCAGTTTCTCAAGAGCAGTCAGGGTAGCATGGGGCCCCACCTCCTTGGACTCTCTGCTTGAAAGACTCCTCAAGAATATTTAAGCACACTGACATATCTGTGTGTCCTGTTGGACTTCTGGATCTGATTTCCACCCAGTAGAAAGTGACCATGTGCTTATTGTCTCCTCCTTTCAGGTGTACACTGCATCCCAGTGACCAGCTGGCCTTAGAAGGGCCCCTGTCTCGGGTGAAATCCTTGAAGAAGTCCCTCCGGCAGTCGTTCAGGAGGATCAGAAGGAGCAGGGTGTCCAGCAGGAAGCGCCGAGGAGGTAGTGGCAATGCCTCAGAGGTGAGGGAGGCCACTTTCTTTGGGAGATCACATCTGTTTACAGCTTGGAGCATGCAGAGGCCTGTCTAGAGGGTGAGGTGGTCCTGCTGTGCTATCAGTAAAAGGGCAGGAACGTCAATTTTTGGTGCTGCTGTTAGATGAGATGGTCACAGCTTTAGAGCAGATGTCCTGCCTGGAGAGAAACACGGCAGGATCCAGAGAGGTGATTCTGATGCTTCTGGTGAGACCTCACCTGCAGTACTGCATCCAGCTCTGGAGCCCTCAATGTAGGAGGGACATGAACCTGATGGAGAGAGTCCAGAGGAGGGCCGTGAAAATGATCCGGGGGTTGGAGCACCTCTGCTGTGAGGACAGGCTGAGGGATCTGGGGGTGTTCAGCCTGAAGAAGAGGAAGCTCCAGGGGGACCTAATAGCAGCCTTTCCCGTACCTGAAGGAGGCCTACAAGAAGGATGGAGAGAGACTGTTTACAAAGGCCTGCAGTAACAGAACCAGGGCCAAAGGCTTCAAACTAGAGAGGAGCAGACTTAGATTGGATGTTAGGAACAGGTTCTTTACTATGAGGGTAGTGGAACACTGGAACAGGTTGCCCAGGGAGGAGGTTGAGGTGCCATCCTTGGAGATATTTAAAGGGAGGCTCAACAGGACTCTGGGCAGCCTGATCTACTTGAGGATGCCTCTGCAGAGGGAGTTGGACTGGATGACCTTCAGAGGTCCCTTCCAACCCAGACCACTCTACGATTCCATGTACCTGTTTGCTGGGCTGACGGCGCTTTCCCTCTCTGTTGCTGCCGCTCTTGCTATCTGTATCTGTTTCCCTGTGTCTTTGCCTGGTTGGCAAACTGCCTCCTCATCTGTGAAGGTGCAAGAAGCAAATGCCAAGTTTGACCAGGACGCGTTGCAGGAGATGGAACTGGCTCCAGTTCAGCGGAAGATCGAAGCCCGCTCTGCAGAAGACTCCTTCACTGGCTTTGTGCGAACCTTGTATTTTGCTGATACCTTCTTGAGAGACAGTGAGTTGAGAAAAAGCCTCTCTCTTTTCTTCCAAATGGGTTTTTCCTCCTCCTGCCAAGGAATATATTAGAATTTACTGCCAGGAAAACTGGGCACCTCCTGTGCCCTACTTTGTGCTGTGCCGAAGAACTAATATAGAACAAGAGCATATGTTGCCATGCAGAGCTGTTGTTTAGCCATTCTGGCTGCTGGTTAGGCCAAGGCAAGGAGGTAGTTCATCTTTGGATGCAGCCTTTTATGTATGGTTCTCAAATGTGCTGTAATTTCAGCTGAGTTTTTAGTATAAGCTTCTCCTTGTCTCATTGCACTGTAAAGTTCATCCCTGCTCCCAGCAGAACCTTTTGGTTTTGGTCAGGGTGGTGTCTGGCTGTGCATCAGAGCCCAGACTGAGGTTAGGCACAAGTTTACTCTGCTTATATGTGATAGAAATGTGAAAACTGGGTGCAGCAATTGTGATGTCTGATGGAAGCAGCACTCTGTTCCCTTTACTCACTTGCTCTGTCCTTTATCAGGGCTGTTGAGGGACACACATTGGGAAAAGAAATGCTAAGAACCTGCAATTCTGCCCTAATGTTTAAGGCTATAAATGGAGGGAGGCTGTGTTTAGCTAGTGGAAAGCAGTTACCCAAGGCTCTCAGAGATAGTGCCCTGCTCATGACCCCCCTTCTTGCTGCAGGCTCCCGCCACTGCCCGTCCCTGTGGGCAGGCACCAATGGAGGTACAGTCTACGCCTTCTGTTTGCGTGTTCCCCCAGCAGAGAGGAGGATGGATGAACCTGTCAGGGCAGAGCAGGGTGAGTATGTCTCCTGAAAGCAAGGTCCTGGAGTGTCACTCATACAACCAGGAGGTACATAGAGAAAAGTGAGGCAGCTCAGTTACTGCTGTTTGTCAGTGGGAGCAGAGCGGTGTCTGAGCTGAGGGACACCCTGCAGCAGCTGGAG
Organism: Dryobates pubescens; assembly: GCF_014839835.1. NCBI lineage: Eukaryota > Metazoa > Chordata > Aves > Piciformes > Picidae > Dryobates > Dryobates pubescens. The sequence goes on along the minus strand of NC_071631.1, from coordinate 17,421,140 downwards.
TCAGTGAGCCCCAGCATTGCCCAACATGCCTCAGCCCCACCTCCTGCTGACTGCAGAGATGTAAATTTGTGTCAGCTGCCACTGAAGCTTATTCTGACAGCTGGGCCTGCTATCTACAGATAACAACAATTACTGTTTAACAGGAACCAGTTCAGTCCACATACCTTTTAACTAGTAAACTTTTTCAGGTAGGGTTTCTGGAAGTACATTGTAGAGGTCTCTAGCTTTGAGAGGATGAGAGTGAAGTTCTAATGCAGTGTCTCTGACTAGACTCCTGGTTGATTTTTCTGTTTATTTCCCTCCTTATCTTGCTTGTCTAGCCAAAGAGATTCAGCTGATGCACAGAGCTCCTGTTGTCGGTATACTTGTCTTGGATGGACGCAGCACTCCTCTCCCAGAGCCTCTAGAAGTAGCACATGATCTTTCCAAGAGTCCTGATATGCAAGGCAGCCACCAGTTGTTGGTGGTATCTGAGGAGCAATTTAAGGTAAGTATCACCCAAGAGGTGGCTATGGACTGTGCATAAAATCTGCTGAAGCACTGAGCAGTGCTCAGTGGAGAGAGAACTCTTGGGAGTGCTCATTCTTTTGTACCTGAATAACACCCCTGGGACAACCTTTCAGTTTGGTGCAGCCCATAAATCAGATGTGAGCTGACAAACTGGGTATTGCATTCCTGTATTATATTATACTCCTTGGACAAGGCTGCTTCTGCTTTTGGGGAAGACCTTTTGCCATGGTTAGTACAGAAGCAGAAATGGGGAGGCAGTTCTGTAAAGCAACTAAAAAGCTGCTTGTTTTGCACACTAACTAATCAGCATAGAAGACAAGACTTGAAGTAGCCTGCTTTAGGCTCTTTAATGCAGAAGCGCACATGGGTGGTGTAAACTCTGTTCTCTTTCTGCACTAATTCTATGGAGGGGTGTTGAAAGGACTGGGGGAGCGATGCAGTTTGCAGCCTGAAGGGTAAAACCGATGGATGTCAGACCAGAAATAGTTTCTGACTCTGACTGGTTACTGCTGGTCCCATGAGTGGGGAGCCAGTGGCTCAGATGACACCTGTGTGTAGTCACTGTGAATGAAAACCTTGTTTAAGGGAGCAGCAGCTGTCCTGGGGTGTGGCTGTGGTGCTGGAGAGAGACATCAGCATCCTGTTTCTGTTGACAGGTATTCACATTACCCAAGGTTAGCTCCAAACTGAAGCTCAAGCTGACTGCCCTGGAAGGCTGTAGGGTACGAAAGGTGACAGTTGCAAACTTTGGCAGCTGCAAGACTGATGATTACAGTGAGAATGACCTGGCTGTCCTGACCAACCTGGGAGACATTCAGATCATCTCACTGCCCTTCCTCAAGTTACAAATTCGCTACCCATGCATCCGCAAAGAGGACGTGAGTGGCATCGCCTCCTGCGTCTTCACCAAGTATGGCCAAGGTAAGGTCTGCTCTTCCCTGGTCTTCTGCCTCTGCTGTGTGCTTGAGAGAATCAAAAAGGCATTAGTTTGGTGTTAGGGCTGTGTACATATGTGACTGCATGAGCCAGGGTTGTTCAGTCTAGACAAGGGGAGGATGAGGGGAGACCTCTACAACTCCCTGAAGGGAGGTTGGAGGAAGGAGGAGGGGCAGTCTTTTCTTCTTCATGACAAATACCAGGACCAGAGGAAATAGTTACAAGCTGCACCAAGGGAGGTTTAGGCTGGATATTAGGAAATGTGTCTTCACTGAAAGGGTTCTCAATCACTGCCCAGGACAGTGGTGGAGTCACCATCCCTGGAGGAGTTCAAGCAGCTTGTGGGCCTGGTGCTTAGGGATGTGGTTTAGTGTTGACCCTTCAGTGCTGGGTCAGAGGTTGAACTGCATGATCTTAGAGGTCTCTTCCAACCAGACATGTTCTGTGTATCTGCAGTAGTATACAAATCTCTGTGTTACATGCTTCTGGAGAGTACCAGTTGCCAAAAGGCACAGACACATGAATTAGCAGAAGTGAGTTTATTCCATTATTGTTAAGGGATATGCTGGTTTTCAGCTTACAGGTTGGGTGTGCCCCAATAGGTAGGTTCCATCTGGCCACCTTCCTCTTTTCTAGAATCAGGAGGATGGCTCTCTGAGCAGCAGACACTGGGGAATGGCTGCGTTGTGCCTGCTCTGCATGCCTGTGGCTCAACATTCAAAATGCCAAACTGGGATCCAACATCCTGTGGCTGCTGACGGGGCTTTGCAGTTCAGCTTTTGCATCTTTCTGTGCTGCTTTTTCTAAGTGTCAGCACAGGACAATACAGTTAACTCTCAGCATAATCTTAAATTGCCCAGTCTCTAGGCTAACCAGTCCTTGGGAAACTGGGATAATGTCTCCTTCAATGATTCCTTGTTTAGACAGGAAGAAATGCAAACCCTTTCTGCCAAACACAGAGGATGCTTAGATCAGTGATCTCCGAGATCCCTTCCAACCTAAGCTATTCTGTGATCCTATGATTGTGGATCACCTCTAGTTCTGGAGCTGTAGTCTTGAACTTGAGAATCACTTACCAATTCCCAATCATCTGTAGGTTTCTACCTGATCTCACCATCAGAGTTTGAGAGGTTTTCCCTTTCAACCAAATGGTTGGTGGAGCCCCGGTGCGTTGTGGACGCGCCCGAGGTTACAAGCAACAATCACGTGCACAACAAGCCTGGTGTGGAGAATGCTGCAAGAAAATCCAGGTAAAGCCTCTAACACTCTTACCCACTGTCTGTGACTGAGTAATGAGGTCTGCTGGGAGCCCTGCCATATGAGGAAAGGCTAAGAGAACTGGCTTTGCTCAGGCTTGAAAAGAGAAGATGCAGGGGAGACCTTATTACCATAAGCCAGTACATGAAAGGTGGCTACCAGGAGGATGGGGAGACTGCCTTTTAACAAAGAGTTGCATGGAAAAGACAAGGGGTGGTGGGTCCACATTACTCCTGGGGAGATTCCTGTTGGACTCCAGAAGAAAATGTTTCAGTATGAGAACAATTAGAGATTGGAATCATCTCCCAAGAGAAGCAGTGGATTCCCCTGTATTGGACAGTTTTAAGACTCAGCTTGGCAGGGTAGCATGCTAAGCTGTCTCATTTGTACTATTACCTAGAGTCCCTTGGAGTCCCTTCCAACCTGGTATTCTGTGATTTTTTTGTGATCTGCTCAACTGTTTCCAACAGAGCTCTGCATTATGTTGAGGATTTTTCTTTAAAATAAAAAAAGGAGAGAGAGAAATGACTGAAGTTTGTTAACAACATCCCTAGATGGATTGGCATCAGGAGGAAATGTAACCTTCTGCCTGTTGACTTTCCTACCTGCAGTAGTACAGCTGGTGGGACAAAGTTGTGAAGCACTGGAATTAGTATCCCTAAGCTAGAGTCATAAACTGTAAGCCCTGGCTTGCTGTACTTGCTCCCTAATGATGTGTCTGACTGACACTTGGCTCTTGCATACTTCAGGGACTGGGTGTTACTGGCATGGCCAAACTGTTGCTCTGTGAAGGGAACTCCAGTGTGCTGCTTCTCCACTTGGAACGTCAGGACTAAACAGCAGATCTGACAGTCATGGAGATCCTGTAGGAATTTCATTCCAAAGTTTAGAGATGTTCTGTGGTGCCTGCAGATTTCTGTGATGAAGCCTTTTCCTCCATTCTTGCTCAACAAACCATTTTGTTAGCATGCAGTGGAACTTCTTGGAGCTGCCAGCAGTGTCCATGAATTCTCTGCACCCCTGTGCCTCACAGTCAGTGTTTGTTTTCTGCCTCCTTTCCTAGGGCACCAGGAAGGAGTTCAGGTGACTATGGAGAAGATGGTAAGCAAAAAAAAAATGACTGTACTACATGTAGCATGGTGGGGTGCAAGCCTGACACATCTTTCCTGATGCTGCAGTTGGTGTTCTCTACCTAAAAATGGGGAAAGTAAGGAAAACTGCCTGGACATAGTAGTTGCTACCTTTAAAGTAAGTTGCATGCTGCCTTGAAAGGACAGAAGATAGTTCCTGCTGGAAGGAGGAGGCTGTGGCAAGCTAAAGTCTGAAATTACAGATGAGATCTTCTGTTAGCCAAACTGGTATTGCTGGAAAATACAGTTCAGGGTGTGAGAGGCTCTAAGGATTCAGAATGCAAAGCATTCAGTCAAGTCAAAAAGCACTTAACAGGAGGAAAAAGATAACGCAGTTCTACTGTGTGTGGTCAAAACTGCACATATTGCATGAAAAGGGGAAATGTTAGGTAAAAAGCTGCTTTTTTCTTTCTCTTTTTGTAGAGAGGAAGTCTGGAAGGCTGATGGAACATGCCTTGCTCAATGATGAAAGTGAGTGAGATGAGTTCTTGCTGCTGACAGGGCAGGTGCCTTTCTTGGAGGGAAAAGAGAAAAGCTGTTGGGAATTTTATGGATTCCTGTAGTCAGTTCTGAGGAGTCTGCAATTACACAAAAGAGGTGGAAATTCTGAATCAGTGCAAAGGTCAGACTGATAGCCAGGCCCTCAGGCAGGGCTTGTTCCCCAGAGCTGCATCTGCTTCCCAGCAGGACTTGTGTGTGAAACGACAGCTGGCACAAACTGCTCCTTTGGGGCTCTGGCACTCTGGGAATGGCAACATTTCCTCTAGCAAATGCCTGCTCCAGTCCTTTCTGCCAGCCTGCTCTGTAAAGAGCTGGTGCTGCTGCAGGGGCAGTGGCAGCAGAAGGTCTGACCTCGGTGGTGTGGGAGGCAGATCTTAAAAGCTGTTGGGGGGAGGGGGATGGAATGTGGCTGGGCTGCTGCCTGAAAGCAGATCTCCACTCGTCTGGCTCACTGCTTTAACCCTCTGCTTTCCAGAAGTCCTGAAGGAGATCCAGAGTACTCTGGAGGGGGGCAGAGGGTGAGTATCATCCAGCTTCTGTTCCTGATTGGGGGGGGGGCTGGGAAGGGAGGGCATTTCTAGTTGAAAGCAGGGGGATGCCCAACACGATGAGAGGGACCCCTTGCACTGGAATCTGGTCATGTATGTGTCCCAGCAGCTACCAAAGGGCAGTAGTAGGACAGAGGCAGGTTCTCTTGCAGGTGCTGTCCCTTGGTACTTTTGATGAGTAATGCTTTGTCTCTTTCTCTCCGAAAAGCAGGAGAGATCACATTCCCACAGCCCCAAGGAGCAGGACTCTGAGTATTCGCATACAGGTTTCTATTTGTGTCAACCCATACTGATCTAAGGGCAGGCCACATGGGCTCAGCTGGCCGAGGATGGGACTCTGGAGTTTTAATCCTGGCTTGACACTGTCACTTGGACACGTTCAGTCTCTCTGCTCCCATTCTGTCTGTACAGTAGAGCTAAACTACCACCGTGGGTGCGGGACTTTATCTTGTCTCCCTAGAAGACTGATGTTCAGGTGACAGGGGCTATGGAAGTGTAGGCAAAGGACCTACTGTCTGCCAGGAAGCTTGGTGGGATTGGTAACTGCTGGTGTGTAAGGACAGGTGACTGCCTGACATGCTCTGCTCTGTGCACTTCCTCTGGACACTACCTAATCCTGGTCTTCTGTCAGCAGCTGGGAGTGGATGGGATGATGAGTGCAGTGCAATAATGAGTCCTCTCTTGTGTCATTGCAGGAGCTGTGCAGAAAGAAATTCGGCAAGAAATCCCCTAGGACACGGACTAAGTAATGGAGGAGGTAGGGGAGGCTAAAGCTATCTCAGGAGCAGTGAAGCAGCCAAAGGCAGCAGAAAGTAGGATGAAGTTTGGGGATAAAGTTCAGCTGATTTAAATCACGGAATCACTATGGCTGGAAAGATGATCAAGTCCAACCATCACCTAACTCTACCAGAGCCACTACTGCACCATATCTAGATGGCTTTTTTATATATCCAGAGATGGGTATTGGGACAGCCTTTGATAAGCTTTTTTTGATATAGAAGTTTTTCCTAATATGCAACCTAAACCTCCCCTGGCATAACTTGATGCCATTTCCTCGTGCCCTACCAACTGTGACTTGTGAGAAGAGACCAACACCCACTCCTCTACAACCTCCTTTCAGGTAGTTGTAGAGAGCAATGGGGTCTCCCCTTAGCTTCCTTTCGGTTTGCTATAGTGCAGATTTTTCTACTAACAAATGAGTGCAGGTTTGCATCACAAGAGGGAATGGACTGAAGCTTGAAGATGGCAAATTTACACTGGATGTTAGAAAGAAATTCTTTCCAGTGAGGGTGGTGAGACACTGGGAGAGGTTGCCCAGGGAGGTGGGTGTTCAGGGCCAGGTTGGATGAAGCCTTGAGCAGTCTGGTCTAGTGGAGGGTGTACCTACCTGTGGCAGGGGGGTTGGAACTAGATGATCTTAGAGGTCCCTTCTAGGGATCGTCTGCTGAGCATATCAACCTCATTCATTAGCTCTCATAAGCTTTCAGCATCTGTTTTCTAACAGGGCTTTTGCATTCTTTCACCCCCAAAGCAGAGTGACCAGAACTCGCCACGGACTTTCCGGCATTGGATCAAGTGCCATAACCACTACTGACTGGGGCAAACCGTCCCTGGGGAGAGGCAGCACCGCTCCCCGCGCCAGCGCAGGCTCCCTGAGCCGCACCTCGCCGGCGTCCGCCTGCCTGCCTGCCTCCGCCTCTGCCCTCCCCTCTTAGTGCCTCATTGGAGACCTCTCCTGTCGGAGCCCTGCCTTGCGTTAGGACGGAAGCCGACCGCCAGGTCCCGGCGCGCCACAAGCCTCTTCGAGTACATCCGACTTTGACAAACGTTTGCACATTTCTTTTCTACGGGGCTGGGTTTTAAATTATGAAAAGTTCTACTGCCTGTGGGGGGCAGGATTTTAATAAATGCACACTGTTACCTCCAACCGGTTTAAAATGATTATGGGTTTTCTTTTTATAGAGATATATTTTTTTGGAAGATCCTGTGGGTATTTCAGTTCAACAGAAACGTTTTAGAGACTGACTTTGTCAAAGGAGAAAAGAAGGAGGAAGGTGGGGGAGAGGGGGGGGGAAAAAAAAGGCATTTAAATAATATATGCTAGATTCCTGTGACTGCTGTATGTGGTACCTGAATGAGTAAACTCGGGGGGGGTGGGGTGGGGTTGTTTGTTATGGTACTGTTGTTAACTTTGATGGATTTGGGTAGAATCTATTTTTGTAGCCATTCCAATCAGAAAGGAAAAAACAAAGAACAAAAAAAAAACCACCCCAAACTAATTGAATTTGATTTGTTTTGTTTCAACACTACATTGCTCTCTCTTTTTTTTGTTTGTTTGTTTTGTTTGGAAATAAATTCCCTTTTGTGATCCTGGCCTGCTCTCATCTCTGTTTTTCTCCATCGCTGGCAGCAGGCTCGTGCCTGCTTACCCCCTGAAGAAGGTGGAGCTCTCCCCTCCGTGTGCTGGAGAGGCCAAGGGTATTCCTGCACATTAAGTGGCCTGGTTAAGCAAAGTGGGGGTTTGGTGAAGACACCTGTGGCAAGCAGACTGATGCCTCACGCTGACAGGAAAGGGCAGTGGTTCAGCTCGTTGTCCCTGGGAGGTCGTCTGCTGGATCGTCCTGAATTAACTTGGGTGATAGCATACTGAAGGGAGAAACATTTGTTCTGAAGGGAGAAACAGTTGATCTGGCAAGGCTGCTGAGCTCACCAGCCAATGGATTTTGAAGGAAAACCGGTGAAGAACTCCATGCTGAGCAGTTTGTTACTCTTTTAAGTGTTCTGCTTCCTTTGTCCCTGAACTGACACTGCTTTGTTCCTTTCCACATAAGGAAATGAACAGAGTATTCTCCCGTTTCTCTCCTGTAACTTGCTTGTAACACTAGAAGAGGCAGTGAGAAAGAACTAAGTCTTCCCAGGCTGGGTGCTGAGCTGTCATCATGCTTTGGAAACCTCTCCTTGAAAGCCCTCTTTTATTTGAGCTCTGCTTTTGTCTTCCCAAGCAAGACAGAGGGATCCTTACTTTATCTTAAGAGTACTGGAGCAGCACTTTCTATTCTGCAGGAGAATATGGCTGCAGAGTTGCTGCTGCTGAATGCACAGCTGTAGTGTTTCAGGCACTCTTCCTTCTAGAAGTATTGAGAGTTAATGAGGTTTTAGAGAGCCTTCTCTCCCACCTACTGTGGTCTCACAACCTAGTTTCTATTTCCTTATTTCTACTAGCCTCATTATTTCCTTGTTCCTATTGCTGCAGGCTTGAGGCTAATGGAAAAGGTGGCCTGCTGTTTTCCACCTCTTGTGCCAGGCACTGATGCTGCAAATTTAGAGGAAGTTATGGTTTAATCAGCAGCTTCTGAGCTGGTGTGATCCTGTCCACGTGCATCACCCAGCTGCTGCTTTCTGCTCCTCACAGATGGACTGATTCTAATCAGCCTCTTCTGAGTATTTGGTTTGCTGGCAGGCTCATGGCATGGCAGTCCTGCTCGAGGGGCAGCAGCCATTTATAGCATTCTTCTCATTCCTCAGGTGAGGTTCAAGAAGAGCAAGTGCAGGGTTCTGTACCTGGGCTGGAACAATCCTCACTATCAATACAGACTAGGGGATGAGGTGGTAGAAAACAGCCCTATGGAGAAGGGCTTGGGGGATGCTGATGGACTGGAAGCTGGACATGAGCAGGCAGTGTGAGCTTGCAGCCCAGAAGGTGAATGGCAGTCTAGGTTGCAATCAAAGTACAGCCAGCAGATCCAGAGAGGTGATTCTGGTGCAGCAGATCCAGAGAGGTGATTCTGGTGCAGAAAATCCAGAGAGGTGATTCTGGTGCAGCAGATCCAGAGAGGTGATTCTGCCACTTTACTTTGCTCTGGTGAGACCTTACCTGCAGTACTGCATCCAGCTCTGGAGCCCTCAGTATAGGAGGGACATGGACCTGAGGGAAAGGGTCCAGAGAAGGGTCATGGAAATGATCAGGGGGTTGGAGCACCTCTGCTCCAAGGACAGGCTGAGGCAGCTGGGGGTATTCAGCCTGGAGAAGAGGAGGCTCTGGGAAAACCTAATAGCAGTACCTGAAGGGGACCTATAAGAAAGCTGGAGACTGTTTACAACAGCCTGCAGTGACAGGATGGGGGGCAATGGCTTCAAAGTAAAGAAGAGGAGATTTAGATTGGGTATTAGGAACAAATTTACTATGAGGGTGGTGGAACACTGGAACTGGTTGCCCAGGGAGGAGGTTGAGGCCCCATCCCTGGGGATATTTAAAGTGAGGCTCAACAGGGCTCTGGGCAGCCTGCTGTAGTTGAGGATGCCTCTGCTTACTGCAGAAGGGCTTGAACTGGATGATCTTCAGAGGTGCCTTCCAACCCAGACCATTCTATGATTTTCACCTACATAACCTGAAAAATCCAATAGGTGCACTGGAAGGGTTAGGTGAATGACAAAAATAGTGTCCCAGTTTGTACCCCTTAAAGTGGATTTAGATTTCAAAGCAGAACCAACTTTATCTAGGCTTCCTGTTATTTTCCTGGAAGCACAAAGCAGACTGTTAATGGGATTGAGGAGTTTAGGATGTGTGCTGATGTATGGCAGATTTTGCTTAGCAATGCTTTGAAACCTGCAACTGAAGGATTCAGTGGAGTAAGCTGCTTGGCTTAACTGTTGTGAGCAGAAGCATTGAGAATCCTTTTAGAGCTGCCATGCCTCAAATTCAGCAGAAATAGCAAAGGGCCAAAGCAGGGGAACACTGGAACTTGTGTGTGGTGCTTTCACTTTTATTCTGAGCTGAGCAGGAGAGGTTGGAAAGGCTCAGGACAGATCTGGGGTGGATTTTTTTGCACTGTCAGAAAACCACCAGCAAGTGAAATCAGTGATGGGATGAGACATCCATGAAGGGTAGAGTCTTCAATGAATGTCTGTAAGCAGCTTCTTTGAATGTAAGGGGAAAAGAATCCCTCTGTATCTCTCCCTTTCAGGAGCTGCCTTGTGAGCCATTCTCTTACCCTTAGCCTGCCTATCAGCTGACAGTAACAATAATAGCCTGGTTCTGATCAGAGGAATCAGCTGCTGCCAAACTCCTTGGGTTTTGTGCCTACCTCTACTTTTCTCTCGAGCTCCCCTTGTCTCCTTGAGAGAAGCTTGCTGTCTCCAAGAGCTAATGCTTGGAAGCACTCTGAGGGCTCATTGGCCCTTATTAATGTTATTGCCAGTCAGGCTTTGGCAGCGCTCTCCCCTTCTCCTGCTTTATGCAGCCTCCTTGGGATCTGGCACTCTCAAGTGCCCCTTTGCTGCAGGAGCTGAGCTGCTGTGAACTGCCAGCCCTTGAAAAAAAAATATCCTTTGTTACAGCCATGCTGGCAGCATGCTCCCTAACCCTTGCAGATCCTTTTCTCTGCAGAGGGGGAAATTCTTGGCTCACAACTAAAGAACAGCCCAAATTTTCCACATCTGAACACACACATTTGGTACCTAGCATGGGCTGCCGGTTTACAGCGGGCCTGAGTTTTGGGTCAAATGCTTTCTTGTAACATGAACTCTTTTATGGAGTTGCATATTTGGTGCCAAAATTCTGTAGTCCTAGAAAAAAATTTGGCCTGGGGCTCTTTTGTTCTGGTTTTGGTGGTTGGTTGGTGTTGTGGGGGTTTTTTTTTCAGTAGTAATGCAAACGTTCCTCAGATGTTTAGCAACTGAATATTTGCTGAATTTGTCTAACAGTTCTATTAGAAGAACAAAATGCTGGGAGGAAAAGTATTTGTCATCTTAGTCATAAGGCCTGAGGCATGTCTGGTTAGCAAAAAAAGAAGGAAATAATTTTTTTTTAATAGCTTAATTGTTCTGTTTCTTAGGATATGGGTTGTATCTGTTGCAGCCAGAAGGGGAGCCGCCAAGAAAGCTGGAAGGGGACTTTTTACAAGGGCTTGTAGTGACAGGAGGAGGAGGAGGAATGGCTTTAAGCTGGAAGAGGGGAGATTTAGACTGCAGATGAGGAAGGACTTCTCGACAGTGTTGCTGGTGAGGCACTGGAACAGGTTGCCCAGGGAGGTCATGGAGGTGTTCAAGGCCAGGCTGGGTGAAGCCTTGAACAACTTGATCTAGTGTGAGGTGTCCCTGCCCATGGAACTAAGATGATCATTAAGGCCCCTTCCAACTCAAACCATTCTATGGTTCTGTGAAAGGTAGTACAGGCTTGCCTGGTCTTGCGTCTTCAGTTTGCTCTCTTTAGGCACTAACTGCAGCAGCTGGCCAGGGGATTAAAAGGAGGAAGCCTGAGCTGTGTCTTAGTGTAGTGCAGAGGCTTTCAGCACAGATGAAAATAAAGGGATGGCGCAATATCATCTGTGCCAGGTGTGGGTCTGCTGCTTTGGCTGACCTCTGAGTAGGGGCCATGGGATGCTGGCTGCCAGTGTAACAGGATCACCCAGCCTCACTGAATGGCAGACAACTGGGCAACAAAGTGCTCCTGAAATATTTAAGGAGGCTGTTTTAGAACCTATGTAACTTAATTGTTTTGGTTTCTTCTTGCAGTCATTAATACTTTATCTGGCTTCCTCAGGTTGTTGTTGGAGAAGACCCTGGAGACCTTCTGACTCAAAATAGCTGAGAGAGCAGTTTGAGGATCTTCTCTCCTCATTAGTTTGGGGTAACAGGCTGAAGGTGGAATGTTTTCTCTAGGAGATCTTAGAATAGAATTAACCAGGTTGGAAAAGACCTCTGAGATCATCGAGTCCAACCTATCACCCAACACCATCTAATCAACTAAACCATGGCACCAAGCACCCCATCCAGTCTTCCTAAACATCTCCAGGGATGGTGACTCCACCACCTCCCTGGGCAGCACATTCCAATGGCCAATCACTCTTTCTATGAGGAACTTCTTCCTAACATCCAACCTCAACCTCCCCTGGTGCAGCTTGAGACTGTGTCCTCTTGTTCTGGTGCTGGCTGCCTGGGAGAAGAGACCAACCCCCACCTGGCTACAACCTTCCTTCAGGTACTTGTAGAGAGCAATAAGGTCTCCCCTGAGCCTCCTCTTCTCCAGGCTAAGCAACCCCAGCTCCCTCAGCCTCTCCTCCCCAGCTCTGTTGCCCTTCTCTGGATAAATATGATGAGACCTAGTGGGGAAACAACCCCCCAGAAAGAGGAAGCTATTTTTAAACCAGCCTTATGGGCTGCAAGGTGCTGACTGGATTGTCTGTTCTGCTTTGCAATGGAATGGAACTAAGAAGAGACCCTCTTTATACATTCATCAAATTTCATTTTAAAACTAGTTAGGAGCAGCACTGACCAGCTCCTTACCTGAACTGCTACCAACCTAACAAGGTGGTTGTGAATTTACAGGAAGTTGCATTTTTCTGAGCAGTTCCCACTCCCTCATTTCCCCCCTCCCCCTTCCCCTTCCCCTTCCCCATGTGGTTTAGCCATTTTTAATTTGAGTTACCTTCCTATCTCTCATTTGTGTGAGTACAGAACTTAGTAGCCAAGGGGTTCTTGAGAGAAGATAAGAAAACAGGCCACACCCAAACTAGAGCTGCTGCCATCTAGTATCTTATCTTAACCTCATCACATTTGAAGTTAGGGTCACTTGTTCTGGTTGCTGGCCACACCTGAGGTTTTTTGTTTAATCACCAGCTCCTCTGGAAAGCACTTTTGGGAGGGAGTAGGTTGTCTTAAAGACCCAGGGTCATTGTCAGAAGAGTCAAATCCTGTCCTGACCACATTGTCCCTTCCCAATCTGGTGAGTGCAGAGGAGCACTGCAGGTACAGACTACACTCTGCACTTGTGTTTGCTCTGTCATCTGCCTTCTTGAGGAAAACCACAGGAGGGGGAAACCATCACTGAATTAGCAATGCTGCATGGACACAATCACCTGCTGCGAGTAACCTTAGCCTGTCTGCAAAGGCTTTGTTTAAAGCAGAGCATGGCTTTGTTTGAAAATCCAAGTTGAAAGGAGATTTAGTCACTCTGATAGATTTGGACTGAGGTTTAGGCATAATGAGGACAAAAATGGTGCCACTTTTGCTGTCTTTTCAGTGCCAAGATGGAAACTACTTTGCTGTTGTCAGCAGAGAGCTTGGTGTTGGCAAGGGGGAGAGAGCAGAGGTTGAGCTCTCCGTGCTTGGCTCCCTGAAATAAAACTCCAGGGATGCAGAAGAAAGAGGCCTGTGATTTAAGCCTGTTCACTAGCCTAAGCTCTTATTTAGACAGTATTCACTCTGCCTTGTCTGCTAGCCTCTTGGTTTATAGCAAACATGTTTTGGTGTTGGAACTGACCTCTCCTTTGCAGTCTTTCTTTGGAGATGTACCTAGACATGCCATGTCTGGAGCCTGACCCTTGCCTGGGTGAAATCCCACCTCTTCTTTTATCCAAAACTCTGCCAGCCAGCTGGTGGTATTGCTGGTTGAAAAGTTCAAAGGCACCATGAGAAACCTTGAATTATTGATGCCACTTTCCTTCCATATGCCTGTAATCATCTGCTGCTGGGGCACAGCCCAGCCAGCGCTGATGTCAGACTCTACAGCTGGGCAGACTTGCCAGGACTCTGAACAAACTCTGGGCTGCATGGAAGTGAGGTACAGGAGAGGGAATTCATTACCATATCCATGAATGTGACCTGTGATACGTGGTGCTGAGAAGCTGGCTGGAACTGGGGCGGACAGCATAGGTATGTTGAAGAAGTGACTGTGCAGAGTGATAAAGAAGGAGCCTGAGCAAGCTGTAGAGGTGAATGAAAACATAACCTGTTAAGAATTAAATTCTAGGTGTTTCCCTATAAGATTGATGATTCTACCTTCTCTGTATGAGTTGGGAGGAACCAATGTATTTAGGGAAGATGAGGCTCACCTCACAACTGGTCTTAACTTAGCATGAGCTGTCTGCTCTTCCTTTCATCTGTAGATTCATGCTGTGATTCTTAATTGCACTGAGGTTCTCCTTTCTCTGATGTGAAGTAGTATTTCTTCTATAAAGAAAAAAAGAAGAACAAAAGTTATTAATTTTTCTTTTCCCTGTAGTTGCTTGGCTAAAGTTGGTGTAAAACTGATGATGAGGATCTTTCACCTGCTGCAGTGTGTCCTGGAGGCAGATGGTCCAAGGGCAGTTAATCAGCGCGGGTCTGATGTCAAAGGAATTGTTTATATAAGCAGTGAATCATCTCAGCATTCCCAGTAGTGACAGGGGTGTTACAAAACAATCTGCTCTAAAGCCCTGTCTCAGAAGAACTCTGAACTCTGGGGTTTCACATTCTAACCTGGATTCAGTCAGTCGGGGGTCTGGAGGCTTGGGAGTGAGTCAAACCAAAGTGCTGTGCCTACAAATTTGGGCGGTGTTCCTGATCTTCCTCATCCTCCAAGATCCAAGCACTGCAGTGTTTTTGTGTTGCAGAAGGCTTTAGCTTTGCAGACACATGACTATCTAGCAGAGGCACATAAAAGCAGACTTTTAAATGTCTTGTCTTAGTTTTCTTTTCTTTTCTCCTGCATTTGGCATTGTGGAGCAGCAGTATCAACTTTAAGCCCCTAGGAGGATAGAATATTAACAACTATTCTGTACTGAGGATTTAGAGACTAATTCAGCTGCCATTAATCTCAGAAACAAAACTCTTGGTGCAGGATTTAGAGATCTAGGCCACTATTATTGGTATATTAAGCAAGGGGAGGGGGACTGAAATAAGGTGCCCAGACACCTGCATATTGTAGGGAGTACTGCTTAAAGAGTGGGATAAAAGAAGAGGCTTTGATGTTAAGAGAGGCATTCTCCTGTGCAATACACATGCCCAAGATGTTTTGAACTGTGCCAACTCTGGACCAGAGCAAAAAAACCAAACAAATTCAGAGGGAACACTGAAGATTGATTGTTGAGGAGCTCTTAAAGGCACATAAGAGTGCTCCAGGGCAGCAGCTTTTTGTTCAACATCAGAGCTGCAACTGGGGGAAAAGGCAGATACTGGGATTTTTAACAGTTGTGGAGGATGTTTTTTTCTCCTAGAGCATAATACAAAATGGGTGGTAAGCAAAAAAAAAAAAGCTTTTTGCAATGAAACTATGTACTTTTCATGCACCTAGTCTGCTGCTGGTTTTTCAAAGAGCCCCAGCCTTCCTGGGTTGTGTAAGTCTCAAATGTGGTTTTGCTGCCCTCCTTGGGGTGATTGAGGTGAGGCAAACTGTGTCTCACTGTTCTTTGCCAGCCTGTCCCAAAGTACTGGAATGCATATTTTGGATGGCTTTTGCTTTTTAAATAGCTCGTGAGGAAGCTTGCACAAGTGTTTGGTCTGCAAGCAAGTCATAAAGTATTCTGCAGAGTGGCTGCCCTTCCATCCAGCAGAGCAGGCTGCCTTTCTGGGGTACTAAATGTTAAAAAGTCTCATTCCTTGTCAGATTTTATAGTAGCTGCAAAGATTTAAGGCTTAATGCTGAATTGCAATCGTCCCCCTGTGTCCTCTTCCCCTTCCCCTAGGGGAAGGCAGAGGCCTGTGGATAGAAGCAAATTTCAACAAAGCTTGGCCAGAACTCTTCTGGGCTTTCAGCATGTGTACAAGGGTTTGCTTGCCATTATGGGGAGGAAAACATTTGTGCCATGTAGTATAGCTAATCCTCCCAGCTCAATCCCATCTCGGGAATTCCCCACTAGCCCTTCGGTATCTTTGCAGTCCCTGTTGGTGTGGCTGTGGCTGTCAGAGCTTGTAGACTGCAACCATCATCACTGAGATGCAGGATTCAGAGCTGTGAGGTAAATGTGTTGTCAGCATCCTATAATAATCAAACATCTGACTGAAGGCTTCCAGATGCAGCATTTCAGCCTTTAAATAAACAAGTTAACCCTCTGTGGAAAGGTTAGGAGTTAGTAACAAAATCTTGTCTGCTGTGCCCTCATATCACAGCATCACCCAGGTTGGGAAGGACCTCCAAAGGTCACCTAGTCCAACCAACCTGCAATAAACAGGGACACCCTCAACCAGATCAGGTCACCCAGAGCCCTGTCAAGCCTCACCTTGAAGCCTCACCTTCACCTCCCCAGGGATGGGACCTCAACCACCTGAGCAACCTGTTCCAGTGCTCAACCACCCTCATTGTAAAGAACTTTTCCCTAACATCCATTCTAAATCTTTTCCATCTTGCTGCCTTAGCTTCCTGAAGCCTAGAGAAGTTTTGTGAGCAGCACTAATTCCCAAATCACATTCCCAAAACTTCATGAGTTATTATCTGTGCTTGGAGAAGGAAGGCTGGAGAATCAGTGGGGGTGGGGTATAAACCATGATCTAAATGCAAAGCTCTGACATTGCTGAGGAGGAGCAGACACAGGGCAGCTGCGGACCAGACACCAAGAGCTCAGCTGGATGTCCATATCCTGTCTCCTTTCTGCACACCCATAGTCTAACTCACCCCTAGTTAACCATGGAGCCTGCCTTGAACAGCCAAGCATGACTAGTGACCAAACTGACCTTCCAAAGGGCTGTGAGCACCCAGCCTCAGCACCCATGTATCTTGAGAGCAACTAAAGCTACAATGGGTGCAAGTTTCTCTTTGCTTGTAGAGAACCAATGGAGTGGCTGAAAAACAGAAAGAGGAGGAAGGGCCAAAGGTAGAGAATAATTTAACAGAGAATGAGATGAGAGGGCAACAATGAATCATGGAGTTGCTCTGTGGCTTGTGTGCTGATTTGTTCCTCTCCCATTATCAGCTAAGGTAATCTCTAAGGTAATTACAAATGCACCTAACAGGAGGCTTTTCACCTTTTTTTCCTCTGTCAAGATGTTGCAGTCTGTTTGGTTTCCTTGCTCCTAAGTTTGGGTTCTTTTTTCCCCCTTAGTCCCATTCTCCTCTTCCAGTCACCTTCAAGTTTTCCTTTCTCTGGTTCATTGTTTCCTCTCAGTTATACCCTTACTGTTTTCTGGTTTGGACCTTTGCCTTAAAGTGTTTAGCGACTGGGGAATCAAAACCAGGCTCTGCCATTAGCACTTCATCCAGACAAAAGGGCAGAAGTGGAGTCTGGAGCCTGAGTGGTATTTTGGTCTGTCTGAAGCAGCAAGAGATTGACTCATAAAATAAAAGATCTTCGTAAGTGGAAAGGATAGTAGTGGTATTTTCCAACGGGCTGGAAGGTCAGGACTAATCCTTTGGGCACTTTTACATCCTTTATTTCCTGCCTATGATTAGAGGAAAGATAAAGAGGTAAGCAGTGCTGGTTAACACTTAGAACACTGAACACTTCCTAGACTGACAGCTAACAACAATGCACTGCAGGGGAGCTGTGTGGAGATGCTGTTAGGTGGTGGAAATCTATTTACTTTTGCCTTCTTGCTCAGCCGGATCCTGGAGGGCATTGAACGCCTCATGTTCATGGAACATGCCGTTCAAAACCAGCTCCATCACACCAAAAGAAAAGCTGGAATCAGGGAATTTCAGGGACAAGTACTAGGCCCACATTAGGAATTTTCTTTGATGCACAAATGCTTGCCAGGATCTATTCAGTGTGCTTCTGCAGTACAGATGTGTAGCAACAACAATCCTGAGGTAGAATCAGCTGTTGGGATTTGAAAATCCTTTTGCTGTGGGCAACTAAAACTCTGTCCTTAAAGAGTAAATAGATAATAAAATCAATCCATCTTCTGTCATTATTTCATCTCTTCAGAGGCAATTCTGAAACACAGATTTATGCTACAAAGGTAACTTAGTTTCAACTGCCTTTTTCCTGTAGAGATTATATCAGTTTTACACCACTGGGTTGTTTTCCACTCTGTTATGTTTCTTTTTCCAATGCTTTGTTTCTTCTCTTTTTTTCCCCCACCTCCCATTCCTCATTTGTTCCCTTATTTATTTAATCTCCTCTCCAGTAAGATTTCAGGAGAGCTGTTCAGGGACAGGTGTTGTTTTGGGTATGATCTGTTCGTTAATGTCCTTCTCTTGCACTGCATAACATCTCAAACCTTATTCCCTGGGAAATCAGAAACTATTTCATTGTAACTGCAGTACAGATTCAAATTTACCAAGTACTTGGCTTGTTAAGGGAGAAGTGCCCAGATCAATGGGGAAGAACAACAAATAAACACCAAAAAAATGGAGGTTTTATCTTTTTGCATCTTTTCTACTACTCAGCTTGGACAGCTTCTAGAGCTGCAGCATCAATTCAGCTTTTACACTTGGAGTTAAAACTGCTTGTTTGTTTTGGTTAACAGCCAGTTGTGATCTCTTCAGTTCTAGTCAGCAGTACAGCATCTACTCAGCATTGTGTCTTTTCAACCTGCAAGCCAGTGTTGTTCATCTAGTTCTAACTGTGATTCTAGGAAACTGAGTTAACTATTTAGTGTCCTTCCATCTGATGTAGATCATTAGGAGTCTTCCTCTTCTTCAGCACAAAGGTTATTGGAGAAGGAAAAAATGAAAACATTGGATGTTAGGAGCAAGTTCTTTACAATGGGGGTAGTGGAACACTGGAATAGATTGCCTAGGGAGGTAGTTGAGGCCCCATCCCTGGAGATATCCAAGCTCGACAGGGCTCTGGGCCACCTGATCTAGTTGAGGATGTCCCTGCTTACTGCAATGGGGTTGGACTAGATGACCTTTGGAGGTCCCTTCCAACCCAGACCATTCCATGCTTCCATGATAATCATTCTTACTTAAATTACAGTGTGATCAGGCCTCTGTCAGCTGTGGGAAATCATGGACATTCATTCAGTTGTCTGACTGGCCTCTGCTGAGATTCCTAATAAAAGTAGAAAATAAGGGTGATTCATGACAAGAGCCAGAGATTAACCTGGGACAGGACAGCCAGTCTGGCACTCTTCAGCTGCACAGGTACAGTCCTGCAAATGTCTGCTTGGCTCTCTAGAAACGAGGCAAATTACTGCTTGGGAGGACCTGGCCTTTCTTTGTAGCTTATTTTTACAGCCAACTGCACAATGTTTCCTTTCATAGGTGAACTGAGATAAGCTCTTGCATAATCCTGAGCACTAGAGAAATGCCTCCATCCAAGACTCAGCACAAAAAGGTTGGAAAAGAGAAGGTGCTGGATGGTGAGAAAAAGGCAAACTCCCCACGGGATGCAGAGATCCACTGCAGGAGGCGGCGGGAAGCTAAGAGTAGAGGCCAGCAGAAGGGCAACGAATCATTGCCTGAAGAAGATGACACCTTTGAAGAAAACCCTTCTAAAAGCCAGAAGCTGGTGAGGCTTCAGGGAAGCAAAGAAAATGGCCACAAAAAGTTGTTTCAGGGAAGAAGAGCTTACAAGAGAACTGATAAAAGAGAGCCTGGTTCAGGGAGCAAATGTGGACAGCAGTTAGCGCCCAAGCTGGAGGGGCAGAAAGGAGAGGCCTGCAAGCAGCAGGCTGTGCCAACAGGCCAAGAGAGTGAGGACTGTAGTGATGAGGAGGAAAAAGCCCCCCCAAAGAGCAAGGGTCAGAGGCTCAAAAGGAGGTATGGAAAGCATCCTGCTATTAGTGAAAGAGTCACTGAGTCAGAGCCCATGGAGGCTGCTGCAGTGCCACGTGTTGAGGGCTCCCTTCCCAAACACGTCCTGCCGCAGAGGGCACGCGGTGCCAGGCTGAGGGGAAGGCGCAGTCAGAGTCATGGCTTTAAGGAAGCTTCTCAGCAGAGGGCAGATCCCCAATCCCCAGGCAGGATGACAAGGGGAAAAGGTAAGAGAACTGGAACAAAGCAAGCTGGAAACCATCCCAGGATTGTTGTCACTGAAAGTGCAGAGGAAAGCCTCCTGGAAACCTCGGGTAACTCGGACTCCAGCAACAAAGGCCATCGGACCCACAAAAAAGGCGCAAAAGAGACTGTAGTGGACAGCACAGCAAGCAGTGAAGAGAAGAGCAGTTCTTCAGAGGAAGATGGGGTCACTGACACAAAAGCCATGCCCAAAGATTCTCCAGTGGCTGAGAAGAAAGGCAGCAAGGAACTGCTTGAGGAAACCAATGAATCTGTTGAAGCTGAAATGGAGCAGGTGACCACAGAGGGAAAGAATGAACCTCAGGATGAAGGCACTGACTTTGCAGGGTTAAAGGCAGAGGAGAAAATGAAGAATCAAGATGCTAAGCCAAGACAATTGAAATCTATTCTAAGAGAGAGCAGTGAGGAAGAGGATGATGTAAGCATTGCTGGAACCCAAAGCAAAAAAGTTAAGAATGAAGTAGGCAAGGGAAATACATTAGAAAAGAATAAAGTTCAAGACGTGTCCAAAGATGCACATGATAGTCCTGGCAGCAGTGGGGAGGGCAGCACCAAAGGGAGCATTGACAGAGGAAAAGAAAACGCAACAAAACCACCACTGCCTACTGCTGTGAAAGCAAAACTCCACCTTGGCCTGAGCAAAGGACTTCAAGGAACTGAACAGGAAGAGAAGGGGAATGATGAAGGCAAGGCTCTAGAAGGTAGCCTTTTGCTTGCCAAGCAGAGGATGACATTGAAAGACAGAGCTGGGAAGTGTGAAACTGCAGAACAAGATAACGCAGTAGGACAGAGCCAGGGGGACAGTTTGTCAGACTTCAGGAAGCGGGAGCTGGCAGCAATGATGCTTGCAAAGAAATGCTCTTCTCAGTCCCAAATCCTTCTCAGTCTGAAAAACAAACACAAAAATGTTGAGACCAAACTATTAACAAGCTGTAAACCAAATCCTGTCCAGATGGCTTTGGAAACCAACTCTGACCTGAAAAATGTTGAAAGCATCTGTTCAAAACCCGTGACTCTAGAAACTCTCAGCACACAGAAAGAACCCAACATAGCTGGGGATTTTGGAGGGAAAAGATTCAGTCTTTCAAACATTTCAAGCTGCTCCACTACTACCACCAAAAAATCTTCTGATAAGCAGGTCCTTGGCAAGAAGAAGAACGTTGGAGGAGTCGAACTGAGTTCAGGCCATACTTTAGAGGCAGGAAAAGTGGCTGCAGAGGCACCTTCAGAAAAAGCCGACGTGCATGACGGGAGAGGAGCCAAGAACTTGCACGCCCGTTCTGCTTTCAGAAAAGTCACCAGCTGGCTTGGGCAAAAGCCTGCCAAGAATGGGAGCCTGAAAGCTCGTCTGCTGAGCGTGGCACGTGCGATTGGCATTTCAAAATGGATCTTGAAGAGATTTGGGAAGAGGAAGAGGCGCAGCAAACCTTTCCGATTCAGAAGTAGGGTGGCAATCAGGATTGTAAGCGCTGCTAGGTGGCTTGGTCAGTCTGGCAAAGCCTTCCCCGGCACGGCCAGACAGCTGGGGAGGGCTGAGTTGAGTGACAAAGAATCTTTTCCATTGCTGGAGGGAAAAGGAGGTCCTATAATGGCAGAGGAAGTGGGACACTTTGATTTGCCTTCTGGTGATTCCCCTCTTCATGGAACCGGCTCCTGCCCATACTTGATTAGCTTGGATGAGGGCAAAACCAATGCTACTGATGCCAGGTTTGCTGTAGCATTCCCTGGCATCCCCAGCATGCTTAAGACAAAGAGCTCCTTCTCCAGGGGCTCAGGGATTGGTTATTCCCTAAAGAAACTGAGATCTCTATCAGACAGAAAATCTGTGATGCCTGTGCAAAAGGGTTGCAGATTCAAACGTGACCTTCACAGATCTGTGATGGACCAAGGCCTTGAGAGACAAAGTGAACAGGGCTTCCTTCCACATCGAGGAGAGGATCTAATACATCCATCAGATTATTCCAGTGAGGTAGATGTCAGAGAGGGTTCAGGTGTCCTCCAGACTGCAGGGTCCGTAACTGCACCTTGTGTTCACTGGACTCAGCAGCAGGCTCAGGGATGTGACCCTGCAGCGTGGCTCAGCTCTGAATTGCTGCTACCACGAGTCACCATTGAGAACCTAAGCAAATGGGCCGTCTACAAGGAGCCACATTTGGCCAGCAGCCACCTGATGAAGGTCTGCAAGGATCAGTGGGAGGCAGAAGACATCACAGACAATACACTGGAGATGGAATTCAGGCAGAAACAGGTATGAGTGTTGTCTCCTGCAGTGGAAAGGAGCTGAACTTCTCCTGATCTTCAGTAATGTTTCTCTGCATTTCAGGTGTGCATGTGTGAAGACCACTGTGTAGAAGCTGAGGAGATTGAAGATCTAACCAGACTTGAGTATGTGTTTTCAGTTCAAATTCTGCAGCTAGTTGAAGGTCCCTGATGCTTCTTTGCTATCCTCCAAAGCTACTCTTGCCTCAACGACTGAAAGCACATTGTAGATCCTTGCCCACCATGTGAGGAAATAGAATCAATTGACTCCACAGTCAAGTTGAGTAAAAACCTTAACTGAGCTGCTTAAGTTACAGACCTGTGCTGAATCCTGTGGGGAGCAGCACAGGAGAACTCTGCTGTCTACAGTGTGTCCCCAAGCTCTGCTGCACAGAGAGAGCACATGGAATCTGCAGTCACACACCAGAGACAGCAGCTCATCCCAGTCAGCAGACTTGCAAATGCACCCCGGGAACTCTACCTCTCTTGTTAAAGGGTTCCTGGTCCTGAGATGGGCTTCAAAAAACTCAATATTTTTTGGGTAGGGGAAACCAGGTTTAGAGGCTGACTCCTGTGATGTTGCACAGGGACAGAACAGGGAATTTAATATACCACTCCTGTTGCATGAAGTGGGTGGTAAGTCAGGATGGCTTGCAGGAGGAGAGGCACATTTCTCTGTCATTTGCCTACTGCCAGCAGCATCTGTGGCTTTTGTGACTCCAGTTGCCTTCAGCTACAGCAAGCTCAGGCTCTACATCTTTAACAGCTTTGAAATCATGGGTTCACTGCTGTTGTTGAAGGAGAAGCACCTAGCACTGCTTCTCACGTGCCCTCCACCTCAAACTGTGCTATCCTGTTGAGATAAACATCTGTAAAGGTGGTGTGGAAGGAGGTGTGCTCACATGGAGCTGGACAGGTTGGATGTTCTGAGCTTTGGCTGCTCTCTGGCATGCTTAATTGTGGGCATGTTGGAACCAGGTGAAGGCAGCAAATAGTTTCAGATCCCAGCCTCCTCCAAAATCCTTGGGAGGGCAGAGAGGTTAATGTGAACATGTGCAAGTGAGGCTTATGGCTGACAAGTCCTTTCCTGTCTGTAGGGAAGTCTGTGAGAGCTCAGTTCTGCTGTGTCTGAAGAAGAGGTTCCATCGAGATCTTTTTTATGTACGTATGGGGGGTGGTGGTTGGTTTGGATTTGTTCTCTTCAGTGATTACTTATTCTGCACAATGAACTTTAGGAGAAAAGAATGTCTGTCATTCCATCAAGCTTTAATAAGGCAACAAGTAGCTCAAGAGCTCTCTCCTTACTGGGAGCAGTGATAAGAAGGATACTCAGACTGCTTTTGCTGCGAAGATGGGGAGGGTGTTTGTGATAAATCCTGGAAGTCTCTCTTTAATTTTGGTGTTTGTGGTCTGGGGTCACTGCCTCAGCTGCTGCTAGTGGATCTCTCCTGTCTTAGCAAAGCAATTCTGAGTAAAATAAATATTGGGATCTTAAGAAGAAGCTTCACAGTTTCTGCAAACATTCCACAGTGTTGCAGTCCAGAGCTAGTTCTGGAGGGCTAATTGCTCTTGCTTTCAGTTGCTGGCTCAGGAGATCAAA
This sequence comes from Dryobates pubescens, assembly GCF_014839835.1. NCBI lineage: Eukaryota > Metazoa > Chordata > Aves > Piciformes > Picidae > Dryobates > Dryobates pubescens. Next base: position 17,397,743 of record NC_071631.1, on the reverse strand, counting down.
CCTTTGCCTGTAATTTCGTGCCAAGCTTGGTGAATGGGCAGTGACCAGTGAAGATGACCATGGACCAGCAAGTGCCCACTCATTCCAAAGTATTAATGACAGACCTTTGAAAATGACCACTGAAAAAACCTGTGCTGTGGGCTGAGCAGGCTGTCAGGATAGACAGTACTCCTTTGGGGGTCATTTCAGTCCTTGTATTGAATGTGTTCAGTAGCATTCCTCATCCAGAAAGTTCTAAGAAGCCACCAGATTTTGTTCCCCCAGCCCTTCTTCTTGTTTTTCAGACTTACATTGGGCAAATCTTGATTTCTGTGAATCCTTTCAAAGACCTCAGTATCTACTCTGAAGATGTGGCTACCAAGTACCACCAAGGGACTCTCTCAAGAAATGCCCCGTAGGTTTCTCTTCCTCTACTACCTCCCTAAACTCTGTTCTCTGTGTGCTTCAGAAAGGGTTTTATTTTCCTCCAGCTGCCTGCTAGAGCAGGGTGAATGCCATGGGAAGTGCACAAACCCATTTGGCAAAGCTGTAGTTGCTCAGACCTGTAATGCCACAGAACTAAATTCTTTAGGTCAAGTTTCTTCACTGTTGCTTGAAGGTGCCCTCTGGGACTGTACCTGAGCAGTTCTGGCAGTGTGTGCTCCCCACACTGCTAGCAGCAGTGACTGTAAGCTTGAAGAACTGAGGCAGTTGGTTGAAGTTTCTTGAGTTTAACACTGGCACAGCCCCACCTGAGCTGGTTTGCCAGCTGGTTTGTAGGTTCCTCTAGTGCAGCTAATACTGCTGGTGTCCCATGCAATTGAACTCAGGCTGGGCTGAATAGGTCCTGGAGGAACCTGAACTCTGCAATACCTTGCAACAGTGGTATTAACCTGGTGTCAGCCAGGAGCAAAGCTCTGATTTCCCTGGTTCCTCACTGCTCTCAGATCAAGACACTGGCCCAGCAGTTACTCACTGCTGAGTAACCTTTTGGTGCTGTATTTGTGAGGTAGAAACACAAGTTTGGCTAACTGGGGTTTTCTTCCTGTACATCCAGACACATCTTTGCCATAGCAGAAATGGCCTACAGGTTATCCCAGTCCTCAGAGCAAGAGCAGTGTGTCATCATCAGGTAGGAAAGAAGGTTGCTTCTTCCAAGGCTTCTTAATTCCTTCCTGTAAGATTTTCATCTTTGCATTTCACCCTCCATGAGTTTATCATTCTGGCTCTTGTGTGAAGGCTGTCAGCAGAGACCATAAATAAGATGGATTTTTATTTCACCCTGTGCAAACACAGTTTGACTTTATCTTCACATCACTTTGGAAGGCTGGAAGAGAAAGCACTGGCATTTCACAGTGGAATCCTGTTTGGGCCTCTTTTGTCAAGTTATCTCAGGGTTTCAAACAATATGTGATAGATCTTCAGTTGTTGTAAATCAGTTGTTGTAAACTCCCCTGATTTACTGTAGCAGCTCCTCTGATAAGCCTAAATTAGATCATTCTGCTTTGATGCCAACTTCCTTACCTCTTCTGCCTGCAGCGGACGCAGTGGATCGGGTAAAACAGAAGCTGCCAAAGCAATTGTGCAATACCTGACCATGCTGTACCAGAGATCAGACAGCCACAGGACCAGGCAGGTAAGAGGCAGCTGAGCATGGCTTTATGCTGCCATGCTTCAGCAAGGAGTAGAAGCCAGAAAGAATTTGCAGCAGCCTGGGAGATGTATCTCAGCGGAGCAGAAATAAAGTGAAAGATCATAGCAGTGAAGGTAAAAACCTCATAGAGCGACTCACAAATGGGTAGAGGCAATGGCACCAAGATAAACTCCAAAAGAGACTCTTTAGCCAGGCAGTAATTATTTCAGTGGAGCCCTATTTTTCTTGCACTTTTGCACAGTTACTTAAAGTCCCTTTGGGGTTTAAAAACCTGTGATTGTTACTGAAGTGACTTCTCCTTCTTTTCTTCAAGCCCTGCAGTGTCTTACCCATCCTGGAGAGTTTTGGGAATGCCAGAACCATCCTCAACGACAATTCAAGCCGGTTTGGAAAGCTTCTGAATGTCCACCTGCAACAGTGAGTTAAAGGAGCACCTGGGGAAGCTGCCCTTTGCATCTGCCACAGGGTGCTCGGCTGAGATAAGGTCTAGCCATGCTCTGAGCTCATGCCGTAGTCATCCCTTCCCTACACTCTTGTTCTCATCAGGATAGGAAGAGGATGAGTTTACACCCTAAGTTTGCCTTTAGGTTTCCTCCACAAAAGAACAGATCTTCACCTCTCAGGATGTGTGACAGGTCAAGAACTTAAGAATGGCTGAACTGGCTCACACCAAGGAGCCATCTAACACAATGCTGTGTCTCCAGCCCTGGCCACAAGCATTCACTGAGGCAAGATTCAGAGGCCAAATACATCTAATGCCTTCCTCTAGCACTCTGTTAGCTCTCACCCATCTGCAGCAGCTCAGGAGTCTTTCTGAGACTCCTGGTTTTCCAGTTTCCTCTTGGACTCATACAGACTTCATGCCTCTGCAGCAGTCTTTGGCAAGTGTTCTGCAGGTCTAACCAGTTCTGTGAAAAACACCATTTTTTTTTTTGTTTTGACCTTGCCTCCTTTTGTTTTTTGGACCATTGCCAAGCACTGAGCTGATATTTCCCTGGAACTGTCGATCATAACCCCCAGGTCTCAGTCCTAGGCAGCAATGGTTAACTGGGAGCCTCTCAGTTTCTGTGTGGGGCTGGGATAACTTTGCCCTGTTTGCATCACTTTAGATTTCTCTACAGTGCATTTTATGTGCCTTTGCCTTGCTCATTCACTCAGTGTTGTAAGGTCTGTCTGCAGTTATCCACAGCTGGCCTTCACCCTCACTGCCTTGAAGCTTTGTCACATTGCTGTTCAGCCCTTCTTTTAGGTCGCTTCCCCAGCCTGGGGTTACACTCACAGGACAGAGCACAGACACTTGGTGGTTGCCTCCCACTGTGAAGAGGATTAGCCACTTCCTCCTGCCCGTGGCTGGATCTTTCCTTTTCGTGCAGAGGTTGCTTGGTTTCTATGGAAGTCCCACAGCATTGTCACAACCTTTTGGAAACTCAGACTGTATCCCTTAGATCATAGAATCGTTAAGGGTGGAAAAGACCTTTAAGATCTTTGAGTCCAAGCATAACCCACACTATCACAGTATCACTAAGGTTGGAAGAGACCTCGAGGATCATTGAGTCCAACCTGTCTCCACAGACCTCATGACTAGACCATGGCACCAAGTGCCACATCCAATCCCCTCTTGAACACCTCCAGGGATGGGGACTCCACCACCTCCCTGGACAGCACATCCCAATGACGAACGACTCGCTCGGTGAAGAACTTTCTCCTCACCTCGAGTCTAAACCTCCCCTGGCGCAGCTTGAGACTCTGTCCCCTACCTACCCAACTACCATGACCACTAAACTATATCCTGAAGAGCCACATCTACAGCTTCTTGAATACCTCCAAGTGTTCATTCTAGTGCTAGGATGATGGGTAGCATTTTCAGACTAAAAGAGGGTAGATTTAGATGAGATTGAGGAAGGAATTAGTTACTGTGAGGATAGGGAGATGCTGGCACAGTTTGCTTAGAGAAGTTGTGGATGCCCCATCCCTGGAATTGTTCAAAGTCAGGTTGAACAGGGCTTTGAGCAACCTGATCTGGTGGAAGGTGTCCCTGCCCATGGCAGGTTGGAGGCAGATGAACTTTAAGGTTCCTTCCAACCGAAACCATTCCATGATTCTTATCTGCAAATTTGTCATCCCCTTCAAATGACTGCAGGAGGTTGGCAAGACAGGATCTCCTTGTACAGAAGCCATGCTGGGTCTCCTCAGATCAGTTGCTCATATTCAGGTGCCTACTAACCCAGCCCTTCATTACACAGCTGCCTGATCTGCTGGGACACATGGCAGGCTAAAGGATCTGTACGTCCTTGCAGGCAGCTCAATTCCAGGCTGCTGGCTGCGTGCTCCACTGTTGCTTTAGTACTTGGACATCCTGATTTTGGTCCAGGATCACTTTGTGCAAGATGCAATTAAATTACCAAACAAAAAGATGGTTCCTGTCCCTACAGGCTGTCAGCTGGACATGTGAAATGAGTAGGTAAGGTCAGATGAGGAGTGGTAATGCAGCAGTGATCAGGTACCACTGAAGGCAAGGGGCATGGAATATTTCCTGAACCATTCACAGGGCATATTCTGGGAGGGTCATTCAAACCCAAACTCCTTTGCACTCTGGAGGCTGTTCAGGACCCAAACTTGAACTTGTGTATTTCATAGCTGCTTTCTCTGTAGCAGTGTGACACAGAACACCAGTGCTGGAAAGCTACAAAATCAAGCCCAAGTTGGTCAGGTCATACCCTTGCTTCTCAGCAGCAGCTCCCTCTGCTAAACCCTCGGAGAAATGGATCAGCAGAAAATGTGTCACTGGTTTCTGACAGGATCTGTGGTTGTCCTCTGTTTAGTGGCGTTGTGGTGGGAACATCCATCTCCCAGTACCTGCTGGAGAAGTCTCGTGTGGTATTTCAGGTGAGTACCCATGGGTCCCTCTCCCCCTTATTCATACTTAGCTTTAAATTTAGTGTTAAACAGCAGGGGTGGGAATAAGCATGGGAAGTGCCTCTCATTTTTTCTGTTAGGAAGAAACATGTTCCCTCTGTGCAGCACAAGGTGATTGCTTATTTTATTTGAGTAAAATAGAAGGTCACTCTGTCCCAGGTTGAATCAAGCTACTTCTTAGGGATTTTATGGAAGCTAAACTTGTCCTCAAGTAAATTTTTCCTGATGTCTGGCATGTGGAAGACATCAGATACTGGAGCTGTGTGAAAGGGACCACTCTCAAATGGAATGATCTTAAGGTGCCAGTGCAAAATCCTGGAAACTTCTTGAATGAAATAGTTCATGGGTGGTTCCTGGCTTCCTTTTGCTGACCTGCTCTTGATGTGTCAGTGAGAAACCCTGACAGCTTTTGAAACTAAATAGTTCATGGGTGGTTTCTGGCCTCCTTTTGCTGACCTGAGTTCTGGTGTCCTGCACTTTGAGTGTTTAGTTCATGGCAGCATTTGTGCTGTAGGATTTGGGAGCTGCATATGAGTCAGCTGGGTGACTTGTGTCCCCTGTCAGGCCCGTGGTGAGAGGAACTTCCATGTGTTCTATGAGCTGCTGGCTGGGCTGCCCGTGGAGCAGAAAGAGGAGTTGTACCTGCAAGAGGCAGAGTCTTACTTTTACCTGAATCAGGTGAGTGAGGCCAGGCATGAAATGGCCAAGACATCACTTCTGTTTGGTTAGTGAGGCACTTGATTTGTCTTCCTTTCTGATGTGTCCCTCACGGGGCTGTGCTAAAGTCTGCTCTGCTCCTTCTCACACCTGACTTAAGAAGGTCTCCCTTTGCCTCTTCTTTGTTGTCTCACCTCTCAGACCCCTTTCTGCTCCCAACGCAAGCCTTTTACAGAAGCAGAGCTTGTGTGGGTCCACAGCTCCACCGTGTGGAAGAGAAACCTCCTCATCTTGCCTTGCCTTTGCAGTTTATCGCGGGACTGGAAAGAAAGAGCAGGGAGTATTTCTTTCTACCCCAGCAAAACACTTACTTCATTGTCTGAGTAAATGGGTGGGAATGTTAAACCCCGGCAAGGTGCTGCTGATTTCAGTCCATTTGAACCGGGATACTGTTTGCCAGAGTCGTGACAAACCATCCCCTCGGAGCTCTGTTTCTTTCGTTCCCATGCTCAAGGAGTTCACAGCAGCAGCCGCCAGGTATCTTTCCAGCTCCGGCTGTATGAGGCAGCTTTCCCAGGAGAGCAAACTCTTTTCAGCAGAGGAATGATTGCTGCCCTCTTTCCTTCAGGCGAGGAGTGGGCAAGTACCGTTAATTACTCAAGGATCACAGAAGCACAGAATGTTAGGGGCTGGAAGGATCACAGGCTCACAGGGTGTTAGGGGTTGGAAGGGACCTCCGAAGGTCATCGAGTCCAACCCCTCTGCCAGAGCAGGACCACAGAAGGTAGCACAGGTCACACAGGAATGCATCCAGAATGTTAGGGGCTGGGAGGATCGCAGGATGTTGGGGTGGGACAGGACCTCAAAAGATCATCTAGTCCAACCCCCACTCCCAGAGCAGGATGGAGGGCAGTTAAGGGCCCATCCCTTAACAGGGTGATGTTCCTGGTTGGCAAAGGACCTGTATTGTAAACTGAACCCTTCAAAGTGGTCACTAGCAGGAGTGCCTCATCCTGCTGCCCAGGAAAATATCAGATCATGTGTAAAGATGTTATCAGAGACTGACAAACATCTCTCTTGAATCTTAGTCTTGGCAACAAGACCAAGAGCTACCTGGACCTCCTTCCTGTCCTCATTTGAATCTGGTCAGCTGGAAACATTCTGTCAAAGAATGTTCTTGTGCACAGAAGCAGGTTCTACAGACCCCCTTGACCCAGGATTTCTGTGAACTTTAGGGTCACAGGTGGCTGTCAGGAGTGTCCTCACTCACACTCAGGAGTGTAAGAGTGCTGTGCCCATACTGTAGTGCAGCTCTGTGGCAGAGGGCAGTGAGATGAGGACTCAGGATGGCTCTCCAGGTGCACAGAACCCAGTGTGCTTTGATACAGATTCACAGATTCTGTCAGGTTGGAGGGGACCCTCAAAGGTCATCTTGTCCAACCGCCCTGCAGGCAGCAGGGACACCTCCAACTAGATCAGGCTGCCCAGGGCCACAGCAAGTCTGATCTTGAATGTCTCCAGGGATGAGGGCTCAACCACATCCCTGGGCAACCTGTTCCAATGTTTTACCACTCTGATTGTAAAGAACTTCTTCCTTATGTCCAAGGGCTACCCCATACAGTGGGTTCTGGTGCTAGCTAAGGTAGCAACTCTGACATGACTTACTTGGGAGCAGATTCTGGCATCCCTTCCTCTCTGAATCTGCACTTCAGCAGTGGGCAAGGGGTAGCTGGGTGTCTGTATTGGAACAATAACAGAAACTTAGCATCTATGGGCAGGAGAGATCCGACTCTCAAAAACTCTGGGGAGAAGAGATTGGTCTGTCATGAACGCTGGGCTCCCACTAGTGGTGTCTTTGGTCTTTTTACTTCAGGTTCCTCCAATCCTTGAGATACTAAACTAATTCTCTGAAGACTGCTGCTGGTAACTCAGCTCCACCCTGGGGCAAAAGGGACCGATCATGACTATCTCTCCCCGTTCTCTCAGGGCAGAGCCTGTGACATCCTGGGGAAGGAGGACAGTCAGGACTTTCTGGTTTTGGTGCAGGCTCTGGAGGGAATCAACCTCTCTGATGATCAGCTGACCTCCACCTGGGCTGTCCTGGCTGCCATTCTGCAGCTGGGGAATATCTGCTTCACCTCCTACGAGGTAAGCTAACCCCTGGCAGCTTGGGAATGGGCTGCTTTTGTCCTCTGTGGTGGGACTTCATTCTTGACTGAAGATGATATCCTTTGAAGACTAGTCTGTTCTTTTGATGTTAGGCTCTAGACTGACCTTAGTAGGGACAGAAGATGGGAGGCAACCAAAGGTCTTTAGAGCTTGGGTGGCTCTTTGAGGAGCCAGCATGAGCCTAGGTGCTGTGGCTAGCTTTGTGCAGCTGAGATGCTGTTGAGAGCATTAATACCAGTGGCCCCTAGATTCCCATCCAGAGGTGACACATTGTTGTTCTCCATTCTTCAGAAGGAATCCTATGAACACGCAGCCATCGCCAGTGATGCTGAGATTCAGATCGTGGCCAATTTGCTGCGCGTCTCAGCAGACTTCCTGCAGAGTGCTGTCACTCACCGTGTCACTGTGAGTCCCACTGTGGTGATTTCTCCTTCATCCTGAAGCATGGAGTGCTCTAGCCTAGGGCTCTGTCAGCAGAAAGACCACCAGCTTAGCAGGTCCAAAATCTGGGAGGTAACAGCAGGAGTCTAATGGTTGCTGTGCTGGATCAGTGGCCTCGAGCTGTGCCAGGGGAGGTTTAGGTTGGGTCTTGGAAGAAACTTCATTGAAAGGATTCTCAGACACTGGAACTGGCTCCCCAGGAAGGTGGTGGAATCTCCTTCCTTGGAGGGGTTTAAAAGATGCAGAGATGTAGTGCTGAGGGATGTAGTGCCTTTTGATGTTATCTGGCTCTTCTTGTGCCCAGGTGACATCTTATGATCGGATCTTCACCCCTCTGTCTGTAGAAGGAGCCATCGATGCCAGGTGACTTCTGCTGTTGCTGTCTGGATTGGTGAGGTGCACCCAAGGGTTCTGTCTTTACAGTAACTGGGTTCCCTCCCCTCTTCCACTCAGGGATTCCATTGCCAAGACTCTCTATTACCTGCTCTTTGAGTGGCTGCTGCTGCAAATCAACGAGTGGTTGGCTCCTGGGGAATCAGATTGTGCCCTGGGCATTGTGGACATCCATGGGTTTGAGGTTGCTGCTTCTATCCTTTTGATGTTATCTGGGCTGTGAGTGTGAGTGCTGGTTCTCCTCAGTCACTACCAGAAATGGAAGGGTATCTGATGGGTTGGCTTTCTTTTTGGTTCTGTTTTCTCTTGTTTTCCAGAAAGGAGACAGCAGTTGTACCACTTCATGTAGGTGTCTGTGTTCAGATGCAGTGGAGAAGTGCTCCTTCAGGGTGTGACTTAACACTTACTGTAGACTCTTGCTTTGAATTGCTATCTGGAGGAGCCCTAAGAACCAAACCTGGTATATGTTTGCTGTACTGATGAGGTGAGCTGAATGAGCACATTCTTTATGCTCCTTTACAGCTTGTCTCACCTCTTGCTGTTCAGCTTAGTCAAAAAAAAACCAGGCTGCAAGCTTGCAAACCAGACAGAAGATGATTTGAATTCCTCAGGTTCATTCACACTTACCAATCAGCAGGAGCTGCCTGAACCAGCAGCTCAGATCAGCACCATCTGGTAAGAAGACACAGCCTGTGGGTTGGAAGTGACGATGCCCTTTTGTCTTCACAGGATCTAGGTGTGAACAGCTTAGAGCAACTTTGCATCAACTTTGCCAACGAGCACCTCCAGCAGTTTTTCAGCCAGACTGTCATTGCCCAGGAAGAGGTAAATGGAACTCAGGCCAGCAGGTGAAAGGCAGCATGTACAGAATGAGCTGAGGCTGCCTCAGCTGGAGAGCAATCCTGCAGTGGAGAAACAAGAAGCTGAACAAACCTGGTCCTCTAAGGCAGTACCTGTGGAATCCTGGTCCAAAGAGCTGGCTATTTCACATCTTATGTTGATTGTGTCATGAGTTCAGGGGAACTTGTTAGTGCTTAGCTCCCCTTTACAGCTTTTATAACTGAGCTGATCAGAATGAAGGATTCCAGACCTCAGCTGCCACTTTTAAAGCCTGTTTGGTGGATTCGTTGCAGCATTTTGTGTACCACTCGTGTCTTGGAGATGGAATTGCCTTTTTTACAGTTAATTTTATTACCTTGTTTAGCAGCCTTCCTCCCTTTAATGTGGAAAATCATTAGTGGCTTTAGAAGCTTTGTAAGACAAACCCAGATAATTCTGGGGAAGTTCCTAGCAGCAGTGAAGCTGCTACACAAATCCTTCTGTTAATTCCTCTGTTTGCTCTTGTTTGCATGGCTGGATTGGACTGGTTGGTCTTTAACATGCAGGAGGAATACAGCCAAGAGCAGCTAGCATGGATTCCTGTTTCCAAGATGTACAGTGAGTCATGCCTAGATTTCATTGCTGCAAAGCCCCATGGCATCTTGTGCATCTTGGATGACCAGACTTCACTGACTCAGGTGAGAAGCTTTTGTCCTTTTTCTGTGATCCCTTTCACAGGGTGGTTACGGTGAGGCAGATAAACAGACTGAGCAGGGACTGTGATGACACAAGTATTAGATGTTTTGACCTTTGGTTTAGCATCTGCTTGTCAGCCTACCAAATATGTTACAGCAGCAGGCAAACATGTTTGTCATCTCCTTTGCAGGCCACTGACCACACTTTCCTCCAGAAGTGTCACTACCATCATGAAAACAGCCCTTGGTACACCAAGCCCAAGCTGCCTTTGCCAGTCTTCACGGTGAAGCACTATGCAGGCCCTGTCACCTACCAGGTGAGCTGGCAAGGGGCTCAGAGCACTTGGAGCAACAGGTCACCTTGGAAGCATGCTGTAGGTGTCCTGATGGACCAGCTCTGCGTGCTGTGAGCAAAGCTTCTCTTTGTAACAGCACATCTCTGCAGAGCATGAGTTATCTGAAACAGTAAAATTCTTATTAGGAAAGTTAACCAAGCTGCCTGTAGGCAGAAGCAAAATAGGTAATGGCTTGAGCCCCACATAGCCTACATTTCCTGGAAATTCAGGAAAACTGTATCTGCTGAAGACAAGTGAGGGGTCAAAGCTTGCTAGAAAAGGTGCAATCCCTCCTAAAAGCAGAAGTCATTGTCCCCTCCTCTCCTAGTGGCAGTGGGAGTGAGCGAGCCTCATTCTCCAGGGCTTTCCCCTTGTTCCACCTCTCCAGCTGTCTGCCCCAAGTCAAGGTGTAAGAGGAGTGTTTACCTGTGTGGTTGGTGGTCTGAATGATGCATCAAATCAGACTTTGCCTCTGCAGGTCCACAAGTTTCTTAACAAAAACCGTGACCAGCTGCGTCCAGAGGTGCTGGATATCTTCTCTCAGAGCCGCCTCAAGGTACTGTAGTGGTTCAGGATGAAGATCTCTACTGCAGACACCTAACAAGTGGCTCATTGCTTCCATATGAGAAGCAGAAAGATCCTGTTCAGGTGTCAGGAGAACCTGGAGAAACCAAGAGGAATTTTATTCTACTGAAGCACACTTGGGATTTGAGCAAGTCATCTTTGCTCTCAATTGATGCATTTGATATAGGAAAAGCACAGGGTACCTGAGAATGCTGCTGGGTTCCTGGCACTGCTAGGGGTAAGGGAGAATGATTTCCTAGTTTCTGGCAGAAGAGACTGTTCTTTCCATGTAGTTCAGGGAGCTTTGGTCTTTTCTTTGTTTTTGCAGGTGGTGTCTCACATTTTCCAGAAGGCTAAAGCTGCCTATAGTCAGCAAAGGGAGCTGGGGGGCAGAGGCAAAGGGCTCAAGCCTCAGGCTTCCACACTGGTGTCCAAATTCCAGCAGTCTCTGCAAGACCTCACGGCCAGGCTGAGAAGGTGAGAGATATTGTTATGGTGCCATCCCTGCACGGGGCTGACTGCTGCATGCAGAAGTGTGTGAAGCCTTCCCAAGTCAGCACAGAGAGAATGATGATCAAAGGTTCTTCCTTTCTGTTTCGCAGGAGCCATGCCTTCTTCATTTGGTGCATCACCCCTAATCCCCAAAAGGTAGGGCAGCATCCTGACCTCCTTATGGAATCCTTCAGTCCCTTGAAGTCCAGTCTTCTCCAGCAGCTATCCTTTCACAGCTGGAATTTGGACTTCTTTGCTTCATTTGGTAGCTTGAAACTTTTCTTCCCTTTTATTTTTTTGGCTCTCACCCTTCCCCATGACCATGTGAACTGGCCACATGCTGGAGCCAGTGTCAGCTGGACACCAGACAACGTGCTGGCTTTTGTGTTTCATCACCCCCAGACCACGACAAGACCTAACCCAAGAACAGGACAATAGAAGGAGACTCTTTCTAAATTCTCTGCCTTCTGTCTCCTTTATTTTTTTTCCCCCTCTTTACTTCTTGTTTTGCATTTCTCTTCTGCCTTATGTTCACAGCTGTCAAATCTCTTTGATGTGGAGCATGTCGCTTGTCAGCTGCGGCATTCCGGGATCCTGGAGGCTATCCACATTCGCAAGGAGGGATACCCAGTCCGTCTTCCATTCCACAGCTTCCTAGCCAGGTACAGTGTTGTACTGGCTTGGGATTCTCCAGCCACTTGAAGCCTGGATGAACTTGTCAGCACTGGATGTGGACTCAAGTTACAGCCCTGGCTTCCTTCCAGGTATGGCCTCTTGGCTGGGCGAAGGCACAACTGCTTGGAGGAGAGAGAAGGCTGCTTGGCAGTGCTGTCTCATGTGGTGGGAAACCCCTCAGAGCTCTATCAGATTGGAGTGACAAAGGTGATGCCTATAGAGAATCCCACTTTAATCACACAGACCCAGTCATCTATTCACTGGTTGTCAGTGGACAGAGAGCAGCTTGGATTTCAGCTCAACGAGGGAGAACATTGCATGCCCTCACCTCCCTTTGGCTTTGCCTCTTGTCTCAAGTACTGAGGAAGGATTTTTAGCATTTCAGATAAGGAAACAGGAGGCTGCAGTAGCATGGCCAGCTCCTTCACTGACCCAGCAATCCTTGATGGAGATCTGGGCTTCTGCCTTTCCCACTTACTAACCTTGATGATGTTTATCAGCCAGCCACTTGTCTTCTTGATGAGTTCCCAGAGAAGCTGTCTGCTTTCCTTGTGGGTCAGCAGCTGTTCCCTTTGCCCAGGTTTTTCTGAAGGAGAAGGCCAGGCAGCTCCTGGAGAGGCGATGGAACCAGAGGCTGGCTTGGGCCATAGTTACTCTGCAAAGGAATTTCCGATGCCTCCTGCGCCGCAGACGCCTCCGTGTCCTGCAGGAGAAGGTCACAGTCATCCAGGCTCACTTCCGAGGTTACCAGGCAAGGTCAGGAGACAAGGGCCAGGCAAAGCACAGCCTTTTGTCCTTGCTTAGGACAGCAAGGTGGGAATGTGTCTGACTGGGTCCCTTCTCATGTTGGCTCCTGGCCTGCAATGCAGGGGGTGGTAGAGGAGGGACTTCCCACCTGGTTTCCTGACACTGAGCAGAGATTCACAGAATCACAGAACCAATAAGGTTGGAAAAGACCTCAAGGATCATCAAGTCCAGCCTGTCACCCAAGACCTCATAACTACTAGACCATGGCACAAAGTGCCATGTCCAATCCCCTCTTGAACACCTCCAGGGATGGTGACTCCTCCACCTCTCTGGGCAGCACATTCCAGTGGCTAACAACTCTCTCAGTGAAGAACTTTCTCCTCACCTCCAGCCTAAACTTCTCCTGGGGCAGCTTGAGACTGTGTCCTCTTGTTCTGCTTCTGGTTGCCTGGGAGAAGAGACCAACCCCCTCCTGGCTACAACCTCCCTTCAGGTAGTTGTAGACAGCAAGAAGGTCCCCCCTGAGCCTCCTCTTCTGCAGGCTAAGCAACCCCAGCTCCCTCAGCCTCTCCTCACAGGGCTGTGCTCCAGACCCCTCCCCAGCCTCGTTGTCCTTCTCTGGACATGTTCAAGTGTCTCATTGTCCTTCTTAAACTGAGGGGCCCAGAACTGGACACAGGACTCAAGGTGTAGCCTAACCAGTGCTGAGTACAGGGCACAATGACTTCCCTGCTCCTGCTGGCCACACTATTCTTGATGCAGGCCAGGGTGTCATTGGCCTTCTTGGGCACACTGCTGGCTCATGTTCAGCTGGCTGTCAATCAGCACCCCCAGGTCCCTTTCTGATTGGCAGTTCTGCTGCCAAAACTGCTAAAGTGCTTTGCTTTGGTAAGGCTGATATTGTGACAGGGTAAAAGTTGGAGGGAAAACATCTAAGAGAGGACCAGGCTTAAGACAGTAAGACCAAAGCTGGACTGGCTGACTGTGGTGATGTTCTGTTTGGCCCATACCCTCAAGTCATAGTCACAGCCTGCCTACATTTTGTTGGTGTTTCCCTCACCAGCAGTTCTTCTCTTCTCACATCCCTCTAGGAAGCGTTACAGGAGGCTGAAGAAGGCCTTGGTGCAATTTAATACCATGATTTTAATCTCCAGATCTTTGATTCAAAGGAGGAAGCACTGCCAGGTAACAACACTCTTCCCAGGAGCTATACTGCAGGAGCTATTTCTGCTCTAAACAGGGAGAGCTGGTAAGTGGGTGAGGCCAGGGCAGGGATGGCTTTCAAAAGTTTATTGGAAATGATTCAGTGAGGTGTCCTTCACCTCTGGATGACACAAATAGAGTCAAAAGAAAGAATCCCAGAGACGTCAGCTTCCTCCCTCTAGACAAAGTTCAGAACTGGCAAAGGTACTGAAATGCAGCTGTGTATGTCAGCTTCTCCAAGCTGTCCCACACCACACACGAGCTTATTCCACCTGTGGCTTCCAGAGCTGCTGTACTTCCTAAGCTATGAGGAGTCACTCATCTTGCTCTTTTGGTTGTCCAGTTAAAGCTCTGGTGTTTTCCCAGATGATGACTGAAATGCAAGATTTTTTCAGTCCACAGTGATCCTTTCCTGACCCCTTACAGCTACCTCAGCTTGCTGAAGTCCTTGGCCCTTGGATGGCAGCTGGGCTGATAGCTGAGGTGAGAACAGGATGCCAGTGGTTTGAGAAGATGGAAAATTGCATGCAGAAAAGAGCCATGGCTCTGTCAAGTGGGTTCAATGTATTTTGCATGAGCTATTGAAAAGAAAATTAAAGCCAGAAAATCAGACCACTGATCCTTAGAGCAGCAACTGACCTCTCCATAGCTGTCAGCTTCACCAGGGAGGGACCCAGCACAGCTGCTGGCATGAATAGAATAGAATTAACCAGGTTGGAAAGACCTTTGAGATCATCAAGTCCAACCTATCACCCAGCACCATCCAATCAACTAAACCATGGCACTAAGTTCCTCATCCAGCCTCTTCCTAAACACCTCCAGTGATGGTGACTCCACCACCTCCCTGGGCAGCACATCAATGGCCAATCTCTCCTTCTATGAAGAACTTCTTCCTAACCTCCAGCCTGAACCTCCCCTGGCACAGCTTGAGACTGTGTCCTCTTGCTCTGGTGCTGGTTGCCTGGGACAACCCCACCTGGCTACTACCTCCCTTCAGGTAGTTGTAGAGAGCAATAAGGTCTCCTCTGAGCCTCCTCTTCCCCAGGCTAAGCAACCCCAGCTCCCTCAGCCTCTCCTCACAGGGCTGTGCTCCAGACCCCTCCCCAGCCTCGTTGCCCTTCTCTGGACATGTTCCAGCAAGTCAACATCTTTCCTAAACTGAGGGGCCCAGAACTGGACCCAGCACTCAAGCCTAACCAGTGGTGACTAGCAAAGGAGGAGGCAGATAGCTGAGTGTTGGAAGACTGCAGAGGCTCATTCGGCCACACCATGCCCAGAGCACTGTGTGTTTCTCTGCCTTTTCCTTCCCCTTCCTACTTGGACAGGATCCACCTGTTCTTTTGCTCAGGTAACCACAACAGCACACCTCTTTTGAATCTGTTTCACTTCCTCCAACATTTGCCTGTCGAGGTCTCTACACATGCAATAGCAACAATAAAGGTCTCAAAGTTCACCTGCTGCCAAGTTCCTCCTTTCCCCCCCACCCCACAGCCCTGCCCTTTGGACTTTAGCAAGCCTGCTGTCTTTCTCAGCCCAGCCCTCATAACCTCCCATCTAGTCACACTGCTCTGCAATATAGACAAGCAGCAGAGACAGAAGCAGAGACAGAAACCCTCCTTTTCTCTCTTGGAGTAGGAGTCAGGTGAGTGGTGAGGCTGGGGGACAGTGAAACAGATGGGAAGGGGCAGAGCTGCAAGGGAGTTTGGCTTTTGGTGTCCCTCAAACCCCTCTAAAGGGGTCCCTCTCCGGGGACAAGCTCATCATGTTCATGTTCTGGCTCTGTTCCCTTGTTCTTTGATGCTGGAGGAGCCAGGGGAACGTTTGTGACAGCTTCTGTGTGCTTTTGTCCTGAGACACATCAAATGCTAGGCTGGGAGGAAAGGGGTGGCAGGGATGCTGGGCAGGTGTTGGGCTCTTGCTGTTGAGTTGTGTTGAGCAGGGCATGAGGTGTTTCAGCAAAGTTAAGAACTTTATCTGGCCATATCTTTCTTGATATGCTGTGATAAGTCCCCAGAAGGCTTTGAAACTGTTCTGTCATTTTATCTGCTAGAGCAGGACACCAGCTCCTGCCCATCCAGAGTCTGCCCCCTGAAAGCAGTAGTTTGCATCTTTCCCTACCCCTCATCCCCCTTATATCTCCTAACAGCAGGAGTTAGAGGAAAGGAAAAGGAGGAGATTCCTGGAGAGTGGTGACACGGAGAACAGTCCCAGCCAAGGAATGGTAAGCTGTCAAACAGTCTGGGGCAGTCTGAGAGAGAACAAGCCAGGCTCTCAGGATGGTCTCCATCCCCTCAGCCCAGGCTTGCTGAGGAACATCAACATATCTGGAGGCTGTATAGAGCCCACAGGTATGCTGGAAAGCTAGCAGTAAGAATTCAGTTCAGCCTAGTGTAAGGAGCTCTCTTTAGGTCAGGGTTTCCCTGTCCCTGGGCAAGCCTACTGAGGTGCTCCTGAGGCAGGGGACTGTGTTTGTTCACAGCACTGGAGCTGTTCTTTGGAGCTGGGCAGAAGACTATTTGTCATAATCATGGGTTGCTGTGAAGGGTGGGAATGGGACAGTGCTGCACAGATGTGTTTATGGAAGATGTAGAGGAAGGGAGGCTTCCTAACAAGTTTAACTGTATCAAGTACTGTCAGTAGCACTAATTAATGCCAGTATTGGTGTGCTTGGGCCAGGCATACGTTTGCTGTGATGTGTGTAGCAAGGACACCATCCACAGTTTGGCATGGATTTGTTAGTACCAACAACAGAAACAGCACTGGGCACTCTTGCAATGCCACCTGCTTCCTCAGGTGTGGATCCAGGACTGTGGAATTTCACAGTCCACTTCCAGAGCATGCCATTGTAAAGCCAGACTTAAAGTCAAGTATGTTCTTAGAAGCAAAATCAAACTGACCAAAAACCCCTCCTGTGAATCTGTCTTGAAGCATTGCTGAGAGCAGATGCGGAGAATGTGTCAGTGGTGTGCTGCTGAGTGTGCAGATCTTTTAAAATGAAACCCCAACACACCAAAACCCAAAGAAAATTCCAAAGGATTTGTGCCTCTGGCTTGGTTTTGTAGTGTCTTAACCTAAGCATTCCTTTCTGCAAAGCCCTGGACTGCCATTGTTGTGCAGACATTGATGCTGATACGCTGTGTGGCACTGGCCCATCTGCTTCTTGCCTGGCACAAAGTCGTGTGCAAAAGCAGTGCAAATCCAAGGCCAGATTCTCACCTGAATTACTCAGGTACAGATCTAAGCTTCCTGAGGAGCCTCCAAAATAGTGGTGTGCATAAACAT
Organism: Dryobates pubescens; assembly: GCF_014839835.1. Taxonomy (NCBI): domain Eukaryota; kingdom Metazoa; phylum Chordata; class Aves; order Piciformes; family Picidae; genus Dryobates; species Dryobates pubescens. The sequence goes on along the minus strand of NC_071631.1, from coordinate 17,380,722 downwards.
GGCAGAGAAAGGAGCAGGAGAAAATGGCTCAGCTGCAATCTGTGCAATGCCTGTTAGTAATGAGGGATGAGTCAAAGAAGGTCACCTTTCCTGTCACTTGTTCCTGTGGCTATTGATTGTTGTAAGAATTACTCAGCTTTCCCTCCCACGTCATACACCTGGGTTGATCTGATCCTTCCCTGTGTGGAAGGGTTCTGAACATGGCACAGCCAGAAACTACTGGCTCTGCTCTGCTGCCCAAGCCCTGTTCTGACCAGGTTTTCAAAGTAGCTTTACCCAGTCTGGACAGAGGAACTCAGGGTTATTCCCAGCAGGATCAGGGATGTCATTGTGCCCCTGTACTCAGCACTGGTTAGGCCACACCTTGAGTACTGTGTCCAGTTCTGGGCTCCTCAGTTTAAGAAGGACATTGAGATACTTGAATGTGTCCAGAGAAGGGCAATGAGGCTGGGGAGGGGTCTGGAGCACAGCCCTGTGAGGAGAAGCTGAGGGAGCTGGGGTTGTTTAGCCTGGAGAAGAGGAAGCTCAGGGGAGACCTTATTGTTCTCTACAACTACCTGAAGGGAGGTTGTAGCCAGGTGGGGGTTGGTCTCTTCTCCCAGAGGAGAAGAGGACACAGTCTCAAGCTGTGCCAGGGGAAGTTTAGGCTCAAGGTGAGGAGAAAGTTCTTCACAGAGAGAGTAATTGGCCATTGGAATGTGCTGCCCAGGGAGGTGGTGGAGTCACCATCCCTGGAGCTGTTAAAAAAAAGGATTGGATGTGGCACTTGGAGCCATGGTTTAGTTGTCAAGAGATGTTAGGTATTAGGTAATAGGTTGGACTTACAGAATCATAGAAACAACAAGGTTGGAAAAGACCTCAGAGATCATCAAGTCCAACCTATAACTTGATGATCTCTGAGGTCTTTTCCAACCTGGTTGATTGTTTGATTCTATGATCATGTTGTTTCACTGCTGGTACCCCAGTGCCTGACATGCTCTCACTATGCCCCACAGGATGTGGAGCTGCTGGAGATCCCTGCAGAGTTTGCTGCCCTCCTGCAGTTAGCCGAAGGTGAGAAATCCTCTTTCCTTCCCTCCCTTTCCCGCACTCTTTATTTCCTTATTTCCTAGCAATTCAGGTCTGTGCTTGCTCTCCCTGCTGCCTGTCACCTGGCTTGTGCTTGATTTATGATGATTGCAGTGTAAATATGCTAAAGACAAATGGTGTCATGTGTATTGTTTCCCAGCATGACAGGGTGTAAAAGCTGCTGCGGGCACACCACCAGCTGAGAATTCAGTCTCTCTGTTACCTTCTCAGCTCTTCTCTTGAGCTGTGCTGACAAAACTGATGAGGGTGGTGGTGCAAAACCTTTATGGTCAAAGCTGTGTGGCCACAAACCCAGATCTGTTGCAGGGTTGGATATCTGGGGTATGGGAACTCAAACACTGTGTCCAGTTCTGGAGCCCCTATTACAAGAGGGATATGGACGTGCTGGAGTGTGTCCAGAGAAGGGCCAGGAGGATGATCAGAGGGCTGGAGCACCTCTCCTGTGAGGACAGACTGAAGCAGTTGGGGCTGTTCAGTCTGGAGAAGAGAAGGCTCCGAGGTGACCTAATTGTGGCCTTCCAGGATCTGAAGGGGGCTACAAGAAGGCTGGGGAGGGACTGCTCAGGATGTCAGGTAGAGATAGGAATAGGGGGAATGGAATGAAGCTGGAGGTGGGGAGATTCAGGCTGGGTGTGAGGAGGAAGTTCTTCCCCATGAGAGTGGTGAAGCCCTGGAATGGGTTGTCCAGGGATGTGGTTGAGGCCCCATCCCTGGAGGTGTTTAAGACCAGGCTGGATGAGGCTCTGGCCAGGCTGATCTAGTGTGAGGTGTCCCTGCCCATGGCAGGGGGTTGGAACTAGATGATCCTTATGGTCCCTTCCAACCCTGACTGATACTATGATACTATGAAACACATCTTTTGTCCTACTCAAAAGCCTCCAAGCAAATTGCAGGTGGAGAAGCCAAACCTGAGAGCTTCTGGCACTTTCAAACAAGCACTTGGAGTTTTTAATTAAAAATCACTTGTTCAAAGCTAAGTATTTAAACATAGAAGCAGGTAGAGAAAGTACAACACTTAAGGGTGCAACAATGTAAGCAGTTAAGGGAAATGTTTTGCTTGGGTTGGAAAGTTTCTTGGTTTGGTTTCAAATGACCAGAACATCACTAAATGAAAGAACTTCTCAAGCTGCCAGCTTGAAGTTGTCTGCAGTTTTCTGCCCTCTTGAAACTCTTTGTACAATATATACATGGGCTGAGGATTTGCCTTTTAGTTGGTACAGCATCTAAGAGAAGGGTAGCTTTGTCTTTGGTCTTCTGCATAGTAAAGTGAAGGACAGAATCAGTTGGCTTGGAAACTGGAGCAGACTATGCTGGGTCCCCAAACACCTCACCCTTCACGGCATACCCCTCTAGGCACCAGCAGCTGGGCTAGTGAGCACTGCTACCTAGAGGAGCTCAAAGGACAAACTGCACTCAAGCTGCTGCAAATGAAAGCTGGTGGGATGTGAACAGGGAGGAGGGGGAGAGCATCAGGGGACACCTTGGTGTGGAGAGAGAGGAATGCACAGAAGCTGTGCTGCATTGAGAAATCTTTACTTGCTCCTCTGTTGTCCAAGATAAATCCTTCATCCTGTGCCTTTCATGAGGGCCTCTCATTCACCTGTTGACTGAACAGTGACTCTGCAGGAGCTCTGCACAGGCTCAGCGTTTCCTGCCTTGTAAACTCTGCACAAGAGAATGGAACTCTGCATGCTGAGTGCCCTCTGGCTGTTACCCAGGGTGAGAGTCAGAAAGACTCTGCAAGAGCTCTCTCCTGAGCTTAGTCTGTGGGGTTCCAAGGAGGCAAGAATGTGCCTGCTTGGGGGTTTAGGGCAGTAGGGATGCACTGGATGTCCCTGGAGCCAGAGGGCTGGTACAGGTGCTCAAGCAAGGATAGATGCATGTTATCCATGTGTTGCCCTGTGAGTTGGATGTATTCTGGCTGCCTTTCCAACTGCTACAACACAAACCACCTTTTTCCTGCAGGTTGGTACCAGGCACAGGCCAACCAGATAACAGAGGCATTGCCTCCAGAAGTCAGGGTCAAAGATGACCTTTCCCTCCCACCCAACATCAACAGCTATCCTTTCTCCTCCTTCATTAAGTCACACTTCCAGGTGAGAACTCTTTACATGCCTTCATTGCCTCCCCACTGGGCAAGCACACTAGTTCTAGTAACACCAGAATCAACCTCTATGTTTCTGTCCTTTTGTTTCTTTGCAGAAGACGGATTTCCCTGCCCCTGGCCAGCCTCTGCAGCACCCCTTGACCCAGCTGGATGCTGAATACCAGGAGAGTGCACTTGAGGTCAACAAACTGGTAAGAGACATCTTGACCAGGGCCTTGGTGATGTGTACAGGTGGGCAGAAGATGATGTTTTGATGTCATTATGTAACAAGATGGTGGTGGGGGCTACTGTTCTAAACATTGATGGTGTTAGGAGAGCTGAAAAAATCATTCCTCCTAGGCAGTGGAGCAGTCTGATAAAGATTGCATGCAGCCCCTTAGGGCTGCTGTGTTCTTGGTGAGATATAGACCAGCCATGGACCAATGGGATCAAAGTGATGAAGCCTCTGAATTTGGCAGGACATAGAGGCATTAGACTGCTGAGCCTTAGTTTCCCAGTATTCCAGACTGAGCAGCAATGACACCATAAGGGACATCTCTCTTCTCCAACACTTATCTCTCAGTCATAAAACAAGGCTTAACCACAGGTCATACAACTTGCTGTGATATTAACTTCACCAAATTATTTTTGCCATCTAGTTGTTGGTGTTTCCTCATGCCTGCCTCTCTGAGCTTTCCACAGAGATCAACAGGGCATCAATATCTTGTGTGTGTTTTTACAGCCAGGCAGCCTGTGTGCTCAGACAGTAGCAAACAAACAGCCTGGGGTGACTCGCTTCTGCAGCTGAGCTCTGCCCAAAGAAAGGGAAGTGTTTTGCTCAATAACAAAGTCTGAGTCAGAGACATAATCTAAGAAGAGACTGAAGCCACCCTGGCTTTTAGTCCAGTCTCTGTGAGCACTGCCACCCAAATCCCACAGAACATAGGTGGTGCACAGAGCCTGAGGGCAGATCCTGACTGAGTGGTGGCCGTTTCTCTTGGGCTCACAAACATCCTGGTGCCTCCAGCCCAGGCTGTCACCTCTGGAGCAGAGGCTTACAAGCAGAGCTCTCTATTGATTTTGCTGGGGTTTGTGTTTTCCCTTGGATGCCTGTAGATTCTGCGGTTCATTGGTGACAAGAACCTCCAGGGCTGGCAGGAGGTCCTCCTGGGCAACTACATTGCTGCGAGAGGCTTGAACAGTGCGGCTCTACGCAATGAAATCTTCAGTCAGGTGGTTGCCCAGGCGTGGAAAAACCCAGACATGGAGCACAGCCAGCGAGCCTGGGTCCTGATGGCAACCTTGCTGAGCTGCTTCCCCCCTTCACCAGCACTGGAGAAGCCATTGCTGAAGTAAGGTGGAGGAGGAAAAACCTAGCTGCCCTTGGATTGAGGTTGAGAGAGCGTGATCAGTGTGCTAAATGCAGTTGCTGCCCCTAGGTTTGTGTCAGACCACGGCATGGAAGGCTACAGTGCTGTTTGCCAGCACAAGATCCTGACAGCAGCACAGCACAGAGAGACAGACTCTGCCTTGTCTCGAGCCTACCCTCCCACCCAGCTGGAGTGGACTGCAAACCAGAGGAGAGGGAGGATGGTGCTGGATGTTCATACTTTTAATGGTAACTTGTGTTTCTGCCTTCCCACTGGCTTCTAATCCCTAAGGACTTCTCCATCATAGAGATCAGCATGCAGAAATTAGAAGCATTGAATTGCTTCAGTTGGAAAAGATCTTTAAGATCATTTGGTCCAACCATTACCAAGCTCTACCAGACTAAACTCCCCTCAGCTTAGGAAAGAGGGATCAGAACAACCAGGTGCTTCTGGATGGTACAACCATGGGGGATACAAGCATTGGAATCTAGACCCAAAAGTTCCAAAGGCTGGGCCTGACAGGACCTGCTTCTCAGGCTGAGGGATGAGATGCTTCTGGGTTTGGGCCCATCTCAACAGGGGACTGTTCTGGTTGTCCATCTCTGTGGTCCAGTTTTCCCGTTACCCCTCACTGCCCAGCCCATGCAGCAGAACTGCTGCCTTTGTTACAGGGACTTTCTGCCTTTCTCCCTTCTCCAGTACTGGCTTCCGCTGCTTCTTGAGCAAGCAGAAGCTCTGGGAGTCAGATGCAAGACATCCTTGCTCTGGCTCCTTGGTGAAGTGGGAGTGGTGGCCCAAGTGAGCCAGGATACTGTGAGGGGTTTCCGCTGTCAGGTTGGAAATGGCAACCTGTGCCACCAAACAGTTCTTTAGGATGTGAATGTGTTCATGTGCAGCCCTCCACGTGCTTCCACTCCTCCTGTGGCCCTTACTCAGGAGTGTGTAAGACTTCAGCTGGGCTCTTTATGTGTCCTGCAGAGCTTAGGTGCTGCTTTGGGCCCTGCTGGGGGGGCTGTGCACTGACATTTTTCTCTATGCTAGAGGAGAAGTTCTCAGCTGAGGTGGAGTCCTGGATGACTGGGGAGCAATATGCAGGCTGGATCCTGAGTGCAAGGTACTGCCAGAGGATGGGAGAAGGTCTTGGGGGTATGAAAAAAGTTGTCACTAGTTCTAAGGTTCAGGCTGGTTGGGGCTGCAGGCTAGAATTTATATGGTCAGATGTGGAATAGCCACTCCTCACCCACTGTGCCTTGTGCTCTCTCCTTCACCCTTCCATCTGTGTGCATCAGCTGCAGACCTCTCCAGGAGCACAGGACCCACTGGTGTGAGCTTCTCAGAACAGCTTCAGATCAAAATGAAAGGACAAATCTGCAGTGATTCTATTTTCCTCCTGACCTTGGACACTTCACACTTGCTTCACATTCTAAATCTTGAGGACTTAAGTCAGGGTAGACAAGGCAAGAGGAATCTGAAGGCAGTGTTTTTCCTTTCTTTCCCCTGAACACATTTTCTCTCCTTCTTCTCCTCCTTACCAGGGGCTGTGATAAGAAGTCTCGGGGGTGGTCTATCTCCATGTTTACTGGCAACACATGGCAGGACTTGCTGGGCTGTGACTTTGTGCTGGACCTCATTGGCGAGATGGAGGATGTCAGCAACCTCATCAGTTCCTCTCAGTCCTCACCTGAGTACCCCATCACACCTGAGAGGGACAGAAGCTTCCATGACCTCGATTCGTAAGTCATCTCCTCCTCCTGCCCCACCACTCGTGGCACTGTCACCCAGTGGCTCATCCTTCCGTGCTCTGTACTGTCCTCATCTCATCATCCCCTTCAACAGGATCCCTCCTGCTCCAGGCATCCAGGCCCCTGCCTTCCCCCCACCCAGCCTGCCTCCAGAATTCAACAGTCTCCATCCAGGTGAGCTCTTGCCCAGGACTGTAGAAGGCATGGGGAAAGGACAAGTGGATCCCAGGAGGGAATCAGAGCAGACAGGGAGACAGAGGATCCTTCTTGATGGACTCCAAGGGCTTGAAGGACTTTCTGAAGGACTCCTCTCCAGATGATAACTGTCTAACAGGGACTGGAGGCAAGGGAATGCTCCTTGCCTGCTTTGTCACCAGACTTCTCTCCCTGCTCTCAGACTCAAGGTTTGGAGACGACCTGAGAACCTCTGTAGGCCTGGATCACTATGTGGATGATCTCTTCAACACTGTGCTGCATCAAGGATCCAGAGTCCCAGTAAGTTCCTTGATCTTCCCTTTTACTTGCTCTGTGCAGCTGTCTTGTTTCTCTGACTGTCAAGTATACCTCTGCCCCCTCACCCTGCCTCTGCTCAGCTCAGCACCTTTGGGTGCCTCTCCTTCTGTGAAGTCCTCTCTCTCTGGGCTCAGATAACTTCTTCCTTGATGCAGGACATGGAGAACAGAGAGGTTCTGACTGGACGCATGAAAGGAGGTGGGAAGATTGGACCCCCCCAGAGAGGAATCTTTCCATCTACAGGTCTGTGAGGGGGTGGGGACAGCTGGGAGGACCTCTGGGGCTACATAAACTTCAGGGTGCACAAGTCAGGGAGTCTCTTAAATCCCAGTTGTTGCATGGGCTTGGCTGATTCTTGAAGAACATTGATCTTCAGCATAGATCAACAGAAGATGCACTCCTCACTCCCAGGTGCTGGGAGACAGATGCTTTGGGGAAGTGCTAGGCAACGGCACCACCTTTGTTCTGCTTTTAATTTCCTCTCTCAAGTTAATCTTGGGAAGATCAAGGCAACAGGTAGCTGGTTTCTGACCCCAGCAACCTCTTCCCTAGACCAATACTCATAAGTTCTGTATCCACCTTGTCCCTTCACAAAACAGTTGCTGCCTTTCACAGGGAGGGGTGTTTAATCTTTCTTATTGCTTCCTTACAGACCTTCCCACCATCTCTAGCTACTCCTTGGGTTAGTAAGTCTGAGCCCTGGTTTGTGTTTGGTCTCTTCACTTTTCCTTGTTTCCATGGAGCTGAGGCTCAGGGATTTTCAGCAGGGTGGAGTCAAACAGCAGTACCTTAATGGCAGTGAGAAATCTGCATGTGTAGGAACACACCCAGCTGTTTCAGAAAGGTGGGGAATGTCCTGGGCAGACCATTACATTGTGTCTGGGACTATTTTTGGCTATCATAGAGTCTCTGGGGCATGACAAGCCAGTTTATCACTCACTGTGCTTAGATCAGTGGGGGATGTGAAATCTCTCTATGGCATCCCAGGGCCCTTCTCGCTGGTGGGGACATCATGATTCGGTAGACCTGTGCTGTGTGCTGACTCACCCCAGGCTGAGATGGAGCTCCATACCCCTTGCTCTTCTGGCTTTGACCTCAAGTGGGCTTTCTGGTTTGTGGCCTTCTGTGGGACTTGACTGCTGAGAGCAGAGGAATTCATTTTTCCCCACAGTTCCTTCACAATGTCACCCAGGCCAGGGCTCCTTGTTCATTCACCCTTGCTACCGACAGCAAGAAGCCCAGTATGGATGTGACAGTCCCCGAGACCTTTGCCCATCCCTCAAGAGAAACCCTTCTGTGTAATCATTCACAGGCAGGAGTTGGTTATAGGCTTAGTCATGAAGGATGGTGGTGACATAAACTAGACTTCAGGAGCACTGTCTGGACACTGCTATTGTAAAGTCTGGCAGGCCACACATTTCTCTTGGATTTCTTTTTTCCACCTGAGTTTTGCTGTGTCCTCCTGTGTGGGAAGAGATAAACCACTCACATCTCCCTGTGGTTGCTGCATGTGGGGGGAACCAGAGGTTCACAGCCTATGCAGTGTGCTCTGCAGGACTGATTAGGGCTTCCTCATCTGCAAGTCCTCAAAACCACTGTGCTTGTGGTCTTTTGCCTCTAGGCTTCTCTGGAGCGACCCAAGCACCAGTTTACCAGCCCATGCCTTCAATGCTGGGCATGCCAGCAGCCATGCCTATGATGCCAGCAGCTGGTGGGATTGCACCTATGCCAGGTACACCACAGTGCTTCAGTAACTGTCCAGGGGGAGAGGATGGTGGGGTGGGTGCTGTCATGGAGCCTGTGCATTTGAATGCCAGGCAGTGAACACTCATCTCTGGGCTGTGGGGAACTGTTGCCTGTGGGCTTCTGCAGACCTGTGTGTCTTCCACAGCTGTGATTCCAGCTGTAGATCCTGCTCAGTTAGCAGCACAACAGCAAGCCTTCATCAACCAGCAAGCCATGCTCATGGTGAGTGGAAGGGACTGGTTGGGAGGGGTCCATGAGCTGGGGAAAAGCAAGGAACTGGTTGGTGTATGTGTGGTGTGAAGAGGTCAGCCAAGCTCCCCTCCTGCCTTAGGCCTGCTCTGTAACACTCTGTGCTTAGTGCTGGGGTTCAGCTAAATAAAGTTGGGGTTATTTGAGACTGCAAAACTGGGAACTCCCTTTTTGCCCCTTTGTGTCCATGGGAACACTGAGGCACCACAGGTGAGTGAGTAGCAGGGGCAAGAGCAGCTTCAAGGGACAAGGGAGAGCCTCAGCTGTAATTCTCACGTGGTTTTTAAGGTGGGATTTGCTACAGCTGCAGATCTGCAGTGTTCTGCTTCCTGCACAAAGGCTTCTGAGAGCATGGAGCTCCCAGGCTACCTCACAGGTAGCTGAGTCTTTGGGGTGCAACACGTTAGGAGCTCTGCCTAGGTGGGAGCAGACTCCCTGAGCACACCTTGTTCATAACACTGGGAGACTGGCAGGTGGATATTCTGTGGTTGCCAGTGAAAGAGTGGGGCAGCCTGACTGGTGGGTGGTGGTTTTGTGCAGCCAAGAGCTCACAGACATTCCAATTCCTTCCTTTAGGCCCAGCAGATGACCCTTCAAGCCATGACCCTTTCTCAACAACAGCAGCAGCAGCAACAGCAGCGGTGGCAAAAGTCTCTTGAGAACTCAAGGCCAAGAGTCTCAAGTCCACCACAAGCCCAAGCCCTAAGTCCAACCTCAGACCCAGTCTCAGCTACTTCCCCAAAACTCAAGAAGCCTTCCAGGAGCCAGGATGCTCCAGAACCACCACCTAGGGCAGAAGAATTGGTATGAGAAACAAACAGTGGTGGTGAATTTGGTTTGAATTTCATTATTTGAATTTGCTCTGCTCCCCTTCCAGTGTGGCAGTGGTTTGGCAGAGAGGGGAGCAGAGAGCTGTGCTTGCCTGTGGTAGCTGAGGCCTTTCAAACTCTGCTTGCTGAGTCTCTAAGACCCAGGACCAAACCCTGCTGGCATTGGCTCTGTGGAGTTTTGGCTGCAGTGTTGGCCAATTAATTCCCAGCTGATTTGTACTTCCCCATAGTCCTTTACCTTCCAGCAAGTTGTCTTGGGTCTCTAATATGTACTCCTCCTTCCTGTGACTTGGTTGATGATTCCTTTGTTCAGAGACTGATCTCCTGGGACACTCCCAGATGGGATGAAGTTCTAGATCAGAACATGGGGAGGGAAGCTCCCCTCTGAACTTAAGGGCACTGTGGAGGTGTGGGCTGGCTAGTGCTGACTGACCATGCTGTGAACTGCTTGCAGGTTTATGAGTACACAGAAGACCAGTCCTCCAGCAGTGAAGATGATGAACATCTTCCAACAACTTTCCAGGAGAAGAGGGAATATTTTCAGAAGAAGGGTGAGCATCTCCCACTGTGGGAATTTCACTCATCATAACTCCTTGTTCTGCAGCCTTCCTGGCATAACAGGGAGTTCTTGTCTCCCTGTTTGGAGCCCAGCTAATCCCTGCAGGAGCTGCTGGTGCTGTGTGCAGCAGGACTTTGGGGGGCCTCCTCAGCTGGCTGCATTCAGATTGTGAGGTGTTGAGTTGCCATTTTTCTCTAGAGACCTTTGGGCTTGTGACTGACACCTGCCTCTAGAAAGCACAAGCTTCTGCTGCTGATGCAAGGGTGGGGACTGTGCTGCTAGTGCTGGGGTTTGGCCATGAGCTTAACCAGCTCAAATGCCACTTTTTATGCAGGAGAGCAAAAGATCCGAGTGAAGAAAATCAGGCCTGCTTCCAAAGCCTGGACCCCTCCAGCAAATCCCCAGCCAGAGCAGGAGGAGGAGAAGAAGAAAAAAGAGCAGGAGACAAGGAAAGAAGAGAAGCCTAGACCTAAACCAGAAGCAGGTAAGATGCTGTGCAGCAGAGCCCCAGGCAGGCTGCCAAGCAGGAACTTCTCAAGAGCAGCAGGCCAGGATACATGCAGAGGAGGAAAGCATCTGGCTCTCTTGGAAGTCTACATTTTGAGATGGGAGAGAGGAAGGCTGAGCTTTGGGAAGTGGGACCCCTAAGCAAGGCTGTGGCCAGTCAGCTTTGGGGTGAAAGAGAGGGAGCTTCAGAGGAGGTAGAGAGATTTCTCCTGTGCGTGTCTTTGCTGGTCTGTTGGTTAAAGCTGTCATCCCCAACAGCTCCTGCTCCTGCTTTGCTGCCTCCTGAGCCCAAGCCAAAAAAACAGACTCCAAAACCGAAGAGGGAGCCGCCCGTGGTGAAGCCTTCAGGCCCCGAGCTGCGGCCTGAACCCAGCCGGGAGATCCGCAACATCATCAAGATGTACCAGAGCAGGCCAGCCCCCGAGCCCCAGCCCATCATCCCTGCCAGGTGAGAGGCTGGGGTCCTCCTGGGGGGCAGGAGGATGACTGGGAATATGTCTCTGCACTGCCACGTGGCTCTGTTGTGGCTACAACCCCTCTGTAGCTGTGTTGCCCATTTCCTTTCAGGAGAGTGTCCAAGCCGTTTATAAAGAAGAATGACCCCAAAAATGAGGCTCTGGCCAAGCTGGGAATGATGAACCTCCCACCTCCTAAATCAGTGAGTTCTTTGCTCTCTGATCACAGAGAGGGCCTGCATACCCTTCCTGCAATAAGTTGGAAGCTATCTGGTAGTGCAGCAGGTGATTTCTTGATGGGTTACTAGAGAGCTGTGAGCTCATAGCATGGTGCTGCCCATTCCAGACTGGATTCCAGTCTGTAAAGTCACTTTGAGGAAGGCTTTGGAGCAGCAAGTCCTATTGTTGAGGTTTAAGGTTGAGCTGAAAACAAGCACATTGTGTTTCCCACATTTGACACCAAGGTCTTGGCCTATTGATGCTTTATTCCCCTTCCCAACTGGAGGCTTCAATCTCACTGACTTGGTTCTCTGCACCTGGGTTTGGTTAATCTTCATCTCGTTGTGGATAGTGTGTGGATTTCACAGTCCTGGTGTCCCTATTCACACACATTTTGCTTCCAGGGTTGGACTGCTGCCCTAGGGATGGTTCATAACAGCAGTGTCAGCACAGGGCACAGTAATGCAGAGGATGACTGGGTCAAATGGTTTTGCTGTCTTGCAGCCATCCCCCCTGCCAGAGGAAAAGAAAATCCCTCCACCTACCAAACCCAAGCCAAGCTCAACTTCTAGCTCCATCAAGGAGAAGCAGTTGCCACTCCTGAGCATCTTCAGCCAGCCAATTACTCCACCTGCTGCTCCTCCTCTTCCCCCACCATTGCCTTCACCTCTCTCAGAGCTTGGGAACCAAGACTGGGAGGATGCCACAGGGAAGGGTGAGTATTGACTTTGCCCAAGGCATTTGGTAGCAGGGAGGGGATGGGGTCAGAATCAGTCCAGTGGCCCAGGAGAAGTCACAGCTCATGATCTGTCATCGGCCAGCTGGCCAGAGACTGTGTGGGCTGTATGAAACCAGAGAGACTGTCATGGTTCCAGTCTGGCCCAGTAATCAGCATGGCACTTGCCAGTTTTAGCTCTTCCCTGTCTTCCCATGTGCATGCCAGGCACAAATGAGGAAGGAGGGGTTGGGTTTCCCTGAAGAATGCAGCTAAAGCCAGAAGGGACCTTTGGGCTGCAGCTTTATCAAGGTTCAGCACACCATACCTTTTATTACTCACCTGAAGCACAATTACTTTATCAAAGCTGCAATTCAACAGATGGACTTTAGACCAGGGAGGAATGGGCAGCCAACCTTCTAGAGACTCTGAAGGGTCCTTAAAGACAGGCTGAGGAATGAGGGAATGTTTCTTAGAGGGAGAAAGAGAGCTTGGGCATTGGCCATGTGCAGATTGTCTGGATGCTGCCCACCCAAATTGTTCTCAGCAGTCCTTTGGAAGTGTCTTAAGTTTTACCTCTGAATTTCAGCAGGAGCCTGAAGCCATAATTCATTCTGTCCTTTGCTGCTCTTTTGGATACATGTACCAATGCATTTCAAACTGTTCAAACTCTCTTCAGCTTTACATTTTATGACATACAAGGAACAGCCAGCCAAACACATTGTGGAAGTAGCTTCCCTGGTATAGATTTCCCCTGTTTCACTTCCCCTCTCTTTTAAAACACATTTCCTTAAGAAGTCCTGTGAAGGTAAATCAAAGTGCCTGGATTAGCCTGGAAAAGCCTCATCTGCTTTTGATGAGGGATAATGAACCAGCTGAACTATGGACTCTACTACAGAGTTCCTGTCAGTGAGCTCTGAAGTTTGGAAAGCTGGGAGTGCTTGCATGAAGACATCCTTACCCCATAAAGCAGTGCCTCTGAATGGTCCTCTTCAAACTGCCTTTAATGGATTTCCTGCAGAGGGGAAGTTCAGTGCAAGTACTGGGTGCCAGAACTAGTGCAAGTACTTGTACCAGAACCATGCAGTCTGCAGCTCAGGTTTATAAAGTTTTAATACCCTTTTAAAACCTCTAGCAGCTTTTTGGTAATGACATAAAATGAAACTTGTGTCTTCTGCCTCGAGCAGAGGGGTAGTATTGTGCCTGGGGTGCTGTGTGCTCCCTGTCTCTGGAGTGCTTCTAGTGGGAGCACTGAACTTTGTGGCTCCTGCAGCAAGTGTAAAGGCTCTCAGAAATGCTGCTGCTCACATGATGGCTGTTGGGAGCATGCACTCACATTGGCTGATCACTGACCTTCAAGAGGGTTCCTGGCAATATCCAGTCAGGCACTGCCCTCTTTCTCTTGGTAGGTCTTTGACAGGTGGGAAGGTGACCCTATAGGAAGCAACTTAGATATAAGGAAGACACTCTTCCCTGTGAGGGTGGTGAGGAACTGGAACAGATTGCCCAGAGAAGTTGTGGAGGCTGGAAGTGCTCAAAGACAGGTTGGGTGGGGTCTTGAGTGACCTGCTCGAGTAGGTTAGGTCCATAGTAGCGGGGCTGGAACCAGATGATCTTTAAGGTCCCTTCCAATACAAAGCATTCTGTGATCTTCAGTGCTCTCTCCTCACACAGACTTTACTGTAACAATGACAGAAGACGATGACATCAAGACCCAGCTGTATAAACTTGCTACCAGTGTCAGCTTTTCCTATGCCAACCCTGCCTGGAAGCTCTTCCTGCGCAAAGAGGTGCGGTTCATTAGCTGAGGGCTGGCTACAGGGGGAGGGAACCGGGCCCACATGTGCATAAAACCACTTCTTGTCACCCAGTGTGATACAAGAGCACAGAGATAATTCTGGGAGGAGGTCACACAGCACAGGAGTTGGAGGCAGGGGATCACCTGATGGGAGATCTTGGCCCTGCTTTGCCTTACTGACTCAGGTGTCTTGCTTCCCTCCCTGTCCTTTCCTTGTTCTGCAAAGCACTGAGAAATCTACAAATGAATTTGTTTGCATCTGGTGCTTTCCTGTTAAAACAGTATAAATGTGTTTAAAATCAAGTACTGTGGAGTGCACTGAGCTAATCAGGTCCCATGGACTCAGCACTTTACTGCTGGTCCTTCACTCCTGGTCACATTCACAGTGTCTCCTCCTTGCCAGGCTTTGGAGACTCATTCCTCCCTGGCAGTAGGGCATATAGAGTACAAAACATCCCCTGCAACATCTGTAACATCACTGTTAGGGATTTTTTTTTTCTCTCTCTCTTCTTGCAGGTTTTTTATCCCAAAGAAAATTTCAGCCACCCTTATTGTCTGAACTTGCTGTGTGAACAGGTATGCACTGGTGTATGCCCCAAGGCCTGCTGTCTCTGGGGACAAATCACTCTGCAGCTACATTCCATAAGTTGCCTTCATGTCTGCATGCCTAGTGGCATCAGTCTCTTCTCCAGGCCCATTCAATCAAGCCCCTGTTCATTCCTTTGAATCATAGAATGATCTGGTCCAGCTCCCTCTGCAGAGGCATCCTCAACTAGGCCAGGCTGCTCAGAGCCCTGTCCAGCCTCACCTTGGATATCTCCAGGGATGGGGCCCCAACCACCTCCCCGGGCAACCTGCCCCAGTGTTCCACTACCCTCATACTAAAGAACCTGTTCCTAACATCTGATCTAAACCTGCTCTTCTCTACTTTGAAGCCATTCCTGAAACTCAGTCTGTTTAAAAGCCTGAGATGCCCCAAGACAACCAGCTGTGGCCTTTTCAAGAGAAACCTCTCTGTTCCCTCCCCCTGCAGATCATGCGTGACACCTTCTCCGACTCCTGCTTTCGGATCTCCAGGGAGGAGAAGCGCAAGATGAAAGATCTCCTGAGTAATTACCAGCCCCATCATCCCTTCCCTCCCTCTGCCCACCCCAGAGCTTTGGTTGGACCTGAGAAACCAACCTCCACATCCCTTTAGGCAGGGCTTGGGGCAGAGAAGAACTATTTGTCACCGCAGCAAGAAAGCGTTTTGTATGTGCTGCGCAGCGCAGGGCAGCGCAGCGTGGGGATGGTTGTTTATTCCAGCTGGCCAGAAAATGCCCCTGAAATTTATCTGAGCAAAAAGAAGTATCATAGTCTGGGTATGTTTATTGTGGGGGGCTTTGAGTTGTTTCAGAATTTCTTTAACAGAAACTTCATGCAGAGGGAGAGAGAAACTACTAGTAGGCTGATACGTGCAAGCAACGTGGGGTCCTTTTAGAATCATGGACTCGTAGAAATGTTAGGGTTGGAAGGGACCTCAAGGATCAGCCAGATCCAACCCCCCTGCCATGGCCAGGGACACCTCACACTACAGCAGGTTGCCCAGAGCCACATCCAGCCTGGCCTTACAAACCTCCAGGGATGAGGCTTCCACCACCTCCCTGGGCAACCTGTTGCAGTGTCTCACCACCCTCATGGGGAAGAACTTCTTCCCAACATCCAATCTATTTTTTTTCCCCATTCCTCCCAGTCCTATCACTCCCTGACACCCTAAAAAGTCACTCCACAGCTTTCTTGTAGCCCACTTAAGATACTGGAAGGCCACAATAAGGTGTCCTTGGAGTCTTCTCTTCTCCAGACTGAACAGCCCCAAATCCCTCAGTCTGTCTCCGTAGCAGAGGAGCTCAAGCCCTCTAATCATCCTCATGGCTCTTTTCTGGACCCCTTCCAGCACCTCCAGATCCTTCCTGCAATAGGGGCTCCAGAACTGGATGCAGTACTCCAGATGGGGTCTCACCAGAGCAGAGTAGAGAGGGAGAATCACCTCCCTCAACCTGCTGGCTATGCTTCTCTTGCTGCAGCCCAGGATGTGATTGGCTTTCTGGGCTGCAAGTGCACACTGCTGGCTCGTGTTGAGCTTCTCATCCCCCAGCACCCCCAAGCCCTTTTCTTCAGGGCTGCTCTTTTGCCTCTGCATGCCGTCTGCTGTGCTGTAATCACTGAGGGGGACTGGTGGGAATGAGGCCCTGTGCAGAAGGAGACTTGGCCATCTTTGTCTTGCTGAGAAAGTTTCTTCTTTGTTTCTTCTGCTGTAGTGGAGCTGAGGGTTGGCAGCAGTGCCCAGTCCATTCTGGAGGATGGGATAAAGAAGAGGATCGTGCTGGCAGCTCGGGATAACTGGGCCAACTATTTCTCCCGCCTGTTCCCAGTTCATGTGAGCCTTGATCTCCTCACCACACCCTGGGCTAACTTCAGCTGGGTGGTTTTAATTCACCTGCAGTCTCTTTCTCTCTCCCTATCCAGCCACACTTCACCTTCTCTACCTCCCTGGGTTTGACACCTCTGTCAGCCCATTTATGGTACTTGTGGTAGCATCTTCTTCTTCTTCCCCTGCTGCATCCTGCCCAGGTGGGATGGAGCCTTCAATGCTCTCTGCTGCTTGCCCCTGGCAGGGTGAGAATGGAAGCGACGTGCAGATCCTGGGTGTTTCTCACCGGGGCATGCGGCTGCTGAAGGTGGTGAAGGCAGCTGGCTATAAGCCTGAGCACCTGAAGATTCTCCGCAGCTACAGGTGAGCAGAAGGGCTGCAGGATGGTGATGTGGCACTTAGAGAATGGGCTGGGCTGGAAGGGACCTCCAAAGGTCATCTGGTGCAGCCCCCAGGATGCTTTCGGAGTGTTGGGAGAAAATCCAAACCAGTGAGCTGACAATTCCCTGGCTGTGCTGCCCCAAACCAGTTGTGACTCGGTGACCCTTTCTTCTAGTGAGCTTGGCTTTTCCCTCCCCTTCCTACCCTGTGCTTTGCTTACAGTGAGTGAGTGCCTGGTGTGAGCCAGCTCCGTGCACATCATCACAAGGGAGGTCCTCAGAGTGGTGTGGTGAAAGCCATGAGTAGCCTGTGTTGTGGGTTGTAACACAGTGCTGGTGAACAGCCACACTCTGGAGTGTGCTGTCTGCATTCCTTGGAATGAGCTCCCATCTCCATAATCTGCATCCCCAGCTCTGGCAGGGGGAGCCTGAGCATGCTGGCTGTGTTCTCAGCTTTGCAGATGTGCTGTCAGTGGAACTGAAGGGCAGCAGTGTCTTGGAGTTCTCTCTGAAGACAGAGCAGCTCTCCCTGCGCTCTCCAAAGGCTCCGCGCATCAAGGCCATGGTGGAACTCTTCATCCAGGAGCTGAGGCAGGTGAGGGAATGGCTGTAGTGCACTAGAGAATGAAAGTGGTTTCCCATATGGACCTGAGAGGGCCCATGGGATGACAGGGTTTGAGTTCTTCACAATCTAAAGATGAGATTTGACCTCCCCATCATTTCTTCCCCAGGACACCAACTACGTGGTTGCTCTGCGCAGCTACATCTCGGATGACAAGAGCCTTCTTAGCTTCAAGAAGGGTGACCTCATTGAGTTACTGCCCATGCAAGGCATGGAGCCAGGTGAGGGAGATTGTTGAGATTGGCAGGAAAGGTGGGGTCTGGGTTCAAGGGCCTGCTGGACACACACAGTGCCCAGAAACTCTTCATGTTGCTGTCCAGTGACCCAGAGGAAAGCAGGCTGCTGTGGGCTGGCACAGTCAGCCTTCAACTCTGCCACTCTCTGACCACAACCCACCTCGTGCCAGCCGCCATGCTCACAGGGGATGTTGTCTTAGGTCAGCCTGATGCTCTGCTTTGCCAGCAGAATCATAGAATCATTTTGGTTGGAAAAGTCTTTTAAGATCATTGAGTCCAGCCAGGGCTGGGGACTCACCCAGCTCCCTGGGGAGCCTGTGCCAGTCTCGGAGAACCATCCAGTGGAGAAGTTTTTTCTAAGATCCAACCTAACCCTGCCCTGGTGCAAGACTTCACTGCTGCTTTCTCTGGGGAGCTGCCATGGCTCCTGACTCTTTCTCCCCTGTTTGTTTCTGCAGGCTGGCAGTTTGGCTCCACTGGTGGCCGCTGTGGCATTTTCCCCACCAGCCTGGTGCAGCTGGCTGCAGCCCCTGACTACCTCAGCATCAGCATGGACAGGCGTGGAAGGCGGTGGAAGGGCATGAAAGTTTCCTCAGAGAGCAGGAACACCAGCAGGGAGGTGAGCTGTCCTTGGGCAGCTTCTAGGGGCTGTGGCTGGGTTCTGTGGGAGCTGCCAGGGTGGGTCTGTGGTCCTGCTACCATCTGACCTCCAAGGCTAGAGGGAAGAGATGGCTGAGACACTCAGGTACTATCACAGCGGGAGGGGGAGGCAGCAGCTGCAGATGAGGCCTCCCCAGGTCTGGCAAGTGAGGAGAAGGCACACTGCAGTTCCTCAGCCGACTTTTGGAGTGGGTTTGATGCTTGTCCTTGCAGAGTCCTACTCCCAGCCTGACATCAGAACCCAACAGCATTATGTTAGTCCCTGCTGGGGATAATTATACCATGGTGGACTTCGCCACAGCCTACTTCCGAGATGCTCAGTCCACGTGAGTAAGCTGTGGTCCTTCCTGAGCTATACACAGGACCTGTGTGGCCTGACCCACACCAGGCCAGTGTCTGGGGTATTTCTTGGTTTGCATGTCCCCTCTCCTCTGTCTAGGCAGAGGCTGAAGGCAATGTCTGCTGAAAAGAAGAGTGTGGCTGACCTGGTCCAGCACACCAAGGTGAGCAAAGTGTCTCCCCATGGCTACAGCCAGAATCCCAGCTCCACCACTGCCTCCAGCTTTGTTTCCACAAGGCAGAGGCACAGAGAGCAGATCCTTGGCTGTAGTCTCTGCAGAAGTGTAGATCCCCCTACTTCCAGTGCAAGATCCTGGGAGCTTGTGCCTCCCAGGAAGCCTGCAGCACAGCTCTGTGGGATTTGCCTTCCCAGCTTACCTTTGTCTTCTGGCCCTGCAGGTCCCAATCCAGGAGTCTTTGCTCCAGTACTCTGATAGTGACCTCAATGAGCTTGCCACAAAGAACTTCAAGAGTAAGTACCTCCCTAGGACACCAACTGTAGAGGCTGGGGCAGGGGTGAGTGGGACAGCCTTGGTAGTCACACACAGGCATCGTGAGGCCCAAAGCAGGCAATGAAAGCTGAGAAAGGAAGGTCCCTCTTAAGGCATTTCTGCAGTGTCCATGCTGAAAGCATCCAGCAAAATGCACTTTGCCTCAAGTGCAAAGTGTCTGAGAGACACACTGCCTGGGATAGTACCCCATTGACTGCACATGTCCACTGCAAGCCTCTTAATAGCCTGTGGAGCAGAAAAGCTTTCAGGAAATTCTCCACTGCCTGCCCCAAGGCAGACCTCTGCCTCTGCTCAGACCTAAATGGTAGCTTCTGCCTTGCAGCCCTGATGCAGTTCATGGGAGATCAACCAAAACTCAAGAACCAGAAGGAGGCTGAATGCATCTATGAGATCCTTCAGGTTTGTGACCTTCCCCTAGGCAAGGTGCTGAAGCACCAGTGGGAATGAAGGGCCAAGATCTTGCTGGGAGAGCCATAGTGAAACCTCCTACATGAGGAAGTGAGCTGAAAGAGGTTGATTAAAAACACACAGGGAAGGGGTTGCATGTAAATGGCTTCCCTGGGTATCACTGGAAGAGGGCACAACCTAGAAAGCACTAGAGACCAGAGGCTGCAATGCCTCAGCTTTGGCAGAGCTCTGGAGCTGGGAGGGGAAGGGCACAGGGATGACCTGGGGCCTCTCTGATGCTGTCTTCTCTCTAAATGCAGCTGTGCAAGGAGAAGGAGAGTTTGCATGATGAAATCTACTGCCAGGTCATCAAACAGGTCTCCCACAACCCTAACCAGTGAGTACCAGCACTGTCCTGTGTGTGAACAGCTGAAGGGGAACCACCTGCCTCACTGCAGGCACACCAGGGCCTGATGATGTCCCCTGATGATGTACTGTCCCTGCCTGCTCAGATGCTGGGCACTCAGGGAATTGAGCCAGTCCCTGTGTTGGCATTTTCACTTCAACAGATGTTTGTTTTATCTCTGGCTGCTGACACATCTGGGCACTGGTAAATGTTCCTGGTAGTGGTGCTGGCCAGATTCCCTCATCACAGCCCTGGGGATCTGAGTCAACAGTTAGGGACTGGCTTGACACCACACCTCCCTGTAATATGGCAGCAGTGACATCAGAGTGACCTTGACTGCTGGGAGCTGTTAGAATAATTGGATCAGTCCTTTCCTCAGCCTAAGAAATCTCAGACCAAAGGCCACCACCTCATTTTCTGCCACCTGCCACAGGTGTTCAGAAGGGCAGAGGCTTGCTTTGAGCTGCTTGGAGCAGGAATTGTCTTGTTCCAGGGTGCCCACAATTCCTTCTGTTCCACAGGGAGAGCGTGCTGCGTGGTTGGCTGCTCCTAAACCTGCTAACTGGGTACTACCTCCCTTCCAACATCCTGATGCCCTATGCCACCAAGTTTCTGCAGCTAGCCAGCAGTGATCCATCTAGCACCCATCATGGTATGGCTCTTTCTGTGTCCTGTAAGGTAAATGTCTACCCTCTTGTTACTAAGGCCCAATGGTCAAGGAAAGAAGACAGGATCCAAGCAGGGGCATTATCTAATGGGAAAATGTTCCTTGTCTCCTGCTGGGCAGGAGAAATCATTGGAATGCTGAGGGAGCTGAACCTGCAGGCAAGTGTCTGCTTTAGACCTCTTTCTGGTTTTGCAAAGGTCATTTTGCATTGCATCTTCAGACAGGCAAGGTGGAACTGTTGCTCTGAGGCTCAGCTTAGCCCTGTGGCTTAGGCCCAGTTTGACATCTAGACCCTGGGGAACAGGCAGGCTGCGGTCTTCCAGAATCAGCTGTGAAGTACTTGGGTAGGAATCCTGCCTGAGAAGAGGGTTCTGGTTCTCCCTGCTGCCCTTGGGTGCTGTCTGGGGCTGGCAGAATGAGAGATGAGGTCAAGACAAGGCCTTAAGCATGTGAATCTAGTTGAGAGGTGCCCCTGCCCACGGCAGGGAGGTTGGAGTAGATGATCTCTAAAATCCCTTCCAACCTGAGCCATTCTATGATTCTAAGTCTCTTTGCCCTCCAGAGAAGCCACCACTGGGCCCTCTGTGTGGCTCTGCAGCTGAAGCTTTCTCCCTTTCTTGCAGACATAGCCAAGATCTGTCAGAGCAACCTGCGCAAGAACTTCATGTTCGGGGGCCGCCGGCACCTTCCCTTCCCCGTGGAGCTAGAGGCACTGCTGGTATGCAGGGCAGGGATGCTGGGAAGAGAGGGAGGGCAGAGGCTTGCCAGGAGGTGCATGTGGGTGGCTGGTGCTCCAAGAGGGGAAATGAGGCATAAGTTTGTAAGGGGATTGGGAGGAGCACTGCTATGCAGTAGGCAGGGATATGGGCAGGGAAGAGGCAAGGTGCTATGGGCAAGCAGTGGGAAATAGAGATGAGGAGGAAGAGGGAAGAACAATCACAGAGCTGATGACATCCTGCCCCTCTTGCTGCCCTGTCCCTTGCAGAAGGGGCGCAGTGCCCGCCGGCTGACGGTGCTGATGCCTGGAGGTGTGGAGTACATCACCAAGATCCAGACCTTCACTGTGAGTGTTCTGCTTGGAATGTCTTCATTGATCTGGACTCTGAGCCACACCAGGGCACTCCCATACCCACCAAACCTTGGGCTTGCCTCTGCTTCCCATAAGGCTATGACAGTTTCCCACTCGCTTCCTAGGAGCCCCTGGAGCCACATTCTCTGTGCAGGGCTTGCATGAGGCTGGGAGGCCTCACCCAGCTTGATTCTTTGTGCAAAGCCCAGCTTTGGGCTTGTCTGCCCCATGGTATTTATTTGCTCCTCTCCTTGCTCCAGGTGGCCAAGGAGCTCTTGCAGGAGATCTGTGAGAAGATGGGGGCAGGGGAACAAGAAGAGATACAGGAATTCGTTCTTATTGCCAGCAGGAGTAACGGCAACAACCTTGGCAAGTAGAGACTCCGGCAGGGAGTACCATGGCTACTGAAGAGCTCCACCCTTGCTGGCTCTGGGGAGCTTTCCTCTTCAGCAGTTTCCCTCTGTACTGGGGTTAGGAATTGTGCCTTCTCTGGGGCTCTGTTCCTGAAAGAGGGGTGTGTGCGTCCCTGAGGCTCCATGGCCCTTTGGAATGGCCAGTGACTGGAGTCGCAGGGGCAGGGTGGGATAGAAGTGTGCAGGAGGGCTCCTGTCCCAGCCCATGGAGCTCAGCCCCCTCCCTCAGCAACTAGAGTGCTGAGCCTCTCTCTGTGTGAACCTGCAGGCAGAGCTACAAGGCCAATCAGACCAGAGGAATACCTTCATGACTACCTGCTGGAGGACAAGTTGGTCACCGTGACTTTACGCAGGCTCCTCTGGAGGACACCTCTGCACTTTGAGAACCAAATTTATACTGATATCCATTATGGCCAGGTAAGCAACGAGGCCAGGGTGTGCACTAGGACCCTACCCAGCAGGAGCAGAGGCCAACAGGAAGGTCCCAGGGGAGCTGAAGGAGCGGGAGGAGTCTGGCTGATGGGCTTTGTGTGCTGTTTCTGGGCGTGATGAAGAACTGAAGCTATGGCTGCAAGGGAGGCAGCCTGCCTGCAGCCCCAGCCTATGAGCTGTGCTGTTCCAGGCGTGGCTCATGCAGCTCTGAGCCTCGAAAGCCTTTGCTTTGGTGTTGCCAGCCTGAGCTGGATGTGTCACAAACAAGGCAGGATGTGGTTCTGCGCAGCCTGGCTCCCCCCAGACCTGCCTGTGCCTTCTGGCACATGTAACAAAGGCTCCTTTGCTGTCTCTCAGATCCTGAGGGATTACCTGGATGGGAGGATACTGCTGGGCCGAGGCAAAGAGATGGAGATGGAGGTGGGAGTTCTGGCAGTGCTCCAGCACTGGGCCAAAAGGGAGCAGCAGAGCTCTGCTCTCTCCAGGTACAGCTGTCTTGGGGCTGGGTCTCTGTCTCTAATGGCTGTTGGTACCACAGGGGTTGGGGTGGCTGCCTGAAAGTACTCCCTGGGTAATTAAGGAATGGGCAGTTCTGGAGAACAAAAGCTGCTAATTAAGGTCACTTAGTGATTGACTCCTGCCTGTAATCAAGGAAGTGTACCTCCAGTTCACACTCTTAAAGCTGACCATGCTCCCTCCCTTCCCACATCTTTATGCTCTTTGGCGCACAGTGGAAGTAGTATCTCCTCCAGATCTCCTCCCAGCACCATCACCAAAGGGCAATGACACAACCCTGCTGGGCATGGGGAACTCTGCTCCGTGTAGTGCTCTGCATGCACGGGGCAAAAGTTTTAAAGCACGATGGTGCTCAGCTGAGCCTGCAGAAAGGAACAGCTTGGTGCTTTGCTTCCATGCCACAGCCCTTGTGTGAAGAGCTCCTGCCGCCTGCAGAAAGGAAATTTCTCCCTGTGCTCTACTCAGCGGTGCACAGCTGCCCCTCTGTGGAGAGTGATGGTCTCACTGTCTCTACGTTATCCTGTGTGCTCTTCTCCTCTCCCTTCACTCTTACCCCAGCCATGCAATTGAAAATTGTTGTCAGGTCCCTTCCTTCCTTTTAACCCCCCAGGTTGGCCTTCTGATTGTAGCTGGGCCGAGGCTGATTTACTCTCTGCTTGTTGGCACAGGGAAGCGCTGAACGAGTACACACCAAAGAGCCTGCACCCCTCCCTCAGACTCCAGGCTCTGGAGAGCCATGTGGGCACCCTGCTGAGAACCAGGCAGCCCCTCCAGCCCAAGGAAGCAAAAATCCAGTTCATAGGTGAGGAGACACCCAGACCTGCTTCAGTATGACTCCAGAGCACGATGGAAGCTGCTCTGAATGCACTTTTGGGCCAGCCTGGAACGGGCCATGCCACAGAGCTGCCCAAGAGCCTCCCCCTGCAGACTGGCACTTGTTCCCAAGCATGTTCCCATGACAGCACAAATTCCACCTCTTCTGCAGCAGGGTTTCCAGAGCTCTGTACAAGTTGTGTTTCGAGTGGAATGCTGGCTGTTTTGTGGTCAGAAAAGGACAGCCCTTCAGGCTGCTGAGAGTTGACTAGCAGCAGCCTGGGGCAGGGGGAGGGTAGGGAGAAGTTGTCAATCTTCCTTTTTAATGTAAAAAAGCTTGGGAACACTTGCAGCTTTTGCCCCCCTCAGGCTAGAGCTTGATGGCTTGAAGCTGCTGCCTGCAAGCCACCTTTTGCTCTCTTACAGAGCAGGTGATGAAGCTGCCTTTCTTTGGCTACAACACCTACTTGGTAGAGCGAGTCAGCAATGACACCATCTCTGTGCCCTGCTTCTTTGGTGTGAACAAAGAGGAGATCATTGCAGTGGATAGCACCACCCAGGTATGCCAGACAACACCTTCTAGAGTCCAGAGTGCAGATGTCTGTCAGATGTTAACTTGACCTTTAGAAGAACTTGTGCAGGAGGAGACTGCATTGACCTGCATCACAGCAGCCCACAGCTCTACCCCAAAGCAAGAGCCAAGAGTGGTAGAACACTGAGTACTGCCATTGCCTTCTTTTGTAAGCCCAGGGATCGTGCTAACAGCAAGGTCCACAGGAGAGGTGTAGGTCACAGTCCTGATTGTCCCAGTCTAGGGCCATGCTGGCAGCAGGAACCTGCCCCGTATTCTGTGCACACTTCCCTCTGTCCCAGCCTTCAACATGCTCTCCAGGTGAATCCCATTTGGTGAGACTCAGCTGCTCATATTTGTAAGGGCTGCACCAGAAGAGTGTTCTGTGGCTTTTCTCCTTAAACAGGAGGTCTCCTGCATCATTCCCCTGAAGGAGCTGCAGCAGATGCGAATCCTGAGGCCTGTCTCTGAGGGAGGCCTTCCTGGCATAGAACTGGACTATGGCTCAGCTGACAGCCCCAAGGCTATGTGGCTTGAACTGTCACAGGTAAGACCAGCCTGCACCCTCCTGGCAGTTCTGAAACTGCCCTTCACTGCCCAGCTGAGACTCTGCTAAAAGACTGCCAGAAGACATCTCTCCTGTCCCAGAGGTGCATGGGGGCACTGCCCAGGCCCCAAAGTGCAGCACCTACCTGACATTTAACTATGGCAAGTGGTTTATGGGGGTACTTAGTTCTGAGAAGCAGCCACTTCTGGGCCAGAGAATGACTGGCACTGATTTGTGTCTTGACAGGCTAAAGAACTGTACCACACCATCACTGCCATCCTGGATAGAACAGTGTTGCACCCATAGAGCCTAAGAGGAGAATGGTGAAACCCAGCAGCACTGTTTTGCTATCTTTGAGCTTGTTCAGTGCTCCCTACCCTGTCTTCTGGAGAGGACTCTTCCAAAAGACATCCGTGACCTCAGACAGCTGCTTTCCCAGACTGCCACCACAGTGTTTGTTGATGGACTGGACTACAACCTCACCCCTCAAGTACTCTTCCTCACAGCAGTGCAGGCAGTGGCTACACAAAGCACCAGACCTCCTTTTCCCCACATCCCTGCTTCTTCATAGCCTCTTCCAGCAGAGCAGCTGAACAGATGAAGGTAGCTGCCTTCATACTGTGCAGTGTGGGACTCCCTGCTTTTTGAATTAGCTAACAGGAGCAAAGACTGAGGCTTGCTAGAGATGCCACACCAGACAGCAGAGGCTGTGCCCTGCCTGCACTGGCTGTTGGTGCTTTCCACAGGCCAGCTTTTTCCTCTGTACTGACATGCAAGGGGGCCCCACAGCAGGATTTGTGAAGCAGGAGCTTGCAGAAAGCATCTTAATTGCAAAGCAGATCAGTGTTAATGCACACTTAACACATCTGTTGGGGCACAGATTGAGCTGCAGTGGTAAGACAGTTCATTGTTAATTAGTTTCCTACTGACATAATGATCTGCATCTGTTTCCCTCTGATATAAAGCAGTCAGTCACGTCCCTGCAGCTGCCATACAGAATGATGGCTCCATGCCCATGGTGAAAGTGTACCCAAAGGGAGCTGGTTTTCCAGCAGAGGGTTGTCCTGGGTTGTACAAAATTGCTTAAGTTATTTTTATTGCTACAGCTATCCCCTGGAACTGTAAAGTCTCTGCCCTTCAGGAGACTGCAATAAAATAATCACAGTGATGTTTTTGAAGCTGTGCCCTGGCAAATACTGCTTTATACCCACCAGCAGATGATTCACCTGCTTGAGGAGAAGCTTGTTACTGGCAGCTGGGAAGGGGACAGATTTGAGGGTGCTCACTGCAAAGCAGGGTGCACAGCCAGCTTCTTGCTGGTGAGTAGATGCCAGCAACAACTCCATCATCTTCTGTGCTAGGAACTTCTTTTCAACTGCTGCTCACTGTGTCCCATGAGAGCTTAGCTGAAGTATATCCCACCCTCCCCCTTCAGCAGTGTAAAACACCACCATGACATGAAAAGAAGAGGGAAGATAGCTGAAGATTCACTTTCCTTTGTCACTCATCTTCCCCCCTCACTCAACTTTTGCTGCCTCACACAGAGGCACAACTCCCTTGGTTAGAATTGCCACACATTGTGATAAAGCACTTTGTCACCCAACCCCAGGCCTTGGCCAGCCCTTTTGGGAGCCTGCTGATTTAGAAGATAAACAAAGCACTTCTGAGAAGTTCACCTAGGCAGCAGCTGAACTCTGTAAGCACTCAACTGTGGAGATAGTAACCCCTCCTGGGTGGCTGATAAAACAGCACTTCTTAAAGGTAAGGCAAAAGAGCAGCCAACAAGCAGCAGCTGAAAACCACTTGTGTTGTGTAAAAGGCTTCCTGTAAAGCCCTTTGTACTCCAGTGAGCACAGCAAGCTGCTGATGGAAGTGAACTTTGAGTTACACATTTCCAAGTTCTCCTGCTTCTAGCTGGAGCAGCCCTGCAATTACAAGGGCCTGGAGGTACTTCCCACCCATCCCACCCTCTGCTTGCATTTGTTACCTGTCTGTTCAGATGTCTGTGGTCATAGTGATGGAGCCTGTAAGACTGAATGGTGAGAAAAAGCTTGCAGAAGAGTCCACAGCAGCTGTAACATTGGTTTATTGTCACTTCTGCACCTACCCTTCAGTACATCTAAAAAAATACATCTGTTTAGTAGTGACCCAAAAGCCTGGGTGATGGCTTCTCAGGCTGCAGACTCCTCTAAGCAGCACTTGTGCCCGGGGCCACCAGCCTCTATGGGCATGGCACAAAGGCAGAACCCAACAGAAAGGACTTGGGCCAGGGAACTGGGTTATTTCAAGCCCACTGCCACCCCAAGCTTCAGGTCCTTATATAAATATAGCAGCAGAGGCACCACAGTGCCAGTTGGAGGGCCAGGCTGTAACAGCAGCAGTGCCCTTGGTATTGCAGACTGTGGGTGAGGCACAGAGAGCAAATATGGCTTTAGGGGTTACAAGCAAATGCTGGGAAGGCATCAGCAACCTTGGTGCCACTGTTGGAGGAGTTACCACTGAAAGAACATCACTGCCTAAGTTAAAGGGCAGGCAGAGGTAAACAAAGTAGAAAACGTTCAGAATAAAAGAAAAAAAGGAATCCAAGGCTCTCCACCTTCAGAAAGCAGACACTGCCTGCATGGTAAAAACAAAATGCTCCCTCCTCCTGCCCTCCAAGGGAAACATTCCATCCAGGAACCCAACCCCAAGGTTGTCTCTGGCAGCCCTGAGCACAGCATGTGAACCTGCAGCAGAAGGCTTCTACTGGTTAACACTGAAAGGGGAACTGACAGCAGGGAGTGAGGGGAGAAGCCATCCCAAAGCAGAGCCCCTGTTGGAAAGGCTGAGCCCTTCCCAGACTGCTGCAGGGACAGAGGTTGGTTGGTAACTGAGCACAGCAGATACAGCCTTCAACCTTCTGGGCAAGCGACACTGGAGGGCTTCAGCACCCTGCTGATCGGAGGGACTCTCCACGAGCTCACAGTAAGGTGCACGTCGCTAAGGGCAGCAGTGAGGAACAAAAGCTCACTTCTGCAGGCTCCTCAAACCCTCCAGGGCTGAGTTCTTCAGGATCCCCTGGTCCCACTGCTGGAGGAAGGAAGACAACCAACAGGATGGATCAGCTCTCCGAGCTCTGCAGCTCCTGCCAGTCTGCCTCGCTCTCACACCTGACCCGTGTCTTGAAAAACTCCTTGATGAGTCTCTGTGCTTCCTCCTTCACTGCAAGAGAGGAAGCACCACCTCTGAGATGATACTCACAACTCCTGCCCCCTCCAGAGACATCAATCCACTTAGCACCCAAAGAAACCAAGATCTGTGGCCAACTCACCAGTCTTGCGGCCAGGGTTCTGCTCCTCGGTCAGGAGGTGAGACAGATGCCGAGCAAAGCCCTTGAACAGATCCTGCAGGAGCAGAAAGCAGACATCAGTTACCTCACCAGGCTCTTTCCATGTTTACCTTGCCCTCAGCACAGGCTGGCTGCAGCACAAACCATTCCTAGATTTAGGCTAGAGGAGTGTTGCAAACCTACAGCAGGGCTGGAGCAGCAGTGCACACATGTGCCACCCCCAGTAAAGGACGTCAGACTGAGCCTGATCTGTGGCCACTCCACAGGTGGGAGCTCTGAAAACATGCCAGAGTTCAGTGTGACAACAGGAACAGTCACAAAGTGGTGACAGGGCAAGAGGAAACGGCCTCAAGTTGTACCAGGGGACATTTAGGTTCAACATGAGGAAAAACTTCTTCACTGAAAAGGTTCTCAAAGCCTGGAACAGGGAGAAGGTTGGATCCCCAGCTCTGGAGGTGTTTAAATGACACAGAGATGTGGTGCTGAAGGACATGGTTTAGTACCAGACTTGGTAGAGTTAGATAATGGTTGGACTCAATGCTCTTAAAGGTCTTTCCCAACCAAAACAATGCCAGGATTCCAGTTTCAAGTGTAGAAGCAACGTGATGCCATTTCCAATCACACACAAACCCTTTCTGAGACAGCTGAGTTGCTGCACCCAGAGACACCAAGACAACACATAGCAAGATGTAACTTGGAACTGAATTGTGGCATCCAGATCACCTTCCCCTTCTTAGGGCCCCAGAGCACTAGGGCAATGCCTTCTCCTTCTGCTAAAGAGGATCCCGAGCTGTGCCCTACCTTGGAAGCAAATTTGCCACCCTTGTAGAAGGGGGTCAAATACTTGACAACGATGTCTGCTGTCTCTTTGAGGGACATGCCTTTGGTCACTGGCTGCACAGTCTTGCTGGTTCCTTCTTTATGACACTGTGATAGGCTTGGATCAAAAGTCACCTTCTTCTTTGAAGGACCAACACCTTTGCTTTCTGGCTGGGATAGAATAGAAGATTTTGCCATTGTCCGTAGCTGCTTTGCTGCAGAACTTTCCATATCCTGGAGACAGGGCAGAAGAAAACCAAACCCACTCATTTACAGCATCAGAAACCCAGCATCACACTCCCAAGCAGCCACTGCCTTCTGAGAACATGAATCTTTGCAGCCTCCTGCAGGCTCTCCCAGTAGTGAAGACCAAGCAGGAATCTGGCACCTGTTTTGCTGTGCAGACAGAAGTCCCTCTTTCCTACACCAAGGGACTTGGAGGGCAACTCTTGAAGAGAGCCCACAATCAGAACTACCCCATGACACCCTAAATGCTAGACTCCATCCTACACAAGAAAGCCTGCCAGCAAAGGATTGCCCAGGATGTCTGCTGAGAACATACCCCTCAGGAAGAATCAACCAGGTTCAAAGAGTAAGGAGAAGACTGTGCATGTGACAGCTCCCAGGCAGTCCCAGATACTATCTGGCAGAGCCAGAGACCACATGGCAAGGAAGGCTGGGAGCATGGCTTGCTTCTGCCTTGCCCTGTGTGTCACTGGCCTGGGGCTGTTCCCTTCAGCTGAGAAATCACCTTGCTAATTATAGTTACAGATCCACAGAGGGTGGAGAGGCTCATTCCAGGCAAGTCACCAGAAAGGGTACAGTCACATGTGTAGCAGAGAGGGAACAAAGCTGAGTGGAGAGGAAGCTTTCCACTGCAGTCTGAGCTGCTGGCACTGGCCCAGTGGGTGGCAGAGGAATGGGCCCTCCCCAGAGAAAGAACCCTATGAAGTGAAGGAGGAACACTCCCAGAGAGCAAGTTGGCCCAAGATGAGCAGGAGAAAGAGAGGAAATCAGCATCCTTTCATAAAGTCTTACCTCATCTGATCCTGGTCTCTTCCCACTCTCACCTTCCCCAGCAACAGTTTGCTCAGTTTGTGCAGCATCTTCAGTAACACTGCTGGGGAGAGTGGAAAGAAGGCCAGCATGAGTCATTCCCCAGTGAAGACATCACTGCATTCACTGGCAGTGCTCACAAGGCTCTCCATGGTAAAGCAAGAGCCTCTCTCACCAGCCCAGACCTCCCATGCAAATTTTCCCAGTTTTCCAGGACAAGGCTGGGGAAGGCTCTGCAGCTGTTAACAGGGCAATATGGGGAGCAGAGAGGTAGAGATTTTACCTGGATTTTACAGCAAGGTCTTCCTGAGGAAGTTCACATTCAGCAGCCTGCTGGGTCTTAAAATCCTCCTCTCTCTCAGTCAGTGTTACTTCCATGGCCCCCAGTTCTTCATTCTCTGCCTGGGAGTGTCCAGTGGCATCTTCTCCAGAGATGCCTTCCTTTTCCTGAGGTATTGGGTTTTCTTGACACGTGCTTTGGGAAGAAACCTGAGGTAGTGCTGCTGCAGAACAGCCATCTTCCTTTGCTGAACTGCAGCCTTTGGCTTTAGAAGCATCTTTGGGAAGGGAGAAGAATTTGAAAATATCCTGGGAGTCCTTTCTAGCTGCTTCTGCAAGCATTTTCTGCTTCTTGCTAGGTTTGAACTTCTTAGCAGGGCTCTCCTGAAGGGCAGCTTTTGCATCTGGACTGGGCTGCTGTCGCCTCTTTTCAGGCAGCAGTACTTCTGCCCCAGCACCCTCACTACTTGCTTTGGTTTCTGTTTCTTCCTTCTGGAGAGCAGGTTTTCTGGTGTCCAGTTCCTGACTGCAGTTGCTGTTGTCTTGCCTGTTTGGACAAGCTGCCTTTTTTTTGCCTGGCTTTACCTTGCTCTTCTCCTGGCCCTTCAGCAGTTCAGAAGCTGTCTGGAACAAGCTGGATGCCTCTGGTAGTTTTAATCCCACACGCTTGGGTTTGAACTACAGAGAAAGGGAGGACAAGAACTTTTGGGTGTGAGAGTTGTAAGGAAGCCCTGGGAGCATGCTGAGAGGAGCTAAGTGTCTGTACCCAACACCCCAGTGTGCACAGCCTTGCACTGGGGAAGGCTCCAAAACTGACTTATGACCATAACCATCAAGTGGGACATGAGGGGAGTGGATTGGGTTGAAGTCTCAGTGCAAACTGACAGCAGCCTCGGTTAGAGCAAGGTGAGAACAACTTCCTCCCTGCATGGCCTGCAGAGGGGTTGTGTCCAGTAACAGGAACCAGCAGGACTAGCTGATCTCACTCCAAAAGCAAAGGACAGACAGGGACAGCAATTACAACAGAAATACACAGCTGTGGCCACAGAAGGAACATCAGATGATAAAAGGCAGCCAGACAAAGCACATCATTCCCTCCTTGCCTAGCCCTCCTGAACTCACTCACCGAGTAAACCTGGGAGGCAGGCAGGAAATCAGCTTCTGCTGGAGATTCAGGTTTTGTTTCTGAGCTGCTTTTGTCCCCAGTTCCAGACCCAAAGACTGAGAACAATTCTCCTTGTTTTGAGGCTTTGTTGATTTCTCCTACCTGGAAAGAGAACAGAAACGTTCTCTAATGGCCAGAAATTTTCACATGTTCCTACCCTTGCACATACTGGAAGCCACAGTGCAAAGCAAATGTCTCCCTTAGGCACCTCTCCCACGAACTGAAACACCTTCAGCCAGATTTATGGCAAGCAGCTAACCTAAACCAAGGCTTCTCTGCTGTCAGCAACAGTCTGAGGAACTCCCCATTCCCTTATTGCTAGGCCTAGAAGGTATCTGGATTAGCTTGCACGAGTATGTAGGTTTCCTAAGCCAATGTGATTCTGGGCCCTCCTGGAAACAAAATCAAGAATAAAGATTTGGAAGGCATTCAAGGTAAAGAAGAGCTTCTCCTTCATCTCTCCCACACCCTGTTTCCCCCTGGAGCTGAGGCCACACCAGGTTCAAGGGAGCAAGAGCAGCTTATGGCCCTACCTTCTTTAGCACACCTGCCTTGTAGAAGTTGGCCATTTTACTGACTCGGAAAACTTCATACTCCAGCTCCACAGCACAGGCATGAGGGTCTGACCTGTAACACAGGCTGGGGTGATTTCTGGCAAGACACACTTCTACATCTGCAAAGGGAACACTAATGCTTAAGCACCTCCCAGAATGTACCAAATTCACTCCCTGGGGAGCTGGACTAAGTGATAACACCCAGTAAGTCCTGCAGGATGCAGGGGTGAATGGAAAGGGTGATGGAAAAGGGTTTCAAATCCAAGTCCTCCGGTCCAGCTGCTCAGTTTGGAAAGCACACTATCCCCATCTTGTGGGGCAGGGAAGAATTGGCACTTCCAGGATCGAGCTGACTTAGCAGCATCAGGCACAGGAATCCTCATACCTGGCCCTGAACATCCCTGCAAGGAGGATACTGTTACATCCTCTGGGAGCAGTCGTGCTGCTTAGGGAAGAGCAGGCCCTGCGTTTCCCTTTTCTCTCATCTCATACCCTTTGCCTTCTGCTGCTGGTATCTTCTGATTGGCACTCAAAGCTTCTTCCAGCAACTTCAAGCAGTGTTCCCGTCCCTAGGAAATATGGGATACTCAGACATGCTCTGCAGAAGTCAGACTTCCATCCCTGGAGGAGTTAGAACAGGGCAGGCAGAACCTTTGTTGTTCTTTGCAAGTCCACAAGCCTGAATGTTAACTTTCTTACCTTCACCGTCAGCTTGGAAATCCTCCTGCTGGAGGCATCCTTCAAGGGACAGTCTGCACCTGCCACAGAAGAGGTGTTTGGAAAAGGTGTCATGCAAGGGCTGGGGCATCATGGAGAACATCTCAGCTGTCCCTAGGAGGGTGCTGCTTGGCATGTTCCTCCCTGCATAGTCACCCCAAGTCATTGTAGTCACCCTTTCTACTTGGAGAAGCAACAAACTCAAACCCTGAAGGCAAAGTGAGGTTTGTCTCTCTGGATGAGAATACCTAACCTTGCCAGGTTTGGACTAACAGCTTTCCCAAACCTGCCCATCTTAGCTCTTAAGAAACAGCCCTTTTTTGCTCCCCAAAACTTCAAAACCCAAGAGGCTGAAGAGAGGAATATGAACATCCAGGAATTCTCTTACAACAGCCTAAACCCTGTGCCGTTAGACAGCAAAGATTTTCAGCCGTTTCCTTACAGCCCAGTTGAATACTGCTGCATCACCACTGCAGAAACAGCCTACAGAGACAGCTTAGACATCTTTCCTCCTCTCTAGTTTATTTGGAAGGGTTGCTCAGGAAGATGCATTCCACATCTTCACCTCAACCAAAGTTAAGCTCTGATCCACCTCCTCCAGCCAAGTTTTCACAGCCAAGAGCCTGGCCCCTGTGCCTAGGGACTGATACCTCCAGTGTTGATGCTGTATAAATTACACACAGCTGCAAAATAGAAGGCTTTCTTCCCCCCAAGAGAACCCACAATAAATCAAAGAAGATATTTACTGGGAGGAACAAAATCATCCTTTTCTGGTTCTTTGCCCTGGAAGAAAACAAAGATCAGTCAAACATTTCCATTCCTGCAACACACATGCAGGTCTAGAAGCACAAAAGGCATATTTTATAGCCCTGCTCCCAGGGAAAATCAATGCTGAAGTTACAAAGGCACCAAAAAGGAAGAAAGAAGACAAAGAATGAAAATCAAAGCCAAAAGTTCCCCTCTGCTAGAGGAATATGCAAGAGAAGGTGACCAGGAAGATGTTTTCACTGGTATCAGAGGTATTAAAGACAACAGAAGCCTCTTGATCAGCACTGCAGAGCAGTCAGTACACGAGTATTTCCTCACATCAGAGGGCTGACCCAGGACAGGGAGAAAACAGCAAAAGCAGAGGTACAGAAAGTAAAAACCAGAACAAGCAACAGCCAGATGCAATCATTCACTTTCCTTGGTGCCAGGAAGCCTTTGTGCCTGTGAGACAAGCTCCCAGCACCCCAGCCGTGCCACCAACTGACCCTGCGCAGGCTCATCTGCTTCTGGTAGAAGTTGTTCCACTCTCGCTTCCGACTCTCCTCATCAGCTTCGCCCCCTCGCCCACTGCCTTCTTCATCATAACTGCACAGGGCAGGAGAACAAGAGGAACAAGCATTTCTGTAGCTCCAGCATTACCTGGGGGACAGGCTTTGGAAAGCCTCAGTAGTTACGAGAGGTGCTCTAAGTCACAGAATCAAAGTATCAGTCAGGGTTGGAAGGGACCACAAGGATCATCTAGTTCCAACCCCCCTGCCACAGGCAGGGACACCCCACACTAGATCAGGCTGGCCAGAGCCTCATCCAACCTCCAGGGACAGGGCCTCAACCACCTCCCTGGACAACCCATTGCAGGGCTTCACCACTCTCATGGTGAAGAACTTCCCCCTCACATCCAGCCTGAATCTCCCCACCTCCAGCTTCATTCCATTCCCCCTAGTCCTATCACTACCTGAGATCCTGAGAAGTCCCTCCCCAGCCTTCTTGTAGCCTCCTTCAGAGCCTTCTCTTCTTGCTCTCTACAACTACCTGAAGGGAGGTTGTAGCCAGATGGGGGCTGTTCTGGTGCTGGTTGCCTGGAGCAACACACCAAGAGGACACAGTCTCAAGCTGTGCCAGGGGAGGTTTAGGCTGGAGGTTAGGAAGAAGTTCTTAATAGAAAGAGAGATTGCCCATTGGAATGTGCTGCCCAGGGAGGTGGTGGAGTCACCATCACTGGAGGTGTTTAGGAAGAGACTGGATGGGGTGCTTGGTGCCATGGTTTAGTTGATTAGATGGTGTTAGGTGATAGGTTGGACTGGATGATCTCAAAGGTCTTTTCCAAGCTGGTTTATTCTATTCTGTTCTACTCTACCCCACCTCTAAGTCACTACTGCCCTTGGAGTGGCGATGAGCAAAGCATCCCTTACTCAGTTCTTCACAGACTGTTAAATAAAATTAATCTATTCAATATAAATGTATTAAATGAAGTCCCCATCACTAACAGACTGAAATGCAGCAGCTGCTTCTCTCCAGACATAGCCCAACAGCTTCCTGCCTTCCACAGCTGGCAGGTGACTGGCTGGTGACTATTACAACTTCCAAGGCCAAGCTACAACCAAGTCATGGAGAGGTTCAATAAATCAAGCAGCAAACTGTGCTGTGCAGCAGCACTGGCCATGTCTTCTCAGGTCCTGAGATCAACCAGGCTCAGGTCACAAGGACTCCAGTTTCCCCTGAGTCAGGTGGATATGCCAGAAGAAGAAAGCCACAAGTCTGCAGCCGTTTAAGGTAAAGCAGAGGGCCAGGCCAGCCAACAGTGCTGCACACCCTGGCAGAGCTCCATGGGCAGTGCAGGCAGCAAAACTGGCAGCCCAGTGGAGCTGCATGGCCGTTGCAGCTCAGCCAGAGCACCAGGAAGAAGAGAAGTTGTCATCTCCACTCTGCCAAGTGTTTTACAGAATTAATCCTGTTTCCCACTGCTCATCTTCCTTTTGCTGTCAGCCTGACAGGGAAACACTAAAATTTAGCAGTCTGCAGAAGCAGCTGTCCCTGGTGCTCTGTTACATCCTCTGTGATGACTAAGTTGTGCCAAGTGGCCCACTCAGCCTGCTGGCCCACAGACAGGAATGAACTCTGGACAGTGCCATGCTTTGCTGTCATGTTGGTCTCAAACAGCTTTGATCTGTGTGACTGAACAGGCTGAGCCCACTTGCTGCTTAAAAAAAAAAATACAAATCAAAAAAATCAGGCTCATTTCTTGAGCCAATTGCATTCTGCAGGGCAGTTCTTAGGTCAATCAAAACAGCTTTTGGCTCTCTGGGACATGAATGTGATCAAGTCTGCCAGTGTGTGTGTGTGGAAAATGAAATTCCAGCTCCTGCTGCCAGGAAGTTACAGGAAAATACCACCACAGAGAAACATGTGCTGAGAACAGGAGTGGCCAGGCCCACAGCTGGGAGATAGTTCCTGGGAGCTGGATTTGAATCACCAAGCACTGACCTGCTGAAACCTCCGCAGCCTCTCCTCCCACCTTCGTACAGCTCCGGGTCGTATCTGTCCCAGGAGGAGCCTGTGGGCCCAATGCAGGTTTTGCTCCAGCTGTTGGTGCAGTGCTCCAGTGACTCCAGTTGCCTTTTCACTGCCCCTGGGTTCTTGCAGTAATCACAGCCCTTGTTGCAAGGTGGGGAGACATCTCCAAAGAACTGGGCTATGGCATTGTGCCGGCACCTGGGAAGCAAAAGGAGCAAAGACCTGGTGATTACTTCTATTGACAAGAACCCCCCCAAGTGCAAGGAGTGTTTTGATGAAGACTTGAGTCTTTTTCTTGCAGAGAATGCCTGTTCCAGCAGGAATCACAGGGATCAGAGCCCTGGAGCAGAACTGGGGTTGTGTTCCTGGCACCTTGCTTAAGGTCTCTCTGCCTCTGCTTCCTCACAAGTAAAACAAACAACAGGGGTCAATCTCTTCTGCTAAATGCTTCCAGATCTTTGAGATCTGCAAAAGGCATGAAGGCCTCTGCTCTGGTGAGACCTCTCCTCCAGTACTGTGTACAGGTCTGGAGCCCTCAGTATAGGAAGGACATGGACATGATGGAGCGGGTCCAGAGGAGGGCCATTGAAATGATCAGGGGTTTGGAGCACCTCTGCTACAAGGACAGGCTGAGGGAGCTGGGGGTGTTCAGCCTGGAGAGAAGGAGGCTCAGGGAGACCTAACAGCAGCCTTCCAGTACCTGCAGGATGGAGAAAGGCTGTTTACAAAAGCCTGCAGTGACAGCAGAAAGGGCAATGGCTTCAAACTAGAGAAGAGCAGGTTTAGATGGGATAGTAGGAACAGGTTCTTTACTGTGAGGGTAGTGGAACACTGGAAGTGGTTGCCCAGGGAGGTGGTTGGGGCCCCATCCCTGGAGATATTCAAAGCTTGACAGCACTCCGGGCAGCCTGATCTAGTTGAGGATGCTCCTGCCTACTGCAGAGGGAGCTGGACTGGATGACCTTCAGAGGTCCCTTCCAACCCAGACCATTCTATGATTCTATGACTAAACATGCAGTTATCAATTCTGCATCACTGGCCAAGCCGATTCCATGTCTAACCAGAATGGCTCTAGGATAAATAGGTAAAGAGTGTGGATGCCTGCACCTCAGACTTCAGCCTGTGTCTGTACATTTCCCATTGGAGAGCTGCTAATTTCATTGGTTTGGGTTTGAAGGTGAAGAAATTTACATTTGAGGAAAGAGGAGTGTAAATCGCACCCCAGAAAGAGAGTTCAGACTCAGACTGTCCTGGGCTGCTCAGGTGGTACAGAGCCTGGGTCTAAATCTGCTCCCACATGCTGAAGATCAGCAGCCAAGGTTCAGGCAGGGTCCTACATCCATGCAAACCACTCCACTCGCTCGTCCTCTATTGCACAACCAGTTCTACCAGCCTTAGCACACCGGCCATGTGAAGATGATTAGATTCTTCCAGGAATCTTTACAAGATTTCTGGCAGACAGCAGTGCTTTGGGGTGTGTAAAAAAAGAGTTTGGTGACAGAGATACATAATACAGGCAGGAAGTCATTTCTCTGCTAGAACAGTCCCTAACTTACAGCAGTGAAGTCTGACTCTGCTAGAGAAAGAGCCACCAGGAGGTTACATTCTTTTTTTCCCCCCCTTCTTTTAAGAAAGTGGCCAGAATTCAGAGCTTTTTAAAACTTGGGTTTCACAGCAGGAGCAGTTGTCTCAATCAAAAATGCTGATACCAGATAGGCAGAAACACTTCATCAGGCATTTAGAGCTCAAGTCCTGCAGCCAAGTCTCAACAAGGGCTGTTTCAGAAGGGAATTATTTTACTGCAAGGAAGAACAAAGCAGAGATTTTTCTTCTCTACCAAGGAGTGCCCTAGTTGGCTTACCAACTTCATCTGCAGAAAGTGGGTCACAGAGGGGGAAAAGTAAGAGAGAGAGCACTTTATTTACTCATATTATGAACCCTTTAAGGCAAGTCTGAACTTGCCAGAGATCTAACAAATGCAGTTTGCTTCTTAAACGGGTATGCGTGCCTGGGAGGAACATAACTGCCTGGCTGCCACAGCATCACAAACCCTGCAAGGCTCTACAGCTGGCTCCCTTGGCTCACTCATTCCCACGGCCTGGGAGGTTAATTTGCCAGGAGGAGAGCGAGGGAAACAGCAGAGCAGCAGGGCACAGCCTGCTGTGGCCACAGCACCGTGTGTGCTGACGCACAGCGGACCTGGCGCTGCTCAGGTAAGGAGGGCTGCCCCAGTGGGATGTTGTGCTGCAGGGTCTGGGGGCCTGGAGAGGGCTGTGACAAAGCTGCCTTTATGTCCCCCTGCAGAGCCACACTGACTCACGCTCCTCTTGTGCTCAAAGAGCTCCTTTCACAGGGTGGGGAAGGGTGGGGGGGATCGGGATGGGGACAACACATTCGATCCCCTTGTCCTGCCTTGCCGAAAGAGCCGCTGGTGCTGCCTGTCCTGCCAGTGCAACGTGACTATAGAAATGTCAGCGAGCTGCAAGTCAGCTTTTTGTTGCCCCAAAAGAAAACAGGCAGGCATTCTCATTCGGCCACGGCGCTCTCACACGCGCTCATCTGCATTGGAGTCAACTCAGGCGTGCAGGAACGGCCGAGCCCTCTCCTCACTCCGGCAGCCTGCTCACCAGGCTTGTGCTGGGGAGGGACACCCACACACACCTCTGTCCCTTACTGCAAACCAGAGAGGTGCCCCAAGGGAGGCCTTTGGTGGAAGCAGAGATCAGCTCTGAAGTCACGGGAATATAGGGTTCTCGGGTCTAACCCCTCATACAGCCCAGCCCGCTCCCTCCAGCCTCCTGTCACTGCCTGCGCTTTCCTGCAGAGTTGCTCAAACTGGGGCCACAGCCCTGCTTTAGCCAACGGTGCTCATGAGTTGGCTCACCACAGAAAGGCAGTTGCAGAACTAAGATTGCAGACCCACAGTTGAAGTCATAGCCAGAGTTACCAAAAGGGGTGTTGAGGGGCAACTGGGTGAACTGAGCACAATGCTTAACTAATGCTCAACAGACCTAAAGCTTAACTGAATGCAGGAGGTCCTGAAACACAGCTGGTTATGCATTAACCATAATGGGGAAACTTCAGATCACATGAGCACCTGAGGAGAGCCCACAAGAGCTGATTTCCATACATTTATGGTAGTTTGTATCACCATACACATCCTAAAATTATTTCATCTTTTAAATATGCAGCTGCACTATTTGCCTCCCTCACCCTTTAACAGGACTATGCAGGAGCTGACCATTGGTCTTTAAAAGGCCTAAACAACATCATTATTTCCTTTGAGGCATCCTACCTCGACCTGACATCATGGGAGAGGATGAAGGTTATTAACATGTTTTTGTCTGGCCACTACATTTCAGGAGAGTGCTAAACTGACCACATGACTGCCTGCGCCGTACCTCCTTGCTTTTGTACCCCAGCTGAAACAAGAGCAATGAGTAGAAGCAGATGGACAGTCAGAGAAGCAGCAGTCACAAATCTCAAAGGAAGCTTTGCCTCTCCCAGAACACACCAGAAAAAACCCAAAAGCATTTCCTCACGTGAGCCAAAGAGGGGTACAAAGCCTCATCAGAAAAGCTCTACCTCAAAAAAAAAACCCAACCCATCAAGTCCTGCAATAGAGACAAAAAATGAAAGCCTTAAGAAAGGCAAAATTCACATGAGGACAAATCAGTTACCTAGATTCCAGCTGCTGAAAAACATTTTAAAAAGCCATTTAATGAGCTTTATCAAAGAGAAGAGCAAATTAGGAAGCTGATGAGAAATTGCCACACTGCAGCTGTCTGAAGGACTGTACCCTGTGTAATACCATCAGAACTTTAACAACCCTCTGGGAAAAGACAGTGGGTGTCAGCTGTCCCCAGAATACAAAACCCACAGTGTCAAAGGAATATCTGACCTGGCCAAGGGCATGGAGCAGATTCACTACCCTGCACCCCACCCTCCCTCCCCCTGGTGTTGTTCCATCCTTGTGCTTTCTTGCTCCATCCCTTGGAAGAACACAAGAGCCAAGCTCCTTCCCCCAGGAGTCGGAAGGAAACTGGGGACCATAAAGGAAAGTGAATTGTTTGAACACTCCCCCAAACTATGGCAAGAAAAGAATCAATTGGAGTCTCACTCCAGAGAAAAAAAGAAAAGGAAAAAAAAAAAAAAGAAAGAAAAGCTGCGATTAAAAAGGAAATAAATAAAAACTCAGCTGCGAGATGGACAGAGGAAGCAAGCAACAAGTGCTAGGTCGGGGCACTCGGGGAGCTCGCAGCAGCGGCTGGCTGGGTTGCGGTGGCTCCTGGCCACCCGCCCTCCGCTCTGGCACACATGTAACACGAAACTTCGCATCTCCAGGACAACCAATAACAAAAAAAGGCAGAGACAACAGCTGGCTGTCAGCAGCAGAGCCGAGAGGAGCCGAGCGAGGAGCCAGACGCAAGCCAGGATGAGGGGAGAGATGACGTGAAAACTTGAAGAAGACAAAACGAAGAACAGGAGGAGAAGAAGAGTTGGCGGCGCGGCTGGGGTAAGGCTGAGCTATTGCCGGTGTCCGCTCAAGCGCGGCGAGTTAGCAAAGTAGCTGGAGCCTTCGGAGCTCTCGGTAGGGTGAGCTGCAGAACCAGCCCTGGAGCAGAGCTCGCTAGCCTGGATTTGTTTGTGAGGGGCACTCAGGAGCAAAGGGGACTAGAGGAAAAGCTTTTAATAGGATTGCAGAGACCTGCGCCGCAGCCGCGCTGCTAACAAAGGGGCCAGCCCGAGTCTCGCCGTGCTTCCACCGAGCTGGAGCAAGCAACTTTGCTGATTAGAGAGGCTGGCTGCTCATTTTACTCTTGCTGTGATGGAATGTGACCTTAGCTGATAAGCAGGTCTAGCACAGGGAATTCTCCACGGTGATGACTTAGTGTATTGCTGCTTGGTGTGGCAGAGAGGCTGAGCAGAGCGGTGCCATCAGAGAGGAGCTGCCAGCACAGGCAAGTGCCGGTGAAACCAAGTGCCAGCCACAGCCTTCTCCAGAGCTCCTCACTGCTGGAGTTAAGTTTGATCTCCCAAATCCTGAAGTAAAAAGCAAGCTTAGGAAAGAAACCCTGGTGGGGGAACTAGCAGACTGTGCAAGTTAAGCATCTGTGTCCAACAGGAAGAAACAGAAAGGTTTTACACAGCTTCTTACAAGAGCATTAAAAACAAAGGCAAAACCAGCTCGTGTAGCAGGCACAGATGCTGGCTTGCTCAGAACAGAGAAGCCACTGCTCTGAGAGAACATACCCACGGGCTGAGGTCTACAGGAACAAGAAAGTCAGGTCTGAAGGGAAGGAAAAGGATTCCCCACATACATGAAATTATAGAGTCATAGGATCACTAGGTTAGAAAAAAACCTTTAAGATCAAGCCCAAGCCTTGTTTTGCATAGAGAGGTGTCCCACAACCTGTGCTCCCACCTCTGCTTTGCTGCTGGGTGCAGGAAGGTGGGGGGCAAGATGACTGACCATATAAGCCTCTGTTTTCTACCATCTGAAGCCAATTACTCTGTTTGGAAGCCCTTGCACCTCCTATCACTGAGCTGGCTAATGGCACTTGCCTCTTCCAGGAGGCACATGGGCAGCAAGCTGTTTACAAACAGGTAGGGAGAGGGGCAGAGAGCCAATTCTCACAGGAAAAAAAAATGTCTTCCCTATCCTACACATGCCTGCAGGGAGGAATGCTAAGGATCAGGTATTTCCACTTCATTCTCGTTAAAGTGGAAGGGAGGGCAGGTCTTTGTGACCTACGTGTTGTACAAACACCAACTTGGGACTGCTGGGGTGAGAAGATGCAGTAGTTGAGGCACACATGCCTCCACACACACAGCCCTGGCTTCAAAGGGGACGGAGGGAAGTTTCCACCCTGATAATGAAGGGTCTCTGTAGGTTGTTTGTTGCAGTTAAGATGGTTTCTCAAATAATTACAGGGAAAAAACAAAGTTTAGGGGGAAAGGCAAAAAAAAAACAAACAACCCAAACCCAAAACAAACCCAAACAAACTGGAAGAAACAAAACAAAGAAAAAAAGGAAAAGGAGGGAGGAGTGAAGGGAGAAGGGCAGAGGAGGGAGTGGGGCAGAGAAACTCGCCAAGTTGTCCTCACCAAAAGAAAATCTTCCTGGGTTTGACTGGGGGTTTGTCCAGCCACAGCAGCGTTGCACACAGGCTGTGTGTGGGGGTAAGCAATATGAAACATGTGTGGGTAAAAGCACTCGTGTTACAGCTGTCACAGTGCACAGCGCTCTCAGCCTGACTGCGAAGCAAAAGCACTCGCGGGAGCGAAGGTTCAAAACCAGCCACGTTTGACAGAGCAGATCCCCTCTGCAGCACAGCCCCTGTCCCCCACAGCCTGCAGTGGGCCACTGGCAGGGACTGAAGAGACTGTAAGAGAGCTGGGTGAGGACAGCAACACCCACCCTCCTCACCTCCGTGCAAGCTCTCACCCCTACTCCTGTGCCACCACAGCTGATGTGCTTCACAACAGCTTCTTCTGAGGAAGCAGCTGTCGTAACCTTCAGTTTGGAGTCCCTACACCCAAGTGGCATCTTTACTAAGATTAGATCAGCATAACTCTAAAATGCTTGTAATTTCTGAGACCAGTCAAGGACGGGGCACAGAGGTGGCTGAAAGAAGATGGAAGTGTTTCCAGCACTGTCAGGGGGCTGCAGCTGCCTTACCTTACCTCAAACACCAAACCACCAAAGGATCCCAGTATGTTTGTGAAGTAACTATCCACCAGGCTTGCACAGGCACACAGCTACCCCTGTCAGCTTCCTGGGAAATGGTGATTTTGCTAATATTAGAATAGACTTTCATGCTAGATTCAAGCACCAGCCACCCTAAAAAAAGTTCTCTTGTAGAAGAGCTAGAGGTTTATTTTTAAAACTGACCTTTCCCTTCCACTGGATGGCTCTTGTGTTTTGGTTCCCCCACTTCAGAGTGGGAGCAGTAGTAAGGAATGCCCTCCAAGGGGTTTGTGGCCTTGTTTGTGGGATGGAGTGGAGGAAAAGCAGTGGTGTTCTGCAGAGGTGTAGAGACTCTCAGCTCAGTGCCCCAGTGGGTACCTCAGCTACTGCAGCTGCTGTTGCAGGGAATTCAGTGCCTTTTTATATTAATCTAATATTAGGTTGTAGGCGAGGGATGGAACATTTACAGGGCTGCCTCAAGACCAGTCTCCAAATAGTGGGTGGTGGAGATGACAGGGTATCCCAGCCAAACAGTTACCCAGCCAGGGCAGCTTTATAATCTAAAAGAAATGTGTGGCCTTCTCTTCCAGAGCAGTTGACAAAGTCAAAACTTTTCTTCCATGACATTGAGCTGCAATTTACCAGTTTGGGCGTGTGCCGTTAAAAGGCTGAATTCTCTTGATACTGCAAACTATTTTCATCTGTTTGGGAATGAATTATAGGTCTGTCTGGCTCTGTTTGCTCCTGTTTTAGGGGGGAAAAAAAAAAGCAAACCCAACACAACAGACAAGCCCTTAAGTGTCACGTGGCTGGGTCAGCTACAGTCATGGCAGTGAACATTGCATTAACAATGGTGAGGGAAAACCAGGCACTGATAATACAAGTCCATTTCTATAGCCCTTTCTAAATCTCAGAAGTACACTGCAAACTCAGAACAATAAACAATCACCAGAATTATTACATGTGCTGCCAAAATGCATCTAAACTCTAACAACACCTAGCAGCCAAGTGTTGTTTTAGGACAGGAAGCACTGCAGGCCTCATGCATATGAGGTCAGAAGCAGGTTTCAGGATCCAAGAACAAAGCTGGTAGGCTTAGGAACCAGCCAAGCCTTCATGTTCTCAAGAAAGTGGCCAAACACAGTCAGAGTTTATTTTGAAGCTTTAGATGAGAACAAAAAGCTTCCACTCCCCTTCAGCTGCTCACCACTCTCCTTCCATGAGGCTAGGAGTAGCCTTCTATGATTTCCTACCAAATAAGCGCCTCCAGTCTGTTCAGGCTTCCTATCCCTCTGCTAGCCCAATTTTCAGCCACCTCACTTGACTTGCCGGAGGTAACAACACCACAAAGGATTTGCTTCTCCACAGCCAGAGTCTTGGGAAAAAAAGACAATGCTACAATGAAGACTGGTGTCCTACCCTGTAAGGTCTCTGGAGCAGTGCTGGTGTGGGCAATGGGCACTTGCCACATTAAGGACTAGAGGCACTGGCAGCTTCAGGTCACAACCAACAGCTTCCCCCTCTCATCTCTTCTTTTAGATTACTGTAGCAACAAACCCACACAGCCAAAAATTCACAGAGGAGAAGCAGCAGATCAGGAGGTCACATCAAGAGAAATAAACCCTGTAGAGCATGACTAAGGAGCAACCATGAGTGGAAGCCATGCTTTCACCTACTTTCATCCTCAACAGGCTCAGTGAGTGAAGTGTAACAAGCACTTGGCAAGCAAAAGCCATTGCAGTTTGTAACTGTAACAAAGCCAGGGACTTATTCTGTGTAAAGAGTTCAGAGCACGTTAGAGACCTGGACACACAACAATTAGCAAACCAACCTCTGAGGGTGGTTCCATGTTTTGCTGCTTTGCAGAGATGAAGTCACCCAGCAGAGGGATGGATGACTTATCCAAAGTCATACCACCAGTAACATC
Source organism: Dryobates pubescens (assembly GCF_014839835.1). Taxonomy (NCBI): domain Eukaryota; kingdom Metazoa; phylum Chordata; class Aves; order Piciformes; family Picidae; genus Dryobates; species Dryobates pubescens. The sequence continues at coordinate 17,336,049 of NC_071631.1, read as the reverse complement.
ACTGGCAGGCCAGGAAGACTGCCTGCACTTACTTAATTTCCAGTCCTGGGGCTAAACCACAAACCCAAATTCATGTCATTTGCACTGAAATAAGCTGCTCAAATGCCACCAGGGCTATGGATAAACAAGTGTCTCATTCCTCAGCAGTCAGTTTAAGATCACCCACTCCCTACAGCTTGACTTCTGATGCACCTGTGTAGACACACAGATAAGCTCCAGCTCGTCAAACCAAAGTCAGACCAAAAAAACCCTGACCAATTTCCATCCATTTCAAAATGCAACAACTGGAGTAGCTTAAGGCAGAGGCATGTGGGACCCCTCCTTGGGATGTGGGTCATGCCAAAGCTCTTTTTCTTGCTTGAAGCCTGGAAGCTACCACACACAGCCAGTTCTCTGTACAAAGAAAGCCTGACCAAGGCTTTTCTCTTGAATGTCTAGATTGAGGCTTTTTAATGGCTTTATTCTCAGAAGGGCTGAGCAGCCAACTTCTGAGTGCTTGAGTATGGCATAAACCCATTAAAACAGTTCAGAAGGATCATCTCAGTGCTATTACAGCAATTTTCACAGCTTTATTCAGTGGGCACAGCAAGATGAAGCTGTATTAAAAACAAGCACAAGCACTTTCTGGGAATCTAATGCTACAGAAGCCCTAAATGTAGGACATACTTTGGTTTTAGAGGGTCATCTAATCCTAGGAGTTGAGCAGCAACACCTCAGACGTCAGGCATGCCTCTGTGCTCCCTCTTTCCAGCCAAGGCAGACAACTCATAGCACACGTGGCAGATCCTTAAAACCAAATAAACCCAAATGAGCTTTGTTTTATTCCTTCCCCTGCCAGGCCTTGTAACACAGAGGAGGGTGCAAGAATTGATGATCTTGTCCCACTGGTAACACCAGTTAGAGGAGCTATTTTTTCAAGAACACCCAGAAGAGGAAACAGCTGAAACCACGAATTTCAGGCTGCCACCCCAGCCCAGCAGGAACTTCCACACTGCCTATCACAAGCCATGACCATTGTGCTCACTTTCTTTCTTTCTTCTCTGTCAGTTTCTGCTCTTACCTCTCCTCGCTCTTATTTTCACTTCACATGATCTCTACCCAAAGCTATGGAGCAAAAGTTCACGCCATTAGTCTGACACGTTACAAAGACTACATTGCACTGTGGTCATTCAGCATTGCTTCCATGGGTTCCATCAGCTTTGCTGCCACAACAGCCATTATCTCCTCTGCTCTGGAGGGTTCTCATCCTCAGTGGACGTGGTTTTGAGGAACAACAATGAGCAAGGAAAAACTCCCAACTGAGAAAAGCACTGACAGACGGTTATGCTTGCTCCAAACCCATCAGAATCTGTGAGGTACCAACTTGGGTGGCTGTTCTAGGCTCTGAAAGAGGAGTCCAGTTTGAGAAAGTAAATCATCAGTTAAGACCTACCAACCTTAAATTTCAAATCTCTCCAGACTTGCCTGCTCTAAGAATAATCATTACAGTTGCTGCTTCAGATATCCTGCATCACCTGGCCTTTACTTGCTGTTGGTGACTGGGAGCTTACCTGAACACAGTACAATTCAAAATGAGGAACTCATTCTTAACAGCTGTGCTCTGAAATGTGTCAGTCATCTCATCACTGCTGTACATGTGCAGACACAGAAGCCAGTTTGCTCAAGTCACCCAGCACCAGCCTGACCCTTATGCCAATCTCTAAGATAAGATCTTGGTTCTGCTGAAATCAATCAGAAAAAGATCACAATCAGAACGAGTCCTGACCAAAGACTTCACGTCACGAGCAGCACAGAAGATTGCTCCATGATTAGAAATCACTTTCTTGGTGAGCTTTGGCTTTTTTTAAAAAAGAAGTGATTTATTCTTTACCCTTCTGCTCCACAAGCAGAAATCCAAAAGCAGTGAGAGCCTGTGGAACCAGAGTGCAGACAGAAGTGCAGTCAAGCAGAGAAACGTTTGCTTCCTCACGACTAGGTTAGAGACCGCACCGCCGACATCAACCCTTGTCCCTGGAGAAGTTCAAACCAAGGTAAACAAGCAACATTCCTTGCAAGCTTGAGAATAAGAACTCCTTCACATAGCTGCAGATTAGGTACTGGGGGGCAGAGGAATGTCTAGTACTGAGAAGACAAGCTCTTATCATTTCAGGCTGGGCACTTTGCTACTCCATGTGGAGTTTCACCGTTCTACTCAGTCGTTTCACGCTGCACACCCTCACTTCAGAGGCTGGCTCCTCTGCCTGCTGCTCCTGGTGCAGCCCAAAGCATGGTATGAAAGGTTAGAGCAGAACCCTTGCTAGGAGAGCTTCTGGGCAAGCAGAAACACCCCCAAAAGGAAGAAACATTTTCAGAATGTTAGAGCCAAAAATACTTATTTTAGGGAGAAAAAAAAGAGGTTTTTTTTCTTCTGGAGCCAAGAGCAGAAAACAAATCACTTCCCCTCTGCCTGCACTGCCATCTCTTGGAATGGAAACAAGACTGGAGACCTGCTGCTGACACAGAATCCTGCAGCACTCTGCAAAGGAGAAAGCAGCAGTTTCTGGTACAGCAATCATCTGGAAAGAACTATTTAATCCTAGTCTCAAAAGTGACCTTCTCAGCTCAAAGGCCACAGCTCTGCCTCCCTGCTAAGTTGAAGTTGCACAGAGGTCTTTCTGGGGATGCAGATTTTTCCAGCCACCCAGAGCCCTAGGAAAGCAGCTGCTTGCGATTTTTCAGGCCTTATCTTGGACTTTTAAGAACAAAGAAACTCCTTTTTTTTGAACTGCATAAACATACAGAATGTAATTTGACTTGGCCTCTGTTGCCTTCAAGCCCAGCATGCACCAAACCGGCCAAGGCCTCCCTGTCCTCAGTGTGTTTAGAAAAACTGAACTTCAAGCATCCATTTGTTTGAGTAACCAAGCCAGATGTGCAGTAATGAACTAGCTGGCTTCCCCTGCATTGTCCTGGCCACTTGGCTCTGTGTTATCACCAAGACTAGGATATTAAATTACACTGTTCCAAGGCCCATAAAACCCAGTGTTGACTTTGACAACACACACACAAGCTAGTACATCCTGATAGAATAATGACCTACGAGTTACAATTCACCCAAACACTGACCTGTCCATAAAGGTTTAGGTGAAACCCAACAATATCCTATTCCAGCAGAACTTGAACTTCCCCAGCTCTCATGCAAGCTTGGGTGTTGGTTGTTTTTGCTTGTTTGGGTTTGATTAGGTTTTTTTTTTGCCCAGTATCTTCCAAAATCCTGCTGATAGGGCAAAAGAACAGCAAATATTGGTGGGAAAACTGAGGTGCCCAACTTTGACTGGACTAATGATGTTTTCAGTAACAACACTTCATGGTGATCATTCTTTCTGAGAATAAAGAAGGTGTAAGCAGGGCAGAAGGAGTTAGCTCCACAACGGAGATCTCTTGATATCCATACAGGCTGGAGGATGATGAAATTGAGAACAGCCCTGCAGAAAAGGACTTAGGGGTGACAGTGGATGAGAAGCTGGACATGAGGCAGCAATGGGCACTTGCAGCCCAAAAAGCCAATGGCATCCTGGGCTGCATCAAAGGAGCATGACGTGCAGATCAAGAAAGGGGATTCTGCCACTCTGCTCTGCTGAGACCTCACCTGGACTGCAGCTCTGGGGTCCCCAACGCAAGAGACCTGCTGGAGCTGATCCAGAGGAGGTCCACAAAAATGATCAGAGGGCTGGAGCACCTTTCCTATGAAGACAGGCTGAAAGATTTGGGACTGGCTCCAGGAAGACCTTATAGCTACATTTCCATATCTGAAGGGGACCTACAGGAAGGCTGTGGAGGAACTGTTTAGAAGGGCCTGTGGTGATAGGACAAGAGGCAATGATTTGAAACTGGAGCAGGATATATTTAGGTCGGACAAAAGAAGGAAGTTCTGCACAGTGAGAGTGGTGAAATACTAGAACAGGTTGCCCAGAGATGTGACTGAGGCCCCATCCCTGAAAACACTCAAGATCAGACTTGATGGGGCCCTGAGCAGCCTGATTTAGTTGGAGTTGTCCTGCTGACTGCAGGGGGGTTGGGCAAGATGACCTTTGAGCATCCTTTCCAATCTGTGAATTTGTGATATCTCCCCAACAGATCCAGGGGCTTTTGCTTTGCTCATCACTAGCAGTGATGGGTAGACATCCACTGTTCAATTCATACACTGCTTCATTAGAACAATGACTTAAAAGAAAAAAGCACCATTTACCTTACCATGCACCACTTGCATTCATCTGTGAGAGCCTGAAGAGGATCCAGGTGTCCCCAGTGAACACAGATTTTAGTTTTCTCTGTCACCACATAGTAAAACTGGTTGATAAAAATGCTGCTGTGGGTAGTGAGGTGTTGCAGTAAGTGACTTTGTTTTGGAAGGGGCTGTTTGTAGATGAAAGAGGAAGAAGTCTTCAAGGGAGTCAGTAACAAGTAACTGAAAACTGTGTTATCCCTGGAGTTCAGCACCTGGAATTCAAGTCCAATTAGAACTGAATTTCATTTTGGAAGACAAGTTACCACAACTGAATAAAAGATCCTTTCACTGGGTGAAAGCCAAGAGGGCAGGCACTGTCCAGTTTTAACTCTGTGCCTGCTGAAATAAATGTCCCTTTAGAAGAAACACTCTTTTGCCTTTGCTAAACAGTGCAGCTGCCAAAAGCACCCACAAAGCCAGATTTTGAAATTAAAACAGTGCCAAAACATGCAGACAATTAATAGTCCTCCACCTTAGCTACTGGGAGCAAGGACTGAGACCAGACAAACTTGTTTTCTTGTGATCACCACCTCTATAAGAAGGTTGGCAGCTTCCTAGCATTAGTCAGTGAAAAGACTCATTCTCTGTTTGGTTCTTCTACAGCTTAAAGCCTGGAAAGGTTGAGCCAGAATGTCTTCTGAAGGCTTTCTGAAGGAATTGCAAACCATTGGTGAAAAGCTTCTCCTTAAGCTCCAGAGACTGCCGAAGGCTGACCCGGTGGAGATTGTGTCCTTTTGTGTGGTTCTTCTGTTTATTGGTGAGTGCTTGGTGGAGGCAGAGGGGCTGTCAGAACATCTCTTCTCTTCTCTTCTACGGGGGCAGCTTGCTCCACAATCTTTGTTGCTGTTGTAGGCAGCTCCAGGCTGTGCTCAGAGGCCCAGTTTGATTCCTTGGTCTAGCTTTTAATGCTCAGTGTGTGTGTCTCTGCTCACCTGCACAGCACAACAGGTAACAGCACAGCTTTCTCCAAAGCTCTCATATTTAAGCATTACTTTTAACAACAGTGTTTTAACCAAGCCAGAGCTGCTGCAATGTTTTCATGTATAGAAGACAGTTTACAGTAAGTGGTATCAGGGCATCTCCTAGCCACAGAAGACACCTGAAGGCTAAGACTGAGTTTCATCCCTGTGTTTACTTCAGTGCAAGCCAGGATGCTTCGGATGAGCCTATTTACGCTCCTCTGGTTAATGGCAAGATCCCTTTTGCTGCTCTGTGGGATGGCATGGAAGGAATAACAAACAGCTGCTGGACCAAGGGGGTGAAGTTTGTTTAGACTATGGGAAAAGGAGCAGGAAGGAAGGCAGGCCCTCCCCCTCAGAGAGGCACACTTTGCTCCCAGCCAAAAGGAAGGGTGTGTATCCAGCCTGGACACTCCTCCCTGGGCTGGAATTCAGAAGGGCACACCTGCTGCTTTGTGTTTTTCTTACCTACAGCTGGTTCCTGGTCCCTTAACCTGGCAGCCCAGCTCCAGACTTCCAAGGCCCACATGCACACACACACACACACATGCACGTTCACACACTCGTGCATGTTCTGCAGGATCAAACATGTCAGCCTCTTCTATTCCAGACAAACTACACCTCCCTCCCCACACCAACCATCATGCCTAGTGTAGAACAGTCAGTCAGCTCACTGTTTTGGGAAGCAAACCCCTGCAGTTGAAGTGTCTATTTTTTCAAGCTAGATCCATAAGAAAGACTAAAGCCAGCCCAGTCCTGAGCATGTGTCCTCATTAAAGGGTACACTGCACACACTCCTCAGACCGGCAGCTGCCAGTCTGACTAACCAGATCCTCTTGAGTTGCTTCTGACACAGCTATGGAGAGAGCTGGATCTCCATCCTTGCCAGGCACACAGCTCTTAGTTACTGCATGTCATCTCTGAAATAATAGCCCATTATGCAGGTGAAGATATAACCCCATGTGGTTTGGTACATAGCTCTTAAGATCATGAAGTGTTCAGTAATGATTGTCCAGGTTAAATGGATAATTAATACAAGGGGGCAGGAACTTAGAAGGAGGATGATGGGGATCAAAACAAGAAAAGGTCATCAAGAAACCGGGCTTTGCTCACTCTCCTGCTCACCAAACAACTTGCAGAAGACATAGGAGTTGCCCTGCTATGACTGTTCCTATGCTGGGAAGCATGGCAGATAGTCGTGGAGGTGGTTCTGGTGTTGGGTGGAAGTTTGGACTTGACCTTAGAGGTCTTCTCCAACCTTAATGGTTCTATGATTCTATGACTATCCTTCACTTCTCTTTCCAGTTACTGTTCTGCTGCTCATGGTCATTGCCTGCAGCTGCTGCTGCTACAGCTGCTGTGGCTGCAATGGACGTGCTGACCACAGGCGTAGGAAGATCCAAGTCCGCCCAGCTGCCCATCCATGAAGAAGTGACACAACCTACTACCAGGGACATATCAAGGACATGTGTGGACACCATGACTCAGTCCTGTCAGAATGACCTTCTACACTAGCTCACTGGAAATGGCAATAACAGTGTTAATTAGTATGACTCAGAGGACCAGAAATCACAGCATGGAATCCCTCCTTTCTGTGACAGCCGCTGCTGGGCTCTGTGGGGTGCCCAGAGAGGTAATGCTACTGTACCATCACTGTCTCCCTCTTCTGGGGTGGGGTAGGGGGCCATGGACACATGCTGCTGAGCAAACAGACATTCTATGCTTGCCCAATGACAGCCCTGCCACTGGGCCAGCTGAGGATTCCTTTTGTGAGCATGGAGCCACAGACCAAAGCAGAGAACATGCACACTGCCAAGTGCTCTCTTCACAAATGGCTAATCCAGAAGGATGGTGCTGGGTGCTAACAAGGCCCACCAACATGACTGGGAGGTCCATGTGGGCAGCGCATTTTGGACTGAGCCCAAACCTGCTCTTTCTAAAGCCACCTGTCACGGACATGCTTAGGTGAGATGTCTGCTGAAAACAAGTCATGGACCTTCTGACCCAGGCACACCAGCTGAGGCTCTGAGTACAGCTGGCAGCAAACACTCCCTGCTTTATTTCATCAACATCACAATGATGTGAAATTGCCAAAGAGAAAACAAATCAGATCACGTGCAATACCCTTTGTAAGCAGAAAGATGAAGGCAAAAGGGAGAAACTCACCAAGTTACAGCTTAATTGAATCATTCTGCTGCTAAAAGTGCTCCCCACATGGTTCTGCTCTTCTGCTTATTGCAGGTGAATGGTCCTTACAGAGTACAGGAGCTACAGAGATGAACAAATCCCTGTCCTGACCTGAGGGACTTGTGCCTGACTCCCTGCACTGTATGCAGTTCATTTTAGTGGGCACAAGCATTATGCCTAAGGTATGTTCATGAGCATGCACAAAGGCACTTCAGAGGAGCGATGCAGGCACTGTGACAAAGCAGAGCCAAGAAAGGGCTGTATGGCTGAAGTTACCAAGTGCAAATAAATCCCTTTTTCCATGCTGCAGCCACTGTCTATGTTTGGTTTACACCTCAGTGAACTTCAGGAAGGGATTTATGTGAGTACAAGGCTATGGCCCAGGCTGTGACTTTCACAACAGGGACAGCCAAGCAGAGGAGCATCATGCTGCACCTAACTGTCAGCCACTGGGCTGGGGGCCACATGTGTGAAACCAGCCACGTTTATGAGAAAAGATTAAAAGTTACATGCATGTAGAGAAGTCATCATCTACCCTTGCATCCCAACTGAGAGGTGTAGAGGAGTCAAAGGGCTTAACACATGTACCTACCAGAGCCACCATCTAGCTGGAGAGATAAGAATCAGCACCTTTGTAACACTGGGCTTGGAAATATTCTGCACACATCAGAAGGGACACAAAAAATGGAAAGCTTTGTGAAGAAACCTCTTTTCTCTGATGCCTGTCCCCAGATTAGTAAAAAGCACATTACAGCAGTAGTTTACTGTGCATTTAAGGCACTTGATTTTTTTTTTTGCAAAGAAGACAGATGTACTGGAATGTATCCACAGGCAGCTGCACAGAGAATAGCCTAAAAAAATCAGATAAAAAATAATAACCCTCAGACTACCAATGTCCCTTTTAAATCAACAAAAGAAAGCTTTCCAGCAGAAGATGAGGATGGCCCTTGGAAAGGAAATATCTAAGCCCTAACCTGACAACTGCCAACAGAAGACTGCTCCAGTGTGAGCTGGTCTTGCACAGTTACACTGAGACTAACAAGACTCTGGCCTTGACTAAGCTGCCCCAGAGCTTTCACTCCCATACGATGTGCTGGGGAAGGTTAAGCTCCAGTGTGGCATCAGTTCACTCGGATCCACATTCAGAGATGCATCCCACTGACCTCTCCCTCAGATATGCTTCTTCCTCTTACAGACATGTGGCAATCAAGGTGCCACAGAAAGTCTCCCTTGCAGCAGACAGACTTAACAGATGTTTCTGTATCTAAACCATGAGAGCTGTGAAAGGACTGAGCTCCCTTTCTCTGCTGGCCCGTGCCAGACGGTGCCAGCTACAGGACTTAACAGAGTCCCATTCAGAAACGGCTCAGCAGCATGGAACCAGGCTGTGCTAACAGTCAGGAGGAAGCTCAGCAGGCTGGAAACATACCAACGACTGACAGGTTGCTGTCACCAGGAACAAGCTGCCAGGCCTTATCTCAACAGGAAAAGCTACACAACTCCCAGTAGTGCTACAAGTTAAACCACTGACAGATACCAGCGAAGAGGACAAGAGAAGTGGCTCCTGGCTTATCTCTGCCACTCCAAGTTCCTGAATTAGAAACAGGATCAACACAGCAGTGTTTTAAAAATGGAGAGAAAATGCTGCAGTTCCCTAGAGAAGGCAGGTGGAAGAAGCAGAGGAGCAGCCACCATGCAGAGAAGGGGTCCCTCAACTGATTTCTGCAAATGCCTAATGTTCTGCTTTGTACCAATTTGTGCCATTGCACTCAGCTGGACTATTTCTGCCCAGCTTATTCCTTTGGGTATGCCAAGTGCTTGCCTCCGCTGGGCAGAGTCTGCTGCCCTCTTGCATGCAACAGATTAGGTTGGATTGAAAGATGTCCAGCACATCCCCAGCTTACTGCAGCTCTTCAGTTTTTGTTGACTAGAAACCTGCCAGTCTCTGGGTCCCTGCTCAGCACTCACACAAGCTTTTGTGGGTTTGGCTTCAATCATTACCCACAGAAAGGGACCTGGAGTGCCCTGAGCACTAGTGAGGATGGATCTTCTCTTTCAAAAAGGGGAGGATCTCCCTCTTTCAAAGAGGGAGATTCAGAAGAGCAGAGACTAAGGCAAGACTGCTTCAAATACAGCCACTTCTGTGAAAGCCTGAGAGAGCCTGGAGGGAATTGCAGGGGAATACAGATACTTCAGTCCTGATGATACAAGTGTTGAAACAGCTCCTCTCCAGAGACAGCCAGGGCAAAGCCTCCAGCACAAGTGGTGGAAGTTCTACTGATGACTTAATGGAACAGCTTCTGTTCTGTAACATCATCCCTCTGCTTTCAAAGTGATTTGCTTGGCTTGTGACAACCAAGTTTCCTTTTACACAGATGCAGCCTCACACACCATGCTCTCCTCCTTTTATCCCTCCTGCCTCTCTCCAGCACCATCCCTCTGGTCTTCTTCAGTGAGGAACACAACCAGCAGTCAGTTTTATTGCAGCTATCAGCAGTGTGAGGCTCTGTGATGAGTTTAATCCACCTCAACTGTCATGGTGAAGTTTGCACTGGAGGGCAGTCTTGCTCACAGTCATTTTAGATATGGCAGTCTCCTAACAGAGCTCACAATACACTTCCAGTCAGGATCCAGGAAACAAAGCTCTCTGCTCTCCACCACCACTTTCAGCACGTACACCAGTGGATAAAGCCATGGAGAGGCAGAAATGAGTGACAGCTGAACTAGGTTTTTTGAGGTAGACTCAAGGCCTTTGATTAGATTAACCACACCTTTGCAGGAAAGTCAGCTGTTAATAATTTACTGCAGTACAAACAGGCACACTAGCTCTGTAAGTCAGCAGCAGCACTAAGGGGGTCCCTCACCACCAAGATCTCTTGAAGAGGGTGCACAGGAGGAACCAGAAGCAGCATCCACAACAGCTTCAGGTATTTATAAAAATCACACCCAGCTCAATTATTTCAGGAGATTAACTGGGATTAGCCAAAGGGACAGGAGCTTTCTAGGCTGTACACAGGGCTGCTGCCTGTGGATCTACAGATCTAGATTCTGGGTGCCTCCTTCCTAAAGGTGAAGGAAGCTCTCCAGAACAGCTTTCATGTCCTGGATTCCTCTTGATGATCTGCCATCATTCCAGAAAACAACTCATGAACTGAATATATTTGCCTGCTGAGAAAGAAACAAAAACTTCAGCACACTGAAGAGTGAGTTTGTGCTGTGCCCCTTGTCAGATGTGACTTGCTGAGGATGAAACACGCTGTTCATGACTAACCTTTTCCTTACAGTATTAAGGATACAGACAGAAGGGCCAACAAATTGTCAGAAATAACCAAGATCTCTTCCTCTATCACATCTGTACAGTTCTATTTGAGAGAAAGCAGGAGAAATAACCTTTTTCCCTTGGGAAGCAAGGAAGCTACAGTAAAACCACAAGATGCTTGCAAAGAGATACTGGATGCTCTTTAGAAAGCCAATAGCCAAGTCATTATGCAAAGTACCAGTGAAAGACAAAATGTGTAGAACCCATGGAGATCCCAACTTAAATTACTGCTGAACCAAAGCACTTCATGGGAGGAAACCCTGAGCTTCTACTGCAGAGTAACAGAAAGTGTGACTACAGCAAGCTCTGTTAATGGGAGCTATTTTTTGCTAGACTGTTGTCAGCCTTATGGAGCAACAAATTGTCTGTGAAGACCTTTGCTTATTGTTGGGGGGTGTTGTTTGGGGTGTTTAGTTTGTGTTTAAATAACTCAGAGTTTAAGTGCCCAGCTTCTTTATAGGGATTTTTTCCAATGTTATTAAGCAAGTTCTCCCCCTTTCATGTACAGGGTGGAGAGTTGACAGAGATGAAGGGTTCATACTGAACATACTGGAAGAGACACTGTATTATATAATATATTGATAAACTATGATTAAAATAAATCTCAACTGCCAAAATCTCATGAAGCCAGAAGCTTTCCTCTTTACATCTCTAGGTCTGACTGGGAACTGGTCTCAATTGCCTTTTTTCCTGTATTCATGCTCCCATTTCTCCCCCTTTGGAGGAGGGATGCCTGCAGGCAGAGGCAGCATGCAGGCCTGTGCTGGTTTCAGGACCGAGGCTCAAAGCACAGGGAGGATGCACCAACATCTGACATTGTTCTTGTCTACCTCCAGCAGGGTGGAAGCCAGCATGTCATCAGTACAAGAGGCATCCTCGGCTCTCGAAGACCTAAAGAGACTGATCACAAGAAGTGACTGGGCTCTTGGAGGGCTACTGGTGATTAGCATCTTCTGTCTTGTTTTCATTGCTCTCATCTTATTTGCTGCCATCTTTGGGTGCTGCTCATCTCCAAGGCACAGACAGTAGTGGTGCATAAACAGTGGGGCTGAGATGCAGTACTTGGAGCCCTGCAGCTAAGCAAGAATCAGTCCAGGCACAACCTGATTGCGTTGTTCATAGAAAACTTCTCTCTCTGGGTGGTTATTTCTCCTCATGCAACTTCCCTGAATCAAGAGCAAAGCACCAATGCTAGCAAGCTGTTCTGCAAGTCCACAACAAACTCAATACCCAAGGCTGCCTGTATTCAGGAACTGCACAGCTAGCCTCATACCACAGCCAGCTCACCTCTGCCTGATTTTCATCTTGCAAACAAGACCACAGATAAGAGGTGGCAAATGGACAACCATCACCTAAAACTGATAGAGATGTCTTCCTCTGCTGCAGTTATGGGGGGGTGGGTGTTTCTACCTTGCAAATGGGCAAAAGGAAACTGACCAGCAAAAGCCTAAACCCATTCTCTCCAAGCAGCTTAATACCATTGCTCTCCTGTCATACTCAGGCAATAGCCTAAATATACTATGCAAAAACTTGCCTGGCAGTGTACAAGTCTGTCTTTATTTGTCCTTATTTAGAACCTTGCAAGGTCAGAGATTCAGGTTTACTTTCACTGTTTGCATAGTGAAGAGAGCTGCATTAATTCAAAAAGTAAAAAAAGAATTGAGAAGTGGTGTTCCTTTTCACAGCACCCCAGCCTCCTGCACAGCTCTGAGCAGGAAAGCCAGGCAGTGGTGCTGCAATATGTGTTCAAGAGGGGATTGGACATGGCACTTGGTGCCATGGTCTACTAGTCATGAGGGTGACAGGTTGGACTTGATGATCTTTGAGGTCTTTTCCAACCTTGTTGATTCTATTCTATGATCCTGGGATGAATCTGCCACATTATACAGCAGGAAGAATGTACCAAGCTGGGAGAAGGAAGAAAAGGTAAGGGAGATAAGTGACTTCTAATTAGGTCAGTGACATTTCCCTACAGAAATCTCTCTTAGGTACTCAGTGAAACCCTCTTTCCATTACTATTCATCTGAGCAAAAGGAGAATGTTTTCTCTCTGTCCTTGCTCCATTATTGTCTCATTGCTGCAGTGCAACTCCAGAGAAGGTCCTCACTTCAGAGAGCAGGCAGGCTCTTGACAGTGTGCACGAGTAGGAGATGCTGTAGGATGGAGTTCCATGGAGCTGGGCCTCACTGGGACACTACCCTGAAATGTCCTGTTACTGCTTCTGGCTTGTGCAAGGTTAGTTCAGTGATCCTAGTCCAATTCTCATGGCACTAATGTCCATTACAAGAAATGACTGTCACTCTGACTCACTTTACTGATAGCCAGCTTAGGAATCAAGGAGAAGTAGATACCAAGACCAGGTTCCCTGAGGTTAGCCTCTAACCAGACCAACAGAGCTGCCTCTCAGATTACACAAAACCCAGACACAAAGAGCCATCTGGCTGCTCTTGCTGCAAGCTGGCAACACACACCAGCAGGAGAACTTAGCCAAGTAAGTGGATCAAACTTTTAGAGCAAGAAGCCTCCTAGTAGCTACTTTCCAGTATCACCCTGACTTTGGGCAAAGAAGTGCTTCAAGTGCTCCCAGACTCAATGTTCTGCCACAGCTCAGTAGAAGCAGGACCTTCCCAGAGCAATCTCATAAAAGCAGGATTTGTTTACCAACAACATGCTCACCAAGGCATCAGAAAAGCAACACATGCTAAATTCACACTGTAAAAGTTGTCCTAGGCACAGGCATGAAAAGTGAAACAAATGCAGACCTGAAAGCCAGACACATGTTGACCATGTTCAGTCAGTGAACACACACTGCTCTCCAACCAGCCAAATGACAGTCTTGATGTCTTACCCAGCACAGAACAGCAGTTAGAACAATTACAGCTTTCAAGTCAGAACTAAACCTGAGCAATCCACATTGTGGTTGCTGCTCTGCATTTAGATTGGGCATGTCCATAATTTGGGCCCGTTTCTGGAACAGTCAAAGCACCATCAGCTCCCTTCTGAGGTCAGTGAGAATCACAGATATCCAGTGCTTTGCACAGTGGAGCCCCTGAGATTTAGAGAAAGATCCAGGCTAAACATTTCCAGCCCATGCTGATTAAGCTGCCTGTTTCCTCAGAAGAGAGATGTAATGAAGGAGGAAAGAGTCAAAACAAAAGCAAATGGAACTAAGTCAACCCATCATCAAAGACATAGCACAGTGAAATCCACAGCCAGAGTACTTAAGAGTTTATCATCAGCCTATCACTGCATCAGGCTCCAAGACCAACAATTCAGCTCAGAAGTGGGAGTGAGAGACTTCTCAGGGACACCTTCCTCAGCCCAGACAGCAAAGTATCAGCTGATCCATTCAATATTTTCAGCCCTAACAGTGCCTCAGAAGGGGTAGGGCATGCTTTCCCCAACATTAAACAGTGCTTGAAAGAAGTGCACTCACCCCAGCTGCTCACAGAAGTTCACAAGGGCATCAAAAGCGGTCATCACAGCTTTGTCAGACTCTTTTAAGGTCCCTTTTTTTTCCTGAAATTAAATGAGAATAGTAGTTATAGTCTTCAATTGAAATATAAAGAGATGAAGTAACTCTAGTAGTTACAAAATCCAACCCTTCTGTTCAGTAATAGTCACCCAAGAGAAGCAGTGGATTCCCCTACACTGAGTTTTAAGACTCAGCTTGACAGGGTGCTGCTGGGCCATCTCATTTCAACTACCACCTAGGAAGGCTGGACCAGATGATCCTTGAGGTCCCTTCTATCCTGTGATTCTGTGAATATGGCAATTGAGTACAGACACCACCCTGTCCCTGCTCCAGACTTCTGCTCACCTATACCTCTCTATACAGAGCTGGGTCTGGCAACCCTTTCCCTTTTCCTGCTTCACCCTTTCTGCTGTGCCTTAAGAGGGCTAAAGGCAGCTTGAGATGCACCAAAACTCATCTTTGCATATTCAGAGGTCACTGCAGGTAAAGAGGCAAACCAGATCAGAGCAAAGGCAATGGATCTAGGCAGGTAGAGGCCACTCTGCAGACCTTACCTGGATGTTGGAGAGCTCCTTCTTAATCAGGAAGCTGACTTGATCCCGGTCATTCCTTGAGTAGTAGAGGCGGCAGAAGGATGCCTTCCCATCCCTCCCAGCTCTGCCAGACTCTTGGTAATATCCAGCCATTGACTTAGCAATATTCCAATGGGCCACAAATCTGCATGTGATAAGAGAACAGGAAACATAAGCCTGCAGGTTTCTCAGGATTGTGCTGTTTGTGGACATCAACATCAGCAAAAAAATAGGGCAGCAAAACCATAAAAGACAGAGGATTTAGCAGAGCAAAGGGTTTAGCACACAGAAACCTAAGTCCTCTTTACACAAGACACAAGGAAAGCAGCAGAGCTATAAGAAAACAAACACAGCTGAACAAAACATGAGCAGGATGTTGTTCCAAGTGGATGGAAAAGAAGGAGCACACCAGTATCCCCACTGTGCAGACAATGGTACAGAATAAGGACGTTGATTTAAGGACTTTGGGAGATTTGACCATAAAATGCAGCATTAGAGGGAAAAAAAAACAACTACCAAAACCCAAACCAACAACTATTTATTTTGTGCAACACAATCTGAACATTCCAGATCACAATCTGAAATGCTGGATTTTACAAAGACACTTTGCCAGCAGAGCCTGAATGGGAAATTCTATCTCACCAAGCTCACTTGTAGATGAGGGCAACTTTCCCAGCCAACAAATGGACTATGAAGCATTACTAAATTGAATGTAATCTCTGAAGGAAGGTTTAACACACTGCTGCAAAACTGCTTTAAACCTGCTTGTACCTGAACATTCAGCAATTCAGCTTATAACTGTGGTGAGAGGATTTTACACCACAGTAACTCTGCCCACGTTTTCAAGTACCAGTCTGCCTCAAACCCAGCATGTTCCAGAGGCAGGTATGATGCATAAGGGTGTGGCAAAAGATTAAATGACAAAAGCAAGCAAACAGAAACACTCCAGGAACAGGCCAAGCAGGAAGCATCAGAGCCCTACACATTTAATCCCCATCAGGAAGTTTACTGAAGGAATTGATAAATCACCTCAAACAAAACTGAACTAGCAGTGAAGACAGAGGAACAGAGTCCATCAAGAAAAGAGACACTTCTGTTCTCCTTTTTCTTCAGAAGAGTCACCTCCAGAACTTGTCAGACCTGATCTCAGCTGATAACAGACACATGAGAACTCAGAACTCTGCCAACAGAGGGAAAGCTCTTAGCTTTGCAGTGCCACATGAAGGCCAGCAGTGCCTTGTTGCCTGGGCTCAAGTATAATGGCCTTCAAACTATTCAAAAGTGTCCTGTAAAGAGTTAATTGAACTCCACTCTTTGGAAACTAATGATATTCCAAGCATATTTCAGCTGTACTTCACTCTCAATCAGCCCTTTGCACTTCAGTTACTCTGCCTTTTTAAATCACTACTGCACTGAACAGGGCAGAGTGGTTTCAGTAGGTCATTAATGCCATGGCATAACATGCATCAAGCAGTAAAACAGCCTACTCCTGTTACAGGATCCTGCTATCTGGCAGCACAGACAGAAAGATGGCTCAGTTCTGAACTGATGTCACTGCCTCAGTGATGTCCTACCCTTCTTCCCACAGTGTCCAGAGCAATTGCTTTGTGTGGATTTTAGAGTAAAGATCAGGACTGTGTGAAGCGTGAGCATCGCACCCCAGCTATCCCTGTACTGAGTGATCAAAGCTCACAGCACTAACCCAGCACAGCTACACTGCAGTGCAGGAATTCTAGCAACACAGAGCAATTATGGCTCCCCAGAGGAACAGCAATTGAAACCATGTGTAAAGTTTCTGTCCTTGAACTAGAGTGGTATTTTTATATGGTTATTGCATTTGTGAACTGCTTCTTTCTTCCCCCCTAATGCAAAGGAGATGTCTAAAAAAAGCTGTCTCTGACTATTTTAGGAGAGGGTGTATGAATTATTTTAGGTGCAGATTTTCTTCCCACTGCTTTTTGACAGCAAATATTGCACTAAGAGAAGTCAAAGGAACAGCTGTGGCTCATTTTGAAACCCTGGAGGGTGTGGCAAAAAATAAGCATTCCTCCATTTTTCTTGGGTTTGAAGCTGACTGGCAAAGAGGAGCTCTGGTATCTTGTTTTTAATCTCTTTTCAAACCTTTCCAAGTTTGTATTTGCTGCTTCTATGATAAAACTCCTCCAGTTCTGCCTTTGTGGGGTTTAGCAAGTGTATTTGAGTCAGATATATAAATAACAGAGAGACTGAGACTTTGCCTTCCCACTGCTCAGGTTTCAGGCTCTGGTGGTGCACAACGTTCAGCCTCACACACCTGACGTTTGCTTTGTCTACTCCCATTCCAAAACTGATGGTTGCTACAATAACTGGGATCTTCTCCTCCATCCATTCATTCTGGACTGAAGTCCTCTCACCTGCCTTCAGGCCTGGGAAGGGAAAAAGAAATTAAGATGATTTTCCTCCTCCTCCATTCTCCTGCTGTGAGCCAACCCCCTGAAGCTGTCTGATGCACATGCTCCCCTCTGCCTATTAAACTGGCCTGCCATCAAGCAGAAGTCAGCAGCAGCTGTTTCTATTCCAAAGAGTAAAACTCATCTCTCTCCTGGTATAAGAGGAGTTGTTATATTTAGGCCATGCAAGATCCAACAAAACCAACAGTTCTGGAGAAAAGGGAATGCCATTCCTTTGAACGCCCCACACCTCCATGGAACCATTGTGGTTGGAAGAGACCTTTGAGATCATGAAGTCCAACCACTAGCCTAGAGCTCGTAATCCTACCACTACTGCTAAGCCACTGTGGTTAAACCACATCCCTAAGCACCACATCCACACATCTTTTAAATACCTCCAGGGATGATGACTCCACCACTGCCCTGGGCAGCCTGTTCCAGTGCTTGATAAACCCTTTGTGTGAAGAAATACCCAGCCTGAACCTCATCACAGACCTAACTTGTGAGCATCAGACACATTTCAGACCTAGTCTAGAAAGCTCTTTTCTAGGTAGCCCCAACCCAGACCTGAAAGGTGATCTCCATGTGTCAGTAGCTGGAGATGGAGCTTCCCATACCTGCATGATATGCCTTGGCTTTCATTCCTCGGTAGCTCAGCTCAATAGCCAGCTGGTCACACACATCCCTGGTCCTGCAGTACACAATGCCACAGCCAGAGTACACCTGGGCAGGTGAAGAGAAAGTCCATGACACTGAAAGTCATAGTTAGTGTGGTGGGGACAGGAGGGATGCCTAAAGCTCATCATGAGCTGATTACCAGCAGTTGAAAGATACTGTTGCAGCACAAATGTAAATCAAAGACAGCTTCCTTACAAGGCCTACCATTGACCAATTATGGTGCTCTAATCCTTTCCCAGTGGGCACAAGGCAAGAAGCAGTCTCCCCTCCACTTTACAGATGAACTCAGGTGCTCTGAGCTGCTGAGGGTTATTTTGGGAATTAGTGTTAGAGGAGGAAATTCAGTACAACATTCCAAAGGCTTCTGTTCACTCCCACCACAGCAGAAGAGCAGAACACAATTAAACACGCAATGATTGCCTGGGACATGACAAACCAGGACAGAAATGCCAGTCACATATTTCTAATCCATTTTCTTTTAGACCAACTCCATTCTGAGAACACTTCTGAAAGGAACACAGCCTCCACGTTCTACTTGGTTTAGAGGAACTGAAAAACACAGGTGAACACTTTCAGAGGAACTAAAAAGCACACATGAGCACTTTCTTGCCAGGGACTTCTTCCTTCCCTGCCATATCAGGGACCTGGCAGGCCATACCAACCACTGCAAGGTCATAGAATCACAGAATTGTCAGGGTTGGAAGGGACCTCAAGGATCATCCAGTTCCAACCCCACTGCCATGGACAAGGACACCTCACACTAGGTCAGGTTGTCCACAGCCACATCCAGCCTGGCCTTAGAAACTTCCAGAGATGGGGCTTTCACCACCTCCTTGGGCAACCTGTTCTAGTGTTTCACCACCCTTATGGTGAAGAACTTCTTCCTAACATCTAATCTAAATCAACCCTCCTCTAGCTTGGATCCAATCCCCCTAGTCCTATCACTACCCAACACCCTAAAGAGTCCCTCCCCAGGTTTCTTGTAGCCCACTTCAGATACTGAAAGGCCTCAATAAGATCTCCTCAAAGCCTTCTCTTCTCCAAACTGAACAACCCCAACTCTCTCAGCCTGTCCTCATAGGAGATGAGCTCCAACCCCCTGATCATCCTCATGGCCCTTCTCTGGACACATTCCAAATGACCATGAGAGCAGATTTTGTTCAGTTTAGCCTTCTTCCCCAAAGCTAAAACCTACCCCAGGGGTGTTCTTCACTTCAAGTGCCTTGAGACAGAAATCCTTCAGGTTGGCATACGGATCGGTCAAGAGCTCTTTGAACTGCACATCATAGAACAAGTTAGACCTGAAGCAAGGAGTCTTAAATGTGGAAAGTGGTTGCTTTAGCTTGAGCACTGCCACAATGTCCTCCTGGACCTGCTTGGTGGCAGTGGCAGTCAAGGCCACGCAGGGCGTGCTGGGTATGCGAGCGCGCAGGGCGCCCAGCCGCAGGTAGTCGGGCCGGAAATCGTGTCCCCACTGGGAGACGCAATGGGCCTCGTCGATGATCAGGTAGGACAAGAGGTTTCGGGTCACCAGAGAGTTCAGGGTAGGCTGGAAAGAAGAGGCAGCTGCCATCTCTGGGGTGATGTACAGGAGCTTTACTTGGGGCTTCTCGCTTGCTAAGTCAGCCAGGATGGTCTTCTTTTCCTGGGCAGAGAGCTTGGAGTTGAGAGAGCAGGCTTTGATTTTCAGAGCCAGCAAGTGATCCACTTGATCCTGGAGTGAACAGAACATTTCAGTTAAAAGGAAATGGAAATAAAGGTCACCAAGACAGACTACTAGGGAAAGCCACAGCTAACAGGAGAGTTACCTGGATCAGTGCAATCAGAGGTGAAATGACGATGGTGATGCCCACTGCCAGAACTGCAGGAAGCTGGTAGCACAGAGATTTCCCTGCCCCTGTGGGCATGCATACAAAGACATCCTTCTCACCTGCAAAGACAAGAGAAGAAAGCTCAAGGCTACTGAGTGAAGGTGGGTTCCCAGGGCTCTGTCTGGAGGGGTGGGCAGCAAGGCCTCTAACCTGTGAGCAACAGCATATGTGTGTGTGTACACCAACCAGAGACACTGCATTTTAGGTTCTAAATGCACAGCAGTATCTTGCATCCCTGCAATGGTTTCCCTCAAAGAATCTCTGATTGCTTTGTAAACACTTAGAAATAGCCTTATGAGAGGACCAGAAGATACATAGAAACCAAGATAAAGAGAAGTTATTGCTGCTCTTTACCAGATGAACTGCTTTCACTCTTCTTACAGACCTCCAGTTACCAAATTACCAGAGCCACAACAGAGTTTTGCCACATCTTCTTAAACCTTCCAGTACCTCAGAAGAAATAAGAGTTTGGAAATCTCAACCACATAGATAATATCATGCAGTTAGTAACTGATACTGCACACTAAGTGGTATCTACTTCAAGTCAGGAGATGCCAGTATCTGTGCTGTTAGTAGGCAGCTACTCCACTGACAGAGCACTGGGTTTGGCTGGGCTGTGGTCTGCAGAGAGAAATTACATTGAGTGCTGAGGTGGACACTGAGATTCCTGCCAGTGCAGCTAAGGGTTGGCAGTCTGTAATGTGAACTGCCTGTCCAGCTAGATGCAGGGCCTCCATGGGTACCTTAACAATTGTGTTTCTGATAATGGCCACATGATTCAGAGAACAGACAGAAACAAGGTCATCAAGCCTTCTAGTAGTATTGCCTCTAACATAAGGACATGCTGGCAGATGCCTCTAGAGAAGATACCGAGTACGCTGCACCTTCACATTTCCTAGTTGAGGCAAAGGTGGTGTTACAAAACAAATACAAAGGAGAAGAGGCAAAGCTGTGCTCAGGGGGGTTGTATGCAGCACATGCTGGTGCTCCTGTGCCACTGAAACGATCTCGAGAGCAGAGGCCTATTCCAGGTGATGGATCTCTTTCAAACAGACATAAAGCCAACTCCTGCAGCATCACCCTCACTGGAAAACTGAAACCCACACGTTTCCAACCACCTTCCTGAAGCTGAGCCTCACCTCTTGCCACAGTCATGGTTGCACTTTCCTGCAGGGAAGTCTTGAAGGACTCAAACCCGAAGACCTTGCGCAGTGTTTTCCGGACCCTGCCTTCCAGGCCCGAGGGGACCTCACCGCTCATCTTAGAGAAGCTGTGAACAGTGACAAGAACCAAGCTAAACCTGAATGCTGCCATGCCTTGTCTCCTTGCCACCTGCACGACGCTCCCCAGGGCTGTCCCGCTAGGCTCACCTCCTTATCTGTTACTGTCCCCGCCAAAAGATGCTATCCAGGCCCCCCTCACTGGAGAGGACTCTAATATAATTTATTTGGAGACCCTTCCCCCCACCCTCACCTTTCCGAGGTCTTCCCATGGAGCACGAGCCAGGCATAGCTAATGGGATCCATAGGGATGGGAGACCCTCGCTGCCCCCTAAACGCACCCGCACCCCCCACACAGGGAGTGAGGAAGACGGAAGCCTACAGAGCTCCTCGCACCAACGCGCCCTGCCAGGGGCTGTATCCTTCCGCCGCCTCACTCCCAGTGTCCAAGCCCGCCACAGCCGTACCCCTCCGCGCCCCAACCCTCTCACACTCGGTCAGGGTTCGGCAGGTGCCGTCGCGGCGCCACGCAATGACGTCACAAGCGGCTCATACCGAGCCAGCCCCTCACTATAACCAGGCTGCACACCTTTTATCCTGCCTCTCTCTGTCCTACAGCGAGGCCTCGCCCGCCCCGCCCTGCCCCGCCTGGCCGCAGGCTTCTCTCCTCCCGCCGTGCGCGGCCGCCGGGGCCCTCTCCCCTCAACGGGCTCCCGCTGGAGGCGGGAGGCGTTGCTATGGCGACTGCTCCCCAACGTCATCCCCGCGCGCGTCCCCGCCGCGTGCGTAAGCCCCGCGCGCCGGAAGCGCGCCGCGGCCCAGGCGGAAGATGGCGGCGGCGAAGCGCAGCGTCCTCTCCTCGTTGGCGGTTTACGCTGAGGATTCGGACCCGGAGTCGGACAGCGAGGCTGGGACGGCGGGAAGCGATGGGGGAACGACTACGGGTGAGGGCAGGGAGGGCGCCGGGGGAGCACTGGGCCGGCGTCCTTCACCTTTCTCTCTGTGAGAGGAAGGCCTAACTCGTTGCTGCTTTCTCTTTCCTCATGGTTTTCCTTTTCCTTTCGTCCTTAGGAGAAAAAGGAGGTCTGGTCTCGGTTGGGTACGGAGAGGACGACTTCACCCGCGTGGATGGGGACGAAGAAGGGTACGAAGAGGAGGATGATGAGAATAGCAGGCAGTCAGTAAGTTCTTCAGTGCTCTGAGAGTTTGTCCGAAGACCCTCATGCGTTTTGGAGGCTTTCCTCCAAGGAAAGCCCCTGACTGGGCTGGAACCCAAAGTATCTGACGTGGGTTTTGGCACTTTCCAAATACTTGTAATCACTTTATTTTTCAAGTAGAAAGCATTTGGCTCGAAACCCATCAGCAGCCTGACACAGCTTGTGTTGTTTGCTGCGACCTGTTGATGCCATTTGATTCTTGTGGGGGCCGAAAAGGCTGATACAATTTAACAGCCACACTAAATGAAAGATATTCTTTAAGCGTAGGATGACATAAATGAGCAACTTGTAAAAGGAACACACAGTTGCATGGTTGGCTGGAGGATCAACAAGAGTAAAGTTCTGTGATGTCTTAAAAGTTATTCTTTTGTGTATAACTAAACCTACTTACTGCATCAAGTTACCTTGATGTAACAGTGTCCTGTCTAGACGTGAGTGGCTTTTGTTTGTCATAGCTGCATGGCATGTGTATAACATCATCTAAGTAACTGTTGCATTATGAGGCAGGGTATGTAACTTGCTGCCTGTGAGTGCAACCCTAATACACAAAAGGATATATAGTTTTGTTGAGTGTCTGTGAGAGCAAAGAGGTGAGTTTTGGAGGACTAGGGAAGGAGGTTCTTGTCTTTTTTGTCATCAACCTTTTGCATACCACCACATTAAGAATATGTTGTCTTGGCCCTGTTCTAGTGCTTTGGCTATTTGGTGGAGGAAAGACATAGGGTTGTATCACTGTGGCTTTTCCTCATTAAAGTCTACTGTGTGTGCATTAGATCACTCTTAGGAGACACTATTTCTACCCCCTTTTTTCCCAGGTACCAGACAAGAAATTTGTCTGTCTCTTGTCCTTGCTTTTGGTTTTGTTCTGCTGCTAACTGGAGAAGGTGCAAGCAGTAACATTCACAGTCTGCTTCTGGCCTGTGGCTAAGCAAAGTGATGACATTTCTTTAGTACTTTGGTGATTCTCCCTATTATATCTAAAACTTCTAGATCTTCCTTCAGTGATCTCTTTAGCCTGTAGAAAGTGGTTAGTGTGATCAGGAAGCTTGTTGAGATGAGCTGTGATTGATTAACATTGGCCAAAGGGCAGGTAGATGAAGTAGACTTGATTGCACACAGAGTTCTCAGTACAGGTTGCAGCTGTCCATCATCTGGAAGGTACAACTTGCTCTTGAGTCATGGCAATTGTTCAGTCACTCTGGGGTGTCACCAGTGGGTCTTGCATGTACTTGCAGTTACTGTGTAGATGTGTGCAGGTTACACAGGGGGCTTCCTCTCCAGTTGTTTTGCAGAGAGCAATGCTTGTTTTTTTTGCACTGAAGAGTCTTTGACCAGAATTGAGAACCATGTTGATCTTGCTTGTGCCAGCAGCTGTTACTGGTTGAATTGTTTCTGTAAAGCTGGGCTTTTATCTAAACAAACTCTCTACTCTTGTTGTTTTCCTTAACAGTGACTGCAAAGCCTTTGCCTTTTCATCGAACCACAGAATCATTTTGGTTGGAGATGACCTTTAAGATCATTGAGTCCAACCATTATCTAACTCTACCAACTCTGGTGCTAACCCATGTCTCTAAGCACCACATCTTTTAAAACGCCTCCAGGGATGGGGATTCAAAGGCAGTTCTCAGTAATACTTGTTAGTTTGGTATTTCCCAGATGTCCCCTGCTAGAGTAGGAGGTTTGGGGAGCTGTGGCAGTTACCTCTCAATAACATGAATGATTCATCTTGTTGCTTTGTTGAAAATTACTTTCCTCTCTTAAAATATAGGCAGGACTGTGGCGGGGGGGAAGGAATCTTTTGTGATAAACACCAAGTTACTTCACACTGTGGTGCTTTTCTAGTTGCAAACTTAACTGTTAAGACCAAATTACTGACTATGTGCATGTTTCAGAAAGGTAAGCTGGAGAGTAGCTGAAGTGAAGAAGCTTGATGCCTCACTTCTGTGGAATGTGCATATTAATTCAGGCAATTAAAACTTGCTGATATTACAGAATTGTCAGGCTTAGAAGGGACTTCAAAGATCATCCAATTCCAACCCCCCTGCCATGGGCAGGGACACCTCACACTAGATCAGATTGTTCAGAGCCACATCCAGCCTGGCCTTAAAAACCTCCAGGGTGAGGCTTCCACCACCTCCCTGGGCAACCTGTGCCAGTGTCTCACCACCCTCATGGGGAAGAACTTCTTCCTAACATTCAACCTGAATCCACCCACTTCTAGTTTTGCTCTATCCCCCCCCGGTCCTATTTCTACCTGACACCCTCAAAAGTCCCTCCCCAGCTTTCTTGCAGCCCCCTTCAGACACTGGAAGGCCACAGTAAGGTCTCCTCGGAGCCTTTTCTTCTCCAGACTGAACAACCCCAACTCCCTCAGTCTGTCTCCATAGCAGAGGTGCTCCAGGCCTCTGCTCATCCTCATGGCCCTTCTCTGGACACTCTCTCTCTGCCTTGCCAAAACAGGCTCCTGTGCTAATACTGAGGTGGGCATTTCTCTGTGAGCTCTTCTTTCAGTCACATATAAATCACTTTGCTGCTTTTTTGGTTTACTTTTTTGAAGCTGAAACAACACCAAGTTCTTGGTTTAGGGCCAGAGTTAAACTGGTGGCAAAATTTGGAGGGAAAACATTCTGCTGAGTTGTGTGAGCATGAAAAACATTTTCTGCTCCTCAAACTTGTTTTGATGCCAGAGTATGTATTTGTATCTAGAAACATGGGTACCTCTAGGACCTCCAGTGCAGTAGCTCACAGGGCAGTGGAGCAGTAGACTTACTTCCTGTCTGTGACCAAAGCTGGGGCTTACTTTTCCTGTTGTGTAGAATTTTACACAAGGCTGAGTTTAGTATTTTAAGCTCTCAACAGGGCAGACATTTACCCTGTTGTTTGGTTTACTTATGGTAAGGAATAAAAACTGAATAGAGTCTGTTAACTAAAGCAGTGGAATTTGTCAGTGGTTCCCTCCTGTGCAAGTTCAGGTCCTCAGCAAGATGCTGCTGGTGAGTTGATGTCAGCTGGCATCATCACCAGATCCCTGGAACTTGGTGCTAGGCCAGATCCTCACGAAGCCTGCATGCTTGGTTGGATGACAGGCCAGCTGTGTGTGTTCTCATTGTTGCTGACATATACTTGGGAGTATCAAAAGTCTTGCAAATGTTGCTTTTTCTCTGAGTATTGCTAAGTAGGGGCAAGTCAGAAAGCCCAGGGACAGAGTTCTCTAATAACAAACGCTTTATCCCAGTGTTGTTGCTTCTTATTGTCTAGTCCTGAGCCTTCAGCAGCTGCATGAGTTTTGTGGGGCACATCTGCTACTGAGTAATGCCTTTGTCTGAAAAATATCCGTGCTAAACAAACACTCCTTTCCCTGACTGTAGGTCTTGGTTTGGGGTCATGAGGGGGTGGGTGAAAACTAACTTTGGTGGAAAGGTTCTTGGACTACTGCTGGGGCTGCTGAACACAAGCCCTTTGTTGTAAGTGCAGTTACTTGTCAAGCCTGCTCTGTAAGCTTAATCCTGTAAATTCTTGTCTTGTAGGAAGATGACGATTCAGAGACTGAAAAACCTGAGGCTGGTGACCTAAAGGTATTTGGGAGTGTGGTATGGTGGTGTGGTGGGGGGAAGTTCAGTACAAGAGGAATGAGTCTTAACAGCATGGCTCAGTCTTCATTTGTGACCTTCTGTAGCTGGGTTTTATACTTTCCTTTTTGTAGATGTAATGCAGTTATTTGTCTTTAGTGCTGGCTTCTGTCAAAGGTAGTTAATGAGTTATGCTGCAGGGCAAGTGACCATCAAGACCTGCATTGATGAATTTAGGAACTCATGTACTAGATCTGTGGGAGTTTTTCTGACGGCATCTCACCAGTTATGCAGCGCTCTGGGAGATGTGGAAGTCAGCACAGAATTCTCATGTGACCACTGCTGGAATGCTTTGCTTAGAACAAGTTGATGAACAGATGATCTTCTGTTCCTAGAGGTCATGAAACATGTCAATCAATTCAGTTGTCTCCAACTCTTCTTTTGACCTTGTGAACGAGGGTGTTGTGTAAAGGTTGGATTTAAAAGTAAGAGGGGAATAAGATCCCCAGATGATAGCTGTTGTACATGGCTGAAGCCTTCCATCTTGTTTCTGCTGAACAACAGGTTTTTAACAGCACACAGAAACATGCATCAGACTAAAAGATGGAAGACAGGCAAAAAAAAAAAAAAGCCATTTAAAAATTATTGGAGAATTGTACTCAAATTTCTATGCTACTTCAATCCCCTGTGCAATATAAGCAGCCTTGTGGCCTGCCAAGTGAATGACAATGGCAGGGGCCTTCATGTTATCCTGTAGCTTCCTCAGGGATACAGACACTCACAGAATCACCAAGGTTGGAAGAGATCTCAAAGATCATCAAGTCCAACCTGTCACCACAGACCTCATGAGTGAACCATGGCACCAAGTGCCACATCCAGTCCCCTCTTGAACACCTCCAGGGATGGTGACTCCACCACCTCCCTGGGCAGCACATCCCAATGGCTAACAACTCTCTCGGTGAAGAACTTTCTCCTCACCTCCAGCCTAAACGTCCCCTGGGGCAGCTTGAGACTGTGTCCTCTTGTTCTGGTGCTGGGTGCCTGGGAGAAGAGATCAACCCCCACTTGGCTACAACCACCCTTCAGGTAGTTTGTAGACAGCAATGAGGTCTCCCCTGAGCCTCCTCTTCTCCAGGCTAAACAATCCCAGTTCCCTCAGCCTCTCCTCATAGGGCTTGTGCTTGAGGCCTCTCCCCAGCCTCGTTGCCCTTCTCTGGACACATTCAAGTATCTCAATGTCCTTCTTAAACTGAGGGGCCCAGAACTGGACACAGGACTCAAGGTGTGGCCTAACCAGTGCAGAGTACAGGGGCACAATGACTTGTCTGCTCCTGCTGGCCACACTATTCTTGATGCAGGCCAGAATGCCATGGGCCTTCTTGGCCACTCTCTGAGCTCTGTTAAGGATACCAGAGCAGTGAAATTCTGTAGGGCATTTGAATTAGTATAATGTTTTGGTAGGGCAAGATGAAAGTAAGCAAATGTGTTCCTTCAGCTATTCTGTTTCAATGAGCTCTATAGCACCACTTTCTCCCAGTATCCACAGTATTTTCATGGGTTTATAGCAACACACAGTTGAAAATCTTGGCAGCTGTACTGCAGGTGAAGGCTGTTGCATCTGTGTCTGAAATACCATTAATGGAAATGAAGTATATGATGTCCTTTCCTTGTCACAAGAGAAATAATTGTATAGTGAAGAGAGGAAAAGATAATCCCTCACTGTTCTCCTTTTCCTGCTTCTAATTTTTGGCCATTGTTCCTGTCAAACCTGTTGGGTTCAAATGTGAACAGATGGTCTCTGTAGAAGGGCCTTGTTGCAACTGTCTGCATTTCTCTCCCCTCAAAGGACTGCACTACCATGGAGAAAAGATCTGGCATGGAAAAAGAATGAGATCAGACTATAGGAGCTCTTGTCTGAGCAATGATGCATTCTAGAATCCTTACCACTGAGTTGTGTGGCTGCTGCTTGCTTTAATACCTTGCTGAGGTTTCATGTGGACTTGTTTAAAAGCCTCTTGATGAATTTTTAAATGGCTTGAAACTGTGAGAAGCTCGATTTAGATTAGACATTAGGAAGAAATTCTTCACTGTGAGGGTGGTGAGGTACTGGCACAGGTTGCCCAGGGAAGTTGGAGAGGTTCCGACCTTGGAAGCGTTCAAAGTCCGGTTGGATCGGGTCTTGAGGAACTGGCTCTAGAAGGAGATCATATTATCATAGTATCAGTCAGGGTTGGAAGGGACCACAAGGATCAGCTAGTTCCAACCCCCCTGCCATGGGCAGGGACACCCCACACTAGATCAGGCTGGCCAGAGCCTCATCCAGCCTGGGCTTAAACAACCCCAGGGACGGTGCCTCAACCACCTGCCTGGACAACCCATTCCAGGGCTTCACCACTCTCATGGTGAAGAACTTCCTCCTCATGTCCAGCCTGAATCTCCCCACCTCCAGCTTCATTCCATTCCCCCTAGTCCTATCACCACCTGATATCCTAAGAATAGAATAGATGTCCCTGCCTATGGCAGGGGGGTTGGAACTAGATGATCTTCAAGGTCCCTTCCAGCCCAAACCATTCAGCAATTCTTTGTTTTCAGCAAGTTTTGTGTGCATTTTGCCCTTCTGAGAAAGAGCTACACACAGCCCCAGAGCAGTGTTTCAGCTTCAGTGGGGAAACAGGCAACACTGAAAGTATTAAAAAGCATTTGGCATTGTGGGTGCTCTCTGCAGTAGGTCCTGAGAGAAGAGAAAATGTAGAGTAAAACTTAAAAAATAATAAGCAAAATAAATCAGAAAGATAAAATGTAATCCCTGCTGTCCTAATGTGGCATGAAAAGTGAGGATTTGAGGAGATTAGCAGCTAGGCAAATCTGAGCTTCAGTTTCAGAATTCCATGTCATCCTTGATGGATGGCTTCATGCATAAATGAAAAAGGCAGCAGCCTCCTCTGGGTTTTGGGATTTTTTGTGTAATTCTAGAATCCAGTACCTGAAGGGATCCTACAGGAAGGCTGTAGAGGAACTTTTCATAAGGCTGTCTAGCAGTAGGACAAGAGAGGATGGCAGAGTAGGTTTAGACTGGATCTTGGGTAAAAAATAGTTCAGTACAAGGGTGGTGAGACTCTGGAATAGGCTGCCCAGGGAGGTTGTGGATGTCTCCTCCCTGGGAGGTTTAAGGCCAGGTTGGATGAGGAACCCCTGAGTCTATTTGAGATGAGTCCTTGCCCATGGCAGGGAGGTTGGAGCAGATGATTTCTGAGGTCCCTTCTAATTTAAACCATTCTATGAGCAGGCAGCTGGCAGGTGGGGGAGACTGAGAAAGCCACCTTTGTTACACAGCATACTGGAAAGCTGCCCAGTGCTGTGCTTGTAATAGAGTGGGCATGTTGCTGCACTGCACTCTGTGGAGATGCACTAGCACATGGAATGGGAGGAGATGCAGTGTGGTTGTAAAAGTGGTTTCACTTGAAGTTGCAAGTGACTGCTATCCCACTTTTCCACCAAGTGGCAGTGTTCTCATTCTCACTGCTTTGAGTTTGCAGTATCTATGACAACCAGTGAGCCGGAGTTGTAGTTACTGTGAAAGCATGGCAACAAGAGAGGCACTTGATTCAAACTTGCTAATGCTTTTGGAGAGATTTATTTTGTTTTATCCCAGCTGAATGCTGTGTCAGTGGTTCAGCTAATTCCATTGCAAGACATCACAGGCATTGAAATGTGATTCAGTAGATATCACAGACCCTGTAGATAAGGCTAGGGCTTTTCCAAGGTCTGAAGCTCACTGTACACGGAAGGTAAATCCTTTAAAATTCATGAATGAGACAAAACCATTGCAATTCATCAATTCATTGTAGTCATTTGAAGCCCTGAATATACATTCAGTGTTTTGATTTGGGTTTTTTTTTCCTGGTGTTTTGCTGCTTTGTACATACAGTGAATGAATTTTGAGACTGTCTTGAATAATTCACCAGGACACTTGAGCTGGGTTGTGTGGAGAAGGAGAGCTCATGTTGCTGGTGCTTCCTGTCAGGATTTGGCCTCATTCTGCATCTGGGTAATACCAGATGCAAAGGGTCTGCCCTGTAGGAGCAGAAGAATGTTTAAGCTTCAGCAGTCACCTGAAAGTGTTCTTTCAGAGCAGGCTTCTAGCCCATGGTGTTCACTGTTACTGAGCACCTGTGAACCGGTCCCAAACAGGGTGTGCTTGCAGTAAAAAGCACTTCTGAGTAGCAAAACTTCTCTCTTAAGTAGCAAAGTCAGATACATCACATTCTGTAACTGTATTTTGAAGTGCTCCAGGCACTCCTAGAAAACTGAAGATTCAAATCTAGGGAGAACTTCCACATTTCACTCAGGATGTGCATGAGGGACAAAGTCAAGCAAAATCACTTTAGGGGATTCCTGCTTTTAAGTGAGTAGTCACCAATGGTAAACAAGTATCTGTCTTTAAAGCATTTCAGAAACACAGCTTTCTGCTTGAAAGGCAAAAGGAATGGTCAACAGTGTGGTGTTAAAAAAGGTGGAATCCCACAGCCTGGATGGCTTCTTTGTGGCCTTTTCTGAGGTGATGGAACTGTGGGTACAAAACAGAGGACGTTGTGGGAATGGGTGTGAAATGTGGTGTTCTGCTTGCAGTGTTGGTTTGGAATGATGGGGGTTAATGGGCTGTGCAGCCAGTGCAAGTTGCTTGGGCTCTTGCCAGCAGCTGGCTATGGTTACAGCCTCCATGCAGTAACCAAATACAAGCCTCCAGAGCTCACTAAATGGACCAGCCCTGCAGGAAGAAGGAAAATTAACCTTAAATAAAACACCGACCTTGTGCTCTAAGGGATTCTGTACTTCATATTGTAGGGCTGGATGGAGAACAGGTTGCAAGTGTTGATCAAGGACAGAGCTCAGCCCTGCAGCTTGGCTCCTGGAGTTTTCACAGGGGGAAATCATTAACTCTCAAGCCTTGATTGCATATCAGGACTAGCCAGTGCAGGAGAGCTGATAAATGCTGCCACTCCCTTGGCAAGTGAATGCCTGACACGTGGTCACAGCTTTTCAAAGCAGGAGGTTGCTGATGTTTTCCTTCTTCTGGTTTAGTTTTAAGAGTCCTCTCTCCATCCATCCTTGTGGTGTTGTATAGAGAGGCAGCCAAACTGGGATCTAGCAGGGATTTGCTGGGGTGTCAGATTTTCAGGGGAATGCTGTGATTCTAAGCATGTCTAAGTACCACCTCTTGAAAATCATCAGCTGTCTGTGATGTGGAGCTTTTATTGATCCAGCATGCCTGTAAAATAGTTTTGCTGTATGATGATGTGTAGGTGTGTACTAATCCTTAGATAGAGGCTTTTGATTACACTGTTGGCTTTTTTGTCTCGCCTGCCCATTTACTTGTCTAAACACCAAAATTATCTTAACCTAAAGTAAGAGAGCCAAGTGCTGAGAACCAGTAAGTGAGGTGTGTGTGCAGTAATGTAATTCCTGTAATTAACTCTTGATAAAGCATGTTAATTTTTTTCTGAATTCACACTAGGTTCTCACAAGGTGCTTGAACCTACTCAGTGACCTTGACCTCGAGTACAACTGTTTTGCTCAGAAAGAGGGGAAAGTGTGTTTGGGAAGAGCTGTTTCATTAAAGCTCTGCTGTTCCATTTAGGTTTCTTGTGGCAAGCTTTGTGAAAGGAGCTGGCATTACTAAGCTGTAGAAAATTACCTGAATGTTTTTCCTTTGGTGGTGGCAAATGATGAAAGTGGCTTAGGAAATGCCAGCCCTCGATGCTTTCAGATGCTGAGAGGTAGTGCTAAAAATTCCTCTGAAAATATGCTAAAGGTGATAGAATTGAAGACTATATGCTAGAACTGCTGTCCTACCCCAAACCAGTGATGGCTGAAGCACCTCTGGATTAGGTTTTCTTGCAGTGGCTGGATCTGGTAGGACAAGTCTGGTTTGTGTGCTGTAGAAAGACACTCCCGATGTCTCATCAGAAACACAAATTCATGGCATTCATTCTCTTTTCCTCCCCCTTCTGCTGGCTTTGTTTTGATGCCATCTGGGTTAGTATTGGGCAGAAGTGGCAGAAGAGCAGTTGCATTTTAACACTGGCCTCATGGCTGTGCTGTGTGTAAATGCTTCCAAAGCATGAGCAGTAGTTTCCAGGGCTGGGGTCAATGCTGGATCTCCAGTGGCTTCTTTCCCACTCATTCCTCTGCCAATGAGAGCAGCCTGAAGGTGCCAGTGATAAGCCCTGGAGCCTTGGATTCATCTTTGTCTACATTATAGCTTCCTTGTAATGTAACTGTGTAAAATGCTGCCTGGGCTTCCAACTCTACATGCTTTTCCCTCATTTGGGGTTAGGCACCATGTTTTTTTAGTGCTCTGTTGAGGGAACCAGAGAGTTTGGTAGCTCAGCAGTTAGCATTACATGCAGGGAGCCTTCAAGGGGAGTAGACTTAGCTTCTAGTGCTGGTGCTGTGCTCTGCACTGTTCCAGGGAGTGGTCAGACATGAGCACAGCTGATACCTGGTCCCCATTTTCTACCTAGGTGTTTGACCCTAGAGAATAGACCTTGGCTAGAGAGCATCAGCAGTTGGTGAACATCTTTGCATGTGGGCAGCAAGAGCGTTCAGCGTCTTCGATTGTTTTGCCCCATGTACTTGTGTGTCTCCAGCTCTGCCTGCTTAGGAGGGAGGTGGATCACAGCATTGCTGGTCTCTCAAGCTGGTTTACCTGCTTTAGAGCTGCTGGCTTCAGTCCAGCTCTTGAGCTGTTTGGAAGATGAGACATGTCCATGGACATGCTTGTTCCTTCCTCCCCGCCAGGCATGCATGCTGTGGCAGACTCCTAACTCCCTGCAGTACTAAATACCACACATTATTGACACAGGTGTGGCTTGCCTTTCTCCAAAGGAAGAGGCAGCCTTTTTTTCTGTTTGTCTTTAAACTTGAAGAAAAGTCCTTTCTGGAGCTGCTTCCCCCTTGAATATTTCACCTGGTAAAGGTCTGAGTTCTTCAAGTCCAGCTCTGTTGTTGCAATTATTTCTGTCTGCTGTACTGAAATGGCCTGCTCTGAATTTGCATGTCTGTGCGTGTCAGAGTGAGAGTCTGAACAGTCAGCACAAGTGGAGGATTGCCTCAAATACCAAGAAATATCTGAAAATAGCTTCTTCCAGCTTCCCAGTCCTGGGTATGGGACCTAAATCTGGAAGAACTCAGGGGTCCATTCTTGGAGAAGTGCATAGTCCAGTAAGGAACCTCACACCTTCTCTCTACTCCAAACCATGAAGAGGAATTTTCAGTACTATGTACCAGGAAAGAAAGCTTGTGCAGGAAGTTAATTTTATCACCTCTCCTAAGCCTTCCCTTTCTCTCAACCCAGCTTCCCCTTCCACTTGATTTTGCTCCTTAATCTGTCAAATAAATAAAATCATCCAAGTAGCTGAACACCTCAGACCCTGTCACATGGTGCTGGGATTTTTACCTCTCAATTCCTGTTTCACTGTAGGAAGCAAAAGTGACTTGAAAGTAGGATTTATGTGCTCTGCAGAGCAAGGCATGTCTCTGTAGACCGTGATGGCTTCAGGTGGAGGCTGCTGGGAGCTGTGGTACTGGCTGCAGGCAAAGCGTGGCGTGTGGCTGTACAAAGTGTTCTGTGCAGGTTGCTGTCTGTGCTGTGGAGAGGCTGTAAGCTGAGGTCTTGTCAAGCACAAGGTGATCTGCAGATGTTGAACTTACAGGGTCCCTAGCATCAGAGATGGGGGAAGGAAAGAGAGAAGGTAGCCAACAGAAGCAGGTAGCTGTGGGCCCAGGGTGCTTTCTTAAGGCAGATGTTATTAATTGTACCTCCACTTGGACAGCTAGAGTTCTGGCATGCAGTTCCTTGACTGGAAATTGCTTCTAACAAATAATCTTTGTCAAATATTGAGATAGCATATGTCAGGTGAGTGGAATCAAGTTTCAAAGAAGCTATTTAAAGGCTATTACTCTATGAATGCTTCCCTTCTGAAGCAGTTGCTCACTGAAAGGCTTTGCCAGTTCTTGGTTGGGGTTTTTCAGTGTTTATTCAGTGAAACTGAAGCGAAATGAAGGTGGATTTTTTTTTTTAGACTTAATTTAGCTTACAAAGAAAAAGGCAGTGTCAGCTACACAGGTTCTTTGTTTTGCTTAAGAAATGTCTCAGGAGTTGACTCTTTCCTGGCTTGGTTCTTCCTTCCCTTTTTGTCTGTGAAAGTAGTGTCTCAAAACAGGTAGGTCTGAACAGACAGCTGATAAATGTCACTGAAGGCTGAATGTATGTTTTGTTTTTTTCCCTGTAGGTGGCTTATGTCTGAGCTGCTGAGTGTCTCTTAGTGTCTAGATTATGGTCCCTACATTTTTTTTTTCTTGGTTAAATTCCTTAGCCTATCCTGGGCACTATGCCTGCAGCCACGTATCAGAGCTGGCAAACAGGATATGGCTCTAGGAAATGGGCTTGTTTCAAGCTTTCTCTTGGGATTCTCCTCTCTCACGATACAAAATGGGAGGGGAGGGAAAGGAGGGTTAAAAGCACTGTGCTTGTGTTCCCTTGCTTTCTCTTCCTCAGACTGAATACACTTGACACTTGCACTGTGTTTGCCCTCAGCATGGGAGCACACCCATGTCAGGTACATCTGGTGAGCAAGGAATGAAATAGTTCTTGTCATACATTTTTAATATTAAATGAGAAGTTCTGGTGTTCTCCTTGCATAAACACTTCTGATGTCTGTAGAAGAACATAATTGTCTGCATGCTCCTTAAAAAAAAAAGGGCATAAAAGCACATGAGGCAGGGTTTGGAGAGGTCTTTCTCTTGCTGCCTGTGTATAAATATTTTACCTGCTTGCCATCTTCACTCTCAGCTTAGATAATTCTTCTAACAATTTGTGCTAGGTTATAGAATTTCTTTCCATCTCCCTCAGCCAAATGAGACTGTTGATAGGTTGGGGCTTCAGGAGACAGTCTGAATTGTAGAGGAGGAAGAATTACAAATACTTCATGCTGACACTTGCTCAGGTGAGAGAAACCCACTGTAACAGTGATTGCAGCAGGAGCCCCACTGGCTGCTAGTGGAAAGACTGCACTGATAAATTCTCTGAATTTATATCTTCAAATTAATTCTCTAGCATGACAAGAGTGTGACTGGTCTATATGTTTTGTGGCTGTCAGTTGAAATTGGTGTTAGATGTCTTTATCTGCAAGCAAACAGGTGAAATAGGTGGGAGAGAAGAAATTGTGCAAAGCAAGAGCATCCTCTCTGGAAGAAATAAACAGAAAATGTTGTTGAGGGGGGCTGCAGAAGCCTTCTGCTTTCTAAAATGCTGACTGGAATTTAGTGGGAAAGGGAAGCTCTAGGACTGTAAATCATATCCTGTGCTGCATCAGAAGAAGCATGGCCAGCAGGTTGAGGTCGTTCTGCCACTCTGCTCTGGTGTATTGTCTGGAGTACAATCTCCAGCTATGGGACCCCCAACACGAGACATGTGGACCTGATGGAGTGGATCCAGAGGCAGGCCACAAAGATGGGAGGGCTGGAGTGCCTCTCCTACAGGGACAGACTGAGAGAGTTGGATTTGTTCAGTCTGGGGAAGAGAAGGCTCCAGGAAGACCTTAGAGCTACATTTTGATACCTGAAAGGGGCCTACAGGAGGGCTGGGAAGGAAATGTTTAGAAGGGCCTGTGGTGATAGGACAAGAGGCAATGGTTTAAAACTGGAGTAAGGTAGGTTAAGGTTGGACATCAGAAGGAAGTTTTTTTACAATGATAATGGTGAAATACTGGAACAGGCTGCCCAGGGATGTGGCTGAGGCCCTGTCCCTGGAGACATTCAAGACTGGACTCATGGAGGTGTCCCTGCTGCCTGCAGGGGCGTTGGACAAGATGACCTCTGAGGGTCCCTTCCACCTCGATGCAATCTGTGAATCTGTAAGCATCAACTTCTCCACTCCTTACAATTTGCATCTCACTTAAAGCAATCACTTTTCTGGGTTTGCTTCTGGTCAGTAGTTTGAAGTACACCTGCACTCACACAGGCAGCTGCTGCTATGAGAAACTGAAGGTTGAGTTTGTACCTTCTGGCTACAGCTCATGCCAGCAGTTGCGTTCGATGTGAGCTCGGGACAGGATTTATGGGTCTCGTTTCAGGAAGGATTTAGTGAGCGTTGTTAGAAGTGAGCCCATTCTTTCCATATAATAAAACTGTTCTGGGCAAGCCTTTCCCAACTTGAATTCATCAGTCTCAAATTCATATTGTTGTTTGCTTCCTTCCTTTAATCTCTGTTCCACGCTGCGAGGATTGCGTTGGGTTGTTTTTATTTTCCATGGAACCTGAGCAGAGCCTGGGTTTTATGTAACTGAAGGGAAACACTCTGTGACTGAAAAGATGTTCTGTGTTCCACACCAGCAAGGTGAAATATTAAGCCAAAGTGCAGGGCTTTCCTTATGCATGTTCACACACACACACACACAGAGAGACCTCTTCAGCTTGCTCTTCTTTAACTGACTGTGACACATGAAAACCCGAAGCTGGGTTTATGTCAGTCAGGCTCTTGCAAGCAGCCAAAGCTTGAAGAAAGCTTTTGTCTTGAGGAAGGAGAATATGAGGGTAAACCTTTTCCTGGAGGCACATAGGAATAGTCATAGAATAGCTGGTTTGTGCTATCTGTGAACTGATGTGCAGAACTGCTCTTAAAAGCACAGAACTTCTCTCTTATGTTAGTGGTCCAGGTAGATATTGAAAAGGGTTTTATTGTTACATGGTTTGGGCTTGATTTGGGTTAATATTCCTGTCTTTACCCATAGCAGTTTGCACTTTTCAGAGGCTGCTCTTTGTTAGTCTCCAGATCAGGGGAAAGGAGTTTCTCTCCTGCTTGTCCTGATGTCTTTTTCAGTCTTCCAACTTGGCTCTGAACATGGCATCCCTTGACTCCTTTCAGTGGGTTCATTGGAGCAAGGCTGTAGGGCTTTAGGTCCTTGAACAGTTGATCTTGTGAGATCTAGGCTGCAAGGTAGACAGTAGCCAGAAAACCAGTTTGCTGAGTGCTTGAGAGGAGCAAAGTGAAGTGCTGCTTTTTGCTTTCATCAGTCTGGCCCTTCTTGGATATCATCATGTAATACTTAATGGGATACAATGACTAGAGAGAAGAATACAAAACCTGAACAAAATGCATCCTCTGTTTTATCTCTGTGACAACAGAGGGAATTTTTAGCTTAACAGATGTGCCCAGGCTGACTCTGTGCAAGTAGCAAGCAACTGGCTGCAAAAGGAAGTTCAGGGATGCTCCTGCACAGACTTTCAGAGGCTGGGCTTGTGAAAACTGGGCAGGATTGGAAGGTGCCACTGGTGAAGTCTTCCCCTTGTTATTTTTTGAAAGTGATGAGCATCCAAATGGAAATGCACCCATTAACCTGTGGGTCTGGGGTACCTGAAGGCTCTAAGAGCTTTCACATAGTTACCCATAGAGAAGAGATTTGACATAACCATCTCTGTTTGCAACCATTCACCTGCTTGATCCTGTGCTCTTCCTGTGAGATAAGGATACAGAGCAGGGTGGGCAGCAAGCTACCGCAAGATCACCTTTCCTGAAGTGTATTTAGGTTACTTCCCTGCTTAAAATTCTGTTACCTTTCCAATTTTCCATTGGTTAAATGCCTCTGAATTCCTTTAGCAATCTCTCAGCCACGTGGAAACATTTTTGTCCTTTTCAAAACAGAAAGATGACAACTGTGCAATGCTTATTGTACCTTGGTCTCTCCACTTGGTGAGTCTCCCATTTCCTTCAACTGCATGTTAGATTGGATCTGCAGAATGAATTCTATTTTAAAAGTGCTGTCCTTTCTAATCAGTTCACTGTACTCAGTGTGTGTCCCAGATTTAATTAGCCAAAGGGAGTCTAGGACAGTTCTTGTTGGGTGATTATTCCACTGAAGGTTTTTAGATTATCCTTAAATACTCAAGAGGTATCCCTTCACCCTCTTCTCTGTCCAGCTGAACAAACCCAACTCACTTGGGCCCTCCTTGCATGTCCTGTACTCCAGCCCCTGACCACCCTGATGTCCTCTCTTGGACTTCCTCCAGTCTGTCAATGTCTGTCTTGTAGTGGGGAGCCCACACTGGCTCTGGAATCCACTTGTGGTGTCTCTAGTGCTGCATAGAGAAGAGGAATCCCTCTGCCTGCACATTTGCTGAGGCTGAAATTGCTGTAATTCATAGTATCAGTCAGGGTTGGAAGGGACCACAAGGATCAGCTAGTTCCAACCCCCCTGCCATGGCCAGAGTCTCATCCAGCCTGGGCTTAAACACCTCCAGGGACAGGGCCTCAACCACCTCCCTGGACAACCCATTCCAGGGCTTCATGGTGAAGAACTTCCTCCTCACACCCAGCCTGAATCTCCCCACCTCCAGCTTCATTCCATTCCCCCTAGTCCTATCACTACCTGAGATCCTGAGAAGTCCCTCCCCAGCCTTCTTGTAGCCCCCTTCAGATACTGGAAGGCCACAATTAGGTCACCTCAGAGCCTTCTCTTCTCCAGACTGAGCAGCCCCAATTCTTTCAGTCTGTCCTCACAGGAGAGGTGCTCCAGCCTGCAACAGGACATGCTGCTGCTGTAGAGACATCTTGATGTTCCCCCAAGATTTCCCCTTGTCCCTTTCTGCAGAGCCTGTCCTGCTGCCTGGGGCTTTTCCTTGGCAGATAGGTTGTGGGATGTCCTAGGAAAGAACTTTGATTTCTGCCTTTATTGAACTTCATGAGGTTTGTGTTGACCTTACTAGAAATCCCAAACTCTTCTTAGCTGCTTGTGGCTGACAAGCAAATAGAAACTGGCACCTGGGGGCTTCTAAGTTGTCTCTCTGGAGCAATGCTAGTTTCTGGTGAGTCGTGGTTTGCTCCTGAAGGTGATCAGTGATTCCTACTGGATATGTGAGTGCCACCCATTTCATGGACTCCAGCATACTTAGCAGACTGAACTTGAGCTGTGGATGGTGGCTTTACCTTGCTGGGAGGATTGTACCTCGTGTGTGGATTCTCCTACACTGGACAGTCTTCAGACTGCACTTGACAGGGAGCTGGGCCATCTCATTTAAACTGTACTATTACCTAGAAAGGTTGGAGCAGATGATCCTTGGGGTCCCTTCCAACCTGGCATTCTGTGTGACTCTGATTTTTCAGTAGATACTTGGGGGGTTGAACAAGACTTCTTAAATCTTGCATGGCCAAACTGTAGGGCTTTGGTCAAGTTCTTGGTACTTGCCATGCTGTTAGACTGTAAACTGAGCAAATATGAACAAGCAGGGTAGGAGTTGGTCATCCCTTTGTTTTCAGAAAGCATTTCAGAGGCTTGAAAGTAGTCCCACTTAATGAAAAGCTGTGTTGATGTCTTCAGTGCCTTAATGACGGAGCAGTGGGTGTAGGTAGGCAGTAATTCATCAGTAAGCAAAATTTATATCCTCTGGGCAGTGAGGTGTGGCTGAAATATGTTAGTGAACTTGTTTTCTTTTGCTTGGTGTAGCTCTGAGGTTTCTAATGTCTTGGCTGTAGCCTGAGGATGTGGAGACCAGACTTGCTAGAGCAGCCATGGTGGAATGGGTGTGGGTGCTAGGGCCAGGTAAATACATAGTGGCAGCCTGATAGGACTGGCTTTGTTTAGCCTGTTTGAAATGGGGCAGGCTTGTGCTGTAGCTCTAGGATTGAAGCATGTCAGCTGAAGAACAAACATGCTTCTGGTGGAAGCAGACTCAGCTGATGATGCTGGGAATTCTTAAAGCTTGCTGTTTAACACATCTGACGTTTTAGAGGGGTTTGTCTGATGTCAGGTACAGAACAGGAGAGAGTTTGGCCATCAAATTATCTCTCAGAATACTAGTTCATGTCTCCTTGCTTATGCTTGGTGCCAGCTCCAAACAGCTGCTGAAGCCTTGGAAATGGGCTTCTGAAAAGTGCAGGAATATAGCAGATGTCCTTGCAGCCCTTTTAACTGGCCAGAGAAGAGGGCAGCCTTTTGGGGGGCATTTAGCATGTCTAAAGCACCTGAATTTGACTGTGCCACTGGGTTGCTTAAGTGCCTGCTTGACAATATTTGCCCTCTGGGGGATTATATGTATTTTTTTTTTAATCTCTCTCTTCCCTTTATGTTCTTGGATGGTGAGAGGACAAGTGGGTGGAAGAAGATGGGAGGGATATTGGAATAATAAATACAATGCTGAGTCCAGAGGTACTCAGGGACGTAGCCTGTTTCTTCCTCTTCCCTCTCAGTCCACTTGAAACGAAACCTTCCGAAGATAAGAGTGCAGGATGTCATTTAGTCAAGGTTGGAACAAAAGCAGTTCCCTCCTTTCACCTCAGCAAACATTTGTTGTCTCAAACCAAGGCAGGAAGGCTCCAGGAGACTTTATAGCAGCCCTCCAGTACCTGAAAAGGGCTGACAAGAAAGCTGGGGAGGGACTTTTTACAAGGGCTTGAAGTGATAGAACAAGAGGGAATGGATTGAAGCTTGAGGAGGGGAGGTTTAGACTGGAGATTAGAAAGAGATTCTTTACAGTGAGGGTGGTGAGACACTGGATCAGGTTGCCCAGGGAGGTTGTGGATCCTTCTCCTCCCTGGAGGTGTTTAAGGCCAAGTTAGATGAGGCCTTTGAGCAACCTGGTCTAGGGGAAGCTGGGGGGTTGGAACTAGATATCTTCATGGTCTTTTCCAACTCAAGCCATTCTATGAATCTCCAGAAGTTCTCCCCCTGAAGAGAAGACAGGCAGTACATGTGTGCAGTCAGAAGGCTGCTAACAGGTCACTGCATGCTGCCTGCACACAGGACCTTCTGTCTGGAGCTCCATGACCACCTCCAGCCCGCATGCAACACTTGCAGACTAGTCTGAATTTGTCCTCACAACCTGCTGTTTCATGCAGAACTACCCCCACTTCTCTGGTGCCAAACTGAGGCTCCCCATGTTACTGCCTTGTTGATAGAGTTGAGGCTCACCACATTAATGCTGTGCCTGCACGGGTTTGTGGAGAACACAGCCTAGAGGATTCCCTGGATTCCTGTGCAGCGCTCTCAGCAGAGAGCTCTCCTTCTCTTGGCACGAGTTTTCTGCTTCAAAATGTCAGGCTTCTGCTTTTCTTTCTTTTCTGCTTGTGCTGTTCTTTCTGCAGACCCCAGCAGAAGAGGTGTTGATGTGCTACAAGTGCATTAGCTGGGAGGAGTTGGAGCTGTTACACTACAGCCCATCTCACAAAGCCCCTGGGGCCTGGCCAGCTGGCCAGTGAGGAGATGCCTGTTCCTTCATGTACTTCTTCTTTTTGTCTTTCTAAAATAACTTAAGCCTTTCATTTTTGTGATCCAAGTGTGCTTCTGGAGAAATAGTGCTTTTTATTCCCCCCCCCCTTATTTTTTCTTTCTTTTTCTTTTTACTACTTTTTTTCCCCCTCTCTCTCTCTCCATGAATGGCTATAAAAAGTGCCCTGTAGCATTTGGTGCCACACAAAGAAGTTGTTTATCTGCTTCCAGGGGGCTTTGGCTTCTCTGGATATTGATGATTTTTCACAGTGAATTTGGCACAGCTCTGACTTGGTGACCTTGCTGCTTTCTCCTCACCTCATGCATCTCTCACCTGCTTGGAAATGGAGTAGAGAAGGGGGGGGTCAGGGAGTGGTTACTAAGCAGCGAGGAGGTAGGTTTCTGTCTCTGTCAGGTTGAATGAATAGCTGCAGTGTTTGGAGGCACTGAGGAATTTTGGACACACAGCCCAGCCAGTCACAAAAGGTCTTTGGGAGGGGGGAGAGGCCAGTGTTGGGATACAGCTGATACTGTTTCTGAAACTTCTTGTGCTGAACTTGGTATCATTTGTGACACTCCTGGGGTCTCTCAGAAGCACCAAAACACTTGAATGTTGGTCTCAATCAGGTGAATGCATATTTTAAGACTGTCTGATCCTACATGACAGCTCCAGCTCAGCAGGCTTTGGTGCAGACATCTGCTGTGCTCCTGCAACAGATTATGTACTAAGGAGGGAAGAGCTGTGTTGGGATGTCCAAACCGAGCATTACAAGCCAGTGGAGCTTGCCCTGGAGTTTCTAGAAGAGCAAATTGGCTACATCACTCCTGGAAAGTAGCAGCCAGGAAAGAATTGACAGTGGGAAGGTTTTTCCAAAATGAGAGTGCAGGATCTGCGTCTCCATCACCTGGCATTTTCAGAGAGGGTTTACCAGCCAAAGCCCTGAATGGCACTTTTACAGCAGTCGGTTCTGGCAGCAGGCACAACTGGCAAACTTCTGCAGCCTGGAACTCTGCAGCGCTCTGGGTGTTGGTGGAGAGGCTGAGCAGATCCTGCTCTGAAGTTGCTGTGCTCTGCTGCTGGCCCTGGGAGCGTTCCACCTGGTTTTGTGTTGCTCTGGAGAGTGCATCCTGCTGACCCTGCTGGGAGCACTGCAAGTTGCACAAGCCTGTGCTGGCATTCCCAGGGCTGGGATAGTTTTCTGTGGGCTGGCTGCAGCTTGTGTTTAGCTAGCTGTGCTCTAAAACATTGACCCTTGGCTGGTGCCAAGGGCCAGTCACCAAAACTGAAGAATTGATGGTTTGATCTGCTTTGAGGAAAGGCTTCAAGTGCAGCAGTTTCTGTGGAATTCAAAAGGAGTTTCCAGCACTCACAGAAACAAAGCCCAAATTCTTTCATTAAATTTAGACTGCAGTTCTGAGAGGAAACAGAGCATCCTGTTAGGCTTTGACTTCCCATGGTACAAACATTGCCCAGTTATCTAATAACTTGCATTCTGTTCTTCATTTTTATTCTTTTGCCTCAGAAATATTGTGTGCATTTCTGAACTGTGCTGTATAGCTTTTGGATTGGAAGTACACCTTGACTAAAACCTGTTTCTTCCCTCTTCCTCTTAGGAATTCTCAGAATTGGAGAAAAGAGATCCTCAGGAGCTGGTTGGTAAGTTGGCTCAGAAGTGTGTTTTATGTTTGTCAAACCAGACCACCTAGGCTTCTTCCCCCTTTGTATAAAGCATCTT
The DNA here is from genome assembly GCF_014839835.1 of Dryobates pubescens. NCBI lineage: Eukaryota > Metazoa > Chordata > Aves > Piciformes > Picidae > Dryobates > Dryobates pubescens. The sequence continues at coordinate 17,293,287 of NC_071631.1, read as the reverse complement.
CATCCTGTCCTGACAGGGCTGTAGTTTGAATTACTACCTGCAGTGTTCTCTCTCAATGGAATACTTCCAGTGAAGTCTTCCTTTGGCTGAAAGGGCTGAAAAAGATGGACATCTTTCTGTATTATATACTCTCATTTAAATATGTTTCTCTATTTATTATACATATTTCTATATCAAATATGTCTAAATGACCTCAAAGGCCTCTTCCAACCTGGCTAATTCTAGTCTGTTCTAAAGATGTCTATATAAAGGGCAGCACTGGTGGTTTTCTTCTGGATGAGCTGAAAAACAATACTAAAAACAAGTAAATAAGTAAAAGAAGTAAAAAAGTATTTAAAATAATTGAATAAAACCAAACAATCCATTCCTTAAAATAATTAAAGCATTAAAATGAATTAAAATAATCACACTCATAAAACAATATTAAAACCAATAAAGCAGTAGCCCTGTCCAGACCCTTCTGTGAGAGCCACTCTAACCAGGAATGATGACAGATGCTTTTGTTCTGTGGCTTCAGGAACTTAACTCAGAACATCCCCACTTAAATGTGTTCCTTGTAGTGATTTATAGCTGCTAAATTGCCCTAGCCTAGGGTATGTTTGGTTAGTGAAGCTCCTGGGGTATTGTGACATCTCACTTACTCATTGCACCACTATTTGATTTGGAAAGTCCAGGGTCATCTTCAATAACCTTTCCCAACAGTAACACCCACAGAGCTTTGGGTAGGTTAGTGCAGAGCCAGGTGAGTGGAGATCATGCTGGATTCTGCAGGTCTTTTTTGCATGAGACCATATCTAGCTGGGAAGGAACTGTTGCAAGAACTTTATGGTTGGTGTGAGGTGAGAACCACTCCTTTCCTGGCAACCTGAGCTTTTAGAGGTAGAACTCTGAAATGGAGAGAGTTGCAGGGTTTTCTGACACAGAGCAAGTGACTTCTCCAGTCTGCATGTCCAGAGTTTTTTTTTTTCCAGTGTCCTTAGTTTTCCACAGCTGCTTTTGGCATTAAAGCTTCTGTGGGTCTGCCCTTCTCAGAAGGTAACCTTACCTTGTTCAGTATCACCTTTATCAAAGTCCATGGTCATGGAGTTCCTTAAGCAAAGCATAAAGGTAGGCTCCTGCCAAAAGTAGTGTTTCTGGTTTACCTCACCCATTTGTGTGCCCTGAGCTGGTCTGGGAGATGGAGCCAGCTGAGATGCACCTTCATTTCACTTTTTTTCCCTGTGAGGCTTCCAGCTGGATCCATTCCTTGAGTTGCTTAGTGCATGCTAGGTGAGTGCTAGAGCTGGCACAGAGAAACCAGCAGGGACCAGCTTGGGAAGGGCTTCATTGTCCTGACTTAGGCTGAAGGGCTGATCACATAATCAAAGCCTGAAAGAGTAGGAGGGGGGATTTCAGTAGTTAACTGCCCTGTGGTGGAAGAAGAGATATACCTGAAACTTTTTTGGGGTAGATTTCTACATCCTTTTGGTTTTGTGTTTTGGTTGTATTTGTACCACGGTGCTGACAGCATTTGCTGTTTCCTGCAGCCTTGCAAAATAATACCTTTGGTTTGCCCCCCCTGCTCCTTTTCTACCCCCCTGAAGCTGTTTGCAGCATGGTTGTTTACCTTTTGGATTGTAAGAAATGTTCTCTTCTAGCCCTTAGGATATCTGAGCACAAAGTCAGTGTTCATAAGGGCAGAAATTATGGCTGAGTTGCAGGTCTCTTTCTGCATTTCTCAGCCCACAGAGCAGAAAGGGAACTAGTGTCCATCCATGGATGGGTGACTCACTGGCATGTTGTTGCCTCCAGTTCTTCCCTCTGATTTGGCTGTTCTGGTGCCAGGAAATCATAACCCCACAGAGCCTGGTTTATGCCAAGCAGGCTTGATTAGAGTGCCAAAGAATGCAGGTTTGGAGACCAGGCACCACCGGTTTGCGTGGCTCTGGGGAAAGCCTTGTCCCTCTCATTGCCCTTTCCAGGTCTTTGCTTGGTTTTTTTTTGCATAGTGTGATCTTTATAGACAAGCTGGCACCTGATACTGCCTGTGCTTCCTTGTGGCTGCTAAAAGTGCACCTCAGAAGTGACCCTTGGAAGGGACAGGACTTCTTCATCCTACTTGGGGAGCAGTGTTATTCACTGGAAGTGCTGAGGCTTTACCAGACCTTAGATGACCCATGCCCCAATCTTCTCCAGGTAGAGCCAGCTCTCTTCATTCTTTTGGGTTTCCCTGCACTAGGAGAACATGCTGACCCATCTGCAGGGGGGAAAAAGCTCCTGTCTATGTCTCCAGCATAACCTTTGGACTGTGAGCAGTTGCTCCTTTCTGGAAGGAAATGAGTGTACAGTGTGCACTATGCCCCTTCCTTTCCTGCTCTGCAGTATGGCTTTGTGCTGTTGGATGTACTGCTCAAATAACCCATCCAGCTGAAACTGAAGCAGATTAAATGTGGCAAGCAAATCTCCTCCAGTGGCTACTGAGATGCTGAATCTTTGCTAGGTACACCCTGATAGCTGGTTATACTTTGGCCTCCTATGCAGAGCCTGGGAGAAGCTGAAGATCTCTGCCTTGCCTCAGTGCATGTGCTAGTGGTACAACTAAAGCACCTATTGCTGATGAAGTCTTACTTATTTACAAGCTGACCTGAACTAAGCACCAGTAGCTGTGTCCTTCAGCAGCAGGATGCTTTGAGTTGCAGACCTGACTCCAGCCATCTTGAACCTTCATATGAATCAGGGTCTCCTTTATGGTCTTAGTTCTTTACCTGGCCTTGAATCCAAGGGGAAGATATTTACTGGAGCCAGACTCTGGGTGTGCCTGTAGTGATTAATTGTGCCAACAGCCAGCTTCCTGAGGTCCCCACATGGAGATCCTCTAGGCTGTGAGCCAGCAAATCACAGGCCCAATTAGAGACCGCAGCCAGTGTCACTACCTGTGACTCATGTAAAAGTAAAACTTTGATCTGGCAGCAATAACAGGACACAGAAAGCAGTTGGATGTATCCTGTGAGGACACACCTTCTTCATCTGCACTGTATAGGCAACAGAGAGCTGTGCTTGAGCCTTTGGAAACACAGAATATTCTATACAGGAGCCCAGAATCATAGAATCACCAAGGCTGGGAAAGACCTCCAAGATCATCAAATCCAGGTCCCTAACCCATGTCCCTCAGCACCACATCTACACACTTTTTGAGTACTTCCAGGGATGGAGACTCCACTGCTTCCCTGGGCAGCCTGTTCCAGGGCCTAACCACTTACAGTGAAGAAATTTTTCTTCATATCCAACCTAAACCTCCCCTGTCACATCCTGAAGCGGTTTCCTCTTATGCTGTTGCTTGCTTTTTGGGAGAAGAGACCAACCCCAACTTTGTTCCAGCCCCCTTTCAGGGAGTTGTAGAGGGCAAGAAGGTTTCCCTTCAGCCTTATTTTCTCCAGGCTAAACAACTTCAGCCATCACTCAGAAGAACTGCTCTCTAGATCCTTCACCTGCTTCACTGCCCTTGTCTGGACACACTCCAGCACCTCAGTGTTCTTGTGAGGGGCCCCAAACTGGACACAGTATTCAAGGTGTGGCCTCACCAGTGCCAAGTACAGGGACATGTTCACTGCCCTGGTCCACCTGGCCATGCTATTGCTGATGCAGGCCAGGATGCTGTTTGCCTTCTTGGCTGCAAGTTCCAGGAGTCCCTCAAATGATTGTCTTAGCAGCCCCTTTCTCTAGGCCAAGCCCTGCTGGGAGGAGGTTGTGGAATCATTCATTCTCTTACCTGTTTGGGGACTGCTCAAGGGCATGGATAATTTGCACTTCCTTGCTACAAAATAAGCCCAAAGGGGTTAAACTCATCCTTTTCTTGCTAATGATGTGGCACCTCAGTCTGCCTTCAGTGTGTTGAAAGAACTGAGTAATGCTGAATGCTTGTCTGTGCTCAGCCTGAGGTGGGACAGGGCCACACGTACCCTCGCTGCTGACTCAGCCTTCAGCTGTGTGCAGCTATGATGGGATCACAGATGTCTTAGTTCCAGTTCCTTGTAAGGCATTATGAGATGCCTTCCCCCTTCAGTATCATGTTGGTAGATGGTTGTTCTCACATGGTTCCACCTAAAGAGCAGAAAGCACCAAAACCTGAAAAGTCCTGGGTCAAACCAGATTGGCTCATTGGGTACTCTTGTTCCTCCTCCAGTGGTATTTGAGCTTTGAATTTGTTGTTCAACATACTCTTAGGACTTCCTTGATGCTAGACAAGAGTTCTTGCCCATAGTCCCTGAGTTTACATGAGCACACAACTCCCTCCTCCCATAAATGATTTGTTTCTTCGTGGCTCTTCTGTTCACATGCCAAGGAGCCTGTGAGTTAGGTCTGACTTGGAGCTAGGCTTGATGAATTTTACTGTTTCTCATTAGGTCCTTTCTTTGCCTTATGGAGCCTGGATTTGGTGGCCTGTTTTCTAGTGTTTCTGCTGATGCTGTGAATCTTTTAAGCTCATAAGCAGCTTTCACCTTTCCAGAGAGCCTGGCGTGCTGTTGTGAACACTTCTGCCTATGAGCTGCTGTCTCTCTGGTTTCCTGAATCTCTAATTAAACTAGAGGCTTCCCTGCCCCACCAGCAGCTGTAACCTATAACAAATGTCTGCCTTGTTGTCAGGGAGCTCCTGTCTGCCTGCCCTTCTGCAGGGGCCCTGGCAAGCTTTCCCTCTTCCATAGAGGCACCCTCTTAGTAAATGCCAAAGGACACTTTTTGTTCATTGCTAGCAGCTGCTGAAGAATTTAACCCTCAGCAGCATCTTGATCAAATGGAGTGAGTGGTTGCCTGCCAGCTTTGCATCTCCAAAGGATGCTTGACATTTTTACAAAGGAAATGGAAAATGGCAGCACTGAACATGTGTAGTGTTGGTTGTCTGTAACCTCAGCTGTCCCAGGCTCTGTGCTGGAAGGCAGGAAGGCACCCTGTGTTCTAACAGCCCTCTCTGCCTTTTGGGCCCTTCTGAGCTTTAGTCAAAGAGCTGAACATGAGCATGCTGGAGCTGCCGTCCAGGCAGCTTTGGCTGAGGACTGTATCATTGAGGAGCTGCAAATGTGAGTGACTTCTGTGCTGGTGTCAGATCTCTCTTATCCTCTGCAGGCTAAAACTCTGGGATGTATTCCCTGTACAAATTACAGTTGAGAACAATCCCAGCTGTGGAAGTGTGGCACAAATCTCAGCTCCACGACTGGGCTAGATAGCTGCCTGGATTCCCCATAACAGTGGGAAAGAAGCAGGCAGTAGGGAGAAGCATGGCTGTTTCTTTTGCTGATCACTCTGTAAACTACAGGGCAGTCAGGTACTCTGATAATACTATCAGAGTAGCAACACAAACAGCTCTAGAAGTCTGGCAGCTTCTTGTCCTGCAGAATGAGTTGCTCTTTCTAGCAAGATTCTGATGCTAAGCAAAGATCAAAGGGCCTGTTAAGGAAACCTTAGCTTCAGGATGAAATGTAATTTCTTGTGGTTAACTCCTGACAGCCTTGGGGAGGGTTGTTCCCTTCTTCAGCCATTTTTGTTCATATGGGTAGGTCTTGACCTAAATAGGACCCTACATGATTATGTCCCCAAAATGACAATGAGCCAGACTGCTTTGGATTGGTCCCTGATCCTCCTCAGACTGATACACAGTCTGATTCTCTCTCTGAGTATCCTGACACAAGTTCTGTCAGAGATTCCAGGCTATCTGAACAGCTCAGTGTGTAGTGGACAGTGAGATACCTTCCACAGACCAACCTTTGTTCCTCTGGAGATCCATTGCCTTTGAGCATCTTATCAACAATTGCAGCTGGAGTGGGAAGTAGCTTAGCTTCTCAAATTTCCATTCTGGGGTGAAGAGATCCCTGAAAATAAAGCTTTAAGCATGAGTGTGATACAGAACCATGGCATGAGGCAGAAAAAGCAACCTTCACATCCCCCCAATACAGTGATGTAACCTTTAGGTTACTTGCTCAGCGCTTTGACAACACCACAAGTACCAGCTGCAAACATTCCCCTGTTACCTTCACCCATGGGTCCTCAATGATAAAGCAGCACTAGCAAGGACACAAAACAAGTTTAATGACTTGCATGGCTTGAATTCCATTCAGTACTGCCAGAACTCATGCCCAGTTTGCTCTCTACAGCTTCTTTTTCAGAGAGAGTGCGAAACATGTCTCCAGATGAGATCAAAATCCCTCCTGAGCCTCCTGGCAGATGTTCTAACCACTTGCAGGTTGGTATAAGTCCACTCATTTTTTAATGAAGGCTTGCAGTTCATTAGGGAGAGGGCATGCTTGGGAACACTGCTCAGGATTTTTTGCACACAGCAGAAATGCAGCATCAAAGCTGGAGCTTTGCCACACTGACTTTATGAGCCCTCTGTGTTAATGCTTGAGACTTTACTGCAATTCTAGTTCAGGGATCTCAAGAGCAGTTTAAAGCTGCTTTCCTGTCTCTGTGGGTCACTTGTGCTTTAAAATGACTCTTGATCCCTCCAGGGCCACAGAAGCAGTGTTTACTGTGCAGGCTGCTATCCTCTTAACCTCAGCAAAATTCAGCTCCCTAGGAAAGAACAAGTGATTGTTTTTCTACACAGGCCCAGGAATCCCCTGACTGGAATAGTTGAGGCAGCATTGACTGGATTCCTTTTCCACCTACATATCTTCAGATGATAAACATTTAGAAGGAAGGCTAGTAGCTTAGAAGCAGCAAAAGAAAACAAATGCATGTTTTGTCTGGTGCACACCCAAATAATTGCAGTAAGCAACTTTGCAATAGCCTTCTGCTCTTCTCTCCCTCCTGATAGAAGGCAAATGAAGAGCAGGGACTCGTGTTTCCTGCCACCCATTTGAGTTTTAACTGCAGTGATCTGCCTGGGAGAAATACAAGTGAAGAATCCCTAGTGGAGGGCTCTGTGAAGCAAGCTACTAAGATGCAATGGTGATTCAGAGTGACTCACCATCCAGATCAGGCTTTCTTGTCACAGTGTACCTGGGCACACCCAGCCCTCCTCTTGTGCTGCCGGAGGATTTTGCTGTTCTGACATCAGTGAGTGAGGGTGCGTTAGGTCTGAGGAATGCACAGAGCTCCAGCAGGCAGAATGAGGCAGAAGAAGGGCAGCAAAGCTGGGGAGGGGTTTGGAGCACAAGCCCTATGAGGAGAGGCTGAGGGAGCTGGGGTTGCTTAGCCTGGAGAAGAGGAGGCTCAGGGGAGACCACCTTGCTCTCTACAACTACCTGAAGGGAGGTTGTAGCCAGGTGGGGATTGGTCTCTTCTCCCAGGCAACCAGCACCAGAGCAAGAGGACACAGTCTCAAGCTGTGCCATGGGAGGTTTAGGCTGGATGTTAGGAAGAAGTTCTTCATAGAAAGAGAGATTGGCCATCGGAATGTGCTGCCCAGGGAGGTGGTGGAGTCACCATCCCTGGAGGTGTTTAAGAATAGAGTGGATGAGGCACTTGGTGCTGTGGTTTAGTTGATTAGATGGTGTTGGGTGATAGGTTGGACTTGATGATCTCAGAGGTCTTTTCCAACCTGGTTTATTGTATTCTCTTGTAGGATTTTCTTCCCCTTTGACAGCAGTCTGCTGTGTTAAATCAAAGGAGAACACATCCCCTGTGTGCAGGTCAAACCACAGCTCGGAGCACTTTGAGCAAGGAGTTGGGATTGTTCTTTAGAGATGCAATATGGTCAAGGCTTTTCCCTTTTCTCAGGCTTCCTCCAATAAACTTCACCTTGAACTCTGCCAAAGGGAGTATTTCCCCATTTGTAGACAATGTGAACTGTACTGCTCCCTCCCTCTCCAGTGGGGGAGACCAAAGGGAACACCTATTCAGTCATTTCTACTCCCCACGTTCACCTTCTTGCAGGGGTTCCTTCAAACCTCATGATGTGTGCACTGGGTGTGGAGATAAAGTAATTTCTTTTTGCTAGTTTTGTGAAGACCTTGTGAAAACTTATTTTATAAAGCTGCTTTTTTTTTTTTTTTTTGTTTAAGGTTGATGAAACAGAAGTTTTGTATCAGCTCTTAACAATCCTCTTTCATTCAGACATGAGCAAACCCTTAGACAGTAGTCAGTGTTCTGCATTTGAGTTGACTGCTCATACAGAGGGAGGCATGAAGGGACTTATCCAGAAACAACAAAGGAAAGTTGACTCAGCTCTCCCATCCTGCAAGACTGAAGGCCTCTGGTCTTACTTGATATGACAAATTTGTGCTGAAATGAAAAGATGCAGGAGATTGTTCTCCTGGTAATCCCCTTCAAGTTTATGTTCCCTATGAAAATGTCTGCTTTTGCTATTCCCTTTAACTTAAAAGCAACAATACTTTTAAGGGCTTTCCCTGCATTGATGAGGATGGGGGGGGAAAAAAGATCATCTTTACTTTTCAAACCTTTCATTCTCTTTTAGAGAGTAGGACTGCTTCACATTTCCAAACTGAGGCAGTTAAATTGCCTTTTGCAGGGGCTCCTGGCTTCAGCAACCCACTGAGCCTTGGTAACTGTGGGAAGGATCTGCAGAGAAGCTGATTCTATCAAACTGACCACTGCACCCAGGCAGGGAGTTAAGAGTGCATTGGTCGTAAGAGCAGCTGGCTGCCAGCAGACACCACCAGCAGTGCCTGAGGATCACATTGGATGTGGTTCTCTAGCAGAATGTTGCTCTGCTCACCTGTTTGTTGCTCAGGTGTAGCCATGAGCCTTGTCTTCTGTGCAGTGTAGCCCAGCAGCTGTTTTTTCAGGTGGAAGGGGGATGTGATGGTCACTCTGAGTTAGGAGAGAACCTTTGGGGAGTTCACCTGTCCCTCTCAGAGATGGCCTCTGCAGTCACAGCTTAAAGGAAACATTAGACAGTTTCAAGGCCCAGCTTGGCAGGGTGCTAGGCCATCTCATTTAAACTGTATTCCTACCCTGAGAGGTTGGACTGGATGATCCTTGAGGTCCCTTCCAACAGACTGGGAAACTGTAGTGTGCACTGCAGCCCCAAATGTCAATCTTTAATCACTGGAACCTTCAGAAAGTGATCAGTTCCCATCCAGACAGCTCAGGAAGTTACTTTCAGGTCTTAAAGGAAGAAGTGTCTGTTCTAATCAACCTGCCTGGCAGAGGTGGAATCCTTGCTCCATGCAGGGAGGTCACTGGGAGAGGTGGAATCCTTGCTCCATGCAGGGAGGTCACTGGGAGAGGTGGAATCCTTGCTCCATGCAGGGAGGTCACTGGGAGAGGTGGAATCCTTGCTCCATGCAAGGTCAGTGTTTCAGCTGGCGTGCTTCCACATACCACCTTTGCCAGTCAGCTGGTGTGCTCCTTCTTTTTTGTACTGGCTCACCCTGTAAATCCTTCTCCCTTAGGATAAAATTCAAAAGCTGTATGAGAGGAAGATTAAAGAGGGCATGGACATGAACTACATCATTCAGAGGAAAAAGGAGTTCCGCAACCCCAGGTGAGTCACCGCCTTTATCTGTGTCACCATAGCACCACAGAGCAAATTCCAAGAATTTTCTTCTCTGGAATTGTGGCATAAACAGAATCCTGGGCAAAAGGTTACAAAAATAAAACCTCATTTGAGGGTGAAGCAGTGAAGCTTTTCTGTGTGCTCTGGGAGGCAGCAGCCGGGGTTGGCGCGGTGGTTGGATTTTAAACGTATGAGCTTTGGGCGAAGTGGTTCTGGTGTGTCTGTTCTGGGAGCTGGGAGATTTCACTTGGAGGAAGCAGGGAGTCAGGTGGTTATTGACATGCCACATGCATCATAGCAAGTGTAGCTTCCCATGTCCTGATCTTGCTCTTACAGCTGGAAGAGGTGACAACCTCTTGGTACTAACAATCTGAACTGCATCCCATTTCCTTCTGGCCCCCTGGCTGTGTTCTGAGCTCTTGTCTTTCCTTTGCAGCATTTATGAGAAGCTGATCCAGTTTTGTTCAATTGATGAGCTTGGCACAAACTATCCAAAGGTGAGGTGCAATACTTTTGACTGGTAGGGGAGTTGGTAAAAGATAACACAGGGCTGTAAGGTCTTGCCTTGGGCTTTCTCAAGCCTGCTTGCTTAGAGATCCTTTAAAGGAACTTAAATCTGATCCTCTGCATTGAAGTGAACATTTTGATGTGGTGCTGAGCCTCTGTACCTCCAGCTTTGCTACAGTGACTCTGAACAAAAGCTGCTGTACTCTGTAGATAAATGGGAAACCCCTTGGCAGGGACAGAGGCTGAGCAGCAGAAAAATGCATCCTAACCCAGAATCCTTTTGGCTTCAAAGCTGTTCCTTCATTCACAACAGAAGGTGGTCCTGTAAAAGAAGGTCTGATGTGATCTTTGTGGAGCTGGGATACAGGAAGAAATCATTGATGAGTGAAATACATAAACCATTTTTGAACTGCATTTTTGTTCACAAGTGGAAATAGCCCTCATCTGACTGTGGGTTTTTCTTCCTTTCCTTTAGGACATGTTTGATCCTCATGGCTGGTCAGAGGATTCATATTATGAGGCATTAGGTAATTCCAGGAAGTCTGTTCTTTTTTCTTTTCTCTTTTCTTTTTTCCTTAGTCCTTTGTGTTCTGTAGTTAATTAACTGTACTGGAGTCTTGACTTCCTTTATAAATGAGAAGTCATCACATGCTGCTCTTTCAGTGCTTCATTCTGGTTGGATGTGCCTGAATGTTATTGATGCTTCATCAGTCTGGAAAGCCTTGTCCTTTAAATTGGTTCTTCAAGGTTTTCATCCCTTAAACCATTAGTTGTGTGCAGCAATGCTTGGATTAAAGAGCAGTAGCTAGTTTCATGAGCTAGTTTCATGGCAGATGAGTCTTGTGTACACAGTTTGAAGGTTTTGATTATTGATGATGGGAAAGGAGTGAGATGACACTATGGGTTTGTGCTGCTCCTAGAGCTTCTTGTGACTTCTGAGGGGGTTTTTGTTTTGTTTTGTTTCTTTCAGCCAAAGCCCAGAAGATTGAAATGGACAAGCTGGAGAAGGCCAAGAAGGAACGCACAAAGGTAGCTATTCAGAACCAAAAGAGATGGAGATCCAGGGGGTTGGTTTGCTTCCCTGCTGAATTCCACCTTGTTGCTTTGCTCTTCGTGTGCTCTGTGCTAATACTGCTTGGTATTCCCTGATCCTGTCCTTTCTTCTGGTGTGCCTTTTCCCAGGCTGCACAGATCAAGATGTTTGCCCTTCCTGTAAGGTCCCTTTCTCTAGGTTGTTTATTCCACTGAATTTCCTGCTGTTTTGTCAGCATATTTAAAGCAGAGCTCTTAAACTGGCATTCAGTAAGCCAGATACAGGGAAGATAAGACATAAAGAACAACTCTTTTTCTTATCTATGACATTTCACCTGGTGGCATAGCCTAGTTCTAGCTTCATTTCCTCATCCTATCTCATTGTGAGTCTATCAGCATTCTCTTCTCCTGGATATTGCCTTCTTGCATCTAATTTCCAGAAATGCTGGGCCTGTTGCAGCTTTAACTGGGCTTGTTACAAAATATGCATTCTTCTGTACCCCTCAAGGAGCACAGACAGGCCCTGGGAGATTTTATTCTTGTCTTCCAGCAGTGCTGCCTTTAAGCTACTGGCTGGCATCAGAATCATAGAATGACAGAATGGCTTAGGTTGGAAGGGACCTTAGATGTCATCTCCTCCAACCTCCCTGCCTCAAACAGGGACACCTCTCAACTCAGCTATGCTAAGGCCTCATCCAACCTGGCCTTGAACATTCCCAGGGAGGAGGCATCCACAACCTCCCTGGGCAGCCTATTCCAGGGTCTCACCATCCTTGTACTGAACTTCTTCCTAAGATCCAGTCTAACCCTACTCTCCCCCAACTTAAAACCATTCCCTCTTGTCCAGTTGCTAGACACCCATATGAAAAGTCCCTCTGCAGCCGTCCTGTAGGATCCCTTCAGGTATTGGAAAGCAGCTCTAAGGTCCCCCCAGAGCCTTCTCTAGGCTGAACAACCCCAGGTCTCTCAGCCTATCCTCATAGCAGAGGTGCTTCAGCCTCATTGGCAAAGCCCAGAAAACCATCTGATGGTAGCGATTGCATCTAACCTTGCAGGAGGTTCCTTGTTCAGTATGTGGAGGTGGTGTGCTCTTTTTTTTCTTGCAGCACATGCTGTGTCTTGCTGCTTGTTTTGGGTTTTGCACAGTAACAAAGGCATCTGATTGTGTCCTTGCCCAGATCTGCAGTTTGAAAAGAGGAGGCTGTGTGCTGTTGTAGCTCTTGTTGCTAGGTTTCCTGCCACCATGCAGTTGCAGAAAATCATGCAGGCAGGGGCTTGTCCTGCAGGTTTCTTGAAGGAAAAAGAACAGAGGGCTTTTGACTGTGTCAATGCATTCTTTGATGGTCAGGATCTGTCCTTCCTGAGCTGTATCGAATCCCTGTGCTTGTGTCGGTTACAAACAGACTTTTATTGCATCTGACTTAGGAGCTGGGTTGCAGGAATCCTCAACAATCCTCAGGACTTCAGTATGCTTTGGCCTCAGGTCTGCATCTTTCTTCCTGCATCACAGTCAGCTCAGAGGCCGGTGTCTGACATGACACTGAAGCTGTTCTTAAAACCATGTGAGGTGGGTTCAGACAAAGGCTTTGTGCACTTACATTTCGGTTTTATCTCCTCCCCTCTCCCCTGTGTGTCTCCCCCTTCCCAGATTGAATTTGTGACTGGCACTAAGAAGGGCACAACGACAAGTGCCTCTTCTACGACCACCACGACATCCAGCACCACAGTGGGAGGTAAGAGACAGTTGTGATTGTGCCTCTTGTGCTGCAGTAAGGCTGGGATTAGGGCTTCAGGAGAGCCCTGAAGGCTCCTCACTTGAAGGTTCCTTCCAGGAGCTGATGGATTAGCTTTTCTCCACTCCCTGTATCCCATGGCTATCCTTCTGCAATGAAAGCTTGGGAGAGAGGATGGATGGAGAAGAGGTTTATTAGCAGGTCAAGAAGGCTGCTGATGTTTATGGTTGCAGAGGGTCCTTGGACTGCTTGATCTGGAGAGATTTGGAAAGACTGAAAATTTTTTCTCCTGCATTTCCAAGTGAGGGGAAGGGAGAGAAAACACTGCAGGCTGAGTGTCCTGTACCTGAGCAACTGAGCTAAGTGTGCTCTGTTGAAATGAAATGTGCTTTGGGGCAAGGAGTGAACCTGTCTCCTATTTGGCTGGAGTTCAGGTGCAGAGTTTTACTGTGACTCTTGAGGCACGAAGTTGTCTTCTCCTCAGCAGCGTGTGCCGAAATTACTGCGAGGGAAAGCTGTCTGGTCAAGCAGTGGCACATTAAGAGCTGACAAGACAGGGTGTTAGGAGGGGATTGGTGACATCCTGCTAATCCATGTCTGCTTGACCTAATCAAACCCACAGATGCCCAGAAGAGGAAGAGCAAGTGGGACTCTGCCATCCCTGTAACGACGATAGCTCAGCCCACCATCCTCACCACTACCGCCACGCTGCCAGGCGTCGTCACAGTGACCACCAGCGCAAGTGGATCCAAGACCACTGTCATATCAGCTGTTGGCACCATAGTCAAAAAGGCAAAGCAGTGACTGCTGTGCTGGGCCTGGAGCTTTGGACTTGCTGGATGATGGAAGCCATTGTTCTCGGAAGGGAGGGGTAGCTTTCGCCTTTGGTAAAAGATGACACAACGCTTTGAAACAGACCACAGTTCCCTTTGGAAAGAGTGGGCCAGGAGCAGGCATGCCAGCTGTGTGCCCACAGGAATGGACCTCTGCTGAAAATGCCTCTGCTTTTTGCTGTGGGAAGAACCCCTCTTGTGTGTGTGGTGCTGGAGGGAGGTGGGATCTGGAGTCAGCTTCTCCAAGTTAGCTTCTTGAATTACTGCAGTAGGGTCTTACTGTACCTGCAAGTCTGGTTTGGGTGGGGAGGCAGTGAAAAGGCAAGCAGTGCAGGAATATCAGTATTGCAGGGCTGCTGTGGTATGTGCCCCCCTCACGTGCTAACTCAGTTCTGAGGGAATTAAAGCAGAGGCAGTTGGTCAGTGTCCACCTTCAGATGTGTAGCAGAGACTTGAAGCAATCGACATCTGTAAGTGTCGACTCTGTGTTACAGTGCTGACATCTGTACCCTTGTGTGTGTCTGAGTAGCTCTTAGTGACCACATGTTAACCAGCTGGCCTCTTGAAGGAACTGCTGAAACGGGCCTGGCAGCATCTTGCAGGGATGGGGCTTTCTGTGCAGAAGCCACCAGCTGCAGAGGTTTGCCAAGAGCTGCGTGGCAAAGCTCTGCCTGGGAGTGAGGCTGGGTGGCAGAGAAGCAGAGGCCAAGCGTCTGATCTTCGTTGTGACATTGTCCATCTCTGTACTAGGTCGTGCTGGGCCGTGCACACCTGGCAGGTTCTGCTTGCTCCACTGTTGTGAAAAAGGATTTTCAGTTGAAAAATTTTATTGTATAAATCTTACCTGGGTAGTGGGGGGGGGGGGGGGGGGGGGGAAGGAAATGATATAAAAAAGGAAAACCCTTTTGGAAAAAAAGCCCAAAGCCTGGTGTCAGTGGTGTGCCTGCTTCTCTCAGCCTGGGGAGGCAGAAGCAGTTCATGTGTTGTGCTCTGGCTTGTAGACACTGGGAGGTGAATAGGAAGCAATTCAGTGGTGTGTCTGCATTTCATAGAATCAGTCAGGGTTGGAAGGGACCACAAGGATCATCTGGTCCCAACTCCCCTGCCATGGACAGGGACACCTCACACTAGATCAGGCTGGCCAGAGCCTCATCCAGCCTGGGCTTAAACACCTCCAGGGATGGGGCCTCAACCACCTCCCTGGACAACCCATTCCAGGGCTTCACCACTCTCATGGGGAAGAACTTCCTCCTCACGTCCAGCCTGAATCTCCCCACCTCCAGCTTCATTCCATTCCCCCTAGTCCTGTCACTACCTGAGATCCTGAGAAGTCCCTCCCCAGCCTTCTTGTAGCCCCCTTCAGATACTGGAAGGCCACAATTAGGTCACCTCAGAGCCCCAACTCCTTCAGTCTGTCCTCATAGGAGAGGTACTCCAGCCCTCTGCTCATCCTCGTGGCCCTTCTCTGGACACCTTCCAGCACCTCCAGATCCCTCTTGTAATAGGGGCTCCAGAACTGGAGGCAGTACTCCAGGTGGGGTCTCACCAGAGCTGAGTGGAGGGGGAGAAACACCTCCCTTGACCTGCTGGCCACACTTCTCTTGCTGCAGCCCAGGATCTGATTGGCTCTCTGGGCTGCAAGTGCACACTGAGAGCTCCTGTTGAGCTTCTCCTCCACCAGCACCCCCAAGTCTTTCTCAGGGCTGCTCTTCAGCCTGTCACTGCCCAGCCTGGGGAGGGAGAAGCAGTTCATTTGTTGTGCTCTTGCTTGCAGACACTGTTAGGTGAGTAGGAAGCAATTCCATGAGAGTGAGGACAGCACAAAGCTTCTCTCCCATTTGGCATTTTTTCTTTTCTTTGAATCTTAGACACTGGGGGAGGGAAAGTTTCAACTGATTTTTGTGGGAGATACTTTTGTTGTGTTGTGGAGGCTGTTCTGAACTAGGAGGTGATGCAGCTGTTCTTAATGCTGCTTCTAACCTATTCCTGCATCCTAAACTCTGCAAAAGTTACCTTCTAGCACTAGCTCCTGGGTCTTTCAAAACAGCCTTCCCCTGTGGAGGCCAGTCTCCCACAAAGGGGCTCAGCAGCCATGAAGTGCTTCCTTGTTTTGAGGAAGGTGGGGTTAAAACAACTTGGATGGTTCCATTTGTGTAGAGCAAGAGGCCTGATGAGCCAGAGCTGGGCTTGAGGCATCTGGAGCAGGTTTCAAACTCCTGCAGTGTCAAGCTCCTGGGCTGTGCTGCTCTGGCAGCTGACTCCTGAGCACCCATGGCTGTTTGCTAACCGTGATGGAGAAAGCAGCTCGAACATGCAGGATTTCATAGATTCATTCAGGTCAGAAAGGAGCCAAGGAGCTGCAACTGCAACCTGCTTCTCAGCTGTGCTAAGGTAAACTTGCAGCTTACACAGCTAAAAGGTGCTTGCTGCTGCACTAGTGACTCTCAGGCTTATTCCTAAAAGCTGTAGATAGTCTTGCATCTCCTCCTAAGGGGAGACTAGCTGGTCCCAGGAGACTAAAACTGGTCCTGTTTTCATTATTCCTTAGTCAGAGCATCACAGACTCATGCTCCTAGAAAGCCAAGGGGCTTCTCTCTGCTTACTGCCTTTTAAAGCATGGGTGTCTCCTCACTTGGGTAGGTCTGTCTCAGCTGAAGCTCCAAGTCTGAGAGCTTCAGCTTTGCCATGCCAGGCTGCTCAGCAGAGGGAGGAGAGCTGCTGTAATGAAGTCATCCCTGGCAGGGTTGGGTTGGTTCTGCTCTCACACTCCCTTCTGAAGTCTCTTCTCCCACCTCCATGCCCTCAGGTGTTGATTTTCTTTCCCATTTGCTTGTTGTGATGTAGAGATCTGTCCCTCTTTGATGCTGCTGTGGGAAGAGATTTCTGTGTGTTCAGGACTTGCTTTTATTTTATGTCTTGCTGGGTGCTGCTTAACCAAAAGAGCAGGTGGGGAGGGGCAGCCCTTGCCAGCCCCACCTCAAACTGTAAAATGTGAGCACCTGAAGCAATGTTTTAGTTGGAGTGCTGCTGGGTTTATGAGACTTCTTCCCTGAGACTCAAAAATGAAATCAAATAAAGGGAATCTTCCTTGCCAAGGCTTTGGGCCATGCCAAGGCTTAGCTGATGACAGCAGCACGGAGGTGATTGCTTCAGCCGGCGTCTGGCCAGCCGACACCTGTGTGAGCTCCTTTCCAGCTCTTCAGCACAGGAGCAGAAGTTGCAGTTTCTGTGAAGCCACTCAGATGGTCTTTGCAACGTGCCCAGGAGCTTATCAAAGGGTATGGGCAGATCAGTCCTGGTAAATGCTGTGAACCCAGCAAAGCCCAGAGGTGTTGCCTCCAGAGAGAGGCTCCGAAACTGCCTGGTGTTAAATAAATCACTGTTGAGGTCCAAAACCCATGAAGGGGCAGAGGTTCCACCCAAGTCTCCTGTTCCTTGTGGGGAGCACTGACAGCAGCATGCTGCAGAGCAGTTTGTCATCTCTGAGCCTTGCTGTGTGCTGCTGTTCCTCTGACTGTTTATGTTCCACTTCCTTCCCTTTGTTGGAAGCCAGAAGCACGGACACCAATGACTTCCAATAGTTAGCCTTTGTTTATTTAAAACCTGGCTTTGGCTGGGGCTGGCCTCATGCTGCTGGTTGCCAGTAAACAGCAAAGCACCAGGATTTCACAAGACAAGGTTTTGCCTTTCCAGGTAGAAGGCGTCTGGCTGTCTGTCTCTCTGTCCTCTACCAAGTTTGTATGAACCAGCAGCAGGAAGAAAACAAACCTGGCTTGGAGCACTGCTAAGATGTGAAGTTACCAGGATTTTAACCTCTCTTTTCTTGGAGTAGCCTCTTGTAGTGCTTGGAGAATGTGACAAGAGGTGACAGTCCCACTGCCTCTTCCACTCCGTGGCTGACCCTCACCTATGCCATTGAATGCCTGGTATGGGGCCAGCCACCAGAGACAGGGAGCAGAGAGGGGTGTGGGCTGGCTTGCTAAATCTCTCCAGTGCAGCATCAGTGGGCTGAAAGCCCTTTGGCAGGTGGGTAAGGCCTCAGAAGATCTTGTTTTCCCTGGAAGGATGTTAGGATTGTCACAGGCTGGAGTTTAATCTTGGATCCTTTACTAGCATTTTCCTCTTGTCTTGTCTGCCTCTTGCTGCCCATTCATCACAGACTGTCAGAGGCTGGAAGGGATCTCCAGAGACCATCCAGTCCAAACCCCTGCCAAAAGCAGGATCACTGAGGGTAGTCCACACAGGAATGTATCCAGGTGGGTTTTGAAAGTCTCCAGAGAAGGAAACTCCACAACCTCTCTGGGCAGCCTGCTCCAGTGCTCCTGGAGGCAAACAGGCAGCAGTGATGTGCAGCAAAGAGATTTTTTCCTTCAGGAGTTTGTCCATGAGAAGGAAGATCCATTGGGGAAAAAAAAAGCAGGCATGTGTAATTAGTGCTGTCTTAGGGGAAAGGCTGAGGAAGAGAATAGGGGAGGGTTTCATCTTGCACTCTTTAATTACCTGGGTAATTATATGGAGCATAATTCAGTGCACATTAATAACACACTATTAAGCATTCCTGACATTTGCTCCAGATAGCAGGACAGTGACAGTGCAGCCAGGGGATGGAGAAGTTATTTTTCTTTTAGCAGTGTGTGTTGTTAGGAATTCAGGAAGGGAATGAATGTGCTCCAGCAGCAGGAGCTTGGCTGGAACCACTCAACAGAGACCTAGAAAAAGCCCCAGAGACATCTCCAGGCACGCCACAGTGGCAGGACAGAGAGGAGGAAAGTTCTGTACAAAGTGATGTGGCATTACAAAGAAGAAAACAATGAACCCTAAACCCACTTGTAATTAACAGTAGCTGGCACTTGGACTGGTGGTCTCAGCAGAGAGCACAATAATTTGGTATGAGCTATACCAGGAGTTGTCCTCACTTCTAGGGCAAACACTTCCAGGCCACATTGCCAGAGAGCATCACTGATAAGAAAATGTGAGGCCCGCCAACCTATGTGGCTGAGAGCCTTGGAGGAGCCACCTGCAGCCAATTCTGTTGGTCCTTCCTCTCTGAAGTTAAAAGAGCACATTTGTGAGCAAATGCCAGAGGTGCAAGGTGTTGAACCAAGGCAAAAACCTGAGCTCAGCAGGCCTTCTTCCCTGGTGGAAGTGTCTTGGAGAGGAGTCCCTGAAAGGCAACCCTTTTAAATCAAGATGAAGTAAACTCCCATTTAAGTCTTACGACCATTTGCAGAGGATTTCTGATCCCTCTCTGCTTTGTGGTGTCTTAAGTCTGGTGGTGGAGTTGTCCTGACTTTGGGAAAGTGCCTTCTATCAGCTTTGCCAACGTTTACTTAAGTGCAGCCCAATTACTGGTCTGTGGGAAACTCAGGCTGCGTGTGCACAGGGATGTTCAGGGCTGGGGCCATGTCTCAAAGCAAGGTGCAAACTGAGGATCTCAGGCTTTGCTGGCAGCAGCTACAGCGAGGAACTGGGCTCCTTCTCACAGCTGGAGATGTTGAGCTGGTCCTGCCTTGCTGCTCCAGGATGTTAGGGATGAAGGGGAAGGGTGTGAGGTGGTCAGGCAGCCCTGGGGCTGTCAGTGTCTGTAAATGAGGCTAGAGAAACAGCATAAACATTCTCCATCTCAGGTGGAGAAAGGATGACATCCACAAACCAAGGACACCAAATAGCATGGCAGAAGCTGACTGCTCCCAGGATTTTCTGGTTGGTTCCAGGGTTACTGTTGGGGAACCATCACTAAAAAAGAAGGGGGGGGGGAGGTGCTTAGTAATGTATTCCTTGCTTGTAGCCTGAATTTAACTCGTGTGCCTGGCAGCATTGCTCACTCCAACTGCAGCAGAACTGCAGCCCTGGGAGGAAGGCTGGGGCTGGCTGGTGGATCACAGAATCATAGAATTGTCAGGGTTGGATGGGACCTCAAGGATCATCCAGCTCCAACCCCCTGCCATGGGCAGGGACACCTCACGCTACAGCAGCTTACTCACAGCCACATCCAGCCTGGCTTAAATAACCTCCAGGGATGAGGCTTCTATCACCTCCCTGGGCAACCTATGCCAGTGTCTCAGCACCCTCATGGTGGAGAACTTCTTCCTAACATCTAACCTAAATCACCCCTCCTCTAGCTTGGATCCAAACCAAGAAGAGCAGGCACATCTTTGAGGACCAGCACATGCCTTGCTCTCTTCTTGGGAACTGAAGCACAGCTTTCTTCCAGCTGCAACATTCTACACCACCTGCTGTCTCGGTGGCCCCCTGAGGCAGAGCAGGACCCGAAGGTCTTCAACCCTTCAACAGTAACAATCTGCTCTTCACTGCTGTAGCTTGAGCATCAAAGCACAGAAACAACCTGCCTTGGTTTGAAAACCCCAACAGCACAACCCCTTGATTTTCAGAGGTGGTGTTTAAAGAGAGGAAATGTCCTCTGCAAAAGGACCAGGCTGGTGCTGAGGTTGCCAAGTCAAGTGGAAACCAGGAAATAGCAAACTCCAGCTCCCTGGGCCATCCTAGGCTGCCCCCCTGCCTGCTTCCCTTCCGCTGCAGCTTTAATGGCACAGGCACATCCTCCTCTTCCCTGGGCTTAATCCATTTACCCAAGTTTCCCATTTCTTGGAGTGAAGGCAATCCTGCTCCTCACTTCCATTTGAATCAATGCTTGGGCACCATCACGGAGAAGTTGCTCAGCAGCCCCCACGATGCTCTATTCATAATGAAGAGGCCAAAATTGCTCTGCTCGTGTTTTGACCCTCCAAGGCAGGCAGGAAATAAGTGACTTTTTCCATCTGGCTGTTGTTGCTCTTTTTGCTGAAGCTGAGGGGATGCAGTTCTCCTCGGGAGGATTTACTGGGGAGCTGAAAGGCAGCTTCTGCAGTCACATCTGCTCTGGTACGTGTGCCCTGCAGCCAGGTCTGACCTGTGACAGACCCCAGCCTCTGAAGCAAAAGGGTGCTGCAGCACAAAAAAGTAACCTCACCTGAACTGCAAACCCACTTCTGCTGTTCCTGTGACTGGGGAAGGGGGTTTGGAGCCAGGCTAGCAGAATGGTGGGGGTGCTGCTCCTTGCACTCTCAGACTCCTCAGGGAGCGTTAGGAGCAGATTGGGGTGGGTGCTACAGTGGGTTGCATTGCCCCAGGAGCTGGATCTGTTGCTTATGAGCAGTAGGCTGTGGTGCTCATGCCCGGGATCAAGCAAGATGTGGATCCATCCTCTGTGAGCCAGGCACTCAGGCTGTGCTCAGCAGCAGGGTGGTTGCTGTTGCAGAAGGAACTTACCTGACAGGAGTGAGGAGCTCCAGTCGTGTTGGTAGGAAATTTGAAGGAGAAACCCCTGCTGAAGGGGGGCTGGGGAGTGCCCTCCACTCTGCCCCGAGCAGGTGGGAGAAGCCAAGCAGTCCCCTTCATGGCAGGCACCTTCCCACCGCCCGCTCAGCCCTTTACCTGTGGGATGGTGCTTGTGTGGAGGGAGGGTCCGGGCGAGCTGTGCCTGCCCGTCCAGGTGTGCGAGGGAGGAATGCCAAGCCCTGAGTCATGGGCACCCCCTCCTCCCTCCCCAGCTGGGATAAAGCTCGTCCTCACCTGGGATCCCATCTCATTTATCGCAGCTCCCACCTTTCCCCCCCCCACCCCCTCCCACCCCCTGCCGGGAGCAGCTCCGGGGAGCCAGAACAAAGTCGATTTTTGACTGGAGGGTACAGAAATCAGGGTGGGGGTTGTGTGGGATCGCGGGCAGCCTGCCCTCCCCGGACTGCGAGCTGACGTTTAACCGGAAAGAGAAAAGGGACGGCAAAGAGAGAGAGGAGGGATCGGGGGGAAAGAGTTAAAAAGAGGGGGAAAAAAATAAGGAGGGAAAAAAAAAAACCGAAAACACACATACCAAAGGAAAAAACCACAGAAAGAGAGAAAGGAAAGGGCAAAGCTGGAAGCCGAGCGGCGGCAGCGAAGCGGTGCGGTGCGTTCCGTTCCGCTCCCCCTCTGCCTTCGGAAGAATTTCTTGGCTCGCCGTGTGGGTGCCTGTTATTTGGGCAGAGGATTTGGACACTGAGTCAGACCCAGCGCTAATGAGGTTTGTGGCATTAATTCATCTGTGCTCTTTAGCGTCCAGCTTGCTTTAATTCCGCCGCGTTGATTAACGGGGCGGGGGGGCGAAGGAAGGCACGCAGGGCTCCTTGCACCAGCAGGTAGGCACGGCATGGAGCGAGGGGCTCAGCTCCCTGGCTGCCTGCTCCTCTTTGTCCCCTCTGGTTTTGGCTGTTGGGTTCTGTCTTATGCTTCTTCACCCACGGGGAAGAGCAACGAGTCTTTGCAGGGCGGCACGGGGCTGGCTTTTGTCTCTGGTGGCATTTGGGTGAGGAGATATGGAGGCGAGGGGTACCCAGTGCCGTGAGGCAGTGCAGAGCCCTTCAGGGAACACCTGTTGCAGGTTCCAAAGGTTGTTCCCTCTGTCCGCCTTGCTTCCAAGGGGAAAGGTCTGTTGTGCCTGGAGTTGGCACCCAGGGAAAGCTTCCAGGGGTGAAACTATGCAGGGTTGGTCAGGCTGTGCGTGGCTCCGACCTGCTGAAGCCGCGGGGGTGGTTTTGCCATGGGTGGGTGCCTGCACTGCCTGCAAGGGGCGACTAGGGGGACAGGGTCTCCCTGGAGGAGGAAGGACTGAAGGTTCAGGATGAGTTTTGCTGAATTGCAGATGTTTGGGGTATTTGCAAGTTGGAGGAACTGAAATGGATGGGAAAGAGGAAAATGAGTGGAAGGATTGGTGTGAGGGAGCTGACATGTGTGGGTTAGGTGAGGGAAGAGGAGGATGAGAGCGTCTGTGGAGGGGAGGGAGAGGAAAGTTGTCTTGTGGAGCCAAAGGAGCAGAGAACATGCCAGGAGCAGAAACATGTGCAGGTGCAGAAGTAGAAGGCAGGAGGGTCCTGGGGCAATTTGCAGGCATCCCCACAGGCAGGGGCCCAACCTTCCTGCCTGCCTGCCTCTTGGGAATGCCCCCTGCCTGCGCCTGGAGGGTGGAGGGAGGGGACAGTACCTCAGCCATGGAGCTTTTGGAGCAGAGTGGTGTCAGCCACTGCCCAGCTCCTGGAAACTCCGTGGAGGTCCCCAGGTTGGGTCCTGCTGTGTTTTGTCCTTCGTTGGAGGATGCTGAGGGCTATGTCTGGGGTCTGGAGCTTTGCCTGGGAGCCAAGGTCTCCCCTGTGCTGGAAACAGCAAACGGTGACACTTTCATGGAGCCTCCCAACTGCAGAGGCAGATGTGGGGAAGCAGGGGAAACAAATGGAGAGGACAAAATCAAAGACCAGTACAATTTTGTGTGTTCCATGTTTCTGCATGTGCTGGGGAGGGAGTAATCCTGTGAGGGAGAGAGAGAGCAAGTGTGGCACTGATCCATGTGCCCATAGCCCTGCCCTGGGAGGAGAATGGAGCCTGCACGAGCTGCTGGGGGTGTCACTGCCCTGCCCGGGGTGGGTAGCAGGACCAGGGCCCCTGGGGAGGGCACCTGGCTGCCTTTCTGCTTTGCCTCCATCGCTATCAGCTCTTGCTTGGGCCCCCAGCCCCGTGCTGGGGCTGGTCACAGTGATCATCACCACCTGTCTGCCCCAGCATGCTGCAAGTGCTGTGGTGCTCAGCACACACCAGCAAGCAGATGCTCCTCTAGGTGCCTCTCCTCTACCAGGGCATCAGTGTCCTGCTCCTCGGTGCATGGTCCCAGTGCAGCCCTCAGCAGGACCAGGGGGCTGCAGCCTCAAAAGGATGATGCCTATGGCAGAAGGAGGAAAGGCTGTGCCAGGGAGCTAAAATACCTCCCCTCACTTTCCCACTCCTGTGTTCCCCGCCTGCCACCCGGGACCAGGCTTCCACCATGGGCTTGTGGTTCATCATAGCCTGTTCTTTGATTCTTTTCCCAAGCAATGCCTGGCTTTAGCCTCCTCCTTTCCATCACTGAGCTGTTGGAGTTGGGCTTGGGAGGGGACAGGGTGCCAAAACTCTGCTGCTCCAGCCTGTCCCTTGTCTTGTTGCTCCAGTGAGTTCCTTGCAGCATCCCCTGTTACTGGGGGGATGAGCTACCCAGCCCAGGCTCCTCCAAGCTTGGGGGGGGTCCCAGGGTCTTTCTGAAGCAGATTTGGTGCAACCAAAGCCTGGAGGAGGGGGAGGAGAGCAGAAGTAATGGCTGGAGTGGTGGTCTGGGGTGGGGTGGGGTGGGATGTTTGTGTGCAGCCAGCAGCTGCTCTGCTTCATTCCCTGACTTTGCACAACTGAACAGCCTTTGGCCGTTGCTGTCATCGAGAAATCCCCACCAAAGCCTGCAGCTTTTCCAAAGTGAAAGTGGTGTCCTCCCTTGCAGAGCACACTTCTGTAAGTCGAGGGATGGCTGCTTGCATATATTTTGGCGCAAATGTTGTGGGCTGCATTCCTGCAGCCAGCAGCACCGATGCTCCGTGGCACCACTGCCCTGCCTGCTTGGGGCTGGCAGCTCACAGGGCGAACAGGACATTAATATCAAGCTGAGTTTTATGGCCTTTTATCTCGGCCCTTGAGAAGTCGAGACAGAGGTTTGTGTGCCCAAGGCCTAGGGCGTGTCCCTCCATCCCTCGGTGACTCTTGTGGGTGGTGATTAAAGGCGGATGGGTTAGGGCTGTGCTTTGCAGCTGCCTTGGAGCATGGGGGCGTGAGCCGAGGGAGCTGCTGCCCCTCCTGGCTTTTGCCGTGACGGGAGATGGCCCTTGCCGAGCGCTCGGGGGATGTTTTCGCTGAGACAGGCTCAAAGGGCTTCCCCACCCTTTCACTTCACCTCCAGTTGGCATCTCCCCACGTCTCTGTAGTGCCAGTCACCGTGGCTTGCTGGGGCAGAGGGAGAGGGCAAAAGGGGTTTTCCTGGCTTCAAACCCAACCATCTCAGCGGTAGGGGATAGTGTTTGCCAGCAAGTGCTGGTGTGAAGACTGCTGCTGAAGGTCACAGCCATGTCCAGGGACAACTCAGGATAATGCAGACTCGGACCCAGCACTGGGGCTTGGCCACAGGACCCTCCCCCCCAAGCCAAATCTGTGAAGAGCCTGAGCTGGGATGATTGGTGTTGCATGGAGTTGTGCTAGGAGGGTTGTGAGAGGAAAACACAGGGACTTCTTTGGTCAGCTGGTGGCTTTCATGCATCAGAAACCCAGCTATTGGCTACCAGGAACTGACAAACAGCAAAGCCTCCTTGGGTGTCCCTGCAGAGATGCTGCCCTGAGGTTTCCACATTTCAGCTGTGGCCAGTTAATGACTCTGTGTCAGATCCCTCTGAGCACAGCTGACAAGATCAAGGAGATACCAACATCTTGTTCTGAACACATGGAGAACAACGAGGGGGGATACCTCCTGGGGTTGATGCTGTAGTGGTTCAAGCTGGAGGTGCTGCAATGGTCTCTACCAGGGCTCATTCCAAGGGCTGAGGCAGGATCCAGTGTGATTCAGTGCTGTTGATACTAGAGCAGGGAATGCCCTGGGCCATTAGTACCTGTCACCAAGTCTGTGTGCTGGATGTCCTCTGGGAACTCAGGCACCTCCACTGCACACAGCAGCTATTTCCATTTCCCTTTGCTTTTTTAAGTGGTTTTCCCATTTTCTTCCTTATTTTAGAGTCAGGGCTTGCACAGCCAGGAGCTGTGAGGCAACCTGTTTGCATCTCACCTTCTACACTTGCACCTTGCAGAAAGCAGATGGTCTAAAATTGTCTTTCCACCAAATCTTTTGCCTCAGGTGCCCCACTGGGTGCCAGGCAGGGCCACCCCCTGGCATGGCAGCCACAGTGCTCAAGTTCCAGCTTTGCCTCTTTTGTTTTCCATGTCCAAATGCTGCCTTCTGGATGGCACTGAGTGTTCTCAGTCACATGTGGGTGCAGGGAGAATGGTCCACTCTGTTCAGGATTTGGCCTCTGGACCCACACAAAGGGTCCTGTTACCCTGGATAGGATAGAGGGGAGCTGCCAGGCTCTCAACACCAGGGATTCATTCAACAGCTCCAGAGCTCCAAGTCTGGCATTTCCCAGGGGCTCACCCTCTGTTTATTGTTGGTTTGACCATCCTGGAAACTCTTTGTGTGATAGGAAATAGCTGAAGGGAGGGGTCCATTTGGCTCTTGGGGAGAGATGCAGAAGCTTTGTTTTCCTCCTCTCTTTTCCTTAACCCACCAGGAAAAGCAAGGGCTTGACGTGGTTGGAGCTCACACATGTGGGTGGTGCTGAGCTCAGATGGGAGCAGATCAGGCTGCAGGCACCGACCCCGACCCTGCTGCCCCAGGGGACTCCAACTCCAGGCACCATGGGTGGTGCTTTGGCATGGCAGCTGCCCTGCCCCAGTGTTGATGGGGACTTTGAGCCTTTCATGCACACTGAAGCAGAGGATGAACCACTCTTGGGTTTGCTTTTGTGCCCTACCCTGCTAAGATCAGAGGTTGCTACCAGACTCAGGTGCTCCTGGGCAGACAAGGCTGTCCCTGCCCATCCATGCTCCTGGGGCTGGGCAGGGTCTCTGCAGGGGCTCTTCAGGAGCTGCTCTGATTGTTTCTGAGACTGTTTGCATCCCTTGGCTCTGCACAACATAGTGATCCATGCATTTCAGGAGGAAGAGGATGGGTGTTCTGCCACAGGCGTGTGCTGGGCTGCTCCTCCTGTCCCTGCTCTGGGGCACTGGCCTCTGCCAAGGAAGCAAAAGTAAGTGCAGCTGTGGTAGGTCCAACCCCTTGGTGCTGCCCTGTGGGGACTGCACACACCCCTCCCGAGCTCCAGCAATGCAGGTAAGACCTGCTGTGTGCTGCTGTCCTCATTCTTCCCAGCGTGTTGGCCTCCTGTCTTGCTACCCCGCTGCTGGTTTGTAGCCAGCTTCCACTGACTACCCAGGCAAAACCTCCACTGACTGCCCAAGGAATGGGCCCAGCCCATCTCATGCCCTCCCATGGCTTTTTCCACTCCTGATGCCCTGATCTCTCCTGGTAGGTAACCGCTGCGTGCTGTCCCGGGCCAAGAGCTGCACCGAGTGCATCCGAGTGGACAAGGACTGCTCCTTCTGCACTGATGAGGTGAGACCTGGCAGAGGAGCCCGGGGCTCCACTTCCCACCCTACTCACAGAGGCATCCCACCAGCCCTGGGTGAAAGCTGGGAGTGACCCAGGGGCTGTGACAGCTTCTGGCTCCAGCTTCCCTGTGCAAAGGGCTCCAGCTTCCCTGTGCAAAGGGCTCCAGCTTCCCTGTGCAAAGGGCTCCAGCTTCCCTGTGCAAAGGGCTCCAGCTTCCCTGTGCAAAGGGCTCCAGCTTCCCTGTGCAAAGGGCTCCAGCTTCCCTGTGCAAAGGGCTCCAGCTTCCCTGTGCAAAGGGCTCCAGCTTCCCTCTGCAAAGGGCTCCAGCTTCCCTCTGCAAAGGGCTCCAGCTTCCCTCTGCAAAGGGCTCCAGCTTCCCTCTGCAAAGGGCTGGGCTGGATGGGAAACACTGAAGTGTGAGTTTTCTTTGGTGTGGCCAAAAGGGGAGGAAGGGGAGCCTGGGCCAAACTTGCAGGAATCATAGAATTGTTTATGGTGGAAGAGACCTAACAGATCATCAAATCCAGCTGTGAACCCAGCACTTCCAAAGTTCACCACTGAACCATATCCCTCCGCACCACATCTACACAGCTTATCAATTCCTCCAGGGACGGTGGTTCCACCACTGCCCTGAGCAGCCTGTTCCTGGGCTTGACAACCCTTTTGGGGAAGAAATTGTTCCTCATGTCCAACACAAACCTTCCCTGGCACAAAACAAGGGCTTATCAGAAAACGATAGTGAAAGTGTGTGTGAGGAAGAGTCTTGTCCCAGGCAACACAGTACCTCACTGGTGGTCGCATTTCCCTGCTGCTGGGGGATGTTGGCTCCTCAGTGTGACATTCACCCCCATCCTTCTGCCCTGCTCCTGCTCCCAGCAACTCAACTAAAAGTCTCAGCAAGGGACCCTTTCCCTCTGGCACAGAGGACTTGCTGCTTTCTGGGGTGGTGATGGTGTTCTTGCCTCCTTGGCAGAGCTTTGAGGAGCCTCGCTGTGACTTGCGGGAGAACCTGCTGCGGTCCGGCTGCGGGGAGGCCAGCATCGTGTACACCAGGGGCGAGATGAGGACCCAGCAGGTGGGTGCTGAGGGGACAGCCCTTTTGCTTGGCTGCTTCTCAGGACACCCCCCCACCCCCATCCCCAGTGTCCTTCACGTCCTTCATCCTCCTCTAGAATTTGCAGCAGGAAGAATGCCAAGTCCAGACCTCTGTTTACGTAGGGTCTCCTCAAAACCAGTGCTCTGCCTTCGCTGGGGGGTGAACCTGTTGGCAGGCAGCCCTGCTCACTTAGGGCTGGGGTGGCTTTTCAGGCAAAACCAGATGTAAGCAAAATGCCAAGGTCTGGAGGAGGTGCCCAGCTGGGTAGGCATGGACGTGGGGGAGGCTGCTTTGGTGCCTAGCTGTACGCAAGGGAAGGGAGTGTGACCGTCCCTGCCTTTCCGCTTCCCATGTCTCTCCTTGCTCCTCGCCTCCTCCTCGTTGCGTGTGCGCAGGAGATGGAGCCCGTCCCAGGAGCTGAGGTCCATCCCCTTTACATCACTCTTTCCTCACAGAATTTCAGCATCAACACCTCCCTGCAGAGGACCCAGGTGTCCCCCCAGCGCATGTCCATGCGGCTTCGAGCTGGGGAGGAGATGAGCTTCAACATGGACGTCTTCCAGCCTTTGGAGAGCCCTGTGGATCTCTATATCCTCATGGACTTCTCCTACTCTATGTCCGATGATCTGGACAACCTCAAAAGCATGGGCCAAAAACTAGGTGAGCCCAGAGCTGGGAGAAGAGGGGAGCCAGCTCCTGTGCTGCTGAAGGCAGGCAGCTCACTCCTGCCCGCGGCAGAGACAAAGGGATGTAATTGGCAAAGGGCTGAAGGCATCTGTGCTAATTAGAGTTTCTTCTGATCGCTGCTTTGGAGGGGAATGTCTCTCCTGGCCATGCAAGGACCATCATATCTGCTCTCTCAGCCCAGTACTGTGGGTGATGACCTGCAGAGCTATCTGTGTGGTGGCTTTGAACCTATAGATGAAGTGTGTGCTACTGCAGAAGCTCCAGGCTTGGAAAGGAGCTACTAAAGGAAGTATAGGTTTCTAACCCAATAAAGACAAGACCCAAGCCCAAAGAACTTAAAAGCTGAGGGTTTTGGAGTGTTATCTAAGACCTGATCAGCAGAAAAGATGCCCAGGAAAGGACTTGTTTGCCTGGAGCAGCAACCTCACAGACATCTCTTTATTCACTTGTTCATTCCTCCCTCCCTTCCTCTCCTCCCAGCGGAGTTCCTGCAAGATCTGACCTCCAATTATACCATTGGATTTGGCAAGTTTGTGGACAAAGTCTCATCCCCTCAGACAGACATGAGACCTGAGAAGTGAGTGAGGCCAGTGGGTCCCTGGGATGGGAGCAGAGAAGAGGGCAGGCACCTTCTGTTTCTTCATGGCTTTCTTGATCTTCACCATCTGTGCTGCAAGAACCTCTCTTCATCCCTCTCCTTCACTGCTTGCCCTGGCCTCCCAGCCCCGTGCTCAGGGCTTGCTGTAGCACCATGCAGCACCATGCTTCCTCAACCTTCAATGACAAATTTCATGTCATCTTCTCTACCTCTGCCCTTATCCTTTCTGCCTCCCAGTGCCAGCACCTTGAAAACTCAACTTCATCTCTTTGCTGCAGGGACTCCCCAGCTCTCTCCACACTTCCTCTCCTTGCAGCCAGGCATCCCTTTGCCCCTGCCACCCACAGCACCCTTTCTCTCCCCTTCTCTCCCAGGCTACGTGAGCCCTGGAACAACGCTGACTCCCCCTTCTCCTTCAAGAACGTCATCCGCCTCACCAGCAACATCAACCACTTCAGCCAGGAGCTGAGGAAGGAGCGCATTTCTGGCAACCTGGACGCCCCTGAGGGCGGCTTTGATGCCATCCTGCAGACAGCAGTTTGCAAGGTGACAGTAGCCAGGGCTCTGGTTTTTAATGAGTGGACCTTCTGCTGGGTGGTCAGCAAAAGAACATCATGCTGGGCAGCTGGGACAGCCAGGGAACCAGGGGACACCTCCAGCCTTGGTCAGTTCTTCCCTTTCCAGCAGCACCCTCCTAGTGCCAAGTTGTTTGGCATTCCCAGGTTTTCCTAGCTCTTGGACCATCTGTGTCTGTATCTTGCTGTTTGATCCCCAGCACAAGAGCTGCTTGCTGGGCACCCAGTGTGTGCTCTTTGCTCTGTCCCACTTTGTGCCCATGGTGGTGAAACTCTGCTCCCTGGAGAGCAGCCACTTGGGCTGAGCACAGCTCCATACACATCCCCAGGAGTGTGGGCTGACCCCCTGTACACACGTGTGCCTAGCACCAAGCTGCTGGCAGGTATCCAAGGTGGTGTGGGCATGGATGGAGGAGCTGGAAACCTGCTGGCTTGGATAACCAGGGCCACGTGGCTGGTTATGTTAGTGGCCAAGCAGAGGTGGTGCCTTGCCCTTTGGGTTTCCCAGTGCTGGCCTGCCAGCCCCTGCAGGTTCTGTGAAGTGGTTTGGGAGGCACAAAGCTTAATGTTCCTTCTGCCCCTCCCTGGCTGTAGGATAAGATTGGCTGGAGGAAGGACAGTACTCACCTGCTCGTGTTCTCCACCGAGTCTGCCTTCCATTATGAAGCTGATGGTACCAACGTCCTGGCAGGGATCCTGGCAAGAAATGACGAGCAGTGTCACCTGGACAACCGTGGTACCTACGTGTATGACACCAAGCAGGACTACCCTTCAGTGCCCACCCTGGTGCGCCTGTTGGGCCAACACAACATCATCCCCATCTTTGCTGTCACCAACCACTCCTACAGCTACTATGAGGTGAGGAGACCGCAGCAGCAGTGCCACATGGGCTTAACCTTCCTCCAGGATCGTTGCTCCTCTGCCTGCAGCTCAGCTGTGAGGAGAAAGTGTTCTCTCATCTCTCCCAAAATGCTAAGCCAACATCTTCATACTTCAGGAAGGTGCCACAGGGTGCTGGGGGGCTGCTCTGCATCATAGGAGATCTCAGGGTGTATTATGGGTGCCAGAATCTGGGGTCCCAGAGATCGTCTCATGTTGAGGTCTGTTTTGTGTAAAGCAGTGGGGACAGAGAGCTGGAGAGTAATTTAGGTTGGAAGGGACCTTTTCAGGGCTTCAGCCCAAGCCCTGCTCAAAGCAGAGTCCATTTCAGTGCTAGAGGAGGTTTCTCAAGGCTTTGGCTCCTGTCTCTTTGCAGAAGCTGCACAAGTACTTCCCCATCTCTGAGATCGGGGTGCTCCAGGAGGACTCTTCCAACATCGTGGAGCTGCTCCGCACAGCCTTTGAGGTAACAGCTCCCTGGGGCTTTGCTGTTGCTCCAGGGCAGGCAGAGGGTGGGCACCTCCTGCTCAGGACAGCAGGCAGGAGGTAGGGTGTGGCCCCTCGTGGGCAGGCCGTGGGCTTGTCCCAAGCCTGCTGCTGAAAACCAACGCTGGTTGTCTTCTGCTACGCAGCGCATCCGCTCCAAGATGGACATCCGAGCTGACTTTGTGCCCAGAGCCTTGAAGACGGAGTTCACCTCCTCGATGTACGAAAGGACAGAATCTGGCTCCTTCCACATCACCCGTGGGGAAGTGGTAAGTTCCTGGATGATCCCAAAGGGAAAGCCTGTGTCCCTCCTTTCTACACCCAGGGCCAGTCTGGCCCAGCGGTGGTCCAGCAGAGCTGGCTCACCCCTGTGGCTTGCCTTTCCTCCCAGGGCAAGTACAAGGTGCGGATGAAGGCTCTTGAGTACGTTGGTGGGCAGCATGTCTGCAGCCTCCCAGAGAAGGACCGCCAGGGAGTTATCCATGTGAAACCCACCTCCCTGAGCGACAGCCTCAAAGTCACAGCCTCTGTCGTCTGTGACGTGTGTCCCTGTGAACAGGTATGGGCTGCAGAGATAGGTCCTACTCCTGGCCAGCCTGGGGAGGGACCGTGCAGGTCCCGCTGAGCCCCTCACTGTTGCTTTAAGTGGAGCCTCATCCTGGCCAAGGAGATCATCATCACTGCCTCTGTCAAGCTGGGCACATTGTCCTATGGCAGAGCTTGGTCTTGTAGGCTGCACTTTGCCTCTGGAACGGTTTTCTGATTCCTGAAGTGGTCTGTAGGGCAGCTGAGCCCATTCAGCAATGCCTCTTCTCTTACAGCAACAGGAGTTTAGCTCACCCAAGTGCAGCTTCCATGGGGACTTCGCTTGTGGACAGTGCATCTGCCACCCAGGCTGGTAAGAACTTGGTCCAGCTCCATACCTCTCCCAGGGCCTGGAGACCTACAAGCGACACACAGAATCAGAGTGTTAGGGGCTGGAAGGGACCTTGAGACATCATCCAGTCCAACCCCCTGCCAGAGCAGGATCACCTAGACCAGGTCACACAGGAACTCATCCAGGCAGGTCTTGAATATCTCGAGAGGGAGACTCCACAACCCCCCTGGGCAGCCTGCTCCAGTGTTCTGTCACCCTCGCAGTGAAATAATTCCTCCTCCTGTTTCCATGGAACTTCCTATGCCTCAATTTCCACCCACTGCCCCCTGTCCTGTCATTGGGCACCGTGCCCAGGACCTGCGCTCTGCTCCTGCTTCTCTCAGCACCATCTCCTCCCCGCCAGGCGAGGGGACACGTGTGACTGCTCCCCGGCGTCATCCCCTAACCACGAAGCCTGCACCCGGCCCGGGGACTCGGAGCCGTGCTCGGGGCGAGGCGAGTGCCTGTGCGGGAAGTGCCAGTGCTACGCCGAGGGCCTGACCCAGCGCTTCGACGGCGCCTTCTGCCAGTACGACGTCCTGCAGTGCCCGCGCACCTCCGGCTTCCTTTGCAACGGTGAGGCTCAGCCCCAGCCCAGGGCTGTACCGTCCCCTGCTCTGGCATGGTGGCGCTGGCATCGGGGGTGTTTTGCCATCGCTGATGGGCGCTGGGGACTCTGCGCTCACGAATGTGCTGGGAGCAGCCCGTGGAGCCCGTTTGCAGCCCGTTTGCACCCCAAAGCCGGCGGCATGACAGCGGGCGGGGCCGGGGCAGCGGCGTGGCACTCTGGGCGCCGGGTGATTCCTTGTCTTGTGTCACAGATCGCGGTCGCTGCTCCAAGGGTGCCTGCGTGTGCCAGAGTGGCTGGGAGGGTCCAGGCTGTGAGTGTCCCACCAGCAATGACACCTGCATCGACAGCCGGGGGGTAGGTCCTGCCCTGCCTGAGCAAGGGACAGCCAGACCCAGCAGGGCTGCAGCAAACTGTCCTGGTGCCCGAAGCTCAGGGGCACCAGGGGCTGGCAGCTCTCTGGGTGGCAGTGGCACTGTGTGCCTGTGCTTGCTCTCAGACGCCGGCTGTCTTCCCTCTTCCCTGCCAGGGCATTTGCAATAACCACGGGAGGTGTGAATGTGGCAGATGCATCTGTGACAAGTCTTCGCTCTACACCAGCTCCACCTGCGAGATCAGCTACTCCCTGGTGAGGCTCAGCCTGGGCTCCCTCTGGGTTTATCACTTCTTCCCACATAGAGTCTCCAGGGCAGGGCAGCAGAGCAGAGATGAAGGCACAGCTCAGTCAGGAGCAAAATCCTGAGAGAGGGTTGGTTTTGTGTCCTGCCTTCAGTGGCCAGGAAGGGTCTGGTATGGGAGCTGCTCTGCAGCCCTCCGCTTCACCAGCAGAATGTCCATCCGTGTTTATCTGCACACCGCTGGGCAGAGTTTTGAGGCTCCATTCCTGACCTGTTCTCATTCTCCTCTAGACTGGAAAAACACATTTCATGGTCAGTTTCCCCTTGACAAACATGGGATAGCCCCACGCTGGGAATGGAGAAAGCTGTCTTGGGCACATTTTGAAAAGGCCACCTAAAACCTTTGGAGGAGGTCCACTCACTGCCCAGCTGCAGGCTGGTGGTATAAACGATTTTGGAGCTGGCTGGGCTGGGCTCTTGTGTTTGTCAGTCCTTCCTTGGATGCCTGTCCTTGGTGTTTCCTCTTTCCGACCTCACTGGGGCACCAGGGTGAGGACACATCGTTGCCTCTCCAGCCCTGCCCTTTGGGGGTGATGTCCTCCCTGGCTCCCCAGGGGCTGTCTCCTGACCATCCTTCCTTGCCTCTGTGCCCAGGGCTTCCAGGCCATGTGCGAGAGCATCCGGGACTGCGTTCGCTGCCAGGCCTGGGGAACAGGCAGCACAAAAGGGAACTGTGACACCTGCCAGCTCCAGATCCAGATGGTGGAGGAGCTGAAGAAAGGTACCAGAAGAAGCAGAGCTGGGTGCAGATACGTGTAGTGTGGCTCCTGCGGGCCCTGCCCCTTGTGTGTGCATGGGAAGCTGCTCCTCAAGCTTTTCCTGGTCCTGATGACTTTCCAACCATGCCCCCTCCCTCTGCAGAGGAGGCCAGTGAGTACTGCTCCTTCCAGGATGAGGATGATGACTGCACCTACCACTACACCCTGGAGGGAGACCCCAGCATCCAGCCCAACACCACCGTCCGTGTGCAGAAGAAAAAGGGTGAGCAGGGACCTGCCAGGAGGGGATGTCCAGCCTGGGGTCTGCATGAGCAGTGATCTGCTCCACAGTGCCTCTCATGCCCACTTTGTCCCTTGGCTCTGTCCCATGGCAAGGTCAGCTGTGGGCAGTACCTCCCTTGCCCACCTTTCTGTGTGACAGGGTGGGCAACATTGGCTGTCACATGAACTGCAAGGAGTGGAGGGTAGTACCTTTAGGGACTGATGGCTTCTCACTGCCACCATGGGCAGGGATTGATGTGAGGTGTGGAATAGCACCTTGGGATGCTGGATGGGAGCAGAGAGTTGGGACAGTGCTCCCTGAACAGCACTTTTCATTGTGAGAACTGAGAGAAAAGTTCTCAAGGTTAACTGCACTGCTTTGTCCCTCAAAGAGCTGTGATCCAGCCTTTCCCCCTGTCCTTGTCTCCCCACTCCCTCCCTTCACACCCCATGCCTGGGAGTGACACTGTTGTCACTTGCAGAGTGTCCACCGGGGAGCTTCCTCTGGCTCATCCCACTGCTCATCTTCCTCATCCTACTCCTGGGGCTACTGCTGCTGCTCTGCTGGAAGTTCTGTGCCTGCTGCAAGGTGAGTGCCTCAGCCAGCTGTCCCAGTCCTGGGAGAGGACCTGATAAAAGCCCAAAATATGACACATTTCCAGAACCCAAACAGCCTTCAGCATGGCCAGACTGGCAGGGGCTGGGTCTCAGTATCCAGCACCTCTGCTGTTGCCCACATAAGCTACTGTGGGCTTGCCCCCACTGAAGGGATATAAGACTAGAATCAGCTTCCAGAGCCCCTTCCATCCACTGCCCACCCATCCCTGCTGGTGTGATTCCTTCCAGCTGGAGAGGTGAAGAGTTTTGCCCTTGGCTTCCAAGTGATGGTGTCTTTGGCCATTTGTTTTCTAGGCTTGCCTGGCCCTGCTCCCCTGCTGCGCACGAGGTACTGGCCCCTTGGACTGGAGGGAGAGGGATCTGTGGGGTTCACTGCCTCCTGGGTTGGGGGGAGCATGCTGGGATAAGTATCTCCATCCTCCTCTCTGAGCTGGGGAGGTGTATCAGGAGAAAAGCTCCTAGCAAAGAGCCTGAGTCAAGGAGCCCTTGAGCTGCTGCTCCACTGCTCTTCCCTGCCCCACACCCTGCTGTGTCCTACTGGGTATCCTGCTGCTGGCTCTCCCCTGACCAGTGTCCCATTGTAATGCCTAGCTGGCGCCATGTGCTTTTGTCACTCATGACAAACCTTGCTCTCTCCACTGTGTTCCTGACATCCCAATACCTTTAGTGTGGTGGAAGCCCTAAATATTCCCTAGAACAAAGCGTTGGGAAGCTACTGGCTGGCATTAACCTCATCTCTGACCCTGCTCTTGGCTCTGCAGGTCGCACTGTTGGTTTCAAGGAGGACCACTACATGCTTCGTCACAGCCTCATGTCCTCTGACCACCTGGACACCCCCATGGTCCGCAGTGGGTCCCTCAAGGGTCGGGACACAGTCCGCTGGAAGATCAACAACAACGTCCACAAGCAGGGCCTCAGCTCCCTTGCTGCCACCAGCCCCAAAGATCTCAGTGAGTGCCACGTCTGAGGAACGGGGCATAGAGGATCACAGGGTGTTAGGGGTTGGAAGGGACCCCCAAAGGTCATTGAGTCAAGATGCTGTGGGTGCTGTAAAAGACACAAACCCTTGGTGGTGGCTGCAGTTCCAGCAGCCGTGGTGTTACCTCCAAGCTCAAGTGCAATGAAGGTTTTTCCTTTGCTTCCATCCTGGGGGAAGCTGAGCAGAACATTCCTGAGTCTTGCTCTGTAGCAGGGCAGGTGGCAGCCTTGCAGACCTCCTAACAGCCTGTGTGGTGGATGTGCCCTTTATGGGTCATAGTCTCCTTAGTTCAGTGGCCCGGCCTGGATTTCATTGTCTCATCAGTCCAGAGGCACCACGGGACACTGTTCCCTTTGCTGGATCTGCTAGAGGGCTTCCCAGTTAGCCTTCCAGTTCTCAGAGGGTTTTCTCTGCCGGTGCTATGGGATTCAGGTGCTAGTGACACAGGATCTGGACACCGAGCATCACACGTGCCCCCATGCTTCCTGCTTTTGGCTGGGTTATTTCTCTGGCCAAGAAGGAAGGAGTCTGACTCGGGGATTCCTCTTTGCAGTTCCCTACGGGCTGTCCCTGAGGCTGACCCGGCTCTTCACGCAGAACCTGATGAAACCGGACACCCGCGAGTGCGAGCAGCTCCGCAAGGAAGTGGAGGAGAACGTAGGAGCCGGAGGGGGTCTTGGGGTGGGACAGGGAGACAGCCACGCTGTGGGGGGGATCTGCAATGCTGGGGAGGGGGGAGAGTCCCTTCCCTGTGGGCATAGGCAGCTCTCAGAAGGAAGCAGCAATTTTTCCTCCTTTTGGAAGCAAGCAGAAATGTTAAGATCACAGCTGTGAGAATGATCCAAGGGTCACACTGGTGAGAGTTGAGGTTTGCTTCGGGGCACGTAGTCTGAAGCTGTTATTTGGCTTCAGTTCGCAGCCTCTTGTCGTGTCCTAGGGAGAAACCAGGCAGTGGTCCCTGCCTGGTGTGGCAGGGTGAGGTGAGAGGCCCTGGGGGTGGGCAGAGGGCTCTTGTGTTTGCTGGCAGCAGTGTCTGCTGCCTGAACGCACCCCTCTTTGGCCAGGGATGTGTTGTCAAAGTCCTTTCTTGCTCCTTGCAGCTGAATGAGGTTTTCAAGCACATCCCTGGCTGCCACAAGCTCCAGCAGACCAAGTTTAGGTGAGTCACTGTAGGAGAGACCTCCTGCAAGGCAGGGTTCCCCCAGGGCTCTGTTGATGAGGGAACAGAAGGCTGGGCTGTGAAATCTGGGATGCCGGGAGGGAGTGTGATCTGTGAGCCACCCCTGGCACAAGCCTGGTGAGGTGCTTCATTCCCTCAGGCTGCAAAGCAGAGCCCATCCAGCCGTGCAGGTGCTCTCAGCTGCATCTAGCTTTGGACCTGAGACTCCTACAGGCAGACACAACTCCTGGTCTCGTGGTGCTCAATGGGAAAATTCCCACTGACCTCAAAAGTTTCCACCCTGAGCAAAGTCACGAGAGCCTGGTGCAGGATGAGGGAGTCTGGGAGTGCTGGTGCTGAGCAGGGAGTGTTAAGCCTTCCCCATGGCTCTGGCCAGATGTGATCTCCCCCGTGGGCATGTTCCTCATTGCATTGGGAAATCCAGGGCTGGAGGGAGTAGCCAGGCAGGAGAGAACATGTGATGGGGCCATAGGCTGTGCCAGGTAATGGGTTGGCACCTGCAGGGCAGCTGCCATGGCTCAGACCTGTGCAGGGCTGTGATTCACACAGAGCTTTGTCTCCCCAAAGCTGTTACTCACTCTGACTTCTTTATTCCCCCAGGTTACAGCCCAATTCTGGGAAAAGGTAGGAAGAACTTGTGCTGCTTCTCCCTCTTTGCAGAGCCATGTGTGGGGTGGCTGAATGCCTCATGCACTCCCTAGCCCCACCAGCTGTGGTGTGAGATGAGGCATCCTGGGGGCTTCAGTTCTCAGCTGGCTTTCTCTTCCCACTGGTCACAGGCAGGACCACACCATTGTGGACACAGTGCTCACTGCCCCTCGCTCAGCCAAGCCAGAGCTCATCAAAGTGGTGGAGAAGCACGTTTCTCACGAGGCTTTCCATGACTTGAAGGTCTCACCGGGTTACTACACTGTGACCTCAGACCAAGGTAGGGAGCAGAGCCCAGGGCTCCCTCCTGCCTGGGCAGGAGCACAGTTCCCACCTCTCAACATTACCCCTTGCTCACACCAGATGCTCATGGGATGGTGGAGTTCCAAGAGGCCGTGGAGCTGGTGGATGTCCGCGTCCCACTCTTCATCAGGGAGGATGATGATGATGAGAAGCAGCTGCAGGTGGAGGCCATTGATGTCCCCACTGGTGTCGCAGAGATTGGACGTAGGCTTGTCAACATCACCATCATCAAAGAACAAGGTGAAGGGCTGCAGCTGAGGCACGAGATGCAGGGCAGTTGTGTTTGAGTGTCCCATGTCCAGATGGACTCCAAGGGTTTCTCAGCAGGCACAGCCTACGCATCTGAGCTCCCCCAGACCACAAACCAGGGACTTGCTTGGGGACTCTGATCTTGAGTCACCTGGGTCTAAACTGGAGCATCAATTTTGAAGCATCCAGTGGAGAAGGGTCATCATCCCTGGTGGCAGAGACCCAAACATTTGATCATTACAAGTTCAGATGCTACCAATTCCATGGCAGATCCAGGGCTGACCATAAGCTTCTGCTACAGCAGTTCACAGATTGATGGAGTAAAGTAGAACTTCCCTGTTGTTACGCTGTGCTTGGGGCAGGTGAATGTCCCCACCAGTTTGCTTCTGCTTCCCATCTGGTCATTCTGAGCAGGGAGCAGGAGCCAAGCGTGGTGAAGTCTCCAGCCCATGCATTACTATTTCCTGCATGGATGGTTCACAGCCAGGGGTGATAGGGACTCTCTTCGGGGAGGACACCTGCGTGTTGGAAATGTTGCTCTACACATTCCTTCTCTCCTGCCCCCTGCAGCCAGCAGCCTCATCACCTTCTTGCAGCCAGCCTATTCCCACAGCCGCTTTGATAAGGTGGCCAAGATCCCGGTGCTCCGGGAGATCATAGACAATGGGAAGTCTCAAGTCACCTACCGCACCCGCGATCTCACCGCCAAGAACGGCAGGGTAAGGCTGGTGCTCCTGGCCCTGGGCACAGGGGGCTGGCAGGGAACCGACCCTGGGGCTGCAGAAGAGCAGATGTTCAGGATCAGAGGGGATGTGGCTTGGGTTCACAGCTGGACTTGATGATCTTGAAGGTCTTTTCCAACCTTAATGATTCTGTGGCTAGGAGGTGGGAGACCCGAGGCTTGAGGTTAGCAGAAGCACAGACATTCCCTTCCAACTCTTACTTCCTGTGCCTCAGGGACCCAAGATCCTGCCTGTATCTGAGGCAGAGGGCACCAGCTGCCTCCTGAGCTGTGGGCACTGGGAGGCGAGTGGGGATTCCCTGGAAGA
This sequence comes from Dryobates pubescens, assembly GCF_014839835.1. Classification (NCBI taxonomy): domain Eukaryota; kingdom Metazoa; phylum Chordata; class Aves; order Piciformes; family Picidae; genus Dryobates; species Dryobates pubescens. The sequence continues at coordinate 17,254,222 of NC_071631.1, read as the reverse complement.
TGGTGGGAAGCTCTCTGGGAGCCTTCCCCTGGGTGCTATAATCACACACCTCATCCTTCTCCTCCAGGACTACATCTTCACAGAGGGTGACCTGGTCTTCCAGCCTGGGGAGACCCGAAAGGAGGTGCAGATCCCCTTGCTGGAGCTGACTGAAATAGATACCCTCCTGCACAACTACCAGGTCAAGCAGTTCGCCGTCGACCTGCTCCATCCCAAGCACGGTGCCAAGATTGGCCGTTACCCCCAGACCACAGTCACCATCGCTGACCCAGGTAGGGGCTAGCAGCCAGGCAGTGGGACCTCCACACCCGCCCAGCGCACCCCGAGGTGATGTACTGAGCTCAAGCCAGGCTCCTCGCCCAGACGCTGAGGTTCCTCCATCTCCAACTGGTGGATTCGGGCTCCCCTCTAGAGGCGTTGCTGAGTATAGGCAGTGGGTGGGAAGGAGATGGATTTGCGTCACAAAAGGACGGAAGAGGGAACTCTTTCTCGTTCTTTGGGAGTTTGAATAAAAAGCTATAAAAGCTATAAAAACAGGGGGCAGGCAGGGCTGCCCAGAGGCGTTGTGGATGCCCCCTCCCTGGAAGTGTCCGCAGTTGGGTTGGATGGGTCTTTGAGCAGCCTGATCTAGTGGAAGGTGTCCCTGTCCGTGGTGGGGATCTTTAAGGTCCCTTTCAACCCAAACCATTCTATGAATCTGTGACTTGCCATGAGCAGTGCTTCGTGGTTCCTGTGGCTGGGCAAGCAGAACTGTGAGGGTGGTCACCGACTAGGTCGGTAACATAAAGGTATTTACCGCAGTACTGGTCATGACTGCTGGGGGTACAAGCAAGTCCCTTGTCACAGGACCAGCCACAACTGCTTCAGGGACCGGCACTGGGGCTGGAGAGGCTCCAGAGAGCTCTTAGCCGGACTTCATGGGTTCCAAGGAGGAACAACAGGGCAACTTGAGGAGATTCTGCCCACGTCCTTCATCTCTCATGGCTGCACAGGGCAGCTGACCAAGCTGCTAAAGTGTTATTAAATACATTCACAGAACTAAAGATTTCCAGTGGCAGCAAGGTGGTCTCTTCACTTCCTCCCACCTGGGCAGCCTGTAAGAAGCAGATGGATGTGCAGAACTTGGGGTGCCTGAGCTGGACTCTCATACCAGCTTGCTGTGTGGCTTTGGGGGATGTAATCACCAAGTGCCTCGGTTTCCCTTCCTGTGATGGGGATCTGCCCCTCAGAAGTGCTTTGAGAGCCTCGCTCAGGGTGGGTAGGGCAGTGTTGGCGAGGGGCAGAATTCCCTCTTCATCTTCTGCATGGGGCACTAGTACTGATGTGAGCTTCCTTCCTCGTGCCTGCAGAGGTGGTGGATGGTGTCCCCTCGATGAGTCAGGTCTCCCAGTCCCCCAAAGGCCGCCTGAGTGCACCACTGAATCCCAATGCGCACGCTCTTGGCTCCAGGGCAATCCGCTTCAGCTGGTTTCCTCCTCCGGGAAAACCTCTGGGCTACAAGGTAAGGGGTGAGTGGATCCTAGGAGGTGTCATCTGCAGATGTTTCACACAATAGTTGTGCCAAAGGGATTAGGAGAAGATGCCCAAAGGAGGGAGCAAGTTCACCCCTTCCAGCACCTTCCAGCCTAGAGCAGCCATTGCTGGGCAGGTGTGGGGTTTGCAGGAACGATTCCTGATGGGTTCATCTCCCTTTCCATCACTTACCATGAAATGCCTGGACTGTCCTGGCCTCCCTTTCAGGGAGATGATCCAACACCCTGGCTTTCCCTGAGCAGATCTAACAAGAGATGGGGTGATTGATACAGTGAAGACCTGAAGGAATCATGGCTTGCTCTTGCTTTGGCAGGTGAAATACTGGATCCAAGGGGACCCTGAGTCAGAAGCCCATCTCATCGATGTCAAATCCCCATCAGCAGAGCTGAGTAACCTTTACCCCTTCTGTGACTACGAGATGCAAGTCTGTGCCTACAATGCCATGGGTGAAGGAGCCTACTCTGACATTGTCCACTGCCAGACCATGGAGGATGGTGAGGGACACTGCACTCTACTTCCCTTCCTGGGGGAACGCCTTGGTGCCTGTGCACCAGGCATATAGTACTGAGCTTCTTGTGGTCTTGAGGACAAGCACTGAGCAGCTCCCACTGTGACCCAGCTGTGATCCAGGTTGCTCTGAGCATCTGCTAGTGCTGGCTCCCAGCTCATGGTAACCTGGAGCCTTTGCTCTTGCCTTCCCAGTCCCCAGCGAGCCTGGCCGCTTGGCTTTCAACGTTGTGTCTTCCACCGTGACGCAGCTGAGCTGGGCTGAGCCTGCAGAGACCAACGGGGAGATCACAGCTTATGAAGTCAGCTATGGACTTGTCAACGAGGACAATGGTAAGAGCTCATTTTCTGACTGGGGCAGTCCAGCCAGCCTGAGGGGCTGCAGTATGTTTTTCACAGGCTGGGCTAGTCCAAAGCAGCAGCAGAGCCAGAACAGCTCTAGTGATATTTAATATCTAAAACTGGGTTCTGGAGGAGCACAGAATCAGCACTGGGGGTTTAATCCTGCAAAGCCCAGAGTGCCCTCAGTTCCCATTCACTTCCATAGTGTTTTGTGCTGGTTTTCATCTTAGATACTTCATTTGTATGTCCAGATCTAGGACTGGGGTGGCAGGAAGATGCCATTTGGTGGCAAACAAGCAACATGAGGCCTCTGCTGTAGGCTGACTTCAGCTTGGAGTTTGGGAATTTCCCCAAGACAATGCCACACCTGTCGTGAGCAGCCCAAATAGCTCCTGCACCTTGTCCCAGAACCACCCTGTGTCCTGGCACCAAACCTCAGCAAACCTGTTGGCCAAGGGTGGGGTGTGGTGGGGTCCTGTGTGTCTCCAGACCTTGTGTGGGAGATAAGCATGCCTGTGTTTGCAGTGCCCATTGGCCCGGTGAAGAAGGTGCTGGTTGAAGACCCCAAGAAGCGCATGGTGCTGATCGAAAACCTGCGGGAGTCCCAGCCCTACCGCTACATGGTGAAGGCCAAAAACGCTGCTGGCTGGGGACCTGAGAGAGAAGCCACCATCAACCTTGCTACGCAGCCCAAGCGCCCCATGTCCAGTGAGTTGCTGCCTAGCTTGGGGGGGGAGCAGGGGGTGCAGGAGCAGTGCTGGGAGGGCCTCCCCATCACCCCAGCGGCTTCTCCGTGTCGTGTTCGCTCTGCTCCGCCACCCGCCCTGGTGAGCGCTGAAGGCCAGCCCGAGCGTGGGACCCCTGTGTGGCTTTGAGCTGCTTGTCTAATGGCACTTTCCACCTCTTCTCCAGTCCCCATCATCCCTGATGTCCCCATCATTGATGCAGAGGGAGGTGAGGACTACGACAGCTACCTGATGTACAGCGCAGATGTGCTTCGCTCTCCGGCTGGCAGCAAGCGTCCCAGCGTCTCTGACGACTCAGGTACGTTACTTGGAGTTTTACAAGGGTCACCTTTAACATCAGTTCTCCTTAACAGCAGCTTTCAGCCATGAGCTTCACTGCTCCATACCTCCTCATGGTGATGAGGAGATCCAAGTCATGGAGATGGTGGAGATCAGCCTGTCCAAAGCACAGTAGCTGCAGCCATGCGAACTCTTGGCTAGTTGCAGTGTAAATAAGATCAGTGTCTCCTTGTCCTGGCCATAAGGCAGAAAGAAATCCCAGCGTGGGGTGGGAGAGGAGCTTTTCATGGCCCTCCCTGCTCCTCTGCCCTTGCTCTTGCCATTTGGCTGGACCACGAGAGTTACTGTCATCAAACAAGCGCTGGCAAGGCACAGAACTCTGAGTCCTTCAGGTTCTTCGCCAAGCCAACAGGAAGGAACTCTCCAAGGGCTGGGAAGGCACTGGCCTCTCCTCCTCCATCACTTCACTCTCTGAATGAGGCTGGCTCCTTTGTCTTGTACTGGGACAACGAGGAGAAGATGGGCCATGAGTGAAATGAAGTTTGTCAGAAGGATCTTGAGGGTCTTCCCTGGATGGGTTCTCCAGGGCCTGGGATCCAGGGGCCAGTCCACGGTCCTTTCAGAGAGCAAAGTAATGGGAACAGCAAGAGTCCGACCATCTGAGCGTACATCAAGGAAGAAACCTGTCCTGAGCAGAGGACAATTGTCACAGACTCTTCGTGACAGGAACAGGCATGTGGTGGGACTTTGGCACTTGCTGGACACAGGGCTGGGAAAGAGCCGTGGGGTTGAGGAAGCCTCATGCACGTCACACTCCCACCATCCTCCATCTACCAGCCACACAGTGGCCGCACCGCCTGAACTCATCAGCCGAGGCTTGGCGAGCCAGGCTGTGACCTGGTGTCCTTCCCACCAGGGCCTGCCCCTTTCTCTCCCCAGCAAGCAGCATGAAGGTGGTGGGTAGCCCACTGTCCCCTGCAGATCATGCCAACACCAGTGCTTGCCTTGTCCCAAAAGGCTCCAGGTGGAAATATGTACAGCTGCTGGGAGAAGATTTGGATCTTCGCCGCATCACCTGGAGGCTTCCCCCAGAAACCATTCCTCGCCTCTCTGGCAGCAGCCGCTTCTCCTCGGACACCGAGGGCCTCCTCCACGAGGAGGACAGCGACGTGGCCACTGGTAGCCTGAGGAGGAGCAGGACGCCCCGGCCTCAAGCAGGTGAAGGACAACTTTGTTACGGCACCGAGTGTCCTGTCTCGTCCTGCTCTGAGCCGAGGGGCCGGCAGCGGCTGGGGTCTGCCCCAGTACCTGTCCCCTTCCTCCCCTTGTGTGCCCATCCTCGTGTTGGCGTCGTGCCCTGTGCGTGTGCTGTGGTCTGCTTCAAAACCTTGTCCTCCTGTGTCTGCTCACAAGAGTGTCAAGGTAACCCCCATCTCGGCACGGACTTGGGAGCCTGCTAGCAAGTTGCATCTGCAAAAGGCTGGAACTTCCAAGCAGGAGCAAACTCAGATGATACCTGCTAACTGCCACCTCCAAGGGCAGCTCCTCACCTTAATTAAAGTGCCCTGAGCTTCTGGGGCAGATCTGCTGGACTGTTAAACAGAAATCACTCTCTCGTGGGCAGATGATCTCTCCTGGCCTTCTGGGAAGAGGGATGGGGGTTTGTCAAGGACCAGAACAACAGAGCAGTTTGCTTTCCAGATCCAGATGAGACAGGATCCAGAGTAAGATCTGGAGAAACCACCTCCATAAAGGGCTGTTTTCCTTCTTCCACTTTCTGTTTTTTAATGTTGCATCTAAGGAGGAGAACCACAGTGCAGTGTCCCAGGGAGGCCGAAGTCTGGAGTTACCTTGGGCACTATGAGTGTCTCTGGTCTCGTGTGCAGGGCAAAGTGTCTGCTTTGCTGTTTGTTTCCCCATTGTCATGTTTGGTAGTTGTGGCTTGTTCTAGATGTAGCCCTCCAGAACAACCTCCCAGAGTGGCTGAAGCGGGGATGCAGAGTGGAACACGATGCCTCCTGCTTCCTCCCCGTGGAAAGTGGAGCAGCAGCCCTGCCCACAGCCACGCTCCTCACGGTGTGCTCTCTTTCACAGAGCACTTGCTGAACGGCCGGGTGGACTTCTCCTTCCCTGGCAGTGGCAGCAGCACGCTGACCAGGACAGCCAACACCAGCTACCACCACGTGCAGCAGGAGCAGAGGGTGATGGGGAGCTCCTCGCTGACGAGGGATTACTCCACAGTGCTGACAGGGCACGGTGAGTACTGTGGCGATGGGACCTGTCCTTCCCTTCCACCCTCATGACTGTCTTCAGACCCATGCCCTTCAAGTCCTGTTGGGCTGAGGGCTGTGTTCACAGCTCAGGTGGCCTATGAACCGGGGATCACAGAGTCACAGAAACATTCAGGTTGGAAAGACCCTCAGGATCACCAAGTCCAACCCAGAACCCTACTCTACAGAGTTCACCCCTGAACCATATCCCCAAGCACCACATCCAAACCACTTTTAAATACATCTGGGGTTGGTGACTCTACCAACCAGCACATTCCAATCCCTGACCACTCTTGCTGGGAAAAATGTCTTTCTAATGTCCAGTCTAAACCTACAGAGTCATAGCTTGAGGCCATTCCCTCTTGTTCTATCTCTAATTACCTATGAGAAGAGACCAGCACCAGCCTTCACAATGTCCTTTCAAGTAGATGTGGAAGGTCATGTCCTCACCACTCACAAGTAGGTTCTTTGCTAAGGCCACCCTGCTCCCAGATCATTTTGGAAAGGGTTCTCATCCCACACATGCAGAGTGCTTGGGTAAACCTGAAACTACCACAAGAGGCTACATCCTTATCCTCACACCAGGAAGTACTCTGGGAAGAGCACTTCTCTCTTCTTCTTCTGCCTGGCAGCATGGTTGACTTTCAGCTCCATGTGTACATCAGCTGGCACTGACAGAAGGCTGTTAGCAGCCTCTTCAATTTTGAGCCTAGAAAGTCACCTCTGCAGGAGCCAGCACCTGGGCTGAACCTGCTCTGAAGTCTCCAATGGTGTTTTTCTCTCTCTCTTGCACTGCTTCTGTAGATTACCAGGGGAGGCTCCTCCCTCCCATCCATGAAGATGCTGGGAGGACAATCCCACGGCCTCGGGATGTGGGTTTCAGGAGCAGGGCAAAGGTGAAGGGTTACTACCCCAGCACTGGCTGCCGGGACTCTATAATCATGACTGATGGGTCTGCAGGGACTTGCAAGTACATAGGTACAGCTCTGCCCAGTGTCTCCTCCCAGCCATGCATCCCATCACCAGCTGCCCATGAGCCACTGCTCACTGCCATCCACTGCTCGCCCCAAACCCCCTCTCCATGGCTTGCTGTGTGCCACACTGATCTTCCTCCTGACCCAGCCTGTGCCTCCATCACTCCACTTTTCCATTTGCAGGTGACCTCAGCTGTGTTTCAACCCACCTGGGCTGATTAACACCTACCACCACTGACACCGTGCTCTAATGAGATGATCAGCGTATCATCCTCATCCTCTTCATCCCTAACATGCTGCTTGTTCTCAGTCTTACCCCACAGGCCTTTGGAGGACACTTGGGGAGAACGTGTGCTCCATGAGAGATGTCCCTCTGCAAGTTCCTTGGCCAAAGTGAAAGGCTTCAGTCCCTGATAGTCACCTGGGAAGCTGCTGTGCTCACCATGAGCCTTGTGTCCCAGTGGGCTGAGCTGAGGGGGAGCCAGAGCACCCAGTCCCAGCTGCCCCCATACCCTTGAACAGTCCCTGGAGGTGCTGAGCTGCTTTAGCTATAGACTACGGCCAGTCTTAGCTACACCTGAAGATGTCTGTGAAGCTCCTAGCAGACCAGACAGGGTGCTTCAACATCAGCAAGGACCACACACAGCACCTTGGTCCCTGCTTTAGTCTCTCTGATACAGGGGCACAAAGCTTACTTTGACCTGTCCCATCCAAAGTTGGCACCCCAAGGGCATGGGAACTCACTGTAGGTGTGCAGAGCCAGCCAGTCCCACCTCACAATGGGCCAGCTTGCAGAGGTGCCATCTTGCCACGTTCTCCCCAGACCATCAGGACCATCCCACGCTTGGGCGTGCCTCTCCCTCCTCTCCCCGAGCTTCCTTAGCCCCCACATCTCCACCCTGATGTTCTCTTTTTGCCTCAGACTCTAGGCTGCCAATGGGCATCCCTGACACCCCCACACGCCTGGTATTCTCTGCCCTGGGACCCACCTCGCTGAAGGTCAGCTGGCAGGAGCCACACTGCGAGAAGGAGGTGCAGGGCTACAGCATGCAGTACCAGCTCCTCAACGGAGGTCAGTCACCAGCTGCCTGGTCTCCACCAGGCACTTAGTGATGGGGAGCCTGATCTGGGTCTTCTCCTAGGCAGCTGAGCCTAGATGACCATAAGGGGGGCTGGAGCAGATGACCTACCGAAGTCCTTTCCAACCTCAGCTGGTTTGGGCTTCAGGGACTGGTCCCAGCCCTGCTTTTCTGTGTAGCCTTGAGGAAATGTCTCAGCCACTCCACAGCTCTCATTCTCCATTTCTGCTGGGGAGACATTTCCTGGGGTTGCTTGTGGAGTCACATCTCATAGAGTCATAGAATTGTTAGGGTTGGAAGGGACCTCAAGGATCAGCCAGTTCCAACCCCCTGCCATGGGCAGGGACACCTCACACTACAGCAGGTTGCTCACAGCCACATCCAGCCTGCCCTTACAAACCTCCAGGGATGAGGCTTCCACCACCTCCCTGGGCAACCTGTGCCAGTGTCTCACCACCCTCATGGGGAAGAATTTCTTCCTAACATCCAATCTGAATCTTCCCATTTCTAGTTTTTGCTCCATTCCCCCAGTCCTGGAAGAGGTTGCCCAGGGAGGTGGTGGAAGACTGACACCCTCAAAAGTCCCTCCCCAGCTTTCTTCTCCTCCAAAAAAACGTTCAGGACTCGTAACTTTGGACTTGGAGGACAGATTGGAATGAAAACCTCTTACTCCTACATGAAACTTGAGGCAGTCAGTGAAAAACTAATTCTCATGGGCTGAAAATCCTTGAGTTTTCAACCTGTTGTTTGCCCCAAGCCTTTTGGGGTGTGTTTTGGTGGCAAGATGTGCTGGGTGTGGTTGGAGAGGGGCTCTGGATGGCTTTTGCAGGTGGTTTGTTGGAAGCAGAGTTTAGGTGAAAGCCACGGCTCTGTCTTTGTGCCTGCAACACGATGCTGATGTCCCCCTTCCTGTGTTCCAGGAGAGGTGCACCGACTCACCATCCCCAACCCCAGCCAGAACTCAGTGGTGGTAGAGGACTTGCTGCCCAACCACTCCTACATCTTCAAGGTGAAGGCACAGAGTGAGGAGGGCTGGGGCCCTGAGAGGGAAGGAGTCATCACCATAGAGTCCCAGGTGGACCCACAGAGCCCGCTCAGCCCTGTGCCAGGTGAGGTGGATGGTGGTCAGGAGAAGGGTGGCACTGAGGTCTCTGCTGCTGTCTGCAGTGCTGGCCTTGCTGTTTTCTCTCCCCTTACCACATCCTGAGCTCTCATTCCCTTCTTTCCATTTAGCTCTCCTTCCCCTCTTTCCATCTTCTCCAGGCACTCACCTGCCACTAGCTGTCTAGACAGCTGAGACCTTCCAGCTCGCTTCAGAACTGCTGTGTGCAGGTCCCTCCCAGGCTGCTCCTCACCACCTCCTGTGACACTGACCTCTTGCTCATGCTCCTGCAGGTTCACCCTTCACGCTGAGCACACCCAGTGCTCCTGGGCCGCTGGTTTTCACTGCCCTCAGCCCTGACTCCCTGCAGCTCAGCTGGGAGAGACCCCGCAAGCCCAATGGCTCCATCTTGGGCTACATGATCTCCTGTGAGATGCTGCATGGAGGAGGTATGGTTCTCAGGCTGTAGAAGCCCAGTTCCCTGTGCAGGGCAGAAGGTACCTCCAGCAAACAGCAGGGATTTGCTGTATTTGTGCTGGGACCAGCAACAAAGTTGTCTGCTTACATTAGTGGAGGCTTATTCCAGGCCTGGGAGCTGCTGGACCCCTGATGCTTTGTGTCATTGCATGGTCTGGTGTAATAAGCATGGTGGGAAGAGGAAGCCCCTGTAGCTTGTTGCAGCCCAAACCCAGTGAGGGTTGCTTTTTGAGGATCACCACTGCACTAAAATAGGGTTGACCTAACTCTTAGTAGGACAGTCTGTGGTAGCAGAAAGCTTGGAGAAAGCCAAGACAGCAGCTAGAACTGGGGGGGAAGAGTGTGTTTGGAGGGACCATTACTCCTGTTTGTCTTCACTGCTGCTGTGTTTGTGTGGATCAGGGGAGCCCAGGAATATCTATGTTGAAGGAGACAACCCAGAGACTACCCTGACTGTGCCCCACCTGAGTGAGAATATCCCTTACAAGTTCAAGGTGCAAGCCAAGACCACCCAAGGCTTTGGGCCAGAGAGAGAAGGCATCATCACTATCGAATCTCAGGATGGAGGTACAGTACCATGGCTTTGTGTTGGTACAGAGACAAGAAAGCTCTCAGAGCAGGCAACACAGCTCCTGGAGCCCTCTTCCATCTCTGGTGGTGATTCCATTTTCCATGAAAGAGACTTGACGCTGCTGTGCCTTGTGAGCACTTGTCCCAGTGCTGCTGCACTGGATGAGGGAGGCTCAGGAGAACCTGACAGCTTTTAATTTCTGATGAAACTTCTGTCTTGCACCTGCTTGCACACATACCTGGAGGCAGCTTCCTACACTGCACAGGAGTAAGACCTCCCCTGTCCTCCCAGCTCTTCCTAAACCTGGGTCAGACATCAGCAAGAGAAACCTCCTGAGCTGACTGTTGGTGCTCACTGTGCAGGGCTGAAGGGGTTAGAAGCTGCTTGTCATTTCTCTCCTATGAAGACAGACTGAGGGAGTTGGGGCTATTCAGTCTGGAGAAGAGAAGGCTCTGAGGAGACCTTATTGTGGCCTTCCAGTATCTGAAGGGGGCTACAGGAAAGCTGGGGAGGGACTTCTTAGGGTGTCAGGGAGTGATAGGACTGGGGGAAGTGGAACAAAACTAGAAATGGGTAGATTCAGATTGGATGTGAGGAAGAAATTCTTCCCCATGAGGGTGGTGAGACACTGGCACAGGTTGCCCAGGGAGGTGGTGGAAGCCTCCTGCCTGGAGGTTTTTAAGGCCAGGCTGGATGTGGCTGTGAGCAACCTGCTGTAGTGTGAGGTGTCCCTGCCCATGGCAGGGGAGTTGGAACTGGATGATCCTTTCAACCCTGACCGTTCTATGATTCTTGTCTGACTCATTCCTTTTCCTTCTCTCCAGGCACTTTCTCCCAGTTTGGAGGACAGCAGTACATGAGTGAAGTGTACAGCTTCCCCACTGAGTACACCACCAAAACCAGCATCAGCCATTCCTCCCTGGAGCCTCACTTCACAGGTAGGTGCTTGCTGTCTGCTTTGAACCCCTTAGAAAGCAAAGGATAACTCTGCTTGTCCAAGGGGCTGGAGACACTTTCACTTCTAGTGTCAAAGGCAGGGAGGGGAGGGTCCATCAGGCAGGACTGATGAAGAGGACCAGACCCCAGGCCTTTCCTACACCTTATCCCTGCTCCAGAGGTAGTTGCAGTTGTTTCCTCATGTGCTGCTCAGCCACAGAGGGAATGGTGAGTTTTGGAAGTCCCCCAGGACTATCACTAGGGACCAACCACAGCCCTTCCTGCAAGGTTAGGTCTCTTCAGAGCAGGAAGAACCAGAGAAGTGTGATGGCCATTGTTAATCAGACCAGTGTTGTCCCACTTGAGTTCATGGGCTCATGCTGCAGCATGGAGAACTGGGGAGCTGCAAGGAGATCCATCTTACTGTCTGGCATAGCAAAGCACTGAACCACTTCATAGAAACATAGAATGGTTTGGGTCAGAAGGGACCTCCAAAGGTCATCCAGTCCAACCCCTCTGCAGTGAGCAGGGACATCCTCCACTAGATCAGGCTGCCCAGAGCCCTGCTGAGCCTCACCTTGAATATCTCCAAGGATGAAGCCTCAACCATCTCCCTGGGCAACCTGTTCCAGTGTTCCACCACCATCATGGTAGAGAGAGGTTTTTCCATCAGTAGAAGTGGGATTTAAGGGGAAACTTGTGCCAGGATCATCAGGTGGAGCAGATCCTACTCCCTGTGACCCCTCACTCTAGCACAGCGTCCTGCTCACTGAGGTTCTCATTGCAGATGGCATGCTGATGACCACCCAGCGAGTGGAGAGCGCCAGCAGCACCCTCACCAAACAGGTCACCAAAGAGTTCGTCAGCCGGACCGTGATGTCCAGTGGGACCCTCACCAAGCAGATGGAGAGGCAGTTCTATGAGGCCTGAGCCAGGGCAGGCTGCCCATCAGTGGGACACTTGTGTTCAGATGGCAGGACCTTGTGGAACAATCCAAGGGTGCTTCACCCAGCTGCTGCCGTGGTGCCTGGACAGCTCCTCCTGTGGGCAGAGACCCTCCGTGGCACTTGAAGGTCTGGACCTCTCCTTTGGTGCACTCCAAGCTCTGCTGCAGTTAGGCCATCAGGTGTGTGCTTTGGGGCTTCTTCACCTTGTCCTGCAGAGTCCAGAAGGATGTCTTCCATGAACAAGCACTGCTCACTCCAACACCAGTCTCACCCACCCAGACAGACCTGCTGAAATTCAGCTGTCTCCACGGCCCCAGCCTCCCTGGCTCAGTGGAGCAGAATGATTTACACTCACATCCTCAGTTTTGAGAGGTTCTCATCTGGAAACATCCTCATTTATATGTCACCATTTGCATCTTTACCTCCAGGCTCTCCACCAACTCACCTGGCCCCTGGAGCTGGTTGTTTTGTTCTCTTTGGGGGTTATTGTTCTGAGAGCTGCTGCAGGGTAGGGCTTGGGGTCACCTGAGCTTCCTTACTGCACCTCTGTGGGTTTGTCCTTTGCTGCTAATGTTTGGTGCCCTGACAGCAAAGTGCAGCCTTCCCTTGGTACAAGAGCATCACTCCTGCTGGCCTCTCCTGCTTTGGTGGTTTTTTGGGGCTGGGTTTTTTTGCATACAGTATTGTACAGTTTTCATAGTTTATATATAAAAAAATATTATGTGTAAATGTATTTTATTAAAGAGAAAAGGAGGTGGAGAGATCTGTGCTGAATGTGGAGGCCACACTGGCACTGTGGCTGCTGAGAAACAGGAAACACTGGAAGCAATTACTTAAGAGCTTGAATCCAAAGGCCACTAAACCCTGTGGAAAGCTTCTTGATGAGCTGTGGCAGGCTCTGCCTTGGGACTTACATCCTCCAGCACTGGAGACTCCAGCAGGAGGCTGCGAGCACCCAGACCTCCTCCCTGCACAGCATCCACAAGCCAAGAGCTCTCCAGCTGCAGCACATGGGCACAGAGGGGCTGGCAGCTGCCTGGAGGTATGGGATGGGGATGGCCTTGCCACTGGTGCCTGGATTTTTGGGCAGATGATGTTGGGTATCTTTTAAAAGCCCTTTTGACCAACAGCAATGTCAGTAAAGGGACCTGTGATCCCCCAGTAACCACAAAGGAAGAGCAAGCCTGGGAACAGCTCTCACCATCCTCAGCAAGTCTCTGAGCCTCCTTCAGCCCTCAGCTTTAGCTGTCCTCACATGGTGCTGGGTGGAGGGCTGAGACTTTGCTGGGCCTCATTTTTCTGGCTCTAGCTGCAGTGCCTGGCAGCTAGACAGTGAGACACTGGGCTCTGTATCACTGAACAGTGTTTGCCTGGCGTGCTCCAGCTGGATTGGAGCACAGGAGGAGCTGGCTAAAAGGGAGGATGCTGCCCAGTGCAGCACCTGCCCCCATCCCAATCAAACCAGCAGCTGCCTGGTCTCCCTGGTGCCTGATCTGATCAGACCTGGACCTTGGCTTTTTGGTTCTTTTGTTCTTATTTTCTTTTTGGAGGCAGAAGACTTTCCAGCACTGGCACCACTGAGAGCTCCCTCTCCACTTCAGGCTGTTTTGAGTGGAAAGGCTCTCATATCTCTGAGCCCAAGATGCATGTGGATGAGTAAAGTCCACAGGAGCCTCCAGGACAGTAGCTGAAACTAGGTCAGTTTTGATCTTGGGTCAAGAGATACTTCACCAACCCTTTGGTTTTAGTGTGCCTTCAAGAACAAATGCTTTTTCCTGAGCAAGTACCAGTGGCAGTATCCTGCCTGCATCCCTGATCCCAACTCACCTTTGTGGCAGGGGATTCCTCTTCAGTTGATGGACTCCATGACCCTCTCCCTGTGCTTTGCAGTCCAGGGTAAAACTCTTGTCAAGTGCCTAAGAATGGAGCCCCACTGCCAAGCATTTTAACCAAAGCCTATCCTGGTCAGTGGCTGCTCTCCATGGTGTCACACCACCCTCACTCCATGCTATCTGTGCACCTAACCAAGCCTTGCACCACAACAGTGTCACTTTTCAGTCTTCATCTGGTCTGGTGGTGGTTCAGCCTTTCCAGGGTGGATCCAGGAGCCCACTCTGACAGCAGAGCTTTGATCAGATGGCTTCTCTTGCACTCAATAAATGTGTTCTCTACAGCCTGCCTCTTCCCTTTTCTTTAAGGAAAAAAATCAACCCCCCCTCAACTCCCTCCATCTGCAGCAGCAGAGGCAGCAAGCAACCAAGCAGGACCTTCTGCCAAGCACCTGTGCACCAGTTCAAGAGAGACAGAGACCTGCTGGAGAGAATCCATCAGAGAGCCTTGAGGATCATTAGGGGACTTGGGCACCTCCTCTGTGAAGAGAAACCGAGAGCCCTGGGGCTCTTTAGTCTTGAGAAGACTGAGAGGGGATCTCATCAATGTGTATAAATATCTGAGGGGTGGGGGCCAAGTGGAGGGGGCCAAGCTCTTTTCAGTGGTGCACAGTAATAAGGAACAGCAGGTACAAGCTTGGACATGGAAGGTTTCACCTCAACATGAGGAGAAACTTCTTTGCAGTGAGGGTGACAGAGCACTGGAGCAGGCTGCCCAGAGAGGTTGTGGAGTCTCCTTCTCTGGAGGCTTTCAAAACCCACCTGGATGCATTCCTGTGTGGACTACCCTGCATGATGCTGCTTTGGCAGGTGAGGTTGGACCCGACGATCTCTGGAGGTCCCTTCCAACCTCTAATGTACTGTGATACTGTGTGCCTGCTGCTCCTCCCCCACTTCCCCTCAGCACCAGACCCCCTGCTCCTCACAGCAGCTTGTTCCACCAGTGCAAACTGGAGGTAGACCAGTCTCCTCCAAGGAAAGGTCCCTGGTGCTGTTGGCTCAGCTCAGGCAGGTGCAGAACGACTGCAGATGCTTCTGTGTTTATTAGGCAAACGGTGCAGACAGATTGGTTCCCTTGTGAAGCCTTGGACAGGGGTGATCCCAGCCCAGGTGAGGTGGTGGCTCCTCTACAGGGACAGTGCCTTGGCCCCTCCAGAGGGTTTGGTGAGGTAGAAGGTGGCTGTGCCTCTGTACTTCTCCTAGGAGACAAGAGGAGCAGTAAGTGCCGGTGCTCCGGGGCCACACCACGGTCAGAGGCCAGGGGAGCAGAAAGGCCCTGCCAGTCAGCCCCATGGTGTGCCTGCCCTAGGCACTGCTCAGACTGCAGGGACAGGTGCTGCCCTGGCTGCTGGCTGGGGTCCCTTGGTCCCTCCACAGGGCAGGGAGGGTACTGACACATCCCCAAGCCGACCCTTCTGCAGCCCCTTATGCACAGTCCTCCATGGCATTTTCCAGTTCCCTTGTGACCTTACTGCTGCTGCCAGCCTTGGTGGTCTCTGTCAGGAGCAGAAAACTCACCACCAGCTCTGCACAGTACTTCCTGGGCTGTAGGTTTCTCCTAACTCAGCCAGAGGTCACTGATTTTTATTTTGGAGGACTGGAGAGTCAGTTCCATGCTCATCCTGTCCTCATCCCTAACTCTGGGTCATGTTCCCTCTCTCCCAGCATCCCATCAGACAGCAAAGGCACAGCCCTTTCAGTCTCTTATCTCAGACACCTTCCTCTGCCCCTTCTATTGCCCTCTCCTATTTACAAAGTGCACTATGATCTCATACAGCAGCAAAACAAGGCTCTGCCTCCTTCACAGCCTGTTTCCTGACACCCCCATTTTGCTGGTGGTCTCAGCTGCCAGTGTACACTCAGCTGCTGATTTAGAGAACATTGATGAGGACACTGAGGTCTTTCCTGGGCTGTAACTGCTGGTGGTAATCTCAGCATTGCCTAAACTCATCTTGGATTACTTTTCCCTAGATAGATTTAGCTTTCCTGAAGCTCATCTGGTGCATTTTTGCTGACTTTCTCAACCCAGTGAAGCCCTTGGGCAGTGCTCTCTGACCACCGTGGTTCTGAGCTGTCTGCAAGAGCTTAGCAGCATCAACAGACTTGGGGCCTGAGTGACACTGGATGTGCTCCACCAACCCCAAGTGCCTCGTGAGTACAGCTTCTACAGCACCCCTGGGTCATGGCCCTGAGGGTTTCTTTCCAGTCATCTCCTGGCACTTTTCTGTCACGTACCTGGATGTGTTGCTGAGCTCTTTCTGCAGCCTCAGCCTCCAGCAGTGTCACTGTGCAGCCTCCAAAGCCTCCCCCAGTCATCCTGCTGCCATAAACCCCATTGACCTCCAGGGCTGCTGCTACCAGCTCGTCTAGCTCCGGGCAGCTCACTTCATAGTCATCCCTGGAGAGAAGAGACCTTTGGTCAGCCCTGTCCTGCACCACAGCACCAAGAGCAGCTGAAACGTATCTTGGTGCACCCACTGCTGTGGCAGGCTGCAGCAATGCAGGCTGCTGCAGGTCCTGGTCCTGTCCTGCCCATAAGCACATGGCAGTGTTTAAAATAAGGCTGGATGAAGCATTTGGTGCCATGGTTTCGTTGATTAGATGGTGTTGGGTGATAGGTTGGACTTGATGATCTCGAAGGTCTTTTCCAACCTGATAGATTCTGTGACAGGTGAGCAGGGCTGTGAGCACTGGGGACCATGCTGGGTGCTGTAATGCATGTGGCAGGCTGCCTCCTCCCAGCACCCCCAGTGCTGGAGCTTGTGGGGCTTTTCTTAAACCTCTCTGGCAGGCCAAGCCACGACAGACACCAGGCATGACATGGATCTGGCTGCCCACATGCTGCACCCACAAAGGAACCCCACAAAGGCTCAACCCCAGTGTCCCCAACACAGCCTGCCGGGCCCCAGGCTTGGTACATCCTCACCTGAGGGAGTTGTGACTCTCCACCATCAGCTTCCCAAAGGTGTTGTAGTCCCTGTCCTGCAGTGCCTGTGCTGCCTGGGCCGTCCGTGCTATCTCTCCGATGACGTGCCTGGCTCTGCGGTACACCTCCTGGCCCAGCCGGCTCCTGGCCGCTGTGGAGACAGCCATGTCCCTGCAGCAAGGCCACTTGGGCCTGTGGCATGCTGCTGGCTGCAAGCACAGCCCCATCCTACAGCCACCCTGTGCCACAGCTTCTTTACTCCAGGCGTGCTCCCATCGCAGCTCATGCACCCACCCACCTACCCGTCCCAGAAGCTGCCCCCATCATCAGCCTGTGTGATGGGGCATTCATGTGCAGGGAGTGGCTAGAACCAAGAGGGCTCATTCCCACCTTCCAGCTCAGCCATGGTGGCATCTCGCAGGCTGTCCTTGCCGAGCGCTGCTGCTGCCTCCTGGCAGTGCCGCCGGCGCGTGGGGTACTCGCTGCCGCTCAGTGTGTGCCGCACGTTGGAGTTGGTGATGAGGATGGCCAAGCTGGCATCAGCCAGCGGGACCAGGACAGTCTCCAGGGACCTGCAGCGAGAGCTCAGTGTGAGCTGTGTGCTTAACACCCCCACTGCCCACTCCAGCCCTCAGCCATCTGGGTGAGGCCACGTGGCAGGCAGCTCCACAAAGCCCAAGTGGTTCAGGATTCCTCTGGAGCATTTCACTCCCTCCCAGTTACCAGTCCCACAGCAGACCCTACAGACAGCCCAGGCAAGGAGCAGAAAAGATGCAGGAGGAGGAATCAACACACAGGAAGCCCCAACCTTGTGATAAGGTTTTGGGCTGGGTGCAGGAGTTAAGCCCTGCCTGCACTCCTGCAGTTATTTCACGGCCACGGGAGCAGCTCACCCCCACCTGCCCGAGGAGGTGGGCACAGCACAGCGAGCTCGGTGCCCAGCCCTGACCTGCAGTCAATGAGCAGCGCGTGGCCCTCCTTGCCCATCACGGATATGAACTGGTCCATGATGCCACAGGGCATGCCAGCAAAAGTGTGCTCTGCTTTCTGGCACGCCAGCGCCTTGGCTACCGAATCACCACCATCTGTGGCAGAGCAAAGAGACACAGGTCAGCAGCTCTGGGACCTTTGCCCCTTGCCCTGGAGCAGGGGGAGCAAACAGGAAGGTTAAAGGGCTGCTTTCCCTTGTGAGGGGCATTTGCTAAAGCATCAGCTGCAGGTGCTGCTTCCTGCACCAGTGCATGGCACCTGTGCCAGCGTGTGTCCCCAGATCCAGCAGGATGCCACAACTGGACACTGGTGTCTCAGATCTCTCTGGTTTTGGGGACATGAAAATGGGGAGAGGATGCTGCCAAGGAAACATCCTCTGATCCCCCTGGCCAGGCCCAGGGGCAAGTCCACAGGCTTTACGTGCGTGGACAGATTGAGCCGGAGGAACCCCACAGCCACAGCAGCAGCAGCTTCAGCTGTGGCAGGGGGCTGTGACCCACCCCACAATGGTGTTTCCCCAAGGGCTTTGGGATCTTGCTGAGGGCACGCCTCTCATCCCAGGAACTGAAGCATCAGGGGCCAGGATCAGCTGCTGCCTTACCAGGGCAGAGCTGCTGGAGGAAGCTGTAAGTAGCCACCTCCAGAGAGGCTGAGCTGGAGAGGCCCCCACCCAGGGGAATGTCACTGGCTATCACAGCACTGAAGCCTGGCACAGGACCACCTGAAGGAAGAGGAGCAGAGAGGTCATGAGTCCTGGTAGGGCTGGGAGCTGTCCTGCCCCACAGCTCATGGGGAACCAATACATGGAAGCCCTTGTCTTGAAATCATAGAATCACAGAATGGTCTGGGTTGGAAGGGACCTTTCAAGTTCATCCAGTCCAACGCCTCTGCAGCCATCAGGGACATCTGCAACTACAGCAAGTTGCTCAGAGCCCAAAACAACTGACCTGCAATGGTTCCAGGGATGAGTCATCAGTACTACCTCTCTGGGCAACCTGGTCCAGGGTCTCACTACCCACAGTGAGATTTCTTCTTTCAATCTAGTCCAAATCTCCCTCTTTCAGTTTCAAGCCATTCCCTTGTTCTATCACAACAAGCTCTACTAAAAAGTCTGTCCCCAGGTTTCTTACAGCCCCCCTTTAGGCCATTTTAAAATGCAGAGTGACCCATGGCAGAGGGTGCCCCAGGCATTCCCCCACAAAACCACAGGAGTCTCTGGAGCTGAAAGCATCTCTGCTGGAGCCTGGCCCCAGCAGCAGGTGCAGGATTGCACCAGTACTGGAAGAGCCTCTGGAGCACACCAAAACCTGGGTGCTGAGCACCAGACAGCAGGAGAGGTTAAGACTGGATGTCAGGAACAATTTTGTTACTGAAAAAGCGGTCAGGCATTGGAACAGGCTGGCCAGGAAGGTGGTGGAGTCACCATCCCTGGAGGTGTTCAGGACACATGGCCATGGCACTTTGGGCCATGGTTTAGTGGGCATGGTGGTGTTGACAGTTGGACTTGATGATCTTGAAGGGCTTTTCCAACCAAAATGATTCTATGCCTCTGCGATTCTATGAGCAGGGCTGTAGCCCACCCATCAGCCTGGGCCTTACCCTGGTAGTGCTGGATGACACCCTTGACGTAGTTGGCCCAGAGTGGCTGCCCCGGGCTCAGAGGACTGCCGTGGCGGGGGGCCGGGAACTGCACCCTGTGGGGCTCATCTGCCTCTGCTGAGGTGGTGAGGATGGAGATGGTCCCGTCCTGCGTGGGGGAGCCCACCAACACCGTCCCCAGCTGCAGGGCCTGAAGGAGTGGGGAAGATAGGCTCAGAACCTGCAGCATCACTTGGAGCATCCCCACTGGTGGCAGGGGACAGTTGTGGCTGCATCAGCACCCAACAGGTTACCCTTAACTCTGACCACATGGAGCCACCAGCCCCACCACACCTTCCAGCAACTCACAGCATTAAACTTTCAGGCTATTTCATGCCACACAGGGTCAGTCACATGCACTAGTATGTCGTAACCAACTACCCCAGCTCAGCACCAGGCTTCTGGGCTCCGGGGGAGTGCAAGCCCACAACAAGCACCTGAGAGGCTTGGGGAAGTTCTGCTGCCTGCAGAGGAATTCAGCTGCCCTGCTCCCACACTCCTCGGCCTAAAAGTAATCAGCTGTAGGTTTGATTTAGGACTGACTGGGAGCTTCCCCACCCAGCTGAAGCTGAGCAGAAAGCTCCAGCTGCTCCGAACCTCTTCTGCCACCAAAACATCACGCTCCGGGAACGGAAAACTCTTTGAAAGGGGTGCAGAAAAGGGGGCAGAAAAGAGGCTCTAGTCCCTGGAAGAGGCGCTCCAGAAGGGGGCACCGCACTCTCCGCAATGACTGGGAGCCGGCTGCGGGGTGCTGCCCATGAAGCTTCCGGGCGCGGTGGGGGGATCGCGGGGGCCCTCGCAGGGTCCTTGCGGGGGGATCCTGGCGGAGACACCCTGCGGTAGGCGAGGGGAGGCGGCGGCAGGGCACCCGGAAGGGCGACACCGCGGGAGCACGGGGCCGGGGCGGCGGAGCGCGGCCCTTACCATGGGCAGCACGAAGCCGCCGTTGTAGTCGGTGTGCTCGCCGATCAGGTTAACCCGGCCGGGAGCCCACGCCGCCACCACCGGCGGCCCCCCGAAAGCTGCTTCGTGAGCCCGGCGGGCGGCTGCCAGCAGCGGGAACGAACCTGGCTCCGCCACTGCCTTCGCCATGGCCGCGCCGCCCCGCCCCCGAGCTCTAAACCGGCCCTGCCCCGGCACCGGCCCTGCCCCCGAGCTCTAACCGGCCCTGCCCCCGCGCCGCCCCTGCCCCCGAGCTCTAACCGGCCCTGCCCCGGCACCGGCCCTGCCCCCGCGCCGGCTGTTGGGGAGGACCCTCTCCGATCGACGCAGCGCCTGCCGCGCACTGCGGCCTCGGAAGGGGTGTCCGTGCGTGGGCATCCCTAGAGGAGGGCAAAAGTCACACCTGTACCACCCCTGTGTGTGCCTATGGCGGTGCCAGCGGCCGGGACTTCTTAATCTGTATCACTGTAGCCATATCCACACTCCAGTGCCCACGCTGTGCTAATGTTAGTAGTAGATACACATGGATATATATGCACCCCTGCCTCTGTTCTACGTGCAGCTTACGCCAATGCATATGCCAGTGTGTGCATTTTATATATAGGTCCAGGTATGTCACTATCTGTTACACCTCTATACATCAGCCTCTGCCTCTGTTTTTGATGTATGTGTAGATACATACATGTATGTATACAGATTAATAGGATCATGGAATGGTTTGCTTTGGAAGGACCTGAAAGTTCACCTAGTCCAACCCCCCTGCAGTCAGCAGGGACATCTGCAACTAGAGCAGGTTGCACAGAGACACAATCAGCCTGACCTGGAATGGTTTCAGCACAGGGCATCTACCACCTGTCTGGGAAACCTGGGCCAGTGTCTCACCACCCCACCCTCAATGTAAACAATTTCTTCCTTACATCTAGTCTAAATGTCTTTTCTTTGGAACTGTCACTCCTTGTCCTGTCACTACACTTTCTGCTGCAGTCCCTTCCCATCATTCTCCCCGCATTTAAGTAGCAAAAGGCCACCAGAAGGTCTCCCTGGAGCCTTCTCCAGGCTGAACAGCCGCAACTCTCTCAGCCTCACAGCAGAGGGGTTCCAGCCGTTGGATCATTATTGTGGCCTCCTCTGGCCCTGCTCCAGCAGGTCCATGTCTCTCCTGTTCTGAGGACTCCAGAGCTGGCCCCAGCACTGCAGATGAGTAGCCGAGGGGCAGAATCCTCTTCCTTCACCTGCTGCCCATACTGCTGGCGATCAGCCCAGGACACAGCTGGGTCTGGACGGTGACAGCTCCTGTCCCCACCAGCACCCCCGAGTCCTCTACAGTGCCCACTCATCTCCCAGCCTGTGCTTGTGCTTGGGGTTGCCTGACCCAGCTGCTGGACCTTGCCCTTGGCCGTGCTGTACCTCACGAGGTTCACACTCATACGCCGATGTACTGTACCTGTGTGGACATACACAGACATACACACAGTGCCGGCCCGTACAGCGATGCCAGCCGGGCGATGCCAGCCGCAGCAGAGGAGGCAGGTAGGTAGGTGGGTAGGTGTGAGCCAGTAGTTCTCCCCCGCCTCCTCCCCGGGGCCCGGCACCTCCGCTCCCGGGGGCGGGGCCCGTCCCGGTTCCCGGTTCCTGGCCGGCTACCTCCGCGGGACGCCCGGCACGGTGTAAGAGCCCATGGCCAGAAAGGAGCCGCTGCTGAGCGTCCTCAAAGGTAAGCTCGGGCGCCCCGGGGCCGGTACCCGCTTCCTCCGGCAGCTCTCGCCCGGGGACCGGCCCCTAGTTGCACCGACGGCGGGACCGGTCCGGGGGCTGCCGTGGCAGGGCCAGTCCCGCCGCCTGCCCGAGTGTTTGCACCTGCGCTGCTGCCCCTGACCTTGGCTGTGAGGAAGTTTAACCTGAGTTTGTGCCCGGTGGGGCTGCGGGCAGCCGTCGTGGGTCGCTTCCTGCCCAGGTGTGGCTCCTCTCCTGCTGCATCAGTGACCCACCCTGAGGCCGCGCACAGAACTGTTCCTGTGGGTGCTTCCCTTTGGGGGGTCACCCATGGGTGCCCATGCTCCCCTCACTGCAGGTGGGGTGCTGCGGCTGCGGGAGGTCGGGGGACCCTGTACAGACACCTCGCCACACCTCGCCTCGCTCTGCCAGCTGTTGGAGAACATCCTGCGCAAGGGGCTCCGGCGTGAGTGTGTCCTTCATGCCTGGGCAGGGGGTGGCAGTGTCCCAGTGCCTGTGACAGAGCCTTGCACTGCTTTTCTCCCACAGAGCCAGCGTGGGGCTTCAGGAGACGGGATTACTGGCACTGGCTGGAGCAGCTTCCCACGGGGGGTACTGGCAGGTGAGTGGCACCTAGCTGGGCTGGGGATGAGTGCCATGGGTGGCACTCACTGCAATGTGCTCATCCCAAAGGCCCCAGGTGCAGGGAGGATGCTCTCAAAGTTTCAGCCCTGAGCTGTTTCCCTTTTCCCCAAACAGGCCAAGCCCCCTCTCCATCAGCGTCCAGCAAGCAGGTGGCTGTGAGAAGGTGCAGACAGCGCAGGGCCGTGGGCGGTACTTTCTGCGCTTGGCCCTGCAGGAGAAGGTGCTGGCAGTGGCCATCAGGGAGCTGGCACAGACTCCCAAGCTCCTGGAGGTGCAGCACGTGGTGGGGAGCCAATACCCATGGGTGATGAGCAGCGAAACAGTCTCTTAACGGTGGCATTTCTCTCTTTTCAGTTTTATGATCCAGCGAGCTCCATCCTCGGCAATGAAGAACTGCTGGGTAAGATGGTGGCTCCTCCAAGGTGGGATGTAACCTGCCCTGGGGCAGCTGTCATGGGTGTCATGGCACTGTGCTGCTGGCCAGGGGAGGAAGGGAAATAGACCACTGTGATTTTTCATTTTTTTTTAAGCCAAAATTAATGGTACAACCTCAACAGGCTGCCGCAGTGATGGAGAAAGAGGTGTAAATATTTAAACACTGAATCTGTCTAAGGTTGGTTTTAGTGTCATGGGATAGGAAAATTGCTTCTGAAGTGTCTTCTGTGTTATTTCTTCCTATCAAGGCTACTGGCTGAAGCAGAGCCAGCAGTCTGGATCTCAGGTGGCCAGGCCCAGCTGTGGTCCTGTGCGAGGGGTTACACAGGGGGTTTGCTGCTTTAAATAGCTGTGTTGCCTTGACAAGGCTGCACCACTCCATCCACAGCTGTGCTCCTTGTGGGGAGGCAGGCCAGGGTGAAAGCCTTTAATCTCCTGATTATGATAAATAACCTCATGTTAAACCTGTACCTAGATGGCTTATAAATCACCCATGCTGCTGGTGCATGAGCAGACTGCAGATCTCTGTCACTGTAACTGCCAGGCTTGCACAGGAGAGCCTGGGTAGCTCTGCTTTGCATTTAGGGGAAGAAATGGAGAGAAAGTTGCACATCAGCAGCATTTGCTGTGAGCTTTGGTCTGAATTTAGGGAAATGGGTATCAAGCCACAGCTCTTCTCTCCCTGTGCTGGCAGCAGGAGCCTGGGATGACCCCCCAGCAGCAGCCTGGGTGCTGCAGTGCTGGGATACTCTTAAGGCCTTGCTCCCCAGGGCTCATTAGTTACACCAAAAAGGGCTTTACTCGGCCCTCTGCCATGGCCCTGTGAGGCTGTGGCAGCCGGGATCTCAGCAGGGACACCACCACTCCATCCTCATGTCTCTGCAGAGCCTTTCCTCTCGCTGCTGCTGGTGCTGACAGAGATGGATTTCTCCCTGGACCTGCAGGTACAGTGACAAATCAGGGTGGTGGTGGCTGGCACATGGCTGCCAGCACGGGGCCTTGGTTCCTTTCTTGCCAGCACCCATGGTGCTGACACTCCTTTGTTTGCAGAATTGCAGCTTCTTGGATGAGAGCTGGCTGCTGCCGGTAAGAGCTCTCCCTGGAGCCATCCTTCTGCCACCTGGCCCTCAGTGAAGTCAAAGAAGGAAGGCAGGAAAGGATTTGATGGGGAGGGATTGCCATGCAGTTCTCCACCTAGCTACAGCGGGGGCTGGGCTGTCTCAGGTTGCCCAGCGTGAACAGAGCCACCTCTGCCACCCAGGCTGGATCCTGCCCGGTGCCTGCTGATCCCAGCATTCCTGGGAGTAAACCCAAGCAGCTTCCTGTTCTCTATTCCCTGATTTCTTGCCCTCAAATCCCCACTTCCCTGGTCTGACACAGATTAAGCTGATTTTACTATTAGCTTTGCTGGGTAAAATACCAGTGCAGGCACTGGGAACAGCAGGGATGCCTTTGCAAAAGGAAGAGCATCTCTTGGCTGCCTTTTGAACCCCAAAGAGTTGTGTCCCCCCCAAAAAAAAAAAACAACAAAAAAGTGAAGGCAGCTTTGGGGCTGGCTGTGGTGTGTGCTGAGCCATGGTGCTGCTGCAGAGGCTGAGACCCCACTGGCTTTGGGGCATTTCTAACAGCAAGAGCTCCTGGCTGAGCTGGCTGCTCCCGGGTCCCTGGCTAATGCGATGTGACAGTAAGTGCTGCTGCAAATGGCAGTGGCTTCAGGGAGGGGTAGCAGCTCTCCCCCAGCTGCGTGGGGATGCGTGGGGCAAAGCAGGAGGGCTCATGGCTGAGTTAAGGGTTTACCTGCTGCTTTGTCCATCCCATCCATTTAGCAGGTTTGTCCCTCTGGGGTCTGAGCATAGCCAAATCCCGAGAGCAAACAAGGGACAAGCAGCTGCTGATAAGCTCAGCCCAGCATGAGGCACTGGGGACTGGCCTCTCTCCAGCTTATGAAGCCCTTGTTTGCCATCAGAGCCAGAAATTATCTAGGGCAGGGGCTCCCCATCCTCCCCCTCATCCTAGTCATGTTCTTTTGGCATCCTGTGGCCATTGCCAGAGCCACTGTCACCTGTCACTCTCTTCCAGGTGTGCATCACCTATGAGATGGTCCCATGCCACACACTGGGAATGGTGCTCAGGTAGGAGCTCTTGATCCTCCTTTCCACTGTCCAGTGAGATCTGGACACAGTGACACTCAACCCCCACGAGAAAGGGGGGATAAATGCCCTGCTGAGGGTATCGGGGCTGTCTTGGGTGCTTTTCTCCCTGTCAGCATGGATTTGCTGGTACCTGTACTCTGTGGATGCCTTTTCCCTGCCTCTGTGTGTCAGTGAAACATTGCTGATGGTACAGAAAGGTTGGCAGAGCCAAGCTGTGTCCGCAGGGCTGAGCAAGGGCTTGACTGCATCCCCAGGTACGTGGATGGCCGAGTCTTTGTCACCGAGGTGCTCCCTGGCAGCCAGGCAGAGGTGGATGAGGTGGTGTTGGCTGGTGACATCCTTGACGAGATCAATGGCTGCTCGCTGAGAAACGCCCACAGTGGGCAGGTGGGTGGGCAGGGAGGGCTGGGTCATCCCTTCCATTTTCCCCTCTCCTGCTCCCCATCCTTCCCTCTGCTCCCCCTGTCATCCCTCCAGGCTGGGGCTGTGCTGCAGAAGCTGAAGGGACAACCACTCAGCCTCCGCCTGCTGCGATGGCAGTGGCATGACGGGGAGGTCTATGAGCCACTGCTGCCCTACCTGAAGGTCCTGAAGCAGAAGGAGCCCAGGTTCCAGCTCCAGCGCAGCCCCCGGCGCAGGGGCAAGGAGGAGCCACAGCAGCTGCAGGGGGGCAGGTGGGTCCAACACCACTGGGAGCCCCTGTGCAGGGACTGCCAGCATCAGGGCAGCCCCATGGCCATGCTATCCCTGGGCTTCTCTCAAGGCTGTTGGGACAAAGCTGCCCTCAGCCTGGGGACAGCAGGAAGCTGTGAGCAGCTTCCCCTGCAAAGAGCAGGAAGAGGATGTGTGGGGTCCTTGCTCTGATGCCCCCAAGCCCTCTTGTTCCCAGGCTGCTCTACAAGCTGCGGTACCTTGGCCAGACCAGCGTTGGGAAGGTGAGAGAAGTGCCTGGGGGTGAATTGTCTGTGTTTCTTTTCACGTACCCATTCCCTTCCTCCCATTCCATTTCAGTATGGTGGCAAAGAGGTGCTGGCCCGTGCCATCCCTGCTGTGCTGGAGAGGCACTCACCAGTGCAGGTGAGGTTTGCTTGGCCTGGCTGAATATTCAATGTCTCCCACCCCTGTGGGTTTGTTTTTTTCTGGTTGGAAGCATCTCTGCAGCCAGATTGGGAAAGTGCATTAAGGGAGGAAAAACATCACCAGCAGCAGGAAGGCACTTGGAAAACTGTAGTGAGGCTGAGCCTGATCCCAGGGGTGCTTTAAGGCCCAGGTCGCTATAGCTTGAGCCTTAGAGGAGGGTTGTTTGTGAACAGATTCAAGCACAGAGGCACTGAGTGATGAAAACCAGGCAGCACAGAGACAACTTGGCTGTGCTTCACCACCTCTGCTTTTGAATAGTCTCTCCCTTGTAAGCATCTTATTGAAAATAGAGATCAGACTCTGATGATTTGGGCTTACCCCTTCATCCCCCCCCTTCAGGAGGTTTTATTTGATGTGAAAGAAGCAGAAGTCCTTGTACAGGAGAAGAATTCTTCCAGGGTAAGCGAGTGGCAAGCAAGGGTCTGGCTGCCTCCTGATCTCATGGCACAGGGAGCCCCGCTGGAGGGCTCCTGGGGCCACCCCAAACCAGGAATGGGGGGGGCAGAGCCTGACCAGAGCCTCCAACACCATCTCCCTCCTGTCCTCTGCGCAGCTCCTGTGCCACTACCCCTACCCCACCATCTCCTGCGTGGGACGCTGCACAGACAGCAGCAATTTATTTGGCTTCTGCGTGGCGTAAGTGCTGCCTGTGGCTGCTGAGATCTAGAGGGACATGGAACACAAACAAGTGATTTCCAGCCCAGCTGCAGGGTCTCTGGTGTGGTTACAAGCCAGGGCTGGGCTTCCAGCGCCACGCGCTCTGCTGCCTAACGTTCGCAGTTCCATTTTTAGCGCTTCCCCGGAGAGCCCTGATGGGAGCACGTTCGACTGCCTGGTGTTTGCATCCCGCTCCGAGCAAGAATGTGAGGAAATCATCAGGAGAATCGGTAAGGGAATGGCTTATGCCTTCAGGTAGCATCACAGGGGGGATCATGGAACACCAAGGATTGCTGCTGCTCTGGTCCACCATAGGCAAGAGCTGACTTAATGTCTTCTTGTTGAGGTTACTGAGATGAATGGAGCCTTTGATAGAGGTTTGTGGTGGTTTTGTCTTGCATGCTTGGGTTTGATTTTATTTTTTTTCCTTAAGAAACTGCTAGACAGGGATTTTTATTTTAAGCAACAGCTTCTGGGCATACCCAGATGGTTCATTGTTTCCACCAGGACCTTGGAGGAAACGTTTTCGAGGGATGTTATTTTAAAACATACTTTTCCTGCAGGAGCTCAGCCTGCTCCTGCAGTTCAGCACCAGATCAAACATTCCCAACTCACAGGGCTTGGGGGGTCACCAAGGAAAGCTTCATGGGGTTTTTTTTTGTGGGGACATCCCTGCCATGTGTCGCCTTGTCAGGCTCTACCCCTCAGGACAGACCTGCAGGGATCAAGTCGCATCAGCTCAGTTTGAGATGATGTTGGCTTTGCTCCAGGCCTTTAGAGCAATTAAGTTTTGCAAGGTAGATGCAAAGAGGTCATTTGCACTTAGGAAATACTTATTGAAAGCCTTCTCTGGGCTCCTTTGAGAACATCTTTTAGCAGCCCTGGTAACAGCAGGGAGTGGGGGCCGTGTGCTGGGCATGGTATAGGACAGGAGTGTGAGGAAGGTTTTCAGGAGCTGGGAGCTAAGCAGCTTCTGTTCCTCCAGCTGCAGGCTTTAAGCACACAGAGTGGTTTGTGTGATAAAGGAGCCCTGGCTCCAGCCCTGAGGTTGTCCAGCAGCACCCCACCTGCCATGGGCCGACCCCCAGGGAGCAGGAGCCAGGACAGTGGTTGGACTTGGCTGTGGAAGGAAGTGCTGTGAATGTGGCCAGTCTGCAATGCTGCAAGAGCAGCGCGAAATGGCGGTGGCTCTGCTCCAGACCAGGGCTGCTCTGCTTCCCAAATGTCACTTCTGCCACCTTTCATTTCATGGAAATAAATCCAGATGAGCTGGTTGAGCTGCTTCCCTGTGCTTCTCTCCTGCCTCACTAGTGGAGCCTGTTCTGGAAGAGGAGGCCTGGCAATTCAATTTACATCTTGATTACCTGTTTCAGATGTAGTCTGAGCAGCTCCTCTCCACCACAACCCAAGGAGGCAGCGCTGCTCCCAGAAGAAACCAGCCCTGTCTTAGCCCCCAGAGCTCCCAAGCAAAGGCGCAAGTATAATCCTGCCTCATCAAAAAAAGCTTAGATGGGAAATGAGTCTTACCCCACACCCATCCAGCTGCTCAGCAGCCCATATGCTCTCAGGCTGTGTAATGAGCTTCTCCCCAGCACTGGCTGCTGTTATTAACCAGGGCTTAGTCATATGGACAGGTCCCACAGACTCCCCCACACCTCCACTCAAGACACCACTCCAGTTTTGCTTCAGGCAGGACCAGTCACACCACCACACACTTCCCCCTGTGTCTACTGGAAAGAAGAAAAAACCTTAGTCATAAAGCTGCACACTTCACAAAAACAAAGATCCCCTAACCCAAGGTTGGAGCTTAGGTTCCTTCTCTGCTCCATGCTGCAGGGCTCAGCTCTCCCTGGCCCCTTGCAAAAACGCTCCAAAGATGGCCAGGGCGAGTTTCTCCATGCTGTTAGCATACCAAGTTAAGTTGCCACAGCAGCAGTTCCAGGGCACCTAGGAAGAGTCAGGAGGAGAAAGCAGCTTCTTCAAGCCCATCCCAACCAAACGACAAAGAGTCCTCCACATGTGAATGTAAAACATTTAATTTAAAAATGTTGACACTACAATATATAAAATAGCTATTATAAATGCACATAGTGTATTCTATAGCTGCCAGGTTTACTTTTTTTTCTTTTTTTTTTTTAGGAAACTGTAAGTTACACTGTGGTTAAGACTTGTAGCTTCACCCTCCGAGAAAGTCCACATTTGATCACAGTGATGTATGGTCAGACTAACAGCCCCAATTGTTAAACACTTGGATCAAGTCATAACCAGTTTTATTGCAAAAGGACCCTGTACACATTTATATCGATTCTAGTACCTTACAAGTTTAGCTACCCAACAAGTCATTAACATACAGAAACATGCATGAGAAGCAAGAAAGATCACCCATCCCTTCTGCATATTAGCAACTTGTCACTCCTGAGCACCGAGGCTCAACATCACTGAGGTTTATGTGAACAGTCACTTTTAGCATTCATCCTGAGTGAAAGATGGAATGACTTAAGTACAAATGCAACATATTATAAACAATTTCTTACAAAAAAAGTCACAAATTAAAACCAAAGTATTTTACAGAATTTACTACAAAACACCATAAAAACAGCCTTCACTTAAGCCCTCTCTCCCCGTATCCTGCGAGCCAACTGGATATCTTTGGGCATGATGGTGACTCTCTTGGCATGGATGGCGCACAGGTTTGTATCTTCAAACAGACCCACCAGATATGCTTCGCTGGCCTCCTGTTTCAAGAGCACAAGAAGAAATGTCGTTAGAAACCCTCAGCGAAGCAGGCTCGGCGCCGCGAGTGCCGAGGCCCAGGCAGGCCGCTAGCCAATACCTGCAGCGCACCGATGGCTGCACTCTGGAACCTCAAGTCTGTTTTGAAATCCTGGGCGATTTCCCTGACCAGCCGCTGGAAGGGCAGCTTGCGGATCAGCAGCTCAGTGGATTTCTGGTAGCGACGAATCTCACGGAGGGCGACAGTGCCTGGCCTGGGTGGAGGAGGAAGGAGGGAGCGGGTGAGCCGGCGCCGGAGCTGCGGCGGGCAGGGCCGTGCCGTGCCGGAGGCCTTACCTGTAGCGGTGAGGCTTCTTGACGCCACCAGTAGAGGGAGCGCTTTTCCGAGCCGCCTTAGTAGCCAGCTGCTTACGGGGAGCCTTCCCCCCAGTGGACTTGCGGGCGGTCTGCTTTGTACGGGCCATTTTTCTTCACTTACCTACGGAAACAGCCACGCGTCAACACGGGGCCCAGGCTCGCCCCATCCACGCAGCAGCACGACCCGGTGTGCCCCATCACCCCCCCTCACCCCCCGCCAAGCCCGTCCAAACCCCTGAACTCCGAGAAGCGGCAGATGTCGGCGAGCTTGTCCCCCTCCCCCGCCGCTGAGGCGGGCAGGCGGCCAGCGGCTTCCCCCGGGAGGGGGAGGAGGAGTCACGGTTCCCCCCTCCGCCCCCGCTTCACGGCCCAACCGATCCCCACCCTTCCCGGGGGAAGCGGACTGAGTCACGCCGCCTCCTGCTTCCTCCAGGGCCGCCCGAGGAATGGGGGAGGGAAGGAAAGAGGGGGATGGGAACGTGCCGTGACTCGGGGCACGTAGGCAAGGCCCGGCCTGTCCGCCAGGCTTCAAGAGACAACAAGGCCATCAACGACTGCCCGGCACCCCCACCCAGCCACGGAACGCGCCCGCCGCCCGCCACTTACCGCTCAGAGAAGAAGAAAGCACCGGTGCCGGTAGCGCTGCGCACCCAAGCCTGCGCTGCTGCCGCTCCCACGACGAGTCCCGCAACCACTCACCCCCTCACTGCGCCCTCCCCGCCGCGGGGACACACATTTTATACCGGGGGCGGCACACGGCGCGGTGACCTCACAATGCCTAGAAGCAGCGCGCCGCAGCATTGGCCGGAACCTCCGCCGGCGCCTTGGCGTCACGACACACAAAGGCCGTGCTTCGGTTCCTCTGCGCTGATTGGGCTCAAGCCTAGCTTTTGATTGGTTCTTAAAGTAAGCGCTTGATTGGGTATTTCCAGGCGAGAAGGGGCCAATCAACGGCGGGCGGGCATTCTGAGCGCTGATTGGACGAAACGGGGCACAGTTTGGATCCTACCCTTTGTTGCAAAGCTCCACAATGGGAAGTCAATAGGAGAGGGGCGAGCTGTGGCGGGGCGCGACGGGTTTCCCCGGGCACCCCCCAGGACAGGCCCCGGTGATCTCCGCCGCCTCCCGGCTCGGCCTCCCACCCGCCACTGAAGCGTCTCTCCTGCTGCCGAGGCGCCTGGTGGGGGATTCTGCGAGCGGTGAGGGCCGGGCTAGGATGCGGGGCCGCTCGGGGGAGCGGTGGGTCCCGTCCCCGTCCGTCTCCTCCTCCCCCCCCCCCCCCTCCCCCCGCTCGCCTTTCCCGAGCGGCGGCTCTCGGGCAAGGTCGCGAACACGGCGGAAGGTGGGGGTGGGTGACGCGGGCCCCATCCCGGTGTGCTCAGGGCCCGCGTCACTCCCCTTACCCTCGCCGCCTTCGCAAGTGTTGGTGGGGGCGAGTGAAGCCCCCCGCAGAGCAGCGCCGCTGATACTTCGTGCCTTGGCAGTGGACTGGGATTTAGACTTCACGAACCTACTGGTCTGTGACTAGTCCCCCTCCAGAAGTCTGACCTTTGGTCCCGGAAAGGCCCGCATGGGCTCTGTGCCTGCCCTGGGAGCAGGGAGGGGTTGAGTGTGAGTCCCTCTGTGCCTGTCATCCCCAAATTCCACCGATTTTGTGTGTTGCCGTCGATGCTAAAGCAAATTTCAAAGTTTCATTGGAAGTGGAAAGCAGAATCCGTGTTCCTTGTTGGTAGCGTCTAGAAAGATAAATAACAATGAAATAAAAAGGACTGGGTTTTGAGGGAAGTTTCTGCCTTAAAAGTTGTACCTTGCTATTTATTTATTACTTCATCGTATTTGCAGCAATTGCTGGAAGCAGAGGCAGGTCCCTGCCCCCATGGGAAGGGGGAATCGGGTACTATGATCAGGAAGAACAGGTCCCAAATGCCCTGCAGTTGTAGCACAATATACAGCAGACGCCTTCGTAACAACCGCTCCTGAAGGTATCCCTCAGCTCCCCAAACTGGAGCACAGCTGTAATCGTGCAGACTTTGCATGAGGTTTTGCATCCTCCCCAGAAGGTGAAATTCACTTGGGGCCAACACCCAGCACGGTGGGAGCGTTGCTTCTGCTCCGATAAAGTCAAGCAAACGTGTGCCAACATGGTGCGACAGGACTGTCACGTGTGCCCAGGCCGGGGCTGCCAGAGGGACCTCATCTCCTGCACCTCTCCTCTGCCTCTGGTCCACATCTTCAGGTTATTTTTTGCTCTCTCATAAAGGAAAATGTTAATTACTTATTGGAGACTAGCTGTGTATCAGTGGAATGACTTGGGAGGTGTTGGTAAACAATCATTTGCATTGTGCGTGCTTTGGAAATCAGGTAGAGAGGTTCCCTTTCATCTGAGTTATCCATGCTCAGGAAGAAGGAATCTGATGGCAAAAGTGTATGCTTGAAATTTGTCCTTTTTAAAGAGTGTGCTTCACTGTCACTGATGCTGGCAGAGCAGGGCCTAACCTTTGTTGACAGGAGCCGAGAGGCTCCCTGGTCATTTCCTTTCCCGTGTTCTCTAGTGTCAAGGGTCAGGGCTGGGCCAGTCACTAAACAAGTGACAGAAGCTCTATTAACCCTTCTCCTCCTAACTCAAGCCAGGAGACAGAGCACTGTCAGCTTACACTTCTCATTTCAGTCATACTTCTATTTCTACCTCTCTTTGAGGGAGAGATGTGTATCCTGTTGGATGAAACAGGCTGAGGTTAAAAAAAAACCACCACAAAGCTGAAGAGGGCAAACGAGCTCACCTTAAGGAGAGGGTAGTAAATGCACCCCAGGCACAAGCACCTGGCATGTCCTAAGCATTCTCCTGTCACTTGTCAGGGCGTGCATGGAGTTGTCATGGCTGTGAAACTAATGAGAATTGGGAAGAGGAAATGGTGTCGGCACTGGATTGTAATGTAAACATCAGTGTACGAGGATCTGAGCCTGTGGTTTCCAAATCCCTGAGCACACGCTGATGGTGTTTCCAGTGTGTGAATTTGGTTTTCCCCTGCAGGCTCATTGCTGGCAGTGAATTTGGGGGGTGGGGGTGGGGAAGGTGGGGATCCAGGTGTAGGTATTAACCAAAACACCTCCACAGGTATTGACTTATGAAAAGTTGTCCTACCTGACCAAGGCTGCAATTACAGTACTCCAGCCTCCCTTGGAGGGTTTGTAGATGATTAAGAAGGTATCAGTATCCTGTGACGTATTCCTGCAAGGGCAGGGGAATAAGCTATTACATCACCCCAGTGAAAGCCTGCCTGCAGTAGCTGCTGAATCAGTGTAAATGAGACTTGGAAAAGTTATTTCCCTCCCCAAAACAGCTGCATGGGCAGCAGGCAGACCCAGCCTGGAAGTTTATTATTAACGTCGTTGGCAGAGTTAAAAGAAGGTGTTTGCCTTATAAATCCTCACTGCCCTCTACCACAGCTGGAGGATCCCAGCAAGGGAAGAGGTCCTGTGTGGAGCCCAAGAGATCAAAGTCCTATTAAAAGAAACTCGTATCATTTCCTCCCCTGGGAGAGAAGTTAATTTATGGAGGAAGCTCTTCACATGGGAATTCAGCTGCTTCCTTGGACACGGTTCCTTCAGGGGGGTATTGTCCCCCCCCGAGGGAGGACAGGGAGCCCCCTGTGATCATCTGACGACCCAGCAGCCAGGGGGTCTTTGGTGTCACCTATTCAGAGGTAGGTTCTTGCGGCTTGCTGAGCCTTTGTCCTCCTCCTCCTTGGGACTGCAGTGCTATTCCCAGACACTTCCTGCACGGCGTTGTCCTGTGGGGGGGGAAGGCCGTGGAGCAGTGAGGGATGCCAACACAAAAATAACCCTCTGGCTGGGACGCCATGCTCCCGCTCCCAGGTTCCGTCCCTGCGGTGGAGGGAAGCAGAGGGAGGAAGGAAGTGAGGCTGCCTGCCACAAATAACTCCCCATCCTCTCACAGACATCCCGGCCTGGCCTCCCCCACGTCCTTTCCTGCCTGCCAGGAGGGGCTGGGATGAACAGCCGGGGATGTCCGCAGGGCTCGGTGCCATCCCCGGGGCTCGGTGCCGTCAGTCCGCTCCTCAGGGCCGTCCCCGCCGATGAGTTCTCTCAGAGGGAGCGATCCCGCCCCCGCCGCTGGGGGGCGCCCTGGCGTGCCGCCTACTCCCCCCCTCCCGCGCCCTCGCACTACAAATGCCGTCGCCCCCCGCGCAGCCGGAAGTACGGCTCGCGCCGCCGCGGGGCGCTTCTGGGAGCTGTAGTCCCGCCGGCCGGAAGCCGCCGCCCGCCGCGTCCCGGGTTGGCGGAGGGCGCGCGCTCGGCGGGACTACAAGTCCCACCCCGCCCCGCGCACCGGGGCGGCAATGGCGGCGGCGGCGCCTGCGCGCGGCGCCCTCCGTGCGGACCGCGCAGAGTGAATAATAAAGGTCTCCTCGGCGGTAGCGGCGGCGGCGGGAGCGGAAGGGAAGAGGCATGTCCAAGGGCCCGGTGGCGAGCGGCCCCGCCGCGGCCGGGCCGGCGAGCGCCGCCAGCGCGCTGCAGGCGCAGCCCGAGAAGCCGCAGCACTACACGTACGTAGCGAGAGCTCACCGCCGCCGCCCGCCCGCGCGCCAACACGCGCCTGACGTCAGCGGGCAGCGTGCGGCACGCGCGCACGGAGACCCGCCGCCCAGCCCCGCTCGGCACCGGCTGGAACCGGCCCCAGCCGGAGCGGGCCGGCGGGTCCCGCCTGCGGGGGGGCAGGGGGGGGATGGGGGGAGATGAGAAGGGGGGCGGGGGATGAGCGACTCTTCCCCCCCCAGCCCCCCTCCCGACATCGCGGGTCGCGCCGACCGTGATGCACCGGGGCGGCGGAGCACCGGCGCCCTCCGGCCTGCGCGGGCCGGGTCTGTGTGTGTGCGAGGCGGGGGCCTGGCCCTTGCGGCGGGGCGGCCGCCATCGCAGTCCCGGCCCCTGCGAAGTGACTGCGGGGTGGCTGTCATCCATCTGCCCCGGCCCTTTGCGTGCCGTCAGGCCGGGGTGCTGGCCCCGTCCCTCTGTCCCGCCCGTGTGTCACCTCGGGGGTGGAAGCGGCTGCTTTGTGGTGTTGGGCTTCTCGTGGCATCCTGCCCCGGGCTGCCACCCTGCTCCTGCATCCCCTGAGGAGCTCGGGGGCGCAGCTTGGGCACCTGTGGAAGGAGGTGTCGGGAGGCGGCAGGTGCTGCGCCGTGTGACAGTCCCCTAGGACTGGAACCTGCTGGCGTCTGCCTTGCGCTGGTGGCATGGGAGTGGGTGTCAGGAGAAGCAACTTGGAGAAGTTGCCCCCAGGGGAGCTACAGGAGTGTTTAACACCTGTGTGGGAGAAATGTGCCCCCAAGGAAATGCTACATGGGAAGTGCTTGTCCCGTTCCCGCCTGTGCTTCCCCCGCTGAGTGCAGTTCCCCTGCGAAGGAAACGCAGCTGGTGTGTTTCACCTCTTGGTTTGTGTCATCTGTGTCCCCGGTGATGGTGCCTCAGTCAAGGCTTATTGCTAGAATTGATCATTGCTAAGCAAAATCCCGTTTCACAGTGACCTCCTGGTCGTGTTGTCCCTGTGAGCTTGAGCTTGTGCTCTGTGAGCTTGACCTGTGATCAGTTGGTTGTGTTGGATGCTCTGGTGGTGGTACCCAATTCTCCTTGTGCGGCTCAGATGGACGGCGAGCAAGCCTTGGCTTTGTGGGGATGGGCTGGAGATGGGCATGTCACGGATGGAAATAGGTCACACATGCCCTGTCTGCCTTAAAAAAGTTTGGGGCTGCTCTTGTGAATAAAATATGTGTGCTGAACTGCCTGCTCTTATCGTTTTAGGGTGTTGTCTGCATACAGAAAAAAACATGGTACAAATTGCCCCTATCTCTGGCTTGTGTTGATGCCCCCACCCACAGTGAGCAGGGCAGGTTCAGAGTGTGGTCTGCATTCTTTAGCTCCTGTTTTTGTAAAGTTGCTGGTGGACTTCACCCCCTGCCTTCAGGCTGCGATACACAATAAAAAGAGCTGCAGGAATTCCAGGAATGGATCCATACAACCTATGTACCTGCTGCAGGGACCTCAGGCTGTTTGACACCCTTCAGGTTCAGAATGCCAGCTCTATGAGCAGAATGAGGGCTTCTAGGATGTGTGTCCATTGGGAAGGTCCTGTTGTGATTTCTAGGGAGCTGGCAAGCTGCAGCTCTAGACATGACATTACTGTTTCTGGTGGTGTCTGCAGTTAGAAGTTTGACAGCTTTATAGGAGAAGCTGTTGTGAAGGTGTCTGCTAGGACTGATGCTAAAAGAGGGTACAGGTGGATTTACAGAGGGAAGCGTGGTGACACCAGCCACCGGGAGGCAACTGGTCAAGTGTGAGAGAGGGAAAAGCCCAAGTGGCAAGGAGGTGAGGTGGAAAGAGTGTAAGCACGTTAGGTAGAGCAAGATGAAGGTGGTAAAGTGGCTAAGCATGGCCAAGGAAACAAGGGAGGAAAGAGTGGAAGAGAGAGTTTGAGAAATGGGAGGAGGGGAAGGAATATCAGGATGCGGTAGCTGAAAAGAACAGAGGAGGAAAATGGGACAGTGTGGAACAAAGGTGATGGTGCAATTAGCTTCTTTCCAGAGGGCAAAACATGTCTTTTCAGATGGGTGCTAAAAATACTGCAGTGAAAACAGTCGCAGGGAGAAGCTGAATAACTGTAAGCAAAGGGTGGGTTTGGGGGGGCTGGCAAGTGCTGACAGCGGGATGTGAGCCATCCTTTGGGAGTCTTTGGATTGGTACAGCAGGTCACATCACGCTGCAAAGCTCCTCCTGATAACATATGGGAACTTATTTGGTGGCCCTTCATGTGAACAAGTTGTACGTTGTCAAAATGTAAATATTTTCTGCCTCCCCTTTTTTTTTCTTTCCCCCCTTTTCCCCCTCCCTTAAATATAGTTTGTTTCCATAAAATGACATGAAGGTTACGAGTTGTAAACTCGAGGAAGCTTAATTATCTGCATACTTTGCCGTTCCCTGGGGACAAACAATCTGGTGCTGGGGATCTGTGCCTCAGAAAGTTTCGGCTGTGTTTGTTGGGAAGTGTTCCAGTTTGTGTATTAGTGTTGATTTCTAAACTCTTGCAGTTATTTGCCTGGGCTTTTTTAGGTGCTTTGAACTGCTGTTCGGGCTCCTGTTAGGAAGCCTTTTTTGTTGGGTCTAGTTGGTACAGCACAAAGAAAATGTGAGAGCAAATAGAATCAGTGATGCTACCTCACACCTTCGCTAGCGGCAGAAGAGCCTGAAAACCCACTTGGTGTCCTTGATGGAACAGAATAGAATTAACCAGGTTGGAAGAGACCTCTGAGATCATCGAGTCCAACCCATCATCCAACACCATCTAATCAACTAAACCATGGCACCAAGCCCCCCATCAAGTCTCTTCCTAAACACCTCCAGTGATGGTGACTCCACCACCTCCCTGAGCAGCCCATTCCGATGCCCAATGTCTCTTTCTATGAAGAACTTCCTAATATCCAGCCTAAACCTCCCCTGGCACAGCTTGAGACTGTGTCTTCTTGTTCTGGTGCTGGTTGCCTGGGAGAAGAGACCAACCCCCACCTGGCTAGAACCTCCCTACAGGTAATTGCAGAGAGCAAGAAGGTCTCCTCTGAACCTCCTCTTCTGCAGGCTAAGCAACCCCAGCTCCCTCAGCCTCTCCTCATAGGGCTTGTGCTCCAAACCCCTCCCCAGCTTTGCTGCCCTTCTGTGGATACGTTCAAGCATCTCAACATCTTTCCTAAACTGAGGGGCCCAGAACTGGACACAGGACTCAAGGTGTGGTCTAACCAGTGCTGAGTACAGGAGCAGAATGACCTCCCTGCTCCTGCTGGCCACACTGTTCCTGATACAGGCCAGGATGCAGTTGTAGCATGCAGCTAGATACTCCTGGGACCCAAACAATTCAGGTATGCACCAGATTTTGCTGTCTAATTGTAAATTGTGTGTTCTCATCTGGGGATGTGGCATTCTGTGTGTGGAATTCACGTGAGGTATGAAACACTCCGCGGCTGCTGTTGCGTTCTCTCTGGGTCGCTGGATGAGAGATGTCTGTGGGTGGCTGTTCCTGGTGGTCCCACAGCAGGATGAGGTCAGAGTATTCCTTACAACAGAGGGGTGAGATGGGCTTGTGCTTGGGCTGCCTGCAGGCTGGTGTGGCTTTGATCTGCTCTGGGTGATGTGCCGTGCAGGGGTTAGCCGATTGCACGTAGTGGGAAGTGGATTTGGTGTGGGTATGCTCTGTCAAACCTCATATTGACTTTGCACCGTTTCTCAGCTCTAGCTGGCACAGTTATTTCTGTGTCTGTCTGTCTTTAATGTGTTCTCTACTACTGTGGGTAGAGGCTGACCTCAAAGAAACTGAAAGCAGTCGCTTG
Organism: Dryobates pubescens; assembly: GCF_014839835.1. Lineage (NCBI taxonomy): Eukaryota > Metazoa > Chordata > Aves > Piciformes > Picidae > Dryobates > Dryobates pubescens. The sequence continues at coordinate 17,215,845 of NC_071631.1, read as the reverse complement.
GAGTTGTAGGTACTGAGCACTAAGGTGTACTTTAGTGTTGGTACAATCTGTCAGTCATTCTGTCCATTCAGTTCTTGCAGCCTTCTTTGGTTTCCAGTCAGGCTGGAGTCTTCAGCTGTGAGTTGTAGAGGTTGTGTCTGCTGCCTGGGTGTTTACTAATCTGGCACTTAGGTAAGTGGAAGTGGAGCAGTTCTTTGTTTGCTGTGCAGTCACCTGGAAGCCAGACAGTTTACTAACACTGCAGGAAAGCAGAAAACATTTGGGTGAAGATTAATTAACCTATTTAATAAAACAAACAAACAAAGAGTATCTTCATCCTAGCCTGTTCAAACTACACGCAGTCAAAAGCAATCCTGAAAATCCTCTGATTTAGGTGGTCAGCTCTTTGGGACACAGGTACATTGGGCACAACCCAACTCATCACTACTCAAGATCATTCTCTCGAGTGTTACCATCTTAAATACCAGCAGCCATGGTGTAAATTAACACCAGGGTTTTGTGTCCCCAGAGGCTCTGCCCTCACTTGAGTTTTGGGGCAAGGTGCCTGTGAGCACCTCCTGTCCTCCTTTGTACCACAACAAGATAAGCTTTGCCATTACAGGTTTACAGTGTGAAAGTCAACCCCCCCCCCTTGTCTTTCCTTTTGCATGAGGGGAGGAATTGTGGGAAGTTCCTGAAGGATTAGTACCCCTGTAAGCAATGTTAGAACTGCATCCACAGGGTTGGTTGTGCTGTCATGTTAGTGACTGCTGGCTTACACTCACTCAAGCTTTACCTTGCACCCATTTTGATGCCAGCCATTTAGAAGTGCACTTGAGTGAAGGACATTTTAAGTAGGGATGCAAATCAGATTGGTGCAAGGCTGTGCTCAAATCAAAGATGTCTTTGTATCTGCGTGGGTTTGAGTAGAGCCTTCTCTGGTGCTTGCTCAGCCCTAAATGGGAGCTGTGACTAGGGCAGCAATGGAAGTATGGGTGAAGAAGAAATAAAACCAAGCAAGATCACAGGTGGGCTTGGGTTTCAGTGAAAAGTTTACATGCACTGCCTTATTTATCTCAATCTTAGGTTGCTCCAAACCATTACAGTATCACAGTATCACTAAGGTTGGAAGAGACCTCAAAGATAAGAGTCCAACCTGTCACCACAGACCTCATGGCTAGACCATGGCTCCAAGTGCCCCATCCAATCCCCTCTTGAACACCTCCAGGGATGGTGACTCTACCACCTCCCTGGGCAGCCCATTCCAATGGCAAATGACTCTCTCTGTGAAGAACTTTCTCCTCACCTCGAGCCTAAACTTCCCCTGGTGCAGCTTAAGACTGTGTCTTCTTGTTCTGGTTGCTAGAGAGAAGAGACCAACCCTTTCCTGACTACAACCACCTTTCAGGTAGTTGTAGAGAGCAATGAGGACACCCCTGAGCCTCCTCTTCTCCAGGCTAAACAATCCCAGCTCCCTCAGCCTCTCCTCATAGGGCTTGTGCTCAAGGCCTCTCACCAGCCTTTGGCACACACAAACACACCTCCCAGTATTTGCAGTGGCAGAGAGTAATTCTTACCAGTGGACAGTGTCTTACCAGGGGCAGCACGAGCACAGCACACCTGATCTCCAGTGTGCAGACTGACTGGGGAGAGAAAACCAAACCCCAGAGGTGTGTAGCTGACACATTGTCAGAGCTGGTTTGTTTTTCTTCTGGTAGGTGGATTGCTCTTCTAGGACCCTTAGCATTTAGCTCTTACTTCTGATGTGCTTAAATTGGGTGGTCTTCACTACCTAGCAAATACATGCAGGCTTCTGAAATAGTTTTTTAGAAACCTCTTGTGTTCTTTTTAAACCATCACAGCTCTTGAAACCCCAAACTGTTGCCCTGATTTTTAGTTTGGTTTTACCATCACAACCATCACAACTCTTGAAACCCCAAACTGTTGCCCTGATTTTTTTGGTTTGGTTTTACTGGTGGCAGCCCTGATATGGCCTTGGCAAAACCCAGAAACTTAGTGCTGTTGCTGAAACAGAAGAACACCCAAACAACCCCCCCCCCAAACAAACAGAAAACCCCACCACTACCAACGATTAAAAAACCCCCCAAACAAACCACCAAACCCATGCATTTTTGGTTTCAGGTTTAGTAACAGCCTTTGGGAGATGGTGAGGAAAGCACAGAACAAGTCAGTGCTTCTAAACCAGGGCCTTAACCAGTGGGCTGCTGCATCATTACCTGTAAATACCAGCTTTTCAGGGCAGCAGCAGCTGGTTGTTATTGCTGGGGTTTTCTTTCTTAAGCCTGTGAGCTGCACTGAATGCAAGCCCACCACAAACTGTTATTAGGAAGTGTGAATGGTTACAGGAAGTTGGAAATAAAAAGTGCTGGAGTGTGAACAGGAAGAGCTGCCTGCACAGCGTGTGCTTGCCACCAAATACATGCACTGCAAAATAACTGGATTTTGTGGTGTTTTGTTTCAGAGGATGAGCATTGAAAGCCTGGTGGGGGTGAGGGGGGGTCGTTTGGGCCTGATCCTTGCTGGTTCTCTGCACTGTCCTGATGATGAATGCACAAGTTGAGGCAGTAAGGGATTTCTGCCTTGTGTGGAAGTGGGGCTGGAGCTGTGGTTTGCTGGCTGATTTCATGTGCTTTTGGATATCAAAAGTGACGGGGAATTCACACGCAGGTAACCGCTCTGCAGGTGGCACAGAAACATTCAGCAGAGCAAAAAGCTTCATGTGCAGCTTCAGTACTTTTTCAGGAGTTTGAAAAAAAAAACAAACCCCAAAACTTTGTGAGAAGGGATTCAGTCATGCAGAGTTGTTCCAGCTTGGCAAATGGTTCTTCCAATTTTTTGATTTAAAAAAAGAGAGAAGTACAGTGTTAGTGTTCTGTGTGGCTTCTGTTAGCATAAAGGATAAGTGTCTTGTGGCATGGGAGACAAAATGAAGAATCATAGAATTATTAGGGTTGGAAGGGACCTCAAGGATCAGCCAGTTCCATCCCCCCTGCCATGGCCAGGCACACCTCACTCAGCAGCAGGTTGCTCACAGCCACATCCAGCCTGGCCTTCAAAACCTCCAGGCATGAGGCTTCTACCGTCTCCCTGGGCAACTTGTGCCAGTGTCTCGCCACCCTCATGGTGAAAATCTTCCTAACATCCAATCTGAATCTGCCCATTTCTATTTTTTTTTTCCATTCCCCCCAGTCCTATCACTCCCTGACACCCTCAAAACTCCCTCCCCAGCTTTCTTGTAGCCCCCTTCAGATACTGGAAGGCCACAAGAAGGCCTCCTCAGAGCCTTCTCTTCTCCAGACTGAATAGCCCCAACTCCCTCAGTCTGTCCTCTTAGGATAGGTGACCTCACAGCTCAGACTTTCCCATCATATCACTTTCTTACATTTTATAGGTTTATGTGATGTCTAATATTGTTGCTATTGTGTGGCTTTATTTTGAGGAAAATTCTTTTGGAGTTCAGTGTTTTATTTTCTTCAGATCTGCTATTTCCACCAGGATAAGGTTTTCCTGACTTCTGTGAGCAGCTGAACAACCTTCTTGCTCCAAAGGGTTTGCCCAGTGTCCTCTGAAAGCTTACAACCTCTCTGGCTGTTTGATGGACCTTTCTCCCCTCCATGACAGTGTGGCAGGAGGGAATGTGTCAGTGCATCAGTTAATCACACTTATTGTGTGCCACGTTAGCATGAACTAACTGTCACTGGTACACTGTATTAATACACCAGGCTGTGAACTGGGGCAGCTGGAGAGCAGGCATACACACATTCCCTTTGTTCACCCTCTTGCAAGGAGCTGTAATTTCTGAGAGAGGAGCAAAATGAAGAGCTGGAGAAATAATGTCTTAAATTGCTGTGTCGAGGTTCGTGACACACTGCTTGTCAGGACCCTGAGAGTTTCTTTCCAGAGGATGCTGAGGTGATGCTTTGTTCCTTCTGCTAACCTTTTTGCTTTTAAAAAAGTGCATGCATCCCTTTGAAAGCACAAGGGATGGTGCTGGAGAAGTTACCTAGTCCATCCCTTTGCCACCACAGAATCATTTACACCTAAAATGTCTCTTGAAGAAGTATTTTTGTGTCTAACTCTTACTGCTTTTTGGTGAAATCATGGACTGTAATTGAGAGGCATCCCTGCCTGTGGTGGGGAAGTTGGAGCAGATGATCTCTAAGGTCCCTTACCCTCTTATCATAGAATGGCTTAGGTTGTAACAGTCACAGAGGCTTCTATCTTACAAATACTTAGAATCAGAGTCATAGAATCAGCAAGGTTGGAACAGACCTCAAAGATCATCAAGTCCAGCCTGTCACCCCAAACCTCATGACTACTAAATCATGGCACCAAATGCCACATGCAATCCCCTCTTGAACACCTCCAGGGATGGTGACTCCACCACCTCCCTGGGCAGCACATTCCAACAGCTAACAACTCTCTCTCTGAAGAATTTTCTCCTCACTTCAAGTCTAAACTTCCCCTGGTGCATCTTGAGACTGTGTCCTCTTGTTCTGGTGCCTGGTTGCCAACCCCCTCCTGGCTACAACCTCCCTTCAGGTAGTTGTAGACAGCAGTAAGATCTCCCCTGAGCCTCCTCTTCTCCAGGCTAAACAACCCCAGCTCCCTCAGCCTCTCCTCACAGGGCTGTGCTCAGGGCCTCTCCCCAGCCTCGTTGCCCTTCTCTGGACACATTCAAGTGTCTCAATGCCCTTCTTAAACTGAGGGGCCCAGAACTGGACACAGGACTCAAGGTGTGGCCTAACCAGTGCAGAGTACAGGGGCACAATGACTTCCCTGCTCCTGCTGGCCACACCATTCTTGATGCAGGCCAGGATGCCATTGGCCTTCTTGGCCCCCTGGGCACACTGCTGGCTCATGTTCAGCCAGCTGTCAATCAGTACCCCCAGGTCCCTTTCTGTCTGTCTGGTCTGCAGCCACTCCAACCCCTTTAAAAAGCTTAAGCCACTTTACAAAGTGACATTCAGCACATCACTTGCTAAATCAGGTACAGAGTTGTTACTGAAAAGCCCTGCCCAATGCATGCCCAGAGCCACCACCAATTCCCCCAGTGCCCTAAACTAATGAACAGTGACATGCCAGCAGGCTGCAGAGCCAATGCCATTTCTTAGCTGCCTTTTTTTTCCCCCCCTCTTCTTTATTGAGAAATAGTTTGTCTTTTGTATCAGGGCAATCAAAAATACAAAGCCCCACCAGAAGGGTACCCAGGGAAATGCTGAAGGCTTATACTTTCTCAGGCTCCACCTATTGATGACAACCAATTTAGATGCTCATGATAATTTTCTCAGAAGTCTCTTGTCTTGGGTATTTTGATCAGGGCTTGATGCAGTTCATACCAGTTTGAATTTTGAAGTAACAGTTGGAATGAATGTGCCCTTAAAATAAATACCAACAATTTCTTCTCTCCTTAGCTTTGTTGCAGGCTGTCTTCTGACTCATGCACTGCAGTGTTCATTCAGGTTTGGGAGGTTATTGGTACAACAGTAACAAGTTCTGGGTTTTCTTTGAAAGAAACACTTAAGTGCTGAAGTGCAGTGATGGCAATCAAAGTGCTAGCCCACAAAGATGCTTGGCCTGACTCTTAGAGAGGTTTAATTGAGTAGAGTTGGCAGAATAGGAGTTTGTACTGGGCTGGTGAGACAATCAGGCAAGAAAATGATCAGAAAAGAAAATTCTTAAGCCATCCCTAGCTATCTGATTGTCAGGAACTGCAAATCTATTGTAGCAGAGCACATTAAGAAGGATGGCAGTATTAATTACAGCCAAGAAATTAAGGTCAGGATGCTTTCTGTCGTTGTATGCTCAGAATACCTTTAGCTCAATAAGCAGTCATGCACATATGGAAAGGGAAATAGCCTTTTGAAACTAGACCTGATGGATATCTTTAAGACAAACCCCCTGAAATAATTAATGTCAATACTGTTGTACCTTGTAGCCTTCATCTTCAGCACATCACCACAGTTCAAAAAGAAGCTGTCCTCACCCAATGCTCTGAGGTGATTTTTCTCCTCTAATTTTCAACAGGCTGCGAGCTTTCATTAATAGCACTTGAATGTTGCCATCACAGCAGAAAGGAACCCAGCAGATGCCTCAGGGCAGTTGTGCAGCTTTACAGCAACATTAGATGAAGAAATAAAAATATTGTTTGCACATTTAAAATATCTCCAGAGTGCCACCAGATTAATTCCTGTATCGATTAGTCAAAGCGGAAAAGAGGAAGCCGTGCTACAGCCTGAGCTTTTGCCTGCTTTGCCCTTGCTGGAGAGCTGTTCTGCATCCCCCTGGCAGCCTTCCTGTTTGAAGCCCAGTCTGGCATGGGGCTGTGTAATGGTGCTTGTGTGTGTAGGCCTTTTATTCCAAGGTGTGCCTGTCTTACGGAGTGTCAGAAGGGTCCACTGGGCTGTAGCAGACAGAGCTGCAGTCTGATCCCAGCGCTGAATGGAAAAGAAAATGGATTGAATGGCTAACATTGATTGTTCCAAATCAACCAGTAAGAGTTGGCTTTTATCTTTGTGCTGGCACATGTGTTATGGGATGCAGGTTCATGCTTGTTAGATAATCACCGTGTTTTGTTTCAAACTCACAGCAGAAAATGTCTGCTCACAAATGTGAGCCTTTTCCAAAGAGCCTGCTGCAAATCTGGTTGGCATTTACCCTGAGAAGAAGCAGATGCCATTTCATTTTCAAATGTAGATTGGTCTGGATGACAGCACCATGGAGCCATCCTTTTCTTGGGGAGTTTTGGTTTTCTGGGTTTGATCCAGTGTAAGTACAGACCTTCAGACAGCTCGGGTACTGTTGCGGGGAGGGGGCTGCAATTGATCTGCAAGAGGTTTGTTAATCATGAGGGGGTCTTGCTGTTGTCAGGAGGAGGAAGGCTACCATGCTCTCCATCTAAAGCACCTTTTGGGAGGCAAGATGTCGAAGGGTGACTGCCTAAAAGCTCTCACAGAAACCTCGAACTGAAACTGCAATGATTTGTATGGAAATAATAATTTCTGAATTAGCCTTTCTGGATTCTTGCATGTGGGATGTTTTGTTTTAGGGAACTAGCAGAGTGAGTAACACCAGTTTTACAACAGCCCAGCCCTGTTCCCAGCCTTCCTTAGTATTTCTACAGTTGCTGGCTCTGGGTAGTCTTTGTTAGTGCTTGAATGCGTGGTGAGAGGAGTAGAGCGTGGAAAAGCTTTACTGGAAGCAGGAACTTTAAATTTTACAAGACATCAGTGTATTATTCAGATCCCAGTTCATTGTAGTCTGAAGCAGCAAACACAATGCCTGTTAATTCCATTTCAACTCCACCTTTCTGCATCTTCCATGTCTCTGAGGCCACAACCACTCACAAAGATGAAGAAACATCGTCTGTCCCTTCTAGGTTACATGAGATCAAAAGTGTGTATCTGGTTGTGAGCTGAGGAAAGGACTGTAACAGACAAGTCTGGGATGGATGTTCATGTGAAGTAATTAATAGTAAGTTATTTAACCGCTCGTATGTAAGTACCTGTTGATGTATTGTGCTGACAATGAAACCAGGTGTGAACCTTCCACAACTACAGCTGTCTGGATGCTGTAAGCTCCAGTATTTTCACTGCAACCATTTGCCTCAGCCCCCAAGTTACTGAAAAATAATGATCCCACCAGGATCCTGCTTTCACAGGCTCCACACTTGCAGAGGTGCCGTAGGGAAGCAGTAATGGCAGCTAAGCAGTTTAAACCTGCGGAGTGATGGAGGTTGTCCGGGTTGAGGGTGATCTGTGTTTGAAAGCAGGGAGGTGTTTTTGAGGCATAGTTGTGGTGTCTGCATGAAGCAGCAGTGTCAAATTGAAAATGTGTCATTTAAACTTGGAAAAAAATTGGTGTGAGCTGTCTGAATGCTGAGCTAATTTTGAGGCTGTGTCAGACAATATAAATTCATGGCCAACTAGTTCGAGGGGGGGAAAAAAGAGCTCAAACTCAAGGAAATGTAAATGTCAACTCCAGGCTTTGTGTAGGGTTTTGGAACTCGTTGAGTGGCTTTTAAGGAAACATCTCAAAACGTTGTGCAGTTAAATGTTTGTCCCTGTCCATACTTGGATTGTTTTCATTAAAGAGGTGAAAGCTCTGTGTAAACAAACACTTGTGTTTAAAATGGGCTTTGTTGGTATGGTTGGTCATATGCATTTCATGGTCCACTGGCACAACAAGTTTATGCTTTTTAAGGAGAGCACAGTGCCAGAAGAACGACTCACATGGGTTTAGTTCTTGGGTCGGAGGAACACAGCTTGCCGTGTGCGGAGCCCGAGGGATGCGTGGCTGGAGGGAGGTCCAAACGAGCACCTCTGTCCCCTGACACTTCGCAGGCTGTAACACAATTGGAACTAGGTGGTGGTAAAACTTCTGCCTTGGCCACACTCAGAATTGTGAGAAATGTTCCTCTTGTTAACTCCCAAGCTGAAAGCCTCATTTTTCTTTCCTCATCCAGACAGAGCGTTGGTGAGCTACTTTATCTGCATCGTGGTATTTCTCTCAAAACAAAGACATTTTTGCTCTAGCTGTGGAAACCAAGCAATGTTTTGCCTGAAACTGCTGCAAGGCTGTCTTCTCATGATGAGCTGGCACCGTGCTGGAGTGCCTCTCTTTTATTTTTCCTTAGTTTCTCAGTGTAGACAAGACACAACTGTTTGTGTCTGACATTTTGCTTTTAACTGAAAAATGTCCCAATCGTTTCTGATAGTTGTTATTTTTAGCATGAGTATTTGCAGCCACTCAGTTAAAGTTCTTATCTGTAAAGTGTTGGTAGGAGAGAGTTGTTTCCTCGTGGCTGATTGAATTAGTTGCTTTGTTGTCCACCCCATGATCTCCTTTGCAATCCAGAAACAGAGTTCCAGTAGCCATCAGGTTACTGTTGAATATGGCTGTGGTACTTGGTGTGTTCTCCTTGCCTTTCTGTGATCTAGCAGACTGTATTTTGGCCTCTGCAGTACACACTCTCCTTTAGTATATGAGCTCCACAAGTCAAGAAGGACAGGGAACCGCTGGAGAGAGTGGAGGCTCTGAAGGTTTTGAGGGGCCTGGAACAGCTCTGGGAGGAGAAAAGGCTGAGAGACCTGGGGCTGTTTAGCCTGGAGAACAGCCTGAGAGGGGATCTGATCAGTGTGGAGCAAGAGGCTGGGGCCAGAATTTTTCAGTGGATCCCAGCAACAGAACAAGGGGCAATGGGCACAACTGGATCCCAGGAGGTTCCATATGAACATGAGGAACAACAACTTTGCTGTGAGGGTCCTGGAACAACCTCCCCAGAGAGGCTGTGGAACCTCCTCTCAAGGGATTCCAAAGCCACCTGGACATTATCCTTGGCAACCTGCTCTAGGTGACCCTGCTTCAGCAGAGAAGGTGGACAAGATGATTCCCAGAGGTTCTTCCCAAACCCCACAAGTCTCTGATTCTGTAATTGATCTGGAAGCATCCAGCTCAACTTCACCTGCTAAATCGATCAGATTCCTAGAAAAACAAAACCTGTGAGTGCTGCCTGTTTAATTCTGTGGTGGAAAGTGAAGGAGCCATGGGCTATGGATGTGAGCATGTGTTTGGGGTTTTTTGTTTGTTTGTTTGTTGGGTTTTTTCCTTTGATCTCTGAGGTAGGCCATGAGTTATATGAACTCTTAAAACAAAACGCCTCCACAACCAAACAAGCCCAACTCCATGCATTTGTAATAAGTCTCTCCAACTCTCACTTTCTTTGTTTGCCCTTAGACTGACATTATTGTCAAGCTCTAATGGAGAAGGGGAAATCTAACAGCTTTAAAGTCATACAGTGCTGTCTGCTGTGTGACCTTTTTCCAGTTGATGGTTCAATTTATTTAGGTGATAAAGAAAACACTGAGGCATGCGAAGTCTATCTTCTTGACAGATGTGAGCTTACTGAAACTTTTTCCTCCTCCTTTTCTCCTTTCCCCACATTCACCATCAGCCTTTTGTTTTATACAAAAAGCTCCATATATAGATATATATATAATTTTTTTCCCCTCCCTCTGAGATTTAAATGCTTTCTAATCTTCTCAAGGTTTACAAAACAGCACCTGGCTGTTAAGGGCGTGGGAAGGCAGACAGACCCATAGCTGTGGAGCTGCGGTGACTGGGGATGTTTGCATTTTGTGTCAAGTGATGCATGGCATATGCAAAAGCCTCGGTGTGGAGTGTGAGGGTTTGCTGTGGTCTGTGAGGGTGCTTAGAAAAAAAACCAACATCGTTAAAACCAGGAGGAAGGGAAATCTCCAGCAGTGATGAGCCACGGTAACTGATGAGGATTACTGGTAAAACCTGGTCAAAACTTTTCCTGAAATCATGATGAAAACCTTCAGGACTGCTACTAGAAGTGTGTGTTGTTGTTTGATACTCAACAGTGATTCATGTGAGGCTCTGTTTCGGTATTAGAGTACATCTGCCAGTAAGTAAAGAGAGAGAAAAAAAAAAAGCTGTTATTGAAAGGGACTTGTCTTAACTGCTGCTTTTGTTAGAAGGATGCTAAACATTTCCGTGCAGAGGTCTAGGCAGACTGGAAACCAGGCTGCTGGGAGTCTGCAGCTGTTGGCTGAGGGATTTGGTTGCCTTGTGCCCGCCACAGGCAACAAAGAACTCCTAGGAAATCAAATTTTTTTACTTTTTATGTTGGTTTGGTTTTTTTCTCCTCCCCCTTTTCCCAAATCCCAAGAAATCTTCAGAGTCAAGTGCAGTGTTCCCTGTCAGGAAGCTTGCTTTGCATCGAAATGCCAGCACTTTATCAGGATATCGTGGGAACGCTGGCACCAAATCCATTCTCCAGATTGTTTGGAATTGATACTACTCTTTAAATCCTCCTGTCCCCCACCCTCCCCCCTTACTCTGGAATATCTTTTGTTTGTTTGTTTTTGTCCTTAAAGCAGAAACTCCTGAGCTGCCAGTCATGGGGTTTCTGTATCACTAACGATATGTTAAAGGTGCATTAGGAGGCTTTTTATTGAGTATCTCGTTGGAATGAGTAGATTGTGTCATGCTCCACTGACTCATTTCAATTGGAATACCACACTTCAGTAAAAGAAAATAATTGAGTCATGGCTTTCTTACTTAAAGCGGGTCTGATATCATCTTCTGCAATAAAACTTTATGAGGGGGAAATGAATTTAGAGAGCTGATTAAATACGGACAGCTCTTTGCCTCTGGTGTTGGGGGGGGGGGTGCTGAAGAAGAAAATCTTTTGCAGTGGATTAGTGCTGTTGTGTGAGACATCTTCACTTAGGTATTTTCTCCTTGGTTTTTGCAGTGCAGGCAGCAGTTGCTTGGGTTTGGTTCAGATAAATTTGTCTTGTATTAGTTCAAACCACTAATTGAAACTTTCAAGCTAAGATGGTGGTTTGGGCTTTTTTTTTGGTTTGGTGGTTGGTTGTTATGTTTTGGTTTTGGTTGGGTTTTTTCCTAAACTGAATTAGGCAAACTTTCTTGGAGGGCACAGTCTCAAGCTGCACCAGGGGAAGTTTAGGCTGGAGGTGAGGAGAAAGTACTTCCCCAAAAGAGTAATTGGCCACAGGAATGTGCTGCCCAGGGAGACAGTGGAGTCACCGTCCCTGGAGGTGTTAGGCAATAGGTTGGACTTGATGATCTCTGCGGTCTTTTCCAACCTGGTTGATTCTATGTTTCTCCATCTTGCTGTCTGTAAAGGAAAGATGTTGAGCAGCTAAAAGCAGTGATCCCTGCCATGCAGTCTGCATTTTTCAGGAAGGATATTTGTCTGCAAAAGTGAGGCGAACTGGGACCACCTGAAACTTGACAAAGAGGTCTATGGCCTCATGTAGTCCTGTCTGAAACAGCAGGACATGACTGATGTCAAAGTGCCAGCAAAAGTCCCCAGTGTTCCCATGTGCTTTTGTGCCGATGAGTTATGTCTTTGCCAGCGTGATGCTCTGCTGAGAGAAGGCAGACAGGACAAAAATAAATGGTAATGGCAGAAGAGCATTTTCTTCCTGATACCTGAAGTCTTACCAGGAACTTAACACTTAGCTTAGGAAAAAACCCCACACAACCAAACACTTCTATTTGTAGATTTCTTGGTTGGATTTACCTCTGTGGGCTCTTGTGGGCAGTGGCTAGTACCAAAAATCTGAACTACTAATTCCTAATCTTAGTGCTAATAATAAAGTGAATTGTTTCTGCAAAGTCCAGCCTGGTGTGGACAATCAGAGCATTGCCTGAACATGCCTTGGGCTACCTTCTGTGGTTAGTTTCTTGTGACAGCAGCCAGTGCCTTGGACATGGAGCTGCCTGCTGGTGTAAAAGGTGTCTGTACTTTATACTGGTCTAACTCAGACAAGCAGCACTGGTACCAGTCACTTAATGTGAGCCTTTACCAGGGGTGCTGTAGCAGAGTTTCATGGGTGTAAACACACACCCGTGTGCGTGTGAAATCTAGATGGCACTGGTGTTAGATCTCCCTGTCGGCCTACATTCACAGCCAGTGGCCTAGTCTGGATTAGCCAAACAATTATCTAATGGTTTTCTCTCTGTCACCCTGCTGCAGAAGATCCAGACCCTGTTTATAAGCTTCCCTGCTCTCTTTAGGCCCAGGAGGAATTTTGGCAGAAAGGGAATCGATTGGGAGGAGCAAGGAGGGCTGCAAAGGAGAGGAGCTTGCCTTGGCACCTATGTGAAGATTTCCAATAGTGCAGGGGGTGTTGAAGCAAAAGAGGCTCTGGCTCTGTGTGCTGGGAGTGACAAGGGTATGGAAGAGTTAGTTTTAATTCTTTTGCTTCCATACTCCTCAGTATTGTTTTGAGTCTTCCTGCCCCTTCTGTAGGAAGCAGAAACTTATCTCTTGGCATCAGTGTGCATCTTCCAGTGATTTGTAAGGCTTTTAAATGAGGAATTTAGAGCTCAGCTGTCTTTGTGCATTACCAGCACATTCTCCTGAATTAAGCTCACATGTGTGATTTATGTCAAGTTTGGCAGGAAGTTTGCAGCCCTGGAATGTGGGATGGATGCAGGTATCCTCTCTGGGCACACTGGGAGTGAGCAGAGCCAGACCAGTGAAGCTGCAGCAAAGCAAGAGATGTCTGCAGCCGCTGTAATGAGTGTGACCAGGACATGGTTGCAATTGTTAAGTTGAAAAATGAAGCTTCTAGGTTAGAGTTTCTTCTTGATTTCTCCTTGTTTGTTTGTTTGTTTTCCCCTCCATCTTTCTAGGTTTGATGTTTTTGATGGTAGTGTTTGGAACTATGATTTTTTGGTGTTCTTTTTCTCCCCCCTTTTCCTCCATCTTGCTCACCGTTTTCTCCTGCAGCTCCCAGAGCAGGTTGCTGCACAATTCCTCCGGGGCAGGGGAGAACTAGCTGCAATTACTGGCTGCAGATGTAAACACTTGCTGCCCTGCCCTGGAGAGTCGGGCTGCTGCTGGTGATTAATGACAGTTAACTTCCCTCACTACTGTAAATTCTTAGAGAGACCAATTACTGCCCCTTCCCACATCCCGCCCCGAGGAAGTGGAATTTCAGCAAAGTAGTGGTTGGGGTTTTTTGTAATACTTTGCTGCTCCTGTCAGTCTCTGGGAGTTCCCAAAGCTACTCTTAAGAACCCCTCTTCTTGTCTTCCTGCTGAAAGAAGCTTTCATATCCAGTAGCGTCCATCCTGTTCAGTTCAGCAAGGAGAACTTTGATCTGCGTTGTTCCGGCCGGTCTTGTCCTAATTGTTTAGAACTGCATTTCTCTTTGTTTGGCAGAGCTCATAAATGATAACATTTCCTTCAGGAATTGGGGTGTTGATGTTAATGCTGTGATGCAGAAGATGCCTGTGCAGCAAGCTTTGTGCTTTAAAAAAACTGCTGTGGGCTTGGAGACGATTTACACACGTGTACAGGAGAGTGCACATGGAGGTGATTTGTTTCTCCATTGGTTGTTCATTTTTTTAAATAAATAAGAGTGTCCACAGAAGGGCTACGAGGATGAGCAGAGGGCTGGAGCACCTCTCCTATGAGGACAGACTGAAAGAATTGGGGCTGTTCAGTCTGGAGAAAAGAAGGCTCCGAGGTGACCTAATTGTGGCCTTCCAGGATCTGAAGGGGGCTACAAGAAGGCTGGGGAGGGACTTCTCAGGATGTCAGGTAGAGATAGGAATAGGGGGAATGGAATTAAGCTGGAGGTGAGGAGGAAGTTCTTTACCATGAGAGTGGTGAAGCCCTGGAATGGGTTGTCCAGGGAGGTGGTTGAAGCCCCATCCCTGGAGGTGTTTAAGCCCAGGCTGGATGAGGCTCTGGCCAGCCTGATCTAGTGTGGGGTGTCCCTGCCCATGGCAGGGGGGTTGGAACTAGATGATCCTTGTGGTCCCTTCCAACCCTGACTGATACTATGACACAAAATAGGGATAATAATTCTCCTGCCCCTCATGGAGAGTTTCCTGAGGCCTTTAAGAGAGGAGTTGAGAAATGCAAGTTATCATTGCTGGATTTCCTCTTCCTGTGCAGGCGCAGCGTTTGGCTGACACGCTGTGAAATGTCTACCGGTTTATCAACATGTTTACGGTTTCAAGGGTCGTTCAGAAATTCCTTCTCTCGGCTGCTCTGGGCAAAAAAATTCCTAGGGACCATTGACAGCCAGAAGGATCAGTCATGACAGTGTTTGCTGTGTTTTTGTTTAGAGCCTGTGCAAAGAGGCTACTGAAATATTAATCAGCTTTCTGCTCGGAGAGACATCACGTTGCGGGAGCAGGGTCTGCCTATCCTTTCTGTGTGCTCCCAAAACACATGTGGTGGTTTAGATGCCTTTCATGTATTTTAATACAAAGCGGCTGCTTGAGTGGTCCGTGTTCTCCCAGAGGAGCCAAAGCTCACTTCATGGGTCGAGAAAATACAAGGCTTGTAAGGCCATTTACCGTTGTGGAGGAGGGTGATTTAAAACGTTGCAGTGGCTTGGGGGGGGGGGGGGGGGGGGGGGGGGGGGGGGGAAGAAAACCCCAAAGCAGTGATTGAAGGGCTTGAAATGACTGAGTTAATGTGATAACTCTCCTTTTCCTCCGATGGGCCTGTTGCAGAGGTGATCGTGCACAGTTAATGTGTCTGAGGAGCTCAGTGCTACCTGTTTGCTGGACTTGCTTTGAGATTAAGAGCCAGGGATCGTTTATTTAATAGATGGCATTAAACAACGAGTTTCTGATGAAGCAAGTTAGGTGTTAAACACTTTTCAGGTGAACCATTTACTTAGGTAATTATCTCTCATTTACATTATAATAAATGTTTCTCCAGGGAGTTTAGCCAATCATGACATGCAATTAATTTTCAAATGCTCTTCAGCAACTATTGAGACTCTGGAGACCAAAATCCCTAGTCGGTGTGTAGGCTTTTAAACTCTCCTGCTAAAGGGAAGCTGTTTCAGCTGGGTTGATGAGGAGTTGTTGAATTTTAGGGGTTTGAACAGCGTTTCATACATGCCTGTTGCAGCGAATCTGGGGTGCTGGGCTTGATACCCGGCTTGCCTGGTATCTCCCTTAATTTCCAGAGCACTGAAGAGGTTCAGGATGCTGCTCTTCAAATGAAGCCCCCTGAAGATGAAGGCGTTTAAATGCTTTTGGTTTCTGTCACTCTGATTGCTGGACGATACTGGCCGGGGCACGCAGCCAGCTGTTCTGCAGTTTGTCCATATGTAACATTGAATTAACATAAACCTCTTGTCTCTAAGGTGGACAGGGAGGTGCATGGGTGGAAGGGGCTGGTTGGTGACTGTGTAGTATCTATGAACAGGAATTTTAAGTATCATGCTGCTCAAGTTTACTTAATTCACTTTCTAACCTTAATGTTGCTGCAGTCACTTTTGTTCTAATCCTTATTAGTGCACTGATAAGATAAAATAATCTGTGGAATTCTGCCTTTTACAACTGTGCTTGGTCCAACAGCTTAGAAAACTTTTCAAGAGTGGATTAATGTTATTGCAGCTTTCAGTTTTCAGATTAATTGCTGCTGCAGTTGGAGCAGGGATCTCCACTTGACTGGAGCCGGCATTTTAAAAGCAAGAAGGAACAAAGTGATGTTGTTAGCCCTCACCTACTCCACAAACAGACCTGTTTCTGCACACTGGCTCCAGCTTTTTTGATGTTAAGCCTTAGGCCCTGGTGCAGATGCTGTTCAGCCACGCTGGGTTGCAGGGAACAGATGGGCTTGGGTTGAGAAGGGCTCACAGCCGGTGCAGAGGCTCTCTAGCCCTGAGCACTTGCAGATCCGAAGCAGTGGAACCTGCAAGTCTCGTGTATTTGGAAGCTGAAGAGAAGGTGGAGCTTTTATCCTTTCATGCCTGTAAAATCCAGTGTAGGGAACACTGCCAGTGATAACTCTCTCTTCATTGCAAACAAAACTGCTTTGAATTGGTGCATTTTCCCCAGGCTTTCTCTTCAGCCAGGGGTAAAAAGGCTTTATCTCAGATGTTGTTTTCAGAATGAATCTAGCATGATGATATTATCTGTAAAGACATCTTTGGGCATCAGACATCTTTCCATTTATTTAGAAACAGATCATCTGATATGGGAATGGATACTTAACAAACTCCTGATCGTGGTTTTGCTGTCTCCAGAGTACGCCCACAGTTTAAAATGATTCCGTATCTTGCTGCAGCATCAACCTTTTGCTCCCAGCAGAATACCAGCACTTTTATTTTGCCCAACAAATTTTGTAGCTGTTTAAACTCCAAGCATGAGACCAGAATGCTCTGGGCCTTCAGGGTTGTTCTTGGAGGTGTCTGAACAGCAGAACCTGGTGGGATTCAGGCCTGAGCTACTTGGCCTGTTTTCATGTCCCCTGTAAAATACAGGGCAGCCAGTGGGTTCCAGGCAGCGTGGATTTTGTAAGCACCTACACACAGATCACAGTCAGATCATTATGTTGATCTAAACCATTTTGTAATCCTCTACAATCTGGGTTTAGAGACTGTTATTAGTGTCACAAATAAAAGCTTGTGACTTCTTTAGGTCCTGGGATGAAAGGAGACACGTACTTTCAGAGAGTTGCATATGAAAATTAAAGCAGCACAGCCTTGTGGGAGTTTGGGGGATGTCAGAGTTCTGAATTCCCAAGATGGTAAGAAGGGGGTTGGTTAATTTTAATTTCATATTTGACCATGTAGTGAAGAAGTTCAGTTAAGCCAGAAGGACAAGGCATGAAAGAAGCTTTTAATCATAGAATCATAGGATGCCAGGTTGGAAGGGACCCCAAGGATCATCTGGTCCAACCTTTCCGGGTGATAGCATGGTTTAAATGAGATGACACAGCATCCTGTTGAGTTGAGTCTCTTGAAAATCTTTCTCTGTTACTTGAAGTTTTAAACAGGGCTATAAGAAAATTTGTTTTATTTGTTGTTTTTTTTTTTAAACAACTTATAGGAAGGAAAGCCCTTTGTGCCTAGTTAAGCCTCAGATACAGAGATAGAAGTGAATAGAAAGATACTGAAGAGTTCTATTTTTCTCACAAAGTGGTTTCTAAGCTCATGAAAAGTCTCTCTCTTGCAGTGTGCCCAGGCAGCCAAGAAGGCCAATGGCATCCTGGCCTGCATCAGGAGCAGTGTGGCCAGCAGGAGCAGGGAGGTTATTCTGCCCCTGTACACTGCACTGGTTAGGCTGCACCTCAAGTCCTGTGTCCAGTTCTGGGCCACTCAGTTTAGGAAGGATGTTGCCCTTCTCTGGACACGTTCCAGCAAGTCAACAAAGTTGGTGAGGGGTTTGGAACACAGGCCCTATGAGGAGAGGCTGAGGGAGCTGGGGTTGCTTAGCTGGAGAAGAGGAGACTCAGGGGTGACCTTATTGCTCTCTCCAACTACCCGAAGGGAGGTTGTAGACAGGCGGATGTTGGTCTCTTCTCCCAGGCAGCCAGCACCAGAACAGGAGGACATAGTCTCAGGCTGCACCAGGGGAAGTTTAGGCTGGATGTTAGGAAGGAGTTCTATACAGAGAGAGTGATTGCCCATTGGAATGGGGCTGCCTGGGGAGGTGGTGGAGTCACCATCATTGGAGGTGTTCAGGAGGAGACTTGATGGGGTGCTTGGTGCCATGGTTTCGTTGCTTAGGTGGGTTGGATTGGTTGATGGGTTGGACGCGATGATCTTGAAGGTCTCTTTCAGCCTGATCTGGTCTATTCTATTCTATTCTCTTTCAGAGTGGTAGGGAAGGCACAGTAGAAAGTGATTTCAACTCTTGTCAGTGTTCCTGTTTGTGCTATCTGGCCTGGTAACTGATATCTTCCCACTGCAGACAGCCAGCGGCTGCCAGCCTCCATGGCAGGGCGCAGGGGTGGGTGCGGGAAGGAGGACAGCAGGCACCTTGTGATGGATGCGGCTGGGTTTGGCCGGGGCTCAGCAGGGCGATTGGCTCTTGCCTCTGACCAGCGTCCTGGTGCTGATTGTGCTCTGTGGGGTTTCTGCCCGCAGTTACCTGAAGGAGTTCCGCACGGAGCAGTGCCCTCTGTTCGTGCAGCACAAGTGCACCCAGCACCGGCCCTACACCTGCTTCCACTGGCACTTTGTCAACCAGCGCCGGCGCAGATCCATCCGCCGCCGGGATGGGACCTTTAACTACAGCCCCGACATCTACTGTACCAAGTATGACGAGACCACAGGAATCTGCCCAGAAGGAGATGAGTAAGTAAAAGGCTTCACCCTTGCTTTTCAGGCATTAGGCTCTTGGGATCAGTCCAGGTGATGATTCCAGCCAGCTCTTGTAGAGAGATGAGGCAAGGCAGCAGTAAAGCAGCTTTGTAATGTACGTAACGTGAGAACAGAGGTAGAAACTGTAACAGCAACCCCTGTGCTCCAGACCTGCTGCAGAGACGTGGCTTAGATGGGAATTCGGCTCTTGCATCATTCACTGTCCTCATGAGCCTTGGCTGGGAAAACAGCTTGCTGATGAATGGGCTTGGAAGGACTCTGTTCCCATAAGTCCCTGACTGTCAGCTAACAGCTCTTGCTCACTAGCAGGGTAGCTTAGTTGTTCACAGACAGAAGAAACAGGAGGAGCTTTGTACTCTAATCTGCCCCCTGAATTACCTATCCCCACCTCTTTTAATTGTTACTTGCCAGTTTATTTCATCTTTCTGAACTTCTAAGGAGCCAGTAGGAAAATGACAGGTACTCAGAATGAGGCACCACAAGGAGGAGTTTGCTTTACTTTTCTCACTGTGACTGCAGGAAGCTTAACTGGAGCAGAGATGCAAACGTTTCTGCTGTGCATGTGACAGGCTCCAGCAACTACAGGGTTAACCCAGTAATAAAACTCGAGGCACATGACAGATATGTAAGAATAATTAGTGTAGCCAAACTGTGGTCAAATGCAGGGAGTGTTTCATACAGAGATGCTGTAGAAAGATGGAATTTCAATTCCCTTTCATGGTGCCAGTGTAAACACACAGAAAAATGCTGTTTATTGGGAAGAAAAAAAATATATTTTAAGCCAAATTAAGTTATAATCTTGTGACCACAGCAGAATGGAATAATCCCCCAAGGCTCAGGTTCAATACCTTCCTGCTTGTGAGAAGAGAACTCGAAGGGGCTGGAAAAGAGGATATTTGGGGACTTTAGTTTCTAGATGACTGATTTGTATCTGGCTCAAACTCAGTATATGCAAACTGTTGCCATCTCAGAACTCTGCTGGTTTGTATTTTTTTTTAGCTTGATGCTGCAATATCTAAACTTAACCTATTCCATTCTGCTCTTTTAGGTATTTATTTATTTACAGTGTAGATATTTTTTTTTCCTGCTTAAGCTGGGAAATAAAACATAAGTGAAAATGGTGGTGTAATTCTTTCTTGTCCCATGCTCTGCAGAAAGATCACACCTAGCTGTAGATAGCGTTGTGCCCCTGTAGGAGTACATCAGCAGGAAACAGCAACAGCACAAAGTCTAGATGGGCTGCTGAGGAAAGGCTGTGAGCCAGGTGATGTCCCTTCAGTCATGGCTAGCACAGCAGAACACCTTGACAATGTCCTTGCTAGTTTCCAGATCCCTGCAGGTCGTGAGACTAGACTAATGTGCTGCTGCTGGCTTAATAGAATCATAGAATTGCTTTGGTTGGAAAAGACCTCTAAGGTCATTGAGGCCAACCATCAACCTCACACCACCATGGCCATTAAACCATGCCTTCATAGCCTTGTCTACACATCTCTTGAACACCTCCAGGGATGGTAACCACCTTCCTGGGCAGCCTGTTCCAGTGCCTGACCACTTTTTAGTAATTTTCCCTAATATCCAACCTAAATCTCCCCTGGCACGATTTCAGGCCATTTCTTCTTGTCATATCACCTTATATGAGTGAGAACAGACTGATTAGAAGTAACCAGGTTGGAAAGGACCTTCCAGATAATCAAGTCCAACCTATCATCCAACACCATCTAATCAACTAAACCATGGCACCAAGTGCCTCATTCACCCTCTTCCTAAACACCTCCAGTGATGGTGACTCCACTACCTCCCTGGGCAGCCCATTCCAATGTCCAATCACTCTTTCTATGAAGAACTTCTTCCTAACATCCAGCCTAAACCTCCCCTGGTACAGCTTGAGACTGTGTCCTCTTGTTCTGGGTGCCTGGGAGAAGAGACCAACCCCCACCTGGCTACAACCTCCCTTCAGGTAGTTGTAGAGAGCAACTCAGCTGTCTTTTTGGGAAGGAAACTATTCTAGTGACAGGTTTAGGGGTTATCTGTAGTGTTGGAAGGCACAGCCTAAGAGAAAGGGGCAGAGCTAGCAAAGGAGTTCTCAGATGTGGCATCCCTGCATCAGCAGTATGTCTTCTATGTGTGGAGTCCATCACCTCTGTGACTAAACTTGGCCTGTTCTTCCCCTCCTTGTGTACCTCAGGTGTCCCTTCTTGCACAGAACTACTGGAGACACAGAGAGGAGGTATCACTTGCGCTACTACAAAACTGGAATCTGCATTCATGAGACAGACTCCAAGGGGAACTGCACGAAGAACGGAGTCCACTGCGCGTTTGCTCATGGGCCCCACGACCTACGCTCCCCGGTGTATGACATCAGGTTAGTGGAGCTTGGGGCTCTGTAGGAAACAGGGAATTTCTGTACCCAAATGAAGAGTCAGGTGACTGTAGGACAATGCTACTTCAGCATGGAATGCTTAGTGTTGGAGTGATGGTGATATATCCCTTCCTAATAAGGCAGATCTATGCATTCTGCAGGGAAGAGAGCACTCTGCGGTTGTGCTGTGGTTTGGATTCTGATGGGGGGAGTCAAAACAATGCATCTGGGACATGCATTGAAGCTACTGTTTGACTAAAGATGCCCTGACAAAAAGTAAATGAATAAGATAAACCCTCTTAGGTGTTGTTACCACTCTCCAATATATCAGGTTCTATGTATGTTTATCTGTCTTTTCATCTGCTCAGTCTGTGTGTTGATTTAACTCTGTCCACAAAGGGAGCTTCAGGCAATGGAAGCTTTGCAGAATGGTCAGCCTACATCAGAAGGTGGCATAGAAGGTCAGTCTGCAGTTGCTGCCAGCCATGCTATGATAGAGAAAATACTCAGTGAGGAGCCAAGGTGGCAAGGTGAGCGTCACTTTGGGTCTGTGGGTCACTTTGGGTCTCCTGTCCAAAACTTGTGTGTAATCTAAATCCAGGACCTCTCCCACTGATTGGCTGCTTCTTTGACAGACACCACGTACGTGCTGGGAAATTACAAGACGGAGCAGTGTAAGAAACCCCCCCGGCTCTGTCGCCAGGGTTATGCCTGTCCCTACTACCACAATAGCAAAGACCGAAGAAGAAGCCCAAGGAAACACAAATACAGGTACTGTGGTCCTGGATATTCTATTTCCCAGCTGAGAGTAGAAGTCTGTAATGAAGGATGTAGGATTTGGCCCACTAGACTGTCCCAGATGTGATGGAGTGTTATTTCTGCCCAGGAGACAGCATAATAAACTACATGAGGAGCTTTGCTGTGTGTAGGAGCCAGTACCTGTAACAAATGACTGTTGCTAAATCATGCTACAGCTCTGCTTTTATAGCAAATAAAAAAACCTGTGCCTGGCTTCTCCTCACCATATAAACTCCACTTCAGAAAGCCATGCAGGAAAAAAAGCAAACAAAAGGAGGTTTTAATCCCCATCTAGAAGCAAACTCTCACAGCAGTGCTTTCAAGGTGAAGGATTCAGAACCATCAAGCTGCTTGTTGTATGTGCCTGGTGATGGAGATCATGAGGCACAGGCTGGACAGTGCTCTTGCTGGACATGCATTCCTAACCAGCTGCTGAAGGCTCTGCTTCTGAGGCACCGGGGGTGTTCTCCTCGCTCAGCTGTCGCTGGATTTTTCAGCGTGCTGTGTCTCCCTGCACGTGTTTCATCCCAGTGATAGGCCCTCATTTCCTCCAGCACAACAGAGCTTTTGTTGTGGGCTCAGTGGGGCTTTTCCTTAGTTCTTTTTTGAAAAGCATAAGAGCAGACCCGAAAGGCAGGAGGGAGAATGCATACTGTGGAGGTTACCACTTCCCTTCCCTACCCCCAAATACATTTTTTAATCAGCACAGAAATACTCTTTTACAAAAACCAAACCAAATCCCCGACAAAACAGGTAAATAAAACTCAGAGTAGTGTTCATCCCAGCACTTTTGAGGAGAAACAGAAATGCTTAACCCGTCTTCAGGCAGCAGCTGTGTGCTTTCTGCCCCTGCCTGGGCCCTTCGGGAAGGGAAGAGGTGAAAGCTCCTCTCCCCTGCTCTCCACTGGCTTTGCTTTCCCCACCCCCAGCTGATGTGGCTGCCTCTCACGCAGGCATCTGCCGCTGCTATCTGCTTCCCTCTGCTGTTGTTCGAGGGAATGGTTAAGAGCATAAAGAGCCAGGGGAAGTAGGTCACGGCAAAAATTCAGATCTGGGAAAAGGAGCTGTTCCTGGCAAGGAGGAGGAAAGGGGACTTGCCTTTTCCCCAGTGACCTGACTCGGCCTTTTTTCCACATGGCCATACTCTAACCCTGGAAACACACTACAGTAAGGGTATTACGTGTTTGAGGATTAGCCAATTAACTTATTAGCTTTCTATGAAAGTATAGTTCCAAAACAGAAACCAGACCCAGCATCTCTGACACTAATCACATCAGCTGCTAATATTGTTAAGTTATGTTGGTTCAGCTTGTGTTGGGTTTTGGGTGGAGAGCTAAGCCAGGCTTCTTGGCTTTGGGCAACTGGAAGAGGGAGGAGAAGATGCAATAGCAGCTGGGTGGGGGCTGGGGAAGCAGCAGCCAGCCAAACAGATTGTACAGCTGAGGGTGGGCAGGCAAACCTGCTTCCCAGCTGTGGAAGCTGAGCTCAAAGCACATTGGTTAGTCTGATGCATACTCCTGCTGCCTTGTGTACACAGATCTTCGCCATGTCCCAGTGTGAAACACGGAGACGAGTGGGGAGATCCCAGTAAGTGTGAAAATGGAGACTCATGCCAATACTGCCACACTCGCACAGAGCAGCAGTTCCATCCAGAGGTACAGTAGCCTGCTCACTCTGTTTGGTAGCTGACTAGAAGAGCAAAAGCATTCCAGTGCTGTGAAGAAAATGAGTGTGCCAACTGGGAGAGTGTGTGGGCTGCTGGCAGTGCGGTCCTGGGATATGGAGAAACTGCATGTCGGAAGTAAGCTGAAATTCAGCTGCCTTTGTTAGGTGGGCCATGTGGGAGGAGGGAAGAAAAGTAGGGGAAAACTCAAGAGTAAGATGAGTTTCATGTGTGGGAATCATTTTGAAAGCCTGGTGTGGGTTTGGAGGTGAGCAAACAGCATCTGTGTCCCTGAGGAACAAATTTGGGTTGATGATCACTGGAAACCGTAGATACTCTGGAACTGGTGCTGAAAACCACCAAGCTCTTAGTTGTGGGCATGCCTAGAGCATGTCAGTATCCTCACAGAAAGTGTAATTAAGACTTTTTCCTAGTCTGCTTCATGTTACAGTGTTGAAAAGCTTTGTTGGGCCTGTATCTGCAAAGTAACCATTGTCACCGCCTGTCAAACTGGGGGGAAGGGGAATAGTCCATTTCCTACAGTCATTGTCAACGGTTTGTTATTGTCCTTGCCAACGTGGCTGTAGCTTTCTGTGCTGTCATCTGTCAACTGTGTTCCTACCTTTTTACCATTTGTAATATCCATGGAGCTTCCAGTGAGACTGAGGGACTTCATGGCAAATGGTGACCTCTGGGTGAGCGGAGGTGTGATGGGTTGATCCTTGGGTGAGCTCTAGCTGTGATGGGCATGCTTTGGTGTTTCCAGAGCTACAGTGGGTTTTCTTTTCTGTGAAGCAAAGTGCTGAAATGGTCACCCTAAACTCTGCTGGCCTCTGTGCCTTTTATCTGTGTTCCTATCTTGCTGTCGAGTCTCTTTGTGGTACTTTTGTACCTGGGCTGCTGGTCATTGGTTTTTTTCCTGTTCATGTCTGGTTTTTTTTTTTTGTTTGTTTGTTTTTTATTTATTTTTCATCTTTAGATCTACAAATCCACCAAATGCAATGATATGCAGCAGTCTGGCAGCTGTCCCAGAGGACCCTTCTGTGCCTTTGCACATGTAGAACGTACGTGGGCTGCTTCTCTTGTCTTTCATGGATATTTGACCTGTGGAGACCTTCTGGCCAAAATAGCTTAAAATATGGGGCTGCTAAACTAGAGCTTCTGTGAAGGATTTCTGAAGCCAAAGTATTAACTTTGATAATTCCTATAAAGCCATGCTAGTGTGGGAGATGTTGGCTGAGCTGAAGGCAGTAGGTAGTCTCTAGAGCTCAGCTCTCACTGGCTCTTGAAGTATCTCCCTCTGTTCCTTCTAACGTGCTTAGTTCTCTCTGTGTCAGTTTAGGAGGATGGACACAGACAAAGCTGCTGCTTTTCTGTACGTGGGTGAACTGTACCTGGCTAAGTTGCAAAGTGTTGCATTTTGAACAGCTGAGGATAAAATTGCTAATTACAGATAATGTATTGCTCCATTTAAAAATTCAATACTATTTATGAAGCTGTGCTTCAAGTTTAAACCTTTCTGTCTGGTTGGAGAAGTAAAAATATGCAGCTTTTTTGTCTGCTTTTCCTGAAATCCTCTTTTCTCAATAGCTTCCTGATTTATAGGGCATTAGTTCAGTCCTTAGCTTCAGCATCTGTAAACTAGTGCTGCTGTTTCAGTTGGAGCTCCACATTCAGGTTAGTTCCCACTCAGCTCCTACACTCCAGCCTGACTGTTTAATTTGCAGTGATTAGAGCAGGTTACTCAGAAGTCAATAGATTGTCTCTGATCCCTACTCACTACACAGCCTCGAGCAAATCTCCTTGTTACTTGATTACCCTTTGTAAATGGTGGAATTAGTAATTGCTGCCTTTGTCATGGAATGGTGAGAGTAAATTCCCTGCAGGTTATGCAGTTCCTTTCCTAGAAGCCCTGTCACAAGCAGTAATTATAGCTAAAGCTGTGGGCTATGACGGCCCAAAACACAGTAGTGCAGCTACACAGGATGATCCAGCAAGCTTAGGAGAGAATGAAATCTTGATAAAGCAGCAGTGTTTAACAATCTCCCCTGTGTCTAACACAGTGGTTTTGTTTCGGAGATGCCTCACTCCTAACAAGATTACTGCACTTGATACTGTACTGCTTCAAAGCCAGAGTAACATTCAGTGGCATTAGGTCATTCCAACCTGGGTATTTCTTGTGCTGTCTTATGGAATTGTGTCTTTAGCCTTGTTCTAGCAAGGTGAACAGTGAGGGCCTAATTCAATTCAAATAACAGGAGCCTGTCCAGTATATTTGCTCTTGGCATGACTTTTGCTGATTGGTAGCAAGAAACATGTTGAAACCAGGGTGTTAAAGATACTGTCATACCAGAATAGTGTCAGTTAGATAGGTTTTGTGAAGATGCTGAGTTGTATGTAAATGCTACAAGGCTACAGCATCTCTGCTTTACCTTCCAAGCCAATGACACTTCTTTTTTTGGTGTATGCCATTTCAGGTCCTTTTGGGTTTTTTGGTTATGGCTTGTAATGAGCACAGATGGAAACTTGCCTCCCTTGGCTAATTATAATGCACCCACCAACTTTCTGCCTATCAATGAAGGAAGCTCTGCTTAGTTCAAGACAGCTGAATGAGTAACACACTATTCATGCAGGGAGGATAATTTTGGAGCAGCGTTAATGGGCTTAAAAGAGCAGCACAGTGTACAAGTGATGACAGGAATAATGTAAGGAGTATTAGAGAAGTAGTAGCCATTTGCCAGATGAGGTTTCTCCTTGCTTCTATGCTTTTAAGGAGGTGGAATGTTTCTTCTCTCAAGAATGTCAAAGTGTTCTTGTTCCTAACTGTCTTGTGCTCCACTGCAGTTGTGCAGCTTTGAGTAACGTTCCCTGTGCTTTGATTTCTTGCAGAGCCTGCACTCAGTGAAGACTTGCAGCAATCCTCGGCTGTGTCTAGCCCCACACAGACAGGCCCTGTGATGTACATGCCGTCAGCAGCTGGTGATTCTGTTCCAGTCAGCCCCTCCAGTCCACATGCCCCAGACCTTAGCAATGTATGTAGCACTCTGGGGGAGCATTGTCCATACCTTAGCAATCTGAGTTTCTCCGAGTCACTTCCTTCTCCCAGGAAGAGAAGTCCCAAGTAGCCACAAGCCCAAAGGAGATGCCGTTTTCCTTTTGGATCTCAGCTCCACACTTTTTAGAGGGGTCTGTTTGCTTGGAACATACAATTTGGTAGCTTTAGTATTGTCCTCTCACCTATAAAAACTATGAAGCCTTCCTTTCTGTGCAGCAGTTGTTGAGGTCCCTTCAGGAAAGTGGAATACATCCGCACATGAATTCCAACTCCTTCCTGTCTGGAGGTACATATTGGGCTTAGTTTCCAAGTACTCTAATTAAAGGCTGTGAGCCAGTCACATCTAAAGTACATAACTACAATGGAGTTTGTTTACATATGTAATCTCAGAGGCTTAGCCTGTGCATATTGTGTGTTGCCTTATAGGATATCCTTGATTCCCTCCCTCTCCTACTTGTGGAGACAGCTAAACTCTGGAATGTATTTAAGTAATGCCTCAGATTGTTGGTAGTAGTTGAGTGGAGTTGTACATGCAGGAAGGGAGATCTTTCAATGCTGAGCAGATACAGATGGGTAAGAAGCCTGTGGAATGCAAGACCACTTCATTTTTGCTGAGATCTTTGGGTTTTTTTGTTCCTTAAGTCTTTCCTGTTTGCACTGCTGTTGATAAGGTGTGTAACCTTTTCAGATGGTTGGTCAAGGTAAAATGACATTAGTTTGACTCCTTTGAAACTGATCAGAATGAGGTGAACTCATCCAGGACCTCTGTTCTCTCTTTTCCCCCTCTCTTTGAAAAGAGAAGCTGCTAGTTTGATTTTTATTAGTGCCACAAGCCGAGCTAAGAGTTCATAGTTCTCCTGAATTTGGTCGCAGCTAGAATTCCAAACAGGTCTTGAAAAGTCTGGACACAATATTTTTCTCTCACTAAATAAGACTCTGGAAAGCAGTAAAAAAACCAAACCCCTTTCATCTTGTCAATGTGTCATCTAAATTCTCTGAAAACTGCAGTGAAATTGAAGATAACCTTCCACTTAACAGACCATTTAGGTCTGTTCCATATCAAGCTCTCAGTCTTTTAAACAATCTTCCCTAATCCTTGGACATACGCCAAACGGCAACACATGTCTCTCCGTGACTTCATCACTCCACAGGGCATCTGCATGTAGCTTGCAAACAAATATGGCTTTGCTGGTGATCATTTTACATCATGAATTAATCAGAGGAAGAGGTCCCTCTAGCAGCCAGCCTCACGTGGCCTGTTCTGTTTTGTATTTGTACTGTAGGTGTGGAATAAATCAGGAACTCTGCCAACTAGCCCCACCTCCACCACAGTGAGTAGTATCTTTGCAACTGTAGGGAAGCGTGGACAGCAGAATGCCTGTATAAAAATAAAACCAAAACACTGTAGGATGCTGCTTCTTTCTAATGCCAGCCCAGATTGTGCCACATTTGAATCTGTGGTGGCAGCAGGCTGTCTAAACGATGTCTGAAGCACAGTCGTGCTTGCCAGTGCAGGCAGATCATTTCTTGTCCCAGGGAAGTGGGATATCTGCATTGATCCAGGTCAGCCCTTCTTCTAAAACTCATCATAATCTCCTTTGCTGCTGTCTGTGGCTTCATCTACAGTGCAAAACTAGCCTTGTTGCATGTGATTGTGATCCCTGGTATTAGTCCAAAGAATGGAACTGTTGGAAATCCTTGGGGTTTTTAATGTAACTGTTGATACTTGGCTTGTGCCTGCATTAAAACTTTCAGATTTCCAACAGGAAACAGACAGGAGTGCACATAGCTCAGATATGCTTGGTTGTTCTGCCTGCCAGAGCACCTTCCCAGGTTTCACAGTACTGCTCAGAGTGCAGACAGGATCCCCTGTAGCCTAAGGAAAGCAAAGAGAGCTTTGGTCAGGTTTGGGAGCTTGATCAGTCACATCTAACGCCTCAAGAAGAATAAATGTCACTAGATCTGTAGGCTGTGTTTTATAAGACTACCTTGCAGTACAGAGTGAGGACAATAAAACCATCATGGTGGGACTGTATAAATCCAGTATCTAGTGGAGCGTTTTCCTGGTTCCTGATGACTGTTTCCTGGAAGTTTGTGTGCTTGTGTTGACTCTCAGTATTACTGATGCACAAACAGTGAAGTGAATGAGCTCTTCCCTGGGATGCCTCTCCTCTTGAGTCATTGCTACTGGCCAGCTGTACTCTCCTGACACTTCTTCCTTCTATTAGATTCTTTGTAGGAACAGCAGTCTCGGAAGCCCATCTAATATATGTGGGTCTCCTCCTGGTGCCATTGGAAAGCCACACAGCTTGGAGACCATTGGTTTTCCTCCAGACTCAGTAACAGCAGCCGGCACCTACAAGAAAGCGCCGGGGTTTGAGCGAGAAGATCAGGTGGGGGCCGAGTATTTGAAGAGTTTCAAATGCCAGGTTAGTAGGGAATACTGGCTGGAAGAGCTGGGGGGAGGGATGAGGAGGAATGAGAAATTGCCCAGTGTAGCCTGAATGTATTTCTAATTTTCAAGGCTCCAAACTGACAAAGCATGATTCTCAGCAGGAGTTCTCAATCTCTGCTGTTGGTTTCAGCCTCTCTTCCAGTCTCTTCCACCTTACATCTGTTCTTGTCTGCCTGGCTGTCATCACACTCAGTTTGTGGAAGTTGAGCTGCTGCTTGTTTACCTAATCCCTCACAACTTCTGTCCTGTGTTGACTCCCCAGGTAGCTTCCCACATATCACTTCTTGCTCTTTCTTTTTCCTTGTTTAGGTCCTTGCCAAGAGTTGCTGTTTCTTCTGCTGTGTTGTCTCACGGAACCTCATCCCTCCTTCTCTGTTCTCACTCTGAACTCTTACCTTGATCTCCATGACTTGGTTTGTCTTCTGTTTTCACCTTTCATTTCTGCAGCGTATTAAAAATGTCCTGTTAGTTGTCTCTTGCTTCTCTGGCTGCATCATTCTGATCCTTGACTCTCTCCTGTGGCTTCTGTATTAGATTTGAATTCCTCATTCTCATTTGAAGAACCTTTGGCAATCTTACCCAACCTGTGTCTTCAATGACATTCCCTCTTGTCCCTTTTTGGATATCCTAGTCTTGTCTTGCTGCTTCCTCAGTCTTCTCCTTCTTGGTGTCATGCCTTATTCAGACTCCCTAAGCCTTGAACAGTCTCTTCCATCTCCTCTGCCACACATAAGCTTTTCCACAGTCAGCTTCTTGCTGTGCATTTCCTTTCTTGATGTTACAATTAATAGTTTCTCTGCCATCCCTTCCAAGTCAGCTGAACCCAAACCCAGTTTTTGTTCCTCACTGGGTTTGTAAATGCAGTGGAAAGGGAAGAAAGAGTTACTTTTATGAAGAGGTGTCTGCAAAAGCATTTCCTGTAAATTCTCTCTTCTTTTTTTTTAACATAAAAAGCAATAAAAATACCTGATCTCTGTTGCCTGAAAACAGTGATGACAGGAAGTGCTGCTTTCAACCTGGCTACACTTAACTCTTCTCTGTAATTTTAAAGAAGGTAGACTTAATGAGCTTGTACTGCTGTGTTAGCATTGCACTGCTGTGAAAAAAGCAGGGGAAATAGCCTGTCCAGACAAGATCTTGCCTAAAGCAGTTGGATTTAGAAGCAGACTCTGTGGGTTTTGTTTTATGTATTTTTCCAGCTTGAGGAAAATGTGACCAAGCCTTGCAGTAGGACCAGTCTTGAACTGTTTAGTCTCATTAAAGTGATGTAGTTACAAATAGAGATTAAGCTGCATGCATGCACGCTTCCTTATAAATGCTCCCATTGTCTTGCCTAACGTGGATGTGGCTTAGGAAACTGCAAATTGATGCAACACATCTTTAGGGGTAAAGAGCAGACCATGCTGTGATCCTGGCACTTCTTGTGGGCACAGCAGCTTGTAGCAGTTGTTTAGAAACAAAAGCAGAAACATGTGCCCCTTCCCTATTGCCTCTGCTGCAAAGGAGGAGTGAACCCAAAGGCAAAGGACTGAGAGAACCCCTGTTTCCTGCCAGCAGAGGCAGAGTGCCAGGGAGGCCCTGCTTTGGAGAGAATGGCAGCAAGCCTAAGCCAAGGAGAAAGGGGATGGAGCATGAATAGGACTTTGAAAAGGAGGGCCAGATGATGAGCATTTATGTCTGACGTCCAGGTTGTGCTACAAAGATACTGTATTCAGGTAGCTGCTTACTTATGTGGCTTTAATGTGACTGGAATAAGCAGCTATTAAGATATAGACAGAAGTAATCACAGTTGCCTTATGCTAGGCTTCTACAGACAAAATTAGGTGTCTCATAACTGTCCTGATTTAATTTTCTTTTAATCTGTAATTACTCTTAAAGGTTTTCTGTAATTCCCTTTGACTGCAGTGGGCACCAGAGAGTCTCATATACCCTGTAAATTAGACCAATAATTAGGCAAGTAACTATGTTCACTTCTATTTGAAAACTTAAGAGACACTCTGGCTCAGCTCTGCACTGGGCTTCTCATTTTCCCTCTGAAGGTTCAGTACAAATAGTTTCTATCTTACTAGAATGAAAAATGCACCTTCTGTGTTAATAGATTCCACAGAGTTTGTGGTAAGGCTGAGCCAGCAGTTAAAGCTAAAAATACTTTTCCTGAGTCCCAAAAGACTTAGCAGGCTGGAAAAATGCTGGCTGCACTGGAAAGGCTTGAATGCCATGACCTGGAGGTGTTCCTAAGTCCTGACATACAGCACAGTAGGTTTGTTCCATACTGGTCAGAAAACATTCGGCTTCACTCCTAATTTATGTCTCTTGTTTTATGCCCTGACTGCAACAGGGCAAGCTGGAGGTTTGCAGGCTGCCCTTTCATTTTTCTGTCTAGATGTTTGCCCTTTTTCATGGTGTTCAGAGCAAAAGGAGGCTGGCCTAGTGGTGACAGGCAGTGTGCTCCATTTTTTTTTTTCCCCTGGTGTTGCATGAACTCCAGGCAGTGAGAATGGAGATTGGTTTAGAAATGCATTCACTTTTTCTCCTCCTTAAAGGGGAAAAAAAACAAACCTCAAAACACAACAAAAAAACCAAAACCAAACCACACCAACCCTTTCCAGTAAGACTTAACTGCTGCAGAGCCTGTGAGCTCCACTGGCAGGAAGCCTCTCTGCAGGCGGGGCCAGGGCCGGGTCTGTGCCTCCTCTTTAGCTGCTGACGTCTGTCGATAGCACATCTTGGTGCTCAGCTGAGTGTCAGGCAGGGCAGGGATGTGTGGGGAGGGCAGCAGTGTGTTATCAGACACACACAGATGCAGCTGCCTAACGTGGCTGTTGCACACAAAGGAAGACAAGCCCCTTCAGTTGAGTGGTGGCTTTGCTGTGTGTAAACACGCTTGTGTGCTGTTCAGGGAAGCGTGAGGCAATGATACCCATCACAGAAGGATCTTTGCATCCATATCCAGGCTTTGACCTCCTCCCCATCTGCCCATAGGCATACAGCTGAGCAGAGAAAATGATTTAATTAATTAAGGAAAGCCAAAGGATGAATTCTTCTTCTGCTCTTTCGCCTGTCTGGTTATGTCATCCCTGCCCAGCAATCATTTAACTTTCTCATAAGATTCTTTAAGCCAACAAGTCAAGACCTATCACTTCAGGCCAGCTTGGTGTCTCCTGTGCTGCTGTTGGACATCATGCCTGGATCTCTCCTGTGGAGGTGGGGACTGCCTCTGTGTGTGCCATAAGCACCTCTGAGCTGACTTTGTCTGGAATATGTCTCTGCTTCAGGCTGGAGGTTGGAGAGTGAGTAAACAAGCAGCCTTGACTCTCAGCACTTTTTTGCTCCCTGTCTGTGCCCAGAGGATCTGATTGATCTCTCTGTGCCTTAACCATGTAGCAGCATGGGAAGAGCAGAGCAGGGCTTGCAGAACAGACCGTTACACACTGACAAGCTGATGAGGCCACTTCCTTCCCAGCTCTGGTTATTGTAGCTCAGAATGGACATGTTGTGAGGCAAGAGGCTTGATATCCCCTAAGGTTATACAGCTTGGAAGGCCCTCCAGCTGAATTTTTTGGCTGGAGAGTGGAATTTCAAATGTATGTTGTCATTCATGCAGTTTTGCAATTCCAGACAGCCTTGAGCTCACTTCTGTTTCATAGCTGTGAGCTCTGTGTTAAGGGATGGGGGGGGGGAAAGATTGTTTTCATAATCAGTTTTGATGATGTGGCTTTTAAAATGGAAGTTATCACTGGACTTGACTTTGCAAATGCTAGCTGGGAGCTGGCAAAGTTTGAGGGCAAACATAATCTACATACTTGGTTCTCCCAAAGCTGAAAAATGTTTACATCATAAAGAAATACGCCTCTCACCATTTCTGGCCTTTTTTAGATAGTGGCAGGCCTGGTGAGTTATTTATAGCAAGGCAAAATCAGTCATGTTTGGTCTTGGTTCTTAAGAAGTCCTTTGTGCTAGCAGAGAACTTAGAGCAGCATTGAAAGCACATGCAATTGTCACAAGGCTTTGCATAACTCCAGAGGTGATGTCTTGGAAAGCAAATTACTTGGAGTGTTTTCAGTTTACTTTGCTTTCCCATTCTATGTATTCTTCTTTGCCCAGAGCAGGTTGTAAGAGAGGAGGGGACTGTGTTTCCCATGGCCTCTGCAAAGCCATTTTTAATTCTGCTGCTAACTCCTCTGCTTAATCTTTTGTTTCTTTGCTGCAGCAAGCAAAAATGAAGTCCCACTCGCTGGAACACAGGAGCCAGGAGCAACCTTTGTTACAGCCCAAACAGGTACGGTACTGCTGGCAGGGCTCTGAACCTAGCTTGGTGCTTGCAGCGCTGCAGACAAGGACACAAGAAATCTGTGTGGATCCAGACAGCTCTGCAGGGAGTAAATGACAGTCCAGACACCATTAGGGATGCTCAGCTTGAGGGATTACTTTATGAAGACGGGATGATTTGCTGGAGCTGTTATTTGTGAGTGGCTAGACGGGTGTGAATTGAGGATAGATTCAGAGGCCTGGGCCATGCTGCAGATTGTCTCCAAATGACAGAAAATTGAGCTGGAATGGATCTCTGGAGTCATCCAAGTTCAAGGATTCAGCAAAGAGAATTTAATATCAGGTTCTAAGTCATGTGCTGAACTAAGTCCGAGTGAGTGATTGGTTGACCCCTCCCTATGATTGCATGCAACCTGTGGGTCGCAGGAGTTCATTCTGGGGCAGCCTGAAGGATGTCTGTAATGCTGGGGGGGACAGGGGGACATGGAGCAGAGAGCAGCGGGCAGAAATGAAAGGAAAGCTGTTAATCTCTCCCCCACCCCCCAGCCCAGTCGTAGCACCAGCCATCTGTCAGGTTGGAAGCAGGCAGGAACAGGTTTGCTGCTGATCTTTGGCTTCTTCCTGCATGTTTCTGAAGGGATTCTCCTATGAAGGTGTTTTATTTCCTCCCTCTTTCCCTTTTAAAACTCTTGTTTCAGGACATACTGGGTATTCTCCCAGTGGGGAGCCCACTGACATCCAGCATCTCCTCTAGTATCACCTCCAGTCTGGCTGCAACGCCACCAAGCCCTGCCGGCACCAGCAGCATACCAGGCATGAATGCCAATGCCCTTCCTTTCTACCCAACCAGTGACACCGTTGAGTCTGTCATAGGTAACTTTGCCTTTTTTCACTCATGCTAATAGGGCTTCCTCAGACATGGATCACCAGGTATGAGAGTTGGAGTAGCGTGGGGGGTTCCAGTGAACTCCAGTTTTTCGTCTCTGTCAGTGCTGGCAGATTCCTGAGGCTGTCAGCTTCCCCCCACCCTGTGACTGTGACACATCTGATGTTTTCTGCAGGTCATTACGGATGAAACTCACCCACGGGACCAACAGAAGGCCTCTGAGCCACTTGTTCAAAATGTCAGATGGTGTAAAGGGCCTTAGGTTTAGGTTTGTCAAAGTGACAAAGAGCTCTTGGAGTAGGCAGGAAATCACAGGAGCGTTTTCCACAGCCACAACCCCTTCCATCCTAAATGACAGGTTTACAGCGAGGGCCACCATCAGGTGGATGGTAAGGACTTGCCCTTTGTAGAATGTAGGACAGAGGCTGTAAGGAGGAGGAGAACAGGAGAGTCCAAAGAATGGAATCACTCCTTAGAGAGGTGCAGGATTTTTTTTGGTCACCTGTGCTTCCTTTTTTGGATTAGGTGGTTTTTTTAAATCAAATGTTTCTGAGGTGATCTCACTAATTGGCTACAAATAATTATAGAAGTGAGTGGGCAGGTGTGGGATGGAATGATATTGATCATGATTAGTGATGAGGCATATTCAAATAGGTGTAACATTTTCAGGCATTCATGAGCTTGCTTTATTTTGCCCAATCTTTGAACCTCAGAGATGGTTTTGGTGTTTTTTTCAAGTGTTCCCCTCTAATGGTATTTCTGAGTGGCTCTTCAGCAGAGCAGGGACAAAGCACAACCCAGACATGTCACAAGCCAGTGTTAAGGCATATTATGGATAAGCTTGAAAGAGCAGTTTGGGGAGGAATTATGGGAATTGCTGTTATTTAATCGAATTTGTCTTTTCCTCTAACATTTGGAAGTACTTTGAGACAAAAAGAAATCAGATCAGGCTAAAAAGAACCCCAATGGAAAAGCTGCCCATGGCACTTCTGCCAAACTGCTAAAGGAGAGCATTGCATAGGGCAGAGAGTAGGGCTGTGCAGACTGACAAATAGAGAGCAAAGGCTCCTCTGCATGTAGGCTCTTTGGGCCATCCTATCTCTTGAAGTTGTTGGTCCTTTATAACATAATTGGTACCTCTGTGTCTGGCAGAGTCTGCCTTGGATGACCTGGACCTGAATGAATTCGGAGTGGCTGCCCTGGAGAAGACATTTGACAGCAGCACAGTGCCCCACACGAGTGGCATCATGATAGGTACATGAAAGCAACAGAGCTTTCTTTATCTTCTGCCAAGCAGTGTTGCCCAGTCACCTCAGTGGAGCCAGCCCAACAAAGCTCTAAAACCAGCCCCAAAGTAGCACTGGTTGCAAAAGCAATGATAACAAACTCTGGCAAGTGCTGAGCATCTTTGAAGCGAGAGCTTGCCCTTGTTGATCAGCAGAGCTGAGTTCTTACCATTGGGCCCTGGTGTCTTGGGGATGTTTCTTGAGACTGAATGAGACTTGCTTGATGATTATTTTTTTTTTAAAAAATTAATTTTTGGTTTTTTAACTGTGCAAGTAGATCCTAGAAGGCATCTGATACCTTTTAAAAACAGGCCAAAGCACAATGATTTGCATCTTAAGCAGAATAAACTCTCCCTAGCAGTAACAGGAAACTCACTGACCTGGTAATGCTATCCATCTGTCACAGAGTGTCGTCATGGTCTGCTGACTTGATTCCTGTAATGTCTGTCTCATTTTAATATGTGGAGGTAGGCTAAGGCCTCTTCTACCTGTCTCTAATGAGTGTCCAGGGAAACAGGAAATGTCTCAGAGCTGTCGGGATGTGGTTGTAGTTTCTGGCTGCCCTTGCTGTGTAAGACAGGTTTTGAATGAAAGGTGACTTTAGTGAGCAGAAGGTTTCCAAGGGAACTACACTGCCTGGAGCTGTGTTGAGGTAGAAAGGGACCTGTGGAAGGAACCCTAAAGAATATCACTTCCACTTCTCTGCCACAAATCAGAGCTTGGTGGGAGAGTTTACTGTATATGTCTGCTGCTAGCCCTGCTTCCGCTGCTGCCCATCTGCAGTGCCTTAGAGATCTTCCATGCTCCTTTTCTCTCTGTTCACATCAGGTCTGGGTGTTACCTGGTGATCTAAAAAGGGAGATCAAGAGAGTGTGGGGAATGCCCTGTTCCCTCAATCTGTGAGTGGCAGACAGAAGCCTTTTGGTTGGAAGAGACTTAAAGAAAGAGACCAAAAAAGGAAATTTGGTTGGAATGAGCTTGTGTGTGAGGGGATTGTGATGTCTCTGCAGGATGGGCTGTTGTTCATTGGGGGATTTTTATTACTGGTAAATTCAGGTGCTCAAGTACATCTAAAACTAGTTACTGATTTTTGTTGGTTAAGATCATGACATGACCTAGCATGTTAGTCTTCTTCCTACAGGTTGTTTGGAAGTGTTAAAGGCAGAGGCCTTACAAAATATTTCACCGGGTACCAAATCCATCTTCTCTAGGCTGATAGGGCTTGAACTCTGCTCAGAGAATCTGTTGTTGCTTGGGCTGATGAAAGACTAGTCCATGGCACTCTGGAGGGTCTTAACCTATGTGGTTTCTGCAGCTTCAGTGCTCCTCTTAGAAGCTGAGAGGGGAATGAAGCCTGATGAGAAGCAGAGGGAGTCCCAAGGGGCTTAGGAAGGAGAGAGGGAAGCTAACACCTTCTGCTCTGACCTCCTGCGCTGTGCTCTGGCCCATACTCATGGTCACACATAGCCATCCTCTCTGTGTGTTCTTTGTCCAGGTGGGAGTTTGCTGCAAAGTTCTGCTCCTGTAAATATCCCCGGCTCCCTTGGAAGCTCTGCCTCCTT
Organism: Dryobates pubescens; assembly: GCF_014839835.1. Taxonomy (NCBI): domain Eukaryota; kingdom Metazoa; phylum Chordata; class Aves; order Piciformes; family Picidae; genus Dryobates; species Dryobates pubescens. Next base: position 17,178,868 of record NC_071631.1, on the reverse strand, counting down.
TCACTCTGCCTCTCCTTCTCCACCGGTCAGCCTCTCATCGCATTTCCTCCATCAGCCCCAGGGACCCTTAAGCCAATCAGAAAACACATTCCTGGGGACATCAGCTTCTCATGGATCATTAGGTAAATGCACAGTGTGTGTGTCCCATGTACATGCCTGTCTGTGCCATGTAAGTATTTTCTTTTTAAGCTGGCTTTAATGTGTTCTTTTCACTGCTGCCATTTGTACCTCTTCTTCCCCCACGAGAACAGTAACAGCCAAAAACCAGATGGACAAGGGGGTCCTGACTTTTTAGGCTGAGAAAAAGGGACAGATAGGTTAAGTGATTTGCTCTGATGATGCCTTTCTGGGAGAAAGAGGCCTGCCTTTTTCTGCCAGTAGTGCTGTGCTGAGGCTTCACATAAAGTTCAGAGCAGAGTGTCTCAGCTTTGCTCTCTAAAGGTGGGAACTGCAGCTTGCCCTTGGGACTGCTTGCAGGTCATCGTGGTGCCTGGCAGCTCTAGAGCAGGCTTGGGTCATTGTACTTTTTCCCCCTATTTGGCAAGCTGCAGTTGACTTTGCAAAAGGTTGTCCCCTTTGCTCCTATTTTTTTTTAATTCTGGGTTTATTTTTTCTTTTTCCTTGATTTTTTTTTTTTTTTTCCCTCCCTCTTGAGGATCTGTTTCCTGTATGTGGGCCGGAAAGGAGGAGAAATTGCTTTGGAGCTTCAGCTGGGAACTGAGGGGCCAAATCTACTTTATTATCAAACCTCAGGATTACCTTGAGAAGTAAAACAGCTCAAGGCTACACTGGCTCTGCTCACTTCTGCTAGTCAATATTTGTTCTCTGGGTTGATACTGGACATAAATGCTGCTTCCAACTTGAGACAGACTTTAATCATTGCTGTTCAGCTTAACCTAATAAAATGATTACACGCTCTCGTAATCTATTTCTGCACGCACTTATCTGGGTAACTGCATCCCTTGTTTGCACAGGCCAAAAACCATGCTTCCCTGCCTTGCCTTTGCTCTTTTGTTTGGCTTGAGCAGCTTTTACACTTACCCTAATAAGAACACAGACAAAAAAAAAGAGACATCAGAGGGTTTCTGCTGTTAATTAGTGGGGAGGCTGTCTGTTCATCCCAGATTCAGTGAGAAAAGGAGAACTTGCTGATAAAGGCCTGCTTTTAATGGCAGAAGAAATAAGCAAAGCAGTTTTGTGTCTTAGCTCTACAGTTACACAAATGAAAACCCAAAGAACTGCAGGGAATGCAGAAATATATTTAGATGCTCCCATTTTTAAGGAAATAAATACAAATAATACAACCAAACCATTTTTTTTTTTGCTGAGGTTTTGAATGAGATCTTTAAACAGTAACCTAGCAGTTGGGAGTCTGGAATGTATTCCCTTGCTGAATGCACATAAGGTAGTGTGTAGTGTCTGTATTACTGCTTATTTGTCTTGCAGTTGAGTTACAAATACCTAGTCCTGGGCTGGTTCCCACTGTGCTAGATGTGAAACGTGCAGAGAAGGCAATCCTGGCCAGAGGGCCTTGCTGCTTCCAACATGAAATGAGAACAGCAGGTGGAAAGAAGCAGTAAAAAAAAGAAATGATGAGATGAGCTTGGTCAGCATCATGGCAGGATTTGTGGCTTGCCAGCATGCTTTAAAAGCAAAATGTGAGTTGAGGTTGCATGAAAACTTCTTGCTCTCAACCGAGCGTGCTTCAGAGCAGATCCACGGTAAGTGGCCTGAGCCAATGAGGAGCTCTCCTTGCTCCGCTGAATGACTTCTTGGTGCACCTTAGCCCTTAATGAAGACAAGCTACTATTTTTCAGCTGTTTTCTTACAACTGTTCGTGTCTTGGCTGGCACCAAATGGCAAGTAAGTGGTGTTGGGTTAGCCCTCACTGGGAGGCCCTTGGCCCCAGGGCTTGCTTGCAGACGCGGTTCAAGCTGCTGTAAGGTCAGAATTAGCAAATGCAACTAGATTTAGGAGTGTCCACACCCAGTGGTGAACACCACTAAATGAGAATGGCTGCTGCATCAAACAGGTGTGTGTTGGTGTGCAGAGGAGTCCACATCACTCAGCAGACTGGGCTCAATATGAGCTTTTTCCTCCCAGGTGCGAAGTGTGGATGCTTCCTCTCGAGTAAAAACATTTTTGTCCTTAAAGCAGTGCAAGTGAAAAAGAGCCAGTTTTGTTTGCAGCTAGTTTCCTACTGCTTTGTTTCCTAAGCCTTCCTGAAAAGAGAAATTATTAGAACAAGCTGAAGTAGGGAAGTGGTTAATTAGTCTAATTCCTCTAGCTTCATGCTAGAGCTCTGCAGGGTTTGAAGCTGATGTGTGTACCACTGCCTCCGTTGGTTTTCCAGTTAGTGCTGTTTGCTGCATATGCAAACAGTAATGATGTTGGTGTGTTCCAGTCTCACTCTTTGGGATGTGAGGCTGCTTTCTGAGCACCAAGCTGAGTCAAAAGCAGACGTTTTCTTCAGGTATAGCGTGAAAGGAAGCACCACCTGGGTTGGCTGCGTGAACCAGTCCTGTTCCCCGGTGCTGATGGCTGTGCTGCGCAGGAAAGTGGGAAGGCAGTAAGCACTTCAGAGACTCTCGATGAAATCCAAGCTGGCAGTCAGCTCTGCTCTAAAATAATCAATGCTTCTAAAAACAGCCTGCTTCAAAAGTAGCTTCCACTCAGTTTCTTGGGTCCTCCTTGTATCATTAAAGATGAGGCCTCACGGTGTGAATCTTCCCTCGTAAAGCCTTTCTGTGATGGACTCTCCTGGGACCTGGGGCTGAAGGGAATTCTTAAGATGATCTGTTTTCTATGCACACATATCTTTGTTTAAATCCTGGATTTCACAGGGGTAGGGAGGAAATGGGGAAATTGCCAACACCTGTGACATAACCCTCTCTATTTCCCTGCGAAACAGGTTTAAATGGGATGAACAGCAGCATATGGGAGCACTTTGCTTCGGGGAGTTTTTCGCCCAGTACCTCACCTGCGTTTCTGTCAGGTCCAGGTGCTGCGGAGCTGGCACGGCTACGACAAGAGCTGGATGAGGCCAACAGCACAATAAAGCAGTGGGAAGAGTCTTGGAAGCAAGCCAAACAGGTACTTGTGCAGCTCCTGGGCTGAGGGATTGGGGAGTGTAAGGGAGGTAGGAGGGTGTCGGCCTTTAACAAGAAGCTTCCTGGATGTGGAGGTGATGGGAAGAGCCACACAGACAGATTCTCTGAGCATTTGTACTGCTATTCTGTTGTATTCTTTCTTGTGCCTTGGGGAGAGGCATTGAATCTCTGTGCCTGATGCCTTCAGATGCTGGAAGTGCAAGGCCAAGTGTCGTAACAGGTGCGCTGAGGTGCTTGACAGCCTCTTAGACCTGCCAGTTGACTTAGATCCCTGACAGTTTGCAAAGTTCATCCCACTTAGAGGTGGGAGCCAAACATGTAGAACCACAGCTCAGCCAGGCAGGGTGTCTGCACTGAGCAGCACTTTGAAGCAGCGCCCCAAGGATGGTTTAGAAGTGGGGAGCAGGGCAGATTGGACAGAGCACGCTCCTCCTGGGGAGGAGTGTATGGAAATGGATTTATTTTTTTTTTGCCAGGGATTCTTTTTTGGAGGCTGAGTTTTCAGGCTGCTTCTTTTATTCTCTTGGTTGGAACTTGCAGGCTTGTGATGCTTGGAAAAAGGAGGCAGAGGAAGCAAATGATCGCGCCAACACAGCTAACATGGAATGTGAACTGGCCCGGGAGCAGAGGGAAGCCTTGGAGCTGCAAGTGAAAAAACTGCAGGAGGAGCTGGAGAGAATCCACACAGGCCAGGACCCTCAGTTTCTGCGCTCCTACTCTGAGCTGGAAACGCTCTCACTCTCTTCACTTTACACCCTCCAGAAGCAGCTGCGGGCAAACCTGGAGAAAGTCGATAAGGTGAGTGCCGGGGCTGCGCAGGGCAGGGCTGTGCGCTCTCTGCCCCTACAGCTTTCTCCCCCTTCCTTCAATACAGCCAGAAAGCAGAGGGCTATCAAAGCAATTCCACGTGGATGTTGCCAAAGTGAATTTTACCCCTCTTACAGGAGACTGCCAAATGCTCTTTGTGCCTAAAGCACAGAGTTTAAGTCAGTCCAAGCTGCTCCGTTGTTCCTAGAGGTCCTACAAGCCATCAGTGCTTTGCTGCCTTGCTTTTGCTTCAGGAGATGACCAGAAGGACAGCTGCAAGTCCTCCCTCTGCTGCCTCCTTGCTGTTCCCCAAGCCACGTAGCACAGGGCAGCCTCCCCTTTGCTCCTGTGACTGCGATGCTGACGTTGTGCCCTGTCCCCCTCTCTTGCAGGCAGTATTTCAGATGCAGTCAGTGAAATGCCTTAAGTGTCAGGAGGAGAACCGGGTGGTGTTACCGTGCCAACACGCAGTGCTGTGTGAAACCTGCGCCGAGGAGGGCGAGTGCCCCATCTGCCATCCCAACAGGCCCCCCCACTCTCTCCAGTCGTGACCTTCCAAGGACACTTCTTCTAATCATATCCTATAGAACTTTTTAACTTTATACAGACCTACATCTATATGTATCTGTACATACATATATGTATGTGTCTCTAGAGATGTATATGCGTGTGTGTGTGTGTGTGTAGGTGCGTGGCTGTCCTGGCTCTGTGTGCACACACACACACACACACAAAAGACAAAAAATTAGTTGCAGAGCACTTTTTAATTTTTTACATCCCCCTCCCCCCCCCCCCCCCCCCCCAAACCCTGTATCTAAACTGCCCCTCACCCCTGCCCCACTAATTCTTAACTCTTGAGGAACTTTGAGAGCTGTTTTTAATACAGATCAAAGGGCCATTTGCAAAGAGTGTTGTGTTTCTCCTCTTTTTCTATTTAGGTGATAACAAATTTTTGAACTATTTTCCAGGAGGATTTAGAGTGGGCAAGAGGGGCTTCCATGTGCTTTCCAGAGGAAGAGTTGAGATCACAGGGAGGATCGAGGTGGATTTGAAATGACTTGGTCATGAACTCAGTCTCCCTGCTCTTTGACTGACCCAGCTTGGTTAAAGCTGTCCTCCCTGATGGAAGCTCTGCTGGGTGCCTGCCTGGTGGGCCTCTTGTTGCCCAGCTCTGAATGTGCAGGAACTTTGTCTGCCATTTCAGCAGCAAAGTTCACTTTTTAAATTGCTTTTCTTTTTTTCTACACTCTTTGTATATTTGTACAAAAAGAAGAAAAGAGGGAAAAAAAATATAATTATTGGACCTAGAGCAAGCCAAGCCCCAAAATTCAGTGACTGGTGGTTGTTGCTGACACAGCTGACACACATGCCAGGTCTGAGCAGCCTTAGAAGTATCACCCTTGTGTCAGCTAAAGCCCTTTAGGAAAGAAATATGGATGCAGAGGTTGGTTCTCTCCAGGCACCCCTTTGTCTGGTGGCTGCCTAGAGGCCTTTTGCTGTTTCAGACCAGATTGGTTTTGATTTAGCCACAGGGAGCTGATTCACAGTCACTGCTGCAATGCCTGAAAACAATTCCAGGTTATCTGAGGACACTCGAATGGAGTCACTGTTGCCTGTGTCAGCACCTCAAGGGTGGTTGTTTGGACTTCTGGGTCCAGAAGGCTTCATGCTAGAGATCTTGTAGGCCTATGGCGACAGAGAAAGCCCAGCATGACGAATGCCACCACCTCAGACCTGACCAGTGGCTGAGCTTTCCTCTGGCCTGCTCCACCGTGCGTGTCCATTGGATCTGTACATCAGGTAGACTGCAGTAACCTGCTGGGATCTCAACCAAAAGGGCCACTCAGTTGCCTAACCCGTTTTCATTTAGCACAGGGACGCTGCCTGTGCTCCCCCACTCCCTGACCTTGGCAAAGCACTGGAACCTCCAGCAGCCCACTGGTGTTAGGAGCACAGGATTTATACTGGAGCCTCTCAGAAAGCTTCATGTTTAATGCAAGGACAGAATTAGGTTTGCTTCCATAATTCCACCTTTCCTTTCCATGGAAGGGGTTTAATATGCATTCCCAGATGATCTCTTTAAGTGCAGCTCTGTGTAGTTCTTTTGGGTTCTTTTTTTTGTTTCCCAATAACTTTTTTTTTTTTATGCTATTTTTGGTTTGATTTTGATTTATTTTCCCCCCCCCCCCATGTGTATTTTATTGTAACTAGCATCAGGTTTTTTAATTATTATTATTATTGGGTTTTTTTTTAATGGAGAGACACTGTTGAGTGACTTATTTGTGGCTATGTTGCTTGGTTATAGCCTTTGAATGTCTGTGCCATGGGGCAGCTCACCTGCCTCGGTCTGATCTTAAGGAAAGACCTTTTAATAAAATACAGAAACATTTCATTATTATTATTTTTTTTTTTAAAGGAAAAAAAAATATTGAAAAGGGACAACAACAAAATATAAAACCCCAACAGAAAAAAAAAACCAACCACAAAGTGGGGGTGGGGGAGGAGGCAAAAAGCCCAATTGAGATAGAAAAGTTTATTAAGAAGGTTTTTGGTTTGGTTTTTTTTTCCTTTGTAACTAACTTAAATCATAGGAAATCAACTCTTGAGTCAGGTCTTTAATGTTTATGAGAAGCAGAGCTGATCAGCCTGGTTTGGCTCTTGGTTTTGTAACACTTTTGGTTAGCGTGGTGGTTTTAGCTGCTCTCCTGCCTCCCTGGGGGACTGCTCGGGGGAGGCTACCTTTGGCCCAGCCCTCTGTTACCAGAGCTGCCCAGCTCCTGACTGCATCCCATTCCCACAGGGGCTCTTCACTTTGGCCCTCCTCTCCAGGTGGAGCTTCTCCACCCGTGGCAGCTCAGTGGCACTTCCAGTGGCAGGGTGATGCAGGGCTAGTGGTCTCAGGGAAGGAGATGTTGGCCCCCAGTTTCTGTGGAGCCACATGGCTTAGGCAGAGGCGAGGGTGGGGGGTGGGTGTGTGGGGTGTGTACAAGGAAAATTCCAGACCACAGTAAACACCTTTTTGTTTTTCCCTTTTCAGTCAAACAATTTCTCTCTTTTTTTTTGTATAACTTATACTGAAGGACCAAAGAATTCAGAGCAACTTCACCTTTTTGTGGCCCTTTAACTTTGAACTTTGCATTGCCACACCGCACTCATGGCAGAAGAGCCTGAAGGAATTAGCACTAGCCCCTTCTCTTGCCCCCACCCCAAGGTGTCTGAGCACTCTCTTTGCACAAGCACATAGACTGCTTCTTGCTTTCCTCTGGTTCTCTAAGGAACACTTCCTAAATTTAGGTTTTTATCAATTTACTTGCTGCTTTAAAAGACACACACACAAAAAAAAGGAGAATTATCTGAAATGTGAATTGCTTTCTTAAGCATCAGATGGAAAAGAGAAGTTCATGGATTTTGTGAATTATTTTTTGAGGGGCCTCTTGTAGGACCATGTCAGAGCCATGTGAGGTGAGAGCAGGGGCCCAGGGCAGCGTTTCTGACCTGCCTCCAGCACTTGTTACAGAGGAGCTGTAACCGCAGCACTGCATGTGAGGCTGAAGTGTCTTGGTCAGCTTCTGTGTGGTGTGAAAAAGAGTCTTGGTGAGGTGAACCTGGTGCTAATAAGTCCAGCCCCTGTAATCAGCTGTCCTTCTGAAGCAGGAACTCCCTCTTACAGGCCAGCAGAACCCAGGGGGCTTTTGGTTTTTTTCCGGCTGAGTCGTGCTTCACAATTAAGTTTTGGTCCACAAGGCTCCTCAGTGAGCAGCCCAGCTGGCTCTAGCTGAGCAGCCATGAGCAAGTCTGGGTCCTGCCTCCTCATGCAGACTCCTTATTGGATGATGACATCTCCCTCCCCAGATACTTTTTTTGGGAGCTTTGGAAGCATCAACCTCAGTGACTAACTGTGCAGGTTGGACACTTCTGAGCTAAGAGCTGGGGGAAGGGAGTCACCATTGAGTTGTGAAACCACAGTATCTTAAAGGTCAATAAACTCTTACATTATTATGGATAAGCAATATAGAAGCAGATGGCTTAAGACAACGCTATCCTGGGTAGATAAGACACCAAAAAAGCAAAGCTAGAGCTGTAGAAGGTAGCCAGGAGCTGAAGAACTTTGCCATTGCTTTGGGCTAACAGGACCGCTTTTAGACCATCTCTGGCCTTAGATGATGTAGCTGCATGCCAGCTGTGGCAGAGACTTGGTGGCACAGGAGGGACCAGGGGAAAGTCTCAGAGTTGGAGCACAACATTTTCTTTAAGCAGATTCCCCCCCCTGCTCCAGCTCCAGGGGGAGGAGGTCACTGCAGCTCATCCCCTTCTGAAGGGTTTTATACTTTCTGTGCATCTCCGAAGCTGAACCTGAGCCGCTTGCAAGGCTTGTGCAGCTGAGCCAACGAGGAGGAGTCCTTACCCTGTGAGGAAGCCCCTAACACTGACTGGACTCAGTAATTCATTGCTGTTCCACCAAGCCTCTGACCCTCCTCTTCCTTCTGTCGCCCCTTTAGCTCAGAATGAAGACTCTTACCAGTATTTTCCTCCAGAACTTCACCACAATCCTTGGGAGGCACTGCCAAGAGCAAACCAGCTGCTCCTGGCTGTAAAAAAAACACCTTAGTTATCTGTAAAGGTGAAGTATTCCTGCAAACTCAGTGACTGCAGTGGAGAGATTTCTTTGTGGGGGGGGGCAGGGGGGAAGGCCTTCCCCCCCACTCCCCAAGCTTCCATTGTTTGAAAATAAATACCAGTATACAGCTTAAAAAAAAAAAAACAATAAAAAGGAGAAAAAAGAGCAAAAAAGGAAAAAAAAAAGAGAAAAAATATATATAAAATAATAATAATAATAATACTACACACTGCAGTATTTTTATTTGGTGGCATATTCTGGCCCCAAGGCTCTTCCTTCCCCCCCTCCCCCCACCCTCCAGGCTGAGGGGAGGGGGGTGGGGGGGGGTGGGGGCAGAAGCAGCCCCCTTCAGTGTCGAAGTTGGCAGAGTGGTGGTGGTCGGTGGTGGTGTGTAACACGTGTTGTTGATTTCCCTGTGTTAGAACTGTGATTGCAGCTGTCCTTCTCTCGTGCTCTGTAAATATGTGTTTTGGCTGTCAGAAAAAAAAACAAACCCTGGTTTTTAGACTCTTTTTCTTGGCAGAGTGAATTTGCATGTGGGGGCTGGAAAGAACTCAAATCTGTGTCACAGTTTCCAAGGGCAGGAGGAATTTGTCTTCTTCTTTTTTTGTTTGTTTGGGGTTTGTTTTCCCCCCCTTGTTTTGGTTTGGTTTTTTTTTCCCTTTCCTTTTTTTTTTTTTTTTTTTTTAGAGGACAATAAATTTTTATTTTTTTGCTAAGAAAAAAAAAACCAACCTGAAAAAAAAAAACAACCAACCTCTGCTAAAGATGTGTGTGTGTATGTGTGTGTGGGGGTGGGTGGGTGGGAGGGGGATGTGTGCCCTGTGCTGGGGCTGGGGGGAGGTGCAGAGGGCTGGGTGGGGGTGGAGCTCTTCAAATAACAAATTGAGTTCTTCTTCTGTCCCCCCCCCCCACAGCAGACTCCTGGCCAAGCTGTCAGCCCCTGGCTTGGACAGCAGCACTCTGAGCTAGGTTAAGAACTGGCTGGAGGGCCGAGCCCAGAGAGTGGTGGTGAATGGTGCCACAGCCAGCTGGTGGCCAGTCACTAGTGGTGTGCCCCAGGGATCAGTGCTGGGCCCCATGCTCTTTAACATCTTTATTGATGATGGACTCGATGCCCTCATCCAGATCATCAGTAAATCTGCAGATGACACCAAGCTGGGGGCAGGAGTTGATCTGCTGGAGAGTAGAGAGGCTCTACAGAGGGACCTCGACAGGCTGGGCAGATGGGCAGAGGCCAAGGGCAGAGGCCAAGGGCAGGAGATTGAACACATCCAAGTGCCGGGTTCTGCACATTGGCCACAGCAACCCCATGCAGAGCTACAGGCTGGGGTCAGAGTGGCTGGAGAGCAGCCAGGCAGAGAGGGACCTGGGGGTACTGGTTGATGGTAGGCTGAACATGAGCCTGCAGTGTGCACAGGCACCCAAGAGGGCCAATGGCATCCTGGCCTGTATCTGGTGCTGGTTTCCTGGGAGAAGAGACCAACCCCCACCTGGTTACAACCTCCTTTCAGGTAGTAGTAGAAGGCTCTGGGGCAACCTGAGAGCAGCCTTCCAGTGCCTCAAGGGGGCTCCAGGAAAGCTGGAGGAGGGCTGCTTAGAAGGGCCTGTGGTGGCAGGGCAAGGGCCAATGGTTTGAAACTAGAGCAGGGTGGATGCAGATTGGACATTAGGAAGAAGCTCTTTACTGTGGGGGGGGGTAAGACACTAGAAGGGAAGTTGTGAATGCCTCATCCCTGGAAGTGCTTAAGATCAGGCTGGATGAGCCTTTGAGCAACCTGCTCTCGTGGGAGGTGTCCCTGCCCATAGTGGGGGGATTGGAAGTAGATGCTCTTTAAGGTCCCTTCCAACTCAAGCTCTTCTGTGATCTGATTCTAAAATTTTATCACCCAGATTCTTGGTGTGGACAAGAATTTATCTCCCCCAGGTGCCATGCTGGGGGGAGGTGAGCTCTGCCTGCTGCTGGTGGGGGATCTGGACATTTAAATCCTTGCAGACAGAGTTTCACGTGTTGGCACCCAAATGGGCATGCCTTGCATATGGATCCAAGAATTACCTTCTGTTCTGATGCTTTAGAGGTGCATCAGCCACTTGCCCTGGGTCCAGTCACAATGAGACTCCAAATCACCCAATTTAGAGTATTAGTGGTGCAATAAAATCGACAGAAGTGCCTGCCCCCTCCCCTCTTGTATGTGGTGCATTGATCTGCCTGGGCTTCCTCCTCAGGCTTGCCTTTGCTGGCAGCTGGTTTTGTATGCTCCAAGCCATATGATTTAATCCTTAGGCATTTCTCCTTCTGCTCCATGGGGTTAGGCTCTGATTGTTTACTAGCATCATAGAATCACAGAATGCTTTAGCTTGGAAGGGACCTTTAAAGGTCATCAGTCCAACCCCCCCTGCAGCCAGCAGGGACATCTGCAGCTACAGTAGATTGCTCACAGCCACAACCAACCTGACCTGCAATGGTTACAGGGATGGGGCATCTCTTCCTCCTTACCAGTCTGAATCTCCCTCTTCTAGTTCCAAACCATCACCCCTTGTCCTGTCCCAACAGGCCCTGCTCAAAAGCCTGTTGTCATCTTTCTGATCAGTCCCTTTAAGCACTGAAAGGCCAGCAGAAGGTCTTCTTGCAGCCTTCTCTTCTCCAGGCTGAACCTCAACTCTCTCAGCCTGAGGGCCTTACAGCAGAGAGCTTTTAGCCTTCCCATCATTGTGGCCTCCTCTGGCCCTGCTCCAGCAGGTTCATGTCTCTCCTGTGCTGAGGACTCCAGGGCTGGCCCCAGCACTGCAGGTGAGGTCTCAGCAGTGAAGAGCAGAGGGGCAGAATCCCTCCACCTGCTGCCCATGCTGCTGGATATCAGCCCAGGACATGGCTGGCTCTGAGCTGGCAGCACAGGGTGCAGGCTCTTGTCCAGCACCCCCAAGTCCTTTTCCACAGGACTGCTCTCCCTCCACTCATCCCTCAGCCTGTGTTGCTACCAAAGACTGTCCCAGACCCTGTGTCAGGCCTTGCACTTGGCTGTGTTAAACCTCCTGAGGCTCCCACAGGCTACTTTTCCCTTCTCTGCAAGGGGTATGATTTCTTCTGCAGTAGGAGAAGACCAAACTGCCCCAGGCTGAGCAAAAAGGAACTAAATAAACCAAAACCACTTTGGATAATAAAGTGCAAACTACTTCAGAGCAGAGGCTAAGCCCATGCCAGCTGCTCACCAAGACACACTGGCTGTGGCAGGGAGGACAGGGGGTGATGGGCAGCCCAGAGCAAGGCAGAGCACAACAGTTTTTAAACAAACAGCTAAAAATCAGCTAAAGCCAAAGCTGCAGCCTCCCCCCCACCCCCTAGCACATGAGGCTGGGTGCTGCTGGATGCCAACTGCAGGAAGAGGGTTTCCTCTCTCCAGAAGCAGCTGCAGTGCCCTGGCTGGAGTGATGCCCTGGGGCAGTGTCACCTCTGCACCACACAGGGACCCTTCTCCAGAGGCTTATTTCTCTGCAGAGCTACGAGGGGTGGGGGTGGGCTGAAAGGAGTGATTTAAGCCAGCAAATGGCTTCCTTGTGTGCCAGCAGTGCCTTAATCCCTCCTGCCGCGGCTTCGATTGAGCCTAGCCCTGTCACACAGATACCAAAGGAGCTTTTTATTCCTTCCCCCACCCCCACATCGAGGGCTTGACCTGAACTGACCCAGCGGCTGCTCTGCCCACCGGGGAAGCAGCTGGTGCTCAGGCACCCGGGAGTGGGGGATGCTTTTAATTCCCCAGGGCATGGCAGCTCCCAGGGACCTGCTGCAGCTCCAACACAGCCCCCTCCTGGCGGGCTGGGGGCAGAGGGAGCTCCAGAGTCGTCATTAGCAATAATTGCAGCGAAAACAAGCACCCAAACCCCCAGTAAATAGCAACCACCTGCCCTGCTGGGCATTGTGCTGTGCCATCTGCCTCACCCTGCGTGCCATGCACCCCGAGGAGCTGCCCACTGCTTTGTGTTGTAGCCAGAGGAACCCAGGCCCCTGGCACAGGCTGGGGGCAATGCTGGGGACCTGGCTGCTGTGACCAGGCTCTCAGCAGCCTGAAGCTCTGTGTGGTTTGGCTGCTGGAGCTGCATTGCTCTTAGTTTGCTGCCCAGGCTCCAGCAGGCACTGCAAGGTTGTTTTGAATGGTGATTAAAAAACCAAACCCCAGAGCACCACACAGCAGCTTTGGTGCTTTTAATTTAAAATGAGAGGCTTAGCCAGGAGGAGGAAAAAAAGATAAATGGGGGGGAAAAAACACACCAAAAAGTAACAAAAAAAGGCAGGTTTGGCCAGGGCCTGTTCTCACCCCAAAGAAGTGGTGATGCATTTGCATTGCCCTGGCACAGTGGTGCAGACAGGAGGGTCGGGGACATGGCCAGGAGATGGAGCACTGGCAGTGAGAAGGTAATGGGGGACAGGCAGGGACAGGCACACGCTTTCACATCCCCCCCATCGTTAGTGTTGGTAGTCCAGAGAGGCAAAGAAATCCCCCAAAATCCCAGGAGCCCCTTCCCCAGCTTCACAGGAGCTTTGCTGCCCACAGGCAGGGGGTGGGTGGGTGCTGGGAGGTGGTGAGGGGCACAGGGACCCCTGCGGACGTCTCCGGGTCCAGACCTGGCAAAAGTCCTGTGGTCCCACTGGCTGGGCTCCTTCATTTCAGGACCCTCTGCCTCTGCCTCCCTCACTGGGTCTCCTTGGACTGCTTGGCTCGTTGCTTGCGGAGCTTAACGAAGGCCTGAGCCTCTTTGTCCCCCTTCCTGGACTCCAGCAGCCGCAGGATCTCATCTGCTGGACGGGAGGGGAGTGATGGGGGAGGCGCTCACCGCAGCCCCCCGCCCATGCCGCGGGGCCAGCAGGGGCTCAGCAGGGTTCAGCCCAGCTTGGCACCACATACCGGTGGGTTTGGGGTGGGTGAGAGGGAGGCGGGTCTGGGGCACCCGTGCTGTGGCAGCTTGGTCCTCCTTGGCATCGAGGCCAGGCAGGTGGCAGAGGGGGAAGAAAGCTTCACCCTCCAGGTCGTTGGCCCCCAGCGTGTCGTAGTCAAACACGGTCAGCAGTAGGCAGGCCCCCTCCTGCCGGCACTTCTCGGGGGGGATCAAGCTGCAGGGGGTGGGATGTGGGGGACCATCACATGTCATGTCCTCCACCCCAAAGTTCAACCTTCCCTCCAGGCTGCCCCAGGCTGCCGTTCCTCACCGTGCTGACCCCAGCTGCTTCACAGCACAGAGCTCCAGCACAGCCTGAACCCAGCCTGTGAGCTCCAGGGGTTTGGGGTAGCCCTACCCCAGCTCCCACCCCGGGACCCCACGGCTGAGCCTCCAGTGGAGTGCAAGGACGAAATCCCAGTTCCTGGAGCAACGGCCCCATAGTGGGGGCTTGGCTGAAGCATGGAGGGTCTGGGGGCACCGGAGGGGAGTGGGGAGGCGGTAGTCAGTCCCTACATACAAGTCGAAGGCTTCGTCAAAGAGGGGGTGTAGCTCGTTCCTCTTGCACTGGGTGGTCCTGGCCACCACCTCGGGGAACTCGTGCCGAGGCTCCAGGGTGAGCTGGACGAAAGGGTCACTCGAGCCTGGTGGGGGGGACAGACATCAGTGCCCTGCTGCCCTTACACAGTGGGGGTGGTGGTGTCAGGGCACGCTCGTTGCCACCCCCTAACCCAGCCCAGCTCCTGGGCGCAGGAGCATCCCCAAGCCAGCCCCCATAGCGATCTGCCGCGAGTGGCTGCAAGAGGAGCGACCTCTGCTGGCAACATCCCCAAATGACAGCCAGCCCTCCACACCGTCCCTTGCCCTCTGGGCTTCGCGGCTTCCTGGTGATTTCCCCATTCCTGCTTTCCTGCTTATTTCCCTGAGACGTGGCTGGACAAACAGCCGCCTGCACTGGCTGCCGTCTAGTGCTCAAAATGAAGGCAGCGGGAGGTGGGCACAGAGTCCTGTCTGCTGCATCCCATAGGATCACCTCCAACCAGTGCAACATTCCCCACTGCTTCTCCAGATCCACCTCCCTGGATGCAAAAGCAAGTCAGGACAGCGTCCCCTCACTGCAGGCACCGCCAGCATCTCTCCTATTAAGGACCAAGGACAGGGCGTCCCGGGGTGGTGGAGCTCCCCGGCCCACCCATGGGGGGCGGGGCGCTGAGGGGTGTTGCTGGGGCTCCCCAGCCCACCCACACTCACCGTTGGAGTCCAGGGGGATGAGGTTGGCAGCGTTGAGCACTTCCACGCGGAGCTTCTGCTCCGAGGGGCGGTACAGGGCTTTGATGGTCACCGCTCCGTACTTCTCCAAGCTGGTGTCCCGCTGAGCAGAGGGAACAAGAATGAGGGTGCTGCCGGCTCATGGAGGGGATGCCTAGCGTCTGGTGGAGGCTGAGTGGGCATCTTTGGGGAGTAGAGGGACGATGGGCACCCTCTGGTATGTAGTTGAACCCTCTCCTGCTCACCAGGAGCAAAACCAGCCCCAGGACTGGGAGGGTGGTGGGCAAATCCCGAGTTTCCACAGGCAGGCTGTGCCAAGCAGCCTCACGTTGGCAAGGGAGGGATGTGGGAAGGGGCTGAGGGCACCACCCCGACTCCTACCTGCTGCTGGATCCTGTTGCTGAAGTATTTCTGGATGAGTTGGCGGCTGGTGGAGGAGCAGAGGGCCAGGTGAGTCTCCAGTGACTGTGGGGAGGTTAGGAGGTGATGGTTAAGCCCAAGCCCACAGATGAGTCCACAGCCCAGGGATGCCCACCCTGGATAGCACCCAAATGAAACCCTTGGGGACCCTCCCTGATTTCCAGCACCCTTGTACCAGGAAGGTTGAGGTGTGGAGGGTCTCCAGTGGCAGTCCACAGCCCTCAGCATAGAAGCACAGCTCCAGACTCTGGGGAGAAGGTGGTTGTTAGCTGGCAACCAAACACCCATCCCTTCTGGGGACCTCTTGTCCTCTCCAGTACCTTCAGGGCACAGTGCAGCTTCTTGGAGTGCTGGACCGAGGGGAGCTGCTGCTCTGTGGCTGCCGACAGCACGGCCAAGGTGTGATGCCAGAGGAGAGCGAGGAGGCTGCAGGTGCAAGGGAGGAAGGCTGTGAGTAGGGGTCCAGGGGAGTGGGCTGAGGGGAGGGGTGGTCTTTGGCTGAGGAGCTTTGTAAAGCCCCAGAGGGAACCAGCAGGTCCCAGTGGGCCGAATGGCCAGCCCCAAAGTGGGATGTCCACAAGCCTCATGGGGCTCTGGGGGGGGACAATCCTGCTGGGGGATGCTGCTGCTGCCCTCCACTGTGCATCTGTGAGGTCACCTTTTGAAGTTCTCCTGGACCAGATGCTCATTGAGATACTGCAGCTCTGACTCCAGGAACTTCATGAGTGGGCTGATGGACTGCAAGAAGAGCACAGGGGGTTGGGGAGCACGGGGTGAGGTGTATCCAGCAGGACACGGCACAGGGAGAGGTGGAGTGCTGCCAGCCAGAGGTGGGCACTGGGTCTGGTGTGGTCCTGCTGCCAACATGGGCATCCAGTGAAGCAGCTGGGCTCATCACTGGTGTGTCCCATGCCCCAGGCACTGGGAATACAGAGGTGGGGAAGGGTGATGGGAGCCTTCACTAAGCAGACAGCCAGGTTGATTCACAACTGCCCAAAACAGAAGGCCCAAGAGGATCTAGGCCAGGTACTTACATCCTCGGGTTCCTGGGTGTCATTGGAAGAGGAGAGCTCCTGGATGTGCCTGGCAATGCCCTTTTCCAGCTGTGGGAGAGAAATGCACAAAGGCACTTGGGCTTTGCTCTCTGCATGAGCCTCCCCATGCCTGGGCTCACTTCGTCTCCATCCCAGGAGCACTGTGGGCTCCAGGTCCCTTCGGGGGTCCCTTTGGGGTCCCTTTGAGTGACAGCTTTCCACTTTAGGCCAGGCAAGGGCCAAGAAGGGTCAGTAGCAGGTGGTCACCTTGGTGGCCAGGGCTTGCACCACATCCTGGATCTCGTGGTCCAGGCAGGAGACAGTGCTGTCGAGCTGGCAGTGCAGAGTGTGCTGGAACTGCTGCTGGGCAATGACATCCCCTGTGCGCTGCTCCAGCTGGGCCCAGTCCAGCTGTGATGGCAGCTTCAGGATCAGCAGCCGCAGCTGCTTGATGTTGTTCACCACGATGCAGAGCTGGGGGAGATTGGTTTGCTTCAGGGTGTCCCACACCCCCTGGTGCAGCCCCTGCCAGCTCCAGCTTCATCTTTATCCTCACTCCTACCCCCATCTCTGTCTTCATGCCCATCATTGTCCTTGTCCCCATCCTCATTCTTATCCTCATCCCTATCTCCATCCTCCTCCACATCCCCATCTCCATCTCCTCATCCCCATCCCATCCCCATCCCCATCCTGCTCCCCCTGCTTACACCATTTTCCTCCTTTTCCAGGATTACAGCTACCACAGACCAAGTGATCTGCATGCAGCCCAAACTTGGGGTGTCACCTGGGTGCTCAGCAGCTCATCTCCCACTCTGCCCCAAACCCATGGCCAAACCCTGCCCCCTGCCCCAAGCTCTGGACCCTGCCCTGACACCAACCCTGTTGGCTGCTTCAGCCTCCTTCTCCTCACTCAGTGACAGAGCCTCAGCCCTCTCCTTGATGAGCCTGCAGTACATCAGGGCAATCTTGCACATGTCCTGCAGGATAGAGAAGAAGCCAACCAGACTAAGATAGGCAATATGGGGGCCACTGTGGGACCAGGGGGCTCTGCTCCATCAGTGTGGGACATTAGCCCCACTCTATTGGGACCTATCTCCAAGAGCAGGAGAGGAAACTCGTGGGCTGCATCTGCCAGCAAGGGCCCAGGGCACAAACCTCCACCAGCTTCACCATGATCATGAAGGCTTCCTCGGGGTCTGGCCAGTTGAGTTGCTGCCAGGTCTTGACAATCTGGGCATAGCAGGTGGAGAGGTCAACAGTGGATGTGCTGTGCTTGTTGTGCTCCCCAAAAGGTGTCAGCTGAGGGCAAAGGAAATGCAGCTCAGCGTGTGCAGGAAGAAGCCACCCCAGACAGGACAGCTGCTGCTTTGCCTCAGGGCTTTCTGGGCCATCATCAGCTCCACACACACCAGTGTCACCACCCAGTCACTGTGGAGAGTGGAGGAGATGAAGATGGATGGAGCAGCCTGAGGTCCCTGCATCAGGCTGTGCTCCATCACACTCCAGCCCAGCGTTGCTGGACCACACTGAAGCAAAGGAGATGCCCACAGCATGGCCCAGGTGCAGGCTGATCAGCTTGCTTGGGCTGCCAGAGAAGGCTGAGGGAAGGGGCATGGGGATGCAGCATGGGGCCAAAGTGGGATCAACTGGTCCCAGAGACCACATCCTTTGCAATGCACTTGGGAGTGGAACCAGCTTGCTTCTGGGCTGCAAGACACAGCCACATGGTGGTCTCAACGCTGTGAGTGAGGCACAGTGGCAAGGAGTGGAGGAAGCTGGAGTGTCCCCAAGGGAGGGATGTTCTCCTGAGTTACCTGGTCCATCTGGACAGCTCTCTGTGCCCTCTCCAGTGCAATGGTGTAGGCCTTCTGCAGCCACTGGGGCACAGCTTCCTTGAACCACTGGTGGAAATTACTCAGAGCCAGAGGCTTATCCCTGGGGATGAAGGCACCAGCTTATCCAACTGCACAGCAATGGCATGGAGCCAGCACCAGAAACTGCAGCAAGGCAGAGGGATGTAGCACCATGCTAAGGAGAAACCCTTCCCTGGCCTGGAAGTTGAGGTTTCCACCAGCCTTGCTCAGGAACAAGCCCGAAACCCTTCTGGTGATGCTCACATTGACAGCAGGCACCAACAGCCTCCTCTGCCTTGTGTGTCATTAGTGATGAGGGTGAATGGGAAGGCTTTGGAGCTCCTCTCAGTGAAGTGCTCAGCATCTGCCCTCTCTCTGGGCTGGGTACCTGTTTGGGAGGAAGTTCTTCATCCGATAGAGCTCCTGCAGGTTCATGTAGAGCTGGAACAGGCTCTCGGCTGTGGGCTTGGACATGCTGCTGTCCACCTCGCGCAGCTGCTCCTGGACGTGCTCTGCCACCTGGCAGTGAGCAAGGGAAGAGTGGACAGCCCTTGGTCAGGGTCTGGGTGGGAAGGCTTGGTTTGCTAGGGGCTTTCTGGAGCCATGGGGTGAGGGTTGGCTCAGGGGACTCCTCTGCCTTTTGGGTGGCATTTCAGGAGGTCTGTTAGGTCGGGTGAGCAGGTGATGGGCACTCGATGGGCACTCAAGGAAAGATGAGGGAAATCTCCCTGGCTTGCTCCCTTTCCAGGCTTGCAACAACCAGTTGCCACCTGAAGGGTGGCCAAAAACCTCAGCCTGACTTTTGGCCATAGTTCCATGACTGCAAAGTAGCCCAGGCTTGCTCACCAGGCTCTCCAGCTCCAAGTAGGCAATGAAGAAGACATTCAGCTTCAAGGTGCTGTAAGAGAGAAATGAGGAATCAGGAGCCTGCCAGCCCCAGCAAACCCTGCAAGGTCATGCTCTTGCCACAGGGGCAAGGACAGTACAGCTCTAAGAAGCAGAGGTAGGACCACAGATGCTTCTCTGTAGAGCCTGAGAGCCAAGGGATGAGGCATCAAAGGGCCCTCTTGCTCTCGATCCTAAGGAAAGTGGATGGGGGAGGATCAAGCTCTGAAACCTACTTGATGAAGAATTTATTCCAGATTTTCTGGCACTGCTGGAGATCTCCTATCACCTCCAGCAGGAGTCTGGACAAGGCTTTGCCATTCTCCTCCATGCTCTGCGAAAGAAGGAGCAGCTTCTTTTGGGTGCTCAGTGATTGTGAGGCGCTCTGGGCTCTGTACTGATCCAGGTTATTGCTATGATTTGTTCTTGTGGAGCAGCACTGTAGCATTAGATGCACATTAGGTGCACCAAGAAGTCACCACTAACATCCACTGTCACCCTGTGCCCGGGTGGCTGGGCTGGGGACCACCTCCTGTTGGCACCAAGGCCATAAACGTCAATGCAGCCTCAGCAGCTGCAGGTACCATGGCTCGTGGTATTTGTTAGTGGGAAACATAAATGTCTTGACTGTATCAGAAAACTGAAGCAGCTCTGTCCCTCAGTCTTGTCTTTCCACCCCCTTGTGCCTCCCACCTTAAGCCCAGCAAGTTGCTTCTCGTCATATCAGAGAGACAGAGATGGGAACTGACCTTCACCATGGGCTTGAGGTGCTGCTGCTTCATGTGAAACCACTCTGTCGTGCCTGACTGCAAGAGAGGAGTCCTGTGATGGTAAGGAAGCAGGAAGGGCAAAGCCATCTCTCTCACCCCTTCACTCTCCCTGTACCCTCAGCTGTGACCCAGCTCCCTGTGGTGGGAACCATAAGCTGGGGACACTGGGTTGAAGAGGGGCAGACATTTTCACCTCTTGAGGTGACCTGTGTGGCTTTGCTGAGGTGTGGGCACTGGGCAGGAGATGGATGGCAAGGGAGAGCTACAGCTTCCCACCTCCCTGGGGCTGAGAAGGGGAAGCCTATGGTCCTGCTACCTTCAGTGCTGTGGAGACCATCTGGGTGAGGTCAGGGCTGGGTGTGCACAGCTCATGGAAAGCTTTCATTTTGCACATCTGGACCAGGACCCTGCAAAGCAAGAACCTCAAGTGAAACCAGACACTGACTCCTCAGAAACAATCACCTCTGCCTCCGGAGATCCTACCCAAACAAACCTTCCCCTCCCAGCCACAACCCCCATGGGGAGCCCAGAATGAGCAACAGGGCAGGACAAGTGTCACAGCTGCCTAGGAGGGGGAAGAAAGGGCTCCTGTGGGGTTGTGCTCAAGTCCATCGTGGTGGCCAAGCACCCCAGGTGCAGCTGGCACCGGTGATGCACTCACCGGAGCAGGGACTGGAGCCGCTCCAAGGACCTCGGGACAGAGAGGGGGAAAATGATCCTGTACCTCCGGATGAGGGAGACCCCATAGGTCAGCAAGGACTGGAAGGACTCTGCCAGCTCTGCTTTCTGGGGAGAAGGAAGGAAAGACACACTGTCCTCAGAGATGTCCAACAGAGATGGCAGCAGGACCATGGCATGGTGGCGGTGGCAGCTGGGGGCTCCTGCTCCAGGGATGGAAAAAAAGCTCTGACAGCCTGGAGATGTTTTAGTCTAGAGGGAGACCTCACTGCTCTCTACAACTCCCTGACAGGAGGTTGTAGGGAGGTGGGGGTTGGTCTCTTCTCCCTAGTATCAGGTGATAGAAGGAGAGGAAATGGCCTGAAACTGTGCCAGGGGAGGGTCAGGCTGGAGATGAGGAAAAATCTCTTCTCTGCAAGAGTGGTCAGGAACTGGAACAGACTGCCCAGGGAGGTGGTGGAGTCACCATCCCTGGAGGTGATCAAGAAATGTATAGCCATGGCACCTGGGGACATGGCTTAGTGGCCATGGTGGCGTTGGGCTGATGGACTCTATGATCTTAGAGGGCTTTTCCAACCCAAACACTTCTGTGGTCCTGATGCCTCTGGTAACTTCTTTCTGGAGGGGCTGAACTGAGCTTTGTGCCTAAACCTTGTTGCTGGGCATGAAAACCTCCAAGTGTCAGGAGGGTGCTGGGGTGTCTCAGGAAAATGGACAGGGAAAAGCAGGAATTGGTTCAGTCACATCTTGCAGGGGGGTTGATTGACTTGATGGCAGCAATGGAGGAGGAGGATATTGGTGCAAAGGGTAAGGGCTTCTTCATGGGGAATGGGAACAAATCCCCAGGGCAAAGGGGCTCCCTGACCCATGGGTTGTCCAGGTCCCTGTGGCTGGTTCTCCCCAGAAATGCCTTCCAGCTGCTGCAGCAGCCCTGGATCACACCAGCTCCTGCCCTTCCTGGAAGTCATGGAGGGAAACAGCTCTGGGAGCTGGGAGGAGAGGCTTGGGGTGGGGTGCTTGGGACACATTTCCCTGATGATAAGGGGTAAAGGATTCAAACTGGAAGAAGCTGGATTTAGATTAGACAGCAGAAGGAAATTCTTCCCCACGAAGGTGCTGAGGCACTGGAACAGGCTGCCCAGAGAAGCTGTGGAGGCTCCAGCCTTGGAAGCGCTCAAAGATAGGCTGGAAGGGTCTTGAGCAACCTGGTCTAGTAGGACCCATGGCAGGGGGGTTTGGAGCTAGATGATCTTCAAGGTCCCTTCCAACCCAAACCATTCTAGAGTGCTATGACACTTGCTCCCCACGGTGCTGCAGCCCTCACCTGCTCCGGCCTCAGGCGCTCCTGTGCCCACTGGTACTCGATGCTGGTGATCTGGTGCAGCAGGCAGTTGCTGTTGAACTCGAGGCTCTGGTAGAGTTTGCTGTATGCCAGCCACTGCCTGGGGAGGATGGGAGGCTGGGCTGAACCCTGGGGGCTGGGGCCACCCGGGGTTCAGCCTGGAGCTCCCCATCTGTGGCTCTATCTGGCACAGCAAGGGCAGGACCCAGGCCTCCTGGTGCTGTTTGGGGCATGGGGGCAATTCCATCCATGCTGAGCTCATGGGAGAGACTGGGTGCAGGCAAATGGCTCCAAGGAAGGTGCTGGGCCTCATGATCCCCAAAACTATGATCTGCATTATGGTTCCCTGGGCATGGGGGTACTCACGCCATGACCTGGTGGAAGTCAGAGAGGTCCTTCTGCGTGGCATGGAGGTACAGCACAGTGCTGGCATGTCTGCTCAGCTCCCCATCCCAGGAGATGCTGCCAGCCTGGGAGAGTGCAAAAGGAGGGTGATGTGTCCTGGAGCAAGCTGGGCTGAGCCAGGAGAGGGACAGACACCTGGACAGAGCGTTTGCAGGACCACAAGAGGGGGGGATGCTTCATAAGGATGCCAGGCGTGGGCAGGCATCATCGTGGCCCTCCTCCTCATCACACTGCAGTGTGTCAGGTGTGATGGGCTCCAAAGGAAGCCCCCAGCCAGCCCAGCTGCTGGAGAGTTGGTTCTGCCCCTCGGTACCTGGTGCTGAAGGATCTCATAGGACACCAGCTGCTGCAGGAGGTGGCGATGGACAGTGTAGCTTGGCTGTGTCCGGCTGCTGGCGGTGGCCCTCTGAAGGGACAAGGCAGAGAAGCTGTACCCATAACTGCCTGACCCTGCAGGGGTGCAGCCAGAGAGCGAGGGGACAGGAACCCAAAACACATGGGGCCAGAGAGTCCTGTCTGAAGCTGAGCCAAGGGGTGCAGGTGCACCAGTAGCAAGACTTGCATGCTGTCATGGGCATCAGGGGAGGGTTGAGCCGGTTTCCAGCACACTCAAAACCTGGTGCTGGCATCTCTGGTCCTGGGACAGGGACCTGTGATGCCAAGATGGGCCCCCAGGGACAGGCAACTGCCCCATCCTGACAAGGCTATGGCAAAGGACCTCCTCAGCTCATCTCCTCTCACCTTCTTGTGGGTCATCAGGAACTGCAGGTGGCACTGTCCTCGGTTGGGGTAGGTCTCTGTCCGTGGCTCCAGCGGGTACCAGCGGTCATCCCAGCAGTGCAGGTCCTGCATGCACACAGACAAGGGTGAAGCCCTGGGCAGCCTTCCCGGGGGAAGGATCCTGCTCAGGTCCCAGGGCATCAACGGGGCAGGAAGATGCTGTGCTGGGGAGCTCTGGCATTGGATTGGAAGAATTATTTCTCATCCCTGAGTGGGTTGTTGGAGCTGCTGGGGCATCTGCCGCCCAACTGAGGGACTGAGCTGGGACCCTGGGGGAGCTCGTGTTGCTGTGGGGCTGGGATCTTGGCCAGACCCTGAGGGGAGCTGCTCAGAGAAGAGGAGGCACCGTGGAGCTCACCTTCAGGCGCAGGACCACGTTGCCCAGGAAATCGTCCTGCCCTTTGTCTTTGCGAGCGTCTTTAAAGATCCTGAAAGACACCGGGGAAGGAGGGGGAGGGAAGGTTTCCCCCAGCCCCCAGCTGTGGCTGGAACGGACCTGCCACCCTCGCCCCTTCCAAAGGCAATCTTTAAACCCCAGCAGGCAGCCCAGCATTTCCCAAGCCCTCTTTTCCTCAGCAGCCACAGCAGCACCAACCGTTTGAGGCCGTGGAGATCGGTCAGCTCCCCCAGCTTGTGCCGCACCGACTCCACCACGTCCGAGTCCCTGTGAGGGTGGGCAGAGAAACCCACCAGGGGGGAAAAGGACCACACTGAGGTGACTGCAGAACTGCTCATGGACTTGCAGGGACAGTGGAGAGAAGGGGAGGTGCTGGTGGGAGGGAGTGTGTTGGGTCTGGGGCCACCCCAAAAGCCGCTGTCCAGCCGTGAGCTGCAGGATGCAGGCGTGTGGCTTCTGAACAAAATGAGGGCTCAGGATCAGCCCTGCCTGAGCTCTCTCTGCTCACACTGGGTGCATCCTGCTCTGCTCCAGCAGAAAGTGGCGGGGAAAGGGGTCCCCAGCTGCTTCCTGGGGCTTTTTAACAGGTGCAGGTTGAAGAACTACCCCAGGGAGCCTCCCAGGACGCAGGAGCCTGCGCAGGGCTGTGGGCTGGGGTCGCTGGCTGGGGGATGCTGCTGCTCACCACATGTCCAGGTGGAAGCTGGCTGTCTCCATGTCTTCAAACTCCCTGTAAGGCACCAGTGGGATGCTGTTACTGGAGCAGCATCCTGAGGGATGGGCAGCAAGCAGGCAGGACAGCTGGGAATCACAGTCAGCCAGCTCCTCCTTTGGGGAGACCCCAAACCAACCCACACAGCCTGGGGAAGTGGTGGGAGAGCCCCGAGGGAAGGATTTTTGCCACACTTCTGTTTTGCAACCCCCTGGACCTGCTGCATGGATCAGACCAGAAGCCTGGCAAGCCCCAGGGGGCATCACCTGGTCAGGGCGAGTGGTAGACCTCCCCATCCATCCCTGAGAGCCCTGGGCACCCCCTCCAGCCCCCTGCAAAGAGCAGTTCCAAGGGGTGACAGATTACAGGATAAAGGTCTCGTCCCACACGGGGCTGAGGGTCTGGCTTATGACTTGTGTGCGATGGATCTGGTCTTCAGGGATGAGATCTTTGACCACAGCCTTCATCCTCTTCTTGTGGGCTGGTCCCTGGCTCTTGGTGTCGATGCCCAGCAGGCAGTAAGGGTCGCTGAACCCTGTGAGGAGGAGGGCTGCAAGTCCCTGCCGGCAGCAGCAGCTGTCCCTTCCCCCATGGCCGCCCTCCTGTCCCCACTTACCACTGACATCTTTACCCAAAATCCCTTTGGCTTCCTTCACCGTGGCTTTCAGGCAGAAAATTGGGCTCTGGAAGAGTGATTAATGTGTTGGGAGGGAAGGGGGAGGGGGGTTCAGCAATCCTCTGAGGAAGGATGGGGGCTCAAGCAGGTTCACACCACCAGCTGCTGCTCAGGCCAGCAAACGCCTCACAGCCTGGGGCACCCCGAAGTGTAACCAGGGGGGCTGGGAGATACCAGAGCCCCCCAGCACCACCCCAATGTGGGCACGCCACTGGGCTGCAGCATACTGGGGAGACACCATCCCCCTGCATACCTCCAGTTCCTTGACCTGTTGCATGATGACTCTGTGCTCCTCTGCATCCATGCCAAAAGCCTGTGTAGACACCAGAGCAAATAAATGCTGCTGCCCCATGAACATGGCTGGAGAGCAGCCAGGGGCTTCCCTCTGCTCCCTGGGAGCCAGCTGCATCTCAAGAGGAGAGGAGAGGAAGAAAGAGGCCAGCACAAGGGCTGGAGACCAGCTGAAAGCTCTCCAGGGAGAGCCTCCTTCCCACCATCCCAAGCCTAAGGGAAACAGTTCTCCCTAAGGCTGATACTTCCCAGCCAGCAGCTGTCCCCTTGCCCTGCTGCTTCATCTTTTGAGATGCTCATTCAGCACCTCCCTCTGAGTGCCCCACACCAGCCCCTTTGGCTGGGAGGATGCACATGTCAGGGATTAGGTTTTGGGGACCCCATCAGTGAGGTGGGGACCCACCTTTTGCACGTAGGCATAGAGCTCCTGGGAGTCAGCGACATGGTGGTGCTCAGGCTTGCCCAGGCGGTGCAGGATGGTGTAGAGGACCTCCTCATAGAGCAGGGTCAGCTGCAGGGGGAGCATGGACACCCCATGTGGGGTCAGGCCAGCAGTCAATTGCTCCATGCATCCCCCAGGGTCAACAGGTTGTTCCCTCCCCCAGCTTCCCAAGCTCCTCTCTAGTCTCTGTCACATCCCTCCCAGCATCCAGCCCTGCTTGCCCACCACTGCCTGTCCCCTGGGGAGCATCTACAGGAGCTGAGCTGTGTCCCCAAGGCTTCTGCCACCCTCCAGTGCCACCAAGGGAGGCTGTGGTGGGGCTTGTTCATACCTCTGTCTTGGTGAACCGGTGGGACAGATCCATCTAGAGAAAGGAGAGAAGCAGAGAGGTTTCCCATCAGGCCTCATGGTAGAAGGTGGCTTTAGGAGGCAACCACAGCTGGGCAGGCAGCATGGGGTGGCACCACCAGCAACCCCTCAGGGTGGGGTGTCCCAAAGGATCCTGTAACACTCCACAAATGCCCTGTGGCTGAGGGACCACTTCTTCCATCACTGACCAGCAGGACAGCACAAGAGCATTGCCTCTAAGCCCCATTAATTGAGGAGGGAGCAGAGAAGATGCCAACAGCAATTTAGGGGCTTTAAAAATCAGCTGCCCACCAACAAAGCTGCTTGCTGGCCTGGGCAGGCCCAGCAGGAGCAGCCAGGAGAGCAAACCAGCCCAGGGAGAGGGCAGGTGGCCAAAGTGCATCAAGGAGCTGCAGGTGTGGCAAGGCAGCTATGGGCAAGGAGACAGCACAAAGCCATTGGGACTGGTGACGAGGCCCCCTGCCAGAAAGCAAGACAAGCACTGCTGCAGCACTGCACTGCTCATTGCTGAGCTGAAGCTCCACTCCCCACTTGAAGGCTAACCAGCAACAGCCTTTACTTCCCAAAAGGCAATGAAATGGAAACGAGGCACAGCAGGGCTCTGGTGGTGCTCAGGCTGGTGCTGGCTGGGGTGTGCCCTGCTGCCTACACCACCCCTGTCATCCCCTGCCTCAGATGTCACCTCCCACTCATCTCAGCTCCATAGGGGTCTAGCTTACATCAAATCATCTCTGGCAAAAAGAAATACCCTTTGCCCTGGCAGATGCCAGCTCTCAGCCTGTCCTCACCCTGATGCTAAGGCTGAGCCTATCCTGCATCTACTTCTCTAACCAGGGGCTGGATTTGGCCACCACCACAGCTGGGCAGCTCACTCCTGCTGTGGAGTGTGGCTGGGTGATGAGTTTGCCACTACCATGAGCCAGGTGATACAGCTGGAAGAAGGGGAGCCAAAGCCCCTGTGCCTTCCACCACAGCTCCCAGTGCTGGAGCCTCTGGAATTGCGAGGGGGACAGCATCAAAAACCAGAATGGAAAAGTCTGAGATTAATGTGGCCCTGTCTGTGCCAGGGGGTCTACACAGGTCACCCCTCCCAAGCAGGGCTGGCAGGGCTGGACAGACAGACAAGCCCCACCTTTGGGTCAGCCCAGGCTATGAAATGACCTCAGGAGCCCCCTGACAGAGAGAAAAACCCAAACACCCCCGAGCTGGAACGTGAACATTTGCTTGTGGCAAATCTGAGGCTGGCATAATCCCCTGGCCATCTGGACTGAATTCAACTCTTCCACCCTCCTGCTCTCCCATCTGTGCACGGGACTGGCTAAGCTAAAGCTGGGCTGAGCCACCAGGATGTGTTTACTGCTGCTAATCCCCACGCCAAGAGCCCAGCCCAAATCCACGGGCGGTGCTTAAAGCCAGCTGCGGATACGACCACCAGCACCCCCCCTCCAGCACCCTGGCGTCATTGCAGGAAGCCAGGCTGGCTGTGGAGGTGGTGGCAGAAGGGAGGACAAATCCCTGGATGAGAGGACACCACCAGGACAGATCATCCCTGGAGTGCAGCACAGGGGATCCTGCCCACAGGCTCCCAGCCTGCAGAGCTGCAGGTTCCATCTCCATGGGGGGCAGACACAGTGGCACCGTCTGTCCAGCCTCGGCAGAGGAAGTCAGACGGGTTGGGCCGGCCAAGAGCAGGGTTTGGGGGGGGAACTGCTGGCAGAGCAGATCCCAGAGGTGCTGGGAGGCACTGGGCAGCTGTAGCCAAGCTAAAAGGGGACCCTTAGTGCCAGCACAGAGCTGCAGCTGAGCCCATACTCAGCCCTTGCTGCACATTCGGATGGATATGGTACCCCCACATCCCCACCCCCACTCTTTGCTCACCCTTGGAAACTATCCCAGCTGGGACAAGGGCTTGGTCCCTTTCCTCTCATTCCCCTTCACAACCTCAGCACTAGCTCTGCGCCCTGGCTGCCGTGGGCACAGCTGCCCAACCCCATTTCTGGGGCTGCTGCCCCCCAAACACGTTCCCCAGCCCCAGACAGGTTCCCCAGCCCCACAGGGTCAAGGCCACCTACCTCGGGGCTCTCGTCCCCAGGGAGGGTCCCCGGGGGGGTCTCCTGAGCAGCATCCATGGCGGGGGGTGGCTGGCCCGGGGCAGGGCAGAGGCTGCCGCTCCCTGTGCCGCTGCCGCTCTGCCCCTGGCTCGCATGCTCAGAGGAAACCGCAGCCCTTATCTGCCCCTGGCCGCTTCAGGGAGCGGAAGCACACACAGGGCCTCCTTCCAGAGCAGCATGGGGACACAGGCACCCTGCTTCTGCTGCCCACAGCCCCTCCTGCACGGGCAGCCCCGTGGAGAAGGGCGTCCGTGGCACAGGTAGGGTGAGGGCGAGAGAAGGGCATCACACCCGGCCCCTGCTGGCATGTGTGGGCAAGGGACTGGGAGCAAAGGGACAGAAACGGTCTTGAGAGCCACAGAATGGCTGAGGTTGGAAGGCACCTTGCAGATCATCCACTGCAAGCTCCCTGCCATGGGCAGGGGTGCCTCTCAACTAGACTTGGTTGCTCAAGGCTTTGTCCAACCTGGCCTCAAATAGCTCCAGGAAGGAAGCATCCACAACCTCCCTGGGCAGCCTGGTCCAGGGTCTCACCACCCTCACGCTGAAGAACTTCTACCAAAGCTCCAGTCTAGCCCTACTCTCCCTCAGCTTCAAACCATTCCCCCTTGTCCTGTCTCTAGACACCCTGAGGAGAAAGTCCCTCTGCAGCCTTCCTGTAGGAACCCTTCAGGTACTGGAAAGCAGATCTAAGGTCCCCCCAGAGTCTTCTCCGGGCTAAATACCCCCAGCTCCCTCAGCCTATCCTCACAACAGAGGTGCTTCAGCCCTTGGATCATCTTTGTGACCTCCTCTGGACTCACTCCAACAGTTCTATGTCCTTATGAAAGCAAAACCCAGCAGGGAAAGGGAGTGATGGGGAGGATGGGGGGGGGACCATGGAGGATGTGAGCTCTGTGAGTGCATACAGGGACCCTGCAGAAAGCCAAAGTTCTCTTCATGGGGGATGGAGGGATTTGAAATGCAGTGCAAAGGCTGCAGGGTGAGAAATCCTGGGTGTGCTGGACCAGGCTGGGCTGAGAGCTGCTGCAGTCAGTGCAGGGGCTGGGGACAGCACTGGGAAAGGGCCTGTGGCACTCTTCCTCAACAAGCTGTCCAGGCACAGCTGGGTACTGAGTTAAAGAGGAGCAGGAAATGGAGTTTCAAAGTTGTGCTTTAGTGCCAGTGCTCATTCTTGCAAACACCTTATCTGATGGCAGCTCACAGGGCTGTCCCTGTCCCAGGCCAGCAGCACCCTCCCCTTGGAGATCCCTATCTCAATGCATGTGCTGGTGGTAAACTTGTGGGGGAAAGGCGAGGATGGGCAACAGGAAGAACCACAGGAGATGGAGTGCTCCTGGGTGTCTAACTGGAGCAGCTAAGAGCAGCCTGGGACTTGTAGGGGCTGTCGAGCTGCTCAAGCATTTGCTGCTCAGCCATTTGCTGCTCAGCCATTTGCTGCTCAGCAGCTGGACCCACAGCCCAGAGAAGGATGTCAGCCTGTGCTCAGGACTTGCAGGTCACTGCTGGGGCTGCTGAGGAGCTGCAGGCATTGGGAAGCAGGGCCCATGGTGCACTCTCTCCGTTGAGGGGCATTTTTGTCCCCCCAGCCTCCCTGTTTCTGGCAGCCAGGCACTCCTGGGAGCTATAAACAGGACGCTGCAGTGCTGGGGCAGAGGGGCTCCACCTCAGGCTGAAGGGTGCTCTGCAGCCTTGCCGGGGATTCCCACTTCATCCAAACAGGAAACGACAACCATGGAAAGGGCACTGGAAAGCCTTAACGACCCCTTAACTGCACTGGAACAGGCTGCTCAGGGTGGAGTCACCATCCCTGGAGGGGTTCAAAAGACCTGGGGACATGGCACCTGGGGACATGGCACAGCCAGCACCGTGCTGTTGGGGTGATGATTGGACTTGATGATCTTAGAGATCTTTTTCCAACCTTAATGATTCCATGAAAAGAGTGCTTTGGAGGTACCCTGCAGCACCTCGGCTCGAGTCAGGGTTGGCAAGAGCTGCAGGAGGATGCTAACAGCAGTGTCCCTGTGAGAAGAGAGGGAGGAGGCCCCTTTCACCCCTGCAATCACCTCCTCCTTTAATTAAGGCAGGCTGCAATGGCTTAGCTGCTTTAGCAGAGACACAACCTGTCTTTGCCCTGAAAGCCTGCTAGAGCAGGGACTCCCTGAAGCTGAGGGACCAGGAGATGGGAAAAGGGTTGTTGGTGTTGGCAGCACATCAGTGTAGGGGGAAGGTCTGCCTTGTTCAGTTCAGCCAGCAGGGGACTGGAGCCATGAGGGGCTGCACAGTGCACACACAGCGAGCTGCCAGAGGCAGGGGGTGCCTGTAGCCAGACCCCTGTACCCAGAGAAACAGTGAGACACCAAAAAGCTGAAGCCCATCCCTCCTAACACGGTGATCACAGAATTGTTTAGGTTGGGAAGGACCTTTAAGGTCACCAAATGCAACTGTTAACCCAGCACTGCCGGGTCACCACTAATCCATGTCCCTCAGCATCATATCTCCATGGCTTTGAAACCCCTTCAGGGATGGGGACTCCACCACTGCCCTGGGCAGCCTGTTCCAGGGCTTGACAACCCTTCTGGGGAAGAAATTGCTCCTCATGTCCAACCTAAACCTCCCCTGGCACAATTTGAGGTCAGCATTACGTGTCATCCCCTGATGTCTGAAAAAAGCTTCTGCTTACACTTCTGCTCTCTCCCAGATCAGGAGGGGCTCTTTTGTAACTGTCCCCAGACACCACGGGGAACTGGGCTTCAGCATCACTTCCTCTGCTCTCCCCAGTTTGGAAGTGGAGCCACCTCATCACCTCGTGCCCAGGGAAGGTGCCCATCCCCTTTGCTGGCAGAGATGCTCAGAGGCATCTCATATAGCCCAGCCCCAGCCTTGGCTACAACCAGCTGAGCATTTGCTCCACCTTGGGCAGAGAGTTTAAAAGCATCTCCTTCCTTGCTGATGGAGGGGACCACGGTGGAGGGGCCGATTTCTGTCCTGCCTCCCTCTCCCCTGACACACACAAATGCTGCTTATTGATCTGGGACATCAGTGCTGTGCTCCCCTGCCAAATGCCATCAGTGGGAGCTGGGGATGCAAAGTGCTCAATGGCATTTGAAAAATGATTGCTGTTGGCTTTGCTTTCAGCTCTGACTGCAAAAGCAAAGCCTGGCCTGGCACAGTGCAACCACAGGCAGGACACAGACACAGCATCCCCGAGCTCCTCACATCTTCTGCTGCTTCTTGCCAACAGAAAACTAGCAGGTGTCACAGAAATGTCTCTAGCCTCAACCAGCACAGAGAGAACAACTGGTAAGAGATCCACCTCCCCTCCCCTGAAGAAATAAAACCCCCTGCAAGCAGAAATCTTGCTGAGCACCAGGCAGTCACTGCCCAGGCAGGAGCTGGTGGCTGGGCTTTTGAGGATTCTGGAGAGGAAAAGTTCAGCTTCAGTGTGGAGCTTCAGTGTCCCTGCTAAACATTGTCCCTGAAGGGTCCCCAGCTGGGCACTGCATTGCTTGGGGCTGGTTTGTAATAGTCCAGCTGGACACCCACAGACACAGCCCAGCAGGGTGGGCAGCACCCATCCATCCCCCATCAGAGACCAGCATGGTCCCAATGGAAGGTCTCTGCAGGAATCATAGGGGTTTGAGCCTCTGTGGGTGCCAAGAGAACACCACTGAGTGACTCTGTTGTGGTAACAGCAAGCTGCCTTTTTCCCCCCTGGGTTTTACCAGCAGCCATCTACTCCACAAAATGCCAGCGACAAAAATCCCTGAGCTGACACCTCTCATGGCATCTAAACCTCAGATTGGTCCCCATTTAGTAACAAAGCCTTGAAAGCAGCTCCAGGGTCAGCACTCCCCTAAAACTCCACACCCCAAATCTGCAAAGAACCAGCCAGGACCTCCCAGACATCCCCAGCCAGGACCCTGCAAAAACAGCTCAGGCATCCCCAGCCAGGACCCCGAAAAACAGCTCAGGCATCCCCAGCCAGGACCCTGCAAAAACAGCTCAGGCATCCCCAGCCAGGACCCCAAAAACCAGCTCAGGCATCCCCAGCCAGGACCCTGCAAAAACAGCTCAGGCATCCCCAGCCAGGACCCCGAAAAACAGCTCAGGCATCCCCAGCCAGGACCCCGCAAAACAGCTCAGGCATCCCCAGCCAGGACCCTGCAAAAACAGCTCAGGCATCCCCAGCCAGGACCCTGCAAAAACAGCTCAGGCATCCCCAGCCAGGACCCTGCAAAAACAGCTCAGGCATCCCCAGCCAGGACCCTGCAAAAACAGCTCAGGCATCCCCAGCCAGGACCCTGCAAAAACAGCTCAGGCATCCCCAGCCAGGACCCTGCAAAAACAGCTCAGGCATCCCCAGCCAGGACCCTGCAAAAACAGCTCAGGCATCCCCAGCCAGGACCCTGCAAAAACAGCTCAGGCATCCCCAGCCAGGACCCTGCAAAAACAGCTCAGGCATCCCCAGCCAGGACCCTGCAAAAACAGCTCAGGCATCCCCAGCCAGGACCCTGCAAAAACAGCTCAGGCATCCCCAGCCAGGACCCTGCAAAAACAGCTCAGGCATCCCCGGCCAGGACCCTGCAAAAACAGCTCAGGCATCCCCGGCCAGGACCCTGCAAAAACAGCTCAGACATCCCCAGCCAGGACCCTGCAAAAACAGCTCAGGCATCCCCGGCCAGGACCCTGCAAAAACAGCTCAGACATCCCCAGCCAGGACCCTGCAAAAACAGCTCAGGCATCCCCAGCCAGGACCCTGCAAAAACAGCTCAGGCATCCCCAGCCAGGACCCCAAAAAACAGCTCAGGCATCCCCAGCCAGGACCCCAAAAAACAGCTCAGGCATCCCCAGCCAGGACCCCAAAAAACAGCTCAGGCATCCCCAGCCAGGACCCCAAAAAACAGCTCAGACATCCCCAGCCAGGACCCCAAAAAACAGCTCAGGCATCCCCAGCCAGGACCCTGCAAAAACAGCTCAGGCATCCCCAGCCAGGACCCTGCAAAAACAGCTCAGGCATCCCCAGCCAGGACCCTGCAAAAACAGCTCAGGCATCCCCAGCCAGGACCCTGCAAAAACAGCTCAGACATCCCCAGCCAGGACCCTGCAAAAACAGCTCAGACATCCCCAGCCAGGACCCTGCAAAACAGCTCAGACATCCCCAGCCAGGACCCCAAAAAACAGCTCAGGCATCCCCAGCCAGGACCCTGCAAAAACAGCTCAGGCATCCCCAGCCAGGACCCTGCAAAACAGCTCAGACATCCCCAGCCAGGACCCTGCAAAAACAGCTCAGGCATCCCCAGCCAGGACCCTGCAAAAACAGCTCAGGCATCCCCGGCCAGGACCCTGCAAAAACAGCTCAGGCATCCCCAGCCAGGAGCAGTAAAAGGCCTTTGTTTTCCAAAGGGAGTGGGTCAGCATTCCCCCAACCAGCCCCCCACTCCCACAATATCTCTCTGCCCCCCCTGGAGTAGTCAGGGGCTCACACCATGTGTAAGTACAACCATGGGGTGAACCCTTCCATTGCTTTTAAGCACAACTCATCCAGAAAGAAACCTTTAGTCCTATAGGGCTCCACTCCTGGAGGGGGGCGGTTACAGTCTGCCCCCAGTATAAGTCAAGTGCACAGCTCCTGGGGTCTGGACACTGCTGAGAGAAGAGGTCTGCAAAGAAGGAGCATTATCACCCTCTTTAAAGGGTGTCAGCTTCCCTCTGAAGAAAGCCTCTGGCGGGAGGACCCTCCACAAGCATTAAGAGCAGCTGCTCTCCTTACCTCCCGCTGATGATCCCGGAGCTGCAGCCTGCCCTCACCCTTGGCTCAATCTCTTGGCTGGAAATGGGCAAATAGTCAAAAAATTGATTTCAACATGTCCCTCCCTCACTTCTCCTTTCAACCAGGGCGGCCAATGACTCTGCAGAAGCCGGCTGTGCCTGCTGGCGTTTGGCAAGGCCACCGCAGAGGCAGCGCAGAGGGGAGGAAGGTGGTTTCAAAATGAGAATGGGGACATGCCCAGCAGGGGCACCCCCGCAGGCACCTCCGGCTGCTGTGTGCTCTGGGACCACTGGTTTCACGCTCTGGAGGGCTGTCAGTCAGCCCCCTCCTTCTCTAGCCTGGGGCCTTCTAGTTATTCCTGTCCTGACCCTCACATCTTCCCTCCCCCAGGCTCTCCTGGGGGCTTTGGGGGCACCTCATGAAAAAAATGAAGGTGCCTGGGAAGGAAGGGGTGGGGGGACACACACAGAGCACACACACCCCCCCACACCTCAGCAGGGCAGGGTGATTGTGCAAGATGGTTTCCCCCAGGAGCACGAGGTTGGACCTGCAGGCACCATGGAGGGGACACGTGAGGATGACTCTGGCATGAGGAGTCAGCACCCTGCTCACCCAGGAGGGCTTCACCAGCCAGCCCCAGCCCCTCCAGAGGAAACACTGCTGAGGTGCCCAGCTCTGCTTGGAGCTGCTCCAACTCCCCAGGGAGATGGTTGGGTTCCCAAAGGGAAAGCACAGCTTGTCCTGCCCACCCTGACCCCACTTCCCTCCCATGCCCCCCAGAGCTCAGGGCTGACCTCCCTGGGCACCATCCTGGCTGAAACACTACATCTGGCTTCCTGCACAGCAACACAGGGCTGGGGGGAGCACAACCCCCCCAGGAGCAGCCCTCCTTGTCCTTTTGGAGGTCACAGACTTCCCCTATTGACCTGGATGCCATTTGTTTGGCTTGGGGCACCCTGTGACAGCTTTAAACCATTTAAAACACCACTGTCAAGTGCCAGGTGTGGGCAGAAAACATTTCACCTCCTCCCTCCCTCTCCCAGTGAGATGAATGGGGTGTTGGCCACTGGAGTTATTGTCCTCTCACTGTGGGGCCAGGGCAGTGGCTGCTGCTCTCACTGCAGGGACAGGGAAGGGGGGACACCAAAGGCAAGATCGTTCCATCTGCTGCTTTGGGGCACTGAGTTCAAAGCAGCAAGATCTGCAGCACCTGCCTGAGCAGAGGAGATGCTTGTGAAGGGGGCAGAACCTGGTGCTGCCCCCCAGGTACCAGGCACACCCCATGGCACATATTAAGCATTTTTGTGCCTAGCCTGGAGTGAACACGCCAAATTATCGACCAATTTCAGCGTCAAAATGGTCCCTCCCAGGCTTTTCCACCGCCACTTCTCCCCACGTGTGCTTCAGAGCCCCCTGAGGAGCCCAGCAAGCCCCACGGGGCTGCACATTTGGATGTCAGGAGGAGGCTGCAGGGCTGAAGCACCCAAATAAAGCTGCCATGACAGGGAGCAGTCCTGCAGCTGAGCCCTGCCGTGGGGAGAATGACTCTGCCCCAGCTAGAGCCCAGCCCTTGCCGAGCAAAGTACGCGGGGGAGGAGGAGGAGGGACGGAACTTGAGCAAGAGGAAGGAAAGGTTTAGAAAGAGATGGGATTTGCTGAGCCGAGCCTGCACACGGAATCCAAGCTGGTACCTTTTGCTCCAGTAGCCAGAGACCTTAGGAAATGTGTAGGCAATGTCAGGCAGGCGGCTGGGAGGACACCGCAGAGACGGATCCTGGTCGGTTTGCGCTCTGAGGCCGGAGAGCCGGCAGCTGCTGCCGGCAGGTACAAGTCCCTGCTCGCCGCTACGTGAGGCTCTTCTGTTGCTGTGGTGGCTTCCCTCGCAGCACAGTGACGGCCTTTGAGCCAGGAGGGGGCTGAAATACAGGTTTGCAGTCCAGTCCCATGGTGGCAGCTCTCCCGGGGTGACTCACGCAGGAGAGCAGAGCATGGCTGCAAAGCAAACCCCTGCCTGAGACAAAGCTCTGCCCCCTGCACGTCCCAGCATCTCACACCAACCCACAACCCCCAGCACACACACACACACCTGACACTTGGCTTTGCGTGTGCAGCTTTCAACCTGAAACCACCTCTTGATCACAGCTGTGTCCAAACCTCACCCTGTGCCCTCCGACACTTGCAGCAGTGCTTACTGAAGGGAGCTGGCACTGCAGGACGCAGCTCATGCAGGACACAGCTCACACGTCTCGGTGGCAGCGATGCAATTGGACCATCTCCTGCCTGGAGAGCGATGGGAAGTCCTGGTGGTCTCCCAAAGGAGGCACACACATGGTGCAGGGAGGCTCTGGCTAGGGTAGTTTAACCATCCCTGTGATCACAGTCCCTGTGAGCAATCACTGCATCCCCTCCAGCTGTAAACTAAGGCAGGTTAAATAATGGTTTGTTGATGATTTAGGTTGGGATTATTTTTTGGCAATGAAGCAGGAGTGCTCAAGGTAAACTCTTGGTAAAGGTTTAAAAAGAAAAGGCAGAACAGTGTGGATGAGGAGGAGAGCTTCATCTCCTCCCTTGGATGGAGGCAATCCCAAGCAGGGACACACATGCCCCATCCTCCAAGGGTAGAGACCTTCCCCAGCCACCCCCCCAGGCTAGAAGCAAGATTTCAGGGCTGAGTAGGAAACCTGTGAGCAGTACCTGCAGGTCCTGCAGGAGCAGGTTTTTGCACAAGACCTCAAAGCCCTTCAGAAAGCTCTGGTTACAGCACACTCCTTGTGAGGGAGGGGAACAGCCGTGTACTCCACAAGCAGGGAAGCGGGCACAAGGTGCAGTGATGGCTTCTCAGCTCAGAGCCTGCCTCACATCAGGGACACTGAACTGTACCTGGTGGGAGAAAACCTGTCTGTGCCAGAAGACTGACTGGATCCAGCACTAGCTGCTCCCCATGCCCCACTCTCTGTCTTCAATAATACACCACCCAAATATTGGAGCTTAATGGCTCCACTTTAGCTTTCACATGACAGCCTCTCTGCTGCATAGCTGGTTAATCATTCCAGCAGGGACCAGCTCTGGAGATGTATTAATGCTCCACATTGCCTCCTGCCCTGCTCCCACCCCACTCTCAGAGCAGAAGCAGACTTTCAATTGCACTTTCCTGCTTTTAAGATCTCCTACCTGGGCAGCAGGACCAGCTGACCCTCCCACCCTTGCTGAACCCACTCCAAAGCAGAGCACAGCTCCCAGTTCCCATCAGGGAGATGGCAATGAGGGCTGCTGAAGCCAAATCTGGGTTTCCAGCTTCTAAAGAGTGGGTCAGGGATTCTCACAAGCATCTCTCTGGTCCAAACCTGCACCCTCCTGAGCCATGGTGCTCCACCCAGCAGCCTTGCTGCGTGACTTGCCCTGCCTGGTGGCCCCACAGCTTCAGCATTCCCAAAACGTGCTTCACCTCTCCCTGGAGTGCTCCAAAGATAAATGAAACCTTTGTCTTACAGCCACATCAAAGAATGCTCTTTATTTTGCCTTGCCTCTTCTGACCACCCAACAGATCATGGCCAAGGTCTAGCCTGGAGGAATGGAGACGTTCACCAACAGACCACTGTCAAAAGCTCACAGCTCCAAAGCTGCTGATTTAGCTCACTCATTCTGGGGAAAGGACTAGATCATTTATTCCATCCTGACTCATCCTCTCTGGGGAAAGGACTAGATGATTTATTCCATCCTGACTCATCCTCTCACCATATTTTCCTTCTTCCAGGCAGCAGACCTCATGGCTTCACTGCCGATCTTGTCGCTCGCCCACCAGGGGACGAGGCTCTTGGCTTGAGCCCCGGAGCCAAGTCCTCAGCAGAGCAGATCTCTTCCCTCAAGCAGATTTAACTGAGGGAAGAATTCAAAGAAGCCTCCCATTTGTCCTGGTTGTTGGCATGACAGCTGCAGTGCCTGGTGCTGGGCATGAGACCTGGAAACTCTGTGTTTTCTAGGAGCAGAAGGTAACTGGGAGGGAAGCATTTGAAACCAGATCAGAACACAGAGAGGCTTCTGCAGCACCTCACAGTTGGGCTGATGTGGTCCAGGAAACCTCAGTCTGAAGTAATTTGATTCACAAAGCAGGATTTATTGGACTCCTACTGGGCTGTAAAATTCTATCCCCTAATGCTTTCCTTCTCCACCCTCCTCCTTCTACAGAAAACAATCCCTAGTGACTTCAAGTGAAGCAAAGCAGCCAAGTGGGAGGACATGAGAGGAGAGTGGAATCTGGAAGATGTCCACAGCTGATCAGAGAGTTCAAGAGAATTAAGGCAGCTGGTGGCATTTGGTGGCAGCTAGGAAGAAGAATGAGGCAAAGCAAGGTTTGGATGTTACCTGCAGAGCAGCTTCTGAGTAACTTGTTTGAAATGTGGCAGTGCAGAGGAGGGACTCACAGAATTACACAGAGCGGCAGGAAAGGACCTCTAGAGATCAACCACACCTCATCCAACCCCAGCAACCCCAGGACCAGATCCCATGTGGAACACCTCCTCTCCTTTCCTGCCACAGCACACTGACAGGCCTGCCTCTGCTCACCTGTGAGGAGTGACAGCTCTGTGCAGCTGCTGGAGCACACCCAGGAGCAGTGCTTGATGCTGCCGGAGCAACAGCTCCACACCTTGCCAGGGGGAAGAGCTACCAGCTGGGGCTCTTCAGTCTGGAGAAGGCTCTGAGACCTTATTGTGGCCTTCCAGGATCTGAAGGGGGCTCCAAGAAAGCTGGGGAGGGACTTTTGAGGGTGTCAGGGAGTGACAGGACTGGGGCGAGTGGAGCAAAACTAGAAATGGGTAGACTCAGATTAGATGTTAGGACGAAGCTTTTCACCATGAGGGAGGTGAGAGCCTGGCACAGGTTGCCCAGGGAGGTGGTGGAAGCCTCATCCCTGGAGTTTTTTGCAGCCAGGCTGGCTGTGGCTGTGAGCAACCTGCTGCAGTGTGAGGTGTCCCTGCCCATGGCAGGGGGGTTGGAACTGGCTGAGCCTTGAGGTCCCTTCCAACCCTAACAATTCCATGATTCTAAGTCACCACCCACTTAGCCTCCAGCCCCCAGCCCCAACTGCACACACACCACTACTTTTTCAAGCTGATTTCTCTTTACTTCACAGTCTTGGCAAAACAAATCTGCATTCCAGAGGTCATCTGACAGGAATATATTAATCCAACAGTCTCAAAATAAATATCTCTTCTTAAAATAACCATTTCTTTACATCACTGCAGGAGCAACTCTAGAAAAAGTCAGTGCACAGACAGTAGCAATTTGATTAACCAGCTGGACTGGAAACACAAAGGAAAGAGGAGGTGGAATTTTGTTGGTGGTGTTTTCCTCTCCAAGCAGGCTGCATGCAGCAAGTCTCAGCAGTTCCCTAGCACACAATCTCTCTCCCCTCACACTTGCTGGGAAGGATTTTGGACCTCAGAGCCGTCAGCAAAGTCGCCTTTTGTGGTGCAAAGCCTTGGACAACACCCAGGTTTCACAGCCTGGGCTGTGCTCAGCCCTGCAGAGCTTCTGGAGTCGCTGCTAAGGAGCTCAGTGAATAGGTGCAGGCAGGGAAACCTCCTGCAGGTTACTGGGAAGTAAATCCACAGCCGATCCAGGAACACCAACAGCACTCAGCAACGTTCACAGGAGCAGCCCAGTCGTACCAGCAGCTTGTTCCAACCTTCTGCAAGTTCTCTCAAGTGCTTTCAGGGCAGGAGGACAGCAGCTATGTTTGCTCCCCACGGACTATTAGCCCCCTGGTTACATCACAGCATTAAGATGCTTCACTGGCCAAAAAGTGTAACTTGTGTTACAGCAGAGGAAAGGAAAGGAAAGTGCTTTATAGAAAGGGACCAGGCAGGACTTGGGTGACCTCAAGCCCACATCTCTAACTGAAAAAGAGAGACAACAGAGAATTAGTGCTCCCTGTAACTAATGAGATGCTATTATTAGCATCTGTAACTAATGGGATGCTACTATTAGCATCTGTAACTGATGAGCTGCTGCACACCCCATCAAGAGAGGTGTGTGTCTGTAAGGGGAGCTGCTCAGCAGGAAAATTTGGAGGGCCATCAGGTTCTTCACTAAGAATGACAGGAAAGATGTAGCTAAAAAAAAAACCCAACAAAAAGAAAGCTTAATAGAGGTGGGAAAAGAGATACTCATGGCCTTTGAGATCCCAAAGGTTCCCTTTGAAGCCCTTTCTCAGTAGCAGAGGGAAAAGATGGATGTGCAGCTCTGGGTTGAGAGGAATACCCAGAGACATTCCTGTGCCCAGAGATGCTCTTGGCTGCACACTAATTTAAATCCAAGACACTCCCCACCCCCCTCCAAGAGCCTTGTTTCCAGGTGATGAGCATGTTAATTGTCAGTTTGGAGCAGTTGCTTACTCTGAAGAGGTCAAATTTAAGTATCCACAGAAAGAGATGTAAGGGAAGCAATTAGAGATGAAGAGAACCTCCAGTTCTAGCAGTGCTGTGCAGAGGGAGAGGGGGAGACCCTGGCAGCACAGCAAAGCCTCAGAGCTCCGTGAGGCGACCCAGGCTGCTGAGATCTCTCCCCTTGCTCTGCACAGATCTACCACTAGAGTCCCTGAAAGCTACATGCCTCGGGGGAAGGCTCTACTCAGTGCTATGGACCATGCCCCAGGATTCTGCCAAAATGGGAAGGAAGCAATGAGTTGTGGAGAAGGAGCTCTGTGCTTGTTTATTGGTTTTTCTTGTCCTCTGGTGGGAAATATGGAGGAGGG
This sequence comes from Dryobates pubescens, assembly GCF_014839835.1. Classification (NCBI taxonomy): domain Eukaryota; kingdom Metazoa; phylum Chordata; class Aves; order Piciformes; family Picidae; genus Dryobates; species Dryobates pubescens. The sequence continues at coordinate 17,138,440 of NC_071631.1, read as the reverse complement.
GGTGGCTGGTCCTGAAACAGACGACAAAAGAGCTTCAGTTCATGGTTAAGAGGAAAGACAAACCAAAACCCAACCAACCAAGAACTGCCCAAAACAGCAAAAGGAACTCAGACAAACTTTGCTGTGTCACTGAGAAGAACTGCTGAAACACACAGCTGGGCTCACACTGCAAGCCTAGAAAGGGGCAGGACTCACCGTGGGCATGTAGACATTGTGTGGGTTGACAGGGCTGTAGTAAGCACTGGCAGCAGCTTCAGCAGCCTTCGCCTCAGCTGTCACAGGAAGAGAAGTTACAGGTTTGGGGAGACACAGAGAACTTCTACAACCAAACAAGAGCTCTACATATTCCTGGCCATCAAGTGTTACTAACCCAGCACCACTGGAGCTGCAAAAATGGCTACAAACCCCCAGGGCACTGAGCCTTGTCTGTTCCGGCTGCCACAGGCTTGGTACATGCAGCACCACACAGACCAAGATTTGGGTTTGGAAACATCACCTGGGACTTGCCTGTTTGCAAACTAATAAACACTGACAGCTGCTCTGCCTGAACACAGACAGTACCCCGTAAAAAGGCAGGCAAATGATTCTTCCTGGGAGTGCAAACACAAGACACACACACACACGCAAGCCCAGGACAAGTTTATAGCAGCTCAGGGGTTTCATGCCTCAAAAATGGTAATTCATGAAGAGAATCCAGATCCTCTGCTTCTGCAGAACACAGAAGTCTTGCAGAGCCATCTGGATCAGTGCCACTTTCCAGGTAATTCAAACCAAAGAGAGAAGTTAAATCCTTACCCTGGGAAACATCCTTTACCTGTGAGAAACCTATGGTGGGGTCCAACCATAAAAGCTCCTTTCCTTTCACCTCCCTCCCCCACCTCAACCTCTTAAGACCATGTACAAAATCACTTCAACAGATCCCAAGTGGGTGAAAACAAGACCAGGATTTCCCCAGCTCCTTCCCATCATCTATCCCTCTGTTCCAGTGGAATGGAATGGAATGGAATGGAATGGAATGGAATGGAATGGAATGGAATGGACCAGGTCCAACCCCTCACCCAACACCATCCAATCAACTAAACCATGGCACCAAGCACCCCATCCAGTCTCTTCCTAAACACCTCCAGGGATGGTGACTCCACCACCTCCCTGGGCACCCCATTCCATGGGCAATCACTCCCTCTATGAAGAACTTCTTCCTAACATCCAGCCTAAACCTCCCCTGGTGCAGCTTGAGACTGTGTCCTCTTGTTCTGCTGCTGGGTGCCTGGGAGAAGAGACCAACCCCCACCTGGCTACAACCTCCCTTCAGGGAGTTGTAGAGAGCAATAAGGTGTGCCCTGAGCCTCCTCTTCTCCAGGCTGCACAATCCCAGCTCCCTCAGCCTCTCCTCACAGGGCTGTGCTCCAGACCCCTCCCCATTATGTGTAGGCAAAAGCAGTGTGGCTGAAGAGGGGAAGGGGGAGCCACATTTGCTAACTGAAATGCACTCAGGGGCACCTTTCTCCATCAGTCTCTCTGCAGTCACCTATCAGAGCAAGAGGAGCCCAACAGGAGAATCACACACTGGATTTTTTTCTGACACAAGAAGAATAAATCCAGCTGCAAAAAATAATGGCATCAACCCTGGAGAGAGCCACACTGGCCTCCCAAGACTCAGCTGGATGCACACAGGGATGGAGATTAGGGGAGCTCCCCAATTCCTCTACTAAATGATTTTACCTTCTAATTGGAGCTCCTAAATTGGCTCTGAGCTCCCCCAAAGAGGTAACAGTGTCTGCTTCATGGGTAACAAACCCCTTGGGAGCTAATTCACCTGAGGCTTCTCCTTACCTGCAGGAGTGGAGGGCAGGTCTGGACCACTGACAGGAGGTTCCATGGGCCCTGGGTAGGGTGGGGGTGGAAGCTGCATGTAACCCATGTCCCCAGGTGGAGGGCCAGGATAAAACTCTGTCAGAAAGGGAAAAACCAAGAAAAGATTGAACACCTCTGGCTGGGTCACAGCACACAGCCAAACCCAAGCTGAGGGCAAACAGAGTTAGGGTCAGAAAGTGAAGTTTCCCAAGGCCATAAGATACAAGCTAAAAGACTTGGTAAAATCTGTGTTTCTTCCTCTTTTTACCCATCTTAGAATCCAATCATTTCAGTTGGCAAAGGCCTGCAAGATCATCAAGGCCAAGCATTAACTACCAAGTGTGGTGCTAAACCATGTCCCTCAGCACCATATCCCCATGGCTTTTCATCACCTCAAGGGATGGGGATTCAACCACCTCACTGGGCAGCCTACCCCAGTCTTTCAGAACCCTTTCAGGGAAGTTTCTTCTCATGTCCAACCTAAACCCCCACTGGTGCAAGCTGGGACCATTTCCTCTTGTTCCATCACTTGTTACTTGGGAGAAGAGACTGACCCTCACTTGGCTCCAGCCTCCTTTCAGGGAGATGCAGAGAACCAGGTGGTCTCCCCTGAGCCTCCTTTTCTCCAGTCTAAACAATCCCAGTTCCCTCAGCTGCTCCTCACCAGCCCTGTTCTCCAGACTCTTCACCAGCTTTGTTGCCCTTCTCTGGACACATGCCAGCACCTCAATGTCCTACTTGGGAGTGAGAGGCTCAAAACTGAACCCAGTACTCAAGGTGTTGCCTCACCTGTGGCCAGTACAGAGGAACAACCACTTGCCTACTGCTGCTGGCTACACTACTGCTGGCACAAGCCAGGATGCTGTTGATCTCCTTGGCCACCTGGGCACATTGCTGGCTCACCTTCAGCTGCTATCAACCAACACACCCAGGTGGCAGTTTCCAGCCACTCAATACAGAATTAACCCAGTTGGAAAAGACCTTTGAGATCATCAGGTCCAACCTATCACCCAACACCATCTAATCAACTAAACCATGGCACTAAGTGCCTCATCCAGTCTTATTTTAAGCACTTCCAGTGATGGTAACTCCACCACCTCCCTGGGCAGCACATTCCAAAGGCTAATCTCTCTTTCTGGGAAGAACATCTTCCTAACATCCAGCCTGAACCTCCTCTGGTGCAGCTTGAGACTGTGTCCTCTTGTTCTGCCCCAAGCCTGGAGTGTTCATGGGGTTGTTGTGACCCAAGGGCAGGACCCAGCACTCCCTAGCTCCCCATCCTTCACCCAGCACTCCCTAGCTCCCCATCCTTCACCCAGCACTCCCTAGCTCCCCATCCTTCACCCAGCACTCCCTGGCTCCCCATCCTTCACCCAGCACTCCCTGGCTCCCCATCCCCAAGTGCCAGCCTTACCAGGAGGAGGTGGTGGGTAGGCATAGCTTGCATTGGCTGCAGGTGGGGCAAAAGCATAGGATCCATTTGGCATATAGGAGTAGCCATAAGCTCCGTTGGGGATTTCACCTCTGGAGACTGGAAAAGCAAAGGCATCTCATCAAACCATCCAGCCTGCCTCAAACCCAGGCCAACAGCTCCAGTGAGCACAGCATCTCTAAAGCAAGCCAAGTCCCAGGTGCAGCCTGAAACCTGCTGCAACCTGAAACTGGCCCTTGCTGGGAGGGGGGAGGTGAGGCCTCCTGCCAGCAGCCCTGGGCTGGGTGCCCTACCTTGTGATGCCACCTGCAGCATGCGCTGCCCGAACTCGATTGCACCCCCGGCTGAAAAGGTCAGCTTGAACGTGGCAGAGCCTTCCCAGCCACCTGCAGGGAGGAAAGACAGAATGCAGAAGCAAGGAGAAGCCATTTCAGTGCTGCTCAGCTTCCTTGCTTCATCTACAGATGCCCCTGTATGTAATTCTTTAAAGAGCTTATCCCAAACTGCCAAGGTGGGGGGGGGGGGTGTTGGAAAAAAAATGCAGATGAAGAGGCATAATTAGCCTAGCATCAGAACCATTCCCACTGGGGTGTTTTTAGGTCAGCAGCCACCTGAAGAAGAAATATCAACAGGGAGACCTTCACAAGCTGCCTAAAGTTGTGGCTGTTATCACATCAGCTGGTGACAGAGCGAGCTCAGGCGGCCTGGATTTGCTCTAGCTGTGTGTAAGATTAGGGCAGAAGACAGGGATTTGGTTAATCCTGTTGGCTAAAAAGCCTCTGCAGCTACACCTAACTGGCAGCTAGAAATTAGGCTGGGAGCCTGAGCGCCCCACGAAGCAAAGAGCTTAATGAAAAGCATGGTCTGCATAAAGCCATTGGAGTCCAGGGGAGAGATTTCAAGTCAGGATAATAACAAATAAATGAGTGACACCTCATTCCAGACTGAAAAACAGGCACAGCCCAGAGTCCCAACAATGCATCAAAGCAGACACTGTGCCAGTGCTCAAACAGGGCCATGCAGATTAAAGAGCCCTTTGAGCTGAACCAGACTCTCATGGCTGTTAAAGCAACATCCTCATCAAAAGAGATGGCCTCTGGGGAAGCCAAGCTTCAGCTAAAGCCATTTGCCTTTCACACAGTTTCCAGGTTGCCATTACTGCTGGATGGTCCCCACTTGGCTCCCACACAGAAGCCACAAGGCTGGTTTCAGGGCTTACAGACTGAAGTCTCCTCAGCACTGTGCTGTGACTGCAATGCCACAACCTCATTTGGGCTGGAGGTGAAAGGGTTTACTGAGCTACATGCCTTTGGTAAGAAGGGGAAGCACAGAACAGTGATTAAAAACACTATTCCTGGAAACATCTACCACAGCCTTCTCACTAGACCTAATATGAGACCACCTCCTGAAGATAACCCAGTTTCAAGACAGGCTGTCTCTTCCCAAGTGCCACTGCCAGGGCTAAGATGCACCACAGCGACAGCCTGCGTGAGAGACTCGTGGCGGGGAGCAGGGCTCTGGGGACCTGCACCTGAAACCCCAGACAGATCCAGAAAGGATTGTCAGGCCTTATGGTACAGGAGGACATGGATGGTGAATTCACAGGTGACCCAAACCAACCAAAGCAGAAAGACATCCTTGCTCCTGCTGGCTCTGGTGTTTGCTCTGTGAGATCACTCGGCTGGCTGAACTCCGTACTCAGCACAGAGGGCAGGCAGGAGAGCAGGTGCAGAACAGGATCTGCTCAGTGCAGCTGGACAGGCAGCAGATGAAGGAGGTAGTTTTAGCTGCTGGCTTCTAAGAAACACACCCCAGCAGCACTGTGAAAACCCATCTGGACAGCACCCAGTCTGGATGCTTACTTTGCAATGCATTGTGTAGCTGAACTAAGAGGGAAAGCATCCACTATACATACCTCCTGCCTCTGCTTTCACTGTGCCCTTGATATAGTTTGCTCCAAAGACAGGCTGCTTAATCTCACAATCTTTCAACAGATAAAAGGGCATCATGAAAGACTGCAGAGCATCCTTCCCCTTCGACACAAAGATAACCTGGAAAGACAACAGCGTTGCAAAGGGTGTCTGTTACCACAAGCAGGAAACACAGCCCTGCTTCACTCTCTCTGGAGGCTTCTGATGGACCAAAACACCCTCCCACACCAAAAGCCACACAGAGCAGCCACACAGGTAATCTGAAGCCTTCAGGCAGTAAAGCCCTCCAGGCACAGGCTACCCTTGCTCAGATAATACCCCTGGGCCAGCCTCCAGAGAACTCACTGCAGCACACAGCTGTGATTTAGAAGCTGTGCTGCTAACATTCAGCATTTCCAGGCCATTGCTAATTCCCAGGCTTGGAAGATGCTTGATGGACTAAACATCTGCCTGTAGAAGAACTAATCAGATTTATTATCTTCTGACAAACAGATAGGCTATGCAATGAATTCATAATGCTCCCCAGAGGGAGAGGATGAGCCATACTTCAAGGGGTGGCAGATTACCCTGACTTGCATGCATCAAGGCCGTTTAAACACAGAATGACAAGGAGCCCGCATCTCCTTGCACAGGATAAGGCTTTTCACCACTTACTCGGTAGGGAGTCAAGAAAACACTGCCCTTCTTGGACCCTTTGAAGGCATCTGGCATGGGCTCAATATCACTGAAGGTAAGCTCAACATGATCATAGGTCATCAAAACACTGCAAGCAAGATGAGAGAAGAGATGAACTGTGATAAGGTCAAAGCTCAAGGCCAGTGGGGTACAAGCACCAAGGCCAGGCTGGATGGGGCTCTGAGCAACCTGATCCAGTGGGAGGTGCCCCTGCCCAGGGCAGAGGGGGTGGTTCTGGATGGTCTTTGAGGTCCCTTCCAACCCTGAGCAATGCTGTGGTTCTCTATTTCACTTCACTGGCTACCAAAACTGCCTTTACCCTCAGGCCCAGTGCTCAGCAGACAAAATCAGCCTGGCTTTGCCTGCTTGTGTTTTGTTGGCAGCACAGCACCTTAAGTAGAATTAGCTGCTTGTTCCCAGCCTTGTGCTCCCTCCTCGATGTGCTGGCACAGCTACTGCTGCTGGTGCAGCCAGGCAGTGAATTCAAGTCACTTGAACTGACCAAGACCTCAAGACACATAAATATTTAATTTTTCACTTTAACTTTGTGTTGCTTTTCTGCTGCATCAGTTCCCTAATGGGGCTCAGCACAGGCAACACGACAGAGGAAGGGCTGCTGAAGCAGGAGCTGCTCAGGCTGGCTTATGCAACACGGCTCTCAAAGGCCTAACCACGGCTTAAGCATCTGTGTCACCAAAAGGTGGTCAAGAGGAACTTGCCTCTCTTGCCACCAGACTCCCTTAACCCGTGGTGTCTTCATTCTCAATTAGAAACTGACCTGATTACCAGCCATGCAATCCCCTTGCATGGATACAGCAGGTAACCTGTATTAACAGAACAGCATCCACATTAGGGACTCTAATCCCTAAAGCTGGAGAAACTTCCTCCACTGTTATCTTTGGCAGCTTAAATTACCATTCTCAGCCACTCACCTTTCCCTTCTGCCAGCAGCTACCTGCCATAGAATCACAGAATTGTCAGGGTTGGAAGGGACCTCAAGGCTCAGCCAGTTCCAACCCCCCTGCCACGGGCAGGGACACCTCACACTAGATCAGGTTGCTCAGAGCCACATCCAGCCTGGCCTTAAAAGCCTCCAGGGCTGAGGCTTCTCCCACCTCCCTGGGCAACCTGTTCCAGTGTCTCACCACCCTCATGGGGAAGAACTTCTTCCTGACATCCAGTCTGAATCTACCCATTTCTAGGTTTCTTTCCATTCCCCCCAGCCCTATCATTACCTGGCTGTCCCTCCAGCCAACCCTCCTGAAGAGCACTGGGACCAGCAACACCATCCAGGCTGCAGCCCATCAGCTCAACCAACCACCACCACCAGCCTGGGCTGCTCCTGAGAGGTTAAGTCCTGATCCAAGGCAGGCTGACAACTGGGAACAGCTAACTGCCAGTTGTTTGTTTCAGTGAACACAAATTCAAGCCCCACAAAGTTGATCTTATTAAATTCTTCCAAGAAAGGTCACATCCCAGAGGGAAGCCAGGCACAGAATTCCTACAGCAATGACTGACTGGCCTCATGGAAAGAAGCCCTGAAGAAAGAACTACCCCTTTGTGTCAGAAGCAGGTGACTACCACGTCAGACCTGAAGAGTGCTGGCAGACACAGAGGGTGAGGACGGCCCCTTGCCATGCAGACAGAGGCAGCTCTGTGGAGGCTTTCCGTTGCCATGGTTATATCCCAGCACCTTTCCCCAACACTGTTGCTCCTTCCCGAACGCACGGAGGGGGGTGTGTGGGCAAAGAACCCAGCAAACCAAACCGGGCAGGCACTGGGCGAGCCGGCAGCTCTCGCACAGAGGCAGACTGCAGGTGCAGCAGCGGGGCGGTGACACAGGGCGAAGATTCGGGCCCCGGCCGGAGTCACCTGGCTGGAGGCTGAGCTCTGCCAAGCCTCGCTGAGCACCCGGGGGAGGCTGGAGGCAGCAGCAACGGCCAGCAGTGGCGATGGAGGGGGCAGGCAGGGTGCACGGTCTGGGGTGCGGGGAACGCCGAAGGCTAAGGCCCAGCAGAGACCCAGAAGCAGGGGGACACGTACAGCCCCAAGAGAGGTATGAGGGGAGGCCAGGCCCAGTGACGGGAGGGTTAAACCACCTCCTATCACCCCCTCCCAGGCCTCTCGGCACCCCAGAGCCCTCCCCACACAACGTCTCCCCCTGCGTGGGAAGCGCTGGGGTGAGGCGGGGAAAGGCAGCTCCCCGCTACCCCTCGGCGCCTGCTGCTGCATGGAGGGGTGAAGAGGATGACAACTCACTTCTCGCTGTTGTTAACGATGACGCCGCCACCCTCGGAGTGATTCCTGTTCAGCGCCATGGCCGCCGCCGCCGCCTCCTCCTCACAGCGAGGAGCTGCATCTGCGCCTGCGCAAGAAGCAGGCCCCTGCCGTCAGAGCGGAACGGGGCGCGCGAGGCGTGCTGGGAGGTGTAGTCTTTGTGTAGGCCACCGCCCGCCAAGACACCCCTGGGACGCGCGGTGCACGCTGGGAGTTGTAGTCCCTGGACCGGCCGCCATGACACCCTCTGCCCCCTCCCCCGCCCCCCGCCAGCAGCCTCGGTCCCTCATCCGCTTTTCACAGGACTTGCTCTCCAGACCCTTCACCGGCTTCATTCTTCCCTGCACACACTTCAGCACCTCGAAGTCCTGCTTGTAGCGAGGGGTCCAAAGCTGAACACAGCACTCCAGCTGCAGCCTCACCAGCGCGGAGTACAGGGGGCAAGCACTGCCCTGACCCTGCTGGCCACGCTATTTCTGAACCAAGCCAATACGCTGTTGGCTGCTTTGGCCACCTGGGCACACTGCTGGCTCGTGTTCAGCCAGTTGTCAGCTACCACCCCCAGCTCCTTTTCTGCCAGGCAAGTTCCAGTCACTGCCCCAAGCCCGGGGTGTTGCATGGGATTGCTGTGACCCAAGTGCAGCAACCTGGCACCTGGTTAAACCACATACAACTGATCTTGGACCATTGATCCAGCCTGGCCAGATCCCTTTGCAGAGCTTTTCTACCTTTGAGCAGATCAACATTCTCACCCCCTTTCATGCCATCTACAAACTAACTGAGGGAGAACTCAATCCCCTCATCCAGATGGGTCTGAGGAGGTTCAGGGGAGACCTTATTGCTCTCTACAACTACTTAAAGGGAGGTTGTAGCCAGGTGGGGGTTGGTCTCTTCTCCCAGGCACCCAGCACCAGAACAAGAGGACACAGTCTCCAGCTGTGCCAGGGGAGGTTTAGGCTGGATGTTAGGAAGAAATTCTTCATAGAGGGAGTGATTGTCCATTGGAATGTGCTGCCCAGGGAGGTGGTGGAGTCACCATCACTGGAGGTGTTTAGGAAGAGACTGGATGGGGTGCTTGGTGCCATGGTTTAGTTGATTGGATGGTGTTGGTTAATAGGTTGGACTTGATGATCTTGAAGGTCTCTTCCAACCTGGTTCATCCTATTCTATTCTACTCTAGTCTAGTCTAGTCTAGTCCAGTCTAGTCTAGTCTAGTCTACTTTACTCTACTCTACTCTAGTCTACTCTAGTCTAGTCCAGGCTAGTCTAAATCATCTATTTATATATATATATATATAAAAAGATGCATTTGAGCTTTTCCCCAGCGGATTTGCAGCCCAGCCCTGTCTGAGTCCCTGAGAACCAGATGGGGTGCAGGGGGTGGGGGGTGAATAGAAAGCAAACTACATAATGGAAAGCAGATAGAAATAAATGCAGTGACATAATCTGTACAGCTCTTGGCAAGAGCAGAGCAAGTCTGTGCTGTTCATATCCGCTTTTTCAGTAAGTTTCCCTTTTAAGAAATGGTTCTGACAAACAGTTCTGATTCCTCTCCTATTTAAGTCAGTAGCAGACAGCTACCCAGCTTCCACGGAAGGGTCCAGCTGAAGCGCTTCCACCCTGCCTGAGCTGAGGCTCACCACCTAGATCCAAACATTTGGTGCCGAGAAATTCAGCCTTCATTTGAAAAGAGAATGTGCTGGGGTGAGTGGGAAGCCCCTGACTTCCTCACCATGTCGAAACTTCCAGTCTGACAGCTGAAAGCACCAAGGATAAGTGTGCCTAATCTCTTAATCTTTGCCGTTGCCAAGCTGAGGACAGCAGCAGAAGAGGGGAGCCGAGACAATTCATTGTTTTGACTCGCCCAAGGACCGACAATATTCTTATTGGAATTTAGGACTCTTCCGTTCCTTTTTTTTGCAGTAAACCCACCCCCCCCCCTGCATTTGGCACAATTCTCTTAGACAGGCTTGGAAAAATAAATAATCTGTGTTGGGTTTATGCCAGATGGTACAGAAAAATAACCACCGGAGAATGGGACAAGGGTAACCGCTCGGTATTCAAAGGCAAGACAACCCACGGCGAGGTCTGTGTAGCATTTAATGGCAAATCAGAGTCTCTAAACACCATTATATTATTCTGTTGCAGGGTTTCTTTTTCACACATTGTAAAATCATCTACAGCAACTGTATTTTTAAAACCCCAGCTGAAGAGAGGAACGCTCTGTGACAGCAGAAATCGCTCAAGAGAACACGGAAAGGCTGTTTGAAATGCCAGGCGCTGTCTAGCCATTCTAAACTCCTCACACCCCACATTTAGCCCTTCCTTTGCAGCAATCCAGAGCTGGTGTAGTGCACATTGCCCAGTCGTTCCAGTTCACACCCCAAACGATTGGCAACACACAGCAAACTCCGGGCCAACGCCCTGAGGGGGTATTGCAGCCAGTCAGAGTTTGCTTGATGCCCTAAACGAGGAGGATTTGTAAGCGCTTCCAACCAGGAGCAAGCAGCAGGAAGGCGAGGGATGGATAGCAATTCCCAGCTGCATTGCACCTACAGGAGCCCTCTAATCCCATCGTAAAGCTGTGTGCCAGCATCCCAGCTCCTGGGGCAGAGGTGGATTAAGCAAAAGCAGAGGCGCAAGCAGAAGCGAAGCTCTCCGATGTGTCCTGAGCTGCAGGATGGAAAAGGAAAGACGTGGGATCCCTCTGACCCATCCCAAACCCTGAGGGAGCTCAGAGACTTCTGTCTGTGCATTAGGCAACATGGAGAAGGGAGGGATGGGGCAATCAATCCGCCTACAGTGGAATGAAATGGGGCAGAGGCCCAGAGCTGCTGTATTTACTCTGGCAGAGCTCCTGGCTGTGAGCGGCAGGAGTTCTGCCTGGATAAATGAGATTCAGTGCCGAGATGGCAGCCTGCATGTGAGATCTCTTCCTGCTGACATACAGCAGACATCAAGATGACCCTTCCTCATCCTCTCGGGACGTGACCGTGCGGGGGCCGTTGTACAGCTCTGCTTTTCTGATCTGGTCAGGCCTTTCTGCTAGCAGCATCAGCAAGACAGCAGCGCCGCCTGCACCCCGTCCCTGCTGACACCGCCCGCAAGCGCCGAGCGCTGCAGGAGAGCGACCGGCGAGAGCCAAGCGAAGCGGTTTTGAGGTAGGAGCTGAGGACACAGCGAGCGAATTCCCATCTGGACAGAAGTCCGGGCAGCATTCCCGCTAGCTGGGAAAGGCCAAGATTTCATCTCAAGATTTCAAGCCCTACCTCTCCTTTTCCCATTGCCGGCAGTATTTTAGGAGTTGCTGCATGCGGAGGAGGAGGAGGAGTGATTTGCAGACACATGCCAGCGGTCCCCCTCCCAGACCGACTCATCGGCCCCACCCCGGGTAGGGGGCGGCTGCATTTGGACCCTTCACAACCTCTCCAACAGGAGTCCACAGCCGTGGCTGATGCTGAGAACCTGCACCTCTTGGCAGCACTGACAGAGGAGTTACAGTAAAGGAGCTCTGCGAGCCTCAGTGTTCATGTAAACGTGGCTTTAAGTTCGAACCTCTCAGCTTTGTGACTGCCTTTTCGATTCACTTTTTCCCTTGGCTTCCCTTGAATATACCACTCTGATTTCCAGCTTATCCTTTAGGGAATATATATATATATATATAATATTTAGCTAAACAGACCATTTTCCATCCCTGTTTAACGGTCGATACGTCATCACTGACTCAGTCACACCAGGAAAGAATCCAACCCAATCTATTTTCTCTCTAGGTATATATTATACAGCATTGTGATTCTGTGAAGCAAGCTGGGGGTGGGGGTGGGGGTTAGGTAGCAAACTAATCCCAGCAAAAATAAACTTGTGGAAAGGCACACTGTGCTGAGACAGGGGCTGCTCTGTGCATCCTCCCAGGCACAGGGGCTGCTCTGTGCGTCCTCCCAGGCACAGGGGCTGCTCTATGCGTCCTCCCAGGCACAGGGGCTGTGTTTTGCTTCTGGAAAAGCTCCCCTAGGACACATGAGCTGTGCATTTTTGGCTCTCAGCCTCAAGTTTCCACTTTCCTGGGAGGGGACACTTGTTTGAGAGTACTTTTTCAAATCTCAGAATCTAGCATTTTGGTTGAAAGAGACCTTTAAGACCATCCAGTCCAACTGTTTTAAGCCAGCACTGCCAGGTCACCACTAGACCATGCCACTCAGCACCACACCTATTTACTGTCAGTCTAAAGGGTCATTGAACACCTGGCTGATGCTGCACATTTTGTTGACATGCTCCTAACTGCCCCTCAAACAGACCACTTGCCCCTGGGACATACTCACAGAACCTTTATGTCACTTAAAAAAACCCTCTGTAAGCTAAGGGGTACATTTGCAGCTCAAGTGTGCCCAGGGTACTTCAAGAGTAGGGATTTCAACAGTACTAAAATACCCCTAAAACCAAGCAGAGTCATCAAAACACAGCAGGGGAAATTTGGCTGCAAAGCTTTAGTAAAGCAGTTCCCCAGGAATGTGTTTGCTGAAGGCACATCCCCCAAAGTGTTCTGTGCTGCTCTCTTTGCCGTCTCAGGGCAGGAATGGTGCAGCTGCTCCTTGGCAGGAGGTTTCTCCCCTTTCCCAGCTGTGATGGAGAGCAATCCCATGGCCACGGTGCTCCAACACAGACTCTTCCCAAAGATCCTTGGCCGTAAATACCCACCGGCAGCAGTGCGAGGGAGGGCAAAGGTCCTTGTTTCATGTTTGCTGCGCTAATGCGTGGTCAGCCCTGCAAGGAGAGGTACTGTGTCACTGCAGCACCACCCCTGCACCCAGCAGGGCTCCTCTGCACCCCACCCACCCCTATCACCCACACACAGCAAAGGCACAACCAGGTAAAGTGATCGCACGTGCTTTGGGGGTTTGCCCAGTCAGGGCTGGGCTTGCTGCTTCAAAGGCACTTGGTGAGGATGTGTGTGGAAGGTGTCGATAAGGCAGCACTTAAAGAAGCAGCAGAGACACAGAGACTGAGATAAGGCACAAAGCAGAGGTTCTGTGCAAGTCACCAGGGCAGTGTGAGCAGATATTAAGGCAAGGGACCGGGTAGCCCGGCAGCTGGCCAAGACCCAGCTTCAGATGTGCAGGGCACTTCTCCTGAGCGATGCACTTTACCAAGAAAGGCTGCAGCACAGTCCCTGATGTCCAGAAAGGGAAACTGAGGGGCAGGCAGCAGCACAGAGACTCGCCCAAGCTCTCTCAGCAGCCCAGCAGCAGAGCTGGCATTTGGATCCATCTCCCTCCTGGCTCCCAGCCCACGGCTCTGCCCGCCAGGCAGCTTCATCCACCCTTGGGTCACCAACAGCGCAGAGCGAGGAGGGAGGGGTGCCACAGAGGACTGCAAAGCTACCAAAGAGAAGCTGGGATGGCGACAGCAGATTGCAGGAGAGAGTCTTCTGAGTGCCCCCCGCCGTGCTCCCGCTCTCAGGGTGGTTACCTACGCTTTAGCACCGAGACACAATCTTTCTTCAGCGGCCCGATCTGCAGGTGGGCATCGACGCTCTCCAGGAAGAAGGCTGGTTTCAGCTTGCACAGGAAAAGAGAGGCAAACTGCTGGTTGATCTTGTTCTGGAAAGGGTCAAACTGGCCCTTGGCAAAAGGGGAGACCTTGAGCTGCTGCAGGCAGGTCATCTTGGAGTCCTTGACTCCGTAGAAGGTCAGGGCCTTCTCAGAGTACTCCAGGAAGACCCCGATGGTGTGGAAAAAGGGCTGCTGGATGACAGACTCGAAGCCACCAAACCAGGCCACGTAGTTCTGGCCGTTCCACTGCAGGCAGCAGGACTTCTCGTTGCGCCCCAGCCGCCCCCGGTTGTAGGGCTCCAAGGGGTCAAAGTCCTCGGTGATGACACCTATGCTGACCCAGCCATCAATGAGCTCCACCTCCCAGTAGTAGTTGCCTCGGTTCATGAGGTTCATCCCCAGCACCTGCTCGCAGTTGACGAAGCGGGTCGGGCTCTTCGGGTAGGGGATGGGGCACAGCACCCGCTTGGCCCCTTTGGTGCCAAACAGCTGGATGAACTTGTCAGCCGTGTCACTGTCCAGGTCAATGATGAAGGCAACTGTGTGGGGCAAGAAGGAGACGTGAGGAGGAGGAGGGAAACAGGCGGAGATCATAGAATAGAATCATTCAGGTCGGGAAAGGGCTTTAAGATCATCAGCCCGGCACTGACAAGTCCACCGCTAAGCCATGTCTCTCAGCACCACAGCTACACAGCTTTTCAGTCCCACCAGGGATGGTGACTCCACCACTGCTCTGGGCAGCCTGTTCCAGGGCTTGACAACACTTTTGGGGAAGATATTTTTCCTAATATCCAACCCAAACCTCCCATGGTGCAACTTGAGGCCGTTTTCTCTTGCCCTATTGCTTGTTAACTGGGAGATGAGATGCCAGCCCTCCCCACTCTTATCTTCTGCTCCAGCTTTCTGTCTGTTCTCTTGGTGATCCCACAGCCAGTTTCATCTGATGAGCTGTGGGGCTGGAAGAGTTGATACTCCCAAAAGCAGGATGAATACAAGCAACCAGGCAGAGGAGAGGGAGCAGAGGGGCTACTCAATAAGCTTAATCATGATACCAGACATCAGAGAATCCACCTGCAGAGTGGCACTGGAAATGTTCAGTATAAAAGTGGGTTTCGGGCAACCACAGGCAAAAACAGCAGGGAAGGAGCCCAAGAAGACAGGACAACAGCCAGGCCCATCACCTGCTCCTGTGGTCAGCTCTTGTTGCCCTGCAGCTCCCACTGAAGCAGAGGCACACAGGGCCATGTGAGAACCACCGATGGACAGATCAGATGCCCAGCAGGAGCAGCCCTGGAGATGTGCCGCTGCTGATTGTGTTGTAGCTCTGGCTCCCATGGCAGATCTTGTCCCCTGTGGACATCTCAGTGGGTGACCTCACATCCCCTGTAAGGCTGTGGGGGGATGTGTGGGGTGTTGGAGCCCAAACCCAGCCCTGCACCCTCAAGCCTCGGCCCTTTCTGCCCCACTGTGTCTGGTCAGCCATGGAATTATCCCCCTGCTTGCTGCTGCTGCCCCTCACCAGGTCACTGCTCGGCAGCAAACAAGGCAGATGCACAAACTGGGAATCTGATTGCATGGGGGATCCAAGTCATCAAGGGCTGGAAGGCAGCAGGAGCTACACAGCACGCCTGCAGCCCTGCTGGCAGCTGGTCTGGCAGGACCAAGAGAAGGGAAAAAACTATCACCTAAACAGCCTGTGACCATTGTCAGGAAAGCAAGGAGGCTTCCTCACTAGCTGAGCAATATTTCCTCTGGTGGCAGCAGTGCTTCTGCCAGCCATGGGCTGGTGGGCTTGGGACCAGCGCCAGCCAGCCGGGAAAGAGGGAGAAACTGACCTTAGCAACATCTGCCAAAGCAGGAGCCCCGGACTTACATTTCAGGAAGTAATCACGGCTCTCCAGGCAGGCAGGGTTGTTTGACTTGTCTGGAGATGGGGACTTGGACAGCCCTGCAGAGACAGGGGCAGAAGGGGTCGGCATCAGCAAAGAAACCACACACGTGGGTGTTACCGGAGCATCATCACCCACTGCCCGGCTCCCCCATGGTACCCTGCAGCCCCTGAGCCCCAGCCAGCATCCCCCTGCACAGCCCTGCCAGCTCAGACACGGGGAAGGACAGATGCCACTTTTGCCACCCCATGAAGATGAGCAGGACGGGGGGGGGGACAAGGAACTGACTACAATTCACACACACATCCAAAAAAATGGAAGAGAGGAGAGGAGAGGCAAAATGAGAGTGTGGGAGGAAGCTGCCACGGTGGCTTCCTAACCCTGGCAGGTTTGAGACAGCACAGCCTGCCCTATGAAGAGGATCATCTGTCCTCGGAAGAAAGAGTCCTCTTTCATGGGAGGCCACACTGGCCACTTTGCTCCCTCCCACAGGGCCCTGCCTAACTCCCAGGCTGTTTGTTGCCTCTCCAGGCTCTGGTCTCCGTGGAAAAATGCATAAAACCTCAAGGCCAAGGCGTCAGCTCCGGCAGGGATTGTGCAACGTGCAGCACAACTGCGCCGGGGCAGCGGCGAGCGGGGCCAGCTCTCACGGGAGCCACCCAGCCTGGAGGCATCTCCCCAGCCATGCGGGGAGGACGGAGGACAACCTCCAGGCAGAGGGGCTGGGTGACACACAAACCTTTCTCTGTCTCTGGGAAACTCAGCCCATCCACTCCTTTCCCCTGCAAGAGGTCCCACTGGGTTTTGCAGGCAGCAGCCAGCACGTCCTTCACTGTGCCCACGGCTTTGGTGCATTTGGTGAAGTTCAGCTCGCTCTGGAAGCTCAGGGCCGGGCAGAGGTTTTCTTCCATGGCTACTTTTAAGGCCTGAAATTCCTGAGCCAAAAAGACAAAGTTTCAGGAGGCTTCAAACAAGCCAAAGTTGTCTCTTGTTCCGCAGCCCCACCCTGCCCCGGAGGATTGGGAGCTGGCAGCTCGCAGGGCTTGGCCCAAGGACAGACAGAAGGGAGGAGAACACTTTCCCGGCCACGCGTTCCTGGCACCTTCTCTTCACTCCCTTTCAAACCTGGCCCCAGACCATGCCCACCTCCCATGCAGCACCTCCTCACAAAAAGATCTCGTCTTGCTAGGCATTCAGGGGGAAGGGGATGCCAGGCAGGGGCAGTGAGGCACCTCAGCCACTTGCTCTCTGCCCCTTTCACATCAGTTCCCAGCTTGGGCAGCACATCAGCTTCTCCTGAGTCACAGCCAGGAAGGAGGTGGAGGAGAAACTTGGCTGCATGGTCTCCACAGGAGTGGGGAGTAGAGGGGACTGTGCCAGCAGGAGTGAGATTCTGCATCCCAGGGCTCCTGGCACCCTGCTCCACATAAGCCAGGACAAAACTGCAACAGGCAATACTGTCAGCTCCTTCTCCTCCCCTGACCCACCTGGAGGAAGTAGATGGTGTCAGTGCTGGGGACGTTCTCCAGGTTTTGCTTGCACTGGGCCAGCTTGGTTTGTCTCTCCTCCTTCCAGTGGAGGTTTGCCTCAGCCTCCCCCAGCATGGAGCGCTCCCCATCCTCGATGAAACCAGCCACCTCCTTCTGGAAAGTCGCCAGGGCCTCATAGGCTTCTGCAAACAGCTTCTCAACCTTTTCTTTCTCCTTTGTGGCAGCACTCTAAGTGCAGGGAGACAGGGGTCAGGGTCACTTCTGCAGGTGAGGGTGTTGGAGAGCACCCTTGTTCCCTGCCCAGCACCCAGCCCTCAGCTCTGTGGGGGCCCCCTGACCCCCTGTAACCCCTTTCCCCCAAGAGCTCAGAGCACTTTACAACCCAAGTGTAAAGGCACCTGGCTGAACATGGCCACTTACTGCTCCCCCACACCTTGCACCCTCAAGCAGTGAGGTGACATGATTGCACAAGGGCCAAAGGGGACCAAACCCCCTTGAAACCAGGGGGAGAAGGTGCAAGGGCCAGCAGATGACTTGGCATAGACCTTTCCTCCTCTCAGGTTGCAAACAAAAGCAACCTGAGATGCCATGAGGAATAGCAGGGATGAGAAACAAGAATCCTCAGGGATCTTTGCCAGGGTCACCAGTGTTGTACGCTAAGCTTGCTCCCCTGTGAGCACCACCTCTGCACCCCATGAACCCCAAAAGCTCACAGCCCCTTCTCCTCTGCTCCCCAGCCCAGAAGAGCCACACTAATGGAGTAAAGCCATCAGAGAGTCACCTTAATGAGCTCCACCATCTTCTTGGCCTGGGCAATGGTGACTGCCAGCTCCCCCAGCTCGTTGTCCACATCACTGATGAATTTGGCTTGTTGGGCCTGCAGACACCAGAGACAAACACTGAGCTCTGCTCACACCCTGATCCCAGTGGCAGGGAGGTGTGGTGGGGACCTTGTTTCTCCCTAAGTTCAACCCACAGCCCCTTCTCTGACCGTGACCTTGCTATCAGGCTTTGGGTGAAGAGTGCAAGGGGAAGTATGAGATTTCCTGTGCTCCTCCTCTGCAACATCCAACCTGGAAAACTAAAGGAGCAGCCAGGCTGCAAAGGGTCATGCTCAGCTCCATGTTCTCCACCCTAATCCCAGTGGAAGCCAAACAAAACAGGATTCTGAAAGCAAAACCATTGTGTAGGGACCGCAGCAAGCACAGTCGTCTGCTCCTAGTGGGGATCCCAAAGCTGGGGAAAAGCTGCCTGGGACTGGTGCAGGAGCTGAAAGGCAGACCCAGAGCACTCAGAAACACAGCACCAAGTTCTCTGCAGGTTTCTGGTCGGGAGCAAAGCAAAGCAGCTGGGGAGCACAGGGTGCTGCTGCCTGGCTGCAGAGGAAGCACCGTCCCAAGGCGGCGCTTCCTGAGGGGCTATTGTTAGCACCAGCCATTGCCCATCACCAGCATGGGGCCCTGGGGAGCCAGGAGGGCTTTGCTCTTCCCAGCTGGGGCAGCTTCTGTCCCCCACCGATGCTCAGACCCCAGCCCCTTGTGGCACTTGTGCCTATTTAAGGGGGGGACAGGCCTTTTCCTCACCTACCCTTCCCACCCCTCTGTGTGAGGGTGGTGGCGGAGAGTGGCTGCAGAGGCCCTGCAGGTGATGTTAAGCAGAGCCTGTCGAGGCCTGACAGCTCCTCGGGGCTGGGCTCACAGGCTGGGATCACGGGCTGCTGGGATCACTCTGCTATTTTAAGGCACCTGATGACTAACAACGGCAGCAAAAGGGTTTTCCTGCAGCCCTGAGAGCCTTTGAGGGAGTGGGAGCTGGCTCGGGGCTGCCACTGTGCTCCCTGCCAGGATGTCTGCAGCCACCAGGCTCTCCCCTGGAAAAAGCCTCTCTGTCAAGGTCTCCAGATGCCTCATGCTAAGCTGGGGGGGCTGCCACCATGCCACGATCCCATCCCTGCAGAGGCCCCATGGACTCGAGGCAGCAATGCCCAGGAAGGCAGCCCCATGCCAGGCTCAGACCCCCAGCTCCCCAGGAGGCTGGTGGGTGAGGATGTGGGAGGTGACTCAGCCACAAATGGGGATGGGATGACGGAAAAGTGCCCGGTGCCAAAAGCCTGGGACACAAAGGGCTGCTGGAGAGGGAGCACTGCCTGGGCAGGCTGCCAGGGCGCGGAGCGAAACCGCCGTGGAGAGGCTGTGGGAACCAGATGGAGCAGACCGGTGCCCAGTGACTGCCTGGGCAGCCACTGAGGGTGCCCCAAGCACCCTCCTGCCCAGCCCCACACCCACACAGACTGCCAGTTTGGCCCCACCATGGAACCAAACCCCACAGGCTGAATGGCAGCAGGTCTGCCCCTAATGCCTGCCCCTGGCTGACCCAACCCTAGGGTGCCCAGATCGCTCAGCACTCTGTCCTTCTATGCCAGGGTGGGGTCCCCTGCAGGGACAGGGCTGCGGCACCCACCCCACACAGGGCATCCTCCCACGTGGGGATTAGATCCCCTGTGGGGATGTGGGTGCAGCATGGACCCCTCCCTGGGTGCTGCATCTCGCCCTGCCCGAGATGCCCCGCTGGCACCGCACTCCATAGGGACACCCCCATGCCCACATGAGGTCCCGCATGGGGAACAGGAGTGCAGCACCCTCCCCATCCAGACTGTCCCATCCCTCCTCACCCAGCACAGCCCCTGCCGGGTCCATGCCCGCGTGAGGACCCCCACAACCCCCCGACACCCCTCCCCACGCACCTCCTTGTGCTCCCGCTCCTTCTCGAGGGGCACCACGTCGTGGGCGCTATGCTCGTGGGCGCGGCAGCGGGCACAGACGCAGGTCTGCTCGGTGCGGCAGAAAGCGTCGAGGGGCTGGAGGTGGCGGGGGCACAGCCCCTCCTCCAGCCGCCGCAGAGGGGCTACCAGGCGGTGGGTGCGGAAGGCTGGGGCCCGGCGGTGGGGCTCCAGATGGGCACCGCAGAAAGAGGCCAAACAGACCAGGCACGATCGCACCGCGGCCACCCGCGACCCCGCCGGGCACACGTCGCACAGCACCGCCGCTCCTTCCTCCCCTGCCGCTCCTTCCTCCCCCGCCGCATCCTCCTCCTCGGCTCCCGGTGCCATGGGGAACCCTACGGCTGGGGATGGGGGAGATGAGGGCGGAGGTGGGGGAGCCGTAGGGGATGCGGGGGATGCAGGGGCTGCCCCGGCGGCGGCGGCAGCGGCCGCCAGCAGCGGCAGCACCTCGCAGAGGGCGCGGTTCTTGCGGAGCCTCAAGGCTGCGGGGACGGGCTCCTGGCACAGCGGGCAACGGGCGGCCCCGCCCGCTCCGCCGCTGCCGTCGGGGGGGCCCGTCCGCTGGCGGAGCGCCCCCAGGCACCCCTGGCAGAAGTTGTGTCCGCACGGTACCGTCACCGGGTCCTTCAGAAGATCGAGACAGATGGGACAGCCGAAGGGACCGTCGGGCAGCCCCGGAGCCGCCAGCGCCAGCCGCAACGCTGCTGCCGCGGCGGCGGCGGAGGAGGAGGAGGAGGAGGAGAACGGGGCGCTCCCGGGCGCGGTCTCCATCCCTGAGCGCCCCGACCAGCCGGCCCCGCTGCCCGCTCCCGTCCCAGCCCCGGAAAGAGGCGGGCGGCTACCGCGCCCCGCCTGCCCGCCCCGCCCCGCCGAGCCCGGGGCGCCGCTCTCCGCAGCTGCCTCCCGTGGCGGGGGAGTCTTGAAATTCCTACCTCTGCCACCCCAGGGACCTGGTCCCCAATCATCCACCACCTTGAAGGGGAATCTCAGCAGAGCCCTGGTCCCTCTCCTCGGTATCTGCTGCCCCCCGGGGGGGTGCCGCCCTGCTGTGGATGTTCTACCTCCCACCCAGCGCCTCCTGCCTCCCGAAGTATCGGCCTCACTGACATTTGGACCCTCCCTGACACCAGTTACCTGTTGAACCCCCCCACTACCACCAATTTCCTGCCCAGAGAAGCTGTTGCCAGCCCTTTTCAATTTCCCTCCCGGGAGTCTGATGCCCCTGACGAGCAGCCCCTGCCCGCAGAAATCTGCTGCCTCACAACCTGTTACTACCCCACTGCTCTCCCAGGAACTGCTCCCCACCCTGGGGCAACACGGAGGGACCCGAACCAAAGTACAGAGGTGTAGATGCTTTCCTGCCAGCTCTCAGCCCCATGGACCTGTGCCAGCTGTTCCCATGGCCCAGAAGGGCTGCAGTGCCCAGGTCCTGGCTCAGTCCCTACCCCCTCCTCTTCTGGAGCCCAACAGGAGCCAACAGGCTTCTGCATGGGGTTGTGAAGACACCGAAGTGCTCTCAGTATGAGGAGCTGCCTGGTAAACATAGAATCTCCTGTGCAGGGTACACAGACCATTTTTGGCTTGGATAAGTTCCCAGGTCCATGCTGGCCCAAGGTCCCACCCAAGGACAGGGCTGGGAGGTGCAGAGTGAAGGAGGAAGCATGGCAAGGCAGATCTCATTTGTCCTTGAGGACTGGGATTGATCCTTCCAAGCCTTTTTTTCCCCAAAGGACACAAGCTGACATGATTCATCCCCCACGCATTTGCCTGCACCTTTGAACACGGTGCCCAGGTTTGCCCCATTAATCCTCACCAGCATCCCCCCAGGGCAGGGGGCAGATGCCTGCAGCCTCACCCTTGGAAAAGCTTCAGTCAAAGCTTTGGATTTTCTCAGCCTCGGGGCAGAGCTGTAGGAAACCAGATTTCCTTATCACCACTGTAAATCAGGCACCTCCTAGCTCTGCTGCCAAGTGGTCACTGCGTGGGGCTGGTCCCCACGAGGGCACAGAAGGGCAAGGTGAGGCCTTGGAGGGATGGGTGCTTGAGCAGGGGCACCCAGCTCACCCCCTCCCCCCAAACCTCCAGTGCTGCATGGTCCAACAGCTGTCAGCACTGCACTAACCAGTAGGACAATCAAAGCTTTATTAGTCCAGGCAGCTTCATACAAAGAGTGACTGCAGCAGCACCCAAAAAATTGCTCTGCTACATCCAGGAGAGGCAGAAGGGATTGGGGGAGCAGGACCTGCCTGCATGTGGGGCTGGGGGCACACAGAGCTGTACCTCATGGCTTGTGCCTTTCTCCAGGGTCCTCCTCACCCCAAATCTTCTCTGGGTTTGGGAGGTTTGGCCAGGATGGGATAAAAGAAAAACCCAATTCAGAGAATCAGAGTCACCAAGGTTGGAAGAGACCTCAAAGATCATTAAGTCCAACCTGTCACTACAGCCCTCATGATTAAACCATGGCACCAAGTGCCACATCCAATCCCCTCTTGAACACCTCCACCACCTCCCTGGGCAGCCCACGCCAATGCTTCTTCCCTTGCCCAGTCTGCAGGGTCAGGAACCCACGAATGCACAGTGACCAGGGGCTTCATCCCCACGTGGAGGGCACAGCCCTCCCCCACCAGCCTTCCCCTGTGTGCTGGGTTGAAGTTCCCCCCTCCCCAGCATGAACTTTGCCAGACCAACTCAGAAGCAAATGAAAGCTGTATTTACAAGCAAAATCTACACTCTGCACTGGAATGCAATGAGTGTGTACAAAATACACTGGATTTACAACATTATACAGGTATTTACAATTAGCAAACAACACAATCCCCACCCTGGTCAAAAGACCAGAGAAGCCTGCTCCACTGCCTCCCCCCCCAACCTCCCTGTCCCAAGAGAGAGAGAAGCAAAGAGAGAAGCAGTGGGTTAGATTTACCAGCTCAGCCAAGGCCAGCTGACAAGCAGGTTAATCTCTCCCAAGCAAAGCAAAACCAGCAGAGATCAGAAGAGGAGAGAATTCTTATGGCACAGCTCACCTGAGGTATTTATCCAATGAATTTGCTTGGAATGATCTTTTCTTCTCCTTTTTTACCCCCAAGAGTGATTTCTTTATATTTTTCTACCTTTCTGCTCAAGATCTGTAACTAAATTTTAAAGGCATAGCCTAAAACCACCACACCCTGCCTGAACTTGTGCCACCAGCAGGGTGTCTGCTTGTGCAAACCAGAGGGGGTTAATCTGCATGCCTGTCCTCAGGCCTTGGTGAAATACTTCACCCCACACCTGCCTGGGCATCGGGGTCCCACTCCCACCAAGACAGCCCCTGGCTGCAGCGTGGCTACAGCACCAGCCTGGGGCTCAGCAGCCCAGCTAAGAGAGCTCCAGCTCAGTCCCTGCAGCACAGCGTCACCTTTCGCCCCTCACACAGCCAAAAGACAGGATAAAGGGGCTTGGTGAAGATGCTGTGGAAGGAGTAGATGAGCTGCATCCTCTCCCCAAGGCCATAGAAGGAGAGAAGCCCTTTGGTGTAATCTAGCCTGACCCCCAGGTTCTTATACAGCCGCTCCTGGATCTTCTCTTCCTGGCCCTTGTGCCAGGCCAGGTAACAATCCTCCCGCACCTGCAGCCCCCACGAGCTCCCATCCAGCCCAATGTTGAACTTGTGGCCCCGCTGCCGCCGCCAGGGGAGACCGGGGTAGGTCACCCCCAGGACAACAGAGTGGCTGGAGAGCTCCACCTCCCAGTAGTGGTGGCCATGGTCATAGGCCTGCGTGCACAGCACCTGCCAGGGCTCGAAGCGGGGTCCCTGCTCCTGGCGCCGGCAGACAGCACCGGGGCTGTGCCTGGCTGTCCGGTGGCCCTTCGACAGCTCCAGGTACTTGTTGGCTGTCTCTGGATCGAAGGTCAGGTTGCGATGGTCTGGGAAGAGGAACAGCAGAGGTGAGGCTCAAACGCCTCATGGGAACTTGGCAGCCCTGGTGGGAGCCCCCCGCAGCGGTGAGGAGGCTCAGGCGCACAGGGCTGGCTCCCAGAACGGAAGGCAATGAGCTGCAGCAAGCCTGGCGGGGAAGGGGAGCCGGGTGGGATGTGACACCTGCCCAGCTGCCTGCTAGAAGGGGCAGAAACAGCCCGGAAATAGCTGGTGAGGCACCAAGATGTGGACCCTTCACACCATCTTTGCACAACCCAGCTCGAAGGGGTGGCTCTGGGGGCATTTGGGAAGAGGTGTGCTTGCTTCAGGAGCAAAAAATAGGAGGGTGGGCGTGGGGAGGGGGAGACAAACAAGCACCAGTGTGGCACTGCAGGGAAGCACTCTCCCCTCCACAGGCTGTGGCTATTCACCCTGTTATGGGCACTCACTGAGCACCAGTATCTCACCTTCCTCCCACAACCACCTGGCCAGGCCAGCTATGCTGGGCTCATGCCTGCTACCCATAAGGAACTGGGTTTTGTCTCCTGTTGATAACCCTGAGAATGGTTTTTGGGGTCTGCTGGAAGGAATCCTCACAGGTCCCATAGGCATTGATTGTCTCCCCGGCAAGAGTGATGTGATCAGCATGCCCTACATGTTATTCAAACCTCTTCCCAGATAGGAAAAGGAGCATTGAGGAGATCCCTGAGGAACTAGAGTAGAATGGGCCCAGGGAGGGAAAGGACTGTGGCTGGGAGTGCTGGGGATGGAGATCCTTAGACAAAGAGCAACGACCACAAGCAGGGCTCTACGGATGGGGCTTGGCTCTGGACTGGTTCTGTGCTGTGTGGGGTGGCTGGGGCACCCACAACATGCCCATAGGTGCTCACTTGCCAGCTGCTGAGGTTGCCTGCCTGCAGGAAAAGGCTGTGCCTAAACATGGGATGTTTGGAACAGGCACAGCACTCCTGCCCGGGTGAGATGCCCAAAGTGGGTGAAAAGGAGAGGAGGGAGATGGGGAAAGAGCTGGAGCAGTGACTGACCCAGTTTCCACAAGAAAACATTCCTTGGTGCTGCTAATCACCCTGAGTGTCCCCCAGCCCATCCATCCGAGCCTTACACCACCCCACTCCAAATTCAAGGAGTGGGATTGGGAAAGCCAGGGAAGAAGCCCCTGTCCCCACAGCCAGGACCACCCTTCTCCCAGGGCAGAGCCCAGCTTGGTGATATCTCTGCTTCTGGGCATCTCAGAGGGGTGCTGTCCCTCCAGACCCCCATGTGCTCCTCACCCTTCAGGAGCTCAGCTCGGAGCTGGCACTTGGGGAGAGAGGCCTCCACCTTCATTGCTGTCCTGGGGAGATGCACCGGGCCTGTGGAGCATGGGGACAGACATTTTGAGTGATGTCACCCAAAACTTGGGTCCTTCCTGGCTTCAGTGGGAGGAGGAATTCCATCATATCCAAGCCTGGGAGCAGGCATGTGCCACTGTGGCTCAGCTTTGCCAGCCAGGAGGGGCCACAGGGAAGCCACCCAGCTCATCCCACCCCAATAATACCCAAATGCTGACCAGCAGATGTGTGTCACCATCCCAGTCCCCTGTGCCTGGCACCCATGTCCCCAGCACAGTGACATGGGACAGGCTGTGGTTCAGGATGACTTGGAGCATTTTGGAGTGGCCCTGTGTGGGCAGAAGGGATACCTTGGCCAGCAGGGTCAGGGGCTCTGGGGGCCACGGAGCCAGGAAGGTCCACCAGCAGTAGCCTGGAGATGTTGGTAAGGATCTCATTGATGGGCTTCACAATGCTGTCCAGATCACACTCCACAGGGAGCAGTGCCTCTGGGCTCTCCAGGGCTGGGAGCTGGTGGAACTCCTGTGGACAGACACACAGACACCCATGGGCAGGATGGGCAGCTCCAGATCCCATCCACTCACACTGTGTCTCCCCAGGGGATGACAGGACCACCCCCAAATGTCTACTGCAGCTGGTGTACAGGGTCAGGGGACAGACCAAAGGGGAGCAGGAGGCTGCAGGGAGCCGAGGGGCTGTGGCACAGGACTTTGTGTTTTGCTGGTGGTGGAAGTGCTTTTCTGAGTGGTTTGGGATGGAAGATGCTGCCCCATGGCCCTGCAGGCAACACAGCTGCTCCGATCCAGCAGCTGCCTCCCCAGCTGAAAGCAGCTCTTCCCTGCAGTCTCACCACATCCCTGAGCCACGCTGAGGACATACTCCCCCTGGGAGAGGAGTCAACCACACAGCTGCCCTCACCAAAAGGGTGTGAGGCAGTGCCCAGGCATGGAGAGAGACATGGCACTGGGATGGTACCTGGAGGAAGGTCCTGTGGTCAGCACAGGCCAGCAGATGCTGAGCCCTCTCCTTGTGCTGGCCCAGCACATCGGAGCAGTCCTTCAGGACATTCCAGTTCTCCTCTATGCGTCCCAGTGCTGCTAACTCCTCTTGCTCGATCCTGGCAGTTGTCTGCCACTGGAAATCCTCCAGAGCTTTCCTCAGGACAGTGAATTTGTCCACAATCACTGATCTGAGTCTCTCAGAGGCATCCTGGATGAGAAAGAGCCATGAGAGCCAGCGTGCTGCCATCCCTGTGCCCAGCACATGGTCACAAGGTTACCTTGATGCTGTGCGTTCGCTCCTCCAGCTCCCGCATCTCCTGCTCGATCCTCTGCGATTCCTCCTGGGCTTTTTGCAGGATCCCTTTCAACTGATTCTGCAAAGGGAGGCACCAAGATCCTGTGGTGCAGCCTGCTGCTGCCTGCCCTGCCCCCAGGAGCCCTCCCAGGGCTGCAGGGCAAGGCTTGCAGGGAAGGAGGCTTGGGAAGAGTCTGTGCCCAGGTCACCGGGCAGTGAAGCCCTGTGCTGCTTTCGGCCATGAAGGCACAGACACAACGGCACCGTTCATCCGGCGCTGCTGGGTTTGCTCTCTGCTGCTTCTGCCAGTGCCTGGCTCCTCAAGAAGCAGGCAAGTGATGGTGGCATCTCCCTGGCCACAGCCCACGCCAGCTTAGCACACAGAGGCACAGCACGTCCCCCTGGCAGGGCGCAGGACAGCGGAAGGGATATATCACTCTGTGCCCAAGCTGCCACGACTCCGCCTGCTCACTCCCTCCTTGCCCCAGCCCTGCCACCCATCGCCCCCACCTGCTTTTCGGAGTGCTCCTCCTCGCAGAGCACCCTGCGGTGCCGCTGGCACTGCTGCAGGGTGCAGGCGCAGCAGATGCAGCGCTGCTCGTCCCGGCAGTAGAGCTCCAGCGGGCGGCCGTGCTGCGGGCACAGCTCCCCGTGGGCCCCCTCGCACCTCTCCGGGCCCAGCACTCGTGCCTCGCCAGCCCGTTCCAGCTCCACCACGGTGCACAGAGTGATGTTCTTCTCCAGCTCCGGGCGCTGCTCGAAGTCCCTGCGGCACTCGGGGCACTTGTAGCCCTTCTTGGCCCCGCCGGGCACCTGCTCTTGCTTGTGCCAGTGGTCGCTGATGCAGCACTTGCAGAAGTTGTGCCCACACGGCAAGGTCACGGGCACTCTGAACAGCTCCAGGCAGATAGAGCACTGCAGTTTGTCCTCCAGCTTCCCCGAGGCAGACCGTGCCATCCTGCCTGAGCCGCTGATCGGGATGAGGGCAAGGACCCGGCGGAAGACGCCAGGGCAACAGGAACTCAACAGAAACTCAGCCGTGCAGAGGAGGAAGAGCCCAGAGGTGACGCCGAGCCCAGAGGCGACGCCGAGCCCAGAGGCGGACCAGGGCTGGGAGCCAGGCGTGCTCTTAAAGGGGCACCCAGTAAGCCCCACCTTGGTCGCACTGGCAGTGCCAGGTGCTGGCTGTGGCAAGAACAGGGAGGGTTGGAACTGCTCCCTGAGGCACAGCAGAGGCAGCACGGGCAGGCAGATGCCAGAAGCTGCTGAGGTTCCTGAGGGAATTTCCTGCCATCCTCACCTCTGCCAGGGCTGGGTTCACAAGCAGAGCATGGCAGTCCTCTCTGGCAGCATCTGCCAGCCTGGGAAGCAGCACTGAGCACCCACCACTGCTGCAGCCAGTGACAAGGGCTGTGATGTGGCAGCAGCCAGCACCACCTCCCAGCCTTGCACTTTCCCACGCCAAGCTCCAGCTCCTGCTGTTTGTGCATGCCCCTGTGCACACCCACCACTCCTTTTCCTGCTAAGTGTCTTGCAACACCCATGCACAGCAGCTCTCCAGAACTTAACAGATGGGCAGCCAGTCCTTGTGCAGGTGGCAGGTTGGAGTCTGCTGCCTGGAGGCAACTGTGGTGCCCATGCACCATGTACCTTCACCTTGTCTTCATACAGGTTAGCTTCAGGAGAAAAAGCTCCCAACCTTCCAGCCCAAGCTTATCTGCTTACCCTCACACACTATCACTTCAGCACACAGTCCCAGACAGCTGAACCCTGGCCAAAGGGCCTCAGTTTATGATGGTTGTTCAAGGTCCCCACACACATGGCTTTGCTTTCACCCCTGCAGGTGACGGTGGGAGGTCAGTGCAGCAGCAGGGGCACTCACCACTGAGTTGCTGGAGGAGTCAGAGCAGTTTCTGCATCACAGGCTGGCTCAGAGCCCACTCTCAGCCCATCCCTATACTCAGGAGCTGACTTGAGATCTGCCACAACTCCCAGCACAGCTTTAACCCTCAGAACATTTATTTGGGCTGAATCTGCAAATCCCGACCATCTGGGTGAGGCCTCAGCTGGAGTAGTGTGTCCAGCTCTGGGGCCCTTAACACAAGAAGGACATGGATCTGATGGAGCAGGTCCAGAGGAGTGACACAAAAATGATCTGAAGGCTGGAACCCAGCTGCTGAGAGGACAGGCTGAGAGAGTTAGGGTTGTTCAGCAAGAAGGTTCCAGGCAGACCTTATAGCAGCAGTCCAGTACCTGAAGGGGTCCCACAAGAAAGCTGGGGAGGGGCTGGTTCCAAGGGCATGCAGCACTAGGCCAAGGGGCAGTGGTTTGAAACTAGAGCAGGGTAGATTTAGATTGGACAGTAGGCAAAATTTCTTTACTGTGAGTGTAGTGAACTCTGGAACAGATTGCCCAGGGAGGTGATGGAGGCCCCATCCCTGGAGACAGGGCTGGGAGCAGGCAGCTGCACCAGCAAGAGCATGTTGGTGTTGGGGGGATGCACAAAGAGCCCTGCAGAGCACAGCAGAGAGCAGAGCCTGCCACAGCTGGAGTACAGAAGTGGGAGCAGCAGTGCCAGGCCACCACTGCCCCTCTGGCCCTATCCATACCAGGCACATGCAGTCTGGGGAGCAAATGGACAGAGACTGAGGTCCACTTGCTTGGACAGCTGTTGGGAGAAGCCAGCTCCACACACTGACCACATGCAGGTTTGCCACCCTCATGGCCACACTCTTCCCACCCAACAACATCCAGGAGTGGAAAATGACCACGGCCAGGTGGGCTCCTTCCCTGCATCTTGCTGAGCTCCCCAGCTCTGCTCCAACTGGTCTGATACCAAGATCTTCCCAATAAAGACAGCTCTTGCCAGTGCTGCTCAGAGTGTTTAATCAGAGGCCTCTGTTCAAGAGGCCTGCACAAACCAAAGCAAATACAGTCCTGAACCACAGCACTGGGAGGGGGAAACCCAGGCTGGCCTGGCTCTGTTTGTTCCAGAAACAGGCAAAAGGAGAACTGAGATCCTTGCAGAGAAGCAAGGCATGGCAGCTCTGGGGGAACTCTACCCTGCCACCCCTACTGATCAGCTCTGCAAGTTTTCAGCCTGGCCATGGATTTATTGCCATTTGTGAATGTCCTCTTAAGCAGCCTTCTGACCACCCAGCTGCCAGCACTGCAAACTGTTGCCCTCAGCTGCACAACTTCCCAGCATGGGCAGCTGGGAGCCGAAGGGCTGAGACTTTGTTTCTCTCCAGAGGCACAGGCAGCTTCCAGCTGCAGAGTGTGAAGGCAAGGAAGCCAGCAGCTCAGTTTGCCAGGCCAGCACCCCAGTGCACTGCAGAGCAGCTCGAGAGGAGGCCAGGTCCTTAGTAAATGCCATAGGTGGGCTCCTGGGTGTCTCGGTATCTGTCCAGGTACCTCAGGGGCTGCTGGCGTGGGAACTTCACCTGCGGAGGGTGGTAGACAGGCGGCCGCACGAACTCGAACACAGGCTCCCTCATGTCTGCAAGGGGATGGTGCAGAGTGTCAGCCACATCCCAGCCCACACACAGGCCCCTCCAGCATCCCCATTCCCTGCATTTCTTACTGAGAAGCTGATGGAAGACCCAAGTGACGGAGCTGTCCCACTGACACTGGAAGAAGGCCAGCCCTGCCGGGGTCATCGCATCCTCGTGCTTCCTGTAGAACTCAAACGTGCTAAAGGTTCTCATCTTGAGGCTGTGGCTGGAAACAAGACACAAGCACAAGAGCTGAGGTGAGCCTCTTCTCCTGCAGCACTCTGGTAGGCAACTACTTCCCCATGTCACTCCAGAGTCTATGAAACACAGGTGGAAATGGAGGTCATGAGAAGAACACCTCCCAGCTTCTCCCGCTCTGCACAGCTCTGCCCCAGGCAGAGCAAAGCACTTTCTTACCAGCCTGTTGGAAAACAACAGGACTTTGCAGGGCTGGGATTGTGGCTTCAGTGGAGACACAAACTCAGAGCAGCCCCAAACGACCCTGCAGATTAGAAGGCCCTCTCTCCTGCTGCAGTAACAAGCATGTGATCACAACAAGCAGCAAGAGCCAAGCCCAGTGGCCATGCAACAGAAAGCCTGAATTACCAGGGTGTGGGCCGGACGTCCTCACTGAAATCTATGGGGTGGTCTTGCTTGAAGAGGAGGAAGATGAAGCGGTGGTAGCCAGTTCCCATGGCAGGGAAGGGGGGGAAGTAATGGCAGATCTCCTTACCCAGCTTGATGTTGTTGCCTGGGATGTTTGTTCTGAACACAGAATCACAGAAACATTCAGGTTGGACAAGACCCTCAGGATCACCAAGTCCAACCCAGAGCCCTACTCCGCAAGGTTCACCCCTAAACCACTGCCCCAAGCACCACATCCAAACCACCTTTAAACACATCCAGGCTTGGGGACTCAACCACCTCCCTGGGCAGCACATTCCAATCCCTGACCACTCTTGCTGGGAATTTTTTTTCCTAATGTCCAGTCTAAATCTACTCAGTTGCAGCTTGAGGCTGTTCCCTCTTGTTCTATCATCAATTACCTGTGAGAAGAGACCAGCAGCAGCCTCTCTACAATGTCCTTTCAGGTAGTTGTAGACAGCAATGAGGTCTCCCCTCAGCCTCCTCTTTTCCAAACTAACCATCCCCAGCTCCCTCAGTCACTCCCCACAAGATTTATTCTCCAGGCCCTTCCCCAGCTTCCTTGCCCTCCTCTGCCCTGGCTCTGGCACCTCCACATCTCTCTGGTATTGAGGTGCCCACAACTGAACACAATGCTCGAGGTGTGGCCTCACCAGAGCTGAGTACAAGGGGACAATCACCTCCCTACTCCTGCTGAACACAGCATTAGAAGTTAAGCTCACTACAAATCCATGAACTTCCCAGCAGACCCACCCAGGACTGCAAATCACTCTGTGCTATGTTTTGACAGAATTTATGCCCAGTTTGAAAGTGAACAGAAGGTAGAGGCTGCTTTCACTGGAGGAAAGATCACACCCAGTGATGTGAATGCCAAACAGCTGCAACACCTGGAGCTACTGCCTCTTTAGCAGGACCCAGGAGTAATGGCAGCAGCACCACAGAAAGCCACCAAACAGCTTTAGCAAACACTTAGTCCTGAGCTCTGCTGGAGCAGTTTCTGCCTGTTTCACCTGGGCTTTCCCTGAGCTAAGCAGCATGGAGCTCTGAAGTACTCACACCAGCCAGTGGAGGTACTCTGAGTCTGTCTCTCTTAAATGTCCATCTGCAAAGACACACAACAAAAAAGGTGACTTAGGGACAGCCTGGTCTCTGCATCAACCCCAAAGCGAGAGTGCACAGACCTGCTTTGAATGGAGGAGGCAGCTCAACACCTCCCAGCACAACCCTTCTTAGAAGCAAAGTAATTCATTCTTACAGGAGTGAGCTTAAAATGAGGAACAAAGAGCTCTAGAGGTGTAATACCAAGATTAAAAGAACTTCTTGTTCAACTGCTTCACTTCACTGTGCCTTGGTTTCTCAGAGTGAAGAGAATCAGCTAATCTTGCTCCCAGACAGACTACCAAAGGAGAGCTGTTTGGGGGTAAACCAAAGGTGGCAGTCAGGGCATTGTGACACAGGTCCTGTTGTGCCACTGGCCCATATCCCAATTGCTAGATAGCTGAGGAGGCTCCAATCTTTCCTGCATAGGTAATATGTCCCTCTGTAACAGATGCCACATCACTGCTGGCTGTGCATCTAAAAGAAACAGCAGAGTAGAACAACTCAGTTTAAACGTGTTTACTCAAAAAGAATTTGTTACTCACCTGGATTTGTGAGCAACAAAGTCCAGAGAGAGCCTTTATCTGCCTCATATGACACTGCAGGGGGACTGGAAGCCTAAAAGAGCAACATAAAGATATATACATCACTCAAACACCAGGTTCCAGCAAGGCCAGATCATGACTTCCAAGGCAAGAAGCTTTTGTGGGCACAGCCAGCATGCAACAGAGACCAGGCACAGCTATGTCACCAAGTAACCCAGCTCCACCCTAAGGTGTTCTTAAACATCAGCCTGGCAATAAACAAAGATCCTGCTGCTCAGCTCTGCCCCTGTCATGCCCAAGAAACATTTCTTTCATCACAAGCCCCCTTGTGAAGCACCCCCCCCCAGAACCAACAATGCCGATTAGAAGCATCTGGCCACAAACACAGAGGCTTCCCGTGGGGTCAAGGCTGTCCCCAGCTCCCCTCACACACCTCTGATGGAGTCACTATGTTCCCATAGTAGACTGGCACGATGTCCTCTTCCTCTTGGCTGTACTCCACCCTCAAGGCAACCCTGGGGGTGAAGGTGGCCCCCTTGAACAAGTCACGGAATATCCCGGAGCGCTCGGCCAGGCGCTGCTTGTGGAAGGGGCCACTGGTGCGCTCCCACTCGGCTCGCACCTCCGCCAGCGGAATCAGCGCTGCAAGGGGAGACAAACACTGCGGCGGGCAGCCGTGTGCCAGGCTGAGCAGAACGACCCTGCATCCGTGTGGCCAGCAGGAGCAGGGAAGGCATTGTGCCCCTGTACTCAGCACTGCTCAGGCCACACCGGACACAGGGCTCCTCAGTTTAAGGACATTGAGAATGTGTCCAGAGAAGGGCAGCGAGGCTGGGGAGAGGCCTTGAGCACAGACCTGTGAGGAGAGGCTGAGGGAGCTGGGGTTGTTTAGCCTGGAGAACAGGAGGCTCAGGGGAAACCTTATTGCTCTCTACAACTACCTGAAGGGAGGTTGTAGCCAGGTGGGAGTTGGTCTCTCCTCCAAGGCAACCAGCACCAGAACAAGAGGACACAGTCTCAAGCTGTGCCAGGGGAGGTTTAGGCTCGAGGTGAGGAGAAAGTTCTTCTCAGAGAGAGTTGTTGGCCATTGGAATAGGCTGCCCAGGGAGGTGGTGGAGTAACTGTCCCTGGAGGTGTTCAAGAGGGGATTGGACGTGGCCCTTGAAGCCATGGTTTAGTAGTCATGAGGTGTTGGGTGGCAGGTCAGACTTGATGATCTTTGAGGTCTTTTCCAACCTTATTGATTCTATGACTTGGGGCTATGCTGAGGTTCACCACAGCTCACAGGCAACTCCATCTTTTCATTTTGGAGCTTTTTTTCCTTTTCCTGAAGAAACCTGGCTGTTGAGCTGGGCTTTACCTCCCCCCTCCCTGCTGCCCTGGGACACAGCAGGGTCACTGCGGTCCCTTTGGCACGGTCTGCGACAGAGGAGCAAAGGTGGGGATGGCAAGGGAAGAGCCTGGCATGCTGGGGATGTGGGGATGTTTCTAGTCAGGGCCTGTGGTGGGCAGGCCAGGCAGGGAGGTGGTGGTGCACACACCCGTCCGGTGCCGTGCTGCTCTCTCCATCTCAGTGCTCTGGTGGTTCTCCTTCAGGACCTTCTTCCTTTCCTCGACTTCCTCTGCCCGCGACTGCCTTATGCGTGGCAGGCTGATGTTGATCTTGGGCTCTTCACAGAGGGGCGAAAAAAAGTCATGGACATGAGAAATGGCAACACCCAGAATGCCCAAACACAACCCCCCTGCATAGTGTTAGTGTGTGAAAGAGATGCAAACTTCAAGGCAGCAGAGACTCAGTTCCGCCACCTCTGCCATCCTTCTGCATCTCCACACTTCTCTCTCCTCCCTCCCCAACTCTTCACACTCCCAAGCCCACAGTTTTGCCACCTGGTGAGCAGCAGATTGGTCTCTGTAGCTGCTCAGCAGAGTGACCAAACTGTATTATTTGCTGTAGGTCTAAAGATCTGGGTCCTGGTCTGCTTTCTCTAACACTACTGGTGTTCCAAGGAATAACTTATTTACTTCATTTTATGTCTTCTGGCAGGTCCTGGCCAGCTTGCTTGCTTGCTAGCTAGCTTGCTTGCTTGCTAGCTAGCTTGCTTGCTAGCTAGCTTGCTTCCTTCCTGCCTGCCTTCTTTCCTCCCTCCCTCCCTCCCTTCCTCCCTTCCAGAAAACAGCCACCTACTTCCTTTAGAGACATTTCATAGAATCACAGACTGGTTTTAGTTGGAAGGGACCTTTAAAACCCATCTAGTCCAATTCTGCAGTGAGCAGGGTCATCTTCAACTAGAGCAGGTTGCTCAGAGCCCCAAACAACCTGACCTGGAATGGTTGCAGGGATGGGGTACCTCCCACATCTCTCAGTGTCCCACCACCCTCAGTGTAAAAAAAACCCAAACATGTACCTTCTACTTCTCACCTAAATGCCCTTTTATCTCAAAATCCGTTCTTTGCAAGCTCATACACCACAAAAAGGCCAACCTCGTGCCAAAGCACCTCACCAGTTCTTTACAGGGCAGGTATGGGGGCACACCCCTGACTCCAAAAGGTTTCCCTGACCACCATCAGTAAAAACCCTGTATGACACTGCTCCTCCCAGGAGTACCTGGTTGGGGGCTGGTGTACTGCCGGTACGACTTCCACCAGTGTGGCTTCTTGCTCTCCTTTTCTGCCAGCTTGAAATAGCGAGCAAAAGAGCGGTATTTCTCCAGCGTTTCCAACTTGCTGACATCGATATCCTCGTTGGGCATCGGCCCCAGCGGGGCTGCCCGCTTGCAGAGCGCAGCTGGAAGCGGAGAGAGTTTACGTTTAAACAGACAGGAAGAAACGAGGCGGAGAGAAACGAGCCCCGGGGCGGGCTGAGAGGGGGAACGCGGTCCGGCACCGCCGCCTCCCCGAGCCAGCCCCGCCAGCTACGCCCAGGGGAACACCCTCCCACTGCTCACTCGCAGGGAACGGGGGCTCCCCGGTCGGTGTCTCACCGGCTGTGCCGAAGGCCCGCCCGCCCCGCAGGCCGCAGAGCGCCGCGCTCAGCAAGGGCGCCGCCATGGCGCGCGCCGCCCTCCTGGAAGGGCTCCGTTACCATGGCGACAGGGGCTGCGCCGCGCGGCGCGGAAGGCCCCCGCGCCGGGGCTGACTAACGCAGAGCCTGTCCATAAACCGCTCCCGCCCCAGCACCGGGGCTGCCCAGCACGGGGCCTGACTAGAAACATCCCCATATCCCCACTCCCACCAAAGCCTAATGGCACTTGCCCTGAGGAATGGAGGCCAGACAAACTGTGCCTACACAGCCCATGGAGATGGATTTCACACTCTGAGACTGTTTTTAGAGAGAAGGACAGTGCCTCATGTCACAGCTGGGATTATTTATTGTTTGTGTCCCTCTCCCAAGTGGAGGCCACAGCAGCTGTCCCTTGGGTAGGGCATGGGAATGCCATCTCCTCAGCCTGACAGAGATGAAGTGTTATAGGATGCTTCCTTCAGGGTCTCCAGGAAGAACTGCTCATCCTCTAAGAAAGCACGGTCCTGAAAAAAGAAGGATGGATGGGATGGATATCAGAGAGTGCCACAGAAACAGGGTCACAGTCCAGGGTGTCATTCATGAGCGAGGAAATGATCCCAAACCACCCTTCATGCAGTAGGCAGGTACCCATCCATGGTGTAGGGGCTCCCCTCCAGAGCCTATAGCCTCACACTGAGTGAGAGGTACAGAGGAATCCCCAGAGGGCATCCTCTGGGGAAGAACCCAGCAGGAAAGCAGGTGGCTAATGGGAAAGGATAGGGACATCATGAAGTAGGATTGCAGCAGAGCTGGCTTCTCCCAGCCAGGGATGGGGTGAGGAGAGGGACAACCCCAACAAGCTAAGGACATTATCTATGAACCTGAGACAAGCTGCTGGTGGCCAAGGATCCTGCAAGCCCACCCAGCCAAGTGGAAACATCCCACCCTGTGGCTATCAACCTCAAATTAGGCTTCACCCAGCTCTGCTCCCACCCAGCTGGTTCAAAGCCCCTTCCAGCCCCAGTCTCCCACCACCTTACCTGCTGGGCCCTGTGCTTCAGCAACAGCAGTTTGACGTGGAGCTCATCAGGGCTGGCTGTGGCCAGGGTTTCCCTACTATGCTCTGGGCTGTGCCTGCTGGCAGGTGGAAACTCTGGAACAAAAGCTTGACTGCGTGGTGCTGCTGCATTTAGAGGAACTACAGAAGAAGGCAACAGAACATCTGTTGTTCTGCTGTCTGCATGTCCCTGCAGCAGGGTCCTCCTGCTGTGCACTCCCACTGCAAATGGGCTTTAACCCACTTGCTTCTCCCTTTCTGCCCCCTCTGCCATCTCCCCCTGGCACTGCCCTGCCTCAGAGAGCTCAGCTGAGCTCCTTCAGAGGCTGAGGAGGCCAACTCCCATCTGAGGTTTATAGACAAGCGAATCAAAACAGTCCCCAGAACTATCCCAAGCCTCAAGAAGTGGAATACAAGTGCAGCTGCTCCCCAGCATGCCCCTTCCCATCAGCAGCATTCAGGATGCCTTACACAGTGTGCTGTTGAGGCCTTTCACAGAGGCACTGAGGTCCTGGTTTGTGGTCAGTGAGAGCTCCTCACGTAGCTGTTCCAGCTGCCTCCTCTGGTCAGCCAGGCTCAGCCGCTCCTGCCCCGGCACAAAGGCAAAGACAGATGCTGCTGGCAAAGGTTCAGGCCCTCGGCACAGCAGGCTGAGAAGGGAAGCTGAGGGGGTATTTGCCTGCTGCAGCTGCTGTTCCTGCTGCTTCAGCTGCTCCCACTGCTGCTGCACAGCCTGCAGCCTGCTCTGGTCCTTGGACTCTATCCTGCGTGCCTCCCGCAGGGCTCGCTCCCCTTCCTCGTACTTCTGGGACGAGAGCTGCAAGGCAGAGTGGCTGGGGGCAGGGATCTGAGCAGCCCTGGGGCAGGGCTCCTTCTTCAGTGGCCCAGGATTAGGATTGCACAGCTTGGGGAAGGGAGTGAAACCCCAGCTCTGCTGCAGGCCACAGATGCTCTGCTTACCTTGGTCATGCTTTTGATCTCCTCCTCCTGCTGCCGGATGCGCAGCGCAGCCGCATTTGCCTTTTCCTTCTCCAGCCTCAGCTCCTGCCAGGCCTTGTCCAGCAGCTCCCTGTCCTTTGCCAGCTGCTCCTCCTTGGCTCTCAGCTCGTGGTCTCGGATCTTCAGCATTGCCTGCTCCTAGGATGGGCATGGAGGAAACAGTTGTGTTCCCTGCCCTGTCCCGGACGCTCTCTCACGTCTTCCCAAGCAGTGGAAGAGATCTGCCTCTGCTTAGCTCCCTGTGTGCCAGTTTGGGGGGGCAGAGCAACACACCGAGTACTCAAGCAGTGTCCTCATACACCTGCTCCTGGCAACCAGGGCTGGCAGAGCTGGGATTGTACTGACACACACATGCACACATCCTCCTTCCCCAGGAAGCACAGAGCCCCTCACTCTTGCACATCCTAAAACATGCTCAAGGCACAGCAGCTCATTGGCAGTGCAAACACCCAGCCTCAACAGTTGTTTTTCACCCTGGCAGCCCTAAAAAATGCAGATCTGCTGCACTGTCTGCCACATATCACCTCTGGACAGGTCCAGATGGGAGCAGAACCAGCTCTGGACACATCACCATGGCACAAGGAGGTCTTGCTCAACCCACCGTGGAGGTTTCCTTTCACCAGACTGAAAACAGAGGCAGCTGCACCTGGTCTGGCTACCCAAAGTCCTCAAAAGCAGAGAGACAGAGGTGACTGATGCCTCAGTCATCTAAGACAGGCTGGTGGGGGCTGCTCCTAGAACAGCCTGCTTCTCACCATCCTGAGTGACCTCTCCATCTTAACACCTGAAGGCAGCGCTGAACGTCTGCCCTGAGGGCAGGACCCATGCGTGAGCCCGGCAGGCAGTGCTGCAGGCCACGGGAAGGGGCTCTGCTGTGGTACCTTGGCCAGGCTTATGAGGGTGCCCTCTCTGTGGGAGTCCATCTGCAGGGCCCGGTCCATGTCCCGCTCCAGGCGCTCCTTGCTCAGCTGCTGCTGGCTGTGAAATTCTGCCCACTCCGCCGCCAGCCTCCGTCGCTCCTCTGAGCACTGCTGCATCACCGACTTCTGCTCCTCCAGCAGAGAGCTCTGCAAAGCATCCCCAAAGAGACAGCACTGAGTCCCATTCACTGCAGGACCTTTCTGCTTGAACCCATCACAGGATGTTAGGGTTGATCATTGAGTCCAACCCCCCTGCCAGAGCAGGACCATAGAATCCAGCACAGGTCACACAGGAACACATCCAGATGGGTCTGGAAAGTCTCCAGAGAAGGAGACTCCACAACCTCTCTGGGCAGCCTGTTCCAGTACTTTGTGACCCTCACAGTGAAGAATTTCCTCCTCATGTTGCCACCAAACCCCACACAACACTTAGAGGCTGGCTCAAGCTCATGGTGCCTGGTGTGAACCCTGCATGGAGAGGTCTGGTCCCATGAAACTACCACTCTCCTCAAGACTCATGTGCATCATGCACACACACCCCAGCCTCTTGCATCTCTGAGCCAGTGGCTTGGTCTGATGGCAACTCACTGTGCCACCAGGTGTGGGATGGAGGAGGCAGAGGAAGGATGCTGCAGGCCAGCACCCAGCTCTTTCCTCCACTATGCCACAGTGCAGCCCCAGTTAGACTCGTGGAACATGTGAAAAGCACCTGGAGGTGTCCACCCCACCTCACCTTCGCCCTCTCCAGCTCTGCTCTCTCCATGGAGAGCTGGTGGGTCATGACTCGCCGCTGCTCCTCCAGCGAGCGCTGCAGCGACTCCACCTTGGACTGCTCTGCTGCTGCCTTCCATCGCTCCTGGGGTCAGACACGGAGGAGACACAGATGCCATTCACAGGCTCCAGGCCAGGGACCTCTAGTGGGCATCTCACAGGCTCACAGGACGTTAGGGGTTGGAAGGGACCTCAGGAGATCGAGTCCAACCCCTCTGCCAGAGTAGGACCACAGAATCCAGCACAGGTTGCACAGGAACACATCCAGATGGGGCTTGAAAGTCTCCAGAGGAGACTCCACAACCTCTCTGGGGGAGCCTGTTCCAGTGACCCTCACAGTGAAGAAGTTCAGTCTTCTCTTCTCTAACCATGCCCCATACCCAGCCAGGAGGGCTAACCTGGGCAGAGGAACCAGCGTGGGCTAACCTGCTCCAGCAGCCGAGTCTGCTCGCTCAGCCTGGCCTCCATTTTCGCGATCACCTCCTGGAGTCGGCTCCGCTCCTCCTCCATGTCCCTCTGCTGCTGCAGCAGCCTGTCCTGGAGCACTGGGGAGAGGCAGCAGCAGGACCACGATCAGCAGGAGGAGGTGGGAAGCCCTGCCCTGTCTGCACTATATTTACAGAAAATCTGAGTTTGTGCTCATCACCTTCTGCACACCCCCAGGACACTGCTTTGTGAAGGGGAGACCCCAGCGTTGGAACAGGTTGCACAGGGAGGTGGTAGAAGCCTCATCCCTGGAAGGTCAGGCTGGATGGGGCTCTGAGCAACCTGATCTAGTGTGAGGTGTCCCTGCCCATGGCAGGGGGCTTGGAACTAGATGATCCTTAGGTCCCTTCCAACCCTGACAATTCTATGTTTCTATGCTGTGCAGTGGCCAAGGCAGGCAAGCCTTTGACAGCCTCCAGCTGACTCAGAGGAACTTCTCTCTGTTTTCTGGGTGCCCCCAGCCCTGGTGGGGACTCCACAGCCATTCTGGCACAAAGGAATGGCAGCCATACCCTTGAGCTGCTTGTCCCGCTGCCGTGCCTCCAGGGCCAGCTCCTGGGAGGTGCTGTGGTGTGTGGCCTCCATCTTGTGTGAGAGGTCATGCAGGTCACTGGAGACCTTCTCAATCTGCTCAATGACACCATTCAGGGACCTGCAGCAAGAAGCAAGGGCAGAGTCACCTCTGTGTGACACACTGCACCTTACCACGACGGAGGAGGGCACGTGTGGTGGGCCCAAGTCCAGGGAGCCCTGCCCTGAACCTCCTCTGTGTTGCAGCAGCAAGGTGGGAAGATGCAGCAGGTAGGAGACAGGATGGGCCCTGGTGCCATGGGCTGAGGCTGGTCCCCTGTAGGAGAGGGAACACCACTGCCAGGGACCAAGGTGGGAAGATGATGCTGGGCCCTGGTACCTGGTGTGTGACGTGGCACTGGTCACGGCACTGATCTCCTGCTCCTTCAGCCGCTTCAGCCGCTGGAGCTGCTCCTCGTGGTCTCTGCGCAGCTCCTCGACAGACACCCTGCAGGGCATGGGCAAGGAGCCTGCTGTGGGCTGCTACAGAACACTGCTCCCATGATGGGCACCATGGAAGTGGCTTGGGACTGAGAACCGAGTCCCAGGAGCTGAGCCTGCACTATGCTGATCCCACTGACAGGCATCCCTACATGGGCTGGACCACAGCTGGGGGCTTCTCTGCTGAAAACTTCTCACTGGCCCAGA
The DNA here is from genome assembly GCF_014839835.1 of Dryobates pubescens. Lineage (NCBI taxonomy): Eukaryota > Metazoa > Chordata > Aves > Piciformes > Picidae > Dryobates > Dryobates pubescens. The sequence goes on along the minus strand of NC_071631.1, from coordinate 17,097,784 downwards.
CTGTGTGGACAGCAGTGATTAACTGCTCAGAACAACAGGGATTAGGGGGGGATCAAACCCTGGCTTCAGCATCTTTCAAAACACAAAGCATTAATTCTGAGTGAGTGTCTCCAGCCAGACCTCCCTGTGGCCACCTGCCCAGCAAACCCCCGTTCCCACACCCCCCGGGCTGCCAATGACCCAGAGCCTGGTTTCTCCTTTGGCCAGGTTCCCCAGCTGCTTCCCGCCTCCTCTTGCCAAGCCCAGGGGAGGCAGCCCCAGGCAGGTGCCCCTCTCACCTCTGCAGCTCTCGCACCCTCTCCAGCTCCAGCGTGCTCTGCTGCTGCAGTGCCGCCAGGCGCTGCTGGTGCTGTGCCAGCAGCTCTGCCCGCGCCCGCTCCGCCGCCTGGCTCTGCGCCAGCAGCTGCGCCGCCAGCTGCTCCTTCTCCCGCCTCAGCCTCTCCTCCCGCTGCCCATAGGTGTCCTCCAGCACCTTCACTTGGCTCCTGCCCAGACAGGTCACAGCAAGCAGAGGAGTTGCTTCCGTGGCAAGGCCAAAGCGTGCTCGGGGGTTTCAGGGATCGGTGCCGCTGCGTGCAGACTCCCTCCAGCCTGAGCCCTCCGCACTCCTGCTGCTGCCCAGGGCAGGGTGCCCTCGTTGGGGTCACCTTGGCAATGGGACTCGACCCTTTTCATCACCCAAGGGATAGTGGATCCCCCACCCTGACTCACCCCTGGGCTGCTCTGTCCCCACCAGGTGCACGTTGACACGGCTCTGTGCCTGCTCACCCCAGGGATGGATTTGGGAAGGACCCCAGCACTCCCGCCCCATGGGAGACAGACAGGGTTGTAGGCAAGGATCTGACAGAGCTGGAGAGCACAGGTGAGAGCCTGATACCTGTGGGCACTCTCAAGGAGCTCCAGGTCCTCCTGATGCCGCTTCTGGAGACTCTCCAGCAACAGTTTGTGCTGCGTCCGCTCCAGTTCCAGCATCTGGACCTGCCGGGCACAGAGGTCCTTGTGCCACCCCTGCCACCCACAACAGCACTTGGTGGCTATAGGCATCTCCAGACAGGGAGGCTTCTCCTCTCCCCACTGTCACCCTGATGCTGTTTGGAGCAGACAAGACCCCTTCTCCTCCCCCTGGGTCACCTGTGGTCCCCAGTCCAGTAGATGATGGGGCTCACCTGGCTCTCCAGCTCTGCCACACGGGCCTGGGAGCTGAGCAGTGCTGCCTGATAGCCTGATGCATCCTGGGAGCCTTGGGCTGCAGGAGTCCCCAGCCTCCTCTCATGCAGCAAGCCCAGGGCTGGGGACTCTACCTGTGGGCACAGAGAGAAGATCGAGGCCCTTCAGGATCAGTGGCTTCGTGGTGTGGCCACCAGCCCCCAGTGGAAGGCAGATGCCTCACCTGCAGCTGTGGGGTGGCCTGGAGATGTGCCCTGGGTGTGGTAACCTGCAGAGAGACAGGGATGCTCTCAGGGTGGTAAAACCCCAGGGGGAACATCTCCTCTTAGCCTGGGAATGGCAATCTATGCCCAGCCCACTGCAGTCCCTTCTCTACCCTTCTCAGCCCAACCCCATTGCTGACCTGGGTCCTTTCTCCCCATGTGACACTCAGCAGCCTCCACCCCAGACACAAGCAGGCTGAGCTCTTTCTCTGAGGACAGACTCAAGGGTAAGATCAGGAGTCCCCTGGGAGACAACATGTGTCCTGCCAGGAGGTCAGGACGTGGAGGCCCAGCTAGATGAGAAGTGGAGGCAGCAAAAGCTACCCTCTCTGCCAGAAGCTCTGATTCCCCTCCAGCTGTCTAGAAACAATCTCAGAGCATCTTCACCACCACACTGGGGAAAACCAGCTGAAGAAGCAGCCCTTTATCAAGTGGAGCCTCTCATTAACACAGGGTATCTGTGCCTAGGGAACCATGGAAACCCTGCTCAGGCAATGCAGGATCTGCGCACATGCTCTGGACTCAAATACTGAGCTCTCCAGAGGTGGGCTCCCAGGGATGCAAAGCAGGGCACAGCCTTCCTCCTGCTGAAGGAGCACAGAGAGAGTTGGCTGCCAGCAAAGTCATCAGGACAAGGGCTTGTGACGACCACATGCCATCTCTTGGGGACATGGGACCAACAGACATACCTGAGTGACTGGGGCAGGGCCCTGTGTCTCCTGCTGTCCTGGGAACAAGGCTGTGGGGACTGCAAATTGAACAAGTTTGTGATTCACACATGGCAATGGGAACCACCCACTCCTAAAAGGATGAGGGCCTTGGTTTCCTGGGCAGTGGTCATGGGGATGGGGTCAGACAGGCTTGTCCATAGCCACAGCTCTGTCCCACCCCATGCACAATGCTGAGACTACTCTGCAGGGTAGGCCTGGGGCAAAGCACAGCTCCTCCTCCATCTCCATCACATAGGCAAGAGCCTGGCACTCCTAAGCCACTTTCAGTGGCCTCTGAACTGGTGCACAGCCTCAGCCCAGGGCAGGAGGGGCTCTTCTAGCACACACAGCAGGGAAAGGGGAGAGAGAAGGGCCAACATGAACTTACACCCAACCCTTGCTCAGAGAAGGCAAGTGCTGTGCAGCCCTCTGAAACCCTGAAGGCAACACTGGGGAGCTCAGTGTGCCTCACCATGATGTCCCCACCACAGAATGGGCAGGGTGGGATCCTGCAGCTTGACAGCCTGCTCCAGGCTGGTCAAAGCCTGGGCAACATCCACAGGGCCAAGGACATGCCCGGGGCTGGGGTGGGTTGTTCAGGACCCTCTCTGCATACTGCTGCCCAAACTGTACAGCCACACAAAACACACCTGAGGTGCTGGTGTCTCTGGAAGGTTCAGCTTTCTCTGCCTTCAGTGGGTGAGCTGGGGCTTGTTTCGTGGTGCTGAGCCAGGGGACGAGCTGCCTGCAAGGGCACAGAGAGAGGAGTGATGCACAGCAGTGTCACAGCTCAGAAGGGGCACAGGGATGTTATCCTGCTTGGCATTTCTTTAAGTTTAAAGCCTCCTGTCCCCCAGTGATCAAACAGCCTGACAATCCTTCAGAGCTGCCTTCCCTCCCAGTAAGAGAGGTCTCAGACTAAAGTGATCACTTGCTGGCTGCCAGCTGTCCCCATCCCCCAGTCTCACTCCTGGAGCTGCTCTCTGCAGGAAATGTCACCCAAGGAAGGTGACTGCCACAAGAGGGAGGCCTTACCCAGAGCCATCTGTGGTTGCTGTCTTGTCCTGCTGCTGGGCAGCTGCCTGCTGTGGTGCTGCTGTGGAGATGGCTGGCTGGCTGGAAGCAAAAAGCATCTCATGTGGGAGAGATGAGGAGGTGAAGAAAGACAAGATCCTTTCCCTCCACACCAGCTCCTGCCTTGCAGCTGGAAGCCTTTGCCCTGCTCAGCTGTGGCAGGATTCAGCCTTTTGGCTGCAGAGGAAGCAAAGACACCTCAAACACCTCCATTGCTGGTGTTCCTCCTTCCCCTGGGCACAGCATCCCCAGCTAACACAGCCCTGCCCAGGGCTTACAAGGCTGTTTGTCTGCACTTCACTTCTGACTGCCATTCAAACAGCACAAGTCTGAACCTGTGTCTGTGCAAAGTCAGCTGGAAGAGGTTTTCCTGGAACCAGGAGGACTGAAGGGGGATGAAGGCAGCAACAAGGAGCACAGGGACAGCTCGGGGGGTGGGGGTGCTGATCCAGGACAGCTCTATGGGACCTGAGGCAGTGTGTGCCATCTTGGCCACAACTGGAAGGACAGCCCAGAGACGTGATGGGACCCCAGTAGGGGAAAATCCTATGTTAATATCCCAACCTGAGACAAGACAGTGCCTAAAATTCAGTTCTTAAGACTGAGCTGAGAGTTTCTGGGAGGCCCCTCTGGAGCAGCTACATGTGGAGAAGATGGGAGCACTGCAGCCATCAACCTTTACCTGACAGGAGAGAGGGGATCCAGCCCTCCACCTGGGGCCTCCACAGGCCTGGCATTTCTCTCCTGGGCCTTGGCCTGCACTTGGGCTTTCTTGCGAGCCAAGGCAGCAGCCAGCCAGTTCTCCTCCTCTGCTGGCTCAGGTTTAGCTGCTGCCTCCTCTGCAGCCTGGAGCTGGCTGGCAGAGCTGGGCTGCCCAGCTGCAGCAGGGCTGGGGTGGCACACCACAGGACTGGCCTTCACTGGAGATGGTGGCTCTGAGTCCAGGAAGTCCTCATCTGTCAAGCCCAGCCAGTCAGCTCCAGACCTCCTGCTCCGTGCAGGGCTCTGGCTGGCTGGAGGAGGTTTGGAGTGGGGCTCTGGTTTTGGCTCACTGCTGTTCTCCTCTGAAAACCTAGGGCAAGGAGAAGCAGTCACATCCCTGCCTGTGAGGGGCCCGAGGTCCCCATGCAGGAGCAGCATGGCTGACACGCAGAGCACAGTACCTCACAGACTGCCTCCTCGCCGTGCCCCTGGGCACGGAGGCCACCGTGGGCTGGTATGCTCCAAAGACAAAATCCTCCTTGTCCAAATCCTCCTCCTTCTCTGTTCAGACAAGCAGCCCTGAGTCAGCATCCAGAGGAGTAGACATCTGCAAAGACACCAACCCCCTTCCTCCTCCTCCCCTGCAATTCCCACTGGGCTTGCTGCCTCTGGGAAAACACAGCTGGAAACATCTGCCACAAAACCGTGTAAGCCATCTGCAACTTCTACAGCTACTGTGCAAATGCTGCCTCCAGGGCAGAGCACAACACTTCTGCATTAGCCACCTCTGCCACCCCTACACCCCGTGCCACTGCAGGCAGGGTACTTCACCTGCTAGGGCATTAGAAATCAACCTTGCTCTCCCAAGCCAGTGCTGCTAGCTCTGCAGACCTTCCCAGCACCCCTGGCTGTGCTCACCTGGCTGCTTTTGGTACTTCTTATCCAGTTTGAACTCCCTGTGCTCTCCCATGCCTGGCTGTTCCAGGACTCTGGACACAGAGCCGCGTCCCAGCAGCTCATCCAGCTTGGAGCGGGCTGGCCGGAGCTCCTCTCTGCTGGGGACAGAGTACAGGTGGGTTTCTCCAGGAGGCAGGGCTGTCTCACAGCCTTGCCAGGGTGCTCTGGCTCCTCTCTGCACAGCAAGGCTGCTCTTGCCCCTTTGTGAGACCCACAGGTCCAGCAGCCCCCACCCAGCATGGTAGGGCCACCTCAACACACAAGCCATCCCCTCCTCTACTGCTGCCTCTTCGTTGGCCTTACTCTTCTGCCTTCTTCCCCTGCTTCTCATCTTTGGGGCCACTGCCAAATCCCAGTGCATCCATCAGGTCATCACCATCATCTTCAAAGGTGAGCTCAGCCCTCCTCCGGGCTGGGGCCGTGGCGTGCTGGGGTGTCGGGGGTGGCTCTGCGGAGGGGATCACACATGGCAGGAGGTTTTCAGTTGTTTAAACAAGAGCTCAAAGCAGCTCTGCCTGCTCTCATATCTCAGGACAAAGTCATTTTTAAAGAACTCTTTTCAGTGACCAAATCTCCCAGCGAGGGACAAAGTGGCAGCATGCTCCTGCCTGGTCTGTGGCTATGCATCTGCTGATGGGACACTGCTGGGGGTCGCCGACACTGGGGGTTTCTAGCTCTGGCTAACACCAGGAGCTTTTTCAGCTGTGCACGTTTCCAGACAGTAATTCCCTTCCCACTTTGCCAGAAGTCCCTGCTCCACAATGCACCTTAGTTTTCATCCTAACCCAGCAGCTGCTGCTCATGTCCCGAGTGGATTTATCAGGGTGAGAGGAGGTTTTAGGGCACTACCAGACCCTTCAGCATCCCTGCTGCAGGAACAAAATGGGATGAGTGCCTGTGAGACAGCCACAGTGCAGCTGGATCCCACCCAGAGGTGCCCCAGCTGTGGTCTGCTGTGGAACAGTGATGCTCTAAGCCACCCAAATCCTGACCCTGAACACTTGCTCTGATTTGGCAACATGTGAAACAGGCTGGATGAATGAGATCAAAGCTACACTACAGGAAGCTCCACTTCAACATGAGGAAGAACTTCTTCACTGTAAGGGTCACAGAGAACTGGAACAGGCTCCCCAGAGAGGTTATGGAGTCTCCTTCTCTGGACACTTTCCAGCCCTGTCTGGATGTGTTCCTTTGCATCCTGCGCTGGATTCTATGGTCCTGCTCTGGCAGGGGGGTTGGACTTGAAGATCTCCAGAGATGCCTTCCAACCACTAACATCCTGTGATCCTGTGATCTGAGCCTTCCTTCCCAGAAGGGAAAGGTCAGTTCTGTAACCTGTGGCACACTGGAACCATTAAGCCCTGGGTGAGCTCTGTCACAATGAACCCCCTCAGCGAGTTGCCCCATAAAGGACCACACTGGTTTATAGCAGGTGGGACCAGGTAGCTTTCAACTTAAATGTCTGGACACAACATAAACCAATGAAGGCTGCTGATGCATTCCATACAAAGAGGAGCCCTACTTGCTTACCTTTCCCTTTGCTCTGCTCTGCTTTTTTGTCAGAGCTGCTTTTAGTGCCAGTTGGAGCCAGCTTCTTGGCAGCATCCTGCTCCTCGTTAGATGAGAGCCCTAGCAAAGCATCATCTAGATCTGGGAATTACCCCAGAGGGGCAGGAAAGGAGAGTGGGAAGAAAAACAAATGAAACAACAAACCCAACACTGCTGAGGAAGAACAGTTCTGTGCTAAGCCAAACACTCCTCCCACCACGGGGACAGGAGGTCCTGTCTGCCCAAAGTCATTCTGCAAGGACCTGGGAGACCCTTGAGCCTCCCTGAACTTCAAACACTCAACAGCTGCACTTGTGTTTCTTTTATGTTGGCTTTCTCCTAGAAGAAAACAACTGGAAATGTGGGTGTTTGAACACTTGGACACAGGCCATGAGAAAAGGGAGAAGAAAACTCACCTGTGTCACCCACAGCCCTCCTAAATCACCCATGACCAATCAGTGATCTTAACAGATGCTGATCTTGGTTAAAGCACAGCCTTTGAGAACCAGATCTCAGCTGCAGCAGGAAAGCAGCCTCCCACTTTGGAAGGTGGGCAGAATCCCTCCTCCCCAGTGTAAGGGTTTCTAAGACAAGCCATTAAAATCCAAAGCAGAGGTGAGAAAAAAGAAGCAAATGTCCTCAGGCATCATCTCCCAGTCCTGTGTGGTGAAGGTCTCAAACACTGAGCAGTCCAGTTTTTGGGTCACCTCTAAAGGATTAGATTTGCACCAGCATCATAGGGGTGAAGGCCTCTGTGCCTCATTACTGAGCCAAGCCTTTGGTTTAGACAAGGGGCAAGCTCCAGGCAAAGAGCAAGGACAGAGCCCTCAGCTGCTCTCACTATCTATGTGCTGAAGTGCAGCCAGACCTTACCTTCAAAGTTTGATTTCTTGTACTGTTGGGAAGTGGAGGGGGGTGAGAGTGGCTTCTTCTCCATCAAAGGCACAGGCTGTCCTGGAAAGAGAGAACACAGCTCTCAGAGAAAAAGTACTGCAGAGAAATCCCTGTCCCACCCTGGCTAAAAGTCACTTTCTGTAGGCAGCCTCCTAAAAGGACATATTGCAACACAGTCCCCTCACAGCCTTACCCAGAGGGAATCTCTCTGGCATCTCCTTGGAAGGATAAAAGGGAAGAGCAGGACAGTTTGGGGACTGGTGTGGCTTAAATCCAGCTCTCCTTCCATGCACACCAGGCAGATCCCATCAGAAACACTTTGCCCTACACCAGGCAACAGCCAGGTGGTACTTGGAGGGAGGAAGCAGCACAGCTGTTGTTGCTGCTGCCGTTAGTGATGTCTTCACAGCATGACAAGAGACAGGGTCAGGATAATACTCCCCCAAAAGGGACCAGGGAAGAGATTTAGGGGAGGAAAAAAGCACTCTTTGTTCCCTATTCCAGATGAAAATACCCCCAGGCTGTGGAAAGGAGAGCAGAATCTCAATTTACCCTTCTCAGGAGTTGGTGGCTTCCCTGTGGTTTTCACTCCTCCTCCCAAGGAGTCACATTTCCCAGGCCCTTTCACTGTTGCCTTCCCTGCCCCAGAACTGGGTTTTGACAATCCCAGGAGATCAGCATCCATGTCATCCATATCCTGGAAAACAAGGGGATGAGGAAGGGTGCAGGGTGAGTGCTGCCAACATCCCAGTGCCGCTTCTCTTTGGAGGCTGGTGCTGGAGGCCATGGCTGCAGCACCTGTGGGGCTGAGGTGGAAGGTACCAAGGTACCTACCTTCAGGGTCTGCAGGAGAGCTTCTGAGTCCATGTTGGAGGCACTGGATGCCTGCATGCCAGGGAGGGAAGAGGTCAGGTTGAGAGGGGAACTTTGGAAACTCCTCACCCCTTGCTCCACCCCCTGGTTTTCCTCATTTTATGGGATGGAAAACAGAAGCCAAACTCCTCCTGCTGTCCCCCTCCCCAGACACATCCTGTACCTTGATTCCTTTGCTGAGACCCTACTGCCTCTGGAAGAAGCATTGAGAACACCCAAAGCCACTGCCTGGGGAGGGGGCACACATTTGATCTGAAGTGCACCCAGGAAGGCTGGGCTGCAGCAGCACATTCCCCTTGGCTTTGCTCCCTCTCATCCAGGCTACCTGGAAGCTCTTCTCCCATCATCCACCTACTCCCCTGTCCTGTCTTCCCCATCCTCCAGCAATGCCAGAGAGGGATTGCCTCTTAATCCAAACATGGCTCATCCCTGATGTCACCTCCTCCAAGTCAGCAGTGGGTTATCAGGGGCAAGCCTGGCTCCCCTCAGCCCTAGCCCTCAGGACCCCCACACTTTCTCCCCAGATTTGGGCTCACCTCTTCATCCATGTCCTTTGCAGGCAGTTTGCTGAGGAAATCATCCTCCAGAAAGGACCTGTGCCACAAACCCAGGGGTTAGCAGCACCACACATGAGCTCACCAAAGCTGCCCTGAGGACAGCCAGGCCAGGTGGAGGGGCACACTGCAGCAGCCACACCATGCAACAGAAAGTGAGGGTACAATTGCACTGGGATGAGAGATGGCAGTGCTGGGACTGCTTGGTTAAGTAAGCAGCTCTAAAAAGGGAGATTTGCAGATGTACAGGGCTGGGCACACCAAACTCTTCCTGGAAAGCCTCAGGCTCTGAGCTTCCAGTTCCAAAGTCACCAGGCAATTGCTAGCAGGACAGGGAGCAAGGGGGAGAAGCTAAGGATGAGGCAGGTCAGAAGGACTTGGAGTGCACAGAAAGATCTCCAAGTGGGAGAGGCTGTGTCTAAAAGGCACTCACTTCTTGCTGGCTGGCAGGCTGGTGCCCCAGGCTCTCCCACCATTGATCCCAGCTGGCTGGGAAGCTCTGGCAGACTTAAGAGGAGTTTCATCTAGAAACAAGACAGGGAGAGATTAGAATAGACACAAGCATACTCCCAGCCTAGGCACTCCAAAGAGGCAACTGCTGTCTCCCCAAGGGCCAGAGAAGCTTTTAATCAGACATGAACTTTGCTTATCCTCTCCAGGCTGATGTTCAGCCTATTCAGTGGCCTCTGCCTCTGGGAAATCCTACCCTCTGTTCTATTCCCTGCTTCACCCCACATCTGGAGACCCTGGGAGATCAAGGGCTGTTGCACCTGCACCTCCCTGCTCCCAAGAGGGGAGTAGGAGAACAAGGCTGCTACCCTTTCAGCTGCAAAGATGGTCCATTTTACCATCATATCCCAGGAGCTCTTCAAGGATGTCATCAGTAGAGCCTGAAATGAGACAAATTGAAGGTGCTGAGGCAGGTGGGCTCACCAAGCTCGTGTAGAGTTCTCAATTTCAACATGGCTTCTTCTTGCCTTCCTTGCCTGTCTAGAGACAACTACCAGGACCTGATCCAGTACTTTGTGGACAAAAGCTTTAGCTTCGTGCAGCCAGAACTGGGGTCTCTTTATCAAGTGAGCCAGCTGCTTTCTTGTCACTTGGTCACAGGCTGCACTTGATCTGTGAGCTCTCACCCCACAGCATCTCAGAGCCCCTGGGCAGCCCTACAAGCTCTGCTTCAGCGTCAGGTGCTGCAAGAGGCCTCCAAACAAGCAGGTTGGGATTAGGTGAGGGGGAGAACTGAAACAAGTGAGTCCATTCTCCCCTGGCTTTGGGAAGGCCCACAAGAAAGGAACATAAGACCTCAGTAAGCAAATCCATTTGATGTGAGAGGCATGAGAATATTCCTGGTTCAGGAATGACACAATGTCCTCAGCTGCAGCTTTCAGACAAGGATGAGGAAACATCTCAGTAGCCAGGGCTCCCGCCTGATCCCAGTGTCCCCCCTCCTCTACCCTCTGCATTCCCAGCAGACCAAGGCACCCACTGACAGTGGAGGGAAAGCAAATAGCTGTACATACCTCTTGTTTTTTTACTGGGTTTCATAGCCTGTGGAGAAAAGCAAATTCCCACATCAGAAAACAAACCAGAGCTGACCTAGACTTTCTCAAAACACACTAAAGCCAGAGGCAGGTTTGTCCAGAACACCCCACAAGCCACACAGAAGACCTCCTCCTCCTCCCATGCTGTTTGGGAAACAGCATGTGGAATATCAGTGAACCAGAGAGATATCTGCAACTTTAGAGACACCAGCAAGCACAGTCCCTCAGGACCACCAGCAGGGCAGATGCCTTTGGAAGTACTTTTGCCTCCAGAGGATCACATTTGGATTTCCCAGGCCCAGCTTCATACTGTATCACACTCACCATCACAGTGTCACAGCCTTCCCTTGCTCCAGCAAGTCCTTTTACAGATTCTTCCAATCTCCACCTCCAGGTTGCAGGGAGGATCCAACACCCTTATCACATCCACACCATCCTCCTACCTGCAGAAAGAGGAGGAGTATCTCAATTTGCTGTTAAACAAATCTTACTCTCCCATTCAGGGCTCCTCTGCAGCCTGCCAGGCTGGCTCCATGCTGCTTGGATCTCTCCAAGCCTCTCTAAACAAGGCTCAAACCCAACAACCCCTCCATTCCCCAAACAACCTTGTGCTCCTGCGTGGGGACCCTCACCCTGACAACACAGAACCACTTCAGGTAGAAAAGAACTTAAGATCAAGTCCAACTGTTGCCCTAACACCACCATGGCCATTAAACCACGGTCTAACGTGCCAAGTCTGCAGAGTTTTCGAACCCCTTCAGGGATGGAGACTCCACTACCTCCCTGGGCAGCCTCTTCCAATGCCTGGCCAAGAAGTCTGCAAAACAACCTGAGAAGGAGCAAGGTGTTCAAGAGACGTGTAGAGGTGGCACTTCAGGACGCGTTTTAACGGCCGCGGTGGTCTTAGGTTGAGGGTTGGACTCGGAGGATCTTAAGGATCTCTTCCAAACAAAAGAGTTCTGTGATTCTGTTCTACGATTTTAAGCACTCCTGGCCCTGCCCCAGTCGTGGTGACCCAAGGAGAGCCCAAGGGGTTGGCTCGCCCTCAGCCCAAAGCCTGCTGAGCATCCCTGCGAGCCCGGGCTGGGGGGAAGAAGGGAAGACCTCACCTCTTCGTGTCCGGAGCGCTCGGGGGAATCTACTGCTGCTGCTGCAGGACCCACGGAGGAAACTTAGAGGTGCTAGAGGCGAGGGCTGCAGCCACCTGTCGGGCTGCGGGCAGGGCGTAGGCAGCCCCCAGCCCTCCCACGCTCCTCGTCCGTGTCCCGTTGCCCTGGCACCAGCTGCCCCTCTTACCCCAGGCCGGTGCGAGCGGTGTCCCCGCAGCCCCTGCCCGCAGCCCCTGCCCGCGGCCCCCGCTGCCCGCGGCCGGTACCTCCAGCCCCGCGGCCCGCCCCGGCCAGGCCCTGCCGCCGCCGCCACCGGCCCCGGGAAGCCTCCGCCGCCGCTCGCCGGCCCGGCCCTTCCTCTCACGGGCCGATGGGAAATGTAGTCCCCGCCGGGCGCGGAAACCACCGCCCCGGGCAGCCGCCTGCGGCACGCCCCGGGACCCCGGCAGGGCTGGGAGCAGCGCCACGATTGTCCTCTTTGCCTCGGGAGCCTGCGGGTGCCCAAGGAGACCCCGGCGCGGAGATTACCTTCAGAGGCAGTAGGGTGGCTTCAGCACAAAGAATCAGCCCCCTCGGGGCTATGAAGCAAAGTTTTGGCCTTTAATTGATTAAGAATAACCACAGTCTTCCTTTTGAGACCACCCAGAGAGCATGCCAAGCAGAAAGTGCCAGCCAGAAGCCAAGTGCCGGGGGATGACAGCCCTAAACAGGCCAGTCCCGGTCTCTGCTGGCAAGCCCCCCTCCCAGCTCAGGAGTCAGCTCACCCTCGCCAAAGGTGGGCACAGCACAAAGCCAGCCCTGGCCCTGAACCTTTGCTTGTACTTCAGTTATTACTTCCGAAAACCCCTGGGGCAGTGTCTGTGTTTTAACCTGTAGGCTGCTCCACCAGTGGCTTTCAGGAGGCTGCTGCCAGCTCATCCCTGAACATGGGCTCCTCCTGAAGCCCTCAGCAAAAGCTGGCATTTTTAAGAGCCCAGCACTTAGATCAGACTAGAAATTCCAGCACTGTCCAAGGAGAATGCCTGGCACTGAGACCACTTCTGTGCAAGTGGAAGAGGCTCAGCACTTGTGGAAAGGGTTCCACCACAGTTGGTCAAAGGATGGAGAACTCCTGTCAAAGGCAGAACACCATGGGACAGAGTTCAAACTGACCCTGAGACTCAGCAAGTCAGCTGAGCTTGTGCTGTTCAGGTATTGCCACCATGACCAGTGACAAGAAGCAGCACAGTGCTTGCTATTCCATAACCACCTACTCCAACCAACCAGGGGCAAAACATTTTAAAGAAGTATTTCTTTTATTAATTAAAGCTTCTGCTGCCAAAGACTGTGGCTAAGTCCTTGCTTTTGGCAGTGGTCAGCTCCTGCTGGCCTTGGAGCCATAGTGATGCTGAGCACTGTGTCACAGATAGCTCTGCTCTCTGTTGGTTTCATTGTTCCTCTTGCTGTGAGCAGCAGCAGGAGGAGAGAGCAGAGCTGGTGGACAGGGCTTGGCTGCCCTAAAAGACTGCCCAGCAAAGCCAGAAAGGTCTGACTACAATCATAGAATCAACCAGGTTGGAGAAGACTTCAGAGATCAGCAAGTCCAACCTATTGCCTAATACCTAACACCTCCTGACAACTAAACCATGGCTCCAAGTGCCACATCCAAGCCTTTTCTGAACTCCTCCAGGGGTGGTGACTCCACCACCTCCCTGGACAGCACATTCCAATGGCCAATTACTCTTTCAGTGAAGAACTTTCTCCTCACCTTGAGCCTAAACTTCCCCTGGGGCAGTTTGAGACTGTGTCCTCTTGTTCTGGTGCCGGTTGCCTGGGAGAAGAGACCAACCTCCACATGGCTACAGCCTCCTTTCAGGAAGCTGTAGAGAGCAATAAGGTCTCCCCTGAGCCTCCTCTTCTCCAGGCTAAGCAACCCCAGCTCCCTCAGCCTCTCCTCAGGACTAGAGCCAAGAGAGAGAACATCCAACTGACTGCAGGTCTTTGGAATGCTCCATTCCACTTTGCCTGTTGCTTTAAATGAGATCCACGGAGGGCAATGCACAAAAGGAAGAGATTGTGTCTGAAGACAGAGTTTTGTGGTTTATTAAATCTGTGCATAGTTGCCTCAAACTCATTAACATCATCTGAACCTGCTCCTCCATCCACCCTCCTCAGGTCAAGAGTCCGCTCGACTGAATAAGCAGAAGGCGAAACCCTCTGCCTCCTTTGGTCTCCTGAACAGCTGAAAGATTCAGCAGGCACAAGGCAAGTTGGATGATTTTATTTCAAATCAAACATATCTTTTTCTGTTCAGCTGCTGTGTGTGGAGCCAAACATTGCATCTGATCATTGTTAGTGCCAGGAAAAAAAAAACAAACAACCCACAAACTCCTCCAGGAGAACTGATCCCAGATGAGAGACTAACAGGTACCAAACCTGTCAGGGAACAAGCTTCTCGGAGGGGTCCTTCAGAACCACAGGATTTGGGGTTATGATTAATCTTTTTATACCATTTTAAGCTCAAAGTTGCTCTTATGTGTTGTGGAGAGAGGGTTTTAGTTGTTACCAGGCAGAGTTAGTGGTGTTGAAAACCAGCAATGATTTTGTTTAGTTGCAGCTGCACTGATTGCACTAGGAATCAGGAGGTTCTGTTAAAAGAAGGTAAATCTTTCACTTATTACATCCAGACAGTGCTGGGCAAAAATCCCAGGTCAACATGAATAAAAACAACAAACAACCCCACAACTAAATTAAGCAAATCAGAGAAAGCTCCTTGGAAATGCATGGGTAGGAAACAATCTGGACACTTCCCTCAGGATTGTCATTTTCCTTGAAGAATGCCTTTGAAACCCAGAAGAACATCCCAGAACAATCTGGACAGCCAAGGACCTTGGTCAACCCCTTTCTGCCCTCAACTGCTGGCTTCCTTCCAGGTCGAATCTGCAGCTTCTACCACCGCCTGTGGTTTCCTCTCACATCAGATCACCACAATTAACATTCGTAAAGTGCTTTGAGATAGTGCTACAAAAATACTAACAAGTTGAAAGGAGGGCAGAACACCTACTATCAGCACCCAGCTGGTTTTTGTTTTGCCTCAGAGCAGCATCACTGTTTTCTCTTTTGACTTCCTATTAACAAGGTGCCAGCGTTGAGAGATGGCACCAAGGGCAGAAGGAGTTTCTGCAGGGCACTGAAGGATGGATGTGCTGGAAAACATGAAGGTGGCTTCTGGAAAGGTGAACGAAGCAGAGCATCCAAGGAAGGATGGGGATTGACTTCCCAGCTCCTGTGCACAGAGCTGTGCAGGAGGCTTTAGACAACATAAATACTGGGCCACACAAGGAGAGAGGTGGTGCTCAACTTAAGCCAAACTCAAACCAAGACGCTGACGCTTTTTGGGGGAGGACGTAACTGCTCGTCAGAAGCTATCATCTGAGGGCTCTTTACTTTGTAGTAAAAAAATCCTGCTACACTTCTAGTCATCAGTAACTCCTCTCTAGTTAGCAGCTTCACAAAAGCAATCCTTGTATGAATCCATAAAGCTTTCCCAGATTTTGTTTTCTTAAGAAGGTTAAATTTTCCCATTATAATTGCACTTGAAAACCAGGCATCGATTCCTACACGCTCTCCCCAAACACCTTCTTGATTCAGAGAAGTGGAAAGAAAGGCTACAATTACTCACTGTCCCTACAGCTAGCAGGATTTGAAAAGGTTTGATTTCAGGTGCCCTGAAGGAAGGACACAAACACCCAGTTTTCCTGAAGAGGAAAAATGTGCAGTTTGAAAAGACGACAAAACCCGCAGCGGGTTTCACAGCTTGGATTGCAGCGGCTTCAGGTGTTTGTGGAAAGACTGGTGAACCTGCAAGAGGACAAGACAGTGGTTAAAGCAAGCTCAGGCCTGAGCTGTAGGGCAGTTTTAGCTCCTCACATCTCTTGCAGTGTGCTTTTTGTACTGAGGAAATCTGACTCAGAGGCGCTTTGGGGATTTCAGAGCAGCCAGCTAAGTCCTGGATCTGAGCGTCTATGTGACGCAAAGGGTGAGGATATAAGCCAAAAAACCCCCAACAACAAACCCTTCCCCACTAACTTTCTTGTGAGAATGAAAATGTGAGACATTTCATATCCTTACAGACCATTATTTGGCATTTTAGCTCAAAAAACCACCCCACAAACTGGCAGAGGTCTCCTGAGGGGACTGTAATGAATAGAATAGGTTGGAAGAGACCTTTGAGATCATTGCATCCAACCCATCATCCAACACCACCTAATCAACTAAACCAAGCACACTATATGTAAAGTCTCCTCCTAAACACCTCCAATGATGGTGACTCCACCACCTCCCCAGGCAGCACATTCCAATGGGCAATCACTCTCTCTATGAAGAATTTCTTCCTAACATCCAGTCTGAACCTCCCCTGGTGCAGCTTGAGACTGTGTCCTCTTGTTCTGGTTGCCTGGGAGAAGAGACCAAGCCCCACCTGGCTACAACCTCCCTTCAGGTAGTTGCAGAGAGCAAGAAGGTCTCCCCTGAGCCTCCTCTTCTCCAGGCTAAGCAACCCCAACTCCCTCAGCCTCTCCTCACAGGGCTTGTGTTCCAAACCCCTCACCAACTTTGTTGCCCTTCTCTGGACATGTTCCAGCAAGACAACATCCTTCCTAAACTGAGGGGCCCAGAACTGGACACAGGACTCCTAAGCACTACTGACTTCAGAAGCACAAAAAATTGAGCAAGTTCTGATGGGATAATCTCAGCTTCTGGCCACTGAAACAGGACTTAAGAGTTCTGGTCTGGCCAATGGAAGAGGGACACTGACTCTTCCCAGTTGTTTCTTTTATTAGCTCAGCTGTAGCTAACAGCCATAGGGCAGCTATGTGACACCTGACATTCAAGCACTAGGTGAGAGCAGTTTATTTTCTTCAGGGGTCACTACCACTGCCTGAAGCCACTGAAAGCAAGCAGGTAAGGGTTTCACAGCCACTGCCACTAAGCAGAATTCACAGCAAGTGTTAATTTCCTCTAAATTCAATGAGATTATTCATTTATTATGTTTGGTTTTTTTGCCTAGGGGGAGTATGATTTCCTCCCTCAACTGAGAACTCAGAAGTATCCCACAGGGATGCATGAGGTACACAACTCAGAAGAGAGCATGCTGAAAGAGGAGGAGGAGGTGAGTAGTTTTGGTGCATTGACACTAGTTATGTGATCACCTACAAGGATGGGCTGAGAGTTGGAGTTGTTCAGCCTGGAGATGCCTCTGGGAAGAACTTATTGCAGCCTTTCAGTACTTAAAGGAGCTGATGAGAAAGCTGGGGACAGGCTTTAGAGCAGGGCTTGTTGTGACAGAACAAGAGGTGATGGTTTGGAACTAAAAGAACTATTCAGACTAGATACAAGGAAGATGTTTTTACAGTGTGGGTGGCAGAATACTAGCACAAGCTGCCAAGAAGGTGGGAGATGCCCCATTTCTGGAAACACTCCAGGTCAGGCTGAATGGAGTTCTGAGCAGCCTGACCTAGTTGAAGATCACAGAATGGTTTGGGCTGGAAGGGACCTCTAAAGGTCTTCTAGTCCAACCCCCAAGATGTCCCTGCTCCCCGCAGGGGTTATGGGACCAGATGGCCTTTAAAGGTCCCTTCCAACCTAAAGTATTCTGTGATCACTGGCTCGAAACTGAAACCCCCTGAACTGGGTCATTTCTCTGGCTATGCATGCCCTAAAGATGAAGAAGTTCCTTTACCTCTGTCTTGTTCAGTGGGGATTTCTTTGCCCACTCAAACATGTTCTCGTAGACGTTGCCGTCGTAGCGGCCGAGCACAGAGCCGAGGTGAACGTCGTGGAAGTCGAAGGAGTCCACCAGCGCCACCGCGTTGGGACGGATGATGGCCAAGAGCTCCTTGACACGCTGGTTCACTTGAGTGATCTGGGCATCGGTCAGGATGCCCACCTTGGGAGAAGAAAGAGCCTGTCAGAAGAGCAGCCAAGTGGCAAGAACCTTCCTTTCCCTAAGAGGTCTAACACAGGTCAGGCTCCCCTCACCCCTGAGCATGCAAAACTTCATCAATGAGGAGGGCTTTCAAGTGCTAAGTAATCAAACTGGCAGTGTGCCACGGTGTACAAGCAAGAAGAGATGCCCAGCACAGCCCACCACACTGCCTAGCTATTTGATCTCTGATGGGTGACTCAGTCTTTAGAGTGCCTGTAGGTTAGTAAGTTCAGTAGCAAGTTTCCGTATGTGTATGCTAAATCCTTCCTGGGTTCAGGGAACGTTTTGGTAAGCAGCCAAGAGGAAAACAGGAACACAAGATATAGCACATCTGCCTGAAGACAAAGTAGAACACTGTTGCACAAAAAAAAAGAAGGTCTCCAACAGAAGGAATTAAGAACAGAAAGTATTGCCTGGCAATTTAAAGCCATTACAATAATTCCCAGTGCAAAAATCCCCTTTCAGGGCCCTAATTTGCACACAGCTTTCACAGCATGTCTAACTGCCATCTCCTTTATTAACTACTTGTTGTTTAACATACAAAAGTTCTCCAGTTGCTGACCAAGTCTTAAGCTAGCCTAAGACAGATGCCATGTCACCATTTAGCACCCAGCTGCTTCTGGCAGACCACAAGAGCAACTTGACAAAAGCCTTCCATCAGCCTTGCACTGTTAATGCCCTCTGGAAGTCAACAGGCAAGACCTTACACCTAACCATCTGTGCAGCTCTGCATGTAAATCACCTTTGCAAACAATGGCTCTGGAGATTGAAAGTGCTGGAGCAAGACACCAACCTGCAAGAAATCCCCTGTGTTCTTACTGATGCCATACAGTGCATACAGGAGGCAGAGCTCAGTCAGGACAGCACGGACAGCTGCATTGCTGACCTCAGACAGCTTTGCTGCAAACAGCTTCACCACCACATAGTGACAGTGTGCCTACAAGAGATGAAAGGAAGGTGAATCAGGGTCACAAAGAGAGGAGAAGCTTCTACACCACACTACTTCTATCAGGCACGTCACTGACCTCAGATGCTCGCACCAGATCAACAGAAGTTCTGTTCCAGGCTTCCTCTTTGCTCTTTCTGTGGTTCAGCTCAGCTTGCAAATTCTTTGCTGCAGCTTCTACAAGCCTGTTCCATGAAGGGAAGAAAAGGAGATCACACAGTAACACCACATGAACAAGATTATGCATGCTGAATTCAGGTGAAGTTCAGTCTACCACACCAGAACTCAGAGCTCATGTGCCACAAGTGAATACAATGCCTGGAGTGAGCAGCTGTGGCTTTAAACCCCTCTGTCAGCACTGCTGCAGCTTGAACACAGCTACACAGGGGTAAGAGGGCATCTGACAGCATGCATATGGTGCTCAAGTGCTGACTCACAGGTAGGCATTTATTCTACTCTCACACTTCCTTCACAACAGGCTTTGATGCCAGGATTGTTTCTCTCCAGACAGATCTCTGAACAGTTTGAACAACCTTGGCATTTGTATGCTTTGATTAGACTTTCAGACAAGAAAAAGCTACTTCAAACTGGAACAGAGTAAGGAGGCTACATTTAGGCTCTATGCAGCCTCTTGTAACCTCCAAGCACTGCACACTGACCCAGCCTGGTAAAGTGTGTCACTTCCTGCAAGCAACAGGTGGAGCACAGCTCTGCCAACCACATCCAACACGAAGAGGACAGCACACCATTACCCCCTCCCAAGGCACACACTTCTACTGGTGCTTGACTCAGACCAACAGGTGGGAGCTCACCGGGCAGCACGTGCTTTGTAGGCCTCTGCCAAGCTGGCTGGATCATTGAGCCTCACAGTCACTGCCCTAGCAGCCACATGCTGCGGCTGAATGCGTTGCCTGGAGAGGTCATTAAGGTAGGACACCATGCCAGTGACCTGCTGCCCAGAAGCAACCTGGTTGTAGCTTTTGACAAGGAACCTGCAAACAGAAAACAAATGGCAACTCTTACTCATGAGCTGTTTTGAGTCATTCTGCCCCTATACTCAGCACTGGTTAGGTCATGCCTTGAGTCCTGAGTCTAGTTCTGGGCTCCTCAGTTCAAGGAAGATGTTGAGTTACTCAAATGTGTCCAGAGAAGGGCAACAAAGCTGGGGAAGGGTTTGGAACACAAGCCCTATGAGGAGAGGCTGAGGCAGCCGGGGGTGTTTAGCCTGGAGAAGAGGAGGCTCAGGGGAGACCTTACTGCTCTCTACAACTACCTGAAGGGAGGTTGTAGCCAGGGGGGTGTTGGTCTCTTCTCCCAGGCAAGCAGCACCAGAACAAGAGGACACAGTCTCAAGCTGCACATGGGGAGGTTCGGGCTGGATGTTAGGAAGCAATTCTTCCCAGAAAGAGAGATTAGGCATTGGAATGTGCTGCCCAGGGAGGTGGTGGCGTCACCATCCTTGGAAGTGTTTAAAATAAGACTGGATGAGGCACTTAGTGCCATGGTTTAGTTAGATGGTATTGGGTGATAGGTTGGGCTTGATGATGTCAAAGGTCTTTTCCAACCTGGTTAATTCTGTGATTCTGTGACATGAGTCATCTTATCAGACTAGCAAAGAACAGCTGCCAGCATACTTTTGTGCCAGAAACAGGGCAAGAGACATGAGAGACCAGCTTCATGGCAATGCAGGATACTGTCCTGCTCATCACTTCAGCCATAAAGATCATAATGCCAGGGCAAGGATGTCCCTGGATAGGAGTGGGCATACCTCGCTGTCTGCAGCATCATGACTGTGTTTTCTCCCTCGTAGGTGCAGCATGGGGTGAGGGTGACGTAGATGTCAGGGATGCCACTGCAGCGAGAGTAGCCATGCCCACCGCAGGCCATCCGACACTCCTCAACCCCAGCGTTGGCAATCCAGGAAGTGAATGCCTTCAGCCCTGCTGTCAGTGCATGCAGCTGGTGGACAAAAACACAGCCAGTTCAGAGCTTTTTATTTTCCAGTCTCAGCTTCCACACATACCTAAGTACTGCAGCTCCCAGAACAAAGCAGAGTCAACACCACCCTTCCAGTGTCCCACAGGGTCTTGTGTTTCTTCTTAGAACTCTTTGCTGAGCCAGACTGTTTATATTAAAACCTCTGTAGATGGATTTGAGTGTTCCATCCTTTCTGTCTCTGCACATTATATGCACATTGTATGTTTTCAATTGCCTATTGTCACATTAGCTTCCCAGAGAGAATCCCTAACTGAAAACTGACACTTTACAACCAGAAGCCCTCAGTATAGCACTGATACCTTTGATCAACACACCTAATGCCTTGGAAGAACAATAATGGAGCTACAACACAAGCATAAGACAGGAGCAGCATTAAGACCAAAGTGATTTATCATCATCATTCCTGGAAAATATTCACAGTAGGGCTTTCTATCTGTGCATTTGTCCCTGTGTTGGTTTTGTTTTGGTAAGGGGCTGCTAAATGAGTAGTTCAAATCCAGAATTAAATGTGACCTGCACCTCCAAAGCTTGTGAGGGCTTTGGAGCACAAGTCCCATGAGGAGAGGCTGAGGGAGCTGGGGTTGCTTAATCTGGAGAAGAGGAGGCTCAGAGGAGACCTTCTTGCTCTCTACAACTACCTGAAGGGAGGTGGTAGCCAGGTGAGGGTTGGTCTCTTCTCCCAAGCAGCCAGCACCAGAACAAGAGGACACAGTCCCAAGCTGTGCCAGGGAAGGTTTAGGATGGATGTTAGGAAGAAGTTCTTCCCAGAAAGAAAGATTGGCCATTGGAATGTGCTGCCCAGGGAGGTGGTGGAGTCACCATCACTGGAAGTGTTTAGGAAGAGACTGGATGGGGTGCTTGGTGCCATGGTTTAATTGATTAGATGGTGTTGGGTGATAGGTTGGGCTTGATGATCTCAGAGGTCTATTCCAACCTGGTTAATTCTATTCTATTCATTACAGAGCTTGGGATCTCAGAATCTGTAGAATTACAAGGTCAGTCACAAGTGAAAACCAAGAAGGCCTGATGCTTTTCCTCCCATGCTGTAAAGAAACCTTACATCAAACCAAGAGAGGAGGCAGTACCTCTGGCAGCTCGCTCAGGTCCCCACTGCTGATGTCCCCACTGATACGGCGGTAGGTGTTCTTGATGTAGGCTCCCACAATGTGGAAAGCATAAGCTGTTGCCAGGAGCGGAAAGAGTTTGTATTGCTGGGTCTGGTAATCCAAGATCTGGGGTTCTGGTTCCCTAGAGCAAAATACAGATGAGTTAGGATGCCAGTGGCTAGAAAACTGCCTACTCAACTCTAAGCAGTCCAGAATGAGAGCTGACTCAACTTCCAGGATGTTTTGAAACTTCACAAGCCCTATGAGGAGAGGCTGAGGGAGCTGGGGCTGCTTAGCCTGGAGGAGACTCAGGAGTGACCTTATTGCTCTCTACAGCTACCTGAGGGAAGGTTGTAGACAGGCAGATGTTGGTCTCTTCTCCCAGGCAGCCAGCACCAGAACAAGAGGACACAGTCTCAGGCTGCACCAGGGGAGGTTTAGGCTGGATGTTAGGAAGAAGTTTTATACAGAGAGAGTGATTGCCCTTTGGAATGGGCTGCCCGGGGAGGTGGTGGAGTCACCATGGTTGGAGGTGTTCAGGAGACTTGATGGGGTGCTTGGTGCCATGGGTTAGTTGATTAGGTGGTGTTGCATTGGTTGATGAGTTGGACTTGATGATCTTGAAGGTATTTTCCAACCTGGTCTGGTCTATTCTATCATTAAGTGCCAAAGTAAACACCAGCCACAGGCCCTCTTCCTTCCAATATTTGGGAATTTCCCCCTCAGCACTTGAGCTGCTCCTTGAGCTCTCTGCACTCACCCTGGCTTCAGCTCCGACTGGTGCCTGACGGCGCTGTAGCGGATGGCGATGGTGCAAGCCTTGGAGAGGGCGCGAGCTGCGTCGCCCACGATGAGGGAGCGGATGAACACCATGGTCCCATAGGTCAGCTTGTCACTGACTGGTTTCACATAGGTGCCATCTGGTTCAACCTACCAAAAAAACCCAAACAAGCCCAAAATGAAACAAAAAGATAAACCACAGCCTGCTGATTTTTTTTAAGCTTTCTCCTTTTTGCACGCTCACAATCTCAAAATCCAAACCAGCACCAGAACAAGAGGACACAGTCTCAAACTGTGCCAGAGGAGGTTTAGGCTGGATGTTAGGAAGAAGTTCTTCACAGAGTGATTGGCCATTGGAATGGGCTGCCCAGGGAGGTGGTAGACTCACCATCCCTGGAGGTGTTTGAGACTGGATGGGGCACTTGGTGCCATGGTTTAGTTGATTAGATGGTGTTGGGTGATAGGTTGGACTCGATCTCAAAGATCTTTTCCAACTTGGTTAGTTCTAGTCTATTCCATCCAAACTCATCTACAGCCTACAGCCTGGCTGGAACACAATCCACCCACACAGGAGCATGTCAAGTGTTCATTTCTAACCCTGCAGCTCACTGCTTTACCTGGGCATACTTCATCAGCATGTTCTCCCGAGGGATTCTGTAGTTGTCCATCTTCAGGTAGCCATTATCTATCTCATCAAAACCGAATTTGGGCCCAATGTCACCCACTGTGATACCTGCCACAGACAAAGCCACCTGCATTAAGAAACAGGAACTTCACACCACCTGAGAGGTTCAGGCCTTCCCCAGTTTTCTGGCAAGCCCCTGGGTGGGGGCAGAGGGGGAGCCCAGTGAGGACACGGGGGGCAGAGATGTGCCATGGAGGGCCACTTGTGCTGGCCCCAGGGCTGTGGGGTGTTCCAGCCCCACCTGTCTAGCCCAGGTGAGTGCCAATGGTGCTGAAACCACATGTGATGAGTTGTGTCTGGCCTCAGCCTGAGCCCAGGCTTGGTGGGGTGTTGGATGCTGTTAGGAGTAACAGCTCACAAGGACTTTAATCTCTTTGATGGAAAAGGGGACATCAAATGTGGGGAGTTTCACACTTCAGATGCAGTCCTGCTACCCAGTCACAGGGGATCTCTGAAGACCATTCAGCTCACTTCTAGCTAGACAATGACAAAAGGTCTTCTCTCCCTTTCAGGAAGAAGGGGGACATGCTGCCTCCCAGAATGCATAGCTGGGAAGCACTGGGACAGAATCAAGCTCCAAACTAACCTTCACACTGAAAGGTGATTTAGTGGGAGCTCAGTCATAAGAAAAACTCTTGTAAGCCCTGTGACCTACCATTTACCCACTGCAATCAGCTGCAGAACTGAGCCATGTAGGTTAACAAGAGACAGAGCCAAGGTGTTCCCCAGTCCTAAACCCTTCATTTTTACCTGGCAAAGGTTCATGGGTGCCCATCTGCCGTATGGGAACGATGAAGGCATGCAGGCCTTTGCACTGCCCTTGAGTGTAGAGCTGAGCCAGCACAATGGCATGGTTGGAGGTCTTTCCAACTGCAAGAAGAGTGGGAGTTAGAGAAAAACAAGCCAGAACAGTGCACACACTTATACACAGAGGGCCTCTTTCCTTAAACAAGATCTGAGATTACCTGAGCCACATCATGCACTAGAACACCAGATTTACAGCACTAGTTATCACCCAAGTTGTACAGCTAGACAGCCTTGCTCAAGTCAATGAAAGCTGCCCAATCCAGCTCTCTGGGCACACCAAGTCCTTGGCAAACCTGCTAATGGAGCTGAAGATTGTGATGCAAGTGATCAAGAACTCTAACAAATCCACACAGGGATGGAAGATTCTGAGAGAGAATTCAGACTCTGAGAAGTCTGTTACTTGTAGTGTAAGAGTAACTGCCTCTCAGCCAACTCTTGGGATCAATTTTTCCATCATCAGACACAACACAGATGACATCCACCTCCCCAGGTTTTTCCAGACATCCTCCAGATTTAGCCAGAGAGTGATGCACTTACGTCCACCTGGCCACCACTTAATGGAGGTCACAGTGGGGCTGTTGAGGATGAATTCCTGGGTAGCAGGGTCATAAGTAGCTGTAGTTTCTAGACCCCGAAGGTGAGTTCCTGAAAAGAAGCAAACACCTTGTTTTGGCAGAAAGTCAGTCACAAAACAGAGACAAGGACAGAGCTAGACAATGGAAAGCTGAACTCCAGTAGCAATGTATGAATTTCAACTTTGCTTTTAGGCTACATAAAGGGCTAAATGTCAACCAATTAAGAACAACAAGTGGGAGTCAGAACATATTCTGGGACCTGAAGCAAATTCTCAGCAGCAAAACTGTTGGGTTTGTTTTGTTTGTGTTTTCCAGTGGTCCAAGACTAGTTTTCCAAGCACCTCAAATCTGATACCCTTTTGCTGTTGTACACCAGGAGCCCATTCTCAGTTGAAGAGGTCCACAAAAACACACTCCTCCCCTGGATTTCACTACAGCTGCAACCTGATCACCTTGCAAACCAAACACCATGCACTTGTCAGCCCCAAGATGAAATAAGCAGTGCCCATCATCTCTTCATTCCCTCATCAGTCCTACATTCTCCTCATTTGGTGGAGCAGTTTCTCCCAGACAAGATCATCCAGCTCCAAGACAGCAAGTAGCAGCATGCATAGGATAGGGAACTGATGCAGGTAGATGAGTGGACTGCAAAAAGATGAAGGTGGTAATTCCAGGAACAGTGTTTGTCTTCTGCACCCAACTCTTTGCTTCACACACACACCCCAGTCTCAGCAGTGGCAGTGTCCCCACATGTGTGAAAAATAATAAACCACCTGGTCTGCTTGCTTAAAGTAAGCAAGCTGTGAACACTCCTGCTAGCCTGGACTGCCAGAGACAAGAGCTTCAGCGTGGGGAAAGATGTCACCTTGATGCAGCCGCGTTTCCAGGGCACGGAGTTAATGCGAGGCTTCCACAGGCAGCTTAACATCGACTTACTTTGCTGGCTAAGGCTCTTCAAACCTCAGTGAGTGCAAGAGATTCTCCACAGACTTGCAGTTACTTTATGGTTCATGCAGTCTCTACATTTCACTCCAGCACAAAGGTGAATCCTGCTGGTGTTCAGAGAGCAATTCTCATCTGCAGCTCGCAGACATCAAAATTAATGTTTCCCCAAGGCACAGTTTCCTCCCCTTGGGTTAAAAGTGTTGCAGTCACAATACTGCTGAAGTTACCAAAATCCATTCCAAAGCTTGAAAGCAAAAGGAATAGCAACAAAGAACAAAGCTGAGTTGAGATAGAGAATTAAATAAAAACATTTCATGGTCCTATTACAAAGAACAGGTGGGAGTGAACTAAACAAGGCAGGGAGGGGAAGCTCCCCACAAAACACAAGCCCTGGAACCAAGTCATCCACATACTCTCTGATCCAAGGTCAGTCCCAAAGTGACAAGCAACTCTCACTCTGTTGTTGTTTTTTTTTCTGGCATCTCTTGCAGTACTTTGAAGCTCTGTCCTTTTGTCTTCACACTGAATGCTAGAGCTAAGCAGGAAGCACACTGAAAGAATGCTAAGTGCAGACACGAACAGACGTCATCAAACTGACGCCACCATAGCCACATGTAGTGATCTATGCTGGTTTGAACGGCAGGAGAGCAGCATTCAACGTGGCCATGTATAGAGCTACAGACATCAAACTCTCACACAGGAAGAGGGGGGAAAAAAAGGACCAGCAGCATGTGGCAGAGGGGTCTATGACAAATTGCAGTCCATTTTTCCTTGCAGCCACAAGGGCAGGTGGGGGGGCTGTGGGGTAAGCACGCACCGTTTCTTGCCAGGCAGGGGAACTGTTTGTACACAAAGTCATTCTCAGAAATAGCATTTAGGGAATGTACTGTACCATGGCCCATTTCAGTCTGGGCATAAGTGCCAATGATGTCCAGGTTCCAGGCAGGCATGAAGAAGCGATCCTGCTGCTCTGGGGTTGCCTGGGTGAGAAGGGTGGGGAGGAACATGCCCAGGTGAAGGTCCAGAGGCTCAGGCCGTCCGCGATGAACAAAGCTGTGAAGAAGTGTTATGGAATGGGAGTGTGAAGGGAATGTTATGGGATGGGAAGCAAGCATGAGGATTCATGGTGGAGATTGAGGAAGAGACAAAAAGAAGGGGGGGAAAAAAAAAATAATACAATGATTCATGTGTAAATCTGAATTCAGTGAGTGTACTTCAGAAAGCCAGAGCACTGTCCTCTTCTCAGGCCTCAACAGTAAGAAACTGCACTTACTCTGAAACAAGCTTGCTGCCATGCAGTGCTTTCTAATCAGACACACAATGCATTTGCAGCATGCCTGTGGTTTTGATGCACCATGGATGAAAAAAAAAAGGATTCATCCAAACCCAAAGGAAGGCCAGACCTTCCCCATGGTCTGGAAACCAGAGGATCCCTGGGCTGAGTCAGAAGGTCACTTTGTGGAAGCTGTGATCTGGCCAGATGAAGTGAGTCTTCACCCAGAGATGTGAAGTCCACTTTTTTTTTTGGCCTCTCCATGGTTTGAGGGTAGAATCTGGTAGAAGCCCAAATTCATCCAGCTGATTGAGCTGATTCCACTGAACTTTGGGTTGGTTTTCTTGCTTTTTAAAGCCCTATTTACTTCACTTTTTATTTTACCAAAGATGAGACAAAACCAGTGGGAGCTACATTCCAACTCAACTCCCTCCAGCTTTTGCTCCTGTTAAAAGCTCTCTTAAAAGGACAGTGCTCTGCATGTGCAAGTCAAAAGTTGTGAACACAAACAGCTTGGCAAGAAATCCAACATTCTGCAGCCTGTAAACCACCAGCTCAAAGTCTCTGCAATTCAACATGTTTCACTAGAACTACTCTTCCTCCAAGTTCTGTCAAACACCACTAACAAGTGGTCTGGGATTCTTTTTAATGTAATTAAATGCTCCTTACATCTTTAAATGTTGCTGAGTATTGAAACAATGGGGATACAGATTGAGGAGCAGTACCTTCTCCACAAAGGTTGTCTATCTGGCCCATTTATGGATGAAAGAATGGAACTGGGCTTTAGTAAGAATACATAGATATATATTTAAATGAGATACACTGATCTGAGCTTAGCTCAAACTCAGGTGGCATTCTTATCCAGGGGAGGAGAATGACTTCCTGTGTGGCCTCCAAACACCTTAATCTGAATTAGCTCTCTCACTAGAGCTTCCTAGGAATTGTAGTTCTGTTCCCTGGTATTCTCAGGCACCTACAAATCAATTCAACCACCTAATAAACCCAGTAGAAATGGTTTCTAGGTGGTTTGACTGAACAGTGACCAAGTTCAGCAAGGGGCTAATGGGTTCTCAGGAACACCAGATTGCAAGTGAGTTCAGGAGCCATGAGAAGCACACAGCTGAGATAGACTGAAAGAAAATCCTTATTTTCCAGCAATAGCTATAAACCAGTTAAAGCAGTATTTTCATTTCACCTTTCTGTTTCCTTTTCAGCCTTGTGCTATTTGTGGGTTTTTTTCTTTTTTTTTTTTTTTTTTTTTTGAGAGACTTATTCATATGGAATAGGTTAAAATCCACACAAGCTACCAAGAAGGTACACCCTACGATAAAACTCAGTAACTACACATCCAGGATAGGATTCAACTTAAGAATCCAGAGGTCTGTTTCCCCATCAGCAGTTTCTAATCATCACTGACAAATACTGCAGGAACTTTTTACTGATGAAGCAGGTAGATACTCAACATTCCCTGCAGGAAGGTCAAATGGTTGCATTTTAATGATTCAGTGGAGAAAGTGTATTTGCTTTACCAAACTACCTCAATATTACTTCTATCAAGTATCAGAATACTGATTTTTCCTACCAAAGAACCTGGGAACTATGAGCAAATCAGACCAGCAGCAGCCAAGAAAGTGAATGATCTAAGGTGAAACAGCAAGTGAAACAAATCACTTTGGTGTGGTGGATGTGTCTCTGATTTCAAAGCAGCTGGTGTGAAAAAAAACAGACAAGGTCAGCAGACTTTTATCGTTGCCAGCTGGTTGACCCCCAGCTCAGCTGGGTTTGTTCACTCCATCTCCAAGCAGAACTGATGACCAGGTCCCCTCCTTGCACCTTCTACAAACACTTCAGCTACCAGGGATAGCTGCAACCAACCAAGCAGCCAGGCAGTTGGCACAGCCATCCGACTTCTGCAACTGTTCAGACTTGCACACATCAGACTTTCCAAGTTTAGGTGCCAAACACAAGCTCTGGAGTCTTTGGTTTGTTAAACTATTCTTGCTGGTATTTATCAGCTGTAATTCCAGGTTCTGGGCTGAAAGGCTGCTTTCTGATCCATCAAGCATTCTTCCACTTGAAGAAGTCATTTTCAACAGTAGGAGGAATAAGATGTTTTCCTTCTTTGAAACCAATTATCTTTCCATGAAGTTGTAGAGCTGCAATGGAGTGGCACCTGGAAGAAAAGTGCTTGGGGCAAAGCATACCTCACAAAAGCAAAAATGCACAATCCTGCTGCGTTGCATTGCATCTAAATGTCTCCTTTCTGACCTGTTTATGAAGCCCAGCAATGTGCTAGCACCTCTGACACATGTACCCCAAATCTGGGCAAAAATAAACCCCACAGTGCTGCTGGCTGACAAGTTCCAACCAGTTCAAGTGAAATTCAGACTCCCAGGGCTTTCCTCATCTTAAAACAAAGGTAAGCAACCCCAAAGTCAGTGATCAGCTAAGAGGTGCACTGTGGAAAAGACCAGAACTAACTCTGTGATTGTTAGGATGGGAAATGAAGCAGTTGCCTGCTACAGGACAGGAAACATCAACTACCCAAACTGTTTTACCTTTCCCTCAGTAGAGTTACCTAGGGAGCATCATCAATGTACAAACTGGAGTTAGAGAAAAGAGGTTACCCATCAATCCCTGAAGGGAACTAACCATGTCCCATTTCGGTTTGGGCGTAGGTGCCAATTATCTTGACTCCACGGACCAGGGGCAGCCATTTCTCCTTCTGAGCATCGGTCGTTTGGGTCTCTAAGGTTTTGTGAAACATGCTGAAGTGCAGAGTGAGAGGTTCAACAAAATTGCCCAAGCATGTTCTACAGGAGAGAAAGAGGGATCTGGATCTCAGTCTCTTTGTTACTGTGACCCTGAAGGCTTTTCTCCAACTGTAACGCAAGACGAATAATCTCTTGGCCTACTTCAACCTTTTCTGTCCTGCAACCTCCAGATGCAGAGGCATCAGAAACAATGATAATGGGGAAAGAATACACTGTTATTTCAGGCATATTCTTCACCCCATAAATCCTGCTGTTGCTATGTAACTGGAAAACAAGTTATTATTTCACAAAGACTCATGGAGAACTTAAAACTGAAAACAGGAAAACCAATTTATTTTCTCCCCCATCTCTCAGGCTTGCCAGGAATAAATCCCACTGCTGCTAGTAGCCTAGGACTGGGCTATTATTAGTAAGAAGCACTTTGTATTGAAAAGGAAAAGGCTTCTTAGGTGACCAAGTGCTTATCAGAAGAGCTCTAGATTACCTGTAGCTGCTTCTATCAGCTGTGAGATCAGGACCTCACCTGAAATTAACATTACTGTTATAGGCTAGTGCTGGAGGGGATGGAAGGAAAATCAGACATTCCAGGTATGCCTCATCAAAACAGAAGCCATTTCATGAGAGAAAGCTCTATTAATTTAGTAGCCAGGATGGCTGGCAAAGTACATTCCTAATTAAAACAAGCCCCATGCTAGAAAGTTTCACTGTAAAAGCTACATAGCAAATGACAGCACCTTCCCCTCAATATTGCAACCTGAACAGCTTTTCATCTCCAGTGTGCTGTACACAAATGCTGACTCCATCCAAACTCTAGGATGGAGGAGAAAAAAAAATGAACAGGTTCTTTCCTTCTTTTATCTCCAATCTCTTACTCCTCCTCTTCCCAATTTCTACATTCACACTTGGCATTTCCCACTCCCTATACAGCTGGTTCTCCAAAGGGTGCATTGTGTAATTGCTGAAGTACTTTGCTACATCAGGACTGAAAGCAGCTGCATCCAGCATCAGCCATTTGATCAATGGCCAACAATCACCTTACTGGTCTGAAGCCAGGCTTGCTGTGACAATCAGTGAGTGAAGAGGAGGGCTGCAGCTCCAAATCCACTTAAGAGAAGAAGGAAGTGTAGTAACATGCTACTTTGGCAATGTAGATCTTTCCAGATTTCACTGCAACCAACACCACCCACATAATAAAAGGTAGCTGTGTTTGGCAGATGAGTTTTGAGAGCAGATCTATCAGTGAGCAGGGCACAACAGAAGTGAAGCCCATGTTTTCAGGGACTCCAGAGCTAAATGAACAGCTGCAAAGACATTCTCAGGCTGCAGAACTGGGGCACAGCATTTACTCTAAAGCAAAATCTGCAGAACCCTAGCTCTGTGTGGTTCTTGAGGTAACTCTTCTCAAAGAGGAGCACAAAAGGTCACCTCGGTGGAGAAGGAGCAGGAGATGTCTGAACTGTGCTTGCTGGGCTTCAGAGTTAACCAATGCTCTGGTAATTTATTTTTCCTAGCTGCATCAAAACCCCCATCAAGCCTCTCCACTCCAAATCAATTTAGCAGTAACTAGTAGGGCTCCTATTACAGTTTTTCTGGCTTGAATTGCTGAAAGCTACTTCAGGTCTTAAATTCAGTGGCAAAATGAGAAGTAGGGACAAATTCTCATGCAATGCTTATGCACACAGGAATCATCTGTTGACTTGCAGCTCTTGGATCTTCTCTTCTTTTGTTTCTCACAACTGCTTTTTTCCATTTATTCATTTAATCTAATCTTCCTCAAGGAAGCTTATTTAAACTTGAAGGTGAATTAAAACTGCTGGCTTTTCATGCTGACTTACATTCTGCTGAAGCTATTGTAAAAGAGATCTTAACTGTTTGGCACTTTTAGGCCTTCAAAAGCTGTAGCCACAGCAGCCAAGTGCAGCATTGACACACAGGAAGAACTGACCAGATGGCAAGCACTTAAAATGGCTTCTAAAGATATTTCATAGCTCTTGTTGTGTTTTGGAGTCCAAAAATACCTTTGTGGAAACAGGAAGGAGGAGCATTCAGTTCAACGTGTCATAGCAGGCACAAGCACTTAAGGATATCTCCAGGGCAGCTGAAGGAAGAAGCTTTTCTCCTTGCCTGGTCACAAATCAAGCTACAAAGCTGCTCAGTCACGATACACAGCTGCCCAGTGAAGCTCTGGTGGTACAGGAAAGCAGCTACCTCAAAATTCTCCAGAAATGCATGAGTACCTAAATCTGCCCCTGCTGCTTGGGGGATAACCACAAGGCATGAGGGATTCTTGGCAAAAATATCTCAAACTTCCACATGTAAAGATCTTGTGGTCAAGTACAATGAACATAACTTGCAAGCTGAATCAAGGGCTCCATCTATTTTATAAACTTCATTTGAGGCACATCCCAACACTGTATCCATTCCACCTTCCAGTTAGGAAAACTTCATATGCCTAGAGAACAACCCCATGGATCACTACAGGTTGGGGCCTGACCTATTGGAGAGCAGCTCTGAGGAAAAAAAAAAATCACCTGGGAGTCCTGGTGAGCAACAGGATGACCATGAGTCACTAATGTGCCCTTGTGGCCAAGGTGGCCAGTGGCATCCTGGAGTGCATCAAGAAGACCCCAGGGGGATCTTAGAGCTACCTTCCAATACCTGAAGGGACCCGCCAAGAAAGCTGCAGAGGGACTTCTCTTAAGTGTGTCTAGAGACAGGACAAGGGGGAATGATTTTAAGCTGAGGGAGATCAGGTTTAGACTGGATTTTAGGAAGAAGTTCTTCAGTACAAGGGTGGTGAGACTCTGGGACAGGCTGTCCTGGGAGGCTGTGGATGACTCCTCCCTAGGGGTGTTCAAGACCAGGCTGGGTGAGGCCTTGAGCAGCCAAGTCTAGTCAAGAGGTGCCCCTGCCCATGGCTGGGAGGTTGGAGTAGATGATCTCTAAGGTCCCTTCCAACCTCACCATTCTATGATTCTCTGAATTGACTCTGAAACAAAGCAAGCCTTTCTCCCTGCTTAAGTTGAT
Organism: Dryobates pubescens; assembly: GCF_014839835.1. Lineage (NCBI taxonomy): Eukaryota > Metazoa > Chordata > Aves > Piciformes > Picidae > Dryobates > Dryobates pubescens. Next base: position 17,065,508 of record NC_071631.1, on the reverse strand, counting down.
TTTGGATCATGACTTATGACTTAATCACACCTGAGTATTCATACCACCTAACAAGTGGTATTTGGTACCTCTAGGGGGTACTAAGCTTTCATCCATTAAAGTTAAGAGTGGCTGACTCCCAAATAAGTTTATGGAAAGACAAAACTAAAAACCCATCATTGAACTACTTGAGAAAAGCCCTGTTTTCATTGCCAGTACTGCCACCACCAAACAGCACTGACACAGCAAACTCTGCTGAATGTTGCTGGCTGGGTAGACCTCCCTAAATTTCCCCCACAAAAATAATTGAAGGCATTTCTCCATCAGCTCCAATAACCCTCATAGGGGAAAAAATTAATGATTACCTTTCACCATGCAGTACCTGAATAATCCAACACAGTCACTGAACTTGCTATCACTGTCCACTCATGCCATGAAATTACACAAGAACTTGTAGAACACAGGTCAGTGCAGACCAATTGCTTTGAAATTACAACTACAAGATAACAAGATTTCAATTAACTAATCCAAATAGTCATGCCCTGAGGCCAATGACAAGCTTTCTTACAAGTCCAGTCAGGGGGAGCTTGTAGTTCTGCTGGTGAGTTAACATGCCAGAAAAATATCTCTCTAGCACTACAACCAGGATTTCTAAGAGCTGGTGCAGTCTCTCTGTTAAGCAGTTCCTGTTTGATTACATCAGAATGAGTTTAAAAGGACTAAGTGGAGAAACCAAGTCAGAAACTAAGATTCCCTGCAATAAATACGCCTTTATTATGTTCACTAACTTAATCTGAGGATAATGCAATCAGATAAACAAAAGGTCAGACACAACAGAAAGCCTCTAGGTCAAAGGGAACCACTACAGCACCAGGAGCTTGGAGGGAGAGATAGTTCTAAAGAAAACAAAAAATTATAAGCTATCTTGGAACATTTTCAGGCATGCCTGAAGTGGAACTTTATTAGGTCTAAGGGCAAAGTGATGTAATCAGCTTTAAGAGATTTCCTTAGAAGCTGCAACTTCATCTGCTCTACTCACATTTAAAGTATTCCAGTATGGGTTTTATTCCTTCTGGGATTAAAATAAAAAAGGAAGAAATTTATAGAATCATAAAATCACAGAATCAAGAAGGTTGGAAGAGACCTCAAGGACCATCAAGTCCAACCTGTCACACCCAAGACCTTCAGACTACAGGACTGATTTGAATTATTTAATTTTTCTTTACTTTCTGCTCCATGTGTAATAAAAAGTGTGATTATTAATGGTGCACTTCTAGCAAAACAATCCAAGGAAACACAAGACACAGGGAATCAGAGTTGTATCTGAACTTCACTGAAGCCAAGACAGGCCTTCAGTTTCCTTTGGACAGCAAAGCACAACTCTAATGTCACTGGTGACAACCAAAGCATGCACAAGAAGCAAACTCGACATCTAGGTACCTTTTAAACCAGTAGATCTCATCTGGGTCTGCAATTCCATATTCCCTGAGCTTCAGCACCATCAGAGAGCTCTTCCTGAGGGCTTGCTCGTAGCGTTCGCTGCGGGACAGGAAGTTGAGATCCTCATGCTGGAAGTCAGGGTCATTAAGAACTAAGGCCTCTGGGGGCAGAGAAGAAAAGGAAAACACAACTCAGCACACACAAACCTCAACAGACAGTGGGCAAGAAAGTGTTCAGTGTTTTACTTGCCGTACTTCAATGTACATACAGCAGAAAGTTCAAGTTTAAATTAAAAGTTAATGAACTCAGAAAGAAGTCAAAGTGCTTGGAGAAAGGACTCTAGGAACAGGACACTCTCCCATTCCACTCACAAACCATATTTGAAGTCTGGAGCACTCTGGACTTAGTTGGAAGCTAATTCACTGGCGTAAGACCCACAGGCCCCTCATTCTCAAACTCAAAGCCTCTTAAGAGCCATCATTCCTGACAGATCAGGCTGCCTCATGACCTTTGAGCCCCACACAACACCTTGTAGAAGGACACAGCCATTATTCCCAGCCTGCTAACTGGTAACCAAGGTACCCAGAGGTCATGGACTGCCTCTGTCCCCTTTGCCACACAAGTTGCACAACACCAGCCTCTGACACTCCCAGCTCAGCACGGGATGGGAAACGAGGATAGAGGCATTTTGTTAATGTAACGTATCATGGTAGTGCTGGGTGAGAAACTGGCCACATCTGCACTGCTAGGCAAGGGTGTACCAGGAAGGAAAGGGAGGGGAGAAGGCCCAAGGGAAGTGGTCATGGGAAGCTGCCTTGCACCCTCCAGAACAAGGATAAGGAGAGAGGTAAAAGAGCTGTCAGAGCCACCCGAAATGCTTTCCGGGACGAGGAGAAGAGGGGCATCAGGGACATAACACTGCTGCTCTCTACCCTGTCAGGAAGAAATCCCTTCCTTCAGGCCCCCTACACCTGCCAGCCCTCTCCTCACAGCTTCCCCCTCTCCCCAAAAGCCCCTCCACCCAACCTGTCTCTTCCTTCCCCCGGACCTTCTCCTCCCCCGCCCCCGGCTCTCCCTATCCTCACAACCTCCTCCCGTCATCCCGGGGCTCCCCCCGCCCCGCCATCCGCTCTCGCTCTCTCCCGAGAGCCCTTTTCTTGGCCTTCCCTCACCTCTCCCCTCCTCACACCTCTCAGCTTCCCTCTCTCAAGCCTCCTCCCCCCGTCACAGCGCCCCCCAAACCCCCGCCGCGGGCTGTCTCCCCCTCTCGCCTCAGCGCGGCGGGGGGCACCGGGCCGGGCCCTCCCTCACCGATCTCCTTGCGGCGGCGGGTGCGCTCGGCGCCGCCATCCAGGATGTTGGTGAGGAGCTCGGTCTGGAAGGTGGCGGCGGCGCGCTCTCTCCGCAGGTCCGGGTTCATCGTCACCACAGAGGCGGCGGCGGCGGCGACACCGGCAGCGGCTCCGCTTTAACCCCGACCCGGCCTGGCCCTGCGACCGCCCGGCCCGGCCTCCGCTGCGCCGGGCCCGCCCCCCGTGACGTCATGTCCACGCGCCCGGCCGCGTGAGCGCCGCCTATCCGCGGGAAACGGTGAGCGGGGTGGGGGGGGCTCCGCCGGCGGTAGAAGGGGGCTCTGAGCGGGCATGCAGGGGGCTACGGCTGCCGTTAAAGGGGGCTCTGCAGGGGCGTGCAGCGGGCTAAGGCCGCCCTTAAAGGCGGTTTTTGAATGGGCTGCAGCCGGACGTCCGTTCAGTCTGCCCTTGAACAGGCTGCAGCTGTGACTGGGCCGCCGTTCAACAGGGTTTTAAACGGGCATGCAACGGGCTGCAGCCGGTGTGGAGCCTCGGTTCAATGGAGCTTTAAACGGACGGGCAACAGCCTGCAGCTGGGGAGGGTGTGCGCAGAGCACGGTGCTTTACATTGTGCGTTGAACTTGGGGTCTGCGGTGGGGCTGTGTGGGTGTTCAGTGGGATGCCAAGTGCATGTAACGCGCCGTACCTGGAAGCGGGGCTGCCTGTGCAGTGGGGGTGCACGCAGTGGGCTGTGCTTGAGGCTGGATGTGCAATAAATTGTGTGAGAAACGGTGCCTGAAACAGTCTTGCAGCAGAGGCTGGGCATGCATGGAGAGTGTAAGGTGCTGCACTTGGGGCCAGGCACAGCATCATGTTTAGGAGGGAGAAGACCTTCAAGATCATCGAATCCAACCATTAACCCAGCACAGCCACATCCACCACTAAACCATGTCCCTCAGCACCACATCTACATGGTTTTTAAACCCTTCCTTCCAGGCATAGGAATTCCACCACTGCCCTGGGCAGACTGTGGCAGAGCTTGACAGCCCTTTAGGGGAAGGAATTTTTCCTGATGTCCAACCTAAACCTCTCCTGGCACAACTTGAGGCCATTACCTCTTGTCCCATCACTTGTGACTTGCAAGAGACTGACCCCACCTCACTACATCCTCCTGTCAAAGCTTTGTAGAGAGTGAGGAGTTCTCCCCTCAGCCTCCTCCAGCCTAGACAACCCCAGTTCCCTCAGCCACTCCTCACAGGACTTGTTCTCTAGACCTTCAGCAGCTTTGTTGCCCTTCTCTGGACACACTCCAGCACCTCAATGTTCTTCTCATGTTGAGGGCCCTGATGCTGAGCACAGTATTCAAGTACAGGGGGATGATCACCAGCCCAGTTTTGCTGCTTACATTCTGGGTGCACACCACAGATGGCCTTTGAGGCTGGGCATGTGTTGAAGTGCAGGTGAACCCGTGCACTAAACAGAAACAATGTGTTGCTGCTGGGACTGGGCAGGCATTAAAGTAGCACATGGAGTGTGTGTATAACAGATGCCTTTGGGGCTAGGCACAGAGTCGTAGAATGTCTTGGTTGCAAAAGACCTTTTTAGATCATCAACCATTAATGTTTGCTTCTCTACAGGCTCAGCAGCAGTTGTATGAGATGCAGTTAAATGCATGTGTTTATTACTTCCCATGGGAGATCAACAGCTCAGTCCCAGAGGGGGAGGCACTGAGGACATTTGGAAGGTGAGAAGGGTTCTCACTTCTCCTTGCAGGCCAGGCCTTGCCTTCTCTGGCTGGGCCCCCTCCCTTTCATTGCTGTACGTCTGCACTGTTGACCTTCCGAAATCAATTGTTTCCAGGTTATGCTACTACGACCTGGCCCACTCCAAAGTCATTCTCACTGCTGAACACAGCTCAGTGCAGTACCAGGTCTCTGTTGACACCTCATTTGTGGAGCCATTCCAAGCCCAGCTGGGATCTTACTACATGGTCCTGGGAGAGATTGAGCACAGGAAAGGTAAAAGCTCCAGGAACCACTGAGGCTCATGAGGCTGCCTCTGGTCACACAAGCATGGGATTCAGGACAGGAGCACCCTGTCTCTCCCCATTGACCATGAGGAGAGCCACCCTTGGTGAAAATGTGATCCTGGGGCACAGATGTTGTTAGAAAGAAGCAGCACTTCAGCAGCAGCACTGAGCTTGTGAAAGCTGTGCTGAAGCCTTCAAGCATTATCCCCAGCCATCACACCGTCTTCCCTTCAAACATGGCTCATCGAAGCACCTCATTGTGAGCTGGCAAGGTTGGGCTTTGCCATCCTTGAAAGGCTCTAATTATATCCCTGCCCTCAGCCCAGCCACAGGGTGTGAGGAATGTGGGCAGGATCTGTCAGGCAGGGCACCCTGTTGTCCTTTCCTGGGGTGCCCTGAGCATTACTCCAGCTGCTCGGTGCTTTGTGTGGGGAGTTAGTCTGGGCTGGGCCTTGGGGTTGTGAGCAAATCCTGTTTTGCCTTGGCCACACCTGATAACAAGCATTTGCGTTTGTGCCACTGAAGTCCTTGGTGGCATGTGGAAAGCCACACTGGATGTGGCACCTAGTGAGCAACCTGCTAAGCCACTGCTGCAAAATCCCTTTAGAAAGATGTCTTGTTTTGGTCATCACAGCTTAGGAATGAGTTGGCCCCATTTTCAAGGGTAGAAGGAGAGCAGGCTGAGATGGTGGCTGTGTCACCAAGGTTTGGGCCCTTTCGTGCAGCTCCTTGTCCCCATTTGAATGCCAGCGGTGAACTGTTGCTCATAGCATTGAGCCTCTTTCTAAGCCCAGCCTTCTTCTGTCCTCTTCTTGTCTGCACAGAGACATCCAGAAATGAGCTTCCACTCATCCCTGGATGCTTTTTAAGACAGGGAAGACCAAACTTCCTCCAGCCACAAAGCAGACAGATGCTGCAAGGCAGGCACTGGCATCAACATGTCCTGGGCTTAGTGTTTCCTGGTGCAAGGAGACTGCAGTGTCAATCACCACAGTTTTGTAGCCAACAGGGCAGAGAGGAAGCATGCCACAGAACAAACCTGCTCCTGGGTGTGCTGCTTGTGCTGGTGGAAGCCTGTGGCCACTCCTACATGTTCTCAGGCTATGGTTACTTGGCCAGCTGGGCCACACTCTACCTGAGGGAAGTTCTCTGTTTGCCTCTGAGCTCTCTGTCTCGTTTTCTCACTACAGAAACTTCCTGTTTATATTTGCAGGTGAGGGCCCCGTGGTAAAGGCAAGGATATTGACCTGTGTGCAAGGGATGAATGTCCCCCTGCTGGTACAAGCCGTACAGGAGCAGAGGAAGTACTTCAGTGAGAGGCAGGAGCGGATGGAAGACAGCGCATCCTGACAGCAGCTCCAGGACCAGCCATCTGCTGGTCCTTGCACTGCCATTGGCCACAAATAGGTTAAAAGTAAATTTAAAAGGTGGGTTTGCAAGAGACTGCTTTGTGCCATGGCAAATAGCAATGCTGCTAAGCAGGGAAGCACTGGAGTTCACGTGTGACTGTGGGTTGTTTGTTCATGCCAGGTATCATCAGTAAAAATAGCTCTGGGAAGCAGGTTTAGTGCTTGTTTAAAAGGGTGGTTAACCAAAGTGAGGGCTGGTGTTATACTGGTCCTTTAGTAATGCAAGACCTGGAGATAGCACAAAAAGGAGAAGTCTCCAAATCACAAAAGCTAAGCAGCTTACACACCCACGTGCTGCCAAAGTGCAGCAGGTTGCCATGCTGTTGGCACATCAGAGGTAAAGGGCATCAGCACAAAGTTCGCTAGCCCAGAGTGGCTGCGGGCCCAGGAGTGCAGGTGTTTGGTTACTGTGAGTCAGCTGCCACATGGGAGCATTCCTGGCAAGACACTCACTTCTGGATGGACCAACAAAGGAAAAAGAAGAACAAAGAGTCGCTGTTTTCAGTGGCACCCAGCTCTCTGGGTTTTCTGAAGCTGGTTTCCAAGGGGAAGATTGGCTTTTAACTCTCAAATAAATATTTGCCATGCCCTGAGAAATGCTACTTGATTTTCTTCCCTTGACTTGACTCAGTTTAGGAGACCTTAAATCACTATTTATGGGTTTTTTTAAGAATCTGAAGGTTTTGATTGAATACCTGGAGGGATCCTACAGGAAGGCTGGAGAAAGACTTTTCATAAGGGTGTCTTGCAATAGGACAAGGGGGAATGGTTTTAAGCTGAGGGAGAGTAGGTTTAGACTGGATCTAAGGAAGTTCTGCAGTATGAGGGTGGTGGGGCTCTGGAACAGGCTGCCCAGGGAGGTTGTGGATGCCTACTCCCTGGGGGTGTTCAAGGCCAGGCTGGATGATGCCTTGAGCAGCCAAGTCTAGTTGAGAAGCGTTCCTGCCCACATCAGGGAGGTTGGAATAGATGATCTCCAAGGCCCCTTCCAACCTAAGCCATTCTATGATATGATTGTCTGACAGTTCCATAAATAAAGATGTAAAGGCAGCCTGGTTTTTATTAATTAGAAAGGTATTTCTTCCTAAGTCAAATGCATTAGGCCCTGCAGAAACCCTGTGGATCATCTAGAAGAATTTAGCAATATGCAATTCTCCTAAGTACTGGGTGTGTAAGGAAGTGCTTGGCTTTGAAGAAGTTGCAAGAAGAGGAGGTGAAGTTACATCAGAGCTCCTGTGGTTGAAGAGCATGGTGCCAGGCTCACCTAGTGGAGCTAAACCATCAACAGAAAGACAGAAAATGACTGGTGTGAGAGGGGAATAAAATAGCCCAAGAGAGAAGACACTCCTGTGTTACAGGAATCCCTGGACCTGGAGTGAGCAGAGGAAATCAGCCACCTGCAGCCTTTTTGCTCAGATTGTCTGATGAAACATTCAGAAAACAAGGGCTGAAGCCATACAGTGCACAGCAGCAGATCAAAATGCAGTAGGTATTGGCAAAGTCTCCTGTCAGCAGCAGGCTTGATTCAAGGGCCTGAGGTGGCTCAGTAATTACAGTGCTTTCTATAATCTTTAATCACATGTGTTTCCTCACAGTTAGGGAGAACTGAAAGACCTGTCTCAGCACACTCTCTGTTCAGCCCAAGTCCAAAACCCTTGATCTCAAGAGGCAGGATTTTAGCCTAGATTTGTATGAGGAGGAGCCTGTCACAATGTGTTTATGTTTATACTTCATCTCCTGTCCATTTTCCTACCTTTCTCCTTGTGCTTACATTTTATCCAAATGGCCAGGTTTGACAGAGAGGTGGGAACATCCAAGGTATCAGGACTGGGAATATCCAAAATACCAAGGTCCTGCAAATGTTGAGAGAAAAACAAACCAAAACTAAACAAAACCAAACCAAAACCCACAAACCAAACAGCCAGGATGAGGAGAGCAAATTTGGCAATGACTCCAGATGGAGACTTGAGTGCAAACTCAACCTTCACAAGCCACACAGGAGCTTGCCGTGGCCATGTGGATTCCTCTTCAGCCACAGAGCAGCCATGCTTTGGTTCGTTCAAATCAGTATCAACTTGGAAAAGATTTTAAGCTGGTAGCTCAGCAGTGGGCTGAATCAGTTCTTTTTAGGTCACCTAAAAGCTGGGGTCTGCTCTGTGGACTCGCTCAGCTAGTGGGCTGCCACGTTCTGCTGTTCCTATCCAGAGACATGGAGCCTCCAAGCCCTCCAGAAGATGGTTCCTGTGGCTCTACCTTTCCTGGTGCCATGATCCACAATATTCCTTAGTCTTCTATTAGCTATGAAGTCAATGATTAATCTCATTCCAAGGGCATCTTCCAAAAGGCTGACCAAGTGGCACAGCCCACCGTGGGGAGGTACAGGGGACAATTGCACAAGACAAAACCCAGTAACAAAAACTAAACAAAAACTACAAAGAAACAAACCCAAAACAACAACAACAAACCCCCATCATCTCTGCTGTGTGTTTCACCTGAGTGTGTCCCAGGGAACCCTAACTACCCACCACATCCTCTTACGCAGCGAGCAGAGCTGGAGCGCTTCCCTTGGCCCTCTGCGGTCCCTGCTGCCTGTCCAGCAGGCCCAAAGCACCTCCCTCCATCTTCACCTCAGCCAGCACACCACACACCCTGGGTCACAACCAGCCGGTTCTGGGCCTGTTTTAGCTTTCTGAGTCTGCTTGAATACCTCCAGGTAGCCCACAGGTGTGTGTCCCCCCCCAGCTGCCACCCAAGCCTGCTGGGGCACGCTGTCTGTTAAGGCAGGTCCCTGTGCTGGAGGAGCAGCAAGGAGGGACCCAGACCCTGCAGCCAGCTCAGGGCACACACTGGCAGAGCAGACACCTTCTGCACACTTGGGGTTTGTTTTCCCCCAGAGAGCTGCGGTCGTGAGGCTGAGGCTGGGCCATGGACCCCTTGCAGGAGGTGTTCCAGAAGGTGGAGAAGATCGGGGAGGGCACCTACGGCGTGGTGTACAAGGCTCGCAACAAGCGCACGGGGCAGCTGGTGGCCCTCAAGAAGATCCGCCTGGACTCGTGAGTGCGGCACAGCCCCGGGCAGGGGGCTCACAGAGTTCCACCTGGCCCTCTGCCCACCCAGCCCAGCCTGGGACCAGGCTGGCTGCCTCCTTGCCCGTGGGATGTTGAGGGCAGGGGGGGGCGAGGAAGACAAATGGCTCCTCTGGGTGCCATTTGTGGGGCAGGCGGCCACCAGCTGAGCCCAGCGGTGCCTCGGCCCCACCATGGCACGAGCAGCAGGGCCCTGAGCCCAGCCTGGCACTCAAAGTAGTGCAAGAGGCTCAAAAAAACCCCAACCCTGATGTGAGGGGGAAAAATGTTTCCATCAGTTGATACAAGCAGCCAGGGCCTGAGCTGGTGCTGCCTGGCCTTGTGTTCATGGCACGGGGCAGGGGGAAGCAGCAGCCACCTGGGCAGCTGGCCTGTCCCCCAGGGGTGTGCTGCTGGGGCCTGGTGAGGCTCAGCCTCTCAGCCGGGCCAGCTTCGACCCCTCCAGGCTGGGCACTAAGCAGATACAAGCTTCTTACTGTTCCCCTGGGCTGTCTCTGTGATGGTGATGGCACTTCACCCCTGCAAGCCCCTCAGGCTGGTGGAGGCAGCCTTGCTTGAGGGGCAAAGAGTTTTCCTCTCACCTCTGAAAAGAAAGGCTTGGGCATTTAAACGGTCATTGCTTCTCCAAGTGTGCTCTCAGGTTTTCCCAAACAAGCTCTCTCCCAGAGCTTGCACTGTTTAGGTCATCCCCTTCCACTCCTTCCCCATGGTTCCATTTGCCCTGCCTTGCCCCAGACCACCCCACACACACAGCCCCATCCCAAACTCAGGGTGCCCAGTGTGAGACAGCCTCCCCTGGGCGGGTGGTGGGGCACGGTGGAAGGGAGAAGAGGCACAGGACCCTGGTGGGCTGTGGGATCCCAGTGGGGAGCAGGGTGCCACACAGACTGTTTCTGCCACAGGGAGACAGAGGGTGTCCCCAGCACCGCGATCAGAGAAATCTCACTGCTGAAGGAGCTGCAGCACCCCAACATAGTCAGGTAAGACCTGCAGGAATCCTCCCTACCAGCTCATCCATGAGGTCCTGCTCAAAGAGCTCTGGGTACAGGCAGCAAGAAGGTTTTTCCTGTTCTTCCCTGACTGCACAAACAGGAGCAAAATAAACAGGACAGTGCAGGAACCACTCACACTTCTGTGGGTCTCAGCAATAGCTCACAGCACTGCCACCTCACTCCAGCAACTCACGCTGGTCCAAGCTGCTGCCACCCCATTCTAGATGCTGCTTTTATATCTGCCTCTATCTGCTCCAAAGGACTCAGAGTGTGACAGCAGCTGTGGGAGGAGGAATGTTTGGGTACTTGCAAAGGTCTGGTGAAGAAGCTGCAAGGTACCGATGAAAGTGTGTTTCCTTTGCAGGCTCTTAGATGTCTTACACAGCCAGAAGAAGCTCTATTTGGTGTTTGAGTATCTAAATCAGGACCTGAAGAAATACATGGACTCTTCTCGAACTGGAGAGATTCCTTTAAGCTTGGTCAAGGTACAGTGTGCAAGAGGTGCTGGCAGGCAGGGCAGAGACCATGTCCCCTTGCTGCCTTCTGCTGGGGAGAGCCAGAACTGAGCTGTCCTTAGCCAGCCTGGATCTGGAAGAAATTTATCCTTGGTTGGAGAGGGTAAACCTCATGGCACTATTGCTCAGCACATTTCTTTCCCAGCTATTTGCAGGCTTTCCAGCCCATCTCACTGCAGAACAAATCACTGGTAAGAGGACAACAGAGGGGTCCAACACTAATCACCTCTGCATAGAGTAAAGGATGGGTGGAAGGCACTGCCACTGCTTGGACTGCAGTCTCTCTGTCCCCTTGCGGTGTGTGGGCAGTTGGTGTGCCTCTCTGAACAGTGGCCTGCAAGCCTGGTGTTGCATCAGAGCAAGGTCTTTTTCCCCATTCAGGTCTATAAAAGACCCAAAGTGTGTTTTATTGTGATCTTGTCTGGAATCTCTTTTCTCCTTAGAACTACCTATTCCAGCTGCTCCAGGGTGTGAGCTTCTGCCACTCGCACAGGGTGATCCACAGGGACTTGAAGCCACAGAACTTGCTCATTAACGAAGCAGGAGCAATCAAGCTGGCTGATTTTGGACTGGCAAGAGCTTTTGGAGTCCCCCTGCGCACATACACTCATGAGGTATTGTTGGGGCTGCCTGACACCTGCGAGTGTGGTGCACACTCCCCAGTGGGTGAACACCAGCAAGTTACTTGCCCTTAACAGAGGCACAACCGTACCCAGGTTTGTGCTCTTCACCTAACCCCCAGCTAAGAGGTTACCTCATGTCCACACAAAGTGTGCTGGCTGCTTATATCCCAGTCTGCCTGCAAGCTGGGTTCCCACCTCTGCACAGGGTGCATTTAGTTGTTCCAGAGTGTCCTGTTGAACAACGATGTCTTAAGCCCACTCTTGCTGTCACTAAGGGGTCAGTTAACTCACAGCACAGCCTTGGCATGCTCTGATTTGCACAGTCACTGCATTGCAGCTGAGAAGAGAGGATCCCATGCCTCTAGTTTCACCCATGGAAAGCAGTCAAAGCTTGTTTGTTGGTTCCTTACCAGGTGGTGACTCTGTGGTACCGAGCCCCTGAAATCCTGCTGGGATGCAAATACTACTCAACTGCTGTGGATATCTGGAGCATCGGCTGCATCTTTGCAGAAATGGTAGAATGGGGGTTAGAAAAAACCCTTTTTAATGAGCAGGGAAGATGCAGCTGCAGTGGGAGAGGAGGGACAAGATGCAGAACATCTGTGGTACTGTGGTACCACCCCATGCTGGGGTGTGTATCATAGAAAGTCCACTTGGAGGGCTAGCTGATCCACAGCTGCAGGCTCAGAAGGAGATCTGCTGCCCTCAGGGGCCTGGTAGAAGGCAAAGAAGTCTCTCTTGTCCCACTAAAGGTCCAGGCACATGGGAATGCTATGCCTTTCCTCACAGAAGGGGGAACTTCATTCTTCTTGCTGCAGCATTTTGATCCTGGGAGGAGATGACTGTCTTGCAGATATCCCCAGAGTGGGCTACAGAGAACCATCACTCTCATAGCATGGCACTGTGGATCTCCTAGGGGTCCATACACCACTCTGAAGAGCTCTGGTTATCCCTGCAGCGTAACAGCACTATCCCTGCCTCCCAAAGTTCCTGAGCTGCAGTTCAGCAGAGCCTGGACAAGTAGGCAGGGAAGGAGTTACCCTGCAAGAATTGGTGTTGGGAAACTGGAGGCAAAGAGGGAGAAGGGACTGGCTGAAAGAGGGATAAGGGAAAAGAGGGGCAGCCTCAGGGGAGCATGGATCCGTGGAGAGGGGCTGGAAACAAGCAGCCAGACACTCGTGACTCCCAGCCACTGCCTGGCAGAATGGTTGCATTGTCACTGCCCTGCTCTTCACAGTTGTTTGCGTGGGCTGGGACAAAGGGTTGCTTCCAGCAGGAAGCAGGGCACACAGCTGATGGAAAGGTGGCAGCTGGTGGCTCTCCTTTTTTCCCAGGTGACCAGGAAGGCTCTGTTTCCAGGGGACTCTGAGATTGATCAGCTCTTCCGGATCTTTCGCACCCTGGGCACTCCCACCGAGGCGAGCTGGCCCGGGGTCACCCAGCTGCCTGACTACAAGAGGGACTTTCCCCGGTGGGCAAGGAAGGAGATGAAAGACATTGTTCCCAACTTAGATCGAGATGGTAGAGACCTACTGGTGGTGAGCAAGGGCTCAGAACAAGCCCCAGGGACAAACAGGACCTTGTCAAACTGGGCAAGGAACAGAGATATTTGGGACTGATCTGCCTGGAAGTCTTTGCAGCTGCTCTGGCTCTAATGCTCATTGCTGCCATCGCAGAAACACCAAATCATGGAACAGGGCTCAGTCCTGGCTCTGAAGCAGGACTGTTTGTGCAGGCTCCTTTAGGAAACCACTGCACTGAGGGTCAGAAAACCTTTCGAGAGTAATCCTCTCAGTAACTTCAGCTGTGGGCTGCTCCCAAAGCCCAGAGAAGGGAAAAGGCAGGAGCAACGTCTGCACCGGGGCCCAGGCACATACAGGTGCAGTCAATCGTTTGTCTTTTGAAATCCTTAACCTGCTGTTTTTCTCTCGTGGCAGCAATTGCTCCTCTACGACCCCAGCAGGCGCATCTCAGCCAAGGCAGCCCTCAGTCACTGCTACTTCCTCCGGAGAAGCCCTCGGAGTCCTGAAGAGCAACGTGTGCTGCAGAGACGCTGCAGATAAGAAGACACAGCTCTCCTGGTTCGCTTGCACCTCTGGGTAGCAGTGCAAGCCTGGTTCTGGGCACTCAGGGCCTCCCCTCTCCTGAGAAACCTGGAGTGGGATGTTCTTGCGTTTAGAGACTCTCAGCCTGTTGCTGGGGGCAAGTTTGTCTGGGTTACAGCCAGCAGAGCTGTCTTGAAGAGGCCCTGTGCAGAAGAGCGGGGATATTTATCAGCATAAAACACTGACATGTAGGTAGGCGAGAGAGCATCTTCCAGAAGGGTATCCTTGCATTGTTCATCAAGCTGAGGTAACGCTCAGTGAACTCAATCTGCCCAGCACCGGGGCGTTCCCAGGTCTGTCGGTGGCAGTGCCTGACGCCAGGGCGTGCTGGAGCTCTGCTGTGGGCAGGGAAGTGCTTCTCTGCTGCTGTTACCTCAGCCTGGGCTTGTCAGCACTAGGCAAATTATTTAATCTGAGGTGTTACCAGAGCTGACATTCTGCTGCTCCACAAGCTGGAGAGCACTGTCAGGTGTCTTCATTTGTGCCTTAGCTGGGATCAAGAAGCAAAAAGCTCCATTTAGCCACATGTTGTGTATGGCTGGAAGCAGTGACAGCTAAAACTCTGGCTTTCCATCACCAGTCCAGCTGTGCTGCTGCTTCTTCCTTTGCTTTATTGTCTTGGAAACAGTTTTGCAGTTCAAATGTTGGCAGAATAGTCACAACATTTTGGTATGGGTTTGACATCTTCATTCTTCTTCCTTCTGTACAGGAAAAATAAAATAAAGGCTTGTTATATGTTCAGAAGCCTCGGTGTTTATTGTTTGGCATAGCCCTTTGGGCTAGTGACACAGAACAGTCTGCCTGGCTCCTCTTTCCACACAGCTCTTCTCCCTTCCACATCTCCTGCAGTCTTTATTTTATCCTTTCCAGCCCAAATCCTTGGCAGGTGCAGAGGTGTGCTCTGGACTTTGTTGTGGAATGAAGGGCTGAGGTTCCCACAGCCCAGTGCTGTCTCCATCAGAGGTTGCCACAAAGCAATTCAGAGTCATGTTCTACTTATCTAAATGCTCAATAGATGGATTTTTAACTTAGGGAAGCCAAACCCTGCCCTCCTCTTTCATGCACACACATGCCCTCCTCATAACTGTGATGCTAAGAACTGACCTGAGCACAGCCTGAACAGCTCTCAAAAGCTATCACACTCCTGGAGTCTCATGACAGACAAAGCAATGAAGAAGAGAGGTGGCTTCATGTGAAGCTTTAGCACAAACCTCCCTCCCCACCTCCTAGATACCAGAGAATTTGCACAGGGGAGAGAAATCTTTAGAGTCCCTCCTGAAAAAGCCTCTCTCAGCCCCAAATCTGCTTACCTAAAGCCAAGATCTGCTGCCCTTCAGCTTCCTCTACCATTCATTCACTGTCCCCACATGACAAAAGGCAGCAGCTGGCTCTGTTTAAGTCCTGACATCAAAAAGACCTTTTGGCATCCCTGTTGCAGCAGTCACAGCTCCTGACAGCAAAACCTCAGGACCTGTTGCTTACCTCCTTCCAGGCCTAGCCCCACTGCTCTGCTTCCTCTGCAGGTTCAGAGGCCACCAGGACCTGGGTAGCTCCTTTGCTTCTGCAGTTTACACAAATCAGGTTGGTTTGGGTTTGGTTTGGGGGTTTTTGGGGGGGGTGGGGCTGTGTTACTTTTGAAGCTGTTGTTAGCAATCATGCTGGAGTGGCTGCCTGGAAAAAACTGACCTGCTTGTGCTTGGGAAGGAAGATTTTCTGACTGACCAGGAAGATGAGCTCACACAGCAGCCTCCAGAACCCTGTAGCAGGAAAATTGAAGCCCTGCTGTGCTCCTGCAGCATCTCATGGCCCCTGTATGATATCACCTTCCTCACAGGGGCACCTTTGTAAGCCATGGATGAATTCTGCTTCGGGAATCATTTCCCTGCCTTTGCATCCACATTTTAAAGTCGATTGATTTTGTCCAGACAATGCTCTGTTGTTTGCTGCAGAAAAAGCAACAGCACTGTGGCTGATGGATCCTCTCTGCTTTCAGGCAGCAGGGTGCAAAGCCAAGGCACAGCAAGGCTGCTCCCAGCAGCTTTGAAGAAGTGGGACCCAAAGGCTGCTGGGAACCACACTAGTTTGGAGCTGCTTGGTTGTGCTGGGACACGATCCTTACCTGGCCATGTTTCTGCGCTCTGAGGGCCTTTGAGTTTCTCTTCTGGTGCCCTGGTCTGTTATAGCCCCAGGTCCAGCCCTTGCTGCTGGTCTGAAGATGCAGTGTTCCATCTGCCAGCAGTGCTCTACCAAGAGGAAAGAGGCTGGGAACAGATGCTCTGGGGGGTGTGCAATGATTGCCCCCATGGTAAACCAACACATTGCCCCATATTGACCATGGCAACTGAGATGGCCACAAACAGCACCCATAGGGCTGGCAACCCAGACCCTGCAGAGCATGGGACAAAGCCTGGACAGATTATGGAATGGAAGTTTGGTGTTTGCATAGCTGAGCTCAGATTGTTAATGCTGAGCACTGCCTACCAGCAGTGTGATTGTGCTGAGCTTGCCAACAGGAGAACCATTTCCTCTTGGAGCACCGACTTAAATCCCAGTTAGGCTATATGGAAACAGAGGCTTTACTGCTGCTCTGATGGGAGGAGGAGGGAGATAAAACCTCTACCCTTATGGATCATGTTGAGTGTGTTGCAGTTCCCAAAGAGGGTCAGCTAAAAGAGCCCTTGGGAAAGGCTTAAGAGGAGCTCATGTCAACAGAAGGTTGTTTTTCTCACTCCACAAGGCAAGGGATGCACCACAGTGCTCCACAGCAGGGAAGAGCATTTGAGAGACGAGACTTGCTCATTTCAGCAGGGCTGAGCAGTAGCAGTTACACAGAGGAGTGAAAGCTCACCTAAAGGAACAGTAAATTTTCTGTACTGCTTTGTGGATCCTGCAGCCAAGGGGTGCAGAAAGCAGCTTCACATCACTATGAACTGCAAGCATCATCAGTCTGCTACTGAAGGTCATCCCTTCCCTTGCAACACAGCTGCCTCTGGACAGGTGCAGGACAAGACCCCCACATCATCTGCTTCCACAGGGCTTGGTTTTGCTTGGGGCTTGGCTTCCTCTGCCAGCAGCTCTGTGAGGTGACCCAAGTCATTGTGCAGCCACTTGGATCAAACATAACATGGAACTGCAGCCTTTGGAGACCAAGCCCCTCTTTCAGATGTGTCCGTGTGACCAGGGAGCAAAGTCCCATTGGCTTTCAGAAGGACAAATACCACAACCAGAACAAGAGGACACACTCTCAAGCTGCACCAGGGGAGGTTTAGGCTGGATGTTAGGAAGAAATTCTTCATGGAGAGAGTGATTTGCCATTGGAATGGGAGGTGGTGGAGTCACCATCACTGGAGGTGTTTAGGAGGAGACTGGATGGGGTGCTTGGTGCCATGGTTTAGTTGATTAGATGGTGTTGGATGATGGGTTGGACTCGATGATCTTGAAGGTCTCTTCCAACCTGGTCTATTCTATTCTATTCTAAAATCTTAAATATAGGGACTCACATGCAGGAAGAAATCATAGAATCAATAAGGTTGGAAAAGACCTCCGAGATCATCAAGTCCAACCTCTTACCTAATACCTAACACCCCCTGACAACTAAACCATGGCTCCAAGTGCCACATCCAAGCCTTTTTTGAACACCTCCAGGGACAGTGACTCCACCACCTCCCTGAGCAGCACATTCCAATGGCCAATTACTCTTTCTGTGAAGAACTCTCTTCTCACCTCTAGCCTAAACTTCCCCTGGCACAGCTTGCGACTGTGTCCTCTTGTTCTGCTGCTGGTTGCCAGGGAGTCCAGTGGGGTTCAGTGCTGTGAGATCAGGGGGAGCAGGAGTCTGCAATCCCTTTGCAGATCAGGCTGCAGGACACAAGATTGTGTGTGGGAAGGACTGACCCTGCCTTCAGCCACTTTGCAGCCTCAGCCTGCAGAGACGACACGGCCACAGAGTCACACTTTCTACGTTTATTGCATGCAGAAGAATGACCCAACTGGAAACCACTCTGGCTCTCCCTCTTTCCTGGCCATAACCACGTTTAACCTACTGCCAGTGGAGCTCTCACAGTGAACTCCCCTCCCTTTTGCTGTCACAGCAGCGCCCGAGGGACTGCAGGGCCCCCAGTGTGTCCTCACACGCTCCTGCTGGCCTCCTGGCATGGCCAAGCTGCATTGGGAAGCAGAGATAGCTAAGAGAGAAAGTATGCAGCCCTAAATGCTAGATGCTCCGTTCCTGTCATCCCTGCTGCCTCCGTGGGGAGAGGTCTTTTGGAGAGGTGAACTCCTGAAGGAACCAGATCCAGCACACCTCTGGAGCCGCTCAGTGCCTGAACCGGGAGAACTTGGGGGAGCGGCTGGCTGGGTGGTACCGCTGATACCCCTCTGACGTGGCCGGGAGCAGCAGGAGGCTGCTCGGTGAATCCTTCTGGCAGAGAGCCATGGCCTCCTTGTAGTTTATCTTCTCTTTAGTGATAGGGTCAATGAGATCTTTCTCGTAGTTGGACTCGTCCTGGAGCCTGTTGGCCAGGTCAGCTGTTATCATCCCGGTCTGGGCGGCTTCCAGCACGGGGATGCGGCCAGTTTTCTTGGGGTCGATGAGCCCGCCGGTGAGATGCTGAACCTCCAGGTAGGGGAAAGCACTGTCCCTGGTCATCCAGCCCTTCTGAACTGCTTCACCCACAGACAGCCTGCGCTTGGTCACAGGGTCCTCGATCCCTGTGAAAGCCTTCTGGGCATTGAGCAGTCTCTGCATGTAGGTCCTGTCGATCAGCCCCCTCTCGACCGCCTTATGGACTGACAACCGGTCCCGAGAAATGAGATCTATGATGCCCCCCGTGGCAGCCTGGGCTTCCAGCAGCTTCTGAGCAGTCACGGGATCCAGCAGCTTCTTGGCAACAGCGGTTTTGATGTTGTACCTGGTGTCAGTGCTGGTGTCATACACCCCGGCGATGGGGGATGTGTCGTCACAGAAACACTTCTGTGAGGCTGAGGGGAAGAAGCTTTGGGTTTGGTGGGTGGTGGGTGATGAGGCCGGAGATTTGGAGATGATGGAGCCGATAGAGAGGGATGAGGGAGGCTTGCACTCCCCAGCCACCAGCAAGGCAAACTCAGAGATGGGAATCTTGCCATCCCGGTACAGCTGGTACTCCTCCTTGGTGATCCTCCTCAGCCTCAGTGCATCATCGATGGAGTACTGCTTCCCACTCTTCTTGTCAAGGAGAAGGGAGACTTCCCCGTTCGGGCCTAGGGTGGTGACTTCCTCCCAGTCACATTCCAGCTCTTGCAGCTGGATGTACTGGCCCCTGTCTATGATACCTCTCTTGTAGGCCTCGTAAGGCGACATATCCTTCCCTGTCTCGGGGTCCAAGATAGAGATCTTGGTGGAGAGGTTTGTCTCTCTCATCTGGGTCTCGTGATTGATTTCTTCCCGGTTGACTTTTGACTGGAGATCTCGAATGAACCTCTCCTTGTTGTAGATCTGGTCCTTCTCCCTGAGGATGTCTGCTTCCAGCAGGGCGAACTCGTGTTCCAGCTGCTTCTTCTTCTGCCTGTCATTCTCAGTCCGTTGGCTAAGCAGCTTGGACTCCTCCCGAAGGAAAAGGACCTTCTGCTGCTTCTGCCTCTCCAGGTCCCGCAGTTCACTCTCCAAGTTGGCTCTCTCCTGGATGGCCAAGTTCCTGGCTTTCTGCAGCTCCGTCTCTTCACGAGCCCATGTCCTCTTCATGCCTTCAGCTTTCTCAATCTTCTCCCTGAGCCGCCGTACCTCCTCCTCTGCCTTCTGCTTGGCTCCCCTCTCCCTGCTCAGCAGCTCCCAGATGCGTGCACGTTCGTTCTCCAGCGCTCTGTCCTTCTCCACTCGAATCACCTCCTTGTAGATGGTCTTCTCCTGGGATTTTGTTTTCTGCAGGACATCGACCTGCATCTGCAGGTTCTTGCATTCTCTCTGCAGGTTCAGCACCTCCATCTTCTCTCGGTCCAGCTCCACGCGCAGGTTGCTGGCAGACTGTTCCAGGACCGGATCCTTCTCCAGCTTCACCACTTCTTCCATGATGATTTTTTCTTGCACCGGGGCCGGGCTCTCCTCCAGCTCCTTGATTCGCAGCGTTATTTGCCTCATTTCCTTCTCCAGCGCAAGCCTCTTGCTCCGATCCTCCTGAAAGGTCAGCAGCTTCTCCTGCTCCTCCACCAGCGCCCGAACCTGCTGCACCTCACGTTCCAGGCGGCGCCGGTTGCTCACCTCCTCATCCAGGCTCCGGCTCAGCCTGTTGTGCTCATCGCGGAGCTTCGGGTCCTTTTGAGTCACTATCACCTCTTGGACAACCACCTTCTCCTCTGGCTTTCGCCTCTCCAGCAGCATGTACTTGTTCTGCAGGTCGTAGATCACGTCCTCCGCAGCTCTCCTCTTCTGGGCCATGATGCGCACCTCTTGGCGCAGGCGGTCGGCCTCTTTTTCCAGGAGGGGATCGTTCTCGTACCGAATGACTTCCTTGTTCACCAGCTTGGTTTCCACCTTGGATCTCTCCCTCTTCCATTCATCCCTTTCACCCTGCAGCCTAATGAGCTGCTCTTGGGTCCTGCCATTGGTGTTCACCAGTTCGTTGAGCTGCTCTTTCAGCCTGTCGATTTCCCTCAGGATCTCTGGACTCTTCTCATGTTTCACCACCTCCTCTATAACCTCCTTAAACTCCACCACCGGTTTCTGCGACCTGAGGACATTGAGCTCTGCTAAGGCCTCTTCCACTTGGCTGTCCACCTTGGTCCTTTTCAGAGTGACCTCCTGCAGCTCCCTTTTCAGGTGTGCAATTTGCCTCTCCGTTTCGGGATCCACCAGGAAGATCTCATTGACCCTCTCCTTAACCTCCACCCTTGGTTTTTGCTTCCCTGCAATGCTGTACTGGCTCTGCAGCTCTCCCAGCTCTCCTGTAAGCGCCAAGTTTTTACTCCTCTCTTCTTCAATCAGAGTTTTAAGCTTGGAAGACTCTTTCAGCAACTCTGGGTCCTGCTCCACCTGCTTCACCTCCTTGACAATAATTTTGGGTTCTGCCGTTTCGATCAACCTTTCCACCTCCTCGATCTTGTTCCTCACTTTCCCTATGGCCTCCTCAGCAGACTTCCTCTTGAAGGATTCCTCATTGATTTGGAGCTGCAGGGTCCTGACTGACTTCAGCATTTCTGGGTTTTTCTCCAGTTTGATCAGCTCCTTCACCACCACTTTCTCTCGGATGTTGGGCTGCTTTCTCTCCAGCATGTGCAGCTCCCTCCTCTGCTGCTCGAGTTCAGAAGCAGCAGCCAAGCTTTCCTCCTGGAGACGCTTGATCTCCTGACGAAGACTGGCTGCTTGGCTCTCCAGGCTTGGATCTTTCTCAATTTTGGTGATCTCTTTGGTGAGGAGCTGGGCAGGAGCAACTTTCTTCTCGCTCTCCATCTGGGCAAGCTTCCGGCTCATCGCTTCGATGTCTTCTTGCAGGCTCTGCCTCTTTTTGCCTTCCTCTTCGATCTGCTGTGCCATCTTAGACAGGTTGCTCTCCACCTGTGGGTCCCTGTAATACTCTATCACCTCCTTTTCTTCCACTCTTTCAATGGGCTTCTGAGTCTTCAACAATAGCAGCTTGTTTCTGTGTTCCTCCAGTTCCTCTTCAATCTTGGCCACTTTCCTCCTTTCCTCCTCTAGCTGTGACTTCAGGCCCTCAGACTCCCTGCTTGAGGTGGCTTTGTTTTCAGCCTGCTGGGTGTGCTCACGAACAGCTTCGATGTCCTCATGCACTTCCTTCTGCAAGGGAAAACCAAAGAATGAAACAAAAACCTAAAGTGGCAGGGAAACCAAATCACTCTGAGTCTGGAGCAGAGGCAAGGCATGGCAGGAGACAGAACTGCTACAGAATCCCCAGGGAGCCTCCAAATAAAGCTCTTTGTGAATGGCAAATGAGGACACACTGCCACCATCTCAAGCAGCTGACTTGCTGTGTCTTCCCTTTGTCATGGAAGTGCTGCAGCAGCCCACAAAAGTGCTTGGTGCTGCCTTGTTTTATCTGCAGCTGAAGGAGGGTGATGAGCCCAGTCCCCACTGTGCAGCAGATCCCTGCCACCCCAGCTCAATCACTTGTCCTCCCTGAGCACGCTGAAAGTCATCCAGACCAGAGACCTTTCCTACAGCTGGATCAAGCCCTATAAGTGCAGATAAGTCCTATTGCTTTGAAGTGTTCCTGGGAGGTTGTAAGCAGCCACATCACAGACAAAGCTGGAGTTGTCAGGCTGTGCAGGTTGATTAGACAGAGCTGAGGACAGTGCCTAAGAGCCCTAAACTGTTGGTTTTTTTTCCTGGAGTTGAGGGCCAGCAGAGGTGATCCAAGTCACAACCTAAGATGAGTGTCAGAGCAACTGTGATTACTCCATAGACTTTTCCTCACAGGGACTTCCATTCCTGTCCTTCTTCACACCTGCATGAGGAGTGAGTGAATCCCAGGCTGAGGAAATTGCTGACAGCTTTGGAAATAACATTACAGCATCCAACCTAAAGTACCCCAACCAGGCCAGGAGCTGTTAGCTGGTACCTTCTCAACAATCTTCTTGGCAAACTCCAGCCTGCTGAGCTGCTGTTTGTTTTCTGCTGCCAGCTCCATGTAGAGCTTGGTGACATCATTTTCCTGAAGGAGAAAAACAGCAGTGAGAGCCTTGTCCCTCTCACCCTGACACAGCTCTCTTGGACAGCACAGTCTCCCCACCTCTCTCTTCACCTGGATTCACCATTCCATGGACTAGTGTCTTCACATCTGACTTTCTACAGCAACACAGAGTCTAAAGACTCATGTAGCACCTCCTGACCCTTTTATTTGAATGCCTCTTAGATGCCTGCTACCCTACACAGGGTCCAGACTTCCAAATTCCCCTGGGGCCACAGATGGATGGCAGCTGGCAAACAGCCCAAGGTGATGCAGGAGAACTGGGGTGTAACTGGGAAGAGCCCTGAGGAGCTCTGGCTCAGTCCTGTCCTTGCACACACATCCTGCAAGTTTTCTCTTAGAATCATAGTATCAATAAGTTTGGAAAAGACCTCAGAGATCATCAAGTCCAACCTGTCACCCAACACATCATGACTACTAAGCCATGGCACCAAGTGCCACGTCCAATCCCTTTTTGAACACCTCCAGGGATGGGGACTCCACCACCACCACCTCCCATTCCAGTGGCCAACAACTCTCTCTGTGACACACAATATGGCAAGGAGACACCATCAGCAGTCTCCACCAAAGGTGCCACACACATCCCTAATGCTGGGCCTCATGTGCTGCTTTGCCCCATAGACAAAGAGATCCCTGATGACATCTGTCCTTGGGATTAGGACCATGATCAGTGGTGGCTGCAAGAGGGGACTAAGGCCTTGTAGAGGATGTGGGGCTTGGGTAAGCAGCTGGATAATGGTTTCCATGCCTTTATCTAAACATTTCACCTGAGCCTGGATGCTTTCTTGTAGCGGGGTCACACGCAGCCTCTTTGCAGCAGAGTCAGTCAGGGTAGGGTCCAGAGAAGAGCTGTACTTGCCTGCCTCAAGTTCATAGTCCTGGTCAGAGCAGAAACAGAAGAATCAGCTGGGATCTCCTGGGTGAGAGGCTAAGGGAGTTCTACATGGGGGAACCAAACCATACATTGAGGGTGGACTGCAAGCTCCGGGACAGTCTGACTACTGCATCCTTCTCGGGCTCCTTGCTTTTGATCTCCTCCACCAGCCTCTGCAGGAGACACACAGGATGTTAGGGACAGGTTGAAATACAGCAGCCCAGTGATACTCTTGCAGTAAGACTCTTGGTCTGTAGCTCCCCCTCAAACTGGAGGGAATGGTGAGAACAGAACATTTAGGAAGAGCCTCTGGGACTTCAGAGGTTCTCAGCAGTGCTCTCACTTGGCCAGGACCTGCCACACTGATTTACTGTGTCCAGCTTTGGGCTCCCCAGTTCAAGAGGGACAGGGTCCAACAGAGAGCTATGAGGATGACTGAGGGACAGCAGCACTGCTCTGAGACTGAGAGTCCTGGGGCTTTTTAGTCTGGAGAAGATAAAACTGAGAGGGGATTTAATAAATGTTTATCTGATGGCTGAGTGTCAAGAGGGAGGGGACAGGCTCTGCTCACTTGCACCCTGTGATAGGAAAAGGGGCAGTGGATATAAACTACAGCACAGGAGGTTCCACCTCAACATGAGGAAGATCTTCTTCACTGTGAGGGTCACAGAGCACTGGAACAGGCTCCCCAGAGGGGTTGTGGAGTCTCCTTCTCTGGAGACTTTCAAGCCCCATCTGGATGTGTTCCTGAGCAACCTGTGCTGGATTCTGTGGTCCTGCTCTGGCAGGGGAGTTGGATGGTCTTTGGAGGCCCCTTCCAACCCCCATGAGCCTGTGCTCATGGATGAGATAAATACCAGCCAACACAGAGACCTCCCCATCTCATCATCTCAGCTAGTCAAGTCAGTATCTGCTCAAGGAGAGAAAGATGCAACATCTCAGCCCCAGGTGCAATCTTTCAGGACCTGGGTGTGCCCTCCCCATGAAGAGGCTGTCAGCCTGGGGGTGGCTAGCACAGGTGAGGACCTTTGCCCTGTAGATGAATGCAGTGGGGCAAGATGCATCATCTGTGGGCTGCGATCCGCTGTGTCCTCCTTCCTGTTCATTCCCTGTGATGGGTGGAGCACCCAGCTGGGAGCTGGCTGGCCCTACTTTGCATGCTGTTCACAAGCAAATTCCCCCATCCCTGTGAGGCTGCAGGTTATGACCCCTTGCCCTGGAACACACCTTCTGTGCCTGCAGCTTGTAGTTGATCTGGCTTGGCCCATCGGTGGTCTTCACTTGGTGCTTGGGTAGGTTGTTCATCCAAAACATCAGGTTCTCGTTGGAGTTTTGGAACTGCTGGTAGGTGAGGCTGATATTTCTGAGAGTCTTCTCTCTGCACAGCACAAAGGTGAACAGGAACATTAAGGGGAAGGGCAAAGATTCACAGCCAGGTTCCTAAAAAGGTGGTGAGAATGGCGCCACAACGAGCACCAAGGTAAGAAGCACAAGTGGGTGACAGCTGGTCCCTGAGCAGGGAGCACAAGCCTGTGCACATCAGGTTTGCTACTCCAGCATGAGCACAACTTGAAAGAGGAGGAAGAAGGCAGGCAACCAACAGCAATGCCTGTGAGAAGTGCTAAGCACCAGGGTGCCCCTGGGCAGAGCCACTGGGGCAGGCAGAGGCTCTCTATCGGGAAGCTCAAAGCCTGTGCTCTGCCTAGGGTGGTGGCAGCTACACAGCAGGACAGCCCTGATCCTTGGTGTGGCAGAGCAGTGGCCAGGATCAGGGTCTTGCAATGAAGACCACACTCCTGGGCCTGGAATGCTGGTCCAGGTTAGTCAAGGGGAGGAGAGATGCTGCCACCCTCACCGCTGATCCAGCTGGTCTGCCACGGCGTGGTAGCGGTCATTGAGGAGCTGCACCTCCCGCTTCTGCCGGGGCAGGTCGGGGCAGTACTCCTGGAAGTTGTTCTGCACAGCACTGCAGCTGTGCTCAGCATCCTTCAGCCCCCGGTTCAGCTTCAGCACGCAGTCCTCCTGGGCCACCAGCTCCCGCTTCATCTTCTGCAGGGGCAAAAAGACACCTCCAGGAGTGCCCTGGTCCAGGCACCAACCAGAAACCCCCCCCTTGACACGGCAGTGCAGTGCCTAGGGGGTAGCCAGGCTCTCCAAGGTGGACACAGCATGGAAGAGATGGAGCAGTAAAGAAGGTGGGAAGCAAGGTGGGTTGGATGGTGCATGGAGCACAAGGGAGAAGCTGAGGGTGAAGGCAAAAAAGGGTCACAGTGAGTGCTATGATGGGGCAGTGAGGTTGGGAGCAGGAAAGCAGAGAGGTGGGTGTGAGGCAGAGCAGCAGAGATAGGGGGTGCATCATGTTTTTAGGGACTCCAAAGGTAACCTGAGAGGGACAGAGCTTTCTGCTAGCCAGTGAGTGCAGGTCAACCTGCAGCACCAACATAAAGCTTTCAAGGAACAAGTCCCTAGGAATCCTTCCTCACTGGCCCCTGGGGCTGCTCACATGAGTGAAGTCCAGCTCTCCCCACCACTGCTGCCTGAGCTCAGAGACCTCCCCTCCCAAAGAGCCTGATGTGGCCCTACCTGCAGGTCGTTGGCCCGGTCCTGCAGAGCGTTGGGGGATGCAGGGATGATGCTGTCCTGAGCCAGCTTGGCCTCAAACGTGCTGACAATCTTGTCTGTGTTCTCAATCTGAGTCTCCAAGTTCAGGGCAGCCTTAGCCCTGGGGAAGGGAAAAATGACAGGACAAGGTTAGCTCTGGGACACCCCATTCTTCTCCCCTTCTCTCTGATTTTGCATGTTTAAGCTCGTTTAACATCAGAGAACAAGCATTGTGCACTCACAACCCTACCATGCTGCCCCAGAAGTCAGATGTTGCATTTCACCACACAGGGCAGCACTGGCACACACCCCACTGTGGTGGACTTTCCACAGTGGGGGGGATTTGACCATGGAGGAGAAGAGAGAAGAGAGACGAGAGACAAGAGAAAGAAAGAGAAGAGGACCAGACCAGGTTGGAAGAGACCTTCAAGATAAAGTCCAACCTATCATACAACACTATCTAATCCACTAAACCATGGCACCAACCACCTCATCCAGTCTCTTCCTAAACACCTCCAGTGCTGGTGACTCCACCACCTCCCTGGGCAGCACATTCCATGGGCAATCACTCTCTCTATGAAGAACTTCTTCCTAACATCCAGCCTAAACCTCCCCTGGCACAGCTTGAGACTGTGTCCTCTTGTTCTGGTGCTGGTTGCCTGGGAGAAGAGACCAACCCCCACCTGGCTACAACCTGTATGTAATGTACGTGTCCAGAGAAGGGCAATGAGGCTGGGGAGGGGTCTGGAGCACAGCCCTGTGAGGAGAGGCTGAGGGAGCTGGGGTTGCTTAGCCTGGAGAACAGGAGGCTCAGGGGACACCTAATTGCTCTCTACAAGTACCTGAAGGGAGGTCATAGCCAGGTGGGGGTTGGTCTCTTCTCCCAGGCAACCAGTACCAGAACAAGAGGACACAGTCTCAAGCTGTGCCAGGGGAAGTTTAGGCTCGAGCTGTGGAGAAAGCTCTTCCCAGAGAGTAATTGGCCATTGGGATGTGCTGCCCAGGGAGGTGGTGGAGTCCCCATCCCTGGAGGTGTTCAAATAAGGTTTGGTTGTGGCACTTGGAGCCATGGTTTAGTTGTCAGGAGGTGTTAGGTATTAGGTAAGAGGTTGGACGTGATGATCTCTGAGGTCCTTTCCAACCTGGTTGATTCTATGATCCTGTGTTGATACCTCTGTGTAAGGACTTCCCTCCCTCATCCCCACCCAGACCTTGCCATCCCCACTCACTTCTCGTTGTACAGGCTGGAGAGCATATTGACATCGTTGTATTTACTCCTGAGGGCATTCAAAGTGACAGGCAGCTGGGAAGCAGAGGTGCTGCTGGGTTTCTTGGACAGGTAGGTCTCACACTCCTTCTGCAAGGTATCCTTGGCTGCCCCCAGGTGCTCAAGTTTCTTTGCTGTTTCCTGGCACAGCAGAGAGCAGAGTCACCCAACACAGCCACAGCAGTGCTGCTGTGAAAATGTGTCTCCCTCAGGGGCAGATTGTTGCTGTGGGGCTCGGGGTGTGGTGGCTCACTCACAGGGATCTGGCCCTTGAGGCACAGCCCCATCTGGACTGGGGCTGTCTGGCAATGGCAGGGTGTGGGAAAGACATCCCACCAGGCAGAGATGGAAGAAACCTACTTGCCTGAGTCTATCCTCCTGGATAAACACCCACAAATGAGGATGCAGCAAGGTGAACTACTATGGATCCAGCTCTAATGCCAGAGGAAAGGGGAGGGCACCAGGGCACCGCCTCTCCTCCCGTCCCCCTTTACATCTACCAGTCTGTACTCCTCATCAGGGGAGCCAAAACTGGTCCTTGGATTAATTCCCTCTATCCCATAGCCTTTTATGTCACAGACTTGAGACTGAAAGGTGACAGCATCCCCCACAACAAGGCTGAGGACTCCCCAGGAGTGGTCCACAGCTCTCATCTTGCTGCAGAGCTCAGCCAAGAGAAGGGGCTGTGCTTCTCAAGGGTTTGGCCTGACCTGTCCCATTTAAAGGGCTCAGGCCAGCCTGAAACCCTTGCAACTGAAACATGGTTTCCTCCTTTGAGGCTGGCATCTCCTGTGGGATTCATGCATCAGTTCTCTTTTGGGCCAAGGGCACAGCTCTGCCAAACTCCTCCTGCTCCGACCTGCCCGCAGCACTCACCTGCTGCTGTTTGATCCTCCTGGCAAGGTCATCTGTGGGGTCATTGTAGTTCACTGGAGACCTCACTCGGGTCAAGATCTCCTTCTCCACGTGGATCAGGTCCTTGCCAACATGATCCAGTCTACTAAGAAGCTGGTCAGCTTGTGGATCATCCTGGACTGCAGGGGGGCTCTTGGGCAAAGCTGCAGTGAGACACAGCCTGGATTAGTCCTCATTGCTCAGCTGTCAGCCCAGCCTTGGGCCCTTTCCCCAAGCTCTTCCACACATGGTCCCTACAGCTCCAGCTCCCTCTCATGACAGCCCTGCTGCAAAGCTCTGCCCTCTGTGCTTTGCCAGCTCTGAAGGACACAGGCTTCTCCTGGCCACGGGGGTTTGGTGCAACCAGAAACAACTCAGTTCTCATTTCTAACCCACAGAGCATCACACACTTGGCTGTGCCTACCCATGGCAAAGGCTTAGGAAAATGGGTCTAGCTCTGCCCTGGTCAGCCAGAGCTCAAGTCCAAAAGAGGGACAAACAGGTCCTGCCATGCAGACATATCCCTGCTCAGCTTTCCTGGGAGCTTTTGAAGCACAGCTGTGGGGGTAACACAGCTAGCCAGCAGCTGGGATTTACCCATGGCTGCCTGCTTATTCCACAGCCCCCAGCTAGGGAAGAGACTGTGAGAGATCCAGATCCCAAGGAAGATTTAATTAAAGCTTCTGGGCAGGCACATCCCCCTACAACCACTGATGGAGCTGGAGGTCAATCTCAGCAGTCTGAGAAAGGCTGCAGAGAGTTTAAACTAATTGCCTGAGACTTAGACTAGATGTAAGAAATGAAATGATTCACTAGGAGGGTAGCGAGGCACTGGCCCAGGCTGCCCAGAGAGGTGGCAGATGCTCCATGCCTGTAAACATTCCAGGTCAGGTTGCACAAGGCTCTGAGCAACCTGATCTAGTTGAAGATGTCCCTGCTTTCTGCAGAGGCTTGGGCTGGAGGAGCTTTCAAGGTCCCTTCCAATGCATCCTGTAATTCTGTGACCAGGTGGTGAGTCCTGAGCAGCAGCAGGAGTCAGGTTATCCCCTCTGCTCATTTCCCTAGAGCAGGAGGCACCCTCACCCTGACCCCCAGGTACCTCTGCCTGCTCAGGTGGGTGCTCTGCTTCCAGCCTGGGCTGGGAGCTCTGAAAGGAGTTGGCAAGGACTTGCTGTGGAGAGAGCTTGACTAAGCAGCTGACTTACCTTGCTGGCTGGGCTGGACCTGCTCCTTGTGGCTGCGTCTCAGGGTGCTCTGCACTGCTGCTCGCTTCTGCTTCACTGTGTTCAGCTCCCCTTCCAGCCTGTGAGCAGAGAGGAGCAGGACAGGAAAGAGCTGCAGTGAGCAAATGTCCCCAGAGGCAGGGGCAGGCTGGGAGCCTGAAGCCTTTTGTAACTCAGAGCTGTCCCTTAGGAAAGGGGAGAACAGCTGCTTGGTTTGAGCAGCTGGTTTCTCCCAATGGAAGCAGTGTTTCCAGCCCTCAGCAGAAGCTATCAAAGCTGGGAAGGTGCTTCCAGTCCCTGCAGCACCCTGCAAGTGTCACAGGAAGTGATTTCAAGCAGCTGCTGCTGTGGCTGCTGCACTAGAAACCAAGTCTCACATGGAAGGAGCAGGAATCAGCCAAAACATCTCTGATGGAACCAAGAGGATGGAACCTTTGAAGGACCAGCCTAGCTCACATCCCTACCCTGGACTGCTCCAAAGACACCAAGCCCCAGTCCCTCTGGCCACCATCCAGTCCCTCTGCAGGGCCAGGACATACCCAGAAGAACTGAAGGGTGCAGCAAGCTGGGAAATCAAAGAAAGATCAATATTTTGGTTGTAGGAAGGGAAACAAACAGTGGGGACTGAAACAAGCTGTCAGCTGTGGCCTGAAAGGGGTGAGAGTTTTCCAGGCACTGCCTCCAGTGCTCTTCTCCAGGAGGATGAGGGTGATGGAACACTGGAGATCCCATCCCTGGAGACATTCAAGGTCAGGCCTGATGGGACTCTAAGCAACCTGATCTAGTTGGGGATGTCCCTGCTCACTGCTAGGGGGCTGGACCAGATGACCTTTGAAGGTCCCTTCCAGCCATTCTGGGACCGTCCTGCGTTCCAAATGTTTTCCTTTCCGTTTTACCACACACACAAACCCCAGAAATCCAAAGGATTCAGTAACCTGGGATGTGTGAAGGGGGTTTTGCTCTCAGGAGGAGCCACACAATGAAGCTATCCCCCCTGCATGACTGGGGATCTGGGTGCCCCTTGTGGGTATGCCCAGCTGGCTGCAGGTCTGGGCTGTGGCCTTTCCACAGCGCTCAGCGGCACCGACTGATCCCAGCTCCATAAAGGGAATGCCAAAGGGAATGCCAAAGCTCCCCTGCACTGCCAACCCCATCCTGTGGGAACCACTCCAGCTGCAGGAGCACCAGGCAGTGGAACACATGGTGGTGGAAGGAACAGCTCTTAATCTCCAGCTGGGGGCTGCTTGAGAGGAGATCCCACAGATAACTCCGTCCTGTTTGGCAAGTCCCAAGCTCCAGACTGATTCTGCAGTGAATTTAATCAAACCTATGCAAGTCACATGTTTGGGTGAAGAAATCAACCTTGCCTGCCAGAAAACTCTTTGACAGTGAGGTCCACGGAGGGTGCAGGGCTCTTGAGGAGTGGCAGGAACCTGGATGAGATACTTGGGTGCAGGAAACAACCCCTGTCCAGGAGGGACACCCCAGAGGGCTCTTCCCAGCTGCTCTTGCACAGAATCACAGAATCAACCAGGTTGGGAAAGACCTCAGAGGTCATCAAGTCCAACCTCTTACCTAATACCTAACACCTCCTGACAGCTAAACCATGGCTCCAAGTGCCACATCCAAGCCTTTTTGGAACACCTCCAGGGATGGTGACTCCACCACCTCCCTGGGCAGCACATCCCAATGGCCAATTACTCTTTATGGGGAGAGCTTTCTCCTCAGCTCGAGCCTAAACTTCCCCTGGCACAGCTTGAGACTGTGTCCTCTTGTTCTGGTGCTGGTTGCCTGGGAGAAGAGACCAACCCCCACCTGGCTACAGCCCCCTTTCAGGTCTGCAGCTGAGGCAGTCAGGCTGCCTCTGACCCAAGAGCATCTGTCTGGGCTGAGCTCTCCACTGCAGACTCACCTGTTGACCTTGTCTATGGACTCAGGGTCGGGTGGAGGGATGGAGAAGCAGGCAGAAGGTGCTTCCTGGACCACACCAGCGCTGCTCTGCACCACCCACATCTCTGGGTTGCTGTTGTCCTTCAGGGTGTACTTGTCACCTCTGGTCAGCTGCACCTGGCACACAGACACAGACCCCGGTCACAGGCTTGGCTTCCCGACACTGGAGCCGCTCCTCCCACCAGGAGCCAAGAGCTGGAGCAGCCAGAGAAGAATCCAGCTGTCTGCCTCATCTGAGGGCACTGCTAGTCAAGCCCTCACCTCCCCAGCATCCCAGTCACAGAGGGTGTCCAGGGTGAGGCTCTGGGGGGGCCGTGTCCTGCGCAGTTTCAGGGGGCTGATGTCTTTGCTCCTCCTCTTCAGGTCGGCGATGCTCTTCTCTGCCTGCTTCACTGCCTTCTCCTCATTCTAGACAAAGCAGGGGAGACAGTGGTCATGGCCAGGCTTGGAAGGCAAGGCAGGGGCTGACCACGCTGCAGTGGGTGTGCTGGGGCCGGTTCTCCATCCTTGGGTGATCACTGCTTGGTTTCCTTCGCTCACAGCAGAACTGCCCTTGGAGGCACAGCCTGAGTTTGCCCAGGGTGGTCCCATCCTGTCATACTAAAATCCCCTGGAGAAGGTTTTCTTCTCAGAAGAGGAAGAGACAGCTGCCAAGAGGTGGCTGCATTGCAGTGTGAGGAGGCACTGAGATCTCAGCACCTCTTGGGAGCTAAATGTGTTGCATGCCTGTGAAGATACCACGTCTCCTCCCTCTCCCCTGGGCAACAGTTCCTCTCCTACCTGCACCTCAGCCCTGAGGTCAGATTTTTTATTCCCTCCCTTGCCTTTGGCCCATGAGAGCGCTGAGGAGATGGGAGGACCTTTCCCCCCTGCTTGGATGCCAGCAGCTCATGCTGTCTGTGGGCCCTCTAATCCAAGTTTCTCATGTTTAGGGCAAGGCACAGCTCCTCCCCATGCTTCTCCTTTACTCTGATGGTGATCTGGGGCCTGGCTGTGTGTCATTGATGGAGACAAGCGTCTTCCAGGGGTCACTGCCCTGCAATGTGGACCTTCTGGGGCTACAGGGACTCAGTGTGCAGAGCACAGCATTGCCAAGGACTTCTCCTTCCCTAGCCCAGAGCTGGGATGAGCTGTCCCAGGAGAGTTATTTACCCATCTCTTCCCTTATAACCTCCCTTATCTCCTGGGGAGGTTGCAATGTTTGGCCTGCCCTTGGCTCTGGCTAGCATCAGCAGCCCTGAAGACCTCACCTCCAGCTGAAGCAGCAGATCTGACACCACACCAGGGCTGCCTTTATTGAACTTGCTGTATTTGGTGTCCAGGTCAGTGTTCATCTTCTTGAGGGAGTGGCTCACAGCCTCAGCATCATCCTGGAACTGGAGGTGGGGGCAGGAAATCAGGGATGAGAGGACATTATTGTCTCCAAGTCCAGTGGGGCCTCTCAGGTCCCAGCATCTCTCCCACAGCCTGACTGGGGCACACAAGACCCTACAGACCATCCTCAGAGTGTGCTTGGAAAAGGACCCTCCATCACCTGAGCCACAGGCAAATGATCCCAATCAAGAGACAAGCCCCAGGTAATGACCATGTTTTGGGGGGTGTTTCCCCAAAACACCCTCACTAGGTGCAAGCAAAGGCTCTCCCATCCTCATCCCAGCCTTGACCTTGCAGCCATGTGGCAGCAACGTCCCAGCCTTGACCTTGTAGCAGTGCTCTCCTCATTGCTTCTTACCTTCTTATAGCTCTCCACACTTTTCAGCTGACTCTCCTGGCAAATGCAGAGGTTGAGGAAATTCTGCCACTCATTCTTCAGGGCCTCCTGGTGAGCCTGTGGTGGGACAGAGCATGACTCAGTGGGCTCCAGCTATCTCCCCCCCCCCCACCAGCCTTCCTTTCCCCAGAAGTCCCAGAGATCAGAGGAAGAGGAAAGATTGCTGCTGGGCAGAGACAAAGCTATGCCCAGGCACTGCCTGATGCTGAGCCTGAGCAAGGGCACTGCTTGGCAAGGACCTGGCTCACCCAGAGCCAGCCACCATTTCTCAAGGGGTCTCAGTTCCAGTGGTGCTGGTGGCTGAAAGCCCACCTCAGCTTGCCACTGTGTCCATGGGCTTGGAAACACAGCCTTGGAGGTTGGGAGGTGGCTTCACTGGGGAGAGGTTCTAGCCAGGTCAGAGCTGGAGTCTCACAGCAGCATGACTGCAGCTGCTCATGTCTGAGCACCAGAGCAGGAGCTGGTCCCAGCACACAGATGTCAGCCACTATCTGCTGGAGGTTTCTGAAGGGTAGAACACCCTGCACTGCTCTCAGCCTCCCCAAAGGGCTGGGGCAGGCGGAGAGATGCTGCAGCACAGTGGGTGCAGTGCAGAAGGGAAGATTGACACAGCAGCTCTGCAGAAGAGGTGGTGAGGTCTCTACCAACCCAGCTCCTGACTCCTGATGCACAGAGACATCCTGTTTCCCTTACAGGGCTTGGGAGGAGACCTCTTCCCCTACCTGGATGGGTTTGACAGCTGGGTGCTTCAGCTCAATCATCCTATCCCCATCGTCCTGAAGATGGTTCACAAACTCCTCCTGGCTGAGCAGCTCATTGGACTTGAAATCCTGAGGGGGGAAGAGAACTTTCACGACCTTGGGGAGCACAGAGTGGTCTCCTGGGGCACCAAACCCTATGGAGCAGAGAAAAGGCTCCCAAAACAGAGAGACCTTTGTTTGGCTGCTTGCTTTTTAACAAAGAAAGGGCCAGGCAAAGGCAAAACAAATGAGCCAGGCTGGGCCCTCGGGAGGCATCAGGGCACTCATTCACAGAGCATTTGCCTAAGCAATTAGCCCTCTCCTCTTCCTGCTCCCAGCACGTAGCAGTCACTGGGTGTTGTGCTTCGGACCTCGAGGCTGACAGGACACTGAGCCCTTCCCTTCCCTCTGACCACTGGCAGCCTCACCAGTGGCTCTCTCACGTCTGATCCCATGTGCCAGCTCTGGGGACAGGAGGGGACAGAGCATCTCCTCCTTAACTCCGCTGCAGACCCAGAGCGTCTCTTCCACCCCTGCTTCTGTGCCCAGCACCGCTGGGCTGCCCTGGGAGGGCAGCAGGCTCGGGGCTGGTGGTGGCTGCCCAGGAGGCTGGGGTCCAGCCTGCAAAGCTGACAGCCTGGGCTTGGGCAGCCTGGGCTTGGGCAGCCTGGGCTTGGGCAGCCCGCGCTGGCCAGGCCACGCCGCCGCCCCCAGGGGCTCACCTCGTACTCGCGGCGCAGGCTCTGGACGTCCACCATCTGGTCACTCCAGTCCTGCTTCAGGATCCTGGTCTGCTGCTCTGTCAGGTAGCCCAGCTCCTTGGTGCAGCCCTGGAGGTGGTGGTACAGGCTGCCCAGGCTCTGCCCACGCCAGATGGAGGCTTTCTGTCCATGCACACAGAGAGAGGCAGCATTGGTGCCAGGTCCTTGGCCAAGCAGTGTCCTCCTCCCCAGGACCCAGCTCGCAGGAGATTCCCAGAGACCTCGGTGAGACACCTTGCTGTTATCTGATGGGGCTGCTGTTCCCTCTGCCTCCTTCACAGACAGGATAAGTTTGTCTAACCAGACTCTCAGGTGTGGGCTGGTGCCTGGGGCAGGCTGAGAGTGAGCCCAGCACTGCTCCACTCCCCACAAATGCCATCCCTCAGCTTTAACCTCCACAGGCTAAACCCAGCACCTTCTTCCTGGCCACCACCTTGGCTCCAGCTGCTTGTTTCCTCTCTGCAGCCCTTGCTAGGGATCAGGGCAAGCCTCAACATTTGCAATCCCAGCTTGGAACAGCGTGGGCTGGGACAGGGTTTCTGCTGCCACATCTGTAAGCCTGAGCTGATGGACACCTGCAGCTCCAGATCAATGACCCACGAAGAGGAGACCCAGATCTTACCCACAGCACTGCCCTGAGGGCAGCCAGCATGCTCCACATTTACACCCATCCCAAGGTGGGGAGGAAATGGGGAAAGAAGATAAGGGACATGACTTCACTGTGCAAGACCAGAGGTAGCTCCTGCCCTGAGCTGGGCATTCCCTGCCCATCAGGGCTGGTGTTACTCTGCTGCATGACCCCACGTGCCCAGAAAACCACCAAGAACTTACCAGCAAGTCCTTGTACTGGCTTTTTAAATCTGCCACATCCTGGGTTGCAACATGGCCAAGATCAAAGAGAGAGAGAGAGAAAAAAACAGAGAGAGAAAAATGCTGTTACCAAAACAGGTGGTGGGAGATGAGATGGTTTATGGAAGATGCTTTAGAAACCACTCAGGAACCACCTCCCTGGCTTGATCTGTCCAAGCTCAGGTCTCCCCATGCCCTCTGCAGGGCAAGGGTGGAGAAGTAGAGAGAACACCAGAGCAGAGAGGATCCCCACCTGAAGCTGCCAACAACCAGGAGGGGCTGGAGGTTGCCTTACCCCAGAACGGAGGTTCTTGATCTGGAGGCCATAGGCTTCAATCTCCTTCTGGAGGATGTTGTGCTCAGCTATTTGCTTCTCCAGCTCTGACATGCCAGGGCCATACTGTCCTGAGTCGACTTGTTTCTGTGCAAAAGGAGCCAGGCAAAGGCCTTGATTTCAAGGAGCAGCCCCATGGAGTGCTGGCAGGGGCTGGGCTGCCACCTGATACCAGCCCAGGAGGAAGGGAAAGGGAACTCCTTGCTGCTCACTGTGGCTGCTCTTGGTTGCTGTTTCCCCAGCCATACACAGGAGCAAAGATAACCAGCCCAGAAACCCCTGGTGTGCCAACCACCAGGCACCCTTCCCATGGTGGCATGCAGGGCATGGCCATGGTTACCACCCAGCCCTCAAGGGAACCCAAGGTGACTCCAAACTGGGCACTGCACAAGGCCAAAACCTTGCAGCGTGGAACCCTAGGATGAAAGGCTGTACAGTCTTTGAAGGCATCACCTTCCCCATCCTTTTACCCCAGAGCATGGCATCTCTACCTGATCCCCCTCAGGCAGCTCTTAATCAGAAGGGATCAATCAAGAGGGTCCTCCAGAGAATTTTAGGGGGTGGGAGAAGAGCCCTTCTCCTTCCCAGAGTTAATTCCACCACCCACAGTGTGATGCTGAGCACATGATGGCTGGCAGAGCCCTGCAGGCTCTGTGGACGTTGTCTGCCCTTGTAGGGGTTGGGAGATACATCCAAACCCAGCTGCTCTTACCATCTTTTGGTCCAGGATCCTGGCCCAGTCTACCCTGGGCCCCACATCAGGGATGTTCAGCTGCTCATAGAGGGCCCTGTACTCTGCACACAGCTGTGTCACACGGTCATGGAGCTGCTGGATGCTGCCAAGGGGAAAAGGCACACCTCAGGGTCACTTGGCAAGAGGGAGAAACAAGGTGGGCTTGGTAGAGCCCAGATTTCACCCCCAAGACCCAAGATGCTTGTTGTCCCTTTGAGACACTGCTCTTCAGCAGCAGAAGCACTTTGTCCTGCTGCTCTCCATCTCCAGGGATGGCTCAGGAATTACAGCCCAGAAGGAAGCTGCAGGGGGATCAGAGCTGCCCCTTTTCCACCTAGGAAACAACTCTTCCCTCCTGATCTCCACCTGGAAGGGCTGGAGAATGAAGAGGAGCACAGCTCCAGAGGCTACCTGAGGCTCTTCTCCCATTCAAACACCCAGCCCTGCTTGCTTGAAGGAAGGGTGAGCAGATTAGGAGAGGCAGAGGAGTGGATTTTCCCTGGGAGAGGGTCATGGTTTCACTCTGCATTCCTCTGGTACCTCTTCCAAGAGCTCCCAAATAACACTGTGGGGGTCACCCCGGCAGCCCCACACCCCTCTGTCATAGGATCACAGAATGAGATTGGGTAGAAGGGACCTTAAAGACCATCCAGTTCCAACCCCCTGCCAAGGGCAGGGACACCTTCTGCTGTCCCCAATATATTGGCAGAAGCCCTGATTTTGAAGCTAAAGTCTGTGGGGAGTGAAACTCTGCAGCTCATGGCAAGGACTGGAGCTCAGTCTCGATCCTGGGGGGCTAGGGGGCTCCCAATTGCTCCTTGCCCCCATCACTCCTGTCATCACTCTTTCTCTTATCTCCACAGCTACCTACCTCAGTCCCTGATCCCCTCCAGCCCTCCCTTCCAGGGACCCTTGGCCACAAGGCAGATCCCAAAGCTGGGTGTCCCTGACACAGGGAAGTCCTCACACCGGCTCTGATCTGCCAGCCTGACCCGCCGGCAGCAGCCCACCCACACCCCCAGCCAGTGCTGGCTTAGGCAGCAGCTCGTGGCAAGGACTGGAGCTCAGGCTGGATCCTGGGGGGGCTCCCCCTCCCACCTGCCCCTGCTGCTGCACTCACTCTTTCTCTATCTCCAGAGCCTGGGGGTGTTTCAGGCGCTTGGCACGGTCCACGTCCAGAAAGAGATCCTTCAGCAGGGTCTCCGCTTCCTTCAGGTCCCTGGCATTCTCCTGCTGGAACTCAAAAGCTTTGCTCTTCTGGTGATTGCTGGAATCCTGGAGACCAGGGAAGAGCAGAGGGAGAGAGCCTGGCTGGATCATCCAGACCTCCCAGCAATCCCCAATGCTGTGGGCCAGGGTGCCCAACACACCGACCACAGAGGAACCCTGCTGCAAGGGTGCAGCTGGGGAGCTGCCCAGCCACCTGCTTCAGCATCTCTCCCTCCAGCATGGCTCAGCCTGCCTGCCTCTGGGGGTGCTGGGAGGCACAGGGCTGTGCTGCTGCAGGTGAGGCAGCCTTGGCTGTGGGAAACATGAGGCAGAAAGCACAGAGGCTAGAACCTGGGAGGCCCTGGTCTGCAGCCCCAGGGGCTGGGAGGCTCTCTGGGGTTCTCTGTTCCTCCCCAGCCTCCAGTCAGCCTCCAAACCTGCGCCAGCGCTGAGCACCTGATGCACAGAGCAGACACCTGCCCTGCTGGCCCAGACACCACGCTTCCAGGTGAAGCTTTTCACCTTCCTGCCACCCTCTGCCACAGCTCACCTGCTTGAGTCTGGACTGTGTCTCCAGGATGTCCTTCTCCACCTGGTCAGCATTTGTCTGCATGCGGGAGATGAGCACAGCCAGCTCGTTGGTGGAGGACCTGAGAGGGGGAGCAGCAAAGCAAAAGCTTGGGTGAAGGCAATGCTCACCCTCCTCACCACTGCCCAGGACCTGACACATGTGCTCCTTCAAGCCTTTCCCCCATCTCCTCCTGGTCCCCAAAGAAAGAGCCTGAAGCTGTGACCAAGGGCATGGATGCCTGCAAGTGGTCAGTGCCTGGCTGCTGCCTTCAGCCCAGAGAGCCAAGAAGAGCCTGGGCTGCAGCAAGAGAAGTGTGGCCAGCAGGGCCAGAGAGGGGATTCTGCCCCTCTGCTCCACTCTGCTGAGACCCCACCTGGAGCACTGCATCCAGTTCTGGAGTCTCTGTTACAGGAAGGATCTGGAGGTGCTGGAAGGTGTCCAGAGAAGGGCCACGAGGATGAGCAGAGGGCTGGAGCTGCTCTGCTATGAGGACAGGCTGAGAGAGTTGGGGTTCTGCAGTCTGGAGAGGAGAAGGCTCTGAGGAGACCTAACTGTGGCCTTCCAGTATCTTAAGGGGACTGCAAGAAAGCTGGGGAGGGACTTTTGAGGGTGTCAGGGAGGGATAGGACTGGGAGGGGAATGGAGCAAAACTAGAAATGGGTAGATTCAGATTGGATGTTAGGAAGAAGTTCTTCCCCATGAGGGTGGTGAGAGACTGGCACAGGTTGCCCATGGAGGTGGTGGAAGCCTCATCCCTGGAGGTGTTTGCAGCCAGGCTGGATGTGGCTGTGAGCAACCTGCTGTAGTGTGAGGTGTCCCTGCCCATGGCAGGGGGGTTGAACTGGCTGAGCCTTGAGGTCCCTTCCAACCCTGCCAATTCTGTGGGTCTAGAAGATCAGAGGTGGTGTGCCCTGAGCAAGTGGGCAGGGGCTTTTTGCCCAGCATGCAGCTCATCTGCACAACTCCCTGCCACAGGACACCACAGATGTTTAGAAGTTCCTGAGGATTCCAAAAGCATCAGAAGAAAAGAAAAGAAAAGAAATTGCTATAGGGCTCCCAGCTGCAGCCAAAGCACATCTGGAATGGGAAGAGCCAAAGCCACAGACAGCTGGAGGCCAGGAGAGCAGCCTGCAGAGGCAGCACAACGTGCTTGCCCTGTTTGGAGGTGCTTCCCTGGGTGTCTGCCCTTGGCTGCTTGGGAGGGTGAGATGGCACTTCAGACTGAGCCAGAGCTGCCATCCTGTGCTCTCCTTTCATGCAAAGTGCTCTGCAGCTCAGCCTGTCGAGATGCTGGGCAGCTCAGTGCCACCCCAGGACTGGGCTGCAGTGAACAAGGGCTTGCTACAGGCACTACAGGCCCCCCCAGGCACTGCTTAGGCTGTTGCAGCCACGCTGCTTTCAGGGCTTGGGGACAAATTTCCCACAGCACAACCACCAAGCCTCTTCTCCATGGTGAAGATTCACTGGAGGGTCTCATCAGAGCACCCCCTGTGGCCTCTCACCTTGGTGCCATCACACAGCTGCTGGGCACCATCATGGCCCTTACCCCACCACCACTGCTGTGAACGAGCAGTGAGAGCCCTGCTTGGAGCAGCTGGACCCAGAGCTTGCAGCAGGGCATGGGATGGCTCCCAAAGTTCCCTGAGGAGAAGGAAGCACCAACCTT
Source organism: Dryobates pubescens (assembly GCF_014839835.1). Lineage (NCBI taxonomy): Eukaryota > Metazoa > Chordata > Aves > Piciformes > Picidae > Dryobates > Dryobates pubescens. The sequence goes on along the minus strand of NC_071631.1, from coordinate 17,025,920 downwards.
GGTGCCACCTGTGTCCCTGTGTCCTGTTGTTTCTGCCCTGGAGGACAGTGCCAGCCCTAGCCTCTAGGCAGGGAGAGCACTGTGCTGCCAGGATGGGGGCAGGCAGAGGTGGGAGGGTGTGGACTGAGAGCAGCATGGAGGGACACAGGTCCTTGGGTGAGTGCTGTGGGACAGAGCCCAGCAGAGGCTCAGCGTGGTTAGGGCATGACTCTGGGGGCTGAGAGCAGGAGGAAAGAGCTTGAGCAGCAACAAGGGGACCCTGTATGGGTCAGCTGAGAGGAAGGGCTGGTTGGCACCTCTTTGATGGAGGAAGAAGGCAGGAGAAAGGTGATGCCCTGAAGCAAAGCTACCCACACCTACCCTCCAGCCCTGTGGTTTCCCTCCTAGCCCCCAAATCCAGCAAAGGCAGCAGGAAGTGGTTCCCTTAATGGCTGTCATTGCTCCAGCTCCTCATCCTGGCTCCAACCACCCCACAGCTCACACCAGAGGCCATAGCAGATGCTGGGGCAGTCATTTGTTTCAGCCCCAAGTGCCTGGGAAGCACTGGGGTGTTCTGTGCTCACCCCAAGCCAAGCATTCAGATGCCACAGGTGGAGCTCCTGTCTCAAGTCAGCTCAGCCCACACTGACCATGGCCAAGCCTGTGTCACCCACAGCCCCAAGCTCCTGCTCACAGCAGCCTCCTGCCCCCTCTCCCTGGCTCCTCTCTGGGTTTGATTTCCCAAGAGGGTGGTGTGGGGTAGGGCTGGCAGCTTCTCCTGGCCATGCCTCAGCTTCCCTGCCTGCAGACTGCACTTCAGCAGTGCCCAGGGGCTGCTGTGCCCTGGCAGTGGCCTCTTCTGCAGGGTCCCCTTCCAAGGATCATGGAGGCAAAGAGCCTGTGTAGGGCATTTGTCATCAGTGTCATAGACCCATACAATTGTCAGGGCTGGAAGGGACCTCAAGGCTCAGCCAGTTCCAACCCCCCTGCCATGGGCAGGGACACCTCACACTGCAGCAGGTTGCTCACAGCCACATCCAGCCTGGCTGCAAACACCTCCAGGGATGAGGCTTCCACCACCTCCCTGGGCAACCTGTGCCAGTCTCTCACCACCCTCATGGGGAACAACTTCTTCCTGACATCCAATCTGAATCTACCCATTTCTGGTTTTGCTCCATTCCCCCCAGTCCTATCCCTCCCTGACACCCTCAAAAGTCCCTCCCCAGCTTTCTTGCCACCTGCTGCACCCTGTCTTTTACACCCTGGTAGAGATCCCTCCTGCCTCATCTCTGCCCCATGGGGGCCTTTCCTGGGGTAAGCTGCAGAGCTCAAGGGGATGAAGGGCAGTCCCATGTCCCACCACCACCGGCTGGATGGGAGCAGCACAGAGCCAGGACTGGCTCCTGGGGAGCCTGAGCACGCAGCAGGCTGGAAGCCCCAGCAGGTCCCCTCTGCCCAGGAGGTTACACAACCTCCCACTCATCCTCAACATGCCTGGAATGAGGTGGTGTCCCATGAGCAAATACTTAGCACCACCCAAATGTCCTGCCCAGGCTCTCTGCGCAGGGAGGAGATGGTGAGTCATGGGCTGGCCGACATCCCAGGGGATGGATGCCTCTTCCCCATGCACCAGGCAGAATCCCTCCTCCCAGGGGGACTGGTGGGGTGCAGCTCCCACCTAGGGAGGGTATGAATGGGAGCCTCATGTGGCCATGGATACCTCTGTGCCACGCCAAGGAGGGAGGAGCGACGATCCATCCTTGCCACCCACAGACTCCTGCTTATTGCTGGTGGCACCCCCTTCCTTCCAGGCTGAAGGACACTGGGATACCCCAGGTGATCTCCAGAGGTCCCTTCCAGCCCCTAACAGCCTGTGCTCTCTTGGGTCCTGAGGCTGGACACACAAATCAGATTTGTTGAGGCCAACCCACACCAAAACAGTCTCAAGCTGTGCCAGGGGAGGTTTAGGCTGGATGTTAGGAAGAAGTTCTTCATAGAAAGAGAGATTGGCCATTGGGATGTGCTGCCCAGGGAGGTGGTGGAGTCACCATCACTGGAGGTGTTTAGGAAGAGACAGGATGGGGTGCTTGGTGCCATGGTTTAGTTGATTAGATGGTGTTGGGTGATAGGTTGGACTTGATGATCTCAAAGGTCTCTTCCAACCTGGTTAATTCCATTCCATTCCATTCCAAAACTATGGACTGAAAAGATCAGCAACCACCCAGCCAGGAGGGCTTGGCCTTGCCCACCCCCAGCACTTGGCCTTGCCCACCCCCAGCCTGCACTGCTTGGGGCACCTGGGCTTAGAAGTGAGGATGCTGTTGCAAACAGCCTGATCTCCAGGGAATGTAATGCAGCCTGCAGAGTATTGGCTCAGGAGCAGAGGGAGCTCTCCTCTGTGTGTCCTGAAGGGGAGAGCCAGGAGGCCTGTGAAACCTGAGAGAAGAGGAGACCTGGAGACCCTGGAGCCAGCAACTGGACTGCAAGCAGCTTGCCAGCAGCCAAACCACCTCAGAGTCTGGAAAAGATTAGCATGGATGCTTGAGGAGCACTTAGCCAGAGAGGGGATGTCCTGGGAGGGGAAAGGTTTCCCCACACTGCCCTGGGTGCCAGACAAGAGAAGCCCTCTGTCCTCACCTGAGCCTCCCACCCTTGCCAGATGCCTTGGTCAGGGTGAAAGCAATGCTGAGGAACCTGTTTGGTACCTGCATGCTTAGAGAAGTGCCCAGACCACCACTGACCATGGCAGGTGCAGTGTGAGCTTCTCCTGTCCACATCAACACAGATCCACACAGCCTGCAGTGACACAGCTGCATCAATGTCCTTCCCTGGGGCTGTCCCTGCTGCCCCTGGGCAGTGCCCCCAACACTTGGATGGGATGTGATGAACCACAAGCTTGCCCAGGCTCACAGTGGGCATCCCTCAGCCTCCTGGAGCTTGGGTCCAACCCTGCCCCTGATCTGTGCTTACAGCTTAGCCCTGGGCTGGCCATGATGGCCAAGGGCAAGGCTGGGCAGAGCTCCACCTCTCCTCCTCCAGAGCCAGGGCAGGCCTCCTCCCTGGGGCTATTTCATGCCTAGGAGAGGCAGAGCACTGTTATTATCCTTATTAATTGGTTCATTTCTCATACCACTTTCTGCCCCCTGGACAGTCCAACTGCACACAAGGGACAGTGTCTCTGAGCAGGGGCAGGGCTGTCCTGCATTCCTGGTCACTCCAACCAGAGCACTGTTTGGGCAGGGCCACAGCACACACCCACCTCAGCCCTGATCCCTCCAGCCCCTCCTTCCAGGGACCCTTGGCCACAAGGCAGATCCCAAAGCTCCCTGACACAGAGAATTCCTCACACTGGCTCTGATCTGCCAGCCTGACCTGCTGGCAGCAGCCCACCCACACCCCCAGCCAGTGCTGGGTTAGTCCCCATGTCTGCCAGCCTGGGGACCATGCTGCTCTGATCAGGGAGAGGCAGAGGGAGGTGGTGGCAGAGGCAGCAATGCCAGGAGACAATGAAACCATGAGGTGACTTGCCATCCACCCCCAAAGCCACCCACAGCCTTCATCAAGATCACAGCTGGGCAGCCAGTCCTGCCAGAGTGGAGTCCACTCCTCCTCCTCAGGAGCTTGCCCTTTCTGCCCCACGATGCAGCACCTCCTAGATGCTCTTCAGGGACAGACCTGTGCTTGTCACTGCCTCCCTGGGGTGCATCCACCACGTGGAGACAGCAAAGAGCCCTGAGAGCTGAGGGATGCTCAGCAGCAGGGTCCCAGGGACCAGGGTGAGCTACCTCTCTAGGGGTCTGTACCAGCAGCAGCTGATCATGAACCTCCAGGAAGCTGCTGCTGAACTTCTGGCCTTGGGGCCACCAAGACCAGCTATGGGCCACCAACATTCTCTTGGGGCCATCTGTGGATGCTGTGCTGGCAGCTGCTCCTGACACAACTCATTCAACTTCCTTTTCTGAGCCACTGTGGGCACTGACCAAGCCCCAGGTCATGGCCAAAGGAGTGAGGCTTTGTCTGGGGGTTGGTGCCTCCAAAACCAGGCACAACTAGCTCAGTAACTGCCAGGCTGCTGGCTCCAGCCTCCATCCACAAGAGGGGTGAAGTCTTGCTGGAATGCAGCTGCAGTTATCCAGAGAGGCTCAGGCTGGGGGAGAACCTGACCAAAACTCTCCCGTGGTGCTGCAGGGAGCTGTCCCAGGAAGCCTCCTGAGGAATGCCCAGCCCAGGCTGAAAGCCAGCTGGGAAGCTGGGTAGCAAGGCTCAAACCAGAGGCTGACACAGCCCTGGAGCTTCTGGAGAGATGTCTCAGTGCAGTCAGGCCCCAGCAGAGGCTTGGTGCTCAGAGAACACCCCAGGTTGTCTCCAGGATGAGTCTGTGAGTGCTCAGCTCCACTGAGGCAGAAGCTTCTCATGGCAGGAGTCCAGTTCCTACATGAGGAAGACTCAGCCTTTGTGGGGGCCACCTCCTCCCCAGGTTCTGCTGCCCTGCCCAGCAGCACCTGGCCACCACCCTCCTCAGTGCTGTTTGCCAACGTGGGGCTTGGCCTCATAAACTCTGCAGCTGGGTGCAGCCCCATGGGGTGTCTGCACACACACCACCCTGGGCTGCTGCTGCTGCACCCCCAGCACGGGCCCAGCACCCCTCTCCTCCTCAGAACAGCCCCTCTGGGATGTCCTCAGCCTCTGAGCCTGTCTGGGGATGGGGATTCTGCAGCACCAGTCATGGCAAAGAGCAGTGCTGCTGAGAAGGTGGAAAACAACCCTGAGCTAGCAGCTGCAGGGAGGGATGAGCTCTTAGCAGGAGCCCCCACCGTGCTCCCTGCTCCAAGGGAAGCACCTTGGGCCCACCACACACACACACACACACCCCCCCTGGGAGCTTAGGCAATCTCTGCAGAGGGGATGTGGCTGCCAGATCCTTTTGGTGCTGCCTCTACCAGGCCTGAAAGAGGCATCCTCAACGATTTGACCTGCAGAGACCCAGCCTGTCCCCAGCATGCATCCGAGCAGACACCAGCAGCCCTCAGCCACCTTCACCACCTGAGCAGCACCAACCTGAGCATGCTTCAGGAATCCCAGCTCAGCATCACAGCAGCCTCCTACAGCCAGTGAGCCCTGGGATCTCAAACCCAGGCTGAGTATCTGCTTCACCACGGAGCAGATCTTGCTCCACCCAAGCAAAGAGGCTGCATTTGTTCTCCCTGCTCCTACCTGCCCAACAGGGGCTTTGGACCTCCCTGCTCAACTGACACAGCTCTCAGCATCTCCTCAGGCACTGCACATCCCAGGGGCTGTGCAGCCACTCCTGGGCTGGAGCACAAACCCCACTGAAGCCCGGGGCAACAGCTGGGGCACACCACGGTTTGGCATCAGCTCCCACCACCAAGCCCCAGCTTTCTGTCTGCTCCACAAAGAGGAAGGGCTCCTAGGGTGGCTTAGGAAGGCTCTTCCCTCATCTTCTCCCAGGGTCCCCAGGCCAGCTCAGAGAGAGGAGAGAGGTCACACTTACTTGCTTGGCTTGACAGGAGAACCTCTGTTGGGGGAACTTCTGCTCGGGGAGCCTTTGTTCACCCCCTTGAACATGTTGGTGAGGTCCCAGCTGGTCTCCGGGCGCCTGCGAAGCCTCGGGGGGCGCTGGCGGTGCTGCGGGGATGGAAGGAGCGAGACTCAGCCGGGGAAGGTCCTCGGCGGCAGCTAAAGAGCAGTTTCTGGGAGGCTCCTCCCCAGAGGAGGGCGAGCAGCAGGGATGGAGGCACACGCGAAAAGAAACGACTCGAAAAACCAGTTTGGGGTGGAAAGAGCAGAGCCCCAGAGGGAGGCCGGGAGAGCTCGCCCGCTGCGGGCAGCTCTGGCACACGCAGCCTGCGCCGGGCAGCAGCTCCCCGGCAGAGGGGCAGAGCCCGCGGCCCCTCCGCGGGGGAGGTCTCCAGAGCTCCCGGAGGGAGTGCTCTGCAGCTCTTGAAACACATTTTGAAGGCATCTTCTGGCAAGAGCTGTTTGGAATGCTGGGAGGCCGCGGGACCCGATGGACGGAGCCAGGCGAGAGGGCGCCAGGGCTGCCCGGGCAGCACCACCTCACAGGACCTGGTGGTGCTCTGCACTTCAGCACACTTCTGGCCCGGGCTCAGCACCAGTGGCCCCAGCTTCCAGCAAAGCACTGAGGGCTCCTGGCAGCAGCTCCAGCGCTGCATCCCCGGAGCCTCAGCCAGCAGGATTCAGACTCTGCCACAAACTTGGGTACCAAAGCCCCAGAGCCCTGGGTTTGAGGCTCTACCACTGTCTACAGAGCAGGCTTCGCCTCTGGGCAGCTCTTTTCCCCTGTGGAGCAAAGGTTCAGAGTTCCAACTGGTTTCCAGCACAGCCCAACACCAGCCTGGCATCTCTGTGGCTGCTGGGGACGCCTGCCCAGGTTGTGCTGCACGCTGGGGCTGCCCAGCCCCATGGCTTTCCTAAGCCACAGCAAGAGCTGGCTGCTGAATGCATCCTCGTGGTTGCAGATAAAGCAAAGCTCCCCAGGAGCCAGGAGCCCTGTGTTTCAGGGTGAGCCAGCGTTGATCCCACACAGACATAGGGTCCTTATGCAGCGTGGGACCAGGGAGGGATGGAGAGGATGGAGGAGGGGAGGGCTGGGGAGCAGATGGGGACCACAGCCCCCTCATAAGCACCAGCCCCCTGTGAAGCTGACCCAGGTTTGTGGTTGGGTTTCCCCATTTCATGTAGCTCAAGGACAATCCAGAGCCAGAGGCAAAGCTCTAGGGTCCACCATCACTTCCTGGGTGATCTCATGGTCCTCTTTAAATTGGCACAAAACAAATCACACCTCTCAGGAGAGAGGGAAAGACACACATGGGACAAGGCTCCTCTACAAGGGGCTTGCTCTACCTTACCATGGTGGCACCATGGCTTGGGCCCTGCTGCTCCTCACCTCAGGATCTCAGAGAGGATACCCCCCCTCCCAGCTCAAAGCACTGGCAGGCAGCTGGTGTGGACTTCAGGAGGAGGGGTAAGATCTTCTCCAAGGGGACTAGAGTTAGCAGAGACCTGCTTCAAGATCTGTCTTTGCTGTGTGGAAGTCCACAGACAGGATGGAAAGCAGCTGCTGAGAGACCATCTCTGTGCCATGAGCATCCAATGACAGCAGAATTGCTCCTTGACCACAGCTGCTGGAGGGCTCCAGGGAGGAGGACCCAGTACATCACCTCACCTGTAGCCTACAGGACCAGCCCCTGCTGCATTTTCATTTGAAGGCTTAAATCAGGCTGAAGCCTTGCCAGGGATGAGAGCTGAGAGCATCTGAGGCCGAGCAGCCCTCAGTTTGCAGCCACACCAAACAGGAGCAGGCAGGAGCCCATGGCTGCATGGCACAGCTCCTCTGCAGGGCTGCTTGCCCAGGCCAGGAGGAGAGCAGTCCCCTGGGAATCCAAGGGAAACTAACCCAAACCAGCCCAGCTGCCTGTCACCTCCCTTGCACGTGGAGCAGGTTCTCAGAATGAACAGAAAGAGCCAAGCAGGCAGATAGCAGCACCCCACCCCTGGACACCCTGCTCCCCAGGCCATCCATCACCTGCAGCCCGGAGCCCAGGGCTGGAGCTGCTTCCAAGCAGCACCCTGCTCTCCTCTTGACACAACAGGGGTGTGATCCTTCCTCTGGCCGAGGCCCCACCTGGCAGGGCTCCCTCAGAAAGAGGCAGCGTGGTGCCAGCAGCAGGCTTTGATCCCAGCCCTGAGCACACACAGCCACACGCTGGGGCAGGAGGCGGCAACCCCCACGCCGTCCAAGATGGGACACAGGAGGCTGATCTCATGATGGGTGGGAGCAGAGCCAGCGTGCTTGGCACAGCAGCACCCATCACTCACACACCAGCTGGAGAGCTGGGCCAGGTCCTGCTGGTTTTGAGCCCTGGCCCAGCAGTGATGCTGAGCACTCAGCCTGTCCCACTGTGGCGAAGGGACCTGCCTCTTCCTCACCCAACCAGACCTGGTGGGAGAAGAAGAGGCAGAGCCCAGGTAAGGGGGCAGCTCTTTGCTGCCTGCTCACCTATCAGCCCCAGCCCCCAGCAAAGCCCCAAGGGGTCTGTCACCATCAGCAAACAAGTGTGGCAGGGGGAAGCCACAGGCAGAGCCAAGGGCAGCTCCAGGGTGGCAGGTCTTGCCAGCCCAGCACCCTGCCACCCATTTCCAGGCCAGAACAAGTTCTGCTGCAGCCCAGCACCTGCTGGGATGGGAGGGATGCTCTGCCTGCTGCCAGCCCAGCCTCCCCCCACACTGGGATGACCACCAGGACCTGTGCAGGTGAAGGGGATGGCAACTGTAGGAATCCTCAGGGCAACACTTGCAACAGGCACCGCTTGCTTCAGCCCAGGTCACTTCCAGATCCTCAGCAGGCTTTGTTCAGACCAGCCCCAGCTGTGCCAGGGCAGAGGAGGATGGTTAACCCAAGCCCTGCAAGAAGCAACAGGCAAGGAGACCAGTACAACCAGTTCTGCACCACAGCCACCCACACAGCTGTGCCTGGCATTTGGACCTCAGCCTGAAAATCCTGGGCAGGACTGTCTTGGGGTGGTGCTCTCTGCTCTGCAGCTGGCAGTCCAGGCCCAGGACTCCAAGAAGACCATCCCAAAAAATGGCATTACCCAGGGCCTCCCACCCCCCAGCCACCCCCCAACAGGATCACTCAGCACTACCCCAGGGACAGCAGGGCAAGAGCTCCCTGCTGCTGCAGCTCTCTTGCCCAGGTGAGATCACCCAGGGGTGCAGGGGTGGGCAGCCCTCCTTTCATTCCAGGTGGGCCAGCCTGGAAATGCTGCTGCTGATCTACAGACAAAACCAATCCCAGAGGAGGTTGTGCCTTGCCCAGGCAGGTCCCCAGCTAGGCTCCAGCTTGCTTTGGGGGCTGAAACACATCTCCTGGGGGCACAGACTGGCAGAGCCTCAGGCACAGCAGGAGAGGGTGTGGGAAGTCACATCAGAATCATTTGCTTTGCTTTCCAGAACAAGATCTGGGGCTTCACCCCAGCAGCCTGGAGCTGTGCCAGGATGCAGATGCCTGCTTTGACAGGGGAGTCACAGAACCAGCTGCTGCTCACACAGATGAGGAGGTTGCCTGCAGGGACAGATAGCAGGCACAGCTGTGCAGGGGGCCTTGGTGAGCAGGTAACATTTCAGAGCAGGAGGTTTCAGGAGCAATCCTGGGCTCACCTTTCACAAGCAAGTGGCAGAGGAGAAGCTCAGGGGCTGGTGTGCCTTTGTCACCAGGCAGGCCTCCCTGTTAAGCATGTATAGAGCAGAAGACAGCTTGATATGACCCAGAAACGATTTACTACTACCTGTTGAGACCGTTTGCTCCCCTGGATGACAGCATACTTGCCTCCTCTGAACCCTTCCTCACCTCTCCCTGGATGAGTTCTCTTCCCACTTCATCTCCTTGCTTTTGACCTTCTTCATTCTCAAAATCATTCTTGTGGGAAGGAATGTGTTGAAGTCAAAGCCATGAGCACAGCCCTCCCACTGCACTGCACTCCCACACCACCGAGAGCTGCTTCCAGGCAGACACTGCAGGCAAAACTTCACCATTAAGGTCTTAAATGCCCCTCTAGAAGTGGTAGGGACCTACACTGGGGCAGGGAAAGGACCTTTACTGGAAGGATCCAGCTGAATGGCTGGCAGGTGGGAGAAGAGCAGGAACCATCAGGGAGCACAGCTGCATGAGCAGGGCTGGGGCTTAGTCTTCAGTACACCTGGAACAGCCCTGATTTGTGCATCAAATGGCCCCTGGGGAAGAGCAGTTACAGCATCTCCCCACCCCTGCAAAGCCCCTGCTCATGATCACCCCCAGTGCCACCGTGGGCTGCTCTCACCAGCCACCCTGTCCAGCACCACCCAGCACCATGGCCCCAGAGAGAAGCTGGGGAGAGTTCCATGGCCACATGGCCAGAGAGGCAGCAGCAGGAGAAAGGATCCCTGCTCTCTCACCTCACCTCTGCTCTTCACTCCCATGAAAAGCAGAGGTAAGTCATGGCCACTCCTGCCTGTGCTCTGCATCAGATTATTCCCAGTGGCTTCAGAGAGCTGCAGGAGGCTGCACAGAAGGAGAGCCCCCAGCAGCTGTGGAGGATGCTTCACTATGTAGAGAGGACGGCAAAGGGACCAGCAGCTACAGCCAGGCCAGCCCAAGGCTTGCTGCAAAGGGCACATGGACTTTGCAGCTGGAGACAGAGCTTGTAAGGCTTGGGCTGGCCTCAACAAGAGGAAAACCCTCCTAAGAGTCTCCATGGAGAATGGCAGGGCAGGGGGGAGCAGGGGCAGGGGAGTCAGAAGCCATGGGCCCCTGGATGCTCGCCACCATAGGAGGTATCAGAGCTTGCCCCCACCATGCACCAGTGAGTCTCCTTTCTCCTCACATCTGCCAGAGATGGCATTTTGGGGGCAGAAATTTTATCCCAGCCCTCATTTTCCCCCCCTCTTTGTGGAGCAAGCACATACCAAAGTGAAATTCCAGAGCCTGAGAGCAGTCCACTCGCTGTAAAGAATTGCCACCTCACTGGGAAAATTGGACACTCGAGTTTCTGAAGCCTGAGCTCACCCAGTGCTCAACCCAGGGCGTGCTTTGCTTTATCTTCACCATCTGAGAAGCAGAGGGCAGTGCAAAGAGGTCTGCACCTCTCCCTGCAGGTGCATTAAGACCCATTAAAAAGCTTCCTGCGATAAGGCTGGGCTCAGCAGAGAGCAGGCTTTGGGCTCGGCAGGGGAGAGCAGGCTTTGGGCTCGGCCCGGGAGAGCAGGCTTTGGGCTCGGCCCGGGAGAGCAGGCTTTGGGCTCGGCCCGGGAGAGCAGGCTTTGGGCTCGGCCCGGGAGAGCAGGCTTTGGGCTCGGCCGGGGAGGGCAGGCGTTGGGCTCGGCCGGGGAGGGCAGGCTTTGGGCTCGGCAGAGAGCAGGCTTTGGGCTCGGCAGGGGAGAGCAGGCTTTGGGCTCGGCAGGGGAGGGCAGGCTTTGGGCTCAGCAGAGAGCAGGCTTTGGGCTCGGCAGGGGAGGGCAGGCTTTGGGCTCAGCAGAGAGCAGGCTTTGGGCTCGGCAGGGGAGGGCAGGCTTTGGGCTCAGCAGAGAGCAGGCTTTGGGCTCGGCAGGGGAGAGCAGGCGTTGGGCTCGGCCGGGGAGGGCAGGCTTTGGGCTCGGCCGGGGAGAGCAGGCTTTGGGCTCAGCAGAGAGCAGGCTTTGGGCTCGGCAGGGGAGGGCAGGCTTTGGGCTCGGCCGGGGAGAGCAGGCTTTGGGCTCGGCAGGGGAGGGCAGGCTTTGGGCTCGGCCGGGGAGAGCAGGCTTTGGGCTCGGCAGGGGAGGGCAGGCTTTGGGCTCGGCAGAGAGCAGGCTTTGGGCTCGGCAGGGGAGGGCAGGCTTTGGGCTCGGCAGAGAGCAGGCTTTGGGCTCGGCCGGGGAGGGCAGGCTTTGGGCTCGGCCGGGGAGGGCAGGCTTTGGGCTCAGCAGAGAGCAGGCTTTGGGCTCGGCCGGGGAGGGCAGGCTTTGGGCTCGGCCGGGGAGGGCAGGCTTTGGGCTCGGCCGGGGAGGGCAGGCGTTGGGCTCGGCCGGGGAGGGCAGGCGTTGGGCTCGGCCGGGGAGGGCAGGCGTTGGGTTCAGAGTCAGCTCAGTGCCAAGGGCCTTTCCCCAAAAGAGGAAGAATCCAACACAGGCTGAATCCAGCACAGCTCCCTTGTGTGAACGGAAAGTCCTGGCCCTGCTCCTTTGTACCTCTAAATACGGAAGACTTTTGCAGCAAGCCCTCTCCTTAACAGCTCAGTCCCAGGGCTTTCAGGGACTACTCATCCCGACCCTTCAGACATCAAAAGGAACTGCCTGCTTCCCACCCCGTGGCCTCTCCGGGCTCATTCCAGCATCCCACAGCTTCTTCTGGCTTTAAGCCCTAGAGCTAACCAGCAGGACATCAGGGCAGCTCCCTAAGGCAGCCAAGGTGTTAGCCTCATTTTCCTCCCCCCAGAGGATGAGCAAGGCTGTAATAGCACCAAATAAATTCACTCATGGCAGAGTCTCAAGACACTTTGTCTGGAAAACCTGTTTCTAACTTACAGGATGCAGCCTGCAAAATTGGCTTTATTACCCAGGGACAATGCTGAAGGGAGCTGCTCCCCAAACATGGTGATGGATCTGGACAAGATGTGTCCTAGATCATTAACCAGGCCATGAGGTAATTGAACACCTCCCTGGGAAAGCAACCTGCACACACAGGGCAGAGCTGGAGAAGCACCCTGTGAAATCAGGGGGTGAGAGCAGAGCTCCTGGTGCAGTTTTCACTCATGGCTCCCCCCAAAAAGCTGCTTTGCTCAGACAGCAATGCCCTGGGGAAGGGACCAGCCCCTCAAAACACTGGGCCAAAGCACCAGGAGCTGGCCAGCACTGGGGTGATGGAAAGGCAAACAGGAGGACAGGGCTGCTCCCCTCTGTGCCTCTGCACTCCAGTGCAACCCTAAAGTGTGCAAAAACACCTGCAGGGTGTTTAGTGTAGGTGGTGGCCAGCTGGGAGAAGTGTCCCTGGAACAGCTCAAAGGTCCCTGCCTGGGAGAAAAACCTCCTGGCCTCGATGCAAATAGCTGAATGAAGGAGAAGGTGCTCAGAAGAGAGGGGTCCAGGCTGGCCAGTCCCAAAGGGCTCTAGAAAGGAGGAGCACACAGCAGCTGGGAAGGAACATCCTTTCACAGGATCACCATGGTTGGAAAAGACCTTCAAGATCACCAAGTCCAACCATAACCTGACTGCACCAGGGCCACTACCTCACCATATCCCTGACCACCATGTCTAGATGGCTTTTAAATACATCAAGGTATGGCAACCCAACCACTTCCCTGGGCAGCCTGTTCCAGCCTTTGGGACCCCTTTCTTCTAGTGTCCAACGTAACATCCCCCACCACCCCACCTCACCCCACAATGTAACTTGAGGCCATTTCTTCTTGTCCTACCTATCCATTGTGACTTGTGAGAAGAGACCAACACCCATCCCTCTACAACCTCCTTTCAGGCAGTTGTAGGGAGCATAAGGCCTCCCCTCAGCCTCTTTATCCCCAGGCTTTACAACCCCAGCTCCCTCAACTGCTCTTCAGAAGACTTATTCTCAAGATCCTTCATCAGCTTCACTGCCCCTACAAGCCCCCAGCCAGGCAGAGGGGCAGCACCAGAGCCCAGCCCATGCCCAGCAGCAGAGGGTGCAGCTGCCAGGAGCATTGCTGAGCTTGGGTGTCTTGCAAGCCCTCCCCCCTCTCCCCCCCAGCTTCCCATGCCAGAAGGCCTGAATGCTTTTCAGAGGGACCTGAACCTCTTGCAGAGCTCCCCTTCTGAGCTGCTGTTGCCTCACTCAGTGGCAGTCCTGCATCACAGGCAGGGAGCAGAGCAGGATCAATCTGTCTGCCACCACTAATTCTGCCTGGCCAGACTTCGCCTTCCCTGACTTCATTTAATGCTCTGAGAAAATTAGATGTTCCCCTGCTTCTGTGGAAGGGGGAAAAAAAGGCAAACACTGCAGGTAATTCAGAGGCTTTGATGCTCCTCTTTAGTCATTCGGGCACCACAGCCATGGCATCATTCCCTGGACTGACCACAGGCTGGGGATGAGAGTCACTAATCCTCCTGCACAGCGTGGGAGCCTGGGGCAAAGTGCTGTGCCTGCTCCATGCACCACCACCCCCCACAGCCCAGCAAGGGAGGGACAAAAACCCTCTTTCCAGAGCAAGCATTTTAACTTTAGTAACCCCAAGACCGTGGGTGCCCAGCAGTGGAGGCGCTTGCCAAAGCCCACGGCAGGGCAGTGCCTGCAAGTGCCCGAGCACACGCTAAGGACCTGGCTGCCGATTTGAATTCGATGGCTCTGCAGCACATGAAAGCTGCGCCCAAGGCCCCGTGTGCACAGCGAGCCGTGCGGGCTGCGCTCCTAGGAAGCGGCTCGAAACCTCCCCCTCGGAGACGTCGCTGCCCGTGGGCCCGAGGAGGGAAGGTGTTCAGCCCAGCCGACTTGCGGCAGCCCGGCGAAGGGCTGGGACGCGGCCAGGGGGAGCGACAGGGACACAGCCCCCTCGCGTGCAGGAATTTGCGCTTGGGCTTAGCTCTAAGCCAAACATCGTAACCCAGCGCGGCAGGGAGCTCATCAATCACTCTCCGCTGCAGAGAGCAAATCCCCACTGCAAACACAAACGAGCCGCGGGGACGCTGCAGGGATTCAGGCCGGATGCTCCGGAGCGACACGGTCCAGGGCAGGGGCTGTCCCCACCCTGATCCCACCCTGGCTGCAGCCGCAGCCACCCGACCGGCAGCGCAGGGACTCTTGCGGCAGGAGAGCAGAGGACTCAGCCTCTCCTGCTCGGCACCCTCAGGCTGAGGAGACCTCACCCAAAGGGAGAGGGTCAGGGCAGGGAGCGGCTGCCTTTCACAAACCTGTTCACCCTCGGCGTGGTTTGGGTGAGCCGGAGAAGCCAGCGCCCGGCAGGAAGCTTCGCTTGTAGGTGTGTCCCTCTGAACCGCTGCCTGATCGGCTCCCGGAGCACCAAGATGCTCCCCCTCAAACCCTCCCAGTGCCAGGGCAGGACCTGGGAAGAAGAGGGACTCGGGAGTAACTCTGGTGTCTGAGCTGGGCTGGTCGGGCAGCTGCAGCCCAGCACTTCCTCGATTCAGAGCAGGGGAGGGCAAAGAGCTGCTGCTGCTCCCAGCCCCAGGAAGGCTCAGAGCACACAGGTTGTTCCTAGCTCACCTCTGCTGAGCAGCTTTCAGGATCACTGCTTCCTGGGGTTTGGAACTAGATGATCCTTGAGGTCCCTTCCAACCATAACGATTCTATGATTCTTCCTGCTGAAGCTTCCCATTCTACTCTGCAAGCACCCTCCATGCATTCCTCCCACTCAGCTCAGAAAGTGCTCTGTTGGGGCAGACAAAGTGACTTCAGTTGCTCGTGCTGCTTGAAAACAGCTAGCCCAGCCTGAACTGGAGCAACCAAGATACAACAAACCACTCCTTGCAGTGAGCAAACCCCCAGTTCGCATCCCCAGCTGAAGACCCTGGGGTGTTGGTGCTTGTAGGCCCAGCAGGTCAGTGGACAAGAGCACAGACATCTCTCAGTGGATGCCTCTTCTCCTGAGAACCACTCTCACTGCAGCTGGACAAGGATTTCCCACACCTGAATCACAGAATTGTCAGGGTTGGAAGGGACCTCAAGGACCAGCCAGTTCCAACCCCCCTGCCATGGGCAGGGACACCTCATACCACAGCAGGTTGCTCACAGCCACATCCAGCCTGGCTGCAAAAACCTCCAGGGATGAGGCTTCCACCACCTCCCTGGGCAACCTGTGCCAGTGTCTCACCACCATCCCAGGGCCTGTAGCCCCTCACTGCCAGCCACACACAACACAGGCTGCAGCCAAACCTGCATCAGCCCCTCAGGAGAGCTCAGCCACAAAGGTTCCAGAGGACTCGCTGTCAGAGCTCACCTGGGCTGCTGCTGCTGTCTGCAGCAGCATGGATCAGCCAGCCATGATTTTCTCCTGCAACACCAGCCCTTCAGTTTCAAACAGCCCCAGTTCCTTGCTCTAAAGGAGGCAGAGGCTGTCATTTAGGACCTTGCAGGCCAGACTATTACACTGTCCCAACGTGTCATCTCTCACTTCTCTCTTCAAGCAGCCCAGCTCCTCTCATCCTAGTCATCTCTCATCTGTCCCATCAAGGCCCATCATCACCAGACCCCCTTGGAGTGCTCAACCAGAAGACAGAGGTGCACCACTCCTGGTGGGGCCAAGGGCCATGATGTGCACCTCATTCCCATTTGAACTGAGGCAGTGGTACCAGGCACGGCTGGCTCAGCCTGTAATTAACATTCCAGTGCTCAGCTCAAAGATGCTCCACTAGGAAAAGGTGATGGAAAGCAATAAACCTGACCACTCAGCTGGAGCTTCCTGTCCGAGGGCAATCATGTGCCCTACTCACCAATTAATTCATGGAAAGAAAGCAAAGACTTAAAAGCAGAGAGTGCAGTCAGAGCAAAGAACAGGGCAAGAAGGCAGGCAGTTTCCAAGCACCATCTCCCAGTGCCCTGCACCTCACTCAGGCTGTTCCGGGCACAGCCAACACTCAGCACCTCAGGGGAGTTTGAGTTTGTCACACTGGAGTCTTTCTGAGCCTCACCTCTGCCCCTCTGAGCTCCATCACGGAGCCTTCGGGAGCCTCGTTTGCATCACACAGCTGGCTGCAACAATGCCTGGGTTTTCTTTCCCCCCTCCTTCTCTCACGTTTTTAGGTTTTCCTCGGTGCCTTCTGTGCTACCGAAGCGACTCCACTGCTGCCATCCCCCGCCCTGCTCCCATTAACATCACATCAAAACAGATCAGCCAGGTTACCTTGAGTGCCGGGTTGTTATCTGAGCCTCCGGGCAGAAGATCCTCCTCCAGAACTAAGTGGCCATTCCCCTGGGGTTCAGCAGCCCCGGGTGATGCTGTGACCTTGATCCTCTGAATGCTTTAAGAGGCAAAGAGTGCTCAACAAACCACACGCCTCAGAGGTCAGGAATAAAACTTTATTGTCTTCAGAGTCCTTGACTTCGTTCAACCCATCAGCCAGCTGTCAAAAGATCTCAGACAGGAAGGGGCCAGCTGCTCCTCGGCTTTTTGTAACCAAAATCAACCAGAAGATGGTCGTGGTGCAAGCTGCACTGAAGTCGATCCATGCACCACACAGACTGGTGGTGGGAAAGCAGAAAGGAGTTTGGTCTGCAAATCTAACAGGAGAAGAGTTCTGAGGGGTCTGATATAAAAGCTAAGGAGCAGCTCAGACCAACGCACTGAGGAAGAGGCACCATGAAGCAGGCCAAGCAGCTGATGCCTGCACTGCTTCCAGCAGGAAACAGGCTCCATGGGAAGGGCAATCTGCCACACAAGACTATGGCTCCTGGAGTTTCTCATCTGATGAATAAAGCTCTGCATTTGCCCTCCCTCTTGCAAACCCCCTCTGGCACCCAGAGGCAAATGGAACCAGTTGGGAGTCTCATTTGGTTCCCATGTTGCAGAAAACCAAGCACAAGAAGTCCCCACTCCCCTCTGAGCTCAGAGTCCTCTTGAAAGCTGCTTTGGGCTTTGAGAACTCACAAATCAGATCAGCTTGGAAGAAAGCAGCCAACATCCCTATCAAAATAAGGGGAACTGTTCATTCCCCCCCTCCCCATCCACCTGACCCTGCATGGAAAACTCCCATGGCAACCACAGTCCACTCACTGGAACGTTCTGCTTGCACCCCTGCTAGCTCAGGTCTGAAAACGGAGAGACACCCCCCCAAGACAATCAGCTCAGGAGAGTCAAAGTGGAGCTCCAACAAATCACTGCTACAGCTGAGAGAAAACCCAAACACTGCTGGTGGAAACTTGCAAATCCTTTATTCAGGAGGAGTTCTGGCCAGGCGCCCTGGGGCTTTGTCCTGTTTGAATGATCACAACGATGGAATCAGCCCCAGCCTGGAAGTGCCCTTCCCCACAGCACCCGGGTGCTGGCTGACATGGCAAAGGTCTATCACTCAAGACCCCGCTGGCCTCCTCTGCTGCTTACTCCTCATTTCAGGTCTACCTACTGCCCCCAAAAAAGAAAAGAGGCGGGAGAAAACCAGCCCCAAAACAAAGAAAGAAACAAACCCCCAAAGCAACAGATCAACTCCAGAAAAACATCATCTTGATTTTAGGAGAGGGTTTAGATCAGAGAGAAAACAAACACAGAGAGAGAGAGAGAGACCCAACTTCCCCTGAAGAGCAAGTAGCTATTTCTAAAGCCACCCCTGAAGGCAGTTTGCCAGGAGAAGCCCTGCAGGAGCAGGATCTGTGCTGCTTTTAGGTACTTCACCAACCTGTGTACTAAGGAAGGAGGATCCTGCCGGCCCAGAGCACAAATCCAGGTTGCCCTCCACCACCACTGGGGGAAACCATTAACTTTTGGGAAGGTTATTTGGCATCCTTGTGGGTTAAGGAAAGAGGCTTCCATTTTGCCATTTCTGAATGCTTTCAGAGCACAGACTTCTGGGAGTCAAGTGGAAGGAGAAGTTGTCCCCTTGGCTATCTCTTTACAGCCTTCGTGGAGGCAGCCTCCCCTTTCTGCATCTCTGCTTTTGCCTCTGTTTCCCCATCACCCCCAAACACCCAACTAGAGTGTCAAAGAAAAAATACCCAAGGCAGAGGGAGGAATCAAATCATAGCTGTGCCCTGGCCCATGGTGGCTACTGGCCCTGGTCACCAAGCAAGCTCCAAGCTCTCCAAGCAGAGTGAAATTTCTGTGCTCCAGATTATTTTCAGCTACCTAGAGTGCAGGGGTGTTTCTGAACAGGCTGTCTTGGATACACTGGGAGAGAATGGAAGGGCACAGA
This sequence comes from Dryobates pubescens, assembly GCF_014839835.1. Taxonomy (NCBI): domain Eukaryota; kingdom Metazoa; phylum Chordata; class Aves; order Piciformes; family Picidae; genus Dryobates; species Dryobates pubescens. The sequence goes on along the minus strand of NC_071631.1, from coordinate 17,007,560 downwards.
CACAACACAAACATGGGGAAGGTGATGGTAAAACTTCCCTCTGTCAAGTTTCAGGTGCAGATATTTGTGTCCTAGAACCTCTTGGAGCTTTTTCTTTTCCTTCAACACAGAATGAAACCTCTGTTCCTCAGGGGGTGGTCCTGGCTAACTTTTGAATCCAAAAATGCCCTTTATGTATCCTGTGAGGCCACTCTTGGCTTTCTGCTCCACCTTGTCTTCCAGAGGTGGGAAAGCAACGTGGTTGAGGGCCAGGTCAAAGAACAAGGGCTTGCATGGGATGGGCTGGAAGCCTGGAGGGAAGTGCACAAGGCTGACTTGCTTGCTGACAAGAGAAGGATCCAGGCAGAAGGTCTCAAACCGTTCTGAGAGTGGCTGAAAGAGACCAAGGCAGAAACAAATGAAACAGCTGTGAAACCTGAGCTGGCAAGAGGCAAACCAGCAGAGAGGATCCAGCAGAAGCTGCAGTTCTCTTGTGTGACAGATTCAGAAATTGGCTGAGGTTGGAAGGGACCTTAAAGCTCCTCCACTTCCAACCTCCTTGACATGGGCAGGGACCCCTCCCACCAGCCCAGGTTGCTCAAGGCCTCATCCAGCCTGGCCTTCAACACCTCCAGGGAGGAGGCAGCCACAACCTCCCTGAGCAACCTGTTCCAGTGTCTCACCACCCTCACTGGAAAGAACTTCTTCCTAATTTCCATTCTCAATCTCCCCTCCTCAGGCTTCAATCCATTCCCCCTCATCCTGTCACCACAAGCCCTTGTCATAAGTCCCTTCCCAGCTTTCTTGTAGGCCCCTTTCAGGTGCTCTCTGCTCTAAGGTCTCCCTGGAGCCTTCTCTTCTCCAGGCTGAACAGCCCCAACTCTACCAGCCTGTCCCCATAGGGGAGTGTCTCCAGCCTTCTGATCAGCTTTGTGGCCTCCTCTGGACCCACTCCAGCAGCTCCATGTCCCTCCACGTGCTGGAGGCACCAGAACTGGATGCAGTGCTCCAGGTGTGGCCTCACCAGAGCAGAGGGGCAGAATCACCTCCCTCCTGCTGCTCACACTTCATTTTGATACAGCCCAGGACACAGTGGCCTTCTGGGCTGCAAGAGACCATTGGCAGCTCATGCTGAGCATTTGGTGTCGTTGATTAGTTAGGGTTGGGTGATCAGTTGGGGCTTGATGATCTTGGAGCTCTCTTCCAACCTGGCTGATTCTGTGATTCTGATACCCCCAAGGCCTTCTCCTCAAGACTGGTTTCAAGCCACCCCTCCCCCAGCCTGCATTTCTGCTTGGGATTGTCCCTGGAGAATGATTTGAAGCCCTGGCTAAGCATCACTGCAGCTCTGGAAAATTTTCTCATGTGCAGGGAGTGAGCTTAATAAAAAACAATACATAAGATGCTAGAGTGGAAGCTCTGCAAGCAGCTGCCCAGCTGCTGCCCAAGGAACCCTCAGCCTGCCAACCACCTTCAGGATGGGCAGGAGGAAACCAGGCCTAATGACTACACCAGCCATGCTCAAGCTCCAAGCAGCAGGACATTTCTGGAGTTGTAAGAGACACCTGGCTAGCAGGTTAAAAGTAAATTCACTGAGACCACAACCTGAGCTCTAGGCTCTCACCTTGCCATCCTTGACCTGAGATGGAGATTCAGCCTCGTGAGCATCATTTGCATCTGCAAATTGAAGAGAAAGTGGTGAGAATCACAAGTGAGGTCTTGGGGTCAAGCAAGGCTGTCTCAGGGGTGTGCTGTCCTCTCAGCTTAGCCATGAGCCTTGCTTTCTAGCATTTGCAAGACAGTACTTTCAGGAGAATCTATTTTCTTTCTAGCCTAAAAGGCTCTTTCTAGGCTAAAAGGATCACACATGCTCATTTACAGCCAAGCAGCTCTCAGTGATGGAGAGCTTCACCTTCACAATGCTCCTGAAAGAAGCACAGACTTGAGTTAAGCACAGAGCAGTAGATGCTAAGCCCCCAACAGGATCTGTTAAAGCAGCACCAAGGCAATCTTAGTGTTCTGGGCTTGCAGCAGCAAGCACAGCAAAAGTAACAGCCCAAGAGATCACCCAGCCCATCTACTCCCCCTCAAAGCTCAGCTAACCTGGTAGACACTGACAAAGGGCAGAACATCACTGCTCTCCTCCTTCTCAATAGATTACCCAGCTAAGCAAGACTGAGATGAGCAAGGCCTGAGCAAAGCCAACTTGTTTGCAGCAACCCCCACCCCATAAATAGTGAAACACAAAGCAGGGTTGTGTGCAGGTTACCCAAATCTGAAGTCCCTTTGGAGTACAGTGCCAAATGTCTGGTCATTGGCTGCCTGGCTGCACTACACACAGCCAGGAAAAGCTACAACTAGGTGGAGAGGGAAGGGAAAAAAAGCCCTTTTCCAGAGCCTACACAGATCAGAGTGAAGTGGCAAAACATTTGGAACTTCAGAAGGGAAAGGAAAAGGAATTAAGAGCTGCAGGGGCATCATTCAAAAGCTGCCAGAGCTCCAGTGGACTTGGGTAACTCACCTAATATAGCTGCTGCTTGCAAGGAGTACTTCTCTGCATTGACTTGAGTGATCAGATCCTGAACATCAGGCAGCTCCTAAAGCATTAAAGAAAATGCTCTGAGAGCCTGAAATGTGCCAGTTTAAGAGCCAGGGCAAAGTTACAACCTGAGAAAGAACTAAAAGGCTGATAAGCCTTCCCAGAAGAGGCCTGGCTCCAGCAGAGTCCTTCAGGCACCACAGGAGTTGTGTAACAGAAAATGGATGTGAGAAGAAGTGGTAAATTGTTGGAGCTGTTACAGCAGTCAGCCTCTTCTCCACAACAAGTGGCAAGCTTCCACATTACTAGAAGGTCTCTACTAGGTTGTGTCAGGAAGTCACACCTGGCTTACTCTTCTCACTTAAAATTCAGTCTTGAATCATAAGGGCAACTAATTGACAGTAGCAGGAGAGAGCTTTCTCATCAGCTTCAGCTCCTTTCCCCACAGAGGACTGGGTTCCTACCTTCAAGCTGTTGGTGTGAGCTCCAGCTCCTGACTGGACTTCCCTGGCATATTTCAGCACCCTCTCATACAAAACAAGAGCCTCACTCCATTTCTTTACCAGGACATAGGACTGAGCAATGAAGAAACACCTGCAACAACAAAGAGTCAATGTTTGACATGTTTTGTTACTCATAGCTTTTGCCAACTCCAATGACTGCTAACAGGAGATATCATTAAGAGGCACTGGCCAGAACTCCCTTAGCACCCAGACTTCACATCACAAAAGGGCAAAGGAAACTCCTGGACAGCACACACAGCTTGAGAATAATCACCAAGATGTAATGCCTGCTCCAAGCAACCTGGCTGTTTCTCACTCACCTGTAAGCTTTGTACACAAGTGTCTTCAATCCAATCTCCTTTTGGAAGTTCTTGTCCTCTTCTAGACCAGGAAGCTGTGTCAGTTCCACAAGGTTCTGTCAAAATGAGTCAGAGGAACAAATCAAGGCCTTGTTTCCCTTTGGAATCTGCTGGAGTAGGAGAAAGCTGCCCCTCTTAACAAGCTAACAGCACACTCCCAGGAAAACAGCTCCCAGTTTTCTAATCATCAGCATGTTAACCCTGTGAAGGGCACTCACTGAAACTTGTGCAAGTTTGCCCTCAGGACAGATTTCCTGACACAAACAGCAGGGAGCAGGACAAAGACTGCTCAGATTTCACATTAATTAAATTCTTTCATGAGGCATTTCCCTTTCCCATTCCCAACTGCTGCAGCCACAGGCTCCCACAGCTCATAGAAAATGTATGTGAGAAACTGCTTGTGGAGAATGAATACATTTGAAGTATTTTTAGCAGCAGAAACTGAGGCAGCTATCAGGGTGCTGGGTCTCTGTCCCTACATGACAGGACTAGGGGGAGTGGAGCAAAACTAAAGTGGGTAGATTCACATTGGATGATAAGAAGTTGTTCTTCCCCATGAGGGTGGTGAGACACTGGCACAGGTTGCCCTGGGAAGTTTTTAAGGCCAGGCTGGACGTGGCTCTAGGCAACCTGAGGCAGTGTGAGGTGTCCCTGCCCATGGCAGGGGGGTTGGAACTGGCTGATCCTTGAGGTCCCTTCCAACCCTGACAATTCTGTGGTAATAGTCAGAAGAACAAAGTTAAAATTGTGTTAGTGTAGAAGCAGGGGCACCCATTCCAGCAGCACTTTCTGTTCACAACTAGGAGGGGGTTTGTGCTTCCTGTAAATGCTGAACACCAGCAAGGTTAACTCCAGGTTCCATAGAATGGTTTGAGTTGCAAGGAACCTTGGGGATCATCTAGTTTCAACCCCCCTGCCATAGGCAGGGACACCTTCAATTAGAGCAGGTTGCTCAAGGCCCTGTCCACCCTGGCCTTGAACACCTCCAGGGAGGGGGCACACACAACCTCCCTGGGCAACCTGATCCAGTGTAAGCCAAATTTTGTTTTCAGAGCGTGCAGCTGAGTATCCTGTAAGGGTTGGGTTTGGAACAGAGTGAAAGAAGCCCCTAACTTTCCACTGCAAGTGGAACCAACAGATTTGACTTTCACTGTAGGAAGCCAGAAACTCAGTAGTCTGAGAACAGAGCCCTACAATCTTCAGCAGATGTGGTGTGCAACTGGAGGGCTCAGCACCAGCCTCATGGAAGTATTGATATGGCCTAATTAAGGTAGACTTATGCCCACTGTATGTCACTGCAGTTTGTCAGTTCATGCACTTTACACAAGGTTTGTAGAGATATGCATGTGTAGGCACTCAGTTGCTCTTCAGAATTCACAGGCAGCTCACTTGCACTGCCATGTTTTAGAATAGAATAGAATTAACCAGGTTGGAAGAGACCTTTGAGATCATTGAGTCCAACCTATCATCTGACACTATCTAATCAACTAAACCATGGCACCAAGCACCCCATCCAGTCTCTTCCTAAACACCTCCAGGGATGGTGACTCCACCACCTCCCTGGGCAGCACATTCCAATGGCCAATCTCTCCTTCTGGGAAGAACTTCTTCCTAACCTCCAGCCTAAACCTCCCCTGGCACAGCTTGAGACTGTGTCCTCTTGTTCTGTTTTCTACATTAACTTTTCATACCAGTTTCCCCAGTTAGTCTGAGGAAATAGCCTTCCAGAACCTGAGAAGGGCCTGCAAGAAAGCCAGGAAGGGACTTTTTACAAGGGCTCATAGTGATGAGAGGGAATGGATTGAAGCTTGAGGAGGGGAGAGTTAAGACTGGAGACTAGGAAGAAATCCTTTCCAGCGAGGGTGGTGAGATTCTGGAACAGGCTGCCCAGGGAGGCTGTGGATGCCCCCTCGCTGGAGGTGTTCCAAGGCCAGGCTGGATGAGGCCTTGAGCAACCTGGGCTGGTGGAAGTCGCCTCTGCCCACGGCAGGGCTGGGGCGGGGGGGGTTGGAACTGGATGATCTTGAAGGTCCCTTAGAAGCCCACCCATTGAAGGAGTCCAGGAGTGCCTGTGTTTGCCCAGCAGCACCTGCAGGATGATGTCGTAGAGGCGGATGAGGTCCTGCGGCCTCGGCGTGCGCTTGCCGTCCTCCTCCGCGCGCTGCGGCTGCAGCAGAGCCTTCTGCAGGGCCTGCGCCATGCTCTCGTTGCGCCTGATGGCCGTCGACAGCTTGATGTAAGTCAGATAGCTAGAGAGAGAGAAAAGTACCATGAGCAGCCTGCCAGAACTACTCAGACATGACTCTCTGCTCTTCAGAAAGCTCCTCCCCTCGGTCTGACAGCAGGAGGGGGGAAAACCAGAGCCATCTGAGAGGTCACCGGGAAGAGGTGAAGCACGCAACGCTGCGTGAGTCAGGTCCTTATCCGCCCCTGAGATCCAAGAGGCTCAGAACTAAAACCTCATAAACCAAAAATCAAACAAAAATTAAACCCTGACACAAGAGCCTGGCTTCTTCAGGCTGCTACAGGCAGCAATGTTTGCCCATTACCTGTGTAAGTACTGGATGTTGGACACCTTCCCAGAGTCGTTTTCCAGAGCGTGTTCCCGCTGCTTCTGCAGAAATGGGGGACAAAAACAATGGGTGAGGTACCTGTGGGCTGGCAGCCCAGGGAAGACAACAGAAACAACTCAAGGTTTGGGTCAAGCAGGGAAGTTAGAACACGTTTCTAAGCCAAAGAATGAAGATTTCTGCATTGCTATTCATCCTCTCCAGCTCTGAAAAGAATCAAACCAGGAGGTGACAGAAAAAATGTCTTGATTAAAGAAACCTCAGCCACTTTGACTGTGCAGCCATTCTGACACCAAACCAGCCCCAAAGGCACATTCTGTTGTTGAAGGCAGAGACACAGGTGCCTGCTGCTTACCTGGTCTGGTTTCAGCTCTTCTCGAACAGCCTGAATGGCATCTCTGCACTCACTGAGTAACGACTCAAACAGACGTTCCTTGGTCTCCTCATTTTCTGCCTAAAAGAGCAAAGGAGAATTAAGACCCATTAGACATGTTTGCTGACATTGTACATCCCCTAATGCAAGAACTGACTGAGGAAGTTAAACAGTTTCCTCCCCAGTTATGGCTTTAGAGCCATGGGGACTCCGCGATTGGTGCCTGTCTGCTGTAGGTTCTGGGGGCACACTGCCAAGAAACTGAGGAGATGGTGGTCAGCGCTGAGGGTTCAGCACACAGAGCTCTCTGACCACCTCACCCTCGCCACAGCCACCTTTCCCAGCAGCTGCCTGCCTTCCAAGATGGCAGCCACACCGCTGCCAGCACGGCTGAGGCTGGCCTGCACTGTGGGAAAGGCCCAGCAACAGCAGAGCTGAGCATTACTGAACTGGCACACTACCAAGGCAGGCTGCTCTTGTTATGCTGATTTAACTTTTCTCATGTGGGAAGAACACGTTGATGATTATCTCTCCTACACTCCCACTCCAGTCAAGCTCCCAGTGGCACTAATTTGCTTGTTTGGAGCAGGTTTGTTGCCTTTTTTTAACAGTAACCCTGTGTTTCAGTCACAGGGGTGACCAAGGGCTTTTTCTGCTGGTTTTTTGTCTGCAGCAGCTTTTGGCCTTCTGCTCCAAACCCCAACTTTGAAAACAAAACACTTTTGAACAGCAAGTTGAAGCCTGATCCCTGCCCAATGCACTGGCACTTGGTGTGCCCAACTAAACAATGCCCCCAAATCCAAACTCAGGTAACTGAGAAGGTACCAGATAGGGATGGCAACTGGCTCAGCAAGAGGAAACTGCCCAGAAACAAACCTCCAAGGAGGGCTCAGCCCCGTGCTGCACCATTTCCAGGTCACTTCATGGTGCAAGACAAACCTTGCTGCAGCAGATTTGTCCAAATGAATACAAAACCTCCCTAAAATCATGCTCAGCTGTTTACCTCCTGTAGAGCTCTTCTGCCTCTCCTCAGGTCTGCAAACCCACTAAGGAATGTTAGCTCTACTCCCTCACAAAGCCTCAGGTACTTGACCTGAGCTGGAGGCAGCTTCTGGGGTTTGGCTTTGGCTGTTGGCTTGGGTTGTGTTTTTTTTTCTCCATTAAGATTTGCTGGAAGAATTTTTAAGGTGGGACTAAGAGCAGAGACAAGTCTGACAGCATTCTCAACCTCACCCAGAGGAGCACAGCAATTTCACTCTATGCACAAAAATGAAGACAGACACAGCCAGATCAGCAGTCAAGCACAAACAGGGGATGGGTTGGGCTGTGCAATGAAAATGAAACAAAGGTTTTCCTTTCTAAGCAAAAAAACAACCCACCAAAACTCCCCAGGTTAAGGTGATTCTATGCATAATTATATAGATATTCTGATTTGGGAAGCAGCAGATGATAAAACTGAGGTAAATGTGCCAGAGCTGGTGATTCAGGTCCTGAGAAAGCAGCACAGGCTCATCTTAGAGGGCTCAAGGGAACTGAGCCCACTTCTGGAAGGCTAGGAGTGCTCACTTCTCACTTTCACTTCATAGAATGGTTTGGGTTGGAAGGGACCACCAAAGGTTATCTAGTCCAACCCCCCTGTAGTGAGCAGGGACATCCTCCACTAGATCAGGTTGCCCAGAGCCCTGTCAAGCCTGACCTTGAATATGTCCCAAGATGGGGCCCTCCTGGGGCAACCTGTTTCTTCTTAAACACTGTGTATCACTTCTGAAAGTTATCACCACCCCTTTTTAATCACAAGATGCCCACAGAATCCTTGAGGCAGTACCAGATAGGAGCACACTTCCACTGCTCTGCCCTTCAGCCTTCTCACTTCTACCTGGTCAGATTCAGTGGGGCCCTGAAGTTACACATTCGAATCTACAGCGGGGCTGACATAGTTTGAACCTTGGATTCCTGTTTCAGTTGACTTCATTTGTTCATTTCTCCTGTTACCAAGAAGACACTGAAGGCAATGGTATAACTGCACTGAAAATCTCCATTTTTACACAAAACACACACTTGTGTTTGCTTCTAAGCACTGCCATTATGGTTTCAGCTTCGTGAAGACTGGCAGAGAGGCGCCGAAGAGGCCAGGAACCACAAAGCTGTTAGCTGAAGCTGAGCTGCCCAGCACTGCTGGCACAGCAACTGCAGAACTGCTTTCAAAAGGCCAAGTTTTAGCTCTCTGGGAATGCAAATAAATACTCCTGCTGTGCACTCAGCTCTCACCACTGCTAGTAGTGATCTGGGACCACAAAACTCCCTCTGTTCGGTCAGAGCTTCCAGGGAGCACAAAGCAAGATGAAAAACTCACTGCTCTGAGACAGCTTCGTGGAACAACCAGGGGAACTAAACCGGAGAGGTCTAACTGCTAGGCTGGCAGGATGGGAATCCAGGGAGGGAACACAGAGCTCTGAGCTGCACTCCCACCTGCTGGCCATGCTCATGCACTACCGACTGCAAAACAACAGCAACACCCCTAGCAGGATGACAAGACTGCTTAACACCGATGTTTCCTGCCCAGCCACATCCCGTTTGTCCTACTACTTACAGTCGTCTTCACACTGTCTCCTGCTCTTGTTGCCTGCCTTATACCTCTGTAAGGTTCTCGTTTTATCATCCAGATCTCTATGTATTGTCATTCCTGAGGTGATAAATGGGTTCTGCTGCTGCAAAAAGCTCACCTTTAGTACCAACAGCTGTTATTGAAGATCCTTTGACTACTTTTTCAGATGGCATGGGTGCTGTATGCAGCCAGTGGGAAGCAGAATACAGCCTCTGGGTACCATGCCCAAGAAAAAAGCCCCATGTGGGAAACTTGGCTGCAACACTAAAGACATGCACGGTATGTGCCACTGGAGGTGTTTCAGGACTGTTAGATCTGACACTGATTTACATCCTGACATTTAGTATTCCTCTTCCTGCTTTTGAGGATTTGTATAAATCAAGGAGAGAAGGCTCCAAATCTCACAGCACCTGCTTCACACTGCTGAAAAGCCATCATCAGTATCTTCTTTTCTTGGGGCTGTTCTGAAGCTGGAGCATTTAGGCAAGATACTTAAAGAGATGAGAGCAGAAATTCAAGTCCAATCACTCTTGAAATTGTATCCTTCATTTCCTACTACCTTACAAACAGTAGTGGTAATCAGCCTGCCACTGAAAGGCAGCACTTCTGGGCAGCACAGAGTGTTCAAAACTGAGAACAGAGCTCCCAGTCTACCACTGAGTAGGCTGCAGGAGCTTCACCCACTTCAACTTTGGGTTACAGTCACAGAATCATAGAATGCCTGAGGTTGGAAGGGACCTTAGAGATCATCTACTCTATAACCTCCCTGCCACTGCCAGAGATGCCTCTCAACTAGACTTGGCTGCTCAAGGCCTCATCCAACCTGGCCTTAAACAGCTCCAGGGAGGAGGCATTGATAACCTCCCTGGGCAGCCTATTCCAGAATCAAACCACCCTCATACTGAAGAATTTCTTCCTAAGATCCAGTCTAAACCTACTCTCTTTCAGCTTCAAACCATTTCCCCTTGTCCTGTCACTAGACACCCTAATGAAAAGTCCCTCTGCATCCGTCCTGTGGGATCCCTTCAGGTATTGAAAGGCAGCTATAAGGTCCCTCTGGAGTCTTCTCTAGGCTGAACAACCCCAGCTCCCTGAGCCTATCCTCATAACAGATATTCCAGCCCTTGGATCAACATTACACAGCTGTCAACAGTCCCACTTTTGGGGTCTTCTGACCCCAAGGTTGAGTAAAGCTTATTCACTTTTAGCCCAGGTGCCATGTATTACCTTGCACATTGAAGAAAAGAGGACAGTTAGAACATCAGCACTAGGAGGTGGCTTCTGAGTTACCTGAGCAATTGCTGCTTCATTGTCAGCCAGCCCCAGCAAGAAGATCCTCACTTTGTCTATCTTCACTGGCACAGTTCTTCCTCTCCACTCCACCTCGCTCATGGTGGCTGCCTGCTTTGCTCGAGTTTGGGTGATCAGTGCCTGTGAAGAACAGACTGACCTTAGGAGCTTGAACTTTTAAGGTAGCCAAAACTGAACCTTTCAAATTCACAGCACACTTGATTCTTTTGAAATCAAAAGGGGCTTCAGCAAAGCCTGAGAGCCCAAGGCTTCATTATCCTAGACTCACAGAACACTTTGGGTTGGAAGAGGCCTTGGAGATCATCTCCTTCCAACCCTCTAACGTGGGACACGTCCCACTGGCCCAGGTTGCTCACAGTGCCATCCAGCCTGGCTTTGAACACTTTCAGGGCTGAGGCCTCTACAACTTCCCTGGGCAACCTGTTCCAGTGCCTCATCACCCTCACAGGGAACAATTTCTTCCTAATGTCTTATCTAAATTCAGCTTCTTCCAATTTGAAACCATTACTCTTTGTCCTGTCACTAGATGCCTTCATCAAAAGACCCTCTACAGTTGTCCTGTAGCTCCTTTCCAATACTGGAAGGCTGCAATAAGGTCTCCCTGAAGCCTTCTCTTCTCTAGGCTGAACCACCTCAACTCTCTCAGCCTCCTCTGTTGTGTTCTGGCTCTTGAATGTTGTGCTACAGCAATATTTATGCTCGACACAGTGATGATGAATGTTTCAACTTGAAGCATGCAACCAAGTCACCTCCAGTTTTTCTGCCAGAAGACCTTCAGTGCCACCAGATCTCAGTCTCATCTGCATCAACTCATTCATGGCAGACTGGTCACCTGGAAGAATTAACAAAACAAGATCACATTTCCATCTGAGTTCACAGAAAACTAAATAGACAGAGAAGTTCACTTTTATACTGGCAGTTGAGGGATACAGGGGCTAGATTTGCAATTCCATTCTGATCTGAACAAGCAATCCACTGCAAACTGGTATTTTGTCTTTTCACACAGACCCACAGGCACTGCTGCAAGATGAGGGCTAGGCACTGCTGCAAGATGAGGGTTATTTCTTCACTGCTAAACTGACCCAGAATGTGCACAGAATTTACCCAAGATACTACAGGGTCACTACAGAGTCACTTAAACCAGTATTTAACCATCAAGTCAACAGTCCTTTCCTGTGAACAAGCCCTGCTCTCTGCTGGGGTCCAGGTCCCCCCCATCTCCTCACCAATATTATAGGCACAGTAGCGGATGTTGGGCGAGATCTCCTCCACACGCTGGTTGTAGAGCACAGCCTGCTCTTCTGTGAAAGCATTGGCCAGCTTCTCATAGATGGTCCTACACCAAAGGATAAAGGTTAACACTGCAGAATGTGTCCACTTGTGAGAAGCTATCTTCAGGGCAGAGTTTGTGTCTCTCTGGAGCACGCTGCTCCTTGGGTAGCACCCCCCCCAGTTAGGTGCAGGATTAACTACCCAAGCCTCTGAGCTGCTGTACATACAGTAGAGGAATTTACTAGACTGATCCCATGCTGTTTACTAAGGGAAGCTGGTTGAAGCAGCTGAACTCACTTGCACTTGTTGAAAGCTTCCATTGCTGCCTTCCACTCCTGGTGCTCGAAGCGCAGCATCCCTGTGAGGTAAGCCATGTACGCCTGCAGACAGCAGCACAAGGGCAGGTGAGCTTCCCCAGGCCCCACAGCCTGTTCTGAGCAGCCTTCAGTGTGAACACTGCTGCAACACCTACACTGAGTGACTAAGCCTTGCCCTTTTCCTTCAGTCTCCCCACAGAACACCAGTGATGTGGATTCTGGGTAGCCACCTGCCTTACCTTTTTGGTTTGTTACTTTCACTGCTGTGTATCTAAGGAGATGAAAGCAAAAACGTTTCTTGCTTGCTGCACAATGAACGTGGCCCAGAGGTAGCCCTGAACTCTTTTTTTCCCCAGCAGTAAACTACAAACTGACAGTTTTAATTAACTGGGTATCACTGCAGCCCCTTGTTCAGAGAGGCTGGTGTCACAACACAGCTGCTGTCTGTCTTACAGCAACAAAGTCTTGTGATAAGGTGGCTGCTGGAGGGTATTTAATGCTAACTCAAGCACCATTTTTTAATGCTGTGTTGTACTGCCTTAGTCTTACTCAATTCTTTTTATTCTTACTAATATACTGCTCCTCAAAGCAAGGCCAATCATTTGATAGACTTAACCTCTGAACATGAGGTCTTCATCATGGCTATTTCTGCAATGGCAGCAGCTGCATGAAGTCCAAGCTGCTCAAAGGGAGGCATTACCCAGTTCAACCATCAGTCAGTTTTAACAATACACTGCTAGGTGGAAATAATCTCTTCCAAAGGTTTCACAGCATGGTTTGGGTTGGAAGGGACCTTAAAGATCATCTAGTTCCAAACCCCTGTCATGGGCAGGGCCAACTCCCACTAGTCCAGGTTGCTCAAGGCCTTGCCCAACCTGGCCTTGAACACCTCCAGCAATGGAGCATCCCCAACCTCCTGGGGCAAGCTGTTACAGTGTCTCACCACAGAATGTTAGGGGTTGGCAGGGACCTTGAAAGATCATCTAGTCCAAGTCTCCTGCCAAAGCAGGATCACCTAGAGCAGATCATGCAGGAACGCATCCAGGTGAGTTTTGAATGTCTCCAGAGAAGGAGACTCCACAACTTCCCTGGGCAGCCTGTTCCACCCTCACTGTAAAGAATTTCTTTCTCATCTCCAGTCTTAATCTCCCCTCAAGCTTCAGTCCATTCCCTCTCATCCTGTCACTCACAAGCCCTTACAAAAAGTCCCTCCCCAGCTTTCTTGTAGCCCTCTTCAGATACTGAAAGGCTGCTCTAAGGTTTCCCTGCAGCCTTCTCTGGGCTGAACAGCCCCAGGCTCTCTCCGGCTGTCCCTAGAGGGGAGGCTCTCCAGCTCCCTGATCATCTTCCTTTAGCATTAAGCTTTTGCTGCAGAGAGGATCAAAGCCTGAGTGGCTACCTGGGCCTCCAGCTTGGTTTTGGCGTCCACGCGGTTGCTCTCGCAGAGCCGCTCCAGCTCCTCGGCGTGCTTGACGGCCTTGCGCAGGCGCGACAGCAGGTGGAAGCGCTTGCGGGGCTCCGTGTTCGCCTCCTGCTTCAGCTGCATGGCGTAGCTCCAGGCTCGCTCTGCGTCCATCAGGATCAGCAGCAGGTACCTACAGCAGGGCAGAGCGAGAGTGGGGAGAAAATAACGACAGCTATTACCAAGAGGTCTTGGCCACGCGGTCCTCAGAGGCTCAGAGAGGCTGGGAGGGACCTCAAGAGATCATCCAGTCCAACCCCCTGCCAGAGCAGGATCACCTACACCAGATCACATAAGAACTCATCCAGGCAGGCCCTGAATACTTCCAGAGAGGGAGACTCCACAGCCGCCCTGGGCAGCCTGCTCCAGTGTTCTGTCACCCTCACAGTGAAATAATTCTTCCTCCTGTTTCCATGGAGCTTCCTATGCCTCAACTTCCACCACTGCCTCTTGTGCTGCCATTGGGCATCGCCGAGCAGAGCCTGGCTCCAGCCTCTTGGCACTCACCCTTTACATATTTATAACCATGAATGAGGTCAGCTCTTAGTCTCCTCTTCTCCAAGCTGAAGAGCCCTCAGCTCCCTCAGTCTGTCCTCGTAAGGAAGATGTTCCACTCCAGCATGTTTGCAGAGTTTGCAAGAGGAAGTTCACAAAAAGGCTGGTACAGGGTCCTGCACCTATGGAGAATAACCTCATGGAGCACTACAAGCTGGGGGCAGCCCTGCTGGATAGGAGCTCTGTGGAAAAAGACCTGGGAGTCCTGGTGGAAAACAGGATGACCATGGGCTGGCAACGTGCCCCAGTGGCCAAGGTGGCCAGTGGCCAATGGCATCAAGAAGAGTGTGTCCAGCACGTCGAAAGAGGTTCTGCTCCCACTCTACTCTGCGCTGGTGAGGCCCCACCTGGAATACTGTGTCCAGTTCTGGGCTCTCCAAGAAGGACAGAGAACTGCTTGAATGGGTACAGCAAAGAGCTGCAAAGATGATTCGAGGACCAGAACACCTCTCTTATGAAGAAAGGACGCAGGATTTGGGGCTGTTTAGCCTAGAGAAGACTGAGCAGGGATCTTCTCAATACTAATCAATACTTAAAGGGTGGGTGTCAGGAGGATGGGACCAGCCTTCTTTCAGGGGTACCCAGTGACAGGACAAAAGGTAACAGGCACAAACTTGAACACAGGAAGCCTCTCTTTAGTATCAGTCATCTACTGCTTAAGAAAAGAAGCCATTCAAGCAGCTGTGAGGGGAAAAAAAACGCTGTTGCTGCTCCTTCCCTCTTCTCCCACTCATTCACATGATAAAGCAGGATCTAAGCAGTGCCTCCTCCCCCTGCACTGCAGCCTGAACCTTCATCTTTTATTAATACCCACAGCACCCATCTCTGAAAAGAAACATCCCTGAGTGTATTGTACAGAGGAGGCTGCCACACACCCACATGAAAATAAACTACTGCAACGAAGCAAACTCTCTTCACTGATACCTGAAGGTTCAACCCCAACCATACCTGTTGTCTGAGAGAATCTCTTCAGTCACTTTCTTCCCAGTGAACTTGTGCCTGTTTCCCATCTTGAAGTTGAGAGTTTTTCGGAGCCTCCTTAGCCTCCGGGAGCAATAACCCCTACAGAAAAGATGACCACAGCCAGCTGAGCCAAAGAACAACTCTTTTGTTTCTTCTGTTTACTGCTGTCTCTCCAACCTGAATAAGAAAGGACTAAAGGCTGTGACAGGCAATGCTTTAATTAGGAATTCGATGTATGACAGCTGCTAAGAGGCAGTTCAGAAAGCACCTTCAGAAAGGGCAACAAAGCTGGTGAGGGGTTTGGAGCACAGCCCTGTGAGGAGAGGCTGAGGGAGCTGGGGCTGCTTAGCCTGGAGAAGAGGAGGCTCAGAGGAGACCTTCTTGCTCTCTACAGCTGCCTTAAGGGAAGCTGTAGCTAGGTGGGGGTTGGTCTCTTCTCCCAGGCAACCAGCACCAGAACAAGAAGACACAGTCTCAAGCTGTGCCAGGGGAGGTTTAGGCTGGATGTTAGGAAGATATTCTTCATAGAGAGATTGGCCATTGGAATGTGCTGCCCAGGGAGGTGGTGGAGTCACCATCCCTGGAGGTGTTTAGAAAGAGACTGGATGGGTTGCTTGGTGCCATGGTTTAGTTGATTAGATGGTGTTGGATGATAGGTTGGACTCAATCTCAAAGGTCTTTTCCAACTTGGTTAATTCTATTCAGTTCTATTCTATTCTACCTGTAAACCAGTGGTTCATGCAACACAAGAGAAGTTAAGACCCTTAATGATAAATCCTGATCTTGAAACATCAGAATTATGTTCTCTGTCCTAGTTGCTGTATGGATGTTTGTGGAACACTCAGTTCTAGAAGGGCATGGCGATTATCAGGAGGAGTTAACAAATAAGCTCTTCAAGGGCAATGGAGAGGCAAGAGGCAGCCTGTATCCTCCTCAACAGACCAGTCACAGCACATTACAGCTAGTGATAAGTAGTGTAAATTGCTCCACAGAGAGCAGCCTCTCCAGGGGTATTTACTTGGCAGGTTGTTTTTGTTGCCTGCTACAGTGGGTTTACTTTAAAGTCACACCAGCAGCTCCAATACATCCACACTTGTTACTCACCTGTACCTCTGGAAGTCTCCATGTCGCAACCCATGCTGCTGCTGAGACTCCTTCACGATCTGAAGGACTGCAAAGTGTGTTAAGGCAGATTGACAGCACAGTCTGTTACCAGCTCTTCCTCACACCCCAAAATAACAAAGGCAACTCTGCAGGTTCCATTAAGCAAATGCACTTTGAACAGGGAAGCACCCAAAAACCTCCTAGAATCGCACAGCTGAGAGAAGTGATGGTCCTGAAAGAACTCCTGGCTCCACCGCTTACTTCAGAGCTTTATTACTGTCATCAAGGGTAGGACTGAAACGTTCCACAAGCACTTCCTCTGACAGACAACCTCAAGCTCTGTTACCAGAAAGGCTCTCATTTCAGGATGGATTGCTAATTTAACTGACTGCCCTCGCTGTGCTCCACCGCCTCCCCAGCCACGCTCCAGACACAGTTTAGTTGGCAAGACTGAAGCTGAGAGAAGCTTCCCTGCCCTCAGATGTCCCACCCCGCAGGAAAAGGACAGGAGTACCCTGAGGAGAACCACTGCTGCCTTCCTGACAGCTCCCACAAACAAACTGTCTTCTGAATATAGAGAACCCCCACAAGCAGAGCTTCTGAGGAGTGTTCAGGGGGCACATTTCCTGCTCGGTTTTTCACCACGCTTCTGCTTTCATATGTCCATTACTGTAACAAGCACTCTGAGACAGAATGCACCGGCCTGTGACTTGTGACAGCCTCACTCCACCATTTCCACCCACTTCTTAGCATACCTGCTGACTTCTGTGCAGCCTGTATGTAATTTTATTCACTGCATGAACAGACAGCATCACGCTGTACTCCAGCACACTCGCTGGCGTTACTCCTTCAGTTTACAAGGCTGATCGTGTCGTGAAATAGAATCTCCACTTGTAAACCAGAAATCTCTCCATTTACACCCCCAAAGCTCCCTTTCAAGATTTACCAAGAAAAAAAAAGGGGGAAAAAACCCACAACAGCAGACTATGCAATGACCCCATTAAAAGAAACACCACTGCCACAGCTAAAGAACCTACCAGACTGATGTCAGAGTTCACAATGGCAGACGTCTATCAAAGGGTTTTCTTGGAGTAACACCCAGCAGGCAGGCTCTTGACTTTAACCTGCACCAATAGTTACCACACTGAACTGGTGTGCACTTGTGGAACAAGTCAAACTGCAGTGTCTCAGCACAAAACTCCTCAGCCTCACTGCCTACCTATGATTATTATTTTTTCAGGCTGTGTTTTATCCTGTGAGTTAATATCCCTTAACATCCCTTCACTTCTTCACTGACTTAGGCATTGCTAACGCTGCCAGTGCAGTTGCTGTGTCCATCTCTTACTCAACAGCCACTAACTTCACAGCACCTGCCGTATGCTATATGGAAAATTACCACCTTATGTCGCTTGGGTTTTCCTCTTACCCAGAAGATAAAACTCAGCTCTACCACAGCTGTGCAGCTGGCCTGGTTTCACAGGAGTTTCATACATAAAAATGCTTTAAGCTTTACAGGCCACATCATGTTTTAGAAGGGCTAAATCTAGCGGAGCCAGTTTGCCACTTCGGTGTACCTGTTAAGATTTGTTTTATCCATAAGCACTAATATTACCCCTAGAAGATTACCGACAGCCTGCCCTTATCTGCAGCACGCAGCCCAGCACAGAGCTCGGCTGTGAAGGCCGGCGACAGCTGCCAGGCAGCTCGGAAGAAGTTGCAAAGGTAAAGAATAAATCCACAACGCAGAGATGCAAAGCTGACTCCCCACATTCACCCCGGTCAAACCCTCATCACCAGGCACGGCGGGGGTTAGCCCAGCCGCCGCACCGACACGCTCACGCCAGCATGGCCCGGCTCCGCCGGGGCGAGCAGCCCGGCTCCCGCCCGAGGCGTACGGGACATCGCGACCTGAGCGGGCACGCCGGCCTCAGAGCAGGGAGCCGACCGCCGGTGCTCTCCCGAGAGGAAGCAGAGCCAGCCGTGCCCGCTTGCGAGCCCCCACGCTGCTCACAGCGGCCGCCACGTTCCCCCTGCCGCCCACGGAGCCGGGCCTGCCACGTCCCCCCGCCGCCACCGCCGCCACAGGATGCTCTCCAGGCCCAGACTGTCGCCGAGGCTACCGGCCTGCTGCCCCGCCGGCCTCTCATTCTCTTTGTTCTCCTTGTTCTCCTCCGCGCCGCCGCCGCCGCCTCCTCCTCCTGCCCCACCGCGCCCGCCGCCGGCTCCCTGCCGCTCCGCCGCCATCTTGTGCCGGGGCCGCCGCCGCCGCGGTGCATCATGGGCCGGGGAGGAGAGGCGCGCGGAGGCCAGGGCCAGAGTGGCCGCCGCGGGGGCAGACGGGATAGGGGCGGACCGGATCGGGGCGGAGCCGGGCCGGCGGCGGCTCGGGGCCCCGGCGGCGCAGGCAGGGCTGCCATTCATCCGCCACCCCGGGCAGACGGGGCTTTCCCGACACTTCCCGCCACAGCCATTCTGACATTGACCTCCACCCTAACCCGGGAGCGTCCAGGCTCATCTCCTGCATCACGGCCCAGCCCCCAGGGTCACCCCCCAGTCCCAGCCTCAGTCCCCCGCAACCCAGTCCCTCTCGCTCACCCCAGGGCTAAATTCACCCTCTGGCCCCAAAATCCCCAGCCCCCGAATCAGATGCTCTTCTCTGCCCCAGGGCTAATCACACAGCCCCTAGAATGGGACCCCGCAGCCCTGTCCCTCTCACCCACCCCAGGGATGACCCCCTAGGAAAGGACTCGTCCCTGGCAGCAGCAGAGCTGCAGCCCTGGGGAGCCAGGAGTTCTTCCAAACCCCAGCGGTGCCCTGGCTGAACTGACTCATGCCAGGCTGCTGAGGGGCAAAGGCAGCCACACCCATCCTGGTCCTCACACAGCTCTGAAGTGCCTGGTTGTGAGGCTAGGCACTGGGGGACAGGTCCCTGTGGGGCAATGCTGTACCTGGCTGATGCGGGGCGGGCTGGCTGAGTCTCCCCTTCCTGTAGCACCTTCCCAGGACAGCTTCGAGCATGCTCGTCTAGGCACCCCTGCAGGAGACCGGATTTAAACTACCCCAGACCGAGCACTGGCCAAACTCCCACCCCCAGCTGCAGCAGGGTAGTGCAGCCGGGAGCATCTTTGCCCCCATTTACTGTACACCTGGTAAAAGAGCAGAGCCTCTGCTGTTACTTAAAAGCTCCAAATACTCCCAAACCCCAGAGCATGGAATGTGCAGCTATTTGAAGGTATAAACATGAGCAAAGCTGTTGAGACCAAGTCCTCTTGCAAAAGTCCTTTTAGCATTCGAACCAAACTTACAAATACCTCTTTTGGGGCAAACACCAAACTTTTCTAAATGCCTGCTGTCCTAAACACTTGTGCAAACACTGAGCATGACAAGCTGCTCCCACCACTGTTCCTACTGCTTTAACTCCCCCAGACCTGTCTCTGCCAGCACAGGGCTCTGCCTGCCTTCGGAGCCAGCAAGGCCAGCTGCGGTTTGCTGCTGCCATGCTACAGCCAGCAACAATTTTTGCTCCTCTCCCCTTCAGAAAGCTCAGCTGTGACCTTATTTCTGAAGTCAAAGCTCTCCTTCCCTCTGGTGGATGTGAAAGCTCACAGGGGAAAAAGAAAACCCAAGTCCTCAAGCTGCACCTTTCCACTGCCATTTCTGTCTGCTCTGGGTTTCCACCACATCTCCCAAGAATCCATTTCCTATCCAAACCAAACTGAGTTTCAGGATGATGTTTGAATTGAGCAAAGATGTGAATTGGAGCATGTTTTACAAACAAGAGCCCCTCTTTTGTGGCCACGGTAGTTCAGACAGACTTGGATGAGGTTGGCACTACAGCGCCCGTGTTCAGGTGCCCCAGTGCAAACACATGCATGTTGCCCACCAAGGGATCTGCTCCAAAGGAACCACAGCCATGAGGGTTTATCACAGGCACATTTCTGCCATGCCACCTCCCTCATGCTGGCACGAAGCTTTGCTGCTCCTCTGGAGTCTGTAAGCAGGAGGATAAACTGTCACCTGCTGGCTGGGTGCTTGGATTCCTGCTGCAGAGCTGGCTCTGCTACTCCCCCAGGGCAGAGAGAGTGGAGGACAACACAAGCCTGCAGCACCACATCAAGCAGAGCCTGGGCTGACAGCTTTGCAGCAAAGTGGTATCGCAGAGAGCTGCAAAGGATAAATCCACTGAGGGCTACTGGCTGCAGAGGCTCACAGTATACAGAGACCATCCTTGTGCCACCAACCCCTGCAGCCTGGGAGGGTTGGCAGCCTTTTCCTTTTGGCCACCCTTGAAGGCCAGATCTCCAGCTCAAATAACTCACATATCTCTTAGGCCAGGGATTTATTTTGCAGTACCTTGACAGGGGATCCTGCTACTGATCTTTGCATACAATGCTGCAGGTTGCAAGTTGCACTGCTGCTTGGGAAGAAATGAGCTGTTTTCCCTTCCAGTTTTTTTTTCATGGTCTCACTCTGCAACTTGAGGCTAAACCTAACCTATATGTAAGCCAATGCCAGCTCGAGACCAAAGACACACCAGCATCAATAAACCCAAACACCAGTGCCCTGCCATGGGTGTTTGAAGGTGCAGGGAGCCGGGGCCCCTGCCACAGGGTGGAAGCTCTCTAGGGCTGGGTTTTCCTCATGAGCTGGCCCTGTGACCTCCACAGTTGTGGCCTGGCATGCACCACAGCCCTTGCTGAGGGCAGGAGTGACTCCTTGAGGGTGTGTGGCTAGACTGGGACCAGAAGAGGAAGGCAGAGCTGCACTGCTGGGTCTCAGCACCTCCTTGTGCCCTGTGGGGTAGCCAGTTTTCTGCTGCACTGCTCCTAGTTCCTGCTTTTCCCTGCAAGGTAACATCAGAAGTGGAGCAGCCTCACACCACAGTAGTGTGTTTGCTTCCCCCACGTACCTCATCTACGGAGCTGAATGGGGCCGGGGCCGCTCATGAGCTGCTGCGGGTGAAAAAGGCTCCGCGTTCTCCGGTGGCAACGTCGCAAAGCTGTGACTGCCCTCAGATCTCCCAGCACCATTAGCAGGCTTAGATCTGAATGCCCATCGAGAGAACTGAGAAGCCGTAGAGTAAGTTAGTTACAGAAGTAATTGATACGTTGACGATTTCGCTCTCCGCAGGAACAAAAAGAGGCAGCCTGGGGGCAGATGGTTCTAAGGCTTCCATCTGGGAAGGCTCTGAAGGAACAAACCAGGCAATTTCACAGGTAGGAAAAGAAGAAAGATGTGAAAAAAATTTGTGCTCGCTGGAGTGAACTCTCCCCATACCCTGGGGGGGGCAATACAGACTCTCCTGCAAACCAGAGCTCACTTCTGGGGCTGTTCAGTGCAAGGATTTAGCTGCGTACAGGACAGTTTGGAGACATTCGCAATTCCAGAGGACCCCCACTCCTAAAAAAAACAATCCACAGCCCTGTCCCAGTGACCTCTGCAGGGGGAAGCAACACGGAAAAGCACCCAGACCCCCACTTCGGGTGTCCGGCTCCCTGTGGGGCTGTCCTGCCCGGCTACCCCAGCCCTTTCCCGAGGGATCGCGGCACCAGAGGATATTTTACCCCATCAGATTTACTCCTCCTGGATCAAACCAGCCCTGGCCCGAGCCTCTCTGCCCGGGGAGGGGAGATTCCCGCGGCTGTGGCTCGGACGATCGGTATTCGCCCCGGAGGGAGCGGGCTCGGGACGCGAAGCGGGGGCCGGGCGGGAGCCGCCGCCCCGGAGCGCAGCCCCCCCCGCGCCGCGCTCCGCTGGCGGGAGAGAGAGCACCGAGCCGCGCTCACCGCCGGAGCCGCGCCGCCCGGCCGCGGTCCAGCCTTGCCGGAGGAGGTGAAGGGCGCTGGGTTCTCGGGCATGCACCCCCTTCCCCGTGCGCTCCCTGTGCACCCCCTTTCCCGTGCATCTGCAGAACGCTCCCCCCGCGCTCTTCGTGCACCCCCTTTGCATCCCTGCTGACCTCCCTCTGCACCCTCTTTCCCGTGCATCCCCACTACACTCTGCACCCCCTTTTCCGTTAGATCCCTGCTGATTTCCCTGTGCACCCCTTTTCCCTGCCATCCCACCTATATCCCCCCACCTCTCTGTCCAGCCCCTGCCTGCCTCCCCAGGGTGCTCTCCACACCCTCTCCCCCCTCCATCCCCACTGCTGGCTCTGTGCTCTCTTAGCCATGAACAGCTCGGCAGGGAGCTCTGAGGGGGGCTGGCAGCCTGAATCTGTGATCATCCCCCTGCTATTCCTCATCATCTTCCTGGTGGGCACGGTGGGCAACTGCCTGGTCCTGGCCGTGCTGCTGCGCAACGGGCAGGTGAAGAACACCACCAACCTCTTCATCCTCAACCTGGGGGTAGCTGATCTCTGCTTCATCCTCTTCTGCGTGCCCTTCCAAGCCACCATCTACACCCTGGAGGGTTGGGTGTTTGGGCCCATCCTGTGCAAGGCTGTCCACTTCTTCATCTACCTCACCATGTATGCCAGCAGCTTCACCCTGGCCACTGTCTCCCTTGACAGGTAGGAAAGGGGATGGGGGTGCTCCTGGTAGCCTGAAGCTCCCCCTTCTCTGGCTCTCTCCCCAACAAGAGAGGGGACAGAATCCCATGGAGCCAAGCCCTGACTGCTGTGATCTCCTGGCATAATCCAGGAGCCTTTCCCAGGGGATTCAAGGGGCATTTCCCAGTTCATGTGCACAAGGAAATAGATGACTGAGGCCGGAGGTCAGCAGAGAGGGCTGGATTGTGATCCCTGTTCCCTTTCAGACCCTAAAGCTGTATGACTTGCATTTATCTGCAGGCTCAGGCAGCTGAAGGGAGGACAGAAAACCAGAGTGAAAACTCAGGCCCTGCAGAATCTCAGCTCTTCCCAGCACATGTGGAGAGAGCCCCTACCCTCCCAACAGCCCCCAGCGAACATGGAGGAGATGACAGTGGGATGTTTGAGCTGGGACAGATGGATTAGGGAGATGGATAGAAGGGGACCATCCCAATCTTCCCTACAAGCACTGCTGGATGGGACAGGCAATGGGACAGGGTTTGGAGAGAGGATCTTCCTCACCCCATTGTGCTGCAGAGGGATTGAGAAGTACCAGGGAATGAGTTGGACTGTTTGTCCTGGAAAGCTCCATTCCACCACTTCCACCTCTGCAGCAGCTCTCCATGCCTTCTCCAGGACTGCAGTCATGTCCCTCTCCTCTCCCATGCAGGTACTTGGCCATACGATACCCCCTGCACTCGAGGGACCTGAGGACACCCAGGAATGCCCTCGTGGCCATCTGTTTCATCTGGGGGCTTTCCTTCATCTTCTCGGGCCCGTACCTCAGCTACTACCAGGAGTTCCAGCTGGCCAACCTGACCGTCTGCCACCCCATCTGGGAGGTCTCCCAGCGCAAGGTCATGGACACCTGCACCTTCGTCTTCAGCTACATCATCCCGGTGCTGATCCTCAGCCTGACTTACGTGCGGACTATTCGCTACCTCTGGAAGTCTGTGGACCCTCTCCAAGAGATGTCAGAGTCCAAGAAGGCCAAGAGGAAGGTCACCAGGATGATCATCATTGTAGCTGCCCTGTTCTGCCTCTGCTGGCTGCCCCACCACCTGATCATCCTCTGCGTCTGGTTCGGGTCCTTCCCCCTCAACCCCGCCACCTACGTGCTCCGCATCCTCTCGCACCTCCTCTCCTACGCCAACTCCTGCCTCAACCCCATCGTCTACGCCCTGGTCTCCAAACACTTCCGCAAGGGCTTCAAGAAGATCTTTATCTGCCTCCTGCACAAGAAGGCAGCCAACAAGGTGCACATAGCTCAAGGGATGAGCACGGTCAGCACCCTGGAGGCAGAGCTCAGCCAGGTGACTCACGCCGGCAAAGCCCTGCCCGGCCGCTCCTCCCTGCGCTGCCAGGTGCCAGCCCAGCCCTGGCAGGGGGCACAGCTGGTGGGATACCAGAAGAAAGCAGATGGCTCCTTCATCACCTTCAATGTCACCTAGCAGAGCTTCTTCCTACCAGAATCACTGCATTAACCAGGTTGGAAAAGACCTTCGAGATCATCAAGCGCAACCTCTCACCCACCACCATCTAAGCAACTAAACCATGGCACCGAGTGCCTCAGTCAGTCTTATCTTAAGGATTTATTTCACCCCATGGCTTTGCAGCCTCCTGCAGCATCACAAGCCTGGGGATGAGCTACATCTTGGGTTGAAATGCATCAAATTGTACCTTCTTCATTGAGCTGCAGCCACATACCATGACTGTTGAAGTGATGCTGCTGCCTCTGGACTCAGCTGAGCACCAACCAAGGATCCAGGGGCAGGATTTGCTTCCACCAAGCACTTGCTGAGAGGAGAGAGATCAACCACCCCACCCCCCCCCGCCATGTAAACTCTCAGATGTAACCACTGGTTCCTCTCTCAGACAGGCTTGCACCCTGTTGGATCTACACCTGGATCCTGTTGAAAGTTCTGGTCCCTCCAACCTACTCAGCATCTGAGGAGGGGTGAACTTTTAGGGATATTTGGGAACTACTGCTGTGTTTGAGTCCCATTTCAGGAACTGTACCCTGAGGGCAGCACTGGCTATAGCCACATGGACACAAACCTGACTCAGGTAGGAAAATCCAGGAGACAAACCTTCCTGACACAGGTGGTGCTGGCTGGGCTTTCACATCTCCCTGGGGCCTGTGTCTCAGGGGAGGTTTCCCTGAGATGGAGCACAGCTGGAAGCAGCATCTGTGGCTGAGCCAAGTGCCATAGCCCCAGTATGGGACTGCTGAGGGCACAGGGCACCAACCATGCTGCTGACCATGGCTCATCCCTGCCATTTGGGTGCACGTGATGCTCCACAGAAGGTCTGAGGGTCACCCAGGACAGTGGGGTGGAAGGCTGTTTGCTGTGGCCCTGTGGGAGAGGTTGTGCTGACAGGGGAAGCAGAGCTGGATATCAGCAGGTCAGCACTAGGGGAGGGGTTTAATGCTTTCAGAGAGCTTGGGCATGGCTCTACCTCTCAGCCTGGGCAAGATGAGTGTGGAGAAGAGCAGTGGAGGACTGGCCACCGCTTTCCTGTGGCTGTGGCATGGAGCTGGACAAGTGCTGGGGGACCCCAGCCAACTAGGGAAGCCTCAATAAAGTTCTCCATCCCACATCCTATGTCCAGCTCTCTTGAGACACCCCACAGTCAGCAGCAGAGGAGAGGCAGGTGCTGGAGAGGTGGTGGGACCCGCTGCATGGTGGGAATCTGCATGCAGTGGCAGGGTGGAGGATATGGGATACATCCCAGTACCTCTATCAAGGGAGGTGCAGAAGAACGGCACTGTGGTCCCTTTAATGTGCCCACACAGGAGAGGCTGAGGTGACACAGCCCTGCTCTCAACGCTGCTCCAGGAGTGGCTGAGCCCTGCAGCCACCAGCAGCCAAGGGCTGGCTTTACAAACCTGCTGTTTTCTTTGCCAGAAGAGCATCACTGGAACAGGATTAGTTAATGCTTTTGAGAGCCCTGCAGCACAGGCAGGAGATGCAGACAGGAGCTGGGATTAGCTGTACTGAGCACCCTTGCAGTTCCCAGGTCTGCTCCCCAACAGCACCAAGCACCCCTGAAGATCAGGTCTCTCTAAATTGCCACTGCAGAGGGGTAAGTCTGTCTGCACACATTGTCCTCCTCCTGAATCCCCACAGCAGAGCTCCCCAGGACCAGCTCATGCTGTGGAGGCTATTTCCATCCACGATCCCAATCTCTCCCTGGGATTCTGATCCAGGTCCCAGTGCAGCTCCCTCCTACACCCCCCCACTGCCCACCACCCATCCCCAGCCCTTGCCCTTTCTTCCTGGGAAGCTATTTGGCTGCAAAACCTTTGCTTTCCCCTGCTGAGTGTTACTATAACCAGATCTTCCTGTCCCCATGCAGAGGGCTGTAAATCAGCCACTACCTCCTATCAATAACAGCAGTATTTAGTCTAGCCCTGCTCACAGCATCAGTCACAGAGAGCCAGTGCATAAACAGCTCCACTACTTACAGCTGCATTTACCTCCCCTGCTCAACCCTTCCCAGCCAAGGAAAGCATGGAACCAGCCAGGAAAACATGGCTAAAAGCCTCCTCTTCCTCCTGCCCTCATCCACCTCTGCTCAGAAAGCTGCAGGATCCCACTCACACACTGAGGGGCTCCTGAACACAGTTACCACCTTGCCCTAGGGATGGAGATGTCCCACCACCTTTGCACTGCCCCAGGACAGGGGTCCCTGTGCTGATGTGGCTGGGCATGCAGTGTCCCCCATCCCTAGATGCTGTTATGGAGGAGACACTGATTGCTTCCCTTTATTCTTCCCCCCCCCGACCTGTTTTCCCATCCCCAGGCTGCATTTGCATATCTCAACCCAAAATGCTGCAGGGCATCACGGTGCCAGTGCTGTGGCCACACCACAGGGAGCCCCAGAGAGTCAGTGCTTGTTTCCAGGCCCAGGTTGTTCCCTTCCACACAGGGCTGAGTTCCCAGAAGGGACAGGAGTTGAGTCTAAGTTCATCTTTTTATAGTGCTCACCAGAAAATAAAAATAACCAGCTCTGATGTACAAACCAGCCAGCAAACCTCAACCCATGCATCACGGCCCCTCTGAGGGGCTCCATATCCAGCCAGGAGGAGGGAGCCTTTGCTTTGAACCCTGCAGGGTGGGGAGCAGCCAGGATGGCACCCAGCTATCTCATCTTGCCATCAGATGAGAGCTGAGATGGTGGAGGAAGGACCTGCAAAGAGGAATAATCCCCACACACAGGGCAGCTGCTGCTGTTCACTGCACCGGGTGGGTCCCAGGGGTCCTACAGGGAGTAGGGCCAAGTGCAGGGGGTAGAGTTGTGCCCCAAATTCCTCACCCAGCCCCAGAAGGCTTCCTGGGACCACCCCAAGCCAGTTGTGGGTAAAGTTGAGGCCACAGCTTGGCCACTGACTTCTCAAACCCACAGCACCAAGCTGTCCCCAGACTGGGGGATAACTGTGCAGCAAAGCTGGAGCTCTGGGGAGCCACTTCTTGCGGCCACACCAGATCCTTCAGCAGCAGCATGGCCACCCTGAAACAGCCAAAGAAGAGGGAGATGGACTCTGATGGGTGGCTCTGACACTGGTTGAAGGCACTCAGGATCACAGGATGTTAGTGGTTGAAAGGGATCTCTGAAGATTGAGTCCAACCCCTCAGCCAGAGCAGGACCAGAATCCAGCATAGGAACACATCCAGATGGGTCTTGAAAGTCTCCAGAGAAGGAGGCTCCACAACCCCTCTGGGGAGCCTGAACCCTGCAGTCCCCCTCTGGTGAAAGCAGGCTCATAACACCCAGCAGCAGCCAAGTGCCTAATTGTGGATTGTGTAAACTCAGTTTGTTTCCTGAGTGTTTTGGCATTGCCTGGGGAAGGAGGCTCCAAGCAGCATTAGCAACTTCAAGTCGTGACGATCTGGCAGAGGAGGAGAGGGGCCAGGTCAGCTCCTCAGAACAGCTCAAAGCCATGCACACTGCAACATCACCACCACCACTCACTGCTGCCACAGGCAGCTGCTTTAGGTCTTCCTGAGCAGCCCCAGAACTGCTGTAACCGTGCCTCTGGAAGCAGAGCCCTGCGGTCACAGGTGCCCTGACCCCCACTGCAAGGCTCACATCCAGTCCTGGCAGAAGTGAGATTAGGAAGAAATAATAAATCAATGGGCAAAGAGGTGAGTTTGCAAACCCCAGGGGTGGGGGTGAAGGCTCTGGGTCAGCTTCATGAGCAAGCTGTTGACTACTGCACACACAACGAGGCTGGAGCATCCCATGGCCCACCTGTCACCTGCACCCAGCAGAGGCAGCCTGGACACTGCCAGAAGGTGCAAAACAAAGAGTTTTGTGCAAGAACAAACCAGCACCTCTGCAGCAGCCTGCCCGTGGGGTCTGCTGCCTTAAATCACACTGTAGCCACCTCCTGCACTGTCCCCTGGGAAATCCAGCCCTGGGTACCCTCCTAAGCCCACCAGCCACACATCCACCACTGCACCCCACAGTCTGCCAGCATCTCCCCATGCAGGATAAGGTGAGAGGGCAAACCAAGAAGGAAGCAGCCTGATGAAGCAAAACCTTCACTAAAGCTTAGCAGAGCTGGTCCCCCAATGGAGAGCCTCAGGAACTGGCTTTAGCTGGAGGGAGAGAGTGGCAGCACCACAGTGCCTGAGACAAACAGAATCAGTGGCAGTGGGCATGGACATGACAGAGCCCAGCAAAGGGGGGACAAGTTGGTTGTCATAAGCATCACAAGGAATAAGGTGGTGTGGATAATCCTGTGTGAACAGGGAGAGTGATTTGCAGAGGCTCCCAGCACACCCACTAATTACCCTTAATGAAACCTCCCAGAAAACTGGCTCCATGGACGCATTGCTGCCAGGCTTCCTTGTTCTGGAGAGTGCCAGCTGGGCACTGGTGGAGCTGGGAGCTGAACTCAAGAGGCATAACAGGTTCCTGAGGAGAGCCTGAGGAGGTCTGTAAGGCAGAGCTGGGGCAGACATCTCTGCCCTTCATAGGTGTTTATCTGTGTGCCAGCTGTGCCAGGGATCAGTGGCAAACCCCTTTTGCTGTGCCCCCCCCAAATGACCAGTGCAAAGCAAGGCATGAGAGGAGGTGGAACACCCATCCCTGGGACGTGCCCCAGCAGCCTGGCCCACTGCAGCAAAAACCAGAGAAACAGGGCTCCAGCCCCAGAGCCCTGGAGGTCAGAGATGTCTCCCCCAGCCTGTCCCCATCTGTCAGGGGGTCAGCAGCAGCCACAGCAGGACAGGGGGTGAGGGGAGGGTGTTAAACCCTGGCACAACCCTCAGGGCAAGCAAAGGAGAATGCAGAGAGGTCTCAGCGCCGGCGCCATGGGGCAGCCCCAGCTTGGGTCCGTGCCCATTTCCCATGGTCTCTGAGCATCACCCACAGCTCTGTGCCCAGCTCTTGGCAGGGCTGTGCAGTGCCCACTGCGAGGGCCAGCACTGGCTGCCATGATCACTCTTAATTAACACGGTGCTCAGATTCCTTACCTTAAAAAGCCAAGGAGCCTGCGGAGCTGCTCCCCTGCTGAGCAGTGCTGGATGCACTCAGACGCTTGAGGTCAGCCCCGAGGGGGTGAGCAGCTCCCTGCCTCCTGCTCCCACACCCCAGGGAAGGGGTGGCTCTGGCTGAAGCTGCTGCTGCTCCCAGAGCAGGTCTGGCTGCCAGAGGCTGAAAGCTCATCCACCTCCCCATTTCATTCCTTGAGCAGGGGAGACTGGCAGTGTGGGAAGGGCTCGTTAGAGCCAGGGCAAGTGGGAGGCTGGATTTAGGAGACCGAGCAAGTGGCTGCACTTCCCCTGTACCCTGGAGGAAACAAAGGTCTTGGACTTCTAATGAAGAGCACCCAGGAGCAGCAGAAGCCTACTCTTCTCCAGGTACTCACCACCTCCAGCTCCTCCCTGCTGTAAGGCTGCCACCAAGCCAGGTTCTCAGTCCCCAGCAACCTCTTACCCCCTTTCTTCCACCTGATGTGGCCAGGGGTAGAAAACCACCTAACCAACTTCTGGTACTGAGACCAGGAGGGAGCTGGACATTTTGCATTCCATCTCTGACTGCATCTCCCCACCTGTGAGCTGAGCTTGACCAGCCCCAGCTCTCCAGAGCCCAGAAATGCCTCTTTCATTCCCAGAGCCTCTGGGGAACAGGATGTGGCTCCATCCCAGACCCTAAGGGATCTCATCCATTTTCTCCAGGCTCTGGTTAGCACAAGAGCATCAGCACAGGGAGGACAGCAGCTCCCACACACCAACACTCAGATGCTCCAGAAATGCTGAGGCAAAGCTCCCACCTTCCCTCCCTTGGCTTTGCCTGCTGCTGTTCCAGGTGAGTTGTCTCACCCTGGCCTGCAATAAAAGATGTTTTACAGTCTCAGCCTGAGCACCAACAAATTCCACCTGCTCTCCTGGAGAAAGAAATTCACATCAGACCTCTGCAGTGGGGGAAACAGATCCAGGAAGATTGAATCCAGCTCCTTCTGGTGAATGTCAGCACATGGATCCAGCAGGCTGGACACTGCACATAGCACAAGCCAGCAGAGCTTTGTTTGTGCTGAAAAACTCTGCCCAGGGCAGAGGCTCTTGGAGCTGGCAGAGAGAAGCACAGCCAGCACTGAAGTCTCAGGTTTCCCCAAGCATCTGAGATGCAAGAGCAGGAGGGAGGGTCCCTGCCAGGAGAGCTCTCAGGTAGAGGTGCAGCTCTGGGCTGCACAAGCTTGTCCCATCTGCTGTTGTGCAGGCATTTGCTGCACTGCTGAGAGCAGGTTGTGCTTCAGACTGTGCTTAGGCCCAGGCTGGAGGGAAAGGGGGTCAGAGGTTCAGAAAGGCCAGGAACCTCCTGAGAAACAGCTGTTTGTGGAGGCAGCAGCCCAGGTGAGTGGCTGGGCCTGACACAGCAGGACACTCTTATCTACCCCCTCACTCCAAGGACATTGAGGTGCTGGTGCAGGTCTAGAGAAGGGCAACAAAGGTGGTGAAGGACCCTGGAGAAGAGGGCTGGTGAGGAGTGGCTGAGGGAACTGGGGGTGTTCAACCTAGAGAAAAGGAGGCTGAGGGCAAAGATCTTCTCACTCTCTACAGCAGGTCCTCTTGCAGGACAGAGCTGCTACCGGGATAGCTCATGAGTTACTGGGGTAAAACATTCCCTGTTGCAGCCAGCCAGACTCCACCACACCACCAAATCAGCATCTCTCCCCATCAGTGGGCTAAGTAACAGTTCCTTTGGGAAAACCCTTTAGGATCCTAGAAAACTGAGATTCCCAAAAGCTGCCATGGAAGCAGGAGCACCACTGGGAGATCACAGCATGAATGTTTACCTCCAGGCCTGAAAAGGTACAGATGTAAGAGCCCAGACAGCAGTGCCAAGGGCACCCAGAGCCTTTGCTCCAGATCCAGGGAAGAAGGCAAAGACCACCCAGGGTAGTTCCCAGAGGTTTATAAATCTGATAAATACAGTAGAGCACCCTGCCCACCACAATGGAGCAGGGCAGAAGGGAAGGGAGTCCCAAAGCTTGCCGAGTTGTATCGGGCAGCAGGAGAGCGCAGGTCAGCTGAAGTCTATGCTGATGTGTCAAACAGCTTCTCAATCATCTCCCCAACCTGGTCAACCTGGTATTTGATGTACTTCTCAGGGTTCTTGGTGAAGGGCACGTTGCTGTATCTGCAAAGGAAGATGTCCCTTGGTTGGCAAACAAGTGGAACATGTCAAAGAGACCCGCTGTCCTCTGCCACAAGCCAGCTTCACTCCAGCACACCCCACTTGAATCTGAGAGGTGACCCAGTTACAAACTGATCTCCTGATTTCTACAGGAGTAGCCCAGGGTGGCTCAGAGCTTTATGTCAGCCAGAGCACCTGCACTTGCCAGGACCCAGTCAGCGTGACAGCAGATGTTTGCAACTAGGAGAGTTCAGCTTGGGGATGGTGCAGTGTGCAAGGGAGGGAAGCTAGGACAGGACAATAGAAAGGTGCTTCAGCTCAGGCCACTCAGACCCCAAAGACCTCAGTAAATCCCAAGAGAGGACACCACTGCAAGAGGTTGTCACCTGTTCAAGAAGGCACCATAGGTCTCTTTCACAATGGTCTTCTGTGCCCGGCGGATTTTGTCCCTTTGCTCCATGTCTGGGATGGCCCAGGCCTTCTGGATCTTACACAGCTCCTCCAGCCCATCATTAAAACCCTGTCCAAAGTAAAGCTCAGTGAGTGTCCTGTCTGCAATCACATCTCTGTACCTAGCCTGATGTTCCTCCAATGCTGATTGACAGCAGGGATGTTCCTTTGCCACCTAACACCTCCTTACCTTAAAGCGCTCCTTTATCATCTGCCTCTCCTTGTCCTTGAGCTGCAGCAAGGAAGGAAAGGATTTTATTTCATCACCAGAAATACATTTCCAAGATCAGTGCTTGCCTACAAGTCCCCCATCCAGGCTCAGTAATCTCTGACCTACTTGGCTTCAATTCCCTCCCCTAAAGCAGGGAGGAGAGAAAGCTGCAGTGAGCTGCACACCCTACATTCACAACTGGCTCTTGTCTGAAGCAGGTTTAATAAGGGCAATTTTCAGTCAGAACTGACATAAGAGCTCTTTATGCTTCCAGCCCTTTCCAAGGGTAGGTCTCAGGGTTCTGCAAATTAAAATAGAAGCATCTGCTCAGGTAAAAATGGAAGAAGGGAGGCAGAGAGGAACAGACTCCTATGAATCTAGGGCAGGGGAGAACAGAAGGCAGTGCTGCTCTGCAGCTTGTTGCAGCCACAGCACCCACTCTGCAGAGCAATGCTGGCATGAGATAGAAAGGTGGTTTCTGGGAATACTTTACTATGACAAAGGAGAAGGTGTTTCTGGCAATTCCTAGCATCTCAAAAGCATCCTTGCCCATTCTCTCACCTTCACTCCTGGTTGAAAGACAGGCAGGTTTCTCTCCAGGATGTAATCTGTCACCTTCAACCAGCTGCAGGTCAAATGAGGTCAAAGACAGGCAAAGAAGAGTTACTTGTGCCTCACCACAACATCTGTGTCTTCACTAATGACCCAAGGCCTCCTCAGACAACAAACAGCCCAAAACTTCACACAGTGACCCCTTCCCAAGTTACAGAATCACAGCATCCACCAGGTTGGAAAAGACCTCAGAGATGATCAAGTCCAACCTATCACCTAATACCTAACACCTCCTGACAACTGAACCATGGCTCCAAGTGCCACAGACAAGCCTTTTTTGAACACCTAAGTTAGATTAATGACTTGGAAGCCAAAACACTTTGGCTTTGGTTTTAGGCAAGTTTGTGTTTTAGCTTAATCTCTCCCACTGCTCCAGCAGCACTGGCTCCCAAGGAGCTCCCAAAAGCAAGGGGAGAGGGGAAGATGTCTCCTGACCTGCGCTGGTAGGTCTGGATCTGCTGCTCGATGAGCTCCCGGTAAGACCTCTCAGCTGTCTTCTGTGTCACAGCTACCAACTGGATCAGCTCAGACCTGAAAGGACAGAAAACCTCAGGAAGCTCTCATGGCTGCTGGCAGGATGGCAACATTTCAAGCCCCTATCAAGAAGTTTCCCCTCTGCCCTTTGCAATAAAAAGGGACCCTGAAATGGACCAACTGTGAGACAGGAGTTACTCCAAGTTACTTTCCAAAGCCATGTCCTCACTCCACCCAAGATCAAAGGATTCCCTACACCCCAAGGCATCTCTGATGCTTTTATCTTCTACTCTCATGTGATGCAATGTTTATAATAGGGCAAAGCTTTCAAAAGGGCAGTTTGAGGAATGGAAGGCATAGCAGAAACAAGACAGGCTGCCAAGTAAACGCACTCAGTGGAGAGCTCTGCTCCAAGTATGTGCTGAGAATCAGCCTGCACTTCAAGGAGATTTACCCAGACACACACTTACTTCTCCAGAGACTTCAGAATGTAGTTGTAGTTGTTGTGCAGAAAAATGGCACTCAGAGCTGGGTCTTCATAAACCTTGGACTTACTAAGAAGGTTAAGCTGCAAGTTGCCCAGCACTTTGCCTTAAAGAAGGAAAAAAAGATAGAGAAGGAAAGTGAAACTGCTCGTTAGGGATGATCCAGAGTGCTCTGCACTGTCACTGTGGGCCCACAGCAAAGGCAACAGACCAGCCCCACCTGTGTGTGCAGATAAGGGTGAAAAAAAAATCACAGCTATTTAACAATCCTACAAGCCTTACTCGGATCTCCCCTCAGTCAGCCACCAAAACCTCTCTGGGAACTAGTGCCTTTGTTGCAACTGGCACCAGTCGCATTCTGTGCTCAGAGTAAGTCCCAGGACCAGTGAGGGTGATCAGACAGCAGAACACAAAGAAGCCAAAGAACCTGAGCCCCACTGCAACAGATCATCACAAGGCAGCACCATGAACTCATCTCACTGCCTTTCTGTTAAACACAGGGCAGAGATTTCACAGAGCCCCTCTGGCAGCCTCGGTGGGGCTGAAGGTGGAGAGCGCTGGGTGAGAGCAGTTCAAGGCAACCGATGACAAAAGCCCTGCAGCACTGTGCTTTGTCCTGGCTGGCTCTAACAGCTGACCCTTTTTACCATCCCTCCCATCAGACTCCAGCTCACAGGTGGGAAGCTGACACGTAGCGAGAGACAGCCTGTGCTCTTCCCCCAAGGCAAAGCTAAGTGAAATGCAGCTGATGGGGCAGGAGAGGGAAGGTGTGAGGAGTACTCACAGATGTAGGTGCTCAGCAGCCTCCTGCTGAACTCTGAGCTGTAACTGCTGGCTGAGGAGCTGGTCTCTGAAAGGAAAAAAAAAGAGTCTCAGGCCAGTTAATGAGCCATGGGGAAGGGAGGTATGTGTGGTCAGCCTGCCTCTATTCAAACAAGCCTCGTCCCTGTTGCTATGGAATTAGTGCAGAGCTCCCACTGACCGTGGCATTAGCTCCCTGCTCTAGTGATGACTATCAGCAGCTTCTCCAGGGTAAGGGTGGAAGAGCTCTGCCCCCCTCAGTCCTTTTATCTGCATCAGGTGCTGAGCACCCTGGCAGAAATCTCTCCTCTGCCTCCTGAGTGCTCAGAGGACATCCCCTTGATCAGAAATAGAGACGTTAAACACATCCTCCCCATCCTTCCCCCACCACCTGAAGAGGGTTTGGCAGCACTAGGAATTGGCAGTTGCAGAACAAATGAGCTGGAGCTGTCAGCAGCAGGCACACAACAGTAATTGAAACGAGCAGAAGGGTTTGGGGAAGCTGCAGCCATCCCCATGGTTGCTGACAGGGCTTGCTTGGCTCTGTAGGAGGGACAGCAGCACAGGAGCCTGCCCTTACAAGCAGCGACTCCAGGCTGGCACATGTTCCTCTGTCTCCGCACAAGAGATGGCTTTCTGCCCTCAAGGGCCTTGTGGGCCCAGGTCCCACAGGACACGTGGGGTAGCCATCATCTCCTCCCCCCACCAGAGAATTTGGCAGGCAGGCCTAGCTGGGGTGGTCTCAGCTCACAGGCAACCCATGGGAAAGGCCCTGAGGCTGCTGTTGCCGGGAGTTGGACAATGAGGAGCTGAGTGCACACAGGCTAAAGCATGACACCAGCTGCGCCAATTTGCTGCCCGTGCCAGCCACATTCCGTGCCAGGAGAGCGTCTCTAGCCTGTTTCAGCTCATGTGGCATCCCTCATTGTCTGCTGCTGACAAGCCCTCCCTATTCTTTCCAGCCCACTGTCAAGGGCTACTTACCCTCCCCCTTTTCCCCTGTTCAATTAGGTGTTAATTTATTTACCACTCCTGGAGGACAAAGGATTAGCACACATCGCCAGAGCTGGAGGTGGTATGAACAGGTAGGTGTGGGTAAGTCTGCTTACCTCTGGGGTCTAAAGGAATATTGTATGTGTCCCCAAGAACTACAAAGATTAGGCAGAGCAGAGAGAAAAGGGGAGGGAAGAAAGAAAAAGAAATGCAAAGTGCAAAAAGACAGGTTAGAGACCACCATCCCCTTGAGAACAAAGCAGATATTAACACAGAGCAGCCACAGACAGCCACACAGAGCAGGCAGGAGTCCCTCCAAGGACACAAACTGGGTGGAGACCACAGAAGGAAGGCAGAATCCAACCTCCTTCCCCTGCTAGAAATAGTTTGTATTGTCATTGTTTGCATTTAACCAGACACCTCATTCCAAATCAGCTCAAGGCCAAGGAAAGCTTCCCCCTATGCCAGCAGCAGTTTCCTGCAACAGCTCGTCTAACCTTCCCAAGGATCTGAGCAAAGCCATCCCGCCCTCACTCTGCACTTCAGCAGCCCTGCAGTGCTATACAAGGCCCTAGAGAGTCCTTCAGTGGGCAAGAACAAAGGATTGGCATCACTGCAGTTAAGTGATCAACTCTGCTGTAAATGTCTCCAAAAACCCCAACCTGTGTGCACTTCCCACCACTTGGGATCACTGTGGGAGACATCCAGCCCAACTGCAGACACCCACACCTGAGCTAGCACCTGGAAGCTGTCCTTAAGGAACAAGGCATTCATCCACAGAAGCAGCTCCCCTGACATAAACCCCTCTGATATGATGATGTTTGCTCCAGGGTGACATCAGGTCCGTGCCAGTTTGTCTCTTGGGCATCCTGGGGAGCAGAACGAAAACTTGTCTGTCTGAGCACATGGCACTGAGTAGCTCAGGACTCCCAGCTCGACCATGGCTGGATGCTGAGGAGAGTGTTCTTGGTGCTGCTGCTACACTCTGACCAGAGGATGTGGCAGAGAAAGGTGGCAAACCATCAGCACACAGCCTAACTAAAGCTGGACCAGCCACTGCCCTCCAGTACAGCACCAGAGGACAAGTCTAGGGTCAGATTTGAAGCTAAATGACTAAGGCATCCTCTCTTGGTACCACAGAGCACATCAGCATCAAAGACCTCAAGAGTACCTGAGAGAAGCAAGTGAGGAAGAGCAGGAGGGAAACTCACTGCAGCCCTTGGAGTTCTCCAGATAACCAGCTACGTGGTCATGGCAGACCAGAGGACAAGACAAACCACAGGGTGAAGGACAGGAGAAGAACAAGCTCACAGTGCATGCTCAGGTTTGGTCTTTCTAGGGCAGGTGTCCAGACAGCTGGGGGAAAGAAGTGCATGCCTACACAAGCTCCATGCATGTATGTACCTTGGGATGCTAGCATGGCACCTGCTGTCTCCTGGAAATCCAACAACTGCTGCAGGAAAAGGATGGCCTGAAAGCAAGGGAAGGAAAGAGATGAGCAACCAACACTGCATCTCCTATCCTCTGCTATTAAGGATCATGAAGGACCACTTGCCCTCCATGCCTAAAAGCTTTCAAGAAACAAATCACTGCACTCATTTGGGGTTGGCTTAGCACAGGCAGCTGGCTAACCTCTCCATGGAACCTACTTAATTGCTCTGCCAATACCAAGACACCTTAACTTCAAAAAGTTTCCCTACTGCTCTTGTTAGAGCTTC
This sequence comes from Dryobates pubescens, assembly GCF_014839835.1. Taxonomy (NCBI): domain Eukaryota; kingdom Metazoa; phylum Chordata; class Aves; order Piciformes; family Picidae; genus Dryobates; species Dryobates pubescens. Next base: position 16,970,726 of record NC_071631.1, on the reverse strand, counting down.
TTCAGAAGCTATTTTTCCACAGCAGATGGTTCAAATCACCACATACATTGCTGGTGAGCTCGTGGACTGTCCCATCTTTTGGCATGTTATATTCCTTGTCTGGATCATTCTAAGAAGGGAAGAGAAAGACAGAAGGCAAACATGTGAGGGACTGGAAGGCATACAGAACACAACTGCTGCTGCAAGCAAGCTTTAGGGCTTGTTTATCCAGCCTCTCTCAGCACCCTCAGACCCATCTCTTGCAGTGCCATCTCCTGGTGCTGAGAAACCACAGCTTCTATGCATCAGCAGCTCAGAACCACAGGGGTTTGGGCAGCTTGTGGCCACCAAATGCTCACTCACCCAGCCCACCTTACACAGGCACAATTCAATGTGGGTTCACCCCAAATTTTTGAAGTCAGCAATTCTCCTTTCCTTTTAAATGGCATTAAATTCTGAGATTGACTTGGTCTCTGCAGAGGCTTGGAAGCTTATGTCAAACTATTTGTAGAATGCCTGTTAAGGGTCCCAGGCAGAGGCCTCCTGTGTTTGAAATCAGCACCAAGAATCTGGGGTTTGCAGCTGGCCACCCAAAGTGATCCAGCAAGCTCCTGCTTTAGAGTCAAGAACTCTGTGGTCTCATGGAAAGCTGAAAGCAGCACTAGGGTTTCTGCTCAGAAAGCCACTCCTCCAGGCCTGCTGAAATGAATCCTACCTTAATGTTGTCTGCAAACTCCTCTAGTGCTTTTGCACCAGTGGTCTCCATAGAAGTGATCAGCCCTGGCAGTTTGTTCTTGGTGCCTGCTGCAGTTCCCTGGAATAGAGAAGGAAGACAAAGGGCACCTGAACTTGCATCTAGCACCTGCTCTTCCTGATGCCCCCACCCCAGCTTCTCAGTCTCAATTCCCCATGTGTCAGGAACACCATCAATATGAAATACTGCCTTCTTCTGCCAGACAGCAAGAGGTGATGTTGTGACCCTAATGGTGATTAGGATTTGCTACCTCTCACCTTTCCTTACCTAGGACCTGATACAGGTGGTTGGTGCATCACAGTCACCAGCTGGAAGCAGGTGCCTTGCTAAGCCTGAATGCCACATTTGAGACCTGGAAAACCTTACAGGATGGTCCAAGCAGGCTCTGCTCAGAGCAGCCCATCTTCCAGATGTCAGGGAGCTAAACCAAGCTCAGCAGTATCAGAGATGAAACACCTCAGAGGCCATGTATACAGCACAATAATGTAGATGATCCATCACTGGGTACCAAGAAGAACTACTGCTGAGAGTTCCCAAGTTGCTGGTACACCATCACAGCAAAGGGGGCAAGCTGCATTTGTGTCCCTTCCAGCCCTTGTTGGAGGACAGAAGCAGCATGGCTTTGTTCAAAGCCACTGTGATAATCCCTTCAAAAAAACTCTTCAGACAACCCAAGCCAGAGGAACCTCTCCAATCCCACTCCTTTTACCTGCAAGACCTGGTCAAATTCTGGCTTCATCTGTTTAAGATGCTTAAGGATGGGGAAGATGGTGAGCACAGCTGAATAGTCGTGGCGGATGATGGCTTTCCGGGCAGCCGAGACAATGTTGTCTCCCTCCATGATCAAGTTGTCCAGGGACTCCTGCAACAAAGCCAGAGAAGGAAGCAGAGGGACTTCTGCTCAGGCAGCATTAAGGGGCTCAATGCAGTATACTAGCTCAGGAAGCCAATTTAGCTGATAGGTCACTGGTGCTAGCCAGTGAAGTGACACAGAGCACAAGTTCTCCAGAGCCTGTGGAACCCCCAGTGGTGGTGCTCCTGGGCAGGTGGTGGAATCCACATCCTCACCACGAAGGAGGAGGCAAAAAGACTTTGTGTGTATCCTCTGCAAGAGGAAGCATGAAGTGAAGCTCAACTGACCTGGATGAGAGAATCAAAGGTCTTCTTCTGGTGGTGCTCTGGGACGATTTCTGTCAGGAGCTGGTACTCGCTCTGGGCCAGCTTGACGAAGGCACTCACGCAGTGGATGTAGGCATCGATCTCGATGTCGAAGACGTCGTCCCTCCCTGCAAGGGCAAGAGGGCTGTGAGAGCAGAAAACCCTCACCCAAGCTTCCTCACTCCAAGGCCTTGAGTTGCACAAGAAGCTCAAAGTTCTTCTGGAAAAGATGGTTCTGGCTTTGCATCCACCCTTGCACGAGAACAAGAATCATCGTCTGACCACAGCTGCCCCTGGGTTTGCGCACGGGAAGCTGTGCGTACCCTGCAGGAGGCCTGCAAAGCCACCTGCAGCTCAGGACAGCCACATCAGCTCTTTGCAGCCTCAGGACAGAGGGAAAGTTTGGAGCTCTTCTGGGATACAGAATGAATTTAATCAAGGGGTTGAACAAAGAGTACCAAACTCAGGAAGGCCTGACGTGAATTATTCAACGTCTCTGCTTGTATTTTTAGAGTTCTTCACCTCCATCCGTCATGCAGATGAAGAGCTGTCGTTTTGCATCAACATTGCTGGGAAATGGAGGCTGTCCTGGAAGGCAGCCTCCTCCCACAGGCAGGATCAGGAGAGGAAAAAAAGCCAGGCAGATGAACATTTCAATCCAACAAAGCAGGAATATCAGTACAGCTAGGTGAGTGATCGGCCACACAATGCTGCATACAAATGCAAGTATTTGACTTCCAGCATATCGATGTCCCAGGCAAAGATCCATCAAAGAATCTATGTGGCAGACATGAGAAGTGCCTGTAGGATTCAAAGGCCTGCCCCAACTCCTGCCAGCCACTAGCTGCATTCACAGATTACATCAGGTTGGAAGGGAACCTCAAAGGTCATCCTGTCCAACCCTCCAGCAGGCAGCAGGGGCACCTCTGACTAGATCAGACTGCCCAGGGCCACATCGAGTGTGCTCACACCATCCTGCATTACTCAGCCTCCTGCAGTAAGCACTACAAGACAGTGAGATTACACAGAGACACCTTCTCTGTGCTATGGGCTGCTCCTTCTGTCCTGCCAGCAACATCTGCACCATCTGCTGGAGAAAGAACCAACTCTTCCCTACACTGACAGGTGCCTCAGGCTGATCTTTCAGAAGTTCTGGTCAGCAGGGGACACACAAAGGTGAGATGGCTTCACAGGCTGCCCATGGTGGAGAGTGTTCTGCTGCACTGCACGTGATCCTATTCTTGTGGGCTTCACTTTGACACCAAACACACCAGTAGCTACCTAAAGCAAAGTGCCCCTCAGCATGGTGGCCACCAGTCTTTAGCTGGACAAAGTTGGGGTTCCCTGTTTGAGGGCTCGGGGGGGGAGGTGTGTGATTAGTAGGAGTGAATTCTACTGAGAAGAGCCAGAGCAGGCCCACGCTCCAGGAGTGGCCAGGGAGGTGAACAGCCACTGGGTACCACAGTGCTGTGCGACATGCTGTAAAGAAGGGTCGTTAGCCAGCTCGTTAGGAAGTGACGACTCGGTACTCACCAGCAGCCGGCCCATGCTTGTCGCTCAGGGCATCGCAAAGGTGCTTAACTCGTAAGTCATGCTCATGACCTAGTGAGATGGCAGCCGGCACAAACAGAAGGCGCAATTTATCCAGGGTGGTTACGGCAGGGAGGCTCACACTGGCTGGAAGCTGCTTCAAGCTTGGCCGATTTGATCTGCTGGACACTGTTCCCTACACAGTCCCGGGAACACTACCTGACCAAATCCCTTTGTTGAGCTATGTAGGAGTAGCAACCCTTTGAAACCTGATGAGAAGTGTGAGTGAAGTCCTTTGCTGGGCCAGAGGAGTGCCTTGAAGCTCCTGCCATAGATTTGAGTTGGATAGAAGGCACCAGAAGTCCAGCTGGTACCCACAACCATGACAGATGAGCTGGATGGAAGGTACCAGAAGTCAATTTTGTACCCACAACCATTACAGATCCAACTCAAAGGCCATCTCCTGCTCATCATTCCCCCAAATGAGTGCTGTTAGTTATCATATGGGGTTTTGTAGACTACAGTTAGGTACTGAAGACATCCACTTTGGATTCATACATAGAAGGCAGAAAGGTCTTACAGATGCTTTGAAGCAAGTGACCTTTTCTCCCTTATCTGGTACAACCTCAGTGAACAGAAGAGATCAGAATAAGGCAGGCAACCCTTTAGGTAGAACTCCATGGAGAAGGTGCTTGACAACACAGAGCTAGCTGTGGTCTGACACTTCAGCATCAGGTTTGGAAAGGTCACTGGGAAACTGAATAGCTCAAAGTCCAGACAAAAAAATAGAGAACAGAAACACCACAAGCAGATGTCATCAGAGCAGGGCTTCCATTAGTCAGGTGGCTATGGTGGGTCAAGCACTTCATGGTAATGTTCCTCTCTGAGAGTCCTCTTGTTTATGAAGACTTCAAAATTGAAAGAGACTTTGACACTCAACTCAGAAAAATAATTTGGCCCTCCAGCACCTCCTTGGTTCCCCAAGAACAGCTGCACCTACCCATGGCTGTCCACCAAGCACTAGGCTAATGGAAGTCCCATCTGGAAAAGCAAGGCTGATACACAGAGAAAAGTCAAGGGTGAAGTAGCTAGAGCTGTGATTACCTTCCATAGGAATGAGGTTAGAGGCCCCCTTTTTCCCATCTAGACCATGCTGAGAGTACTGTTTCAGAAGGTTCTGAGCCTTACGGATCGTGCCTGTCACCAGAGCCAGAGAGAAGAGACAAGAAGACCTAGAAAATGAGTGAAAGAAAACAAACCCAGAACAGCAGCCCTCCACCAGCAAGTCACCTGGGCCCAGCAAGAGGATGCTGGGCACCAATGAGCATGCTCAGCTCAGGAAGGTGAACCCCAAACTCATGTCCAAGTGTGCAGACACAATGGCATTTCCAGACTGTTTGAGAGTGGGGGCAGGAGTTCCAGATAGGGTTATGGAATCGGGGAGTGCTGAGGTGCTACAGCTGGGTGAGAAAGCACCATCAGCAAAGGGAGGCCACAAAGTGTCCTTCCCTGTCATGAGTTTATTTCATGCCTGTGCTCTGCATGCCAGGGCACAGCTTTGGTGCTCCCCCTCAGCCGTGGAAGCAGGGCTTTGCCATACAGACAAGTCCCGTCTGGTGACACGCTGCCCGCTCCCCAGAGCCTCCATGTCCCAGCTGCTTGGTTAGAGCTGCAGCAAGAGGTGCCCTTCCGAGGAGGATTTTCTGAGCATGCTCAACACAGACCCATCAGGATCCCCACAGCCAAGACAAGGAATGATCTCTGGTGTTACAGGAAGAGATAAAAGGGTGACAACCTCTGGGCTCAAGAGAGCAATTGCAGCAGCAATTCCCATCACGGCAATCAGGGCATAATGGATGCTGCCCACCCATGCCTAACTCGCATTAAGTCACCCTAATTCCCCAAGACATTTCTCTTCTAAGGAAACTGCAAATCAATTAAAACCATGGGAAAACAAAAAACAAAAACAAACCAATAACACTGGGTTAAAAGATTTATACTTAACACACACACACAAAAAAACCTCAGACAGAAGTGAACAAAAGGCATTGCTGGATATCCAGCTAGAAAGCACAAAACAAAGCATTAATGTGACAAGTGAAGACCAAGCACAGTTTCCACATTAAAAGGTTAGTTGTCATGCAACAAGCTGCAATTATCACAGGCACATGGACACCCTCTCACTGCAGAGCTTGGCTGTTGCCTGCACAACAGGGGATGGAAGGCTTTGGGAAGGTAGAAGGAGTTTCTATAGGAGGCTTCAAGATGAAACAGAACTAGGCTATGCAAATGAAGGGAGGGAGGGGGAGAAGGAAAAAAAAAAGGCTGCTGCCCAAACTGGGAATTGTTCTTCTGCCCTGAAGTGATAAACACTGAAAGCCTGCAGAAAAATCCCCACTGCCACCAGCACAAGCAAGCCACAGACCAGCCTGGAAACGAGTGGTGGCTGCCCCAGTGCTGAGGGCTGCTGCTCTGAGGGGAAGCCCACACAGACTTTGCTGCAGAACAGCATCCTGTGGTCCTTCATCCCCATTAAGGGATGTAAGACATGGGGAAGGGAAGCTTCAGGTCCCCCAGACAGTGCATCTCTAATGGGTTAGAAGAGAAGGAAACTGCCACTGCACTACCAAGCTATCTTAGCCTGGTGCACCTGAACAGAATATGGTTCCTAGAGTGTGATGCTTCACTGGTAACATTTTTCTTCTATCAATTCACAAAAAAAAATCCTCAACCTTCTACCAATCACTTAAAAAACCATGATCTCCAAACCACATTCTCCTAGGAGGAAACTCCTCCCCCCTGGACCCACACCAGGGAGGTAGGAAGACTTACACCCTCCTGTGCTGCTAGCTCCTGCCATATGATTAGAGGGCTATGACTCTTCCTCCTAACCTCACATCCAACACTTGCACTTTATTCTTAGCTGCTTTCAGAAGCCTTAAGAGCTTGGGTACAAGAAGTTCCTCTGAGGAAGCAGGGCTGTAGCAAGCTCCAAAGTTATGCACTAAGCTCACTCTTACTGCTGTTACCATGGCCCAGCTGATGCAGGGTACTGCTCTTCTACCAGTTCTTTCAGCTTGCCCATTTACAGGCATCCAGGAGGAAAAAAAAATAAGGATTAACACAAAAAGAAGGATAAAAAGAGGGCAAATTGGTGAGGAAAACCAAGCAGGCAGTACTGCTGCTGTCAAGAGGATCTCACTTCATAGGCATGCAGTGCACATCTCCCCAGCCCTGACAGTTTCTTCTCAGATGAGAGCCTAGACACCTCTGCTGAGTTTTGTTTGCATAAGCACCATTACCTGTGTTTGCCTGACACAGACTGAGTGTTCAGTGTTCCTGGGCATCACTTCAGTGCTGCTCTATCCCTCTACTTAGCATTGTAATTAGGCTTTAATAGATTCTAGTGGAAGCCAAATGCTTTTGTTCCAGGATTGTTTTTCCCTATCAGGCAGCTTGCAAACCAAAAGGGACTGTGTTTCAGCTGCTAATGAAAACATCACATTCAGGCTCAGCAGTGATCAATATGGGAAGCAGGAAGCAAGAACAGCCTCTTTATTCTGCCACACAAAGACTCCACAGCCTGCCTTTGGGTAGCACCTCACTGCCAGGTAAACTGGAGCACTGAGTAAACTGGAAAAGGGCTCCAAAAGCCAAAACCCAGCCAAAACATTTGCTCCTGTGGCCCAATTGTTAGATAAAGTGGCTTTGGGGCAGACACGAGGGAGAGTTTTTCAAATGCCTCTTCTGCTTCTATCTTCCATTAGGCAGTTCTCTAACCAAGCAGAAGAGCAACACAGCTCCCTTTTTTGTTAAGCTCCAGCTGTGGGAATCTGCATAAAACTGTCTAAAGCTCTCTGGCTTTTGCTTGCAGGCAGCCAGGCTGGGTGTCCCTGCCCACATTGGCTGGCCCCATCTTTCCCTGGCAGTGCAGAGCTGCTGAGCTACCTGCTGGCTCTCCAGCCAACAAAAGAGCACTGGGGCTACAGGCATCACAAAGAAGCAGCATTTTATGTGCATGTGTTTGCAGCAGGATGATTTAGGAAGCTGAATGCTCTTGCCCTCTGAGACAGGCTGCTGACATTTCAAACAGTGAACAACTGAATAAAAGGGTGGGGGAGGGGGGGGGAGGGAGGGAGAGAAAAAGCAGCAGCCCACAAATTGCTTCATCAGTTCAACTTGACTTGGCAAGTTTCGTTTACAAGGAGACGACTCTGCTTTAGAAGCACCTCCAGCAGCCAGATTTTCAGCTGCAGGCTGTAACAACAGGAGATGGTACAGGATACACCAACAACTAAAACAATAACAGAGAGATGAAGAGCCTTTGGAACAACACACAGCTCTGGAGCATGTCCTGCAGAATCCAACACACTACCTGGGGTGGAGGAGATGTCTCTGTCTTATTACCCTAACACCTCACCTTCCCTCTAGCTGTAGCCTCTCTTGCACCTTGCTTTGTGGGTCAGGAGGTTATAGCACATCAGATTTAGTTTGTTATTCATCCCTTGCAACAGGTTAGAGTGGGCATTGGGGTGTGCACTGGGATATTCTTCCTTCAGGACTAAGGAAATCAACTTGCTTGTTGGAATTGGGAGAAACCCCTCCTTGTCTGAAACCAGATGGGCAGAACTTGATTTTACTTACTGAAGTAACAGCACAGAAAAAAAAGATTCTTTGTCCATAGCTGAACAAAGGCTTAAACCCCAGGGAAACCACCACCACCGGATGCACACTGCCAGCATGAGGAGGGTGCAAAGCCTCCACCTCAAGAGCTGTCCTTGAAAGCTGATGGGAGCTGCAGAAAGCCTGGCCAATCTCTGCTCACAGACCTTCCCCCACCCCCAACTATTTTTAATTTCACTTAAGCATAATTTAGTAGCCATAAGAGATGGTTGGTACATGAAGTTTAACCACCCCTGCCCTTCAAGAGCTACAGCCTGGATCTCTGTCCTTGTTCACAGAAGACTGGAGACAAATTAGCCACTATTTTTCTCCTGAGGTTAACAGTACCTCAACAGATGATTTGAAATGCTCTTCCCTTCCTGTCAGCTCTGTTAAGTGCATTTAGGCTGAGCTCTGTGCTTTGTACCTGGCCCATCTCACAAACTCCAATTAAAGATGTGAAATTCTCCTGGCAACTCTACAGCAGAGAGATTCATCACAAGTAATTCTGGGTGTCCTGGTGCATCCATTTTGGAGAGGCCCTGTTTGCTTATGCTTTCAAATGTGTGGGCTCCTTCCTGTCCTCTCTCTGGGAGCATCCAAGAGCTGAGAGTCTTTAAAGAAATACCAGTAAGAGGTTTTTAATCTGCCCATGGTAAAAACTCTCCTCCAGCTCTGGTTATTTGCTTAGAGCACATTTGGCAGGCTGCTCAGGAGCTGACTTCTCAGCAATCAAAACTCTTTGCCATCAGGTGAGAACTGAAAACCATGGACCAAACCTGAAGCATTCACAGCCTGAGTTCCCCATGGCTCAACTAGAGATCTCCACCTGGCATCCTTCCAGCAGAGAGCTACCCAACCACACAGAAATCATTTTTCCCTCACTGTAATCACACTGGTGCTCAGGAGCTGGGCACAGATGGCTGCCATCATGCTCAGAAGCAGTTTTCAACGTTGGTATTCTGCCACCTGCAGCAGAGCTAGCTCTCCTTAGCAGGAGGATGTTGTCCTCTACAGGTCTCCCAACACTGGGTGCTAATTCTTTGCAAAACAACTACCTGCCAGGCTCCAGAGGAAAGTCAACTGTGGGATCAGACACCACTTCAGGTGGTTCTCTGCTGATGGGGGAAAATCCAGCGAGGTTTGCAGCCTGCTGGCATCCACCAACTGCAGCTCACACATTAGCTTTCAGGAACAGCTCCAGGGCTCAGCAGCGATGGCACAGGCTGGTTTTAAAAGGCCAGAGAGGTGATCTCTGGATGTCACAGCATTCCCTCTTCTAAATATCCCAGGCACACCCTCTGCTTTAGCAAGAAGAGGCCCAGCAAAGCCATCTCCACACAGAGAAGTGAAGAGAGCAAGCCCCAGGGCCAGCAAACACACACAGAGACACAATTTACCTGGGATGAGGACTGCATTCACATCAGGATTATAAAAATAAACACAACACAATTAAAATGGACAGCTCTTTATCTCCCTTTCCCCAGCCCCATCCACTCCCAGGCCCTACCCACATTCTTCAGTATTTTCCTGCACCCAGTCAGAGTATTTGGACAGCACAGGAAAACAAATATTAGGGTGGGACAGTATTGCCCAGGGAAACCCACAGGAACATGAACATTTTTGGCTTTCAGCGTTGTTGCAGAGGTGCTGTGACACAGAGGGACAATATCAGTGTGCTGCTGTGGGAGGTAGATGCTAGCTTTTGCTGGCTCTCCTCCTGGCTGTGCTCCCACTAGATGGCACGTTTCAGATCTGGGAACTCCAGCTCCGTGCTCAGGTATGCTGGAGTGGCCAGCCTCAGCAGTCTGAGGAGAGATGGAATAACCCAGCAGCCACAGCTCTTCCAGAGGCAGGTTGAGGCAGAAGCTTTAACAGCCCCTCAAAATTCGGACAACTCTGGATCTCCTTGCTGTAGGCACCTACCTAGTCCCCATCTAAACTCCTGATGAGTTCTTCCCCCTAGTACAACACTAATTTGTTCATTACTAATGGTTAAAGTGCTGTGTTTCACCAGCTCTGGGGTTCCTATTTTGCTGTGGCACAGCCTATATTCCATAGTCCAAGGCCAGGGACAGGTGTTCTCAGATCTATAGCCCTCTCAGGTCTCTCTTTAATCATCTCCTTTGTGAGGGCAATGGCCTTTTCTCTCCCTGTACACAGGACCCCTCTCCTCTTGTTACATTGCCCAGAGAAGAGATCTGACTTGACAAGCAGAGACAGATGTCTGCCCTCTCAGTGCTGAACCCAGAGCAGAGGTGTTTACCTTCAAACTCTCAGCCCTGCTCCTGACCCAAGAGCACATTTTAGACACAGAGGCTACTTCTAACAATGCTTTCGATACCCAAACAAGATGACACAGAATGGAATGATCCCCTGCTCCAGGGACTCACCTGGTCTCTTGATTGGCTTTTTGGTGGGGGTGTCCTTCCTTTTGTTCTGAATGGCAGGGGAATAGGGCACCCCCGAGGAGGAGCTGTTCTTACGGAAGTGGTCTTTCAGCCCCTTGATGGAGCGGTCGAGCTGGACAGAGCGGATTTGGAAGTAAACCGTCATGAAGTCTGAGGAGGCAAGGTAGGAACGAGATTAGAAGCACAGAGGGAACACTACCTGGTACACCAAACCTTTCCTGAAACACACTGTGACCCTGAGGAGACTTACTAGCACTGATGTGGAACCCCAAGTCAGTGTTTTTCCCTCCCAGAGCCTCTCGCTTCTTCCTCCTTCCCTGCTGTATTCATTCCAGCCTTCCCACCACACACAACACCAAATCTGTGCATCACTACCAAGAGCACATTGCTGGTGGAACCAGTAGGAGACATTTGTCAGAACTGACAAACCATGAGGGTAGTGAACACTGGAACAGGTTGCCTAGGGACATAGTTGAGGCCTCATCCCTGAAGATATTCAAGGTGAGGCTCGACAAGGCTCAGGGCAACCTGATCTAGTTGAGGATGTCCCTGCTTACTGCAGGGGGGTTGGACTAGATGACCTTTGGAGGTCCCTTCCACCCCAAACCATTCTATGACTCTATGACACTGTCAATTCAAGGGCTCAGTTTCTAGCAAGAGTGTACACACTTCTTAGGATTCTGGCCACTCAGGAGCTCAATGAGGTGGTCATCACTTGTAAGCAGATTACAAACTGGCTCACAAAATATGCTACACATGCTTGAGTAGCCTTTGATCAAAGTAAAATTCTTCAGAAGATTTTAAAGATGTTAATCATATTTGGTAAGCACTGTAATCCCCTCTCAGAAGTAAATCATTGAGGTGGGAGGTGATCTAGCAGCTTTATGTATGCAAAAATGCAGGTTTCCTGTAGCCTGTCCACAAAGTCATTGCCTTTCAAAGGAAAAGTTAACAAAGGAGTGCAAAGCTGTAGGCAGATTTTGATGCTGCAGAACAGGAGAGAGATGATCTACTGAAAAGTCTCCTGTGCTGCTTTCCCTTCAGCCTTGATCACATTGAATACAAAAAGTTCTGCTCATAAATAGCTCCCAAATGAGAGGAAGTGACCAGTGACTTGTACATTTGGAGTATCTGAGCACTAGATAGTTGCAGCTCCATCAGAAGATGCTACAGATGGTGACCTGATTGTGGCCTTCCAGTATCTGAAGGGGGCCTACAAGAAGGCTGGGGAGGCACTTCTCAGGATATCAGGTAGTGACAGGACTAGGGGGAATGGAATGAAACTGGAGGTGGGGAGATTCAGGCTGGACACGAGGAAGAAGTTCTTCACCATGAGAGTGGTGAAGCCCTGGAATGGGTTGAGGCCCTGTCCCTGGAGGTGTTTAAGCCCAGGCTGGACGAGGCTCTGGCCAGCCTGATCTAGTATGAGGTGTCCCTGCCCATGGCAGGGGGGTTGGAACTAGATGATCCTTGTGGTCCCTTCCAGCCCTGACTGATACTATGATACTACAGATGCAAGGTGGATGGGTTTCTGCTATAGCACAGACTATGCATTAGTTTCATTTGTGCTCTCATCACATCTGCCTGGAGTTTACTCTGTTCTATTGATGAACCACTACTTCAAACTCACTACAAACACAGGGGGGAAAAAAAACACAAGAAGGAGGAAAAAAAAAAAAAATCAGGATCCTTAGGTGATGGAAAGGGAAAGAAACACTAAGGCAGTCACTAGTTCTGTAACCAACAGCAGCGTGAGCCACAGCAGCACCTGAGCAGAGGCTGAAGGGGTGTGATTACAAGCCAAGCTGTGCAGCGCTACACACGACCCTCGACACCCCACTTTTGGTCTCCAGCTCTTGTGTTAAGTAGCTGGAGAGCACTCACCTGACACAGAGCCAGAAGGGAACAGCACATGGCACTACCAACCTTGATTCCGGCCGTTTTCCACCAGCCAGCCAGAAATGCGAATGATGTCCTGCAGGACGCTCTCAGGGAGGTGCTCCAGAGACATCTCCTCCTGCGTCTCCATCTCCTCGTCCCCACTGATGAGGTCCAGGATGAGGATGGGCGGGACTGGCTTGGTGTGCCGAGTCATCAGGCTGCGGAACTCCGACTCCAGAGACTCCTTGCCCCTCTCAAAGAGGGATTTCTGACACAGACCAGCAGAAGATCAGAAGCAGCGCAGGACTTGCGGCACACACAGCTACTTCTGCCTACCACCGCTGTTTGTGCAGCGTTTCTAGCCGCTGCCAAGCGCCACAGGCTTCAGCCTCCCGACAGCGCCTGGAACTAAGAGTCTTCGACAGTGAATTACAGAAACGTGCTTAGGAATTGCTCAAGTGGGATTTCAACAGATCAAGCTGGCAAAGGACTGTCAAGAGCTGCTCAGGAGGAGGTTCAATCAACTCCACCACATATGAAACACTTCCAGAAGTCATAAAATGGCTTAGGTTGGAAGGGACTTCAGAGATCTGCTCCAACCTCCCCGCCACGGGCAGGGATGCCTCTCAAACTATATTTGCCTGCTCAAGGTATCATCCAGCCTGGCCTTGAGCACTCCCAGGGAGGAGGCATCCACAACCTCCCTGGGTAGCCTATTCCAGAGTCTCATCACCCTTGTATTGAAGAACTTCTTCCTAAGTTCCAGTCTAAATCCACTCTCCCCCAGCTTAAAACCATCCCCCCTTTGTCCTGTTGCTAGACACCCTTATGAAAAGTCCCTCTCCAGCCTTCCTTCAGGTACTGGAAAACAGCTATAAGGTCCCCACAGAGCCTTCTCTCCAGGCTGAACAACCCCAGCTCCCTCAGCCTATCACAAGTGGTGGTGTTTTGCTAGAGCATATTACTTAGTCATAGCCACATACATGATATCAAAGTGTTAAGTGTCTTCAACATGGCACAGAAAGTCAATTTAAAACTACTTCTGTAACTCAAGGGGAAAACCAAGAGGTTTGTTTTGGGAAATAACTTAATGTCTATTCCTGATGCAAATTAGACTGAAACAACAAAACAAACCCAAGTCCTACTGGTGCAATGCATAGCAAGAGCAAAACACCACAAGCAAAAATGCTGCCAAGTGCAGACCTCAACAGAAGCCAAAACAATCATTTCTTCAGCTATGCCTAGACACTGTCTTCACCAGGCACCAAGCCCACCAGCAAGAGGACAAGCAGCAGGGCTCTGTCTGTCCCTCTCTCATCCATGCCAGGTACCAGATCCACAACCTACCACACGGTTTAGCTCCGGGCTGTCCGGATTGTTGTCCTGGAAGTATTCCACTGCCTTCTGGATCTTGTCCATGCAATTCAAGTATTCCTCCAGCCTCCCAGTAGGGCTGAAAAGAAAATCAGAAATAAAAAGCAATGCCTCAAGAAGCAAAGACTCAAGATAGCAAGAAAGCACCAGAGCAAACTCAGGATAAAAAGCACAATGAAGATTTCACTTCCCTTCTCTTCAACTGGGAGGAAGATCATGAAATTCCCTTTTTCCCCACTCAGTGACATGGGACAATACCCACTCCACACAGCATGTGCAGAAGTCAAGATGGTCAAGCAGCACACGACTCCCAGCTTTGCCTTCCCCTCCCAGTTGCACCCCAATGGGAAGATAAAGGAAGCTGCATGTCCCACTCCAGAGAAAAGCCATCACAGCATCCTCCTGGAGACTAAAATCAGTCTCCAGGCTAGTTCTGATTCATCCTGGATGCAGTGGCAACATCAAAAGGGCAGCAAGAACCTTTGGGAAAAGGGTAGAGGAAAGAAGAGAAGCCACCGATGCTCATGAGAGTCATGTGTCAGCATGTCTGCAAAACCTGGAAGAGACACCAGTGCAGACTCTGAGTAGACTTTGCCCTCTGGGGACTGCTGAAGGTCAAGTCAGGCAGCTTAACTGTGGACTGATGGTGGGACAAGAGCGTGGGGTAGGGTATAAGGACCATGATGATGAGTTTGTGGAATCATATCCCATACCTCTAACCCAAAAGTTCAACAGGAGGAAGTTCTTCATCAAGATTTAGCTGCTCAACTCACCCTTCTTTGATGATCTTCTCTGTGTCCTTAGCCACGTGGTAGTAACTGATGACATGATCCAAGCAGGACAGGGTCTTCTCCACATTCTCCTGCAGGCGCTGCAGGTTCTCTGTCTGTTTATGGACAGGGATGATGGAGTTCTCCAGCTTCATCAAACGACTTTCAAAGGAGGAGAGGATAGAAACCTACATGCCAAGAGAGAGACAGAGAGCTGAGAACATCCTTCCACATACATTAGTGTAGTAGATGGAGTAGAGCAATCAGAGACCTTCAGGTTCCAGCTTCTCTTTTTGTGTGCTTGAAGAGGCTGTCTAAACCCCTTATATCCCAATTTCTACTGAGAATCATGAAGCACATCACCTGCCATACAGGGACTGGCCAGTCTTGAATTCAATGTTTGTCAAGTGTGAAGATAATGTTCCAAGTCAGTACTAAAGGAGAGCAAAAAGTCTTACTTGACAGCAGAAAATAAGTCTGTAGCAACTGCTTGGAGGTGCCCCAAATAAAAAGAGCAACAAAAGCATAACCCAGCAGCCACTTTGCCCCATACCACCAAGACCTAAACATGAGATGCACAGCACGAAGGCACAAAACCAGCACAGTGAGAACCTTCTTTTTCAATGTAGACATTTGTGTTTTAAAAGGGACTCTGATATTGCTTCTCAAGGATGGAAAACCTTAGTGAGCTCATCAAGGGTGCCTTCACACCATCTTTTCTAGGACAAAATGTAATGCTTTCAAGATTCACTCCTGTGTTAGGTCTTCCACACTTCTCTAGTGGTGCCTCCACAGCTTTCTTAAAAGCACTGAGCCCCAAACTGGACACAGTATATCAGCTGAAGGCTGATGAGCAGTTAGAGCACAGTAATTGCTTTCTAGCTCTTAAACAGAACACTCCCAAAACAAAACTCCAAACAAGACCTGCTTTTATGAAGCAACAACATGATGCTATTGCACAAGCTACTCCAGGGTCTACTCATACCTCTTCTCAAGAGAGAGGACAGACTGTAAAGAGACAAGGCCAACAGCTCATTTGGGCCCTCAGCTCCCCAGGAGGGAAGCTTAGGATTGAAGCGTTTACCAGTTTCCCCCTTTGCCCAGCCAGGGAAGTGTAAAACAGAGACACAGACCAAGTGATTCATTACTTTGCATTCCTCAGATGGGCACAGTGACAACCTCGAAATGGATTCTCCTAAAAAAAACCAAACCAACTCAGGTGCTATATCAGAGCTAAACTCCAAGGACCTCCTTACCATGTTATTTGTAAGCTGGTCACTCTTCTCAAGGCTCTCTTTGATAAAGGACAGAGTTTCTTCTTCCTGTCAGTAGGATGAAAAAATAGTCTTCAACTGTGAGCATTAAGCATTTAAGTCATTAAACAGTACATGGAGGTTTTCACAAGTCCCAGTAAACACTGCAGCAAACCAGGTTTGGTCTGACACTGAAGCCACATTTTAATATACCACCTCTAAACAGAAATCAGGGCAACAGAACCAAGGTGAGAGAGAGACACAACATAATGAGTGAGGGGTTTATGGGTTCCTTGTTTCCTTTTGATACCCTGAGCACACTAAAGTCACAGCACAACACAAAGTTAGCATCTTTACCAGTGGCACTCTGGCTCAGACCACACACCTCCCTACCACTGCACACTACCAGTGTCGCACAGGCACCATCCAAACCCCACACATAGTCATCAACTCAAGGGGCCAACGCTAAGCAACCATCAAGGGCTGTTTTCAAGGCCCTGAGATAGAGAGGAACAGCAGCCTGCAGGGGCTGGCTTCACAGGCTGACCAAAAGAGAGCCCCCAGAAGCTCTTGGGGTGTAATTAGGGGACCCTAGGCCTGAGGTGAGCAGCAGAGATACCACTTGATGCTGAACACCAAGCTCCTAGGCCCTGAAGGGGACATGGGGATACTGCCAGGCGCGGAGCAGGGTGTCCCGGCACGCTCCCAAACCCGGTGGGGACCTCCAGGCCAGCTTCCAGTCCCATCTCCTAGGCAACGCTCTGGGGCTGCAGGCCCAGGCCGGGCCGGCAGCAGGTCCCCAGCCCAGCCCCACCTGCTTAAGCTTGTCCTCGATCTCCCTCCTGCGGGCCGACACCTCCTCGGTGGGGATCATCCTGCCGCGGGCCGCCGGGGCCGGGCTCCGCCGCTCAGTCTTGTTGCAGACAGCTTCCTCCGGCGCCCGTCACTGCCGCGGCGCCATCTTGGGAGCGGCACTGGGAGCCGCGCAGGCGCAGCAAGGCCAACCGCCATGGAGAGCGTGGCCGCCATTTAAGTAAGGGCCGACAGGGCGCCGGCGGTGATGCACATGCGCTGTAGGCCTAGGGGAGAACCGATACCTGCGCACCGCCCCTCCGAGCAGCCCGTGTGGGAGTGGCAGGAAAGCTGTACTGCCGCTTGGGCAGTGGTGTGGCTGGACCTGCT
Source organism: Dryobates pubescens (assembly GCF_014839835.1). Lineage (NCBI taxonomy): Eukaryota > Metazoa > Chordata > Aves > Piciformes > Picidae > Dryobates > Dryobates pubescens. The sequence goes on along the minus strand of NC_071631.1, from coordinate 16,953,772 downwards.
GTGGGGTGCGCTTTCTGTCTGTGGCTGGCTGACATCCCCCCTATGGCCAACTCAACTCCTCCATCCCCAGTATCAGCGAATAAGGGTCCTGAGGGAGGTCCAAAGCCACGCAGCTTTACACCGTGCTGTGGTGGCTGCACACCTGAGGGGAGAAGGAAGGTGTGAAGGAAGCTTATAAGGGCTCGGACCCAGGGAAATAAAATTACGAAAAAATATATACAAATTATGGAAAGAGAGGGATTTGCAGGAGTGCAAGTCATGCTACCCCTGCCCTCCACCTATTTTCCAGAAAGAAAGGCTGTCCCTGCAGGGGAGCTGCCATCTCCTCCCTCCTGCAGCACGGGGTTTATCACACACTGCGGCGCTTACAAGGTTCTGCATCCTCATAAACCACGTCCAGTCTGGAGCAGGGAGCTGCTTTTATCAGTACAGACAGTCCCAGCTTCAGTACAGCCGTCCCGCACGGCTCCGAGGCGAGGCTCCCGCCGCAGTGAGGGACCGGCGTGTTCCCATCCATCTTCCCCTTGTCAAACCGCCCTGGGCTCTGGAAAGCAGCTGAAACAGCTCGAACGGCTTCTTTTGTTCAACAACTTCAGCGTGTATCATAACCCACCTTATCATGCTGCAAACAGCTGTGCCCAGGCTCTGGCTGCTGCGAGGAGCGATGCCAGACCTCTGCGTTTTCTGTCTGTGACATCGCCTGGCCGTCGCCATTGCCTGCCTGTGTTTTATGGTGACACCTGCTAGAGGGGATCTTGTCTTCTGGATGTAAGAGAGAAGATTCCTGTCTGGGATCAGTGCCCAGCGCGTCTCCTGCTTTTTCCCACTGGGCTGGTGTGATTAGGAACATTTTTTACCCTGTACAGCAGAGACATCTCTATTTTTTTATAGCAATACGTGCTCTTTCTGCTAACACTCAGCCCCTCATTCAAAGGGCAGCCGGAGCCAAAAGGAAATCTTCTGTCGCTGAGCCTGGGGGAATAACTCTGTGTGCTGCCCTGAACAGTGCTGTCTATCTCCTGAAAAGCCATGTAAAAAAAAGGCTTTCTCACCTCTTCAGAGCCCTTAGAGCAAACAGGGAGCTGGGGTAGAGGCACCCAGTGTGTCCCAGCTGCCGGGAGGGATGGTAAAGAGTGAATAAACATAGAGAGAGCCAGCCTGCCAATAAATCGTGTGAAAACTGCCAGAGTCTGTGCCAGCGTGAGGGGCAATGCCACGTCCAAGGGGAGACAGCAGAAAAAAACCCACCTCTGGTCTGCTGCTCAAACGCAGAGTCCAAGCAGCAGGGGTTATTCCTTGTAAAAGGGGAAGGGGTGGAAATGCCGCAGCTTGAGCATGTGCTACGATACAGTGCAAAAGGGCACAGAGCACACCCAGGCTGTAAAATCGCCATCCCCCCCCCCCAGCTCGTTGCTGGCCGTTTCTGCAGCAGCGAGTGCGGCCAGCTGAACAGCAGCTCCCAGTCAATCCCGGTCCTGCCGCCTTCCCGCCGGCTTTCCCGCCCTGCCCGCCGCCCGCCGCGGGGTCCCCGCGGGCCCGGGAGGAATCGCGTTCCACGCCAAAGCGAATGTGGTGACTCAGCAGTGGCGGTGGCGGAATGCCGAGTCACCCTGTGCGTCCATGAGACACAGCTGGGAGAAAAAAGACCATCTCTGCCCCCAGCAGAAGGGATTCTCATCTTTACAGGGAGGCTGATGGAGCACTGGAACAGGCTTGCCCAGAGAGGTTGTGAAGTCTCCTTCTCTGGAGACTTTTAAAACCCACCTGGATGCATTCCTGTGTGGATTACCCTAAGTGATCCTGCTTTTGGCAGGGGGGTGTTGGACTTGATGATCTCTGGAGATCCCTTCCAACCTCTAATGTACTGTGATACTGTGGTGGCTGTGCTCACTATCTGCACGAGCACAGAAGGTGGAAAACTCAGCCAAAGTGGTTCAACTCAGCCTTTTCTCCTTGGTGTCCAGCGACAGGACTCGAAGAAATGGTTTCAAGCTGCACCAGGGGAGGTTCAGGCTGGAGATAGGAAATATTTCTTCACAGAGAAGATTCTCAAACATTGGAATGGTCTGCCCAGGGCAGTGGTGGAGTCACCATCCCTGGAGGTGTTTAAGCAGCACTTAGGGACATGGTTTAGGATTGACCCTAATCTGGGTTAGGAGTTGCACTGGATGGTCTTTGAGGTCTCTTCCAACTGGATGTTTGCTGTGATTTCACTGAGGATTGCATCCTCAGAGAAATACTCAGCTGTGGCTTTGGGGCACTAAGGAGAGAGCTAATGAGTCCCTTTGGCAGCACTGGGCAAGCAAAGCTTGTTCAGTTCTCTGAAACCCAAGAAACGGGGTCAGATCGAAGCCCAATGCCTTAGGGGTGTGGAGGCTGTGGAGTTGGAACAATGTCATGGCCCTGTTGTTCAGCAATGGGAGCTTTCACCGCCACAGGCATGAGGAAGTGGCTCCTGCTCATGGGGACGTGACAGTCAGTTCTCTCTGGGGACAAGGTGTTCAGGGCGTTGGTCACCCAAAATGCTGCACCTGATTTACAGGTGGGGAAACCGTGGCAGAGAGGGGCTTTGCTTTGCTCAGGGCTTGGCTCACAGTCACTGCCATCACCCAGATATCCCACATTTCTCTTGTCCCCTTCACAGTCGTAGAGCTCAGGGCACAAACGGGGTAATCTTGACAAGATTGGGATGAATTGAATTAATAGTAGCTCTGAAAAGAGGAACTTTCTGTCCCCTGCATTGTGGCCTGGTACTGTTCACCCCAGGAACAATTCCTGCTTGAAAAGTAGTCATTTCATTGCAAAAAAAAACCAAGAAAGAATTCTGCCTGCCCTTGCCTCCTGCCAGCAGAGTCAATCCCCCTCCTGCACAGAGGGGACAGAGGGCAGTGGTGCTCCCTGAGCCACGGGAGCTGCCTGCAAGGCACACAGCGTGCAGTGGTGAGGGCAAAATGAGAGTAATGCAGCCAGGAGCCCCTGAAAGGGGGCATTTGATGTGGGAGAGGAGAGAGATCAGTGCAGAGGAGCTGGGATTAACATAAAAGTACAAAACTTTCAGAGTGGGCTGAAGGGCTGTCGTGGGCTGGGTGCCCCCACGGTGTGACCCACTGGTGCCCCAGGCTGCGAGAACGCGTGGGAGCACCATCGCTGGTGGCACTGCCCTCACCTCCTCCCCAGAGGCAGCCAATTCTGCCTCCCCTCTGGTCAGCTGGACAGAATAGGTTATTAATCTTCAGCCAGAAGAAACAGGAGCTCTGAGCTGGCTGAGAAGTTCCCAACTTTCCCTTCCAGGTGAGATTAAAAGGAGAGAGTCCCCTGAGAGAGGCAGCGAGCATTCACAGACAGGGCAAGGGATGTACCCAGGCACATGCTCTGGCTGTTACCATGCCCCTGAACTTGAAGAGGTGAGGCAGGAACCAAATCCACCAAAGGGCTTTGCCTCCCTGGTAACATCTCCAAGGCCCACTAGCTTTGCTTTGATCCTGACCTGTGTCTAGAGCATTGCAATGTGCCACAGGGATGTGCAGTGCTCCCGGAAGACAAAGTTCATGTGGGACAAGGGTTGTTGTCTGGGTTCCTGCAGCTTCCCCAACTTGCCTGTGTGACCTTGAGGACCATGCCAGCCTTGCTGCTGCAGGGAAAGCATGTATCACAGCAGCAGCTGCACTGAAACAGCACCCCAGCAATCACCTAAGAGGGATCCCTGCCCCTTGCAGGAAGGGGGTTCATGGCCATCAGCCCCTTGAAGGCTGGCCCCAAAAGTTCCCCCAAGCCTTCATCCATGGCAGACACAAGCTGTGCTCTCTAGCTTTATTTGCAAAAGGAATTAAGGTCCTGCTGGGAAAACCTCTCCTGTGCTCTGGTAACTGCCTGCATAGCCAGCTCTAAATGGCTTTTTGTAAATGAATGGCCAGGATTAACGAGGTTCCCCTCATCACTGTTTATTTAGCACTCTGCTGGAGTGGGGGGAAACAGGACAGTGACCCCCCTCTTCCAGCCAAGCTTCTTGGGCCACCAAGGAGCTGGCACATACTGGGTCCCAACACAGTGGCACCCAGCACATGGCCAAGCCCTTTCTCTACTCCCCAGGGTGGGAGTGGAGGTCCCCATATGGGTTTGGGATGGGTGGGATGTGTGTTCACAAACCAGGAGTGCTGGTCCTGGGTACAGAGGAACTACAGGGCACCGTATTTCATGAGCTGGGGGCCAGGCTGGGGATGCTGCTCATTTTCTCTCCATGCCACGTTGCTGGGGAAGGAAGGGGGGATGTTTGCCATGTGGGTTGGCGTCAGGCACATCGCCCCTGACGTGACAAGAACTAGGAGGCCATGCAGGGCTGCAGCTGGCCCAGTCCCTCAGCAGGAATACATTCAGTGATCCCAGGGCTAGCAAGGAGCTGCCCAGTCAGGCCATGGGTGCTGCTGAGAGGTGCAGGTCCGACAGCCCTCATTGGAGGGGACCCTCCTCTACTATCACTCTCTGCCCACAGTAGGACACAGGGGTCCTGCCTATGCCTGCTGCTCTCCTGAGATCTGGAGCTGCCAAAGCCACTGCAGCTGCCTTGCCACGGTACAGCTCCAGCCTTTGGGTGTTTGCACATTCCTGCCTGTTAATGCATCCCCTAACCAAAAGCCACCAGGCTGGAGCAGTACTCCTGCAGGTCTGCTGGGAATCAGGAAGTATGCCAGGTGGGAGCTTGCGCTCCCCAAAGGAGCAGATCCAAACTCCTGCTGCCGCTGCCAGGAGCAAAGAGCATCCCACCCCTCAACACCAGCGAGCCCCAAATGCCCACAGAGCTGCCAGGGCAGACGCAGTCACCTCTCCCAGCAGGCAGTGGGAAAAGGAGTGCCATTACAGAGCACTTCCCTCTGCTGCCAGGCTGGCACAGTGCCCACCAGCGCGACGCCAGGCCAAATTCTTTGTGATTTCTAGGTCAACACTCACCTCCCGTAATGCCCCCGAGCCCTCCTGCTGCCTGTGCCAGCTGCCAGCCCAGTCACCCCCGAGCATCCCAGGGGATCTGCACCCAATGTCTCCAACAGCCCTCAGCCTGGCTGGCCCCATCTGTACCCTTCAGATATTTAGGACTTGAGGCCACCTTGCCCCAAATTGAACCATTGCTCACACCTGCTCACCCTCGTGATGCCCACCCCCACGGGTGCCTGCAGCCTGCCCCTGCTTGCACCCTTTTCTGGGGGGAGCCAGCCACCAAAGGAAGGTGTTTGGGTTTCTAAAGCGAGATTTTTTTTCACCATCCTCATGGCAGTGGGGATCAGAAAACTGAAGAGAGAAGAAGAGAAAAAAGAGAAGAGAAGAGAAGAGAAGAGAAGAGAAGAGAAGAGAAGAGAAGAGAAGAGAAGAGAAGAGAAGAGAAGAGAAGAGAAGAGAAGAGAAGAGAAGAGAAGAGAAGAGAAGAGAAGAGAAGAGAAGAGAAGAGAAGAGAAGAGAAGAGAAGAGAAGAGAAGAGAAGAGAATCTCCAGAGGTGGGGTGGCCCTAACGCTCCAAACCTGGAAATAAATCACCTGAAGAAACAGCCTTTGTAAAGAAATCCCCGTGGCCCCAGCGCTTGTTTGCAAACTGGCCAAGTTTCGCCTTCGCCGTGACGTGGTTTCCCAAAGAGGGAGGCGGCGCTGGCACGGCTCCCGCAGCTCAGCCCCTCCACGGCGGGGGCTGGATGTGTGCCCTCTGCTCACGGGGGGCTACTTCCCATGGCATGGGCATGGCTGGGCTGGAGGAGCAGGAGCCCTGCAGGGCTGCAGCCCCCCTCCCCCCGCCTGGACATGTACTGGGGAAGGGGGTGGGGGTGGCGGGGACGAGGAAGAGGAGGAGGAAGGGCAGCGTGCCGAGCGTCTCCTTGTGATGGCATTTACGCAGGGGCTGTTGCATTGTGGCTCCCCCCGCCGCAGGGCAAGCCGTGGCCTGCCGGTGCATTGTGCTGGCCGAGCCGCCGGGAACGGCCGCTGGCAACGGCCCACTGACCCGTCCCGGGGCTGCCCGGGGTGCGGAAGAAGGCAGGGAGCTTTGCTGCTTGCACATGGCCTAAAAACACGGCTGACCTGTCGAGGGTGCAGGCACTCTCCCAAGGTGCTGCTCCAACATTGCCTTGGGCCGGATAGAGCCCCCGGCGGAGCCCTGCTCCCCATAGAGGGACCTAACGCAGCTGCAGCAGCATGAGCTTGGGAGCAGGACCATGGGTTGGGGCACAGGGGATTGTCCAGAGAATGGGAGCTGTCCCTAAGGTGGTACTGCTTTCTCCACAGGCTACTTTGGGTCAGATAATCAAGTTCTGGTCTGTATCAAACCACTGCCTTGCACATAAGGATGCTGTAAGCCATCCAAGGTCCCAATGGACTCTGCTAGCAGTCACTGCTGGAAAAGACAAAAAGGGGCTTTGCCCTCTCTGTCCTCAAACCCACTTTTTCCAGAGCCCCTGTGACCCCACAGAAAGGTGTTTGCACCCATCCTGATCCCTCCAGGCACAGACATGGGGGTCCAGCTCTGGGGCCTGCTCAGGCTTTGCTGTGGCACCTCCATCCTCTCAAACATAAAGCTGCTAAACATCAATGTTGCAGGGGCAGGGAGTGCCCGAGCTGTCCCCAAGCTCTGCCCCTCGTTGTAGGGCTAGGCTGCCAACCCCATCCCTGTCCTTCCCTGCCAAGGGACCTGCAGTACCAAGGATGGAAATCCCTGCCCGAGTGCAGTTCCCATGAGAGTTCTCATCCATGTGAACTCCTGGAAGCACATTTGGGAACCTGGAACTTCGGAGGTTTGTTCATTGCTATGCAAGGCAAGTCCATTCCCTACCCTCCTCCATCGTGTCTCCCCCTTTCCCCCCCCTCACCGCTCCAGCCATCCCAGCCTGGGATGTTCAAACGGGATGGATTTTGCACGATGAGGGGAGTGGGGAAGAAGAAGAAGAAGAAGAAGAAACGAATTTAAAAAGAGAGAAATCTGGGGGTGGAGGGAGAGCCCAGGGAGCTGTGACCTCCTCCAAACTGCACAGCACCAAATCCACACCGGGAAAACAAAAGGCGGTGAGATTAGCATTTCCATACAGAGCAGAGATGGCCCCAATCTTTGAGCTGTTTATTCTAGGCGTTGATTTTCAATATTTAGGATGATTAGCAAGTGAAAGCCGGCTGTTGCCAGAATGGCTTCGTGCCAGCCCCGCACTCAATGCAGGAGAAAAGAAAGGCACGGCAAGAAAAGGAGAGGGAAAAAAGGGCTTATGTGTATATTTTTCTCCCCCTCTGTGAACGGGAGATTGGTTTGAGGTGTCAATGTTTGCCCATCAGAGAGGGATTGATGGATGAAGGGGATGGCTGGAGGGAGAATAGCAGAAATAGATAATGAAGGAATAATTGCCATGTGCTTAATAACCGGCTGGGAGAGGACCCGGATCGGGCTGAGAGGGAGCTTGTGGAGCTGGGTGCTTCCCAGGCCCTCTTTATGTGGGTGCTGGTGGTGCAGTGCCCCAGAACACAACCAGCGGCAGCGGTCTGGATCTTCATTACAATCATAAAATCATTCTGGTAGGAAAAGACCTTTCAGGCCATCAAGTCAAAGACCTGTAAGACCATCAAGTCCAAACCAGCGCTGCCAGGTCCTCGTTTCACTGTGCAATGATAAAGCAGCTGAGATGCCAGCAGCTCAGAGGTCCACAACCCATCACCACCCCTGTGCTGGGCGAGCCGGGGCAGCCTGCAGAGCTGGACCAGCCCTAGCCACAAGCTGCCACCCCACTGCCACCGGCAAGCCCGGGCAGGCCAAGCAGTGCCGGGTCCTGACCTCCCTCCTGGCACCACACTTCACCCCGGGCACACACAGGCTTTGTGCGGGCAGCGGCGGCGGCGTGGCGTCCTGCCTCCACGCCTGCAGGAACCAATGCTCCACCCCACAGCACCCCCACTGGTGCACCTCCTGGCTGCTTAGAAAACAACTCTCCCCCCGCCCCAAACCATCTCATTGAAAGGAAAAAAAGAAAAAAGAGAATCACGTCCAAGTTGGTTTTGTTGCTTTCAGAAGCTGAACAAAACAAGGTTGTTTCAGGCCTCGCCTGCTGCCTCCTTTATATTCAGCCTTTCTCACTTTAAAGCCCTTGACTGGCTCCAGCAGGCTGGAATATTTTTTTCCTGGCAAGGTTGGTTTTTTTTTTTCACTCCCCTGGCAGGGTGGAGCTGCTGGGGGCTCCTCTTTTTCCCCGGGGTTCAAAAGCAGAAACTGTGCCTGGCAAACCAAAATCAGTAAGTGGACCGAGGGACAAGGGGGCTGCCATCTCTTTCCAGCCTTTCCAGTGCCACCACTCCTAGGGGGAAGCAGAAAGCAGCTCCCCCAGTGCTACCAATGGGGAGCTGAGAGGAGAAGACAGGACAAGGAATCCCTTGTTGCCTTTTGGGGTTCATTGTCCCCAGTGCCCCCAAATTGAAAGGAGAGCCCGGTTCTGCCCCCAAAATTCCCTCCCCTCCAGACATATCAAAGCTGTTCCCCTACAGGGATAGCATTACCTCATCCCAAGGGATACATCCTGCTCTCCTAAAAGCACACAGGAGCCAAGGCCAGATTCTGTAGTGAGCCCAGCCCTTATTTTGGGTTGAGATTGGCTGGATTGGAAGCAGCTGTGACCAGGCAAACAGGCAATGCTTGCTGCCAATGGGATCCAACAGATCACTGGAGAGGTGATAGGGGTGCTCCTTGAGTGCTGCAAAGATGAGAGGAGCTGTCTGTTGTGTAAGAGACATCTTGGAGTGGATCCTTCCAAATCAGCAAGGAGAGTCTGGAGGGGGATCTCTGTCCCCGGAGATGCTCAGATGTGACAAGGGATGCTGGACAGCCACCAAGCAGGGGCCAGACCAAGCTGTGGGCACAGGGAGGTACCCACAGCCTGGCTCAGGCCAAACCTGTGACCCCCATCCCCACTGGCCCCCTCCCTGGCTGCTGTGGGCTGGTTGGCAGCTGAGTGTGTGCTGCTGTTCTTCCCTTGCCTGCCTCGGCAGAGCCCAACTGCTCCTCAGCGTAATTGGCCTCGCGAGGGCTCAGCTACCCCTGCAGCTCCTGCGCAGCTCCTCTTGCCACCCTGTACCCAGGAGAGCTCCCAAGCCACTTGTGTTTCTCAGGGCATCTCCAGGGCCAGGTGGGGACGTGGCGCAAGCAGGGAGGTAGTCCCAGGCACTCACACTATGCTGCTTCCAGGAACTCCTCAGGTGGGCAGGGAAGGATGATCCAGAGGTTGGGAGCAGCTCCCAGGACTTGAGGCATAGCCACCCTTGTGTGTCACAGGCTGTGTGGAACCATTGCCATAACAGGTAGTGGTTTGTGCCTCAGTTTCCCCATAGGGAATTGCTGTGCCAGCATGGAACGAGGTGATTGATAGCACCCATGTACCAGGGCTGGGTGTACAGCCAGGGCTGGGCTGGTGGCATGTCCCCTGCCCCCAGGGAAGAGGGTCAGGCAGAGCCAGGTGGGGCTGGGGGAAGCAGAAGAAGGGCTTTTCTCCTTCCTTTCCTTCTTTTCTCTCCTCCTTTCCCCTCCTTCTTTTCCTTCCTCCTTCTCCTTCTTTCTCCCTCTCTTTCTTCTTTCCCTCCTTCCCTCCTTTTCAATTTATGGATAATTTTACATGAAAAAGTTTAAACTGCAGATGTAGCTCTGAAGTTCTTCAACATCAGTAGAGGGGCCCTGAACCAGGAAAATACAAGAGAACAACCCCCAAGACAGTTCTGGGAGCACCCCACTTCCCACAGCTCCTCTCCTGCTGGGGCAAATGCCTGGATGCTTAACAGGATTCCTGCAGGAGTCCTCCCTTGCTTGGTCTTGGTTTACAGAGCAGCCAACACAAGCCTTTGAGCAGTGAAAATTTAAACCAGCTCTGTCCTGGGTTAAGCCTAGCAGCAACTAAACCCCACACAGCCATTTGCTGTCTCCTGCCCACCGGTGGGATAGGGAGGAGCAAAGAGAACCAAAAGCTCATGGGTTGAGACAAGGACAAGGAGAGAACACTCACCAGTTATGGTCATGGGAAGAACAGACTTGCCCTGGGAGGAAGAAAAGTCAATTTATTTTGTTAACAATAAAAGCAGGGTAGGGTAATGAGAACTAAAGCTGGATCTTGAAAACATCTTCTCCCCATCCCTGCCTTCTTCCTGGGCTCAGCTCTGCTCCTGATTTCTCCACCTCCTGGCCCCCAGCTCGTCAGGGGAACAGGGAATGGTGGTTGCAGTCAATTCATCACTGCTGCTCCTTCTTTTCTGGCCTCCACCTAACCTCTCACTCTCTCTGCTCCAGCATGGGGTCCCTTCCATGGGAGACAGTGCTCCACAAACTTCAGCACGAGTCCTTCTCATGAGCTCTTCATGAACTGCTCCAGCATGAGTCCCCTCCATGGGGTGTAGTCCTTCAGGAGCAGACTGCTCCAGCATGGGCTGCTCTCAGAGTCACAGTCTCCTTTGGGCACAGCCACCTGCTCCAGTGTGGCATCCTCCACGGGCTGCGAGGGGATATCAGCTCCACCAGTAACCTCCGTGGGCTGCAAGGAGATATTGACTCCACAGGTAAGCTCCTTGGGCTGCAAGGGAGATACCTGCTCCACAGCTAACCTCCATGTGCTGTGGGTGGGACATCTGCCCCACTATTAACCTCCATGGGCTGCAGGAGGTTACCAACCTTCCAACCTTCATGGGCTTCAAGGGCACAGCTTGCCTCACCATGGTCTTCACCAGGGGCTGCAGGGTAATTTCTGCCCTGGCACACCTCCTTCCCTCCCCTCTCCGGTGACTGCACACCTCAGAGGTGTTTCTCTCACATCCCCCTCCCCTCTCCACTGCTGATTTTCCAGAAGTTTCTGGTTTTTTTTCCCCTTCTCAAATAGGTTGCTGCAGAGCTGTGGCACTAATCATCTTGGCCTTGGAGCTGGGGAAGCTTCTAGCAGCTTCTCACAGGAGCCATCCCTGTAAACCACCCCAAAAGCAAGCCCATCACCCAAACCCAGTGCAACTCCCAGCTGGCATTTCCCCTCTCCCCTCAGGATGGGAAAAAAAAATGCCAGGGCTGAAGACAGAAGGGCTTTAAAATATATAATATTTAATAGATTATATAAAAACATCTAAAGAGGCCAACTTTGTGAATATATAACATTTAACAGATTGTATAAAACCACCTAAAAGAGGCAAATTTTGCATATATAACATTGAACAGAGGATATAAAAAACACCTACAAGAGGCCAATTTTAATAGATGGAGCTTAACAAACGAGGTGAAAACACCTGAAGAGGCCAATTTTAAGAGCTAGCATTGAACAGAGGAGGTTAAAACCATCTACAAGAGGCAAACTTGGAACAGATAACATTGAACAGATGAGATAACAACCGTCTAAAAGAGGCAGATTTTCGTAGATAACGTTTAACCAATGAGATAAAAACCATCTAAAAGAGGCAAACTTTGGATAACATCTAACAGATTATGTGGGGAAAAAAAAACCCCAACATCTAAAGAGGCAAACTGGGAACAGATAACGTGGAGCAGATCACCTAAAAACCATCTAAAAGAGGCACACTGACTGAATTTATAAACCTTTCCTTCTTCCCTAGGCACAAATCAGGAGGGAGGGTGAACTCAGAGAAGCCAGAAGGGACTTCTATTTACTTGCTAGCTAATTATCACACTAGACCTACCAACTACCCTAGGCAGAGAAAGGAAAGAGAGAGAGAGAGAGAGAAACAGAAAGATGGAGGAGTGAGGAAATTGCACTTAGCCTATCAAGTCCTAAACTACCAGGAAGGAACATATGCCATGCCCTTTGCCATGGAAAATAAACAACCCCAACCCCCCACCCCCAAATAGTTCACATTTCTCCTTTGAAAAGTAAAAAAATAAGTAGTAGTATATTTCTTCTCTTGAGTTAAGCTTGTGGTCTAGAGACTTCTCCTTTAAAGATGTATCAAGCAGTTCCCTTGGTGGTGGTTTGGTTTTTTTTTCCTTCCTCCCCCATCCCCAATGTTTCTGTGAATAGTTTACAGTTGAAGCTGGTTAAAAGTCACTGTGGGTGTCTCTGTCCTTAGAAAAATCTTGTCCCTTGTAAGTCCCAGCAGCAGGAGGGAAGCATCCTGCTAAAGTCTGATGAGTGCCTGGCCTCTTACAAGAGGGCTGTCAGGTCACTCCAGTTGCTGGCATCCACTGGCAAAGAGGGGTCGCTGAACTCGAACAGCTGCTCGATGTTGATGCAGTTGGAGAGGTAATCGTTTGTCTCTTCCTCCCAGGGGTGCTGCAGGAAAGAGGTGGCCATCAAGGTTTCCTCAAAGTCCAGGTTGTCCTGGTTGGCTTCAGTGAGGACCTGCTCCTGCTCCAGCTGCTGGGGAGGGTCAATGTTGTGCCTCTGTGCTGCCAAGTCCAGGTCTTGTGCTGTGGTGCTGATTGGAGGCACAAGCTCCAGGTCCCCGAAAGTGGAGAAGTCACCGTTCAGGTTGGTGTCGAAGATGGCTTCCCAGTCAAAGTCACCTTTCAGGGAGCCCAGCTCAGTCTGCTCTTCCTGGGTCAGCAAGGCACAGCTGGAGAAACGAGGCACCTTGGCTGTTCTCTTGGGCAAGGGCTGCTTGCGCTTCTGCCCTGCTTTGCCCTCCTGCCCTGCTCTGCCTTCCACCGTGTTCCATTTCTGGCTGCCGGTGACTTCTTCAAACTCCTTCAGCAGCCGCTGCGACTCCTTGTTGATGTTGAGGATGCTGGTGGAGGTGGTGCAAGTGGAAGTGGCTAAGCTGGCAAGGCAGGGTGCCTCTTGCTGGTCTCTCTTGGTGAAGGCTGGGTGGATCTGCACTGGGGACGCCCTCCGCTTCTTGAAGGCGCCGTTCTTGAGCCGCTCGGCGTACTGGGGGTCGAGCTTCCAAAACCCTCCTTTGCCCGGCTCGCTCTTCTCCCGAGGCACCTTGATGAAGCACTTGTTCAAGGAGAGGTTGTGCCGGATGGAGTTCTAGACCCAGAAAGAGAAAAGAGGAGGGGAAAAAAAAAAACACAAAACCCAAGGCTGAATGCTTGTCTGCTGCCACAGCACCTACCTGTGTGAGGCAGCTGGAGGCAAAGCACGTTTTCAGCCAGGACCTTTGGGAAAAAGAAAGCTGAAACGGTAATGTCAAGACACCCTGGGCTACGTGCCCAGCAGAAACTCCTCTGCCCCAAGCCACCAGCAGAGTGTTCTTGGCTCCTGTCTAATCCAGCCAGAGGTGGCAGGAGCCAAGGGGTTCAAGCTACAACTTGCCAGCCCGTGGAAAGCTTTTGGGCAACTCTCCTTTGCTGTAAATTGGGACCGTGGCGTCTTGGATCATAGAATGGATCGAAAGGGACCTTTAAAGGTTGTTTAGTCTGAATCCCCTGCAGTCAGCAGGGACATCTTCAACTGGAGCAGGTTGCTCAGAGCCCTACTGAAGCTCTGCTACAGTCTACTAAAAGTGTGTCCCCATCTTTCTTATCAGCCCCTTTAAGTACTGAGAGGCTGCAATAAGGTTTCCTTGGAGCCTTCTCTTCTTCAGGCTGAACAACCCCTGACTCTCACAGCCTGTCCTCATGGCAGAGGTGCTCCATCTTCTGATCATTTTTGTAGTCCTCCTCTAGCAGGTCCATGTCCTTCTGCATGAATATCATGCAGACTACTGGGAAAAAACAGCCAGGCTCACTCTAGGTATGGAGCTAAAATAGGCAAGATTGTGTCCTCCTTCATGGCTCGGGAGGAAGAGAAGGGTCTCTACATTGAGGTTACCATGACCCTGTTACAAGTGGCAACACATGGCAGCACCATGAGGGAGGGCATCCTCAGGGCCCTCCTTGCACCTCCTTCTGAGCCTATTGCTTAATGTTGAGGGGAAAATATTTGGCCAATAAGTAGGCACCTTGGCTGGGCTGACACAAACCGGACAGGCAAAACCAGAGAGACACACAAGGGCTGTTCCAACACAGCCCTGTGTGTCCCCAGAGGTGCCTCCTGGCCTGGGGAAGCTCGGTGTGGAATTGCTGCATCTTCATCAGCCCACTGCAGAAGCAAGCTGAGGGGAAAGGAAAGAGGAAAAAAAAAGGGGGGGGGGGGGGGGGAAGAACAAGAGGAGTTTCTGCTGCCATCAAGCTGTTTCTGAAACCCTGAATGTGCCTGGAGTGATGTGAATAATCAGAAAGGAAACTCAGTTATTGGGTAAATAACCCAGCGTTGGACTCCACAAAGCCAAGGCTGTATGAAGAGATTGGATATGGTAGAGGGTTGGCTTTTTTTAATGTTGCCTGGATATCTTTATGCTTATTCATCCATAATCCGTGGTGCAGAAAAGGGAAAAACAAGGCTTGAATGCTTGGAGCTGTTGAAAAACACACACACACATGCACACACACACACACACACAACAAAACCCTCGCTGGGCTGAAGCTCCTTGGGTGTGTTGGCTCCTCTCCAAAGCACTCAGCTCCCACAGGAATATATCCATCTCCCCCCTGGAGTACGGGTGGCATGACCTTTCCAGGCTGTCTTCACATACGGGAATCAGGACAGGGGATGAGAGCACAGGATAGGGAAAAGGAGGGAGAAGGGGAAGGGAAAAGGAGGGAGAAGGGGAAGGGAAAAGGAGGGAGAAGGGGAAGGGAAAAGGAGGGAGAAGGGGAAGGGAAAAGGAGGGAGAAGGGGAAGGGAAAAGGAGGGAGAAGGGGAAGGGAAAAGGAGGGAGAAGGGGAAGGGAAAAGGAGGGAGAAGGGGAAGGGAAAAGGAGGGAGAAGGGGAAGGGAAAAGGAGGGAGAAGGGGAGGGGAGAATAAAGAGAGAAAGCAAAAAAAAAAAAAGAGGGGAAAAACCCAAAGGACAAGCAAAGGAGCAGCAGGAACACAGCTCTCCCTGCAAACATTCCAGGCCGTGGCAGCTCCAGATTTACAGTTTAACGTTTTACAAGGGTCAGGGACTCACCAGCTGAATTCCCTGCTCCCCGTCTCCCCAGCCCTCACGCAGCCTGGCTGCCCTGCGTTATTAGCCGGCAGTTAACATATTTATCATTCCTGCCCGCAGCAGCCCCGTGAACCCCCTGCATCTCCACAGAGAGGGCTTGGAAACCTTCTTTCTTTCTTTCTCTCTCTCTCTTTTTTTTTTTTAATAAACACATTTTAATTAAACCCGTGATTATCCAGCCGTGAGTTTGCAGCAGAAAGGCAAGCCACGAGCTGGCACGCAGCTCCTCCTCCCAGACTGCTCCCATAGGTTCTCCCAGCACAGGGGAGGCTGGGGGAAGGCAGGTGGCCCTGGAAAGAAACCCTGTGATGGCCGCTGGAGACCCACCTGCCTGGAGAGACGCTGGGCAGTGTCTGGGCAGGGGGGTTTGAGGTGGGTTTTGCCCAACCCTTCCTGGGATTGCCACTGGGATCTCTGGCACAGGGTGGGTTTGGGCTGGGAATAACCTGAGCCACCCAGGTGCCTCCTGCCCTGCCCCATCCTTGAAAGCCTCACGTGCCAGAGGTCCCCTGGCGTGATGGAGGAGGGCAGTGAGCCAAGGTGGCTGGGAAAAGCCTCTGTGCCTCAGGCTGTCCCCAAAGCTGGTGAACCTGGGGGCATGCTCATGCTAGCTGGGGACAGTAGCCCTATTTGGCCTTCCCCCTGAGGCCTCACCAGCTCATCACAGCAACAAGTGGCATCTCCCTGGGGGTCCTCTCCATCCCACTCCTGTGCCTGGTCCTCAGCACTCAGAGATAATCAGCCTGGTGATTTCATGTGTTTGCAGCTCTAAGGGACTCAGGACCCCACAAGAGCTCCAGAAAGGTGCAGCTGAGGACAGAGATGTCTTCACCCCGGAGCCAAGAGGAGCTGCAGGGACCAGCAGCCCAACAGGTACCTCCCTGCTCCCAGGATGACCCTGGGCTCTCCCCTGTGAAGGCTCCTTCCCTCTGCTGCCCTCCTGGCCCTGGTATTTCCACACACCCAAGTTCTCTCCTGCTCCAGCATCCCCAGGACCTTGCCATGCACTGGGAGGGGGCAAGGCAAGAGGTCTGCAGCTTTCCTACCTGCCAGGTGGGATCAGCATGCCGGAAGTAGCAGAAGTTGTCAGTAATCCACTTGTAGATGGCCGAGAGGGTGATTTTGGGCTTGTTGCTGGCTTCCATGGCCATGCAGATGAGGTTGGCGTAGGAGTAGGGCGGCTTGACGTGCGGGTTGGTCTTGTAGTCAATGTCCTCTGCCAGGTGAGGGTGCATGGCCATGGTGTGGTGTATTGTCCTTGAGGTGGAGGAGGAGATGGGCTTGCAGGGGGTGTGGGGAATGCCCATGCATGCTGGGTCAGCGGCCAGGGGCGAGCATGGGGCAGCAAAGCTGGTGAGCTTGTCCTGAGGGTCCGGGCCGCTGGGGTAGCAGGAGGCTTCGCCTATGACAGTGCTTTTAATGGAGAAGTCCTGCAGCCACGTGAGGCTGGGCAGGGTGTCATCGATGTCCAGCATGTCCTTCAGCTTTCGCTGCTTCTCTGCCCACGCATGCCACTCTTCAGCCATGCTTTGTGGAGGGAAAGGACGGGGCAGATCCTGCACGGACAACAGGGAGAGGGTTGAGGCTCCGGGAGGTGCAGCTGCTCTCCATCCAGCACCTGGGCAGGGCTGAGCCTGAGTGCTCCTGGTGCTGCTGGGTGAGATACATCCCAAGGGTGCTGCACACCAGGACCACCACATCTTCCCCAGGATTCTGTAGCAGCCCTGAACCTCGGGGGCATTCCCTCAGACCACTGTGCCCTGGTGGCACCAAACTTTGGTGGCACCAAATCCCGGTCCTTTAGCAGCCTTAAACCTCAGAGACATTCCCTCAAGCACCCAAACCCTAGGGGGAGCAGGGTGGGGAGGGAAGCCGTGGGCGGCGCTGCCTAGTGAGCCCTTGGCTGAAGAAGGAATTGAAAAAACCCGAACAAGCAAGCAAACAAAAATCCACCACCACCAAACCCCTCAAACTACCGAAATCCTGCCAGGGCATTTCTCCCCCCAGCTGCTAACAGAATAAAATATCTTAAAAGTCCTCCCTCCGGTACCAGTATCTGTCCGTTTCAGGCTGTTTCTGCTCCGCCCATCAGCCGGTGCCCCAAAGCAGCCCGGGGTTGGGGAACGGGACCCACCCCCAGCCCACCCTCACTCAGCCAGCCGGCAGATTCTCGTCTGGGTTATTCTCGGGATGGGGATGCGGCGTCTGGGTTCGCTGCTGGTCTCTAATCCCGCGGGTTTGGCGAGCGGAGAGCCGGCGCCGGGAGTCCCGCACCGGTTGCACCGGGGGCTCTGCCGTTTGAACGTCCCCGCGCTCAACAACCCGGAGGGGCACGGTTTGGGAGTGATGTAAACACGGACACCAGCTACCCCGATCGCGCAAAACGTGTTGTTATCCCCTCAAAATAAGGCTCAGGACAACGACAGCTTGGAGAGATGCTTGGTCCCCGTGTCACCAAACCCTGTGCCCGCAGTGAGGGAGAGCCCAGCAACGTTCGTTGCAGGGGACGGGGGGAGGGGCGGGGGCAGGAGAGGAACTCAAATACTAATTAAAATTAAATGACATTAACATCCTCATCCCTCCCCTCACACACACAGCCTTGCGATCCTGCCGCCCCTGACAGCCAGCCGAGTCCCAGCCCCCCTGCCGAGCTCTCGGCAGTGCTGAGCAAGACTGGGGGCTGTTCCACCGCCCTCCCCATCACCTCACCGCCTTCCCCCCTCCGCTGCCATCCCTTACCCCGTCCCGGCGATGTCCCCCAACTCCCAAAGTTCACGAGAGAGCAGGAAGCTTCTGGAAAAAGATGGTGGAGGAAAAAAATAAAACTAAAAAGAGGGAGGAAAAAACCACAACACAGCAAAAGCTCTCAAAACAGCCCGGAGGGGGGCTGTGGAGGTGAGGGGGGATCGATGCTGTGCCCACTGGGGTCAGCGCTGGCCCCCCGAGCCGAGCAGAGCCGCCGTGATTTGCCGCAGCCCCGGCGCTGCCGTTAAGTAGCTGCTCCACCGGCTTCGCGCGCTGCCATGGCGACGCTCCGCCCCGTCAACAGCTTCCGGCCACGCTATTGGCCAGCGCGCTGCCATGGAGAGCCGCAGGGACCCGCCCCCTTGGGGCTGCCAGTTGGCGGCTGGGGACGGCGTCCCCGCAGGTGTGGGGCACGGCCAGCTCCCGGCATAGGGACAACGGCCCCACCGGCATGGGGCACAGCGACCCCCCGGCACAGGGACAGCAAGCCTCAGGCGGGGGGACAGCAAGCTCGCAGTATGAGGAACAGCGATCCCCGGCGTGGGGCACAGCGGGGGGTGGGAGCCGGGGTTTTGCAAAGAGGAGGCAGAACCACACCAGACACCAAACCCAGCCCCAGCAAACCCCAAACCTGTGTCCTTAGAATCAATCACAGAATGCATCAGTTTGGAAGGGGCCCTCGGAGGTCATCTTGTGTAATCTCCCTGCAGTGAGCAGGGACATCTTTCAGTACCTAAAGAGAGATACAGGAGAGCTGGAGAGGGACAGGGCAAGGGGCAGTGGTTTGAAACTAGAGCAGGGCAGATTTAGTTTGGACATTAGGAAGAAGTTCTTCATTGTGGGGGTGGTGAGACACTAGAGCAGGTTGCTTGGAGAAGTTGTGGATGCCTTATCCCCAGAAGTATTTAGGACCAGGCTGGATAAGGCTTTGAGCAGCCTGGCCTAGTGGGAGGTGTCCCTGCCCATGGCAGAGGGGCTGGAACTAGATGATTTTTAAGGTCCTTTCCAACTCAAGTCATTCTATGATCTTTAATTAGATGAGGTTGCTGAGGGCCCCATTAAGCTTGACCTTGAATGTCTCTGCCACCTCTCTGGGAAACCTGTTCTATTGTTCTGCCACCCTCATAATAAAGAACTTCTTCCTCATGTCCAATCTAAACCTACCCTGCTCTAGTTTCAAACCATTGCCCCTTGTCCTATTGCTAAATGTCCTTAGAAAGAGCCCCTCCCCAGCCTTCTTGTAGGACCCCTTTGGATATTGAAAGTGTCTCTTTGCTTGTGCCTGTACACAGTGGGAGCAGGTGCTGGGACTGGGTGTGGAGGAGGAAGGAGGCAACTCCCAGGGGAACAGAAGTTTCTATCCTGGTTTTCAGCAGGTTGATAGCCAGAAAACAACCCCAAAGATCATTTTTCTGCCCTTGTAACACATCAACTCCTTCAGAAGTAGGACCTGCCCCCTGCAAAAACACACCCAAGAGCAGTGAGAGCTCAAGGGCTTTCCTGAGCAGCCTGGGGCAAAGCACCTAAGCACTTCATCCCAAGCTCACATAAACGTACGTAGAATTTTTATACATAGAATAAACCAGGTTGGAAGAGACCTTCAAGATCATGGCATCCAACCCATCAACCAGTCCAACACCACCCAAACAACTAACCCACGGCACCAAGCACCCCGTCAAGTCTCCTCCTGAAAACCTCCAGTGATGGCGACTCCACCACCTCCCCAGGCAGCCCAATATTAATATTATTAATAAAAATATATTATAGAGAGGATGTCCCAGGTAAACCTCTTCACTAATGATTTAGGTAGTTTTGTTTGCCTGCAGAAGGCCAGGAATTTGTGGAAACCAAAGCATCTTAATCTTTTAAAGTAATTATCAGAAGCTCTGAATCACTGACGACCCTCTCTGGGGTTTCTTAGTAATAAATGGCCAAGTATATATGTTCTTTTGTAAGTAGTTCTGTCATTTTTCATGTCAGCACTGAAATGTAAATGGATGCCAATACTACTGCAAGTTGTGTTACATTTGAAAACCATCTGTAGGGATGGTGTTGCACATCATGGGAGCCACTCTAACTGAGCAGGTTCTTAAGGAAAATGTAACTCATGCAATCAACATACTCTGCTGTTGAGCTCTGCCCCAAAAGATGATGGCATCTGTCAAGTGGAGCTTAAAGAAAGTCCTTGAAGCCAGCACAAACATTTTCTTCCTTCAAACCTTTTCCCTTACAGCTGAAATTTCACTACATGTATAAAAATTCTATGTACATTTATGTGAGCTTGGGATGAAGTGCTTAGGGACACGGTCCAGCAGTTGTGTACAACGAAATGCGAGGTTATAGGATCATAGAATGGTCTGGGTTGGAAAGGACCTTGAAGATAACCCAGTTCTAACCTGCACCATGTGCAGGGCCACCTTTCACTAAACCAGGCTGCTCAAGGCCCTGCCCAACCTGGCCAGGGAGGGGGCATCCACAACCTACTTGGGCAACCTGTTCCACCACCCTCACTGTGAAGAATTCCTTATTGTGGTCGGACTGGATGACCTTAAGTCTTTTCCAGCCAGGCAATTCTATGACTTCAGGCCTCAACTCTCATTCCTATCAACCTCTTGGCAGGGTCTGGCCATCTGCAAGCCCTCTCCCTGCAGCTGAAAGGTGCTTCCCCCACCTCCATGTAGCAGCCCCCTTTGTTAGATATAAATTATACCTCCCTTATAGTCCTCCTCACCTTCAGGGCATTGGCTCCCAGCATGAGTTTTCTTCCACAGCACTGGAGGGATTTCTCCTGCATGAGCACCCAACTCCTCAATGCTCTTCCTCTTCTTCAAGAAAAGTCTCCTCTGGCTGTCCTTGTGCATCCCAGCTGTGCCATAGGCCACAAAGCATGGGGCATCTGCCTGCCCATGCTGGGGAGATGCCACTACCTCAGGCCAGACTTGTCCTGCAGAGGTTTTGTTTGCATTTGCACCTTCTCCATCCTGGCAGGATTGAGGGTGGTTGAGTAGTAGGGTTTGGAAGGGACCTTTGGGAGAGTTTCAGGAGGTTTGAAAAGCAGCTGGGCTGGTACTGGGGAGGTGCCTGGATGATGGGGGGGATGCTGCCAGCCAAGAAAGGGTTTCCACCCACAGAGCCCCACGCTCTCCCCCTTGTAAGCTCAAAATGACTCTGGACACTTTGTCAAGGTAAGATACCCTTTATTGAACATACTCTGAAAATCCAAAACATGCTCAAAGCAAAGTCATAAGCAGCAATCTGGTTTCCTTCCTTAAATCCCTGATGGGTGGAGCTCTGGAACCAGGAGCTGCCCATGAGGCATGAGGCTGCTGCCTTTCACCCCACGCTGCTGGCATTGGAGGCTTTTGCCTACGCTTTGTCCCTTCTGGGTGGCTCACCCATGCCCAAATTACATCTCTCCCATGCCATGGTGGAGCATTTCTTTGCTCACACTCAGGCAACAGCACATCACTCAGCTGCAGCACCCTCCCAGCTCCCATGCTCTGCACCAGCAGCTGTGGTCCCTCTGAGTGAGCAGCAGGTGCCCGCACGCAGCCACCCTGTTCTGCAGCCACCCCACGAGCCTGCTTGGCCATTCCTGCAGCCCTGGGGGGGACACAGCTTGGAGCAGCCAGAAAACCTTCCTGGTTGCCTCCCAGAACTCTCCTGAGCAAGGACCTGCCTGTTCTGCCCTGACCTGGTGGAAGCCAGAAGCACAGCCGCATGCCATGGTGCCTGCCAGGCCTGGAGAGCTCTCATTGTCCCCTTCAGAACCACAAGGAAGGTTGGACTTTGGTAGATGAACCATCCTGGAGCATCAGCTCAATATTGCCTCCCCTGCCCATGCTGGAGGCTGGGGGAGCAGCTGGCCTCCTGGGGCCCTCCTGGTTTTCTCAGCATGACATGACAGTGAACCCCCAAAGCTCTCCCTGTGCCTGGTGCTCCTCAGGGCTGGGACACCCAAAGCAGGGGCTTACTCCCGTCTGGAAGTGTGCCCCTGAGTGGGGCACAAAGCTTGTGGCCACCACTCTGGCTCTCTCTGCTGTCAGGGTATGTCAGTTCACAGATGTCACCCCACATCAAGCACCCATGGAGAAATCTGGGAGCACTGAGCCAATGGGAGACATGGTAGGGTGGAGGGAGCCATGGGGTGGCCATGACTGACTCCCTCCCCCAACAGGACTCACACCAGGGCCACCTAGCAAGCAGCTACCATGGCCCTGGCTGTGACCAGGTGGAAGAAACATTCCCTGGCCCAAAAAAGGGCTTTATGCCCCTTTAGGAGCCATGGCCATTGGGGATGGGCAGTGGGGACCGGCTCCTGGCACACACCCCACAGCGGGACATTGCTTTCATGGCATGAACTTCTCTTCCTACCATAGCTCTGAAATGTGGCTTTCTCCTGTAAGCAGGAGGTGCCTTTGCTATCACATCTGTGTCAAGGTTATGTCCCTGGGCTCATGCTGGAGAAAACCAAGTAGGGGGAAAAGGGAGGGCTCAGCCCCCACCTCCCTGGGCTGTCCCAACCAGCTACAGAGCTTGTTAGATTAGGACGCTGCTCTGATGCTCTTTGAAGTGGCTTCTGACTGTCCCTGACGCTCTCTGGAGCGGAGTCTAGTCTCTGCCAACAGCCCCAAGGTGTGTGGCTGCATCCCTACCCCAGTGGTGTCCCTGTGTGCCTGTCCCCTGCAGCAAAACCCGCTTACACTGTCAGCCCAGTGCTGGCCAGAGAAATGGGGATGGAGGGGTGGGGATGGAGGGGCTGTGGGCAGCTCCCACACCCTCATCCACCCCCTGCTACAAAGTGCGAGGGAGAGGGCAGGGAGGGTGGGACAGGAGGTGACACTTTTGGCACTTGGTCCAGAGAGAGGGCACGGCCCCGAGCCCCAGGCTCACAGCGGGGCGGAAGACAGTGAGGTTCAATCAGTGACACCCCAGGGACTGGCGCTTTGGGCAGGGGGGAGCAAGTCCCCTGCCCACCCCTGCAACCCCATTCCATCCCCTCGAGAAAAGCAACCTCATGGCCTTTCCCAGGGGCCCACTTGCTCCCCAGGTGAAGAGCAGAGTGGGGAGGGAATGGGGGGACACCACCAGCAGCAGTGCAGCAATGAGGACACCCCACAGCACGGCAGGCCATGGGCTAGCAGACCTGGGAAGGCCTGGCACCTATGGAGGTCACTGGCTTATGCACCAAGTTTGCCAGTGCCAACACTCAACCCACACCCCTGGCCACCCCCCTCCCATCACTTGCCTCTGGCTATGTCCTAGGGCCCCTCTTTGTGGGGCAACCTCATCCTATCTGCTCTGCATGCTGGAGGAAAGGAGCCCAGGAGTGTAAGGGCTGGGGGCCAGAGGAGACCCCAGCCCATCCCTGTGAAGGCTGGAGGATAGGAAGGTGATGATGGGGGGCCTGCAAAGTGACATGGCTTTTGTCCCCCCCTCAGCACAGGGGGCTGGGGAGGAGGTTACCATCTTGTCTTTTGAAAATCAGTCCTGTTGCAGCCGAGGGGAGGGGGTGGAGATGCCCACAGTGCCCAGAGACCAGGGTCCCTCCAGGTGGGCAAGGGGGTGTGTAGCCCCACCGAGGCTGAGCCCTCACACGGGCAGGGCGGCCGCTGCCTGCTCCAGGACTCAGGTGCTGGGGGGGTGCCGGGGTCAGGGTGCCTGCTGCAGCAGCACGTTGTTGTTGGCTGCCTCTGAGCCTGGGGGGAGAAAACAGGTGGTTAGGGGCTCCCAAAGACCACTGGTGTGCTTGGTTCATCTTTCCACGGGGGGATGCAGTTCAGTCTCCCCACATAATGCCCACCTGCCCAGCCCCACTTGGGGTTTTGGCTGCAGCGAGGGCTGTTGGTACCTGCACTTACCTCTGTGGGGCTGGGGAGCCCCTCAGAAGCCCCAGTCCTTGGGAGTGCCAAGGGGCACCGGGAAGCACCGTGCACCAGGGCCGGGTTTCGGTAACTCAGAGGGAAGGGGCTGGCCTCTGCCCCCTATGCCCACCGAGAAGGCACATGCAGATGCCCTGTGTGGGCTGCAGAGATGCCACCCTGGCCAGGACGGCAAGGGGACCACCAGCACGGCTGGGGCGGGGGGCACCGACCTCCCCCGGGTGACGTGGCGCGAGGCGGGCGCGGGCTCTGGGGGTCTCATACCTATTCCTCAATGTTAATGGGGCAGGAGTCCGGCCCGGCGGCTGCGTGGCAGGAGAGACCAGAAGGCACATGGTGAAGGCAAGAGCAGAGCTGGCACTGGCAGTGGGAGGCATGCACCCGAGTGAGCAAACAGGGGCGGCCGTGGAGGACTGGGGGGACTCGCCCCCTGCCGGTGGGGCCGGGGCGAGGACGGGGAGCTGCCGGTGGGCTCGCTGAGAGGAGACTGTCATGCGAGGTGCCCCCCAGGGTTTTCAGGGGTGGGCATGCTTGTGGCCGGGGGAAAAATGGGTCCCTGCACGTCTCCAGTTCAGGCAGCGCCCTCCAGCTGGGGCAGGGTGATGGGCAGAGCTCAGGACGTGCCTGCCCGTGGCTTGTGTCCCACCACCCAAACCATCAGAGGCTATGTGGTGCCCCTAGGAAGGGGGTGCACCCTTACAGCCGGGCAGCTGCTCCCACCAGTGATGCTAAGCCCCATGTCCAGGTGGGGGGACAGCTCGGAGTCCGGGGGGGTGGGGGGGCCATACCAAGGGCACCCCAAGGCCAAGGGCAAAGTACTGAGGCTTCCTCAGAAAGGGAGCAACAAAGCCCTGCTGCCTGCTGATTTACAGGAGCTGACAGCTGCCATTCCAACTGGCTTTGCACGGAGAGCTCAGGCTGGAGAGCAAGGCACGTTTGGTCTGCAGGTCCCCGAGGGGACAGACAATTAATCATCATCATACACCCCCTCACACATTCCCCCTTCCCTCAAAATCCCACCAAGACCCAGCACAGCTCAGCACACCCTTGGAGGCTGCCAAAGAGTGGGGCTGGAGGCAGCAGGACACGGCCCAGCCCCACAGCAGGGACCTGACCCCGTGCCCACCTGCCTTGTCTCCCCTTGGGCTGCAGGATGTGGCTGCCCACCACTGTTAGCCACCATCGGAGCTGCCCTGCAGAGAGCAGCTCCCGGACAGCACCGTGGTGAAACCCAACCAGCTCGCCCAGCCCACTGGGGTATCACTTACAGCTCCCATCATCCACCGGCTGAAACCAGCCAAAGCCCTCGGGGGATTGCAGGTTTTCTGCCACCTCTGACCCTCCCCCACCGTGCTGCCAGCCTTTTTGCAGGTGTCACCCTCCCCCCCCAGTTTCTCTTTCCAATATTACTCTCTTCTTGGCAAGCACTGTGCCTGCATCCCGAGGATGCTCTGAGCCCCAGGGTCAGTCCCTGCAACCTGCTGCACACCCTGGGATCCCCTTGAGGACAAGGGTCTGTGGGTTTTATTCAAACATGTGTCCTGAAATCCCTGGGGTGTGAATTTTCAACTCCTCCCAAAGCCCCTTCCCACCAGACTGAATTCTGCACAGATGTCACACCAGCACTGGGGAGGAGAAAACCCTTTCTGCTCTGAGGAACCACATCCTGCACCTTCATCCACTGCAGAGAGGGCAACACTCAAGCCCTGGGACTGTTCACAGCAAAACCTCCCCAAGAGAGAAACCAAGGGAGGAGGAATAGTGAATAGAATAGAATAGAATAGAATAGAATAGAATAGAATAGAATAGAATAGAATAGAATAGAATCGAATAGAATCGAATCGAATCGAATCGAATCGAATCGAATCTCTGGCTTGCAAGACAACAGCAGCTGGCCCCAAAGAAAAGGTTCAGCCTGTTCTTGCTGGCCCCATGGATGTAATGACATCCAGCCCTGCAAAAAACTCTGCCAAAAGAGGACTTTTTCAGCACATACAAACCAGCCCTGCCGCTGCCATCCAGCACCACCAGTGCCAAATGGTCTCCATTGCAAAGTGGCCCAGTCCTGACAGCAGGTGGCTGATGGGGGAGCAGATGGGGCCAGGGAAGGAGGGACCTGCCCTGAGCCCAATGAACAAAACCAACACTGCAAAACACGGAGTGCAACCAAGAAACGACCAACCAGACATTGCAGCCCCCTGGGCAGGGATACCTTCCACCAGCCCAGGTTGCTCAAGGCCCTGTCCAACCTGGCCTTGAACACTTCCAGGGATGGGGCATCCATAGCCTCCCTGGGCAACCTGTTCCAGTGTCTCACCACCCTCACTGGAAAGAATTTCTTCCTAACCTGCAGTCTAAATCTGCTCTCTTCCAGCTCAAAGCCATTGCCCCTCGTCCTGTCACTGCAAGCCCTCGTAAAAGTCCCTCCCCAGCTTTCTCGTAGGCTTCCTTTGGGTACTGGAATTATTCATCCCTGGAGTTACTTCCTCTGGCCCCTCAGTCAGCCCCAAAGCACCCCACTCTGCACCTCCCTGTCCCCACACAAGCAGCAGCCCTCCACTTCTCCCAGCGGTGCCAGGGCCGGATGCCCCTTTCATGCCCAGGGCTCCAAGCAGTGCAGCCGCAGGACGCAGGGACAGACGTGGTGGCCAAAGGATGCAGAGCACATCCTTGGCTGGGCTGGGCTCGGCCCAGGAGCCAGATTCTGCACCCCAGCCCAGGCAGGGGACGAGGCCGTGGCACTCTTCACAGCAGAGCAAGGAAGTGACCCCATGCTGGGGGCATTTGGGCTGCAAAGCTCCCCCTTCCTCATCCTCCTCCCGGTACAACCAAGGGGGACACAGTCAGGGATGGCTTTGGCCAGTGTCACAGCCAGGGGATGCTTTGCCAGGACTTCCAGCAAAGGCATGAGTGCTGCTAGGCACCCCCCAGCCTCCTCCTCAGCCCCCCCAGGGTGGTGGGGCTCTGCCAGCTGCTGCTGGAGGGTGATGGAGGGGACATGGGGCATTTGTGGCAGGTGCCTGTTCCTCCCCAAGAGCCTCAGCTGAGTTTCTCCAGTGCAGAAACTGCCAGGAACAGGTGATGCAGCAGGAGGGAAAGCTTTCCTGGAGGGAAAGAGGGGGAAGAAAGGATTTCTCCTACCTCTGGTGGGTTTCACCCACACTCTCCTCTCCAGCACCTGCTGCAGGTCTGGGACCTGCCACAAATTTAGCTGAAGGGACAAGGCAGGGGCAGAGTTGCTTTCAGCTTATCCACAAATGTATTGATGGAGACCTAGACACTCATCTAGCTCGTAAAGAGCTTTGTCTTGGCTTTTTGCTGCCTGTTTCCCCACACCACAGGCTGATGAAAGGGAGCCTGCAGCACTGGGCAAAGTCCCCAGCCCACTGCCTCCCTTGCCTGCACAGGGACCAGGGGCCACCAATACATTTATCACCTTTGGGCAACTCTGGGCAAGGAGGAGGGACACAAGCACAGGTGGAGAAAACCGTGTTGGCACAGAGTGAACATGAACTTTCACAGGGAGAAAAGAGCCTGGGGGGGAGAAAGAGAGGAAAAAAGGGATGGAGGAAGGGGAAAAAAAGGGGTGGGAGGAACAGAAGTGGAAAGAGGGTGGGACAGAAAGCATGAAGAAATGGGAAGATGGACTCTGGGACTGTGCAGAAGGGCAGCTGGACCTGACACGCCCCAGCTCCTTGGTCTTGGAGGAAGAGGAGGGGGAGGCAGGCAGCCCCAGCCATAAGGCTGGACTGGCTGGAGCTCACATCCCAATCCAACATACTGCTGTGCCCACCACAAGTCCGGACCAGGCTACAGTCATGCCACACAACAGCCTACAGAGGGAGGGCTGACGCCCCAAAGGTGCCAGCAGCCCCCCTGGCCAAGGGACAAACATCCCAGCAAAGCAAGGGACGTGCCAGCAGAGACAGGTCACCCTGAGCTGTGAGTGACATGCCTGGCACCCGGCCCCACAGCAGGACGTGTGCTGGGGTGCAGCGAGGACAACCTGGTGGCGGGGGGGCTGGGGAGGATGATGATGGGGGCGGAAGGATGGATGCAGGGGGCTGGGGTGATGCAGGGAAGGGTGGCACTGTCCCCGCCCACCCCAAGTTCATGTTCAGCAGACGGCCACTCACCAGGTAAGCAGGCCTCAGAGCACAGCTTATTGTCCAGCGCCCTCACGTGTGCGATGCCCAAGTCATTGTTATTGTCACACCTCAGACCGAGGAGGGCGCCTGTCCTCGGGCCTGGAAGGGAGTTAAGGCAGTTAACGCCGAGGCACCGGGGCTTTGCCTTCTCACTGCTGGCCTGGGGCATTGCTGTGGCTCTGCTCCTCTCTCCCTCCCCACCCTCTTTCAGCGCCACCACCACAAACACCAAACCAAAACCCCCAAAACCACCGAGATAAAAACGATGCATCGAGGTGGGGGCGGGTGGGGAGCGGACAATAATGCCTGGGCACAGCCTCCAAGCTGCCCCTGTCCTTGCAAACCAGCAACAATGCAGCGATGGGCACTGGCACACGTCAACCTGCTCCTCTGCCAAACCTCCCCCCCCGGCACGGCGGAGCTGGCCCCGCGTGGCAGAGCCGGGGCTGGGGTGGGCACCTGCCACCGCCCCACCGCAGCCCCTCCGGCGCTGACGGTGCCTGCCCCGGAGATGTGGGGATGCCAGGAGGAGGCAGCAACTGGATGTGTGGGGGCAAAAGAAGCTGTAGCCAAGCTTTGCAAGGCGGGGATGGAGGCTTTTGGGGCTTGAGGGAGGGAACTCTGCTTCTTAGCATCACCTGTAGGAGAGATCAGCCCCAGGCTGCTCCCTGCGTCCATCAGACACAGGTGGCTAAACCACAGGAGGGATGCTCCCAGCAGCCCCCCTGAGAACGGGCACAGGGCTGTGTCCTAAAGGGAAAGGTTGTCCTGCTCCCAGAGTTGTTGGGGTGCCCATGGATGTCCACCACAGCCCCCAGCTGTCATCCATCAGAAAGAGCCTCCCCACAGGGCACAGATCACGATTTGGGGATGAATGTTCCTGCTTTCCAGCTTGGCTGAGTGTCCAGATTGGATGGGAGAACAATTTTGGCATACTTTTTTGCTAAGCAGAGCCTTGCAAATGTGGGAGTGGCCTCCTGTCACCCAAAAGAAACCCAAAGTGGCTGGTGGATGATAGCCAAGGAGAGACACGGTCACCCCTGTGCCTTCTGAGCACCAGGGAGGAAGGGGAGAGCAGCCCTCAATGTGCAGATGTTAGCTTGGGAAAGCACATTGAAGAGGGGTCACAACAATTGAGGGAAGTATCCCAAAGGGAAGAGTTTGGCAGCCCCTTCACATGGGAACCAGCCCAGACAGGAGTCCCTAAGGGAGAGACTTTCACAGACTCAAGGAGAGACCTTCATGGTGAGAGGAAAACCAGAGAAGAGCCTCTTTCTTACTTGACCCATTGGAAACACCATCAGGTCCTGCACACCAGCCACTGCTGGCTCTGCTCCCTGCTCACTGGGGTCCCCGTGGCTGGCTTCCCCCCACCCACTGCTGTTCAACCCTCCCACAGATGACCCCACTGTGACAGATGCTTTCCTAGCCCCAGTGACCACAGAGTCACCCAGAGCTCTCCCTGAGAGCAGCTGGCAGGCAGGGGAGCTGGGGACAGCACAGCATCTGCCACTGGCTCAGCTGCCCACCAGTGACACCAAACTGAGAGCGAGGGGACAGCGACAGCCTGGGGCCTTTTACCGTCTTCCTGCGTGGGAGAGGCGTCCTCATCCTCCAGCACGTCGTTGCCCTGCGGCACAGGTGAGAGGCAGCCAGGGTTAGCACCCCAGCACCGTGCCAGGAGCTGCTCCCACATCCCTTTAGGACAATGTCTGTAGCCCCAGGGGGTGTCCATGGACCAGGAAGTGGATCCTGGATAGGGCACATCCTCACCACCCCATCGGTCCCCAGGGCAGCCCCACAGGGACATGGATGCCTGGGCAGCCCCTTCCCAGCCCAGCCGTAGGGGAATGTGGCACTGGTTCCCTCCAGGCACCTGGGGCTGGTCACAAGAGGGGTGCCCCTGCCAGGCTGGGGGGCAGCAGGTGTGGCAGCCCCGTGGGGTGGTGATGGGTACCTCTGCATCGCGCTCCTCCGCCGAGATGCTGACGAAGTTCAGGTCTGGGGACTCCACAGGTGTTGACTGCAGGGAGGTGGGAAAGAGGGAGGGGAAATCAAACCAACACAGAGCAGTGCCAGCGGGTTTGGAGCAGCAGCCACAGTCCAGGGGCCACCATCACCAATGCCCCCAGTCCCTACCTCTCCATCAGAGGCTGTAGCACTGGCAGCCACAGGTGAAGGGAGCATGTCCCCTTCCTCCTCCTCCTCTGTGCCAGGAGCCACGTAGGAGCCAGACATGGAGGACACGGTGTCAGTGCTGAGCTGGGAGTGCTGGCTCTGGGAGGAGGCCATGGACATGACGGACTGAGCCAGGCTGCTGCTGACGGGCTCTGGGGGAGAGCAGGGGCTGAGCAGGGCTGCTGGACCCCCCCCAGCCCACCGGGGCCAGTCGCCCTCCCCCAGCACCAGCTGATGGACAGAGGAGCTAATGAGCAGGGCCAGGGCACAGAGCAAGGACCAGCCACATGCCATGGAGGTGTGCTGGGTGGAAAGCTGCCAGCAGACTCCATCTCTGGGTGGGTGGAGTGATGAGGCAGAGGGAATTGTTTGCCCCTAGGCTCTCATCGCCAGGTCTGTGGGGTGATGGAACAGGGCTGCTTGGGGCCCTCATACTGCCATCTGTGGGTGTATGGGGTGAGGAAGCAGAGGCAGCCAGTGCCTTCACACACACACCCCCCCCTCCAGCTCTCTGGGTGACAAAGCAGAAGTGACACCCGGAGTCTTCATGCAGCATCCATGGCAGAGCAGGAAGGGGCCATGCCAAGCCACTCACCACCCCCTCTGCCACCAGACAAAGACAAGAGCTAGCCCTGCTCTCCTGCCTTGCCAAGGCCAGCAAGCCCCACCATGCTCTACCTTCTGGGGATGAGATGGTGGAGGAGAGAGGGGTCCCGGTGCACGAGGACTGGTCGATGGCGCCCGAGGACGACAGGGTGAGGTTTTCACTCTCTGGTGTCGCACCACATTCCTGGAAGAAGAGACAAGGGGAGGGATGCATGGGGGACATTCAGCAGGGATGAATCCATCTCCCCTGGGCATCCTTATGGATGGAGGAAGAGCCAAGGAGGGGCAAACACCAGCCAGACCCTCTGGTCCCATGCCTCCCTGAGACACTGTGCCCCAGCAGCTCCTCAGCAGCACGTTTCAGAGCGCTCACCTCCTCACACCGCCCAGGGGACCTCCTCCTGGAGACCCTCAGCTCCGACTCGGTGCAGGACTTCTCATCCTCCTCTTCGGGCAGGACGGAGGAGTTCTGCGAGACAGACCTGCCCAGAGGGTGCAAAAAGCAGCGAGCTTCACCCCTGCCCACAGCCTCCAGCCCTCCATGAACCCCTGTGCCCACCCCAGGACTCACTTGGAGAGGCTCTTCTTCAGCTTGACCCCCGGAGGACCACAGTCGGGGAGACGCTCGAGAGGTGAGAGGGCCCTCAGGGGGGGCAGGGGGCCCTCGCTGCCGTAGGAGGGCAGGGTCCCTGCTCCCGGGGGAGGATCCCCCAGCGCTCGCAGGGGCAGGGCAGCCGGGGAGGGCGTCAGCGGCCCGTTGAGGGCCTCCAGCAGCGACACCACCTCATAACCTGGGGGGATGTTCTCCGAGGACTGGGGAGAAGCAGGGTGAGACAGGTCACTCCCAGACCGTTTCCTTGCCCCCCCTTCCCACCTCTGCTCCTAAGGGGATCAGGACGCCCCGGGAAGAAGCCAAACCCCAGAGAACAAACTACCTGCGCAAAGGAAAGCCCCAAATCCAGCATCTCTCCACCCAGCTGAAGGCCCTTTTGTTTGCAGAGCCAAACTTGCATTTCTTCAGCAAGAATTGGCATCTACTAAATCCCCCCCGGCCCTGGCCCCGCCTCGGGCAGCTCCTCCCACAGCCCCACACCTCCCTGCCCCAACCCACCGAATGCTCCTCGGAGTCGGAGGTCTGCGAGGCGATGATGGGGTTGAAGCTGGTGGGTGAGAGGGGTCCCAGCTTCTTCCTCATGGCTCGGATTTGAAGCAAGGCTCGGAAAGCTGCGGCAGCAGGGGTGGTGAAGGGAGGAAAGGAAGGGGTGAAAACTGGGCGCCTAAAGGAGACGTGAACCCCTAAAACGCCACCCTGCTCCCTTGCGCGTGGGGCTGGAGCCACCCAAACACCCGAGGAGATGCCAGCCCTTGCCTGGAGATTTCAGTCACTCCCTTAGCAATGCCAGCTCTCTCCCAGAGATGCCAGTCACCCCTTTAGAGATGCCAGCTACCCTCCTTGAGGTGCCAGCCCCCTCCCGGAGATGCCACCCACCCTCCTAGAGGTGCCAGCCCCCTCCCGGAGATGCCACCCACCCTCGCAGGGGTGCCAGCCCCCTCCCGGAGATGCCACCCACCCTCCTAGAGGTGCCAGCCGCCTCCCGGAGATGCCATCCACCCTCGCAGGGGTGCCAGCCCCCTCCCGGAGATGCCATCCACCCTCGCAGGGGTGCCAGCCCCCTCCCGGAGATGCCATCCACCCTCGCAGGGGTGCCAGCCCCCTCCCGGAGATGCCACCCATCCTCGCAGGGGTGCCAGCCCCCTCCCGGAGATGCCACACACCCTCCTAGAGGTGCCAGCCCCCTCCCGGAGATGCCATCCACCCTCCTAGAGGTGCCAGCCCCCTCCCGGAGATGCCATCCACCCTCGCAGGGGTGCCAGCCCCCTCCCGGAGATGCCATCCACCCTCGCAGGGGTGCCAGCCCCCTCCCGGAGATGCCATCCACCCTCGCAGGGGTGCCAGCCCCCTCCCCCCCGGGCGAGCCGGTCCTCACGCAGCCTGCAGATGGGGCAGTTGTTGGCCTGGTAGCGCAGGGTGTCGGCGCAGGTGCTGCAGAGGCAGAGGTGGCGGCAGGGCAGGATCAGGGTGTCGCGCACGTCCGACAGGCAGACCACGCACTCCGCGCTGTTGTCGCTCACCTCGTCCTCGGCCACCTGCCCCCGGGGCACAGGGGGGAGCTGCTCAGCCTCGGAGGACCCCAGCCCCCCACGTGGCGCGACGGTGAGTGCCCTAAAATCCCAGCTGGGCGTCCCGCGGGGTCCTGCCTGTGCCCCTGGGCTGCCTGCTCTTGAAATACTTCCCCCCAGGACTTTATCCCTAGGAGAGGCTGGCACCAGGCACCCTCCGGAGGGATGCATCCATCACCCAGCTCTTCCGGGGGGTCAGGAGGGAGGGGACAGGCTCTGCCCAGCTGCAGCCTGTGATAGCACAAGGGGCAGTGGATAGAAACTCCAGCACAGGAGGTTCCACCTCAACATGAGGAGAAACTTCTCTGTGAGGAGAAGCACTGGAACAGGCTGCCCAGAGAGGTCGTGGAGTCTCCTTCTCTGCAGACTTTCCAGACCCATCTGGATGTGTTCCTGTGTGACCTGCTGGATTCTATGGTCCTGCTCTGGCAGGGGGGTTGGACTCCATCTCCTGAGGTCC
Organism: Dryobates pubescens; assembly: GCF_014839835.1. Taxonomy (NCBI): domain Eukaryota; kingdom Metazoa; phylum Chordata; class Aves; order Piciformes; family Picidae; genus Dryobates; species Dryobates pubescens. The sequence continues at coordinate 16,920,616 of NC_071631.1, read as the reverse complement.
CTTTCAACCTCTAATATCCTGTGAGCCTGTGATATACAGAGCTGGGGGAGGCATGCTTCCAGCCTCTGACCCCCTCCTGAACCAGTAAGATCCATCCCAAGGGACCACAAAGGATTGTTGCAGAGGTAAAGGCTCAATTATTCATCTTTCTGCCTCTGGCAGCTTTGATGCCAAAGCAAAGTCCCCTCCAAATCCATGCATGCCCCTGGCAGCTCTGTGCCATGCTGCAGACTCTTGTCTTGAACATTTTTCAGTGGCCAGACCTGTGCTAGGTAGGGGAAGGGGCAAGGGGCTGAGGGAAGGCCTGGGAGATGGAAGCAGATACCTTGGAGTCCTGCGTGTTGTACTTGTTCTCAATGCCATAGATCTCCTGTAGAAGGTAGCTCACACCATCCACCTGCAGCCCCATGGGGAGGGGGTGAGGAGCAGAGACATCCCCCCTCAGTTGTTGTGGCTCCCAGCCCACTCCTTGCCCCAGTGTCCACAGTGCCTCCTTGCATCGATGCACTCAAAACTGCCCTCGAGAAGCTCCCCAGGAGGCAGGGGCAGGACAGGGGCACTGAGGTTTGCTGCTGCTGCCCAACAACCTCTCATCACCCTCCCCTGGGATGTGCAGGGCAGTAGCTGCCACTGCCTCAGGGACACCCAGACACTCACCACTTGCTTCTGCTTGAGGGGCTTCACACAGAAGGTTCCATCACTGTGCTGGAGGGAGGAGAGCACACAGGTGGGCTCCATGGCTGAGCAGCCCAGGGTCTGCCATGCTTGAGCCACCCACCCTGGAGCTGTCACCACTGCCACCTCACTCCCTCTGCCCCTATGTCAGCAATTTTGGCTTATCCCCAACACCCCAGTACCAGGCAGGTGTGGGATGTGCACACAACATAAGGCTGGAGACTTGCTGGAGCAAGGAAGGTGGTGTTGAGACCAAACACCTCAAAAGCAGGTGCTGAAAATTAGAGGGTAGTCCCAGAATTTCAGGAGCAGCCCCAAAATAATTCCAGCCCAGCAGCACCATCATGAGCCCCATGGGGTTGGTCCAGGCTCTTGCACCCCGTGGGTGAGGGGGCAGGAGGGGGAAGGACAGCCCCAGCCTGGCACTTACCTTCTCAAAGGTGGCCAGCAGCACATGGCAGTGCCCAATGTGCTCTGCAAGACACAAAAGGATGGGCAGGGCTCAGGGGATGGGCAGCAAGAAGCAGCAAAAGGCTCTGCCTGGTTGGTGCCAAGAACTAGGCCAGCCCAACCCAGCGAGGAACCCCCTCCTCACCCTCTCCTTCATCCACCACAGCTTGCACCACCATGGGGTACACCTCCCGGTCCATGTCAAAGCCCAGCTGGAGAGAGACAGGAGGAGAGGCTTGGTGAGACAGAGCAACTGTGCAGGCTTCATCCCACACCCCTAACTGTTCCCAGCTCCAGGGCTGATGCCTGGGACCCACCTCCTCCTCGCTCCACTCGGAGGGGTCGACGGTGTGGGAGGGCACACAGAACTGCTGGCACACCCCCCGCTTGTAGTGCACTGTCTCCGACTGCAGGCTGTTGTCCCTGGGAAAGTAGCTGTCCCGTGGAGAGAGGACAGAGTCAGGGTGTCCCCATGCTCCTCCTGGCCCCCCTGCCTCATGGCTTGGGAGAGAAGAGGTCACTCCTCCCCTCTCCTCCTGGATGGCTCCTGGGGCTAAAGCAAGAAGTCCTTTAAAGGGCAAAAATAACCCCAGGGCAGCCAAGGTGGGACACGAGGTGACAGGGACAACCTCACAGGCAACCTGGTAGGGACCAGGAGGGGCAATGGTTTCTTCTGGTCTCTGCTCTGACCTGGAGGTCATTAAGAGGGAGCAGGATGGGATGGAGAAAGGGAGTGGTGGAGACTGGCGGGGTCTTGGTGGTGGCACTTTGGGGAGGAAGCCTCCTCCATCCTCAGTCCCACCAGCAGCTGCCTTGTGCCCTGAGGAGAGGAGAGGCTTTGGGGAAGGGAAGTTCCATGTCCAGCAGCAGAGGCCCCACACCCTGGCAGTGGGACAGACCAGGCTTGGAGGGACAGAGGGCAGGCAGGGGCTCCTCACCTTGCCACCCCATTGTGGAACTCCTCGGTGGCTTGGTAGTAGATGGTTATGGCCACGCGGGCGTCCGTGTCGAAGGTGAACTCCACGTTGTAGTGCACCTTGGCTTTGCTGACCTCTTCCCCTGGGGTCTTCACCTCCTCTGAGCACCTGGTGAGCATGGAAGGTCTGGGAGATCAGCAGCCCTCAGGGACAGCTTGAGGTGTCCCAAGACCATCCCCCAGCAGAGGCAGCTCCCCCCGTGCGAGGTTCCTCTCAGCACCGACGGCCCCCGAAAGGGCTGTCCCCACCTCCAGGGGACACTGAGGCACGTCAGGAGCGCCTGGCAGGCTCAAGGTCGTGTCTGCAGCCTGGCAAGTGCTGCAGGCAGATTTCAGCCTAAGCCCAAATCTCCCAGCCCAGCCACCATCCCCAGCCTCCCTCCAGCAAAGCCTTTGGAAGGTGGGGGAGGAAGAAAAATCCAAAGCACTTCAAAGGCAGCTCTAAGCTCCTTAAATGCCGCAGTGGAGCCGGCGCAGGCGGTGCCAGCACGCCGGCAGGGGCACAGCTGGACGGCAGTGGCTCGTCCCCTCTCCCTCCACCCACGCCAGGGCGACAGGATCCCTGTGCTCAGCATCCCCTGGGAGCAACCAGCCCGACCCTTCCCTCCCTCTGGCTCACAGCCATGGGGGGCCTGGCCCCATCTTCTGCCCCCAGGACTCACTTGACGAGGCGCAGGGTGTCCTTGCGGATGTTGATTAAGCTCCTGAGGGTCTTCACAGGTTCCTGAGGAGGTGGAGCAGCGTAAGGGAACTAGGACGAGAGAGACACCAGTGAAGGCAGACGCATGCAGGGGGGGTATGGTGGCCACAGGCTTTGTCCCCAGAGCCCCAGTGACCTGTGCTCAACCTGACACCCCATATGATGCAGGGAGCTGGGCCCTGGGCCGTGTCTCCAGATGGGTGCTGAGCATCCACAGCTCACAAGAGCCAAAGGGCTTGGGAGAAGGAAGAGGTTGCCTGGGTCCCTTTGTTCCCCCAGTTCCTCCTCTAGGAACAGGGAATTAGGGATGGCGAGGCATTTGCTGCACCTTGCTACTGAGGGGACAAGATTGAACTGCAGATGGCACTGGGGGATGCCCTGTGGGGAGCCATTTCTCATGTCCCTGGCGCCCTCAGGTGGAAAGCCACCACCACCTTCCTTGCCCCCCAAAAGCCATCACCACCACCTTCCTTGCCCCCCAAAAGCCATCACCACCACCTTCCTTGCACCCCAAAAGCCATCACCACCACCTTCCTTGCACCCCCAAAAGCCATCACGACCACCTTCCTTGCCCCCCAAACCATTGTAACATCCCCCTGTGCTCAAAGCCTTCATCCCCTCCCCTGTACCCAAAGCCTCGGTCAGCCAGCATGGCTGGGGGATTCTGAAGATGAATCCACCTTGGAATTGCTTCCCACTGCCTCTTCCCTGGGAGCAGAAAAGGGCAGCTGAGTCATTAATCTGCTGTTAATAAGCTGTTTAACCAGCAGCACTAAGCTGGCACCTGCAGAATCATCCCTTGCAGCTGGAAAGAAAGCAAGCCAGAAAAGACCTCCAGGCTGGAGCTGAGCCGTGTCACGGCATACCCCATGCTATGTCACGACATGCCACGCCACATCGCGCCACACCCTCTGCCGTCCAAACTAACGAAGCAATCCAGCCTGGCTCATTTGCACCTTGCCCAGCCGAGCCATACCCAAACCAGGCTGCGCCGAGGAGCGGAGCTCACCCCAGCGGGACCCCAGCAACACCCAGGGGTGGGTGGGATGACGGAGGAGGAAAGGGGCACCTGGGGGCGCTGGGTGCAGCCCCGGGGGCCGCTGGGCTGAGCGGGAGGGGGAAGCGCCGCAGGCAAATGGCTCGCTGCAGAAACAGCTTTGCCGTCTCGGTTGGGCTCTTTTGACACCCACGGCTGGGTCCTTTTCAGGGGAGGGGTTGTGGGGTTTGGGGTGGGGTTTTTTTGAATGAAATTTTGCAAGCCGGATTTGCACATCAGAAAGGAGCTGTTTGAAGGACTTTCGGCAGCTCCTCGATTTAAATCGGGTTGAAAAAGCGACAGAAAACAAACCAACCAAGCAACCCTTCCCTGCAACCGTTAGCCACGCATCTGTAGTGACATTTAGTCCAGGCTGGCTGCTGCTAAAGTGAAATAAAAAATGTGAATACAAAAAAACCAAAACAAAACAAAACCCAAACCCACCCAAAAAACCCCCCCAAACCCACCCAAAAAACCCCAAACCTCAAAAAGTCTTTCTTGTGTTCCCCACCCCCCCCAGCAGACCCAGGCAGGTTTGCAAGGGCAGGGAATCCAGGTGGCACAACCCAACAGCCCTTGGCTTCCCCGGAGCACCTCACGTTCTCCAGGTGCCCCAAGCAGCTTCTTGGCTCCCTGGCCCCTGCAGAGGTGTTCCAGCATGGTGGCCAACTACTTAAACCTGCACCACCCTTCCCAGCCCCTTGGGAACCAGTCCCAAGCTGGAAATTCCAGATTATCCCGTACCCATGGAGGGGAGAGTCTGCACAGCCTCTGGGTGCTTTGCATGTAGCTCAGCCAAGGCACTTGGCTCAGAAAAGACTTGGGACACAGTCTTCCAAGAGCTCCTGGCCCTCAGCACCCTGAGAACCCAAAATAAATCCTCCACCAAGCATCACTGCCCATCCCCAACCTTCCCAGCCCAGCCAGAGCAATCCCAGCGTGCCAAAATGTGAAACCATTGCAGCCAAGCAGCATCAGGACAGGTCTTGGAGGTAGCATCAGGGATGCCCAAGTGGTGCCTTGGCACCAGCTTGGACCATAAACAACAGGAGTCCTCCCTGACCCCTCCCTGAGCCCCCCAAAACTGGCCTTGCCCAAACCCCCAGCCCCAAACCAGCCCCTGCTCCCCAGGGAGCTGGCTCCTTGCTGACAGCTCTGCAGCCCAGAGCCCAGCAGTGCAGTTTGGTTTGCCATGCTGCACTCTGCTGTTCCCAAGCTGTTCCTTCCCTTCCCTGCTGCTTCTGCTGCCAGGGCTCTGATGGGAACTGCTTGCTGGGCAGTTTAGAAGCTTTTACTGGAATCAGGAGGTCTTGTGAGCCCTCACTGCTGGAGGCAGAACCCCAGCGATGGCTTTTCACTTTCTGGGGGAGTGCAGAAGATGCAGAGAAAGGCACTGGCTTTGCCCACCCAATGTTCACAAGCTCTGGGGCTGCTCCTGGCCCTTAGCTCTGCTAGGATCCCCACTCTGGCACAGCCCAGGACGGCTGGGCAGGGCTAGCCAGGTGCAGGCCAGGGCAGCTCCCTGCTGAAGGACCAGACTGTGCTGCCAAAATGCTGCTGGAGCCAATTCAAGCAGGAAACACAAACTGGGAGGGCAGCAGCCTCACCAGCCCAACACCAAGCAGGTGGCATTGGAGAGCTGAGCTGTTAGCACCAAGCAAGTTCATCTCAGCTCAGTGGAATAAACTGGCCCAGTTTCAACTGAAAAGCTTTGGTGCCTTAATTCCTGGCCCCCATCTGGGTTGCACACAGCCCTCACCAACTCTCCTCTTTTTTCCAAGAGTCTGGGGAGTAATGGTGCCTGCTCCTGTCCAAGCTACTCTGCCCCATACCAGCACTGCTCCCAGCATGGTCTCCATCCCATTCCATCTGGGCTTGGAGATAGCTCCTGACTGGGCTGGGAGACGGCAGGAGGCAAAGCAGCTCTCAGAGAAGGAGCAAGAGAGGAGCGCTTGGGCCAGCTCAGCCCATCACCCCAAACCATCTCCATCACCCCCTGATGTTTTTAGCTGGTGGGTTTGTGAACAGCCTTTGCAGGGCAGGAGGTAAGTGCAGGTCTGATGGCCAGCAGCACCCAAATCAGCCCTCACACAGTCACCCAGCTCCTTCCCAGCCACCTCTTACAGCCCAAGTTTGGCTGTGAGGTGAGAGATGCAGCAACAACACTGACTCCCAGGCTGGTCCCCAGTGGAGGACAGGCTGCAGCAAGCAGTCAACTCTTATATTAGACAGCAGAGAATCCACTCAGACTACCACAGGTGTGCTTGGCTTGCTCTGCCCTTGGGGTATAAGGCTGCTGGCTGTCACCCCCCAACCCTTTCATACCCCCATGACACACACAGGATCACAGAATGGGTTTGGTTGGAAGAGACCTCTGGGATCAATGAGTCCACCCATTGAACTGCCTCCAGCATGGCCATTAAACCATGGCCCAGTGGGCAGTGTCTACACATGTTTTGAACCCCTCCAGGGATGGTGACTCCACCACCTCCCTGGGCAGCCTGGTCCAGTGCCTGACCACTCTTTCAATACAGATTTTTCTCCTAACATCCAACCCAGACCTCCCCTGGCACAACTTGAGGCCATTTCCTCTCGTCCTGTCACTTGTCACCCAGGAGAAGAGACCAACCCCCAGCTCACTCCAGCCTCCTTTCAGGGAATTGTAGCAACACAAAGCTTCTGCTCAGCCTCCACTTTGGGAAGGGGCATGCCTGGGACTCAGATCCATCCCTGAGCCCCACGTCCCCTCCAGCCCCGCTCCCCCCAGTGCCCACCACCACGGGCCGGTTCCCCAGGAAGTTGAGGTCGCTGTTCTCGCCGAAGAGGTAACCCTCGGGGTGCGTGGAGTCGAACTTCTCACCGCCCATGATGAAGTGGTTGGCAAAGTAGCTCCCTGGAAAGACAACAGAGACTGCCTGAGCTGGGGGAGGGGGAGGGCAGGCTGCGAGCGGGTGATGGAGCGGCACGGAGCCACCCGATCGATGGCTTAGAGGTGGCTTTGTCCCCAGGGTCACCTTGCTGGGAGCCTTTCAGGTTGAGCTCACACACTGCCAGCCCCCAAGCAAGCAGAGACAAAGGAGGAGCTGGCCAAGAACTGACCCTTCCTGGCTGCCTTCTGGCTGCCTGCCTTGTCCTCCCCGTTTCATGCCCACAGCCCTGGTCCTGCCTGGCCACCACCATGGCCTGGGCAGAGACAGCTGGCACGGGGGAGAGGCTGGTGCAGGTGTCCAGCCCCATGGCTGCTGCTCCACCCAGTGGGATTTAACAGGAGCAGACTCACACCTCGGGGCTTCAGCTGCATCTCCTTTTGCCTGCTCCCTTTTTCCTGCCTGAACAATCCCTGCGAGCTCCAGCCCAGCCTGAGCCACCCAAGGTCACCCTGACCTTCAGCCATCTCCACGCTGGCAGGGGTGGCCAAATCCTCTGTGAGCAGGAAGGGGAGATGGCTCCCGGGGTGGCAGAGCAGGAGAGCAGTGCTGATCTTTTATGGTGCATAAACACCAGAGAATTCCCAGCTGGCTCCTGCACCCCCACGGACGCTGCTGGGAAGGGGCAGCATGGACCAGGCACGCAGCCCTCAGGACAGCCAGGGCTGCTCCTGCCCTAAGTCCTGTGCCATGGGCCTTGTGTGCCGCTCACAGCAGTGTGCCCACAGACAGACACCTGCCCAGACTTGCTGCAGCTGCTCCTGGGAAGGTAGGCAAAGCACAACTGAACTGAGTCCTGACAGTTCTCAGCCTGCAGCCTTCCCTAGGAAGGGCAGAAGGGAAGATCTGGGGGGGCTGCAAACACTTTGGAAGAGCAGCAACCCATCCAGAAATTGTTCCACGTTGCCCTGATGAACACCAGGCCATCACCAGTGTCCCCTCTTCCCTTGCAGGGCAAAGCATTGGCAGGTCCCATCCCCAAGTCCAGGAGCAGCCCCCAGGTCAGGTTGCTTTCTACAACAAGATTTTCCTCCCAGCCCAGCCAGGAGCTGACTGGTGCCTGCTCCTTGTCTGTGAGATCTGGGGGTAAGAAGATCAGGACTTCTGGAGGTGGGAAAGTGAAGGGGAAGGAGAGGCAAACGCCAGGGATGGCCTGGGGTGAACAGAAGCACCAGGAACCAGGAGAGGCTCCAGATGGACGGTAGACACTGCACCCTGTGTCCTGCTGGCAACAGTGACTGGGTCCAGCGTGCAAAAACCCTAAAGCCACCGGCACAGAGTCATCCACAACCCTTTGGGGACACCCTGAAACCAAACCCTTGGGATCTGCAGAGAAAAAGCAGCTCAAGCTTGAGCTGCAGCTCTGCTTGCGGAGGCTCAAGTCAGAGCTTGCAGTTACCTCCCTGCAGGTGCAGCGACCGTCCGGGGCCAGATCAGCCCTTAACGCTGCACTTAAAGCCCAACGCTCAGAGCGGGGAGGGGAGGGGAGGAGCAGGGAGCCAAGAGCGGGGCAGGAGGGCTGAGCAGGGCTGCAGAGCTCCAGGGCTGGCCCTGCCGCGCAGGGATGCCCGGATGCTGCGTGCCCGTTAGCAAACGTCGACCATCAATTATTGATGCCTGCTGCTTTCTGGTCCCATTTTCCACGTACATAATTTATAGGCAGCTCCCCAGCGAAGGACGTGGCCACGTTAGGGGAGAGAAAAACCAGCCCAAAGTGCCTTCAGAGCTGCCTGCAGCAGCACAGCTCGGGAAGAATGGGGCCACCCAGAGCTTTTCCTGGCACCAACTTGGGGCAAGAAGCAGGTAAAAAGTGGTCTTTAAACCTGCAGAGATGCTGCCCCCAGCACATGGGGAAAAAAGATAGAGCACAGGCTCTGTGCAGTGGCTCCAGCTGCAGTTTCCTGGCTGCTGTGGGTTTCATAGGATGGGTAGAGCAGGCTAGGACCACGCTGCTGTCAGCCTGTCTCCCTGCTGAAGGTTGGGAGCACCCTTGGGAGCTGCAGGCTCCCAGGGCAGCCTGTGCATGGCCCAGGGGCTTCAGCTTCCCCTTTGCAACAGGCAGCACTGGACCTGTTCACCCTCCCAGAGAAGGGCCTCCAAAACCCTTCCCATTAAAGAAGGGCCTTGAGTTGTGCTGGGCTCTGCCAGGGAAGCACCAGCATGGCAAAGCCCAGGGCACTGGCAGGAGTGTGCCAGACCCACTGAGTGCTGTTGACCCCGTGGGCATAGCTGGGTGACAGAGGAGGACAGCACCTTTCCAGCCACAACCACCTTATTACAGGCTAACCTAACACCTACTGCCAGGGAAGGAGATCCCAGCAAGGATGGTCACAGCCCTGAGGGAAAGCTGGGATTAATGAGATCTTAAACTTCAGAGGCAAGGGAGTGGGAAGGCTGAGCAGAGCTGCTGCTGCAGAGGAGGAACAACCCAAAACTGCCTGAGGATGCTGGCAAACAAAGTGTGTCCTGCATGTGGGACATATCCAGCACCAGCCAGTGCTCATGATGCTGTTAGCTCCTTTTCTCCATGAGTGCCAGGGATGCCACCTTGCCCAAATATCCCGAGATGGGCAATGACCCTAGGGGCACAAATCCTAGTGTGTGCTGTGGCCATGCCCATGGCTCTGGCACATGTCCTGCATCATCTCCTAAGCCATCACTGTCTGGCTGGGGCCTGGCTCAGCTCTGGCAATGCAGTCTCTGGCTTTCAAGTGTCAGAGCCTGGATGTTTTGGCAGCATCAGAGCCCTGCTCTCCAAAGCAGCTAAAGCAGATCTCAGCCCATCCACATGCTCCCAGAGAGGGACACCATGGGTTTTGACAGCCTGAGGTCATCCCACTGGTTGGCCATGGCATGGTGCTGGCACAGGGACACCCCATGGCAGTGGGTGCTGGCACATGGTGCTGCAATGGGCGTGGCACTGTCTGGGACAAGCCTGACCTGGTTGCAAGGCACTGGGTGCCTCTGCCCTGGGGGTGTCCTGCCTGGTGAGCTGGCACTCTGCAGCTTATTTAATTCTGTGCTCTAAAGCAGACAGCCAGAGCCAGCCAGAGGCAAAGCCAAGCCCCAGTCATGATGCTGCTGCTGCGTCAGCCTTCGTCTGCTGCCACCCCAGCAGCCCCCTGGCCTGCTCCCTGTGCCACAGCAGTGCCACCACTGTGGGGTTGTGCCCCCAGGACTGCAGCTGTCACCACCTGGTTAAACCCTTTGTTCCTGTTTCCAAACAGGGCTCCGCTCCTAGTCGCCCCTGCTGTGTGCTCCAGGGGAGCTGGGTACCAGATTCAGCCAGGGACAGGGGCTGGAAGCTGGGGGCTTGCTCCAACAGCCATCCCACTAGCCAGGCAGTGGGGTCCAAAACCAGTCCCCACTTGCTCTCCTTCCCATTGCCTTTGCCAGCATGAGATCAGAGCCACTGAAGTAAATCCCAGCCTGTGCTTCAAAGCCTGGCTTAACTAATCCCATTCACACCCTGCCTGGAGCGGGTGAGACCCCAGGGAGGGAAGGGGAGATGTTCCTTCAGAACCTCTGAAGGGGGTGTCCTACCCCCACAGGCTGCAATGGCCATCCCGAGTGAGCCTGCAGCCAAACAGCCAGAGCCACATCTGCAGAGAGAGGGAAATGCCCCAAGGTCCCACAAGAGCCTCCCAGAGCCACGTTTCCAAAGCCAGAGGCTGTTTCCAGGAGGCATTGAAGGAGAGAGAAGTGCTGCTGCCACGGAGGAATCAGCTCCGCTGCCCAGCACGTCATTCCTCTCCTGCTGGCAGCACTGAAGGCAAATCCCCTCTTGGATTAAAAGTAAACCAGCCATAATCTCCCACACTCACCAGCCTGCCCTCATCCCAGTACAGATGGCCGTGTCACCTGGGTACCTCCTGCCCCTCTCGCTAAGGGCAGCACCAGGACCGTCCCCTCCAGCTCTGCCCAGGCCATGCTGGGGGGGCCAGCCCAGCTGAGTGCACCCAACCCCCCCCCCCCCCCAATTCCCCCTGAGAGCTGGAGTCCCTTGCCAGCTGAGTTTGGAATTGCTCAGCTGGGTGCACTTGCTTCTGCAGAGCAGGGCACAGGACTGGCACCTCTTCATGCCCAGCTATTTCAAACGCCCCTAAACAAGAAGCAATTGCAAGACAAAAATCCCTTGCTGCACAGGACTGCAGCCCCTGCAGAGGACAAACCCATGGAGGAGGCAGTCCAGCTTCAGCTGGCATCAAGGTGACAAAGGCCTTGAAACCCTGTGAAAGGGGGGAGCTGGGGGGAGCCCTGCAGGAGGACAGGCTGCCAAGCACCAGTCCCCCCCACCCTGCAGTGCCCCAGGTCACCACCACCACAGATGTGCCACCGATTTTGGGTTAAAATCAACAAAATAAAGCCAAGCACGGCTCCTCGGGGCAAGAGCAGGGTTTGTGCTGGCTGTAATTCTTCCTAAGGAGGTCTTTATTTGTAATTAGCAAGTAATTTGTCACAGCACTAACGATCCAGGCGTTTACTTTATCCTATTAACTACCGAAATAGTTGCCTATTAATAATATTCAGTGCTGCAAGGATCCTGTGGCAATACCCCACGGTGCTGCTGGGGCATCACCCCACATGGCTATTGCTGCAGCTCTGACCCGCTGCCCACCCGAGGGCTGGGCTGCATTCCCTCTCCACACCGTGACCCCCACATGCCCCCCCCCTCCCCTCCATCCCGGCCCTTTGCAGGGCAAACCGAGGCGTGGAGGGGAGGGACGGATTTTCCAAGGTCATGCACAAGGTTTGAGTCAGGGCCGGGAAAGGAAACACATCGCCACCGACCTTTGAGCAGGGCGAGGAGCTCGGGAAGGAGGAGAAGTCTCCCCGGGGCAGAAGCTGGGGTGCTGCTGTGGGGCAGGGCCCTGGGAAGGAGGGATCCCCTCCAATCCCTCCCACCCCAGCCTCCCTCATCCTCCCGGGAATTTAAACTCGGGCTTTTCCCAAGCAGACAGCACCGGAGCAACCAGCTGCAGCCTTCCCAGCCTGCCGCTCCCGGCGGGGGGACAAATAATTGTCATACAAATAATATTAATAATAAAGTCACATCAACTCGGCCAAGTTTGGGTGCCGGGTTTGGTTGGCAAAGGGGCACCCGGAGAGAGGGCACCGGGAGAAAGGGCACCCGCAGAGGGGGTACCCAGGGGTGACCCCGGCCCTGCCGCACCACACAGACCCAGGGTGCTGTATTTTTAGGATGTTCCCCCCCGCCCGCTCCCCGGCTGTGTGCGGTCAAGGTTTGCTTTGGGGTGCGCAGGGACGCTCCCGACTGGAGCAAGGTCGTTCCTGGTCCCCGTCTCCCCTACCCAGCATCCCGGCATGCGGGAACCCCTTCCCGGAGGGCTCACCGGATTTCGGGGGATATCTGTAGACGGAATTCGCGGGGACATCCACTTCCTCCACCCCTGCGTTTTGCCGGCTGGTCAGAGCCCCCATGGCCGGGCCGGGGCTCAGCGGGCGGGATGCGGTGGGGTGTCCCCGCGCCCGGCACCGGGACCAGCTCCGGGACCGGGGCTGGCGGCGGCCCCCGCCCGCAGCATCCTCCGGTCTGCGCCGCGCCCGGTACCGCCTCCGCGCTAGCGCCGGGGCTGCGCCAATGCGGGGCCGGGCCTCCCCGCCCCGGCCCGCCCCGGTCCGCCCCTCCCGGCACCGCCCGCCGCGGCACCGGTCGGCACGGCGCGGCACGGCTTGGGGGTGCCTCGGGGCTGGGGGACAAGACGCAGCCCTTGTCCCCAGGATCACCCTACCCCGGTGTCCCCCCGTGGCACACTTGTGCCCCCCAATACCACCTTTGTGGCACCCACTTGTCTCCCCTGGTCCCCCCTTGCCATCACCTGCGCTCTGAAGCATTAATCTGAGCCCCGAGTCACACACCCCAGTGACCCCCACCCACCCCATTATCCCCATCTATGTCACGTTCTTCCCACCCTTGCCCCAGCCCCACCAGCTGGACGACACTGAGCAGCAACCCCACCCCAGGGGCTCCCAAGAACATTCTGGGTCCCCACAAGCTGCCTCATAGCATGGCTCCTATGTACCCATACCACTACCCCACCACCCCCCCAGCTGCTGGGGTGTCCCCTGGGACAAGGCCAAGCCCTCGGCTTTTCCCAACGTATCACCTGGAGCAGAGGGATGGAGATATAGCTGAGTCCCTCTGGCAGCAACCCAGCGCCGGCAGGGAGGAGTCAGATTAACAACCCCCCCCCTCCGACACACACACACTGCACACCCCCAGTTTCTCCATCCGGCCTTCCCGGCTCTGCTCCGCACCAGGCGCAGCTGCGCTTGCTGGGAGCAGCCTCTGGAGGCAAGAAGCTGTCTGTCCGCTCCGGTGCGCACCAGCGCACCTCCAGATTGCCCCAGTTCCCCCCGAGCTAAGCTGCTGGGAGGCACTGGGCACCTTCACATTTTCCCTTTGGGAAGGAGGGTAAAGGATGCACCCTTTGACCGCTCAATTTAAGACCCCGGTGACTAATTAGTCCTGCAGAGCGAGTTAGCGGAGCATCAGCTGATTTTGATTTGAGTTGATAACACGAGCGCTATAAATATCCAAGTGGAGCTGTGCAGGGAGGCAGAGCGGCCACCCGATGGCCCCGGCCACCCGGCGGCGACAGCAAAGGCCGTCGCGGGGACTCCCCCTTTGCACCCTCCCCGCAATGGGACACACTCGCCCCCCTTGCCTTCTGCCAAGGGTGGCTGAGAAAAGCCAACCCAAAACGCAGCCACCAGCACGGTGAGCCCAGGGCCTCCTTTGTACCCCGTTTGTCAGCCCACTGTTGTCACAGCAGCACCCTCAGCCCTGGCAGTGACACCAGGACGCTGCTGGATGTCCCACCTGGGCTGGGTGCCAAGGGGAGCCTTGGCCAAAGAGGATCTGAAGGAGACATCAGCACCAGGAATCTGCCCCATCTCTCAGCGCTAGCACCCAGCTGGGAGCCACAGGATCGCAGGGGCTGATCCCTGCCGCCCTCAGCGCCCGTTCTGGGGATCCCCTTCCTGCACAAGGACCTCTCCAGATGGAGCCCAGGGCGGGCCGAGCTGCCGCACTGCCCCCCTCCAGCCAGCGCCGGCAGCGAGCATGGAGAGCCTGGCGGAGGCAGCCAGCGCATTTCGTTACCGGAGCACAACAGACTGCAGGGTTTTAGTGCAGATAATAATTCAAAGTTATCCCCGTGCAGATCCAGAGCCCAGCAGTCATTCCGTGCAGAGCTGCTGCCTGCCTGCTCGCCGGGTGGGGTGGGCTGGGGCTTTTTTTTTGTTCAGCGATTACTGCAGCAGAGGATTTTGTAGGACAGTGCCGCAGTGGAGCGCGGGAGCCGGGTGACAACGTGGCTTCGAGGGCAGGTTTCCTCCCAGGCCTTGCCTGCCTCCATCCCTGCCAGCACCCAGCACACGGAAAGCCAGGAGAAACCCTGCTGGGGCTGACCTGGCAGGGCTGTGGGTGGAAGGGAACCAATGCATACCGAAAAAGCAGTGTCTAACCCCTAAACACACCTGCTGCAGGGCAAGACCCGGGTCTGACACGCTCCTGCTGCCCTGACGTGGGATTTGGTGCCTGCATTCTGCAGGGAAAGGGAATCCTGCTCCTGCCTTGTTGTGCCAAGAGGGAAACAGAGGCCCATGAGGGCAGAGTGGTTTGCTGGGAGGTTAAACAGGAGAGTGAGCAGCTCTCCCACAGCAGCAAACGTTCCTCTGTATATCCAGTAATCACAGTCCACTCCCAGCTCCTCCAGCAGTCACTGGCAGATGCTGCAGAACCAACAACCTACTCCTTGGTTGGCTTTTGATCTCTGTACAGGGTGACAATAGCTGGAGAGAGGATAGCCCCTTCATTAGTGGGTGCTGAGCCTTAATGAGGGATGCTGCATCATTAGCCACCCAGGCTGGCTCCCAGAGCAGCTCCTGGCCAGGAGGGTGGAACAGGGTGCTGGGACCCCACACAGAGTGGCAGGGCAGTATGGCTTGTGAGAGGGTGGGAGTACATCTCAGGCAGAGAGGGCTGATGGCAAATCCTACACCCTAAGGTTTGCTTTTTTCCCACCAGCTGGCTGCTGCAGTGGGAAAAGCCAAGGTGGCATCCCTGTGGCTGGGCAGCCAGGTAGGCACAGTGCCACTTTTGAGGGTTGAAGGTCCTGCCTGCTCTCCCAAATGTCACTAGCACTGTGCTTGATGACAGCTTGGGATGCCGGTTTCCTGCATGAGCCTGCGGTGGAACCCCACTGTGGTGGAACCCCACTGCTCACAGGCAGGCATTACCCAAGGCTGGCTGCTCACAGCTTCACTCACCCAGCCCAGAGCCACACTGTGCACACAGATGGGCATCTCTGGAAGGCAGGAGATCCCCAGCCCACTCTGGAGCTCTGTGTGAAGAGGCTGAATGCAGGAAGCAGGTGGGTTTGGGGGTCCTGGCTTCTGGGATTGTTCCTCTCACTCCTCCGCTTACCTTAGGGCTGATTTTGGTCCAGAAGGATGAAGCTGCCAAAATCTCAGCTGGGCAAGTAAGACCCTCCATATCCACTGCTGCATCCCAGTGAGTGGGACCCCTGTGAACACCCTGGGGTGACACCCAGCCCAGGGAAACCACACACTGGCACCACTTTGCCATTGGACCGGGCTGGGGACCACCATGTGCTGCTGCCTGCCAGACCCCACCTCCATGGCACCACCAGGACCTTGCAGAAACCCCAGGCTGGTCCTCACACACCGGCTGCTGCAGGTAACTGGGTGCAGATGCTGCTTCAGATCCCCATTCCTGTGCTTTATTCCCTCTGGTCACCACCACCACATCCACATCTCCTCTTCTCACTTCAGTCTATTTCTGTATCATCCATTTGCCAAGTCCCCAGTCTTATTCCTTTGAGTTTCAAACGTCACTTTTCCCTCTTTAAGCCCTTCCACGAGTGCTGCACACCAGCCCTGCTTGATTCCCAAACCGAGGAGGGGAACATGTACTGGGGAACATGTACTAGGGGAGCTTGTTTGCTCTTGCAGGCTGGAGCTGAAGCCTGGAATCACAAGGATTGTAAACACTACCAAAACCCCCACCTCAAGACCCCCAAACCAGGGGCTCTGCCTGCCCCCACCACGGCCCAAAACACCCCAAACCTGGGGGTCCTGCCTACCTACCCCCACCCCCTGCCCCAAATCATCCCAAACCTGCGGGCTCTGTCCCTGCCCCAAAATACCCCATACCTGGGGGCTTTGCCTGGGCCCCCCCAGCCCAAGTCTTGCTCGGGCAGGGGCACAGGGCTGAGTTCAGGCCGGGTCCCCTCTCCTGCCCCCGGCCTGAGGCTAGGGTCCCTCCCTCGGGGCTGCAAGGGTCCCTGCTGGGGGTGAGGGTTGAGGACACCCCAGGGACTCGCAGCTCCCCGCCCCGGGCGCCCGCAGCTGCCAAGGCCCCGCCCCATCCCTCGCCTCCTCAATGAACCTCCTCAATGAACGTGACGTCACCCAAAACCCTCTCAGCGGACCCAATCAGCGGCCGCGCCGCTCCGTCTCCCAGTCGCCCCGCCTTCTCCGGGGTTCAGTGCCCAATAGAGGCGCCGTCTGTAGCCAAAACACAAGCGCTGGCCAATGGGGAGGCGGCGGGGCGGGGCGAGGCGCCGGGGCAGCTGGAAGATTCGAAGCGAACGCCCGTTGGGGCGGGCGGTGCGGCGCTGGCCAATCAGGGCGAGGGGGAGGGCCCTGGCCGTGTGTCGGTTCCTGCGCGCCCCCCCCCGCTGTCGGTGTCGGTGTCGGGCGCGCTCCGGGCAGCGCTCGGCGGGGCCGCCCCCGCCATGTCGGTGAACATGGAGGAGCTGCGGCACCAGGTGATGATCAACCAGTTCGTGCTGGCGGCCGGTTGCGCCGCCGACCAGGCCAAGCAGCTGCTGCAGGCGGCCCACTGGCAGTTCGAGGTACGGGCCCGGGCCCTCCGCTCCAAACCGAGACATCCCCCCCAACACCTCAACCGGGACAGCCTCAACCGGGACACTCCACCCACCCAGAAAAAAGGGGACACTTCAAAGCGGGAGACTCTGCAACTCCACTGCCCGCAGATCCACGGGGCGGAAGATGCGGGGGGAGGGAAGGGAAGACCGGCCCAGCCGCGGCCCACCGACACGCGTGGCCAGGCCGCTGGGCACCCTCTCTCCAGCACCCACTCGGGGAGGGGGGAGAACCGGCTCCGCTCCCCCCAGTCTATTTATACCGGGCCGTAACCCGAGCTGCGGCCCAGCGCCCTCCCCGCACCAAGCTGGGGGCAGCGGGGCCCACGGGGGGAACCCCGTGTAAACAAGGGGGGGTGGGCTGTACCACAATTACACCCGTGGGGAGTCCCTACGTGGGGGCGGGACACGATCCCGAGTGGGTCTGGGGAAGGGCAACACCAGGCTCCCTCGGCCTTAGGCCTGAGGGGGATGAGGGTGGGGGGCGCCCATGGACGTTCCCTCCCGGGTGGTCCCACGGGGAGCGGGGGCGAGGGGGAGGGTGCCGTTTGATGGGCCTGGGGGCGCCGTCTTTGCCTTCCTCTTTTGTGTCGAGTGGGCCGGGGCTGACGGCTTGTCCCCACAGACGGCCCTGAGCGCCTTCTTCCAGGAGACCAACATTCCCAGCAGCCACCACCCCCCCCAGATGGTAAGTGCCTCCTGCACCCCTCCCCGACACCCCCACGCCCCTCGCATGCCCTCCCCAACACCCCGAATCCCCAAAACTCACCTTTAACCCCACCTCAGCAGCTACCAAACGCCCCCGATCCCCTTTACCCGCTAACCCCTCTACGCCGAGCACAGGACCCCCCTCACCCTGCCCTCCCGGGCGGGGGTCCGCAGCCCCCGGCGGCCGCCGAGCTGTCAGCTCCCCTGCCAGCCATATTGCTGGGCGCCCGGAGGAGCACGCAGCCGGCGAATGTAAACACGGAGCTAAAATGTCTGCCAGGAAATAGTTTGTCTCTGCGAGCATCGCGCTGCAACTTGGGGCTCCCCAGGCTGGGGCTTCGCGAGGGGGCCCGGCTGCTGCCCCCCTCGATCCCCGAACACCGTTTGACCTTGGCCGAGGGCACATCCCCTTGGCCGAGGGGAGGAAGCTGCCCCCTCTCTGGGGCTGGGGGTGGTTGTGTTTTGGCTTCTTTCCTCCCCTCTCCCCCCCTCCCCCCCCCAATGTCTGTTTGTTTGTTTGTTTTTTCCTCCCCTGTTGAGGGGCAGAAAGGTGCCATGCACGGGGGAAGGAAGGAGACCATCAGGGATGAGCTCCCCCCCCCCCTTTTTCCCGTGCCAGGGAATCTCCAGCCAGCCTGGCACTGCCGGCAGCCAGCGGTGCTCGCTCGGAGAAAGTCACTTTGCCGGCCGCCCCCCGCTGAAAGCTCTTGGCGTTTTCCTCCCCGCCCTGGCATGCTCTCGCTGCCTCGGGGGCCTTGCAGAGGCCCATCTCATGGAAAACCTTCTTTCCCGGTGGGACCGGGGCTGGGAGCCGCCGGCCGGATCCGGGCCTGGCTGTGTTTTCACACCAAAAGCGATCCCCGCCGGGCGGCTGCCGGAAACAGGATGCAAAACAGCTCTGATGAAACCCATCCTGCTCCCTGTCCCTGTGCTCCCTGGGGGTGAGCTCGACCCACCTCCCACCCCAAGCGCCACAGCAGCCCCCCTGCCCCCAGCCAGCCCAGCAGGGAGGCTCCGGCCCCCCTGCCCCCAGCCAGGCCAGCAGGGAGGCTCCAGCCCCCCTGCCCCCAGCCAGGCCAGCAGGGAGGCTCCGGCCCCAGTGCCCCCAGCCAGCCCAGCAGGGAGGCTCCGGCCCCAGTGCCCCCAGCCAGCCCAGCAGGGAGGCTCCGGCCCCAGTGCCCCCAGCCAGCCCAGCAGGGAGGCTCCAGCCCCAGTGCCCCCAGCCAGCCCAGCAGGGAGGCTCCGGCCCCAGTGCCCCCAGCCAGCCCAGCAGGGAGGCTCCAGATCCAGAGGGCAAGTCCAGAGCTAGACAGCTCTCCCCCTCCCAGTGCTGTTTTCCCAACACCATACTCTCCACCTGGTGACAGAACCCCTTTCACCCTCTCCCTAAATACACTCACCTCGTATTTCTGGCATGTTTTTCCTGCTGCTCCCTCACCTACCCCCATCCTGACTTCTGCAGCTTAAAACCCCCTGCACAGCCTGGGGGGGGGCAGAGGAGGGGTGCAGGATGAGGGGCTTCATGGTCATGGTGGTTTCTGTCTCTTCTCCAAGCAGTGGTGAACAAGGCAGGGAGTGCTGTGCTGTTACAGTGTGGGGTGCACATCACCTTCATCCCTGCAATGGGGAGACCCCCAAACACCCCTCGTGGGTGTGGGCTGTGGGGAAGGGGGCACTGTCCCTAGGGGCACAGTGGGACTGAGCCTCTTGGCAGCCATAACAAAAAGTGCTGGAGGAGAAAAGTGAGAATTCCCCAGCAGTCCTTAGTTTTAATTAATGTTTTAAATGGCCCAGGCAAATGACACCCCTCCCCCCCACCCCCCTACCCCCCCCAGCAGCTCAGAGCTGTGCCCCCTCCTTCAGCATGGTGGCCTGGCTCAGCCCAAGGGCTGGTGGTTGGCACATGTGTGGTGTGGGGGGTCTGTGGTGCTGCTTGGTTTAACACTGCCACTTGGAAGTTTCCTTCTCTCTTTCAACAAGCATTTTTGCAGATACTACCAAATTTAGAGGCTGTTGAAAAGAAAAGGCAGATTTACCATGAGCCCTGAACTGAGCTCCCCCAAAGTCTACCTGCAGCAAGCTGGGGAATATCCCACCCTGTGCCACAGACCCGTTTGGTGCCAGCCTGGCTGTGACTCTGGTTTTGGGATGCTCCAGCTCTGCATGCTGCTGGGAACTCATCCATCCCACTGCCAGCATGGCTCTGCTGGCTGCTACTACCCCCTGGGTTGGGGGAGTGCCCCATCTTCAAACTGGGACCACCTCTCCCCAGGTGGGGGTTTGGCTGTAGCAGAGGGGAGCAGGGCCCCCCTGCAGCTCCTCTCATCCTGGCAGTCACTAAGGATGGGGATGAGGAGGAGCCTGTAAGTGGGGTTCAGGCATTTGCTTGTGCTGGGGAATATCTGTGGCTGCCTGGTGCAAATGCCAGGATGAGCCCTGGGAAGGGGGAGATGCAGCAGTTGTGCCCCATCAGAGGCATCTCCCCAGTCCCCCCCTGCTGAAGGCAGCAGATGCTGCCCCAGCCCCCCGGCGCTGCTCGGTGCCCCCACGAGCAGGGGGATGTGCTGCTCAGCAGGCTCTGCTGGGAGCTGTGGCTCCACAAAGGTGACAGGGATTCAGCCTGGACTTGACCCAGAGGGCTGGAGCCCCACTCTGTGTCTGTACACCCCCTTGCCCACCCCCTCACCTGTGCATGTGCCCTGTACCCCTTCCCTTCGCATGCACCCCCTGCAGCCTCACGGGAGTTGTACTGAGTGGTTCCAGGGGGTAAGGAGTGCCCCTAAGGTTGTTCCTCTCCCCGGTTCTTGGGGCAAAATGCTGCTATTTCTGTCCATATCCCTTCTCCCCTTCCCCCCCAGCCATGTGCTCAGAGCAGCCCATGGCACAGCACCACTCCCTGCTGGAGATAAAGGGTGCAAGTGCCCACCCCACGTGGCACTGCTGGGGTGAGCCTTCACCCCCTAACATGCCCTCTGGGGGGCTTTAGCACCCCCCCATTCTCAGAGTGTAGCCAGAGCTCTGCAGCACTGGGGCAGCAGGCACTGCCAGCCCTGAACCCCAGCGCAGGGCCAGGTCCCCCCCACCGGCTTTGCCTCTGCGGGCTGTGAAAGGGGCCGGATCCGACCCCGGCTGCGTGGAGGGGAGGGCAAGGTGCTAAATTTAGCTGGGTACACAGAAGGCAGGAGCCTTACCAGGAACCACACAGGGCCCAGCCGCTGCCTCTCATCCCCCACACGGCTGCCTTCGGCTGTCCCTGCCCTGACAGAGTGCAGAGGGTCAGGGAGCTGGCCGAATGGGATCCCGGCAGCCTCCCCACCATCCTGGACCCCACTGCATCAGCCCCACCCCTGCTGCTCCCCTCTGTAGGGCATCTGGCATCAGCAGGGTCCCCCTCCACAAACCTGCCTGGGAGCTGAGCACGCTGGATGGTCCAAAACATCCTTCCCAGACTAGGTTGGAGCCCCTCCCCCAGCTGCCCTCACCTTTAGAGAAGCCACCCAGAGCAGCAGGACTGGGAGCCCCAGCACCAGCCAGAGCCATGCTCAGAGCCCCCCGTGGGGCTCCTGGTGGCAGATGCAGAATTATTGAGTGGTTTGGGTTGGAAGGGACTTCAATGACCTAGTTCCAGCCCTGCTGCCACGGGCAGGGACAGCTCACAGGATGGTGAGGGCTGGAAGGCAGCTCTGGAGATACCCAGTCCCCCCAGCAGCCCATCCAGCTCAGGGCCCCATCCAGCCTGGCCTCGAACACCTCCAGGGATGTGGCATCCACAGCTTCTCTGCACCACCCCTGCCAGCCTCACCACCCTCACAGTGAAGAATTTCTCACCCATCTGAACCTGCCCTGTGGCAGCTGAAATTGTTCCCTCTCCTCCTACCACCCTTGCAAGAAGTCTCACTCCAGCTTTCCTGGAGGCCTCCTTGGCTGGAAGGCTGCCACCAGCTCTCCCCAGGACCCTTTGCCTCGATCTCACTCTTTGCCACTCCATGAGGGTGGTGAGAGCCTGGCACAGGTTGCCCAGGGAGGTGGTGGAAGCCTCCTGCCTGGAGGTGTTTGCAGCCAGGCTGGATGTGGCTGTGAGCAACCTGCTGCGGTGTGAGGTGTCCCTGCCCATGGCAGGGGGGTTGGAGCTGGCTGAGCCTTGAGGTCCCTTCCAACCTCTCAGTTCTGTGGTCTGCAGTGACGGGTGGGGAGCCTGTGGGTGGGATGGGGAGCCTGTGGGTGGGATGGGGAGCCTGTGGGTGGGTTGGGACCCCCCCTGACAAGCCTCTGCTCTGCCCCCACAGATGTGCACCCCCAGCAACACGCCGGCCACGCCGCCCAACTTCCCGGACGCCTTGGCCATGTTCTCCAAGCTGCGCACCTCGGAGAGCCTGCAGAGCAGCAACAGCCCCATCCCCTCCATGGCCTGCTCCCCCCCGGGCAGCTTCAGCCCCTTCTGGGCCTCCTCGCCCCCCAGCCACCAGCCCTCCTGGCTGCCCCCCTCCTCGCCCACCGCTCACGGTCTCCATCACCACCTCCACCACCCGCAGCCCGCCTGGCCCCCGGCCCCCCCCGCCCTCAGCCCCCCCACAGAAAGCCATGGCCACCATGGACGGCCAGAGATAAGACTGGGTTGGCAAGGGGGGGGGGGAGGGGAGGGGATTGAATGTGGGGAGGGGTGAGGGGTGAGGGCCAGGGCGTGGGGAGCAGGGGCTCCCTGAGGGACGCACTGGAAGCATTTTCTAGGTTTTATTGTTGTTTTTAAGGGGGGTGGAGGTGGGGGACACACACACACACACACAACACACACACAGAGGACACCCACGCTGCCAGGGAGGGCACTGACACCCACCAGAGCCTCTGCAAGAGTCACCAGCTGGGCTTGGCTTCCCCCATCCCATGTTGTTGGTTTGGGGGGGTTGGGGTTTTTTTTTTGTTGTTGTCCTTCTGGGTTTGTTTTTCATTTGGGTTTGGGTTTGGTTTTGGTTTTAAATCTATAATATATAAATATATCTAATGTATAGAAAGCCAGAGAGAAGGAGCCAGCAGTGCAGAGGTGGCTTCCAGATGGGGGAGGTGGGGAGGGGAGGTGGGGGAGAAGGAAGGGGGAAGTGTTCTAGGGCTCTCCTCCCCCCCAACCAGCTCAGCTTCTCTGAGGAAGGGGAGGTGAGGTGGGGGAGAAGGAAGGGGAAAGTGTTCTGTGGCTCCCCCCACAACCAGCTCAGCTTCTCTGAGGAAGGGGAGGTGAGGTGGGGGAGAAGGAAGGGGGAAGTGTTCTGTGGCTCTGCCCCCCAACCAGCTCAGCTTCTCTGAGGAAGGGGAGGTGAGGTGGGGGAGAAGGAAGGGGGAAGTGTTCTGTGGCTCCCCCCACAACCAGCTCAGCTTCTCTGCAGTGGGGCAGGAGAGGGCAGGTTTCGGGGGGGGGGGGTGGTAGGTAACAAAATACAAATGGATGGAGGTGGCTGTCAGTGCCCTGGAGCGTGGCCCTGGGGGCACACAGCCATTGCCCCCCCCTGCCACCCCCCAGCTCTGGATTTCCTGGACGCTTGGTGCAGTGCCCAGAGCAAAGGTGACTCTCTCCTCTGGCTTCCAAACTTCAGCTTGGCTTCTTGCACAGACACCCCCCCTACACCCCCCCCCCCCCCCCTTCCAACCTCCCAGCTGTCTGCCCCCCATCCTCCCTCAGCACCCCCAAGGCCTCAGGGGGAGGTTTTCAAAGTGATATGTGTTCCCCCCCCCGCCCCCCCCCCCCCTTCCCTGCTTTTCCTGTCCCTGTGACTGCTGTTCATGGCCCTTCCCCAGGGAGAGGGGGGGGGAGCTGGGAGGTGGTTTGGTTTGGTTTTGGTTTTTTTTTTTTTTAAGTTTTCAAATTAAACTTGCTTAAAAAAAAGAAAAAAAAAGAAGAAAAAGAAAAAAAGAAAAGAGAAAAAGAAAAAAAGAAAAAGAAAAAAAGAGAAAAAGAAAAAAAGATAAAAAAAAAGAAAAGAGAAAAAAAAAAGAAAAAACCAAAAGAAAAAAAAATTAAAAAAAAAAATTAAAAAAGGGAAAAAAAACCAAGGAAAAAAAAAAGAGAGGAAAAAAAAAAACCACAGCAAAACAAAACACAACAAAAAGAGGTTGAAGGGTTTTTTATTAATTTAAAAATGGTAATAATTAAAAAAAAAAAAAAAAAACAAAAAAGAAACCAAACAAACAAGCAAACAAAAAAAAAATATCACTTTTTTAAACACCATCTGTCCCTGGCTTTTCTCTTTGCTGGGAGGACTCCCCCCTGGCAGGGCCTCGAGAATGGGGGTGACATCCCCCCCACCCCCACCCCTGCCACATGCCACAGTGTCACCAGTGGGGACAGGGCTCCCCTGGAGCTGCACTGAGTGCCCCCCCCACATGGCCTGCAGCCCCCTAAGGGGGGTGGGAGGGGGCAGAGGGGAGCCCCTGGAGCAGCACTGAGCCCCCCCCCGCATGGCCTGCAGCCCCCTAAGGGGTGGGAGGGGGCAGAGGGGAGCCCCTGGAGCAGCACTGAGCCCCCCCCACATGGCCTGCAGCCCCCTAAGGGGGGTGGGAGGGGGCAGAGGGGAGCCCCTGGAGCAGCACTGAGCCCCCCCACCCCGCATGGCCTGCAGCCCCCTAAGGGGGGTGGGAGGGGGCAGAGGGGAGCCCCTGGGGGTGGGGGTGGGGGGTGGTGGTGTTGTGCCATCCTAATGGGGCCCCCATGTGCCAGGGTGCAGGCAAAACCCCGTCCTGCACCCCCACAAAACACCTTGCAACACCCTCAACCCATTGCCAACTCCTGTGAGGAGCCCCCCAGGACTAAGTGCTCCTTCCCCTTCCCCCCAGTCCCACCTGAGAGTTGAGTGCTGCCAGCCCTCAGGGGAGCCCTGTGCTGGGCTTGGTGCCTCCTGGGCGTCCCCAGCTGCAGCTGGGGATCAGTCTGGCTGGGGGGGGGTTGCCAGCCCTCAATCCCCTCCCCCCCACCCAGGACAGGCAGAGCCCAGGCACTGCTCAACCCCCACAAGCCCTTCCCTGGAGGGGGGGTTGCCAGCCCTCAATCCCCTCCCCCCCCCCAGGACAGGCAGAGCCCAGGCACTGCTCAACCCCCACAAGCCCTTCCCTGTGCCAGCAGCCTTCTGCTGGCCTCGACGGAGGCACAGTCCCTGCTGCAGCCAAAGGGGATGAAAACTGCCACACAGACCCCGCTGAGGGGGTGGTTTGGGGGCTCCCTCCTCTCAGTTTAGGGAGAAGGCTCACCAGGAGAGCAGGCACACACCCTGGGGGTGCTGCTGAGGGGCTGCTCCCCCAATGCCTGGCTTCCCCTCGGGCTCCCCTGGGGTTTCTCAGCCTCCCACTCAAGCTGTGCCCCACCACCACGTGTCATGGGTTCTGCTCATGGGGCAGCTGGGGCTCTCCCACATCCCCCAGGGCTTCAGTGGGGACAGCCCCAGCTCCCCCGCTGCACACAGCCACGTTTCCAGCTGTGACAGTCCCAGGTCCTCCCCCACTGCTTTCAGGGGCTGCAGTTTCCCTGCCCAGCACCTCTCCTGACTCAACTTGTGCTGGGCCTCAGAGAATCAATGATAGGGGTTGGAAGGGATCTCTGGAGACCATCTACTCCACCCCCCCTGCCAGAGCAGGTTCACCTAGCAGAGCAGATCTGAGCAAGCATCTGACAGTGAGGGGATAGGGGGCAGAGGAAAAGCAGCCCCAAACCATGAGGGTGGCACGAGGAAAGGAAGGGAAGTGTGTCCCCAAAGCTGGGGACAGGGAAGGGCTGGGGGTGCTCTGCTCCAGAGGTGGGAAGAAGTAGCTGCTCTGAGCTGGGCAGCACTGGAAGAGGGACAAGGGGGTGACAAAGGGAGTTAATCCACTAGAAAACAAGGAAATCAGCCTGGAGATGTTCATCCCTTGGGATCAGCCACAGCAAACCACTGGGCTTAGAGTGGCAGCTGTGTCCTGCTGCTGCCCTTCCCACCCAGGTCCCCATTTCCCACTACCTTCAGCAGCAGCTGGGCATCATCACCCTCAAGCTGTACCACCCAGCTCCTCCACATCAGCTGTGGGGCCACAAGCTCAGTGGCCATTGGTGCCAAGTAGGGCTTGTGGTGGCCAGAGAGGTATCAGGGGTAGCCCAGGGCCAGCACAGACCCTGGAGGGGAGGGGGGTAGGGCAGGGGCTGTTTTCAGCTCCTCTGGTGCCAAGCTGCTGCAGGCTGAGGGCTGCTGCCCCCCCCCCCCCCCCCCCCCCGCATGAGGGGAAGATCCCGACCCAGGGCCACCCCACTCAGGCCAGACAGGCACTTGTCTGCCTATTGCCCTTTATTGCTACAGGCTGGAGCTGCTTGCTTGCCTGCTTGGTGGCAGGGGCTGGGGTAGTTCCAGGCTGCTGTGGTGCTGGATCCATCCTGTGGGGGCTAGACCTGGGGGAAGAGTCCTGATGCCTGGGAGAGGTGTCCGTGGGACGAGGCTGGGCGCTGCTCCGCTGAGGAGGGGGTGCCTGGGGGCGAGGGGCACACGTTAGCCCCCTGCAGGCAGGCCCTGGTTGTGGGCAGCTCTGCCAGTCCAGCCTGGGGCAGGCAGTAGAGGCAACTGCCCAGCCAGAGACAGCCAGAACCAGGCTCCTGGTCCCCAGCCTGAGGCAGCCAGGCTGCTGTCCCACACCGGCCAGGACCTTCCTCTTGCTCCAGCACAGGGACCAGTTGCCCTATCTGCCAGTGCCACCCCTCCATCCTGATCCACCCCCCCCAATCCCCCCCCGGACCCCTATCGCACCCTGCCCAGCAGCGGGCACAGACCCCTGCCCATGCCCACCCACGGGGTGACCGCAGGGTGCCCTCGCCCAGCCCAGCGCCCTGGCAGGGCCATACCTGCCCGGCCGAGCAAGGGCCCAGCGCTCTGGGGCCGTGAGAGCAGGCGAACGGTGTCCTGGGTGTCCCCCTGCCTCGGGGGCAGCCTGGCCTTGCCCCTCTGGAAGCCTGGCAGGAGAGAGGGCAGAGGGGTCCGAAGTGGGGAGAGCCATGGGGAGCACAGGTGGGGGTGAACCTGGCACCCCCTGTGTGCCCTGCGCGCCCCCCCCCCGGGTGCCCTGGCCGTACCCTCCTTGCCCTCGAGCAGCGGCAGCTGCGGCTCCTGCTGGCCCCTGTAGATGTGTCCATCCTGCCCCAGCAGCTCCGTCTGGTTGCGCTGGGGAGGAGAGAAGGAGCCGGCTGCAAGGCGGGGCCCGGGCCGGCACCCCCCCGCCCCGGGGAACTGAGGCCGGAGCACCTCCGGGTGCTCAGCATCCCCTTCCCGGCCTCACCCCGGCCGCCGTCAGCCCTACCTTGGCGTGGAGCGTGGCGTGGAGCGGCTGTGGGGTGCCAGGGGGCAGGCTGCGGAGGGGCTGGCAGCGCTGCAGGCGCTGGGTGAGGGTGTGCTGGCCCCCGCAGTGCCGTGGCACGGTGGGGTACCTGCCCTCACCCACCTGCTCCCTGCGGGGCAGGGCACAGGGATGCTCAGTGCCTGGCGCCCTCACACCCCAGGGGAGGGGGCCAGGGGGCATGTCCCTCCCAGCTCCCCTCCACAGCTGCAGGGGGCCCATGCCGGGCCAGGCTGGCTGCATCTGCTCTCTCCCCACCCCCGTGGCCACTGAAGGGCATCAGAAGGGTTTGGCTTGAAGGGCTCCCTGGAGGTCATCCAGCCCAAGCCCTGTGCAGTGAGCAGGGACATCCCCAGCTGGAGCAGGTTGCTCAGAGCCCCAGCAAGCCTGACCTTGAATGTCTCCAGGGATGGGGCCTCTGAGCAGCGGGTGCCAGTGCTCCACCACCCTCCCAGTAAAGAGCTGCTTCCTGGTGTCCAGTCCCAGGCTCCCCTGCTCTGGTTTCAAACCGTTGTCCCTTGTCCCCTCCCTACAGTCCCTCCCCAGCTTTCTTGTAGGTCTCCTTCAGGTCCCTACTCCCTAGGCAAAGGGCAGCAGGAGGCAGGAGCTGTCCCAGCTGCAGGGCTTCACTTCAAGGCCTCATTTCACAGCAGGCATCCAACACCCCCCCAAGCCTGGGGTCAGGCTGAGACCAGACACAACTCATCACATGTTGGCACTGACCTGGGCTAGACAGGTGGGGCTGGAGCACCCCACAGGCCTGGGGCCAGCACGAGTGGCCCTCCACAACACATCTCTGCCCCCCTGCCCTCACCAGGCCCCTCTGCCCCCACCCTCGCTGGGGCAGGGCCACCACCTTGCCCTGCCGTGGCTGGGGCTGGGTCCCTGGGTCCCTGAGTCCCTCACCTGTGGCTGTGCTGCTGTCCTTGCTCCTGCTGAAGGATGGCCTGGAGGTCCCCAGTGAGGCGGGAGGGCAGCGAGGGCATGGAGGGGATGGTGGCTGCAAGCCTGGGGAGGGCAAGGGGACAGGTGATGAACAACCCACCTTGGCCTGGGGCAGGCCCAGGAGCTGGCACCCCACGAGCTGGCACCCCACAGCATCCCCCTTGCCAGGGAGGGTCCCTGTGCCCTGGCTTGCAGCCAGGACTGCAGAGGGGGCTTGGCAGGGTCGGACCCCCTAGGCAGGCACCCTAAGGTCCGTGCCTGGCACAGCAGGGCACTGCCAGCACCCATCCCCCCGTGCCACCCAGCGGTGGGTGCTACTCACGGGCCAGGCACCAGCATGTTGAGGGGCCGGTCACAGGACACGCAGTGGAAGTGGTTCAGCAGCTGCCTGAGGTAGGTAAAAAGAAGGGCTGGGTGAGCTCTGGGTGGGGCACAGGGCACTGCCAGCATGCAGACAGCTGGTGGGCAGCAGCAAGCTGCTGGGCACTTGGCTGTAGTGAGTTATGGTGGTTGCAGGGGAGCCATGAGGGGCTGAGGCTGTTCTCCCCACCCCAGCATGATGGCAGCCTGCTGGCTGCCTGCAGAGCACAGGGGGTATGATGGGGGGGAGCAGTCGTTTGTGGGCTCCCACCCAGGACAACCTCCACCTTGTATTAGGTACCAGAGAATCCACAGGAGAGATCACCCCCAAAATCCATCACCACTGTGGGAATTGCTCCCATGGGCACCCACAGCACCCCAGCTCTATGGGAACTGGGAGTGCCGGCAAGGACCAAATGGGGGAGGGGTCCCTCTACCTCTTGCTGGGGTGGGCTGCTCCCAGCCTGGCACCAAATGGCAGGCCTGAGGGATGCAGTATTCCCGTGGTTTTGAGGACAAGCTTTGTGGCAGCTGCCCACAGGACTGGGACACGCTCACCTTGGCCCTGCTGGCACCTCCACGGGGGTGCAGGTGCCCATGCCTGCCAGCTGAGCCAGCCCTGGCACTGCTTTATTGCTGTGTCAGCACTCATTACCCCCCTGTGCCTTGCCAGGAGGGCAGGTCACACCCCAGCTCCGTGTGGCACCCTTCCCTGGGGGAGGAGCCAGTGTCCCTAGCCCTTGCTCCACACCCCAGGTTTGGGTCAGGAGGGCTCTGTCCTGCGGTTGTCCCCTCCTTGTGCCACTGAACCTGCTCCTGGTGGGAGGAGAAAGCACAGCTGCTTTCCCAGCACCCCCACAGGGCAATGACTAAAGTGGCCCAATGCCAGGGCACCCTGTGGGCACCAGCCAGGGTAGCTGGAGGGAAGAGGGTAAGTGCTGTCCCTAAAGCCGTCGCTGTCCCCGCCGCACTCACTTCTTAATGCCAGCTGCATCGTCTGCCTCTGGTCCTGAGCCCTTCCTGATCTTCTCCAGGCTGCTCTTCCAGTGCTCCTCCAGCTGCTGCCGGAATGGGCCCAGCTCCAGGCGGTCCAGCTGTGGGCACACCCCCTCAGGCAGCTGCCCCCCTCAGGACGTGGCATCCCCAGGGCAAAGCCAGGGGCTGGGCATCGATCCTGGCAGGGACGCCGCCTCAGGCTGCTGCCGCCCGAAGGTGCCAGTGTCGTGTGGCAGGCACCGGCCACCCCTCACCTTGGAGCCCAGCTCCTCAGTGAGCTGCTGCTGGACCTGGTGCCAGCCCTGCTCCTGGCCTGTCACCCTGCTGAGCATCTCCTGGATGACCTGGTTCAGCCGCTCCATGCTGGCATCGAACTGGCTGCGATTGACCTTGCTGGCCAGGGCGCCCTTGTCGGCTTTCTAGCCACAGGGAGAGGCAGCAGGAGGGTGGGGAAGGGATGGAGGCAAGATGGGCAGGGACAGCTCTTGTCAGGAGGAGAGGGACAAGTAGCCACCTGCCCCTGCTCGCTCCACCAGCTGACGGGACCTGGCGAGGGCCCCGTGGTCAGGCTGCAAATCCTCCCTCCACCCAGGCTGGTTCTGCCACTGCCCAGGGCCCCCTTGGCTGGTGCTGGGGTCCCTTGAGGCCATACCACATCGATTCCCAGCAGCAGGTCCTCCTTGTCCACCTTTTCCTTCTCCAGCCTCTCCAGGGACTGGAACAGAGCCTTCCAACAGAGAAAGCATCTCATGACACCACGGCGGGGCTGGAGCTGCCTCCTCACCAGCCCAGCACCCCCTGCTCCCCCTCCCACCCCAAAATCCTCCAGGAAAGGTACTTTGAGCATCTACAGAGCTCCCAGAATGTGGCCAAGGGGACAAAGGCCTTGTGGTCCCTAGGCTGGGGTCTGCCTGGAGGATGTTCTGACCCCGTGGGGGGTTTAGCCACCTACCTCAATATCTTTCTGCTTCTGGTGATGGTCATCCAGGAGGTTCCCTGTGATAGAGCTGAGCTTCTCATAGTCCCCTTGCAGGTGCACAATGGTGGCCTGGATGTGCTTCAGCAGCTCCTCATCCTGTTTCCAGGAGGAAGATGACAAGGTGGTGCCATGCAAGGAGAGTCTGGATGCCCCATGGGGACAGAGCCAGGTTGCTCAGCTGGTGGCCACAGGTGCCAGCAGGACGTTTGCATTTAGCCTCCTTGCGTGCTGCTGACTTGTACAAGCCAACGGGGGGGCAGTGAGGAGCTCCCCCATCTTACAGCAAGGAACACCCAGGTGGAGCAGTCCACTAACCCACTCCCAAGCCCCCCATGGCAGCATCTCCCTACCTGACTCCTCCCTGGCATCTGTTTCATCATCTTGCCCACTGGCTGCTGCAACGTGAAGGAGTCCACCAGCTCCTGGAGCTTCTCATAGCGCTGGAGGAGCTGTGCCACCTGCACGCTGATGTCTGTGCTGCACATGGGGCATGCTGCCTGCTCCTGCCCCATGCCCTCCACCATCTCCCTCAGCTTGTCCAGCTGCAGGAGAGGGCAGAGGAATCAGCTCTGAGATGGGATGGATGTGGCCAACAGACCTGGGTGCTGTGGGAGCTCGATGGCCCCATCCGGATGGGAGAGACAGCTGAGACCTCCACCAGGACCCTCCACCGGGCTGCGGGGTGGTGGAAGTCTTCCCTCCAGACCTCACCTGCTCCTGCAGCTGCTCAGATGTCTTGGTCACCAACTGCTCCAGCATGGCTTTGGTCATCTCCTGATGCTCTCTCAGCTCCTTCAGCTCCCGCTTTATCTCCTCCAGTGTAGACCTGGCCAGTGAGACAGGGACAAAGGCAGGCTTAGCCTCTGAGGGGCCACTCGTGGGATGTCCCTTGCTCCCCAAACTGGGGTTCTCCCACCCTGCCATGATCCCTTGCAGCCCCACAGGGTTGGAAACCCTCTCCCATCCTTTTACTCCAGTTTCAGGGTGAGCTGGTCACTGGCATCTGCTCCAGCTGCCTCCATCTTTCCAAGGGCATCCTCCAGCTGCCTGATCTGCAAATGGTGGTGCTGGCAGTCAGGGCATGGTCCCTGTGTCACCCCAGCACAGAGGCTTTCCAGCTGCTCCCTCCCTGTCCAACCCCCTCTGGCATCCTCACAGCCCCCTCAGGGACTGCCACCACTCACCTTCTCATCCTGCAGGTCACTGACCAGGCCCTGCAGGGAGGCCACCTGTCCCTGGAGGCCAGCCAGGATGCTGGTGACGCTCTCTTGGCCTAGAGGGACATGATCCAAGAGGACACAGGGTCAGTGAAGGGAGCCTCACCCTTGGGGCCAGGCTGCGGGTGCGACGAGCCCCCAGCAGGCTCCCCCAGGGCTCTCACCTCCCTCTGGGAAGAGCAGGTGCAGCTTCTCAGCCTCGGTGGCTTCCAGCTTGGTGTCCTGCAGGTGGTCCACCTGCTCCTTCAGGGCGGTGTAGAGGTGTGTGAGCTGCCCGATCTGCCGCAGAGCCTCCACCGTCTCCGCGTAGCGCTCGGGGGCGCAGACGGAGCCCGCGCCCGCCCCGGGCACCGCGGGCTCTTGGGCAGGGGGCACGGCCTTGTGACCGGCGCCAAGGACGTTCTCCACCCCCTGGGCTGGCGGGGAGAGGGTCCCCACCCCTGGGTGGCCTGGCTGGGCAAGCTGTGTGCTGGACAAAGCCTTGCCTCCTGCCTTGAGGCTTGTAGCACCCATCTGTGTCCCCAGGGCGCCGGGGGTGGCTTCAGCAGGGACGTTCTCAGCACTCGGAAGGCTGGGCTCCGGGGAGGGGCGGCTTGGCTGAACCCCTGCTCCTCCGGCTTCTTGGGTGCCTGCAGGTGCTGGCTGCATCCCTGGGGTGGTGCTCTGGATGTCAGGGGACCCTGGGTGTATGCCTGGGGTGCCGGTCTTGGTGCCAGGGGACCCTGGGTGCGTGCCTGGGGCGGTGGTCGTGGTGTCAGGAGACCCCGGCTGTGTCCCCGGGGTAGCAGCACTGGCATCAGAAGTCCGTGTCTGATCCGAGGGAGCAGCTGGCTGCTTCTCAGGGGTCACTGGTGCTTTCTGCACCCCTGCTTGCTTCCCCAGGGAGCCAGGCTGCGTTCCTGGAGTCCTCTTGCTGGTGCTTTTGCTGGGCCTGTGTGCAGGCTGTGTCCCTCCTTCCTTCAGCTCCGGGTCTGAGCTTGCCCCCCGAGGGGTGTCCACGTCTGAAGGGATGGGCTCAGCGGGGGCAGACTGTGCCCCACTGCCCTCCTGGGAAGAGGAGGGATAAGGGAGAAGGTTTATGGCAGAAGTGCAGCAGCAAGGGCAGACTCAGGGCCCCCTGCCCTGTCCCCAGACATCCCAGCTCTTGGAGCTGAACTCAAAGGCAAAGATTTTGGTCACCCTGTGGAGCCCCCTCAGGACCCCTTAGCCCTTCAGATATCTCTGTGTCTGTGGCGTCATTTCAGCAGTGGATCAGCAAACACCCCCCTGATGTCACCTGACACAACAACCAGGCATTTATTTTCTTCTAACAGTGGGATTCAGAACTTCAGACCTGCTGGACCAGAGCCACTTCCCAACCCAACAGGCTGCCCCTGCACTTCAGGAGCAGCAGCCCCAGGTGGAAACCATCTGAAGGTCAGGTGCCAGGATTTGCTCCAAAACATTCCACTCTGGTTCCTTGCTCCTCCCTGCCAGACCCAGAGTGACTGGGAAGCCAGGGAACCGTGCTCCTGCCCCACACTGAGCAATGACATGGAGCTGTGTGGTCACCTCAAGGGTTCTGGGTGCTCACTTGCCCCATGGCGAGGCTGTGGTTGGTGTTCAATGGCAGGGATGATGGAGGAGTTCTGTTAGCCAGGGGAAGACCTGGCTCTGCCCATCCCAGGTCCTGCCTCCTGGTGGGAGGTGCAGGGAGATAAGTGCTGAGCAATGTTCCACAGAGGCCCTGGGGTGTGCAGGGGCTGGAGGTGCTGGGGACTTCAGTCCCACCTGGTCCCACTCCTGCAGCTGGGGTGCCCCAGCACTCACCACTGGCAGCCCTCGGCCTCCTCCTCCTCTTTTTTTTCTGTCTCCTTTTTTTCTTTCTCTTTCTCCTTCTCCATCTCCTTCTCCTCTTTCTCCATCACTTTCTACACCTCCTTCTCCATCTCCTTCTCCATCTCCATCTCCATCTCCATCTCCATCTCCATCTCCATCTCCATCTCCTTCTCCATCTGCATCTCCAGCTTTGCTGCCCACCAGGCAATCCTCCAGCACCTCCCAGCGCACCATGTTGCTCACCTCCTCTGGGGCTGGGTAGAGGCTCAGCCTTTCCTTCAGGTTTTTCTGGGGAAGAAAGGGATCAGGATCAGTCATGGACACAGAGCTGGGGGAATGAAGCTCACAGGAGCTCTGACCTCCCCCAGCATCATTGCCCAGCACCACTGCAGACCATGCCCTGATATGGAGAACACCAGGAGAATCAGGGACACTGCCTCCTCCTGTCCCCATGCAGGATCCAGCTGTGCTCATGGCCATACCACATCATCATCCAAGGATGTCTGCTCATGAAGGCTTGGTAGCTGGCCATCCTGGAGCTTCCCCTGGAGCAGGGCAAGGAGAGAGACAGCAATCAGGATTTACAAGGACCATCCACAAATTAACTTGGGCACAAGACAGAGGGATGCTGGGCAGGGCTGTGGCTGTGTTGTGTGGGTAGATCTTTGTGTCCACTCCTCCCCGGCCCCCACTTTGTGGTTTCAGGGCTGGTCTGTTACAAAGTGCCCTGGCATCAGCCAGGTACCTCTAGTCTGGCCTGACTGCAGCCAACAGAGCCCATCTCTGACCTCCCCAGGCAGCACTGGGTGGATTGCTCCAGGTGGAGTTTGCTGAGAGCCCATGGGTCACCCTTCTGACTCTTCCCTCCTGGTGGTCTTCATGCTGGGGGACATGCAGGGCTGCCGGGTGGGGTGACTGGGAGAGGGGCAGGGAGGGGGCCCAGCTCCCACCTGAGGGCAGTGGTGGCAGCTCACCAAGCCAAGGGCCTCCTGGATTGTCCGGATGTCCTCTTCCATGTGGGACTGTGCTGCCTTCATCCCACCCATCTCCTCAAGGAGATCACGGGAGACAGCCATGGCCTAGGAGAAGGAGGTGGCAGGGGTGAGCCCCAGGGGAGGGTCCTTGGTGACCTGGACCTTTACCCCTCTGTGGTCTGCACAGAACAGAGGGGCAGCACAGGGGCTGTAGGCAGCACTTACCATTCATTATGTCTTCAACAGCCAAGAAGGGGCAGAAGCTCCCCAGAGACCCTCAACCCTCCCTTGAAGGGGGGCTATTGCACAACCTGACTCAGCAGGGATGGGTCCAGCCCTGCCTGCCTCCACCAGACTCCATGAGAGACCACCGAAGGGGATCCAAAGGGCAAAGAGCTGCTGCCACCCTCCCAACCACAGCCTGGCCCAGCAGGGCAGCAGTAAGCACTGCTAACAAAGCAGGATGAGTGCTGCCCCAAGCAGGACTAGTGCACCCTGCTCAGCTGCCCAGGGAAACCTCCCTGTGTCCCAGCTCAGCTCTCCCTGTGTCCCAGCCCTGGCAGAAGCCATCCTGAGGCCGCACTGAGGGTGGCCCTCTCCTGGAACCTGACCTTGTTTCTTCCTGCTGAGAATGCTCAGGTGAAACATGGTCACAAGCAACTCAGTGCTGTGTAGGATGAGGTTCCTCTCCAGTCCCCACCAGAGCTGGGTTTAGCCCTCTGGCAAGCCAAGGGATTGTGTGGCAGGAGATGGAGCCCTTAAGGTGCTGACAGAGCCTTTCAGCTGCTTGAGGAGCAGACACAGCATCTGGCTATAGGTCAGGAGTAGGGAAGGGAGGAATGGTGAGGGTGGTGGGACTAGACTTCCTCAGGTGCTGAGCCTCTAGCTGGCAGAGCCAGGGGCACCAAGTGCTGTATCAGATTCACCACGACTTACTGATGGCAACGTGAGGAGGACCCAGAACAACCAGAGCAGCATTTCAGCCCCACCTCTTCCTCCCCAAATCTCCATCCCTTTCCTACAATCAAGCCCCACGTGCCACCATGAGTTTGGCCTTGAACCAGACCTTGGCCTAAGGCCAGCACCACCTTGGTGCAGACCCTGGAGCAAGGGGTGTCTCATGGGGGAGCAGCCAGGGGTCGGGGAACAGCCTCTACCTTGGAGATGCCATTCTCATTTGCTTCAATCTTCTTTTTCATCTGGTCCATGTCAGCGACCTGGGGGCTGCTTGTGGTCTCCTGCAGCGAGTCCTCAGGGGCAAGTGGCCTGTAGCCTGTGCCTCTGCCCTGTCCCCCTTTTTCTCTGGGGGTTGCCTTGGCAGGTTGCTGTTCCCCCAGAAGGACCTCCTGGGCAGTCAGGTCCAGCAGGCCCAGGTGCTTCAGTATGGCCTGCAGCAGGCTGTGCAGCATCGGGAAGTTGACAGCACCGATCTCGGGCGTCCCGATGGCGAGGTCCAGCAGCTGGGACAGGGGGACCTGAGCCATCGCTGCCGCCCTGTCCCAGAGCACTCGAGTCGGACGCTGGCAGAGGCGCAGTCAGGAGACCTTCCACCCACTTGGAGGACGCCTGGGTGGGTGAAAGAGACGGGCAGCTGGCAGCCTTCCTCCTGCTCCTCCATCCCCCCTCACCACGGAATGCAACCAAACCCCACCCAGACCCAAGCAGCGGGGGCAGCGCTGCGTGGCTGGGTGCTCCCCCCGAGGGCAGCGCTTGCTGGGGTCTGCGCCATTTCCTCCTTCCCCAGCCACCTATAGCCCTAGAGCCAGCTCCCCTTGCCCCTGGAGCTGTCCCCAAGCAGCTCCCAGCGCCGCTCTCCCAACTCTGAAGCCTCTTCCCGGCCTGAACCCCCCCCGGCCCCGCACCCGGAGCCCAGCTCCCTCCGGCGCCTCAGCCGCAGCCAGGGACCCGCCCCGCGCCGAGCCCGCCCCTTCTCCCTCATTGGTCAGCATCCTCCCGTCCCCGCCACCCATTGGCGGAGCCCGCTGTGGGCGTGCCCCTGCGTACCGTGGGTAACACTTTAGCGTCTCCCGTTGCCAGGCGACAGTCGCCGCCGCTCCCAGCCCCGGCTGCTCCCCGCCCCGGCCGCTCCCCGCAGCCTTTTCCGCTTTAACAGCCGAACCGCTCCCGCTGACCACAGCTGCGGTCATGCCTGGGGACCGGCGGCTTCCTCCCAGCCTGAGCCGGCCCTGTCCAGGGCGGAGCCACGCGTAGGGAGGTGTGGAGGATGGACCAGGGGGGATGTAGTGATGGGACGAGGGGCAACAGCTTTAAACTGAAATCGGGAAGATTTAAATCAGGTATGAGGGAGCAATTCTTCACTGTGAGGATAGTAAGGCACCGGCACAGGATGTCCAGAAGAGTGGTGGATGCCCCATCCCTGGAAGCAGTCAAGGCCAGGTTGCCTGGGGCTCCGATCAAGCTGCTCTAGTTGAAGATGTCCCTGCTGACTGCAGGGGGGGTGGACAAGATGAGCTTCAAGGGTCCCTTCCAATCCAGTGCATTCTATGACTCTCTGATCTTTAAGATCCTTTCATCCCAAACCAGTCTGTGATTCTGTGATCCCTGCCTCTTGCACAGCCTGGTCCCATCTGGAAACCTCCAGGAGGAGGCCAAGCCCAGCAAGGAAACACCTCTGATACTTCTCTTGGACCTGGGAACGATGGAAAGCTGCTGCTGACCACATCAGCACATAGATTGCAAGCAGAGAGCCATGTAAGCAGGGAAAAAGGAATGCAGACCAATACATGCTTCCAGAGAAACCTGGGAAGTCAAATGCTCAGACACTGGGGAAAAAATATCTTTGAAGCTGAGAAATCCATGAAACAAACACTCCCAAAAATAATCAACAAGATTCTTCTCCCTTAGAAAGCTCCAGGTCAGACCCTCCCACAGTCACAACACTGATAGCTTGAGGCACTCAAAGACAATCTCCAAGGCTGGACAAACAGGAAACAGAAGAGAGATCTTGCTCTTCAAGAAGTTACAAGCTAGCCATTTCCAAGCATTACACCCAAACCACACAGATCTGCTCCCTGGGTGTTTTTCTTTTCCAGGCTGAGAGGTTTGAATTCAAAGAGGGAGTAGAAAGATTAAGAGACTGGAACAAGATATACTGAGGCAAGAAGCTGACCCTGTGGGAAGGAGCTTGAGCCGGAGCTCTGTTACCTGGCAGAGCTGTAGGCTCAGGAGCTCTTCAGCTACACCCAGAGGCTGCTCAAGCTTGCTAAGACAGCACCCATGACCAGCAGAAAAAGCTGGAAAACCCCCAAGCCAGCACGGCAACAGCAGGGGCAGGATCTTGGGACAGAAGGAAAGTGCTGAGGTTCCATGCTGAGGTGATGGCAACCTTGGTCCAGGCTGGGTCAGATGGGATGGATGCTGTGTTCTCCTGTACACCAGCTCTAACTCACCACCTCCCCTGACCTGAGGGCCCAGTGAACACAGGCTGCCAGCTTCCCTAGAGCAGGTTGGGACCTTGAAATGCAACATCTCCTAGCCTCAGCTTTGCCAACTGCTTTTGCCTTCCAGTCAGGGTAAGGTTTGAAGTGAGGCCTGAGGAGAACTCAGGTTGTGGATGATTTGGGCATGACCCAGGGGACACTGGCAGAACCCTCTGCTGACCAGTGCCATGGTTGGACAGTTTCTACCCAAATCCAGCCCAGCAAAACCAAGCCTGGATAGGACAACAGCACTTCACAGAGCCTGGCCTTGCTCCTGGAAGGTCTGACAAGCAGTTTAAAGGAGAGAAAAAAGCAACACTGCACAAAATTTCAACCCTGGTTTCCAGTGTGAAGAGCATGGCCCAGCACTGACCTAGAAGGGGGCACACAGACACCTGTGAGCACTTCACACACTTGTCAGCCTGCTCAGGAGCACTTAGAGCACTGTGCCACTCCACCAGGCCAAGGAGCCACACTGTGGTCACAGGGGACAGCTGAGACTTGGTGACAGCGCTTGGAAAAGGCAGAGAAACCATCACCAGCCTTGAGGCCTGATCCTGCCTTGCACAGCCCTGGCAGGATCTGGCTTGGAGGTTTTATCTGTGCTGGATACTGGAGATGACTCAACCGCTCTGGGCTTGTGTGCACCCTCACCAGCTACAAGACATGATGTTGCTCTGCAGGAGAACCCCCCCCTGACAAGACATGCTTGTTTGCCTGGTGTTCAAGGCTTGTCCTGCTTACAGAGCCACTGCCTGCCCCTTGGCATCCTGTGCATTCCAGATGCTGAAATGGAAGAGCAAGATGCAGGCAGAAGCTGAAGGATAAGCAAAACTGAACAACTGCCTGCAAGCGTCAGCAGTGCTCTTTTGAGCCTCCAAGCAGAGTTTGTCCTTTACATCAGCAGGCTAGAAAGTGGTGGAGTGTGTTTGCTGGCCTCAGTAAGAGGGAAGATCATGGCAACAGGGCAGGGGCATTGAAACTACAGGATCTTTAAGGTCCTTTCCAACCCAAACCATTCTGTGATTCTACAGTCAGATTCTGGGACTTTCTTCTTTTACCATCCTGGAGACAGAGCACCTTCTGCAGCTTTCTCAAGCATCCCCCTCCAGGCAAGGATTAGTGTCTCATTCCAGGAAGGAGCACGCAGTGAGTCCTACCTCCCAACGGAAGGCAGCTGGAGGCTGCCCACGGAGCCTGGTTACAGCAGCAACACCACGGTACTGACACAGCAGCTGTTGAGGGAGCACAGGGTTGACAGGAGGCACCACCAATGAAAAATCCTATGCTTTTTATTGCAGTGTTAGTGTTTTGTTGGAGAGCACAGCTGCATTAAGAGGCAGATATTGTTCCAACTCCCTCCCGAGACTCTGACACAACAACTCATCAGCCCCAGGCGACTCCAAACCCTGTGCCTGCTTCTGCAGCGCAGGCAAGCGTTCAAGTGGGGACCTAGACCCTCGTATGACTTGCCACTGAAGAACAGATAATGATCCAAGGCTCCCAAAATGAAAAGACCAGCACACTAACTAGCACCCCTTGCCCTGCCGGGAGACACATGCGAGCTGGCTCCCAGCGCCCCGACACCAGGGGGTGAGTCGCCCAGGGAACAGGCTGCCCTAAGCTGCCCTGTCTGGATGTTCCGCTAGCTTAGCTCTGATGAAAGTCCTCCCTGTGCTGTGCAGGAGCTGAGAGGACACTCAGCTGGCATGGAGCTGCTCTGCTGACCAGGTCTGCCAGCAGCAAGCGGTCCAGCCCAGCGCTCCCGTCCGCACGCTCACCCCACAGGCCGTCTCCTCTCGCTGCCCGCACGCAGCGGTGCGCAGGCTCCAGGCCCCTCTCAGAAGCTGACAGCTACTTGGCTTTTCTTTCCCCGAACTACAGGGCAATGGGGAGCACACTATGAAATAAAAATAACAGTATATGAAAAAAAAAAAAAGGCAACTTAAGAATTCCACACCACCTCACTGCTCCACCTCTCTCTGCTCAGATGTGATCCTCCCCCACTGCCAGCGGCTGCTTCTATTCACCTGTAAAGTGCTGGTCAGGTTGATTTCTACCTATTAGATCTCACGGCTCAAGACTCTGCAAACCCTCATGCCCCTACACGAATAAAGAGTTGTGTTATGCCTCTAATGTATGGTATTGCCTTTTCATGCATGTTTCCTTCTCTTGTGGAAGCCAGGAGAGGGGCAGGGCCAGGTCTAGTCGTCGACGGTGATGTTGCGGAAGAGATAGGCCATGGACTCGCCGTTGTGGATCCGTCGGATGGCTTCGGAGAGGATCAAACTGATATCCACAGTCTTTATCTTGGGGCACTGCAGCTTCTGCACCTCGTGAGGAACTGTGTTGGTTACTACCACCTACAGAGTGCCAGAAAGAACAGACCATTAGCTGTGCTGCTGCTAGGCTCCCTCACCGAACACCTACCGCTCCCCGGGTGCTGCGGACTGGCTGTCACGGCTCAGGGGGAGCAATCCTTCCACGTTAGAAAACAAAGACTAAAGCACATGGTCTTCCCCCATGTGACTGCCAATCTGTCCCTCACATGAGAGGGCACTGGCATAACCACTGCCCCACAGCAGTCACCTCCACACAGGCTGGTTCATTTACCATAGGATCAGTCAGGGTTGGAAGGGACCACAAGGATCACCTAGTTCCAACCCCCCTGCCATGGGCAGGGACACCTCACACTAGATCAGCCTGGCCAGAGCCTCATCCAGCCTGGGCTTAAACACCTCCAGGAACGGGGCCTCAACCACCTCCCTGGACAACCCATTCCAGGGCTTCATGGTGAAGAACTTTCTCCTCATGTCCAGCCTGAATCTCCCCACCTCCATCTTCATTCCATTCCCCCTGGTCCTATCACTACCTGAGAAGTCCCTCCCCAGCCTTCTTGTAGCCCCCTTCAGATCCTGGAAGGCCACAATTAGGTCACCTCGGAGCCTTCTCTTCTCCAGACTGAACAGCCCCAACTGCTTCAGTCTGTCCTCACAGAAGAGGTGCTCCAGCCCTCTGCTCATCCTCGTGGCCCTTCTCTGGACACTACAGGACCTGCATGTGCTCCTAAGGGTGAGGCTTGAATCACTCAAGACACTCTGAATGGACCCAACAGCCCCTCACTGGCTGGGGCAGAAGGACAGACAGAAGGTCTGTGCACTCAGAAAGCAGTCACATGCACCCAGCTGTGGTGAGGGAAGTGCCCAGGCAGGGGTGACTAATATCTGTGCAGTGGGGGAGAAAAGATACACACACAGAGGAGCAGATCTGACCTCAAGCACTCATCACACAGGGGGTTCGGGTGAGCTTTTTTCCATGAAGAGCCAGCTAACCAAAAGCATCTGATGAAAGCAGTCACTTCAGAGATGAGCTGTGTGGCAGGAGAAGCCCATCAGTCTGTGGGGTTTGGTGCCCTCCATCAAGCCAGCAGCCCTTGCTCTGCAGCCCAGGGAGCAGCCTCACCTCATCGATGGAGGACTCCTCTATCAGACGGGGAGCATCTGCTGACAGCAGCCCATGCGTGGCCATCACAAAGATCTTGTAGGCTCCACGCTCCTTCAGAATCTCTGCAGCAGCCACAAAGCTCTCCACATCATCAATGATGTCATCCTGAGGAGAAACAAACAGGCAGAAAGAAGCTCGAGACCAGAAGCTGAACCAATGCCTGCAGAGCAGGAGTGGACCTGCAAGGTGCTGCAGCTTTGGGTCAGCACAGAGCTGACTAAAGTGCCCCCTGCCTGCTCCAGCTGCATGGACAGCCACATGCATGGCTTACAGCTGTGAAGGCCACTGCCCTGATTTACAGACTGTGCCTTGGAGAGAAGGTAGGCCAGGTTGCCCAGGGAGGTGGTAGAAGCCTCATCCCTGGAGGCTTTTAAGGCCAGGGTGGATGTGGCTCTGGGCAACCTGATCCAGTGTGCGGTGTCCCTGCCTGGCAGGGGGATTGGAACTGGCTGAGCCTTGAGGTCCCTTCCAATCCTAACAAGTCTATGATTCTATGCATGTGCACAACCAGAGCTTCTCTTCATCAAGGTGGCATTTTCACAGTGACAGTAGCTGTGTGTTGATTACTCACACCGCAGCAGGGCACAGCAAGAATGAGAGGCTCAGCAAGCTCTTTTGGTTGGGTGAGTTTGGGTTTTTTAAGGACTCTGGGAGATTTCTCTGCACATCTTTGGTTTCTTGAGTCCTTGGCAGGCACATGACATTTGTAGATTTAAAGGAGCAAGGAGATTTC
Source organism: Dryobates pubescens (assembly GCF_014839835.1). Lineage (NCBI taxonomy): Eukaryota > Metazoa > Chordata > Aves > Piciformes > Picidae > Dryobates > Dryobates pubescens. The sequence goes on along the minus strand of NC_071631.1, from coordinate 16,878,913 downwards.
AGGGTTTAAAGTGGCTCTGGCCAGCCTGCTCTAGTGTGGGGTGTCCCTGCCCGTGGCAGGGGGGTTGGAACTAGATGATCCTTGTGGTCCCTTCCAACCCTGACTGATACTATGATACTATGAAAGTGCTGAAGTGTGAAGGGCTTTTAACTGTAAGCTGAAATAACCACAGCCAGCAGCAGAACTGGAGAGAACAGTGGTAACAACCACGTTCCCCTCACTACCCTGGCAGTCCCTCCCACCCTCTGGGATAAATCATCTCAAGATGCTAGGAGAAAGCCACCCCACCCTCCTCTCTATCACATTCATACCACAATGATGGCAATTCTTCCTCCAACATCTCCAACCACAGTTATTGGTGGTTTCTCCTTGGCCATCATCACTGCAGAAGAAGAAAACAAAAGCTCAGGTCAGTTAGCTTTGAGTCAAACCACAACAGCTCCGCCACACGAGAGGCTCAGCCCTTGACTGCATCTTGCATTGATGCCCAGATACAGACATGTGCTTTACATTATCCTGACACCCACACAAGTGGGTAACCACTGGTGTAACCATCATCTTCCTCCTCACATGAATAGTGCTGCTGCACAAAGATGGAACTCTCAGTTTCTGGGGGGCACTTCAGAGCCCTCCCAGTACACAAATCCAAACCTCTAACAGATCCCTGTGCGAGGAGAGTCACAAACCAGCAAAGGTCAGTGATTTTCCTCATGCTCCAGAGCAGGACTGGGGTAAAACAAGAGGGATCTCATACTGGGAACAACAAATGGGCTTCTCTGAGCTGCCCCTATCAAAGGCCACATAGCCTTACAAGGTGCAGGTTTTCACCTGCTGGCCTCATGAGTCCATAGGAAGGATTTGAGACCTGCAGTGCAGTTTGCTTCCTCTCAAACAGAATAGACCAGACCAGGCTGGAAGAGACCTTCAAGATCATCAAGTCCAACCTATCATCCAACACCACCTAATCAACTAAACCATGCAGCCAAGCACCCTATCAAGTCTAAACACTTCCAGTGATGGTGACTCCACCACCTCCCCAGGCAGCCCATTCCAATGGGCAATCACTCTCTCTATGTAGAATTTCTTCCTAACATCCAGCCTGAACCTCCCCTGGCACAGCTTGAGACTGTGTCCTCTTGTTCTGGTGCTGGTTGCCTGGGAAAAGAGACCAACCCCCACCTGGCTACAACCTCCCTTCAGGTTGTTGTAGAGAGCAAGAAGGTCTCCCCTGAGCCTCCTCTTCTCCAGGCTGATCAACCCCAGCTCCCTCAGCCTCTCTTCATAGGGCTTATCACGTTCCACACACACACACAAAGCTTTCAGAGCATGCAAGAACCTTAACACCACCTGCTCAGGCAAAGAAGGCTTAGAGGAAGCTTGCACAAGGAAATTTGCTGATTTATTTTGAAGTGGATTAACAGAAAGAACAGGACAGAGTCCACAGCTGGAGCTCAGATCTGCGAGCTCAGTACAACCAGCCACTGGCAGCAGAAGGATACCCTGATGAGCTGTGCTGTCTGACACATGCTGAGGAGATGCACTGGGAAGTTAAGGATCCACTCCTTCCTGACCCAAATTTGCACTGACATGGCTCATGCAAAAGCTTCCTGTGGAGCAGCCTTTAGCCTTTATCCTGAAGCATGAAAAAATCTGGATGTGGATGCACTGACAGCATCCAGATGTAACAGTTTCCAGACCTGCACCAAACAGCAATCAGCCTCCAATGCAGGCCAGAGACTTTGCTGTGTCCATCAGGGGCAAACTCCTCACTTGCCAGAGGGTGCTGGTTTGTAGAGTGAAGGCAGCAAAAACTCCCAGCAAGGAAAGAACTCAGTGGTGGGCATCCATATGCCACTAGGTGATAACCTGAGCTGCTCTGACCACTGAAGCAGAGAGGAGCAGCCAGCATTTTCCAACAGGTTTTTGGCCCACCAAGATTTTATCCTTTCTACAGGGAGCACAGCAAAGCCTCCTACCAAGGTGCTCTGCATCCCTCCTCTTCCTAAGCTCAGGTCTCTCCAGGATTCTGGCCCCAGAGGTTTCTTAAATGTCAAGGAGTTCTGGACACAACTAGGTAGCAAGATTCTTCTCTTTAAGAAGAGAATATAATCCTCAAGCAGCACTCAATATAATCCTCAAGCAGCACCAAGCCAGAAGTCATTGCCTGTCAAAAAGCCTGCCTGACCCTCCTGGGTCAGGGAAAAAAATCCTACCTGAAACTCCCCATCCTGCAGGGCAGGCTGCTCCAGAACTATCCCCACAACTCCTCAGTGCCTGGGAATGCCCAGAGTGCAAGCCCAGCTGGGCTGAGTGACTCACACCCAGGGAAAGCAATTTTAAGGACCACAGCTCCAAAGATTCCCGTGGAGAGCTGCTGCCCAGCTCCACAACCTGCTCCCCAGCCTGCTTTTCTGGAAGCCTACACAAAGTGTACACAGAAAGTGAGCAACAGCTCTGCTCTGAGCCAAGTGACACCACTCACTGGTAGGCTTTGCAGTTAAGGTCACAGCTAGCTTGGAGTTAAGAGCTAATTGCTCCTTGGAGCACAGGCTGCCCAGCCTCCCCTGCACTGTGATTTCTGAGGCTCCTCTCAAATGCAAAGCCACATCTACATCCTGAAGGCAAAATGCTCTCAGGAGAAGGAAGAGGGGTTGCAATAAAATAAAGATCAAGCATCACAAGAGATAAACAGACCATAAATTTCAATTACAGGCACTACCTACCTGCTTAGATTAATTATTAGCTCATTATCTAGCTTGGACAGGAATAAAACTCCTGGTGGGAGCTGTCAAATGCCAGCAGGGTTACATCTGGCTGCCAAGCCCACTCCTTCCAGTGCCCCCCCCCCAAATCACCACCACTTCTGCTGACAAGAGCCAGTTGGAAGATTTCCCTCTGCCATCAGACCTTACACCACTGGGACTGCTGGTGAGGGGCACACAGCAGGAAGAGCTGGTCAAGGGGCTTGGTTCCTGTGCCACCTGAGATGGGAAGACACTTTCCCCAAGACTGAACTAGACAAGAAAGGAGGCACAGCAGAGAGGATAAGAACAGAGACTTGCAGCATTGCCATCCCTCACTCTGGCTGCATTTTCACCTCTGCCTGGCAGAGTGCAGCTCCATGGCAAGAGGCTGTGACACGACCAGGATGCAGTAGAAGCTCGCAGTCTGCTTCTGGACAAGTATTACCTTGGTATCCTGCACCTCCAGTAACAGAGCTCAGCTCACTCAAACCCAGCTACCCATCAGAACAGAAAAGGGGAGAGAAAAAGCAACTTTCTACTGAGAATTTTGGACAAGTTTGCCCCCTCACCCACCCCACATCTCACCCACAGCCTGACTGTGCTCCATGTGTGCCTTAGGCATGCAGGAATGTAAGGTCATCAGTCTGCAGGAGATAAAATAGGCAAGTGGTGAGACACAGCAAACCAGTTTGTGTTTGCATAACTGAGGACTGAAAAGAATTTTCCACTGGGCCAATAACTGAACTGGACAAGGCCAGACTTCTGTGTGGGCCATCACTTATGGAGCTCTCTAGCAGCACAAGCTCCCACAGATGAGCTTCCTTAAAGGTAGGAAATAAAAATGCAGTCACATCAATGCCCTGGTAGCAGATAAATGTCAGCTAGAGATATTTGGGAGGACAGCCTCCTCTTCAGTGTGGGAGGGGAAGGGAAAGGCCAAGAGCAACCAGGCAAATTCCTGGTTTGTTGGAAGGGTGTGAAAAATTCCCCTTGCCAATCAAGATGAAGTCCCAAACTACATTCCCAAACCCCACCTGTCCCCCAAGGCCCAAGCAGAGGCTCACCAGCATTGTTTAACTGGTGGTATCGTAGCAAGCGATGACTGGGGTAACAGAAAACACCTACAGTCTTACTTGCCTCCCCTCACAACCTGCCCACAAACTGGTTGGATGCTCTCTCTGAACTTCAAAAGAGGCAGAAGACACTTATCAGCAGCCCTCACCACTGCTGGTACAACAAAGCTTGGCTGCATGATGGAGCCATCAGTCCCTACCACACGCAGCAGCACAAGCGCTTCCCACAGCCACTGCACTCAGTTCTGTCCCACCACCATCCTCCCAACAGCTGAAATCCTTCCAAGGGGGAGCTGGATTTCGCCTGCACCGTTGTTGTTTGGCTGCTGCTGTTGCAGGAGGGCTGGCATTTCTCAGAACACAGGTTTCCTCCTCCTTTTCCCCCTCCTCTTTGCTCTGTTCTCTCAAACCAGCAGCTTTGCAACAGATGGCAAGAACAGAGGAAGGAGCTCAGCCCTGCTCTCAGAAAACCTCTTCACCCTAAGCCACATAGACCTCAAGACCTTCTCAAAACAGAGATTGGAACACAACCACCTTGCTGCCAAGGTGAAGAAAATTTCCAGCATTAGGAATGACTACAGCAAGAGGAGAAGTCAGAGGCAGCCCTCCCCCTCCACGGTGGGGGCAGCAGCCTGCCCCAGTGGCTGCTCCCATGGCAGTCACACTCATTTCTTTCCTGCTTCACTGGCTCCATGAATTTTGCTGCTAAGAGCTACAAAGGCACCACCTTCATCAGAAGTTTGTCACCTGGCACTTGCTGAGTGGGCAGAGCCAAGGAGAACACCACTGATGCTCCCTCTGTGCCTTCTCCTGCGACCTTCCCACCAGAGAAGTTCCGCCGGTCCAACTGCCGTCAGCTTGGTTACTCCTACACAGCCAAGCCAGCAGCCCTTTCCCCCCAAACCACGTGGCTGGTGCCCAAAGAGAAGCTGATTCTTACAGGGCAGCTCCAGGCCAGGGTGCACAGTGGCGTTTTTGACCATGGGAGGGGAGTGTCTTCCATCGTCCATGTCCTGCTCTGTGCACTGAGCCTCGCCGTGGATCACCGCCAGCCCCAGGCGAAGTCTCTCGGCGTAAGACTGAGCCCTGCAGGACGACCACGGCATGTCAGGAAGATTTGCATTGATGCATCTTCACAGCCCGGTGCAGCAGACCTCTCCCAGACCCAACAGGGCGAGCAAAGGCTGCTCCCCAGCGTGAAGCTTCGCTGGAAGCAACTTTTCAATCCTCCCCAATATTCCAAAGCCCGTTCTGCCCCTTGGCTCCACCGCAGGGCTCTCCTGGTACTCCTCCACAGGGTGCTTGCTGAGGTGGTCAGCCACTGCTGAAACTCATGCAGCAGGTCTGACCCTGGCACCAAGGGAAGAACCTAGCTCTGCAGCTGCACAGACCTCCAGTTTATTCCCACAGGGGTGGGACTGCACCATTCAGCTGCCCACCTACACCGTGTCCATCCTGTTTCCATCCACAAAGGACTTAGGGACCAGATCACTGAACCATTTTGGTTGGAAAAGGCCTTGAAGTTCATCGAGTCCAACCATTCTCTAACTCTACCAAGGCTGGTGCTAAACCATGTCCCTCAGCACCACATCCCTGTGTCTTTTAAACTCCTCTGTGGATGGGGATTCAACCACCTCCCTGGGGAGCCTGCTCCGGTCTTTGAGAAGCCTTTCAGTGAGGAAGTTTCCTCTAGTACCCAACCTAAACCTCCCCTGGTGCAACTTGAGGCCATTTCCTCTTGTCTACCACTTGCTCCTAGGGAGGAAAGACCAACTCTCACCTCATTACAACCTCCTTTCAGGGAGTGGAAGAGAGCTGATCCATTTGTGACTCTCCCATATCTTTCCTGGTGTATTTCCCATCACCCCAAACCTTTCCCAAGTTACTTTTAACCAGGCAGTAAAGCACCCATTTACCTTTTAGCTGCATCAGGAGATTTGGCTACAATAACTGCATTTCTGTAATCTGGAATCTGGAAGTGAGAAGAAGTTATTTAAGGCAAGAGCTTTTCACTGGTGAGTAACTGCTTTGACACATGGCTGACCAATCCCACCCCTCCCCAGCCCCAAACCTTTGCTCTGTGGCAGCTGCACTCATTTCCAACACCAGCAGCTTTGTGTTCTGCCCCAAAGGCAACACCACTAAGTTTAGCACAGGCAATGCTCCAGGCCCTGCTCTGCACAGGGCTGCAGCCCTCTGCCTCCTTCCCAGCTGGTGCCCACAAGCTGTGGTCTGCAGTGCTGAGTTGAAGACGCAGGGCACAGAGCAGAGAAGGAAGGGGAAGGTGTGGTGAAGGCATCTGGGGGCCAGAGGTATCAGACCCTGGCACTCATCAGCCTGCTAAGCCCCAGACCCTGTGGCAGAGCAGGCACTGGCCTTGTGCTCAAAATGGGCAAAGGTGGAAACCTTCACAGTGCTCAACCTACCCCACATGGAGCAGCTGCAGGGGAAGGTCTGAACCCAGGGACTGCTCTTCCAGTGTGGGCATAAATCATCATCCTTGGCACATGGAAAATGAAACCTCCCTGCCCTGCCCCCAGCCCTGCTGTGCTCAGCATTCCTACACTCAGCCCAAGACAAAGTCTATCAATAATTCAGAGCAGCCAGACATCCAGTGCTGAACAAAGGGCGAGCAGAGACCCTCTCACAGGATTTAAAAGGTGATTAGAGGCAGGAGCATAAATAACAGAGAGCAAAGCTCACCTCCTGCTTATGGCCAAGAGCTCAATTCCCACCCAGGTACAATCACACAACACAGCATTTTTTCCCCCTTTCCTGTGAAACATGGAATAGGTGTGTGTTCCCCCCCCCCAGTGAAGTAATGCTTGAGCAGAGTGACTGCCTTAGGCAGAGCACAACCTCTGCACGAGCAGAGGCCCAGCACTGCTGCCACACCAAGACAAGTTGATAATGCACAGAGCTAGAGTAACCTCACTTCTTCCTGTATATACTGCAGCAAGAAAGGGGATGCTCTCAGGTTGTCTACTGGGAAGCTGAAGAAGCCTTGGATCTCCTTTTGGTGAAGATCCATAGTGATAATGTGTGTTAAACCTAAGGGGAAAACAAACAAACAACAACAATAATTCATTGGAGGGGGCCTTGAGCAACAGAAAGAGTAACTGGCCAGTGGAATGTGCTGCCCAGGGAGGTGTTGGGGGGGGTCACACTGTCCCTTGAAGGTGTTCAAATACAGGACTGGAGGTGGCACTGGGAGCCATGGTTCAGTTGTCAGGAGGTGTTAGGTATTAGGTAATAGGTTGGACTTGATCTTCTCTGAGATCCTTTCCAACCTGGTTGATTCCATGATCCCAGTGGAAGGTGTCCCTGCCAAAGCCAGGGGGGTTGGCACCAGCTGATCTTCAAGGTCACTTCCAACCCATTCTGTGGCTCTATGAATTCATTGAGATGACTCCCATGAGGCTGGAGTTGCTCAAATGTTTCCATTTCCCAGACTGTTTTAGCCATTGCTCAGACTGCTACACCAGGAGATAAACCAGGCACGAGCAAGTGAAATCAAAAAGTCCCCAAGCCCCCCTGAGGAAGAGGCATGTGACAGACCACAGCACCAGGCTGACACTCTTACTGCAGTGTGACACTTCTAGGCCACCTCCCCAGGTGCAAGTTACAAAGAAACACAAATCAAGCTGAAGAAAATGGATTCCCCCAAAGGGGCTCCAGGGTTCAGCAGCACGTCCCCCACGCCCAGCAGCCAGGCAGCCTGCCTCTGGCGTGCCCAGCAGCATCCCAGCCCTGCCACGCTGCTGCTGCTGCTGCTCCTGGGACACTCACCTGCTTTGGCAAGCATTGAAGCCAGCAGCTTGCAGACTATAGAGCCTCTCTTCCTCATTTTGCTCTGTTTGCTGTAGGGGAAGTAAGGGATGACCCCGATGATGTTCCTGGCGCAGGAGGTCTTCAGCGCGTAGGCCATGATCAGCAGCTCCATGACAGCAGTGTTCACATCTCTAAGGAGAATCGAGAAGCAGTCCAAGTGTGAGCAGGTGTTTTTCCAACCCAACTCCTTGCCCCACACCTCTCCTCAACAAACCTCTGAGCCAATAATGCTGCATCTTCTGCTAATGCATGCAAGACCCAGGCTGTCATTGTGTGGCTCCTTCCATCGTGCCCCAGCACCTCGCCCTCAACTGCTGCCTGTGCGGGACGCGACTGCAGCGCTCAGGGGGTGTGGACTGCAGTTTGCTTTTGCATTCCAACATGACATTTTCCCTCCATCCTCACAACAAACAAACAAACAAAGGGAAGAAACATCACCTCACACAGCCTACTGTGACATAAACCAGTCTTTTATGAGAAGGGGCACACCGGCAGCCAACACAGCTCCATCCACCCTGGGTTTGTGAGCCCGGTTTTCATTTGCAACAATACAAGGCAGGAAAAATAACCTGCCTGGAAGAAACACTGCACTGTGAAACAGGACAAAGCCCAGACTCATCACTTGGGTAGAGATCAGCATCTCCATGCTAGCTAGAGATCACAGCCTGGTAGGGCCTGGAAGGGATCTCTGGAGTTCATCTAGTCATGGAATCATAGAGGGGCTTGGGTTGGAAGGGACCTCCAAAGGTCACCTAGTCCAACTCCCCCTGCAGTGAGCAGGGCCATCCTCCACCAGAGCAGGCTGCAGCGACAGAGCAGGAGCTGCCTGAGCCATCCTTCCACAGAGCAGCAGAGGATCACACAGCACAGAGCAGCTTAAAGCTCTGCAGAGCTTTTGGGATGTCACCCAGCCGTGGCTCAAGGATCCCTTTCCCTCCTGACCGCCGGGGATTGCCTTCCCCTCCAACGAGCGGGGAGAAACCACTTCCCAAGCCTCCTTCTGTGTGGCCTGTGACAAAGCTCTAACCACTTCCATCCCTCCATTCCCTCCCCTTTTCCTTCAGAGATTAACCTCCATTTGTGCCTCTTCGCTGGCGAGGGCTGCGGGGCTCCGCTCTGCCGCCGGCCTCGCCAGCCCCCCGCGCACGGCGCTGCGTGCACACAAGAAACCTTTGTTAGCTCTGAAGCACCCAAGCCAAGAATTACATAAAACACAGCCCCCTGCCACGTAGGACAACGAGCAAACAAAGAACTGTTTCTTCCCTTTGGTGGTTTTTTTTCCCCCTCAGCTGTGCCAGCAGGGCTGGGAGAGGAGCAAAAGATGCTGCTATCAGTGGTGGCTCAAAAAGCAACGTGGCCAAGTTTCAGCCTATTTAAAGTTCATCCCAGAAACTCAGCAGTTCTCCCTCATTAGTTTTCAAATGACTCTTAAAAAAACACCCTAATAATTACCTACAGAGATCACAGAATGCTTTGGGATGGAAGGGATCTTAAAAAATCATCTAGTTCATAGAATGGTCTGGGGGAGAAGGGACCTCCAAAGAGCATCGAGTCCAACCCCCTCCACGCCTAGCTCCAACCCTGCTGCCATGGGTAGGGAGATCTCCCACTAAACATTCCTATGGAAAGCAGATAGAGAGCAAGAGTGCTCCTGGGAGAAAGGGTTATCACTGCTTTCAAGAGGCACCAGCAGTGCCCATGCTGCTGTGGGACAGTGCTGGCCACACCGATGCAGAGATCACTCAAGGAGGAGCACCTGGCTCAGGGTTCCAGCAGGACCCCATGCTGGGCTCCAGGAAGCTCCTGCAGACCAGCCAGCACAGACACCAGGCAGGTGTGGATGCATCTGTCCCTCCAGCAGTGCCCAAGGTGGGTGGGCTGGGGGTGCTCATCCAGGCAAGGGGCACCCCCCTGGGTGCTTTGTGCTGAGCCAGGTGCCACACTGACCTGCTCCTCTGCAAGGGGCACTGACACCGTCCAAGGGCCCAGCTTGGGGCAAGGACTAGTTGGGAGGAAAGAACATTTATGGTGGAACCCCAACCACAGCACCTCCAAAACAGATCCCAGCAGAGCACCCAACCTCCTCCCTGCCCTCCCCACCTCCTGCCTTGAAGCCAGGCTCAGAGTCACTGCTGGCAAGCCTGAGCCAAGACCGCACACGGGGCCTGTCAGCTCATTCCCAGGACACTCAGAGCCAGCTCAGCTACCCCCCACACACCACTTACCACCCACCCCACTCCAGCAGCCCAGAGCCTCCCCAGCCCTGCCTGGAGATCCTTGTTCTTGGGGCTGTGCAGATGGTTTGTGTGAAGCTGCCAACGGACTTTGCAGCAGCACTCGGCACCGAAAGACTCCGTTTGCTTTCCCTTTATCACTGAACTCCCAGCCCTTTCATTTTGCCACACTCTCAGCATGAGTTTTCCCTCTTAGGAATGCTCATCCACACACCACCAGCCTGGGATGACATCCATCTTGCTAATATTTTTAGTCCTGCTGTATGCTTTGTGGACAGGCAGCTTTCATCCAACACTCGGCTCTTTCTGTTCCCTCTCTGTGCATTTCAGATGCAGACTGTCAATTCCCCCTGCAGCATAACAAGGCTGATTCCCCCTCTCTGGCTCCTTCCCTCCCATCCCCTAATATTCTGTTTACTTTTCAAACCACCACAGAGTGCAGAAGTCCTATTCTTAGACTATTCCCCACAGGTGGTGTTTTTTTCCCCCCCCCTCTCCTGCAAAGCTCCCTCAAACTCACTGCAAAACTGAGATGCCCTTGAACCTGTCCTCTAAAGCAATGCAGCAAGGCACAGCTGCACCTTAGCAGTCTGAGGTGACTTGGCTTGCACAAAGGGGGCTCCTCACCTGGAGGGCCTTGAAGATAGTGGCTAAAAAAAGGGGCTCCCCACACTGAATTCTCTTTAGGGTAAAAAAACCAAGGGGATCAACAAGTTGAAAACAAACTACTGCTGTCCCTAATGCTCTGAGTTATTTCTCTCTGCACACCTGATCTGCTCCACAGCTTCTCAGTTACAAGGGAGGGACAGAGATAGCAGCATTCACCCAACCCAACCCTGCAGCAGTGGATTTTGGTCTCATGGAGATTTAGTTGCTCCCTGAAGGAGGAAACACTTGGAGCAGCTCTCTGAAGAGAGAGGAGCTGTAGGAAGAGCTCAGCCTGCAAGAGGAGCTCCAGAGGAAAAAAGGACACAACCTTGAATTCTCACTGGCCTCTACTTCTTTGGCAAGCAAGGCAAAATTCCATTTGGAAGGTCTTCTGCTACCTGCTTGAGCTCTGGCACTCCAAAACCTCCAAAACCTGAGCAGAATTAGTAACTTGGGAAAAAGCTGTCAGAGCAGGAACAGCCTTGCTTCGCTCACTGTGCCAAAGGCATCCTACCAGCACCTCAGACAGCAGCTCAGGGCTGGTCACTCTGCAGTCAGAACCTGCACGTGGGCTTCCTCCACACCAGCCTCTTTGGAGAAGAGCAGACAGAGGAAATCTTCTCAATGCTGATCAATATCGAAAGAGTAGGGGCCAAAAGGATGGGGCCAGACTCTTCAGGACAAGGGGCAACAGGCACAAACTGGAACCCAGGAGGTTCCATCTAAACATGAGGAAAAGCTTTCCTGTGAGGATGCCAGAGCCCTGGAGCAGGCTGCCCAGAGAGGCTGTGGAGTCCCCTTCTCTGGAGCCTTTCAAAAGCCACATGGACATGATTCAGTGCAGCCTGATCTAGGCAAACCTGCTTTAGCAGAGGGGTTGGACTAGCTGATCTCCAGAGGTCCCTTGCAACCCCTACCAGTCTGTGATCCCAATGCTGTCTCACTACATTCTTCCTCAGCCAGACAAACTGGGGGTTAGCAGCTGGTTTTCTAGCCCCCTGGTTACTTGCATCACTTCTTTTACCTCTTCAAGGCTAGAGCAACCCAAAACAAAACTCAGAAAGGCCTGTAAGAGTACAGGAGGGAAGCTGCAGGCTTCCACCTGAGCTCAGCTTCACATCACTGCAGAGAAAGAGGAACAGCCACCCAACCTGTGATGAAAGCAGGAGCTGCTGCTAATCAATGGGAGGGAATGATACATCCCCCAAATGGAAATGCCACTCGGAAAGCCCCACACCACTCAGGCTGCAAGGGCACCTCCAGCACACAGAGCAGGGTTGTGCTCCACTGGAAGGCATCAGGCAGGCTGGCTCTGCACCTCAAGTGAGACACTGCAGCTATGTGATGGGAAGCTTTAGCAGGTGGCCGTGGCACAAGCGACCCTCTGGGAATTCTAACAGCTTAACACTATGCAAGTGCCTCACAGGGGAGTCAAAGCCATGACAGCACTTGGAAAAGAGACTGGTGATGGTGAACAGCTCTAGCAGCCAACCTCCTGAACCAGAACGCTGCAAGCACATCAGAGCTTTGGGAGGGAGCCAGGCAGCCCTTACCTGGGGATCGTCTGGATGATGAAGATATCCTGGCCCCGGACAGATTCTTTGATTTCAACTCTTGTTTCTGAGAAGGTTGAAAAAGAGAGGTCAGTTTTGTTCCCAAACACCAGATTTACAGTGATTTACATCATGTGTTTCATAGAATCAGTCAGGGTTGGAAGGGACCACAAGGATCACCTAGTTCCAACCCCCTGCCATGGGCAGGGACACCCCACACTAGATCAGGCCTGGCCAGAGCCTCATCCAGCCTGGGCTTAAACACCTCCAGGGATGGGACCTCAACCACCTCCCTGGGCAACCCATTCCAGGGCTTCACCACTCTCATGGGGAAGAACTTCCTCCTCACCTCCAGCCTGAATCTCCCCACCTCCAGCTTCATTCCCCCTGGTCCTATCACTCCCTGACATCCTGAGCAGTCCCTCCCCAGCCTTCTTGTAGCCCCCTTCAGATACTGGAAGGCCACAATGAGGTCACCTCGGAGCCTTCTCTTCTCCAGACTGCACAGCCCCAACTGCTTCAGTCTGTCCTCACAGGAGAGGTGCTCCAGCCCTCTGAGCATCCTCGTGGCCCTGCTCTGGACACCTTCCAGCGCCTCCAGATCCCTCTTGTAATAGGGGCTCCAGAACTGGAGGCAGTACTCCAGGTGTGGTCTCAGCAGAGCTGAGTAGAGGGGGAGAATCACCTCCCTTGCCCTGCTGGCCACACTTCTCTGGATGCACCCCAGGATCTGGTTGGCTCTCTGGGCTGCAAGTGCACACTGAGAGCTCCTGTTGAGCTTCTCCTCCACCAGCACCCCCAAGTCTCTCTCCTCAGGGCTCCTTTCCAGCCAGTCCCTGCCCAGCCTGGATTTGTGCCTGGGATTGCCTCGACCCAGATGCAGGACTTGGTCTTGTTGAACTTGGTCTTGTTGAAGCTCATGAGGTTGGCTTGTGCTCACCTCTCCAGCCTGTCCAGGTCCCTCTGGATGGCATCCCTCCCCTCCAGCCTGTCTGCTGCACCACACAGCTTGGTGTCATCAGCAAACCTGCTGAGGGTGCACTCAGTGCCACTGTCCATGGCACCCACAAAGTTGCTGAACAAGACTGGTCCCAGGACTGATCCCTGAGGGACTCTGCTTGTCCCTGGCCTCCACTGGGACATGGACCCATGGACAGCCACTCTTTCGGTGTGGTCCACCCATCAAACCTATGTGTTACCAGTTTGGAGACCAAGATGTGGTGTGGGACAGTGTCAAAGGCTTTGCCCAGGTCCAGATAAATTACATCAGTTGCTCACCCCTCATCTATTAATGTTTAACAGTGACTGCCCCCTGTGTGTGTGTGGAGTGGGTGTATGAAGGGCGAAGGAGCCAGAGGCTCCACACACACACACAGAGGCGAGCAAAGGTAGGTCCCCAGAAACAAAGAGCTGTCATGGCACACCAGTGAGTTGCATCTACCATGCAGCACCAGGCTGAACAGTTGTTCTTTTAGGTGTAGAAGACAATCTCCTAACAAGGAGAGATCCTTTCCCCTCCTGCCTGTCGGTGTGGCATTCGGCAGCGAACAAAGCAGAGCAACCTTTAGCACTCACCAAGAAGGTAACTCAGCTCTTTCCCCAGCTTGCCATGGGGTCAGCTCCACACAGCTCAGAGGCAACCCCAGCAGCACAGAGTTCAGAGGGAGAACTCTCCAGTTTCACTGTCAAGGTCAAGGCATTTCAAGGCTGCCAGGAGCTGCAGGGCTGGGTCTCTGCTGAACACAATTCCTACAGTCCCAGCCTCAAACGCCAAGAGCTGAGCTCTGAAGCAGGGCACCACATCTCCCAAGGTACCTGTCCTAGCCACTCATTTGCCACAGAGTCATGAACCAGAGGGCAGGAATAAGTGAAAGGAGAAATCTCTACCCAGCTACCAAATTCCAAGCCTAATTGCCTGGGCACTGGCAGTACCCTTAAGGGACCCTGCTGAAAGCAGACTGATTTGCTGTGCAGTGATGAGGAACGACTTCAGACCTTGCAGCAAGTGACCTGATTTAAAACTAACCCCAAAGGGCAGTGAGCACTCACTAGCACAACTGCAGCAGCCAACCCAACCTTAACCATGGCAGCCTGCACACTGTGTGGCCCCTTCTGAAGCCTCACACCCAGCCAGCACCATTTCCATCCCTTCCTCTCATCTGTGTCAGCTCTCTGGTTCTGGTCTCTCTTGCAAACATGGTAACTAAGGTCTTGAAAGAGTAAGTGACTCTTAGCCACTGAAGCCTGGCAGCCAGAATCCTTGTGTTTCAGCCCAGCATCTGCAAACAGACACTTGCTATGTTCAGAGAGCTGAAACCCAGCTCCAAGACACCCACCCCAGATCTGCACTCTTGAAAGCACAATCCCTGCCCAGGCAGCTCCAACTGCACGTGGCAGGGGAGGGCTGGAAGAAGGACATCATCCAACAGTTTGCATGACAGACACTTAAGAGTGCAGGCCAGCACTTTGAAATCTGGGAGATGTTTTGCTGGGCACAAGGATTTTTGTAGCTGCTAACAGCCAAGGCAGGACTCCCCTTCAGAGGAGAGTTTGATGGGCAAAGGAGCCAGGTAAGAGAGGCAAACAACAGACACATCCAATTGCCTTGTTCAAGGTCAGGCACAGAGCAGCAGCAGCAACACCACAGCTGAATCACTGCACTCAGACAGGTCTGGCTGATGGAGCTGCCCAGCACTTGCAAGATTACCTGCACCCAGGAAAGGTTTCTCTTACCTCCATTGGTTTCCTGGTACACCACAGATTTCCCCAGCTCAGCTCCCAGACGCCTGGAGAGGGAAAAAGGGGAAGTGAGAGATGGAGGAACCCAGCAGCTCCTGATGCAAAGCAGAGACTGGAGCAACCATGAGACACCACCAAAACACAGCTCTGCCTAGCAGGGTGCACAGGCCAGGCTGCAGAACTACACGTCCCCCCACCTTCCCTGGGGGTTTCTTTCCCTCCCACATCCCTGCTGAGGGCTTTGGGGTGGTTGATAACAGCATCCAAGAGCCAGCCCTTGTCCTCTGATGGCAAAGGACATCTTGCTAGCCTGCACAATGCCAGCCCAGGCAGATCTGCTGTGGAAGTAAACATGAATGATTTACTCAGGCTTGACTAAAGGCAACTGAGTCACACTTGGACTCCCACTTGATGTTTTTTCCCCCCTTCCTGCTGAAAGAGCTCAGCTGATTGAACAGATTTTTAGCTTCAGCAAAAAGGACTCTGTTTCTCAAGATTACTCCTTCCTCTCCTCTGTTTCTCAAGATTACTCCTTCCTCTCCTCAAATGTCAAACCCACAACACTCATCACAACACAGGTTCAGGAGAGGTGGGGACACACACACACACACATCTGTAGCCTCTTCCTTATATGAAAAGATTCTTCATCATAGAATCACTAAGATGGGAAAAGACCTCTAAGATCATCAAGTCTAACCTTCTACCCACAGCCTCCATGCCCCCAGAGTGCCACATTTACTTGTGGGGTTTTTTTGAACACCTCCAGGGATGTGACTCCACCACCTCCCTGGGCAGCCTGTTCCAATGCCTTGACCACTCTTGCAGCAAAGAAATTGCTCCCAACGTCCAACCTAAAGCTCCTCTGGTGCAGCTCGAGGCCGCTCCCCCTTGTGCTGACATTCTGAAGAGCATCTGAAAAGGCTCTAAAAGGCAGCCTGCTCCCTCAGGTGACACTCCTGCATTTAACTGTCCTGACAAACAAGCCATTAGTGAGATTTAGAGGCAAGTGTGCTTTAACTGTGAGCCTTCCTGGGCTAGACACGCTCTGCTGCTCGGAGCACCAGGCAAGTCTAGTCGTGGGGTCTGTCGAGACAGGTTGGACTTGATGGTCCTTGGGGTCTGTTCCAACCTTAGTGATACTGTGATACTGTGAAGTCCCTCCTCTCCTCTGGGGTCTGCTCAGTGGCCATGCCCACAAGGTGGATCAGGAAACAGCTTATGCCTGGAAAATAGCTTTGTCCAACACAATGATTAGAGCAGGAGCTTCCTGCTTGCACATATTTACCTGGGCACGTGCCAACGTGATGTGAATCAGGACCAACCCCAAGCAGTGTCCACATCTGCCACTGCCTTTCCTTCAGCACTCACTCGGTCTCTCCCCAGCTCCTCAGCCACAGACTCAGCCTCAGCTTCCACTGCTCCAAAGACAGCCTTCTTTTTAAACAGAGGTCAGTGAGCAAGGCTGCCCAACACTGGCACTCTGCTGGCCCACCAGCAGCTGCTGGATTCAGCTCTTAGCCCCCATGCTGGAGGCCTGATCTAGAAGCTGGCCTGGGCAGCGTGGCTGTGAGATCAGCCACCCAGGGCACTCTGTGTGCTCAGCTGGCTCCAGAGCAGGCACTGGGCACACACAGAGGGCACCGAGCGTGTGCCTGGCAGCACGTTTTGCACGGCTTGGGGCTGGGGAGGGAACTCCTGCAGTGAGAGTCATCCCTGTGTGGTTGTAACCTGCCTGGCTTGGGGACTGACTGCAGCATCACCCAGGCCAGACAGGGCAAGCCACCCACACCTCTAATTCACCTTCTCCCATCAGCCCTGATGGGTTACAACTTGCAGTTGCGACACAAAGGCCTCCTCAGTACCTCCAGCACCTTCAGGGTGCAGCTGGTCAAGCAAGGGCAAAGCCCAGGGATGGAGGCAGAGCAAAGGGGGAGCTGTGCAGAGGGGATCCATCGAGCACTCGCTGCCACCCCTGGGGATCCGGTGCCCTCCCGATGCCAGCCAGGCGCTCGCAGCCGCTGAGCCTTGCCCTCCGAGTCAAAACAAGCTCCAGAGCCAGACACACAGGCACACCAAACCAACCCCTGAGTGTGGGGAGATGTTCAGTGACTCACAGGTTGTTTAATTCCCCCCCCAAGTGCACAGCCAGCCCTGCCAGCTCCCGCTGGAGGCACACGTGCCCTGACTTCACTGCAGGCACCACGCTCCCACCTCACTGCTGCAAAACCCTGCATCATAACAAGACTCTGCAAGAGCCCTTACTCAACCCTGCACCTCCTAGCAGGAAGGAATGCTTCAAAACCAGTCCAGCCAGACACACTGCAGCAAAACACCCCTTGGAGGGTGGCACTTTCAAGGCTAAGGGGTGGCAAGGAAAGGCAGCAAAAGGTTTGTGGCGCTACGCGAGGCTGCAGCTGGCGAGAAGGGAGCAGAGCCCAGCGGCTCCCTACCCAGATCATACAGCAGCAACACAGCTTCTGTGCTGCTGAAACAAGGAATCAGAAGGGGAAGTTTGCTCCCTGACAGAAAGAAGGACACCACACAGGCCAGCTTGTCAAAGCTGGGTGCATAGAGCAGCAGCAGAGCCAGTAAGGAATTCCAAGGCAGGAGCGGCAGTAGATTGCTCTGCTCCAACGGTAAATCCCTGCTCTGCTCCAGCTGTTGACTGCCAATAAACAGCAGGGGCAGCAACGGGAAGGCTCTGAGATAAAAATGCCCATAAAAGTCATACATCAACCCAGCCTGCAGCACTCTGCAGCCCTGGGAGCGCTTGCAGTGCTCACACACCGACGGGCAGCTCAGGAACGTTTACCCAAGGGCCACACCTGCCACTGAATCCATTCCTGAAGGCTTTGTGTAAGCTGAGAGACTTCAGCCAGTGAAGGAGGCTGCTAAAACCTTGATTTATTAGAGAGGAGACTGTTCAGGCAGCTCCTGTTGTAAACCCCTTGATTCCAGAGGACTTGTGTCCAAAGGGAGATCTGCACACCCGAGTCAAGGGCAGAGCACAGCTTTCGCCACCACACAGCCTGGGAGCAACCACTTGTAATGGAGGTCAAAGAGAGATTCTCCCTGCCTGTTACCTCTCCTCTTTTCCCCCCTCCATCCCCAGCTCTTTTGTCTCCAAATCCTCTCCATGCAGAAGCTCCCAACTGCTGGTTGCTTTAGGCAACAGGGGAATTAAACTGACAGCAAGAGCTCTGCTTGTGTTGGGCTTCAGGACTAACAGCATAACCCTGTGAACAGAGGCTTCTGCAGGCACTGGGTGACTGCAGACACAGGCAGATCTACACCAGGAAAGAAAAGGCTGGCACCACAGGTAGCCCAGAGCAGATTCCCCCCTCAGAGAGATACAGCTT
The DNA here is from genome assembly GCF_014839835.1 of Dryobates pubescens. Lineage (NCBI taxonomy): Eukaryota > Metazoa > Chordata > Aves > Piciformes > Picidae > Dryobates > Dryobates pubescens. Next base: position 16,860,732 of record NC_071631.1, on the reverse strand, counting down.
CTTGTGGCAGAAACAATACTTCAGGTCTTGCAGCTAAATCACATCTCCAAGCACAAGCAGCTCCCTGGACAAAAGGCTGCTGCCTGGTGCAGGATGTGGCTGTGGGGCACCACTGGAGGCTTCTGTTGATATTTGAAGTGTGGAAGACTGCAGAATGGTCAGACTGATCTCACTTGTTAAGCAGTGCTGAGCAGGTATCAGGGCAGGAGTTCACTTCTGGAAGCTCCTTCCTCCATCCCCCAGAGGCAAACTCAGTTTGCTATTGGTTTTGTTCCTAAAAGCAGCAGCCCCCAGAATTGGGAGCTGCTGAAAAAGCTGTGCACAGAAACAGGGAATCACAGACTGCTGGAGGCTGCAAGGGACCTCTGGAGACCACCCAGTCTACCCCCCCTGCTAAAGCAGGGTCACCCATAGCAGGCTGTCCAGGATCACAATGTCCAGGCAGGTTTGGCATCTCCCCAGGGAAGGAGGCTCCACAGTCTCTCTGGGCAGCCTGCTCCAGGGCTCCAGCACCCTCACAGCAAAGAAGTTTTTCCTCATGCTTAGGAAGAACTTCCAGTGTTGTAGCTTGTGCCCATTGCCCCTTGTCCTATCAGTGGGCACCACTGAAAGAGTCTGGTCCCATCCTCTTGCCCCCTGCCCTTTAAATACTGATCAGCATTAATAAGATCCCCTCTTAGCTTCTCTTATCCAGGCTAAACAGCCCCAGGTCTCTCTGCCAAGTCCTGAGGGCTGAGCACAGCAGGATCAAGGTACTGCTGCTCCAGGCTGCTCCCAGCTTTTAAAGACTGCAACACCACCTCACAGAACATTAGAGGTTGGAAGGGACCTCCAAAGACCATCCACCCCAAGCCCCCTGCCAGAGAAGGATCACCCAGAATGGGTCACACAGGAACACATCCAGGTGGGTTTTGAATGTCTCCAGAGAAGACTCTCTGGGCAGCCTGCTTCAGTGCTCTGCCACCCTCACAGTGAAGAAGTCTTGCCTTATGAATAGGCAGAATGCCCTAAGCTCTCCCTGGGTGACCCCACTGCTGCTGCTGGGGAAAGCCCTGCTCCTTGCACTGCTCTGCTATCCTCACACCAGCACCAAACATTTGGAGAAGAGAAGGCTCCAAGGAGACCTTCTTGTGGCCTTCCAGGATCTGAAGGGGGCTGCAAGAAAGCTGGGGAGGGACTTTTTAGAGTCAGGGAGTGGTAGGACTGGGGGGAATGGAACAGAACTAGAAATGGGTAGATTCAGATTGGATGTCAGGAAGATGTTCTTCCCCATGAGGGTGGTGAGACACTGGCACAGGTTGCCCAGGGAGGTGGTGGAAGCCTCATCCCTGGAGGTGTTTGCAGCCAGGCTGGATGTGGCTGTGAGCAGCCTGCTGCAGTGTGAGGTGTCCCTGCCCATGGCAGGGGGGTTGGAACTGGCTGAGCCTTGAGGTCCCTTCCAACCCTGACAATTCTGTGATTCTAAACTCTCTAGAACCTGACAACACCTAAGAGAGGAACTCTCTTTATGCCTTTCCAAACTCCTCCTCAGAGCCACTGGCCAGTAGAGATGTCTATTGATCTGCAGTCTCTCGCTCGCTCTCTGTAAGCACTGCCCAGGAAAGATGATCTCACTTTCTGCAGTCTCAACACATGCCAAGAGGATAGTAAGCTGTGGATCCAGGAATGCTTATAAAAACCTGCCCCAGATCCACAGCCTCAGTGTGAGCAGCTCAGGAGTCACCTAAGCTGAAGGGGGAAGTGACACACCGCAGTGTTTTAGGAAACGCCACCAGGTCCTGTTAAGAGTGTACTTTGAAATGCTCCTCTGAAGGCTGTCAAAAACCACTGTAGCAGGCTCTTGAGACAAAGGGCAGGCAATTCAAAGAGCCTTGATGCCTAGCTGAATCCAAATTCAAGAGGCAAGTGCACTTGCAGCATTTTCATGCTCCCCAAGCATTTCCGGTTGGGCTGGGAAGGGCTCTCAGCCTGGGCTGTGTTTCCTTCTCCCCTCCCTGCGACAAGCACCTAAAAGACATTGGCAAAGTTATCTCCAAAGGGAGCTTCCAGCCAGCTCAGAGTGCAGGCACTCCATTTGAAGAGAGATGTGCACACAGACAAAGCCCTTGACTGTGAGAGGATTTTCCTTTGGCATCACCCTCTTCCTTGCTCAGACTTTCACTGGTCTCAGCTCTGCAAACACCCAACTCGCCCCACACACCCCCCTGCAGGCTCCAGAAGGAGCTGGAGCTGACAGCAGAGGATCTGCTTGGTGCTTGGCCACAGGCAGAGCAAGCCACAGCCTGACTTTTGATTGCTTTTCAAACTTGAGCAGATCTTGAAAGCAAGATCAGTCAGCTGGGTCCAGCCAGCACAGCAGCAGCTCTGTGGTGCATTTCCTCATCTCCCCATGACAAGAACAAGCCAAGAAAGGGAAAGGAAACAGCAGCTTCCTGGATACAAGGCTACAGCCTTGTTCAAATATCCTTATAGCTCTCTGAGCTCTCCTTTCCCTCTCTCCATCTATCCAGCTGGGTGCCTGAAGAACAGCCCCTGCTGCTCATCTGCCACCCAGCACTGGCATCACTAATTCCAGCCCTGCCAGAGCTGTGGAGCTGAACCACCAGCAAACACCACACAGATTTCCCTCTGCTCCTACCAGTCCACTTCTGGAGAGGCAACTTCCCATGCATCTGGCACCACACAAAAGCTACCACACAAAGCCAATCTGCTCAGACATGTTGCAGGCTTCTTCTAAGCCACATGGACAATCTCAAACCCCAGCTGCTCCGTGTTCACCCTCTTCCAGCACTGTCCCCTGGGGCCCTCTCCAACTGTGTGGCTTTTTAGCTGGCTGCTCTTTGCTCCTTGCCCAAATCCTTTGATGCAGATTCACCCTGTCATTATCTGATCCCCTTCTGCCACAGTGCTGGGTCTTCTGAGATGGGAAAGAGTCGACGCCACCTCCTCTCCTCCCAAAGCATCACACAAGAGCTCTTTCCAGAAGCCAAGAAGAGGCAGAAGGTCCTTCTCCAGAAGGCAGGAAGGTTTGGAGATGGGAGGAGAGGAGCAACCACGAGGTTCCTGCGAGCTGACTCCCCTATGCCACATGCTGGTACTTGCCAAGATGACCAAACAAGGGAAGCTGAAGTTACTCCTCCTCGCCCCCCTCCAAAACGCTCCTTCCTTCAGCTGAGGAAGGTTGCCGGAGGTTCCCCTAACCATCCTGTCTCTTCTGATAGCAGGACTCACTTCCTGCTCATCCACAGAAAGCATCACCCTGCTTTTAGCTGCCAGGTACAGGGCTCCCTGCAGCAGAGATCAGAACACAAGTGCCCTTCCTTTCCTCTTCACTCCACGTCGTTTATGCTCACAGCAGTGACACACCTTGAGGTCACCAGCATTTTCGGTCCTGCCAACCACATGCACATGGACCTGATGAAGCAGGTCCAGATGGGGGCTGGAGCAGCTCTCCTGTGGGGACAGGCTGAGAGAACTGGAGCTGGAGAAGAGAAGGCTCCAGGGATATCTTACAGCTACATTTCAGTATCTGAAGGGGACCTGCAGGAAGCCAGCCCAGGGGAGGGACTGCTCAGAGCGATAGCGCAAGAGGCAGTGGTTTGAAACTGCAGCAGGGGAGATAGAGCTTGGCCATCAGGAGGAAGTTCTGCACAATGACTGGTGAAACACTGGCTGCCCAGGAATGTCTCTAGGCTGTCCCTAGAGACACTCAAACCCAGACTCAACGTGACCCTGGGCAGCCTGATCTAGTTGGAGGTGTCCCTGCTGACTGCAGGGAGGCTGGACAAAACGACCTTTGAGGGTCCCTTCCCACCTGATGCAGTCTGTGAACCCAGAATACCCACACCAGCTCTGCAATGGCTTTATGCTGGTGTCACATCCCAGACAACACAGACCTGCAGAAGCACCAGGGAAGCATGGGCAAGCTCCAGTCAGCAATCCCTTCCAAGCCAAACACACAAGTGGGGAGTGGAATTTAGTGTCTGTACCTCCTGCACCAAACACTGCAGTCAGAGGAAGATCTAAATGCATCTGAGGGACTTTGGAGGTTAAAAAGATTTGCTGAACCTCCCTCCCCCCAAGAAGCAGCACAAGAGGCCTATTAGGCATCAGCACTGCACACAGAAATTATCTTCCTGCCCTGTAAATGCAGCTTGTAATCAGGTGCCAAGTGCCCTAATTCCAAGAGGAGTTTGCTTTCCCTCTGGGAAGGGGCTTTTGAAATCATCCCTCTCAGTTTAGGAGCTTCTAGCTAGGGGGTTGGGGGGTTGGCTGTGTTTGAGTGGTCCTGAACTTGAGGAGCAGCTTCACTGTGTGAAGTTCCATGAGGTGTTTGGTTCTCATGAGCCAGCAGCATCTCCTCTCCCTGGCAGACACCAACAGCTCCCAGAACTCAGAAGTGAAAGTGAGCATTCTGAGCCCATCCCATCAACAGACACCAAGGCAAAAAGGGAAACTTGCAAGGGGAGGGAGGTGTGCCAGAATGCCAGCGCAGAGCCCGAGCTGAGAGTCAGTCTGGGAGCTGGGAACAGCTTTCAGCTCTCTGGTTTATGTCACACTGCTCCTCCCCAGGCTGGAGAGTTTAGAAAAGGCTAAGCCAGGACTCCTCAAGTGTTGGGTTTAATAACATCTACTCCAAGCTCCCTGCCATGGGCAGGGAAGCCTCTCAGCTAGATGTGATTGCTCAAGGCTTCATCCAACCCAGCCTTGAACACCTCCAGGGAGGGAGCATGCACAACCTCCTTGGGCAACCAGAGTCTCACCACCCTCTTACTGAAGAACTTCTTCCTAAGATCCAGCCTAAACCTACTCTCCCTTAGCTTAAAACCATTCCCCCTTTGTCCTATCATAGCCAGGAGCAAAGAGCACCAGAGCCTGGATGGACAAGTGTCCCAAGGGGCCCTACTCCCAATATTGTGTGTTGGTTTAAAGTTCTTTTACTCCAGGCTATACAAACAAAAAAACCACCTTTAAAAGGAACACACAATATTAGAGGCCAGACTCACCCTTCTCTAAGGCTCTAGCAAAAGGCACAACTGACCTTCCCAGCAAAGAAGAGGCTGGGATGTGACACAGGGGGAAAGCCAGCAGCCAGGCATCTTTTGCGACCTGAAAAGACAAGGGACGTGTTACAAAGGTGTTCAAACAGCCCTGAAGGGAAGTGGGTGCAAAACTGCTGCACAAGATGCTGGAAACACCTTCATTTGGGGCAGACTCTTTACTGTGGGCAACTCCCTGCTCTGAAAGGTTCCAGATTTTGCATCCTCTCACATTCATAGGTTCACAGAATGGTTGGGGTTAGGATGGAGCTGAAAGATCATCTAGTCTCAATCCACCTACCACGGGCAGGGACAGCTCCCACCAGCCCAGGTTGCTCCAGACCTCATCCAACCTGGCCTTGAACACCTCCAGGCAAGGGGCACCCACAGCCTCCCTGGGCTGCCTGCTCCAGTGTCTCCCCACCCTCACTGGAAAGAATTTCTTCCTAATCTCCAGCCTGAATCTCCCCTCCTCAAGCCTCAATCCATTCCCTCTTGTCCTGTCACAACAAAATCTCCTCTGGGCAGTAATGCTTCACACCTTTGCACTTCAGAGTGGTCCCCATCCCCTGCTTTACAGACAGTAAAGCTGTGTCCTCAAGTCTCAGTTGAAGCAGTAGCTCTGCATCACACTCTTGTGCTCCTACCACCACCAGAGCACCCAACCACCTCACTGATGTTGGAGCTGAGGCAAAAAGCTCACATCACCTCTATTAGAAGTTTACTTTGTGAAGGACAGCCAGGAGGTCACTCTCTGGATCCTGCTGTCCCTCACCACCCCCCCACCCCCCCCCCCCACCCAGAGCATCCCTGGGAACGCTTCAGAGGGTCACAGCAGCACGTCACACAGGCAGCTGTGTGTGCCATGGCCTGGGGAAGCCTGCTCTGTGTCTCCTCTCATTACATCTGGTTTTCAAAAGGGAGTTATTTTTAAGACAAAGAGCAGAGAAGAAAGCTTGCCCATTTGCTCTTTCAGTCCTGAGAACTTGGAGCCTGTCCTCAGGGGACTCCTGTTACGCTCTGTGCTGACACAACAGGGCAAGCCTTGTAAAGCCATGCCCCATCTGTTGCAGCAAAAAGTAACTCCCTTAGCTATACAGACTTGATTTGCCAGAGCTGTAGCAGTGAAGGGAAAGTGACACAGGACTGACCAAGCACAGCAAAAATCCTTCTCACTTCCAAAGAAGGGCTAATCCTTTCCACCTGACTCCAAAGAAGTCCATCACTAGTATCCAACACACATCCCACCACCAGGGATCCCAGCCAGCCAGCTTCATGGAGATAATCTGTGCTAAGGATTGAACACAGTTTACTAAGGTAGCTGGACAAACAAATCATGCTTGCAGGGTAAGATGGCAGCACACCTGTATCTAGTCACGTTCCTGATTCAAGCATGTCCTTGGAGACAAGAATGGGCCAGCAGCTGCCCAAATGGTAGCAAGGATGCCCTCCATCTCTTGTGGAAGGTGAACAGGCACTGAGCCCTCTCGATTTTGGGAGCAGCTTCCTATGGAGTGTAGCTGAGAAGCAGCAGAAAGGAAACTCAAATCCTGCTTTAGGATGGCAGCTCCCCAGTACACAGATGCCTGCTTTGGAAAAGCCCCCTCAGCTGGGAGTGCCCCAACTGGAGCCAGATTCATTCAAAACAAAAGATCAAGAGTTGGGGTACGCTCAGGTGCTCCCCTCTGCAGCAAGAGCCCCGTTTTGGAGCCACCCCTCCTTCAGCAGGACCCAGTCCCTGCCAAGTCATGGTCAAACTCTGCCCAAATTGATGGGTTGAAGTAACAAATAAAGGGGCAACTTCTGTCCCTGAGCTAAACTCTCCTTTGTTAGCACACTGCTGCCCACCTCTCCCACCCCCACCACAATGCAGGCTGATTAATCCACTTTGATCAGTGTAACTGCTGGTGTTGCACTGAGGTCCACACAGGCAATGCTCCCAGTGCCCCACGCAGTGAAGCTGCTGAGCACAGTGTCACCAGCCTGTCCCCAGGAAAAAGCAGCAGACAAAGTTTGCAGCATCTCCCAAAGCAGTTAAAACGTTTTCTGAGGTTTGTCCAGCTAACTTTCACCTTCTCCCTCCCCAAGAGCAGCAACCTGCCTTTTTAAGCCTTGAAAGGGATGTCAGAGACACAGGAGGCAGAAAGCAGCCGGGTCAGGCTGAGTTACCGGGAGGGACAAGCTGGAGCCAAGGAGGCGAAGGGCAGAGCTGCTGAACACTCTCAGTGCACAGCCCCTGGAGAAAAGGTGCTTACAATGGACACCTTTGGCTTGAGAAGGCAGGAGGTCGCCCAAAGCCTCTGCAGCGACTTTGATGGAAGCCTGGCTGCTAGGAGCAGCTCTGGGCTGGGTGGCGGCGGGGGAAGAAACTTGAAACAAGAGAGGGAACTTACTCCGTGATCCTCTTTGCCAGCTCGGTGCAGGCTGCCGTGGAGTTGGCCGAGAAGACCCGATAGCCACTTCTGGCTGCGTTCATCGCCAAAGAGTCATGCAACCCCCCTGGAGCTCGAAAACGAGAAAAAACAGATTTATAAGGCAACAACAGCTTCCGTGGCATCCTTTTCTTCCTCTCCGCCTCGATCGCCGCCCCTTAAGGGGTGGGGAGGAGGAGGAGAGGAGCACTTCGCTACCTATGGTCGTGCTGGTCCCCTCCGGGGGCAAACTATAAAAGGGGGAGGAGGAAAACATGCCTGTTAAAATAACGTGCTGCTGCAGCAGCGGCTTGCGAGGGGTGCGCCCGTGTGTGCGGGGCGCCTGCAGAACAAGCCTCCCGGGAGCCCAGCCTGGCGTAACCCCGACCCTAACCTGCCCCACGCTTACTCAGAGGCACCTCATGCGCCAGGGCAAGGCAGGGCTCCAGAGCCAGGAGGGGCAGCGAGACAGAGCGGGGTGGGGTCCTTGCGCTGGGGAAGGCAGACGTGAGCTGAGGGAGGGGGAGCGGAAGGGGGCGCGGGAAGGTTGGACGCGGGTGAAGTGTTTCCCTGGGAGGCAGCAAAGCGAGAGGGGTCCCTGCGGTGGGGTAGGGGGTATGGTAATGGTAGGGGTCCCTACCGGGGAGGGTCCTGTCCCCTCACCCAGCCAAGCGCGTCCCGCCACCCGGGCAGAGCGCCGCTGCCCTCGGCCGCCATGCTCTCCCCCGGCAGAGACCGCCCCCCGCGCCATCTTAGGTGAGGGCACCGCGGCCGCACGGCCTCACCGAGAGAAAAAGCTATCAACTACTGCCCGAACAGGCCCGGTACCTGAGAAGGAGGCGTGAGAACAGCGTCAACTCTTCCTCCTGGGTGGAAGTGCTCCGCTCGCTTCCCGGGTGCGGTTAACAGGGCGGCTAGCCTTTCCTTCTGCCCGGCGGTGAGAGGCGCGGCTTCAGTGCCCGTACCCAAGATGGTGGCCGGGCCGACGGAAGCGCTGCGGCGACGCTCTGACCACGCTCTAGCCCAGCTCTATGGCAGGCGGGGCTGGTCCCGCCCCGCCGGGCTTAACCCTCGGTCCTCCTGGAGCCCCGCAGCGGCCGGGCGGCGCTCTGGACCGGGGGCACCCCGAGGCTACGATGGCGGCCCGGACGAGGTGCTGCTGGAGCTAAACTGATGTAGTAGGAGGTGTCTCTGCTCACTGCAGGGGCGTCGGACAGGCTGATCTTTGATGGTCCCTCCCAACCCGCTGCAATCTGTGAATCTGTAAACCTGGTCTCTGCCCTATTGCCCCAAGGCAACACTCGCTGTCAGGCTCTCTTAAAGTCCAAGGTCTTCCAGGCTCCTTGAATGCGAGGACGAAGTCCTGCCGAAGTACAGGCACTACTTGTCTAAGCAGAAGCTTCTCCTCCTGCTTCTACTCCTCCTCCTTCTGCTATCTGTCAGAGCTCTGCCCAGACCCCAACAGCATCAATTTCATCACCAGAATCACCCGATGTGGTTTTGTTCACCCTGGAGACGTCTTTCCTGGCAGTTTTCTCAGCTGCTGTGGGGGATCATTGTTCCTCGGACTGGTTTCTCCCAGCTAAGAGGAGGGAGGTCGTGGTGGGCTTTGCTCAGGACATGGAGAATCGTAAAATCATGGAATTGTTAGGGTTGGAAGGGACCTCAAGGATCAGCCAGTTCCAACCCCCCTGCCATAGGCAGGAACACCTCACACTAGATCAGGCTGCTCAGAGCCACATCCAGCCTGGATGCAGAAACCTCCAGGGATGAGGCTTCCACCACCTCCCTGGGCAACCTGTGCCAGTCTCTCACCACCCTCATGGGGAAGAACATCTTCCTACCCAGGCTGTATGCTCAGTTATTTGGTCGCATCTCACCCCACTGCCAGGCTGCCGTGCTGTGTGCCAGCCGCTCGCGGTTGGGTACGTGACAGCGGTGGTGCCTCTGGCGATGGTTCTTGTCAGAAACACTTTGTGTTTAGCTGGGAGCTGCAGCATCACCATCAGTCCTCTTCCACTGAACACTTCATTAAAGATTGTCTCCCTCCAGCTTTCATTAAGATGCAGCATCCTCAATGCAAGCATGATACATACGCAACCCTGTCCCCTCCATGTGCCACCGCTGCGCTGCCCGAGCACCGAGATGGAAATCTCTGTCTGATGGCACATCTCTGTCCCTGCAGTGTGGTTCCACCCCCACCACGAGCACTCCACAGTTATTTACCAGGTGTTATAAGCCATGAGAGCCCCCCCTCTCACCTTACAAGCCACTTGGATTTACTCCCACAGCAGGATCAGAGCACCAGCTGTAGCCCTGCAGGGTCAGCCATAGAATCACAGGATTGTTAGGGTCGGAAGGGGCCTTAAGGATCATCCAGTTCCAACCCCCCTGCCATGGGCAGGGACCTCACACTAGGTCAGGTTGGTCAAAACCACATCCAGCCTGGCCATGAGCACAGTGAAGCCTGCTGCGTGGTCGTGTAGGTCAAGGTTTACATCACTGCCTGTGCTTCGGGAGCCGTGACACAAGCTGTCACCCCCCCTTGCTGGCTGCAGGGGCAGATTCAGTGCAGCACCAGATGCCTTTCCCACATACAGCCAGTTTATGGCCCCTGGTCCCTGCCAGGTTGCTGGTGCCTCTCCAAGTCCCCTGTATCCTCCGCAGCTCCTTCCTCCGTGCCTTGTCCCAGCGGGAGCCCAACGCCCCTGCTTGTTCCCCGACGGCAGTGCAAGGGGAAGTGAGCGCTAACAGCATCAGCTGCCCGGGCTCCGTGCGAGGCGGCGGCGCAGCCGGGCGTGCCATCCTAATCAGGCCTCCAGGCTGGCACTAACCCCGCGGCCTGGCATCCATCGGCGGCATCCATTCACCAGGCAGCCCACACAACCCCCATCTTGGGCACCCCCAACCCCAGGCTGGCCTCTCCCTCAGCCACACATGCTGGTGCACGTTTAGCAACAGCTGCTGCTGCCCTGCAAGGCACGGTGCTCTGACAGCAGTCTCAGCACCCTTGCTGCAGCTGGTCACAAGTTGCTGGCTTTGTCCTCCAAAAGAACAGAGCTAGGGGAAAAAAAACGGAGAGGGCCAGACTATTTTTGGGAGGTAGGAAGTTGGCTGCTTCCCAAGGTTGCTTCTGCACTTATTGGAGAAAGCACAGGTCCTAAGGGAGCAGGAGAACCTCAAGGGATGGGGACAGCAGGGACAAGCTCCTACAGGGGCACCCTGACAGGGGGGTCACAGCAGGGACGAGCCCCAAAGCAGCACCCAGGCAGGGGGAAAGCAAGGAGGGAGTGGGAGACCCAGTGCTCAGCCTCTGCAGAGTGCTCAGCCTCCCACCAGCTCCCCTGAGACAGGAGCTTATTCCTGCCTTCCTCTTTTAAAGCCTTTCCATCCTTGCCGGCCATGAAGTTCAGGTGTGCCAGAGAAGGAAACGCTGTTTAACCCTTTCCTACCTGGCGCCACCTGGAGCTTAGCAGCCTCAACACAGCAGCCCAGGGCTGATGTTGTAGCCTCTCTGGGTGTCCTCAGCCTCTGCACTGCCCTCTGGGTTCTCCCAGCTATCACCTTCTGGTCCTCACTCCTGCTGCCCCATGGGGTGCTCAGAGCCACCCTGGCCCCGGGGGACAGGTCCTGCCTGTGTTGTCACCCTCCCTGGCTTTCCCAGCTCCTGAGGGCTCAGATGCAGCAAATTGGTGCAATCTGCTGCAGCGCAGCCACCAGCACAGCAGACCCCGGGGGGCATCTCTGTTACCTTAGAGGGGCTTGACACCACATCCTGCCCCAACCCCACCCTGCTCTCGTGTTTCTGAGAGCCCACACACTTTCCCACAGTGCCACCAGCTTCATCCCTGTGGGGAAAGGCCCGGCACAGCCTTGCAGGGACAGCTGTTCCCATCTGGCAGAGCTGTGGGGCTGGCCTTATCTCCTGAGGAGGCCGGGCAGGGCAGTGGGCAGAGATCATGGCTGTTATCACTGCAACGACCAACCTTTCTCCTGGAAAATGCAGCAGCTTTGGTTTCTCTGCTCTGCAGGCTGAGGGTCACACCTGGTTTTACAGCCAGGCAAAGGAGAAGAAAGAAGCAATTCTGTTTACTTAGGGAGCAATTAATATCCCAGCTCCTGGCACGCAGAGAGACAGCAGAAACCTCCCCCACAGCACAGGGAGAGCAAGGCTGTGCAGCCCTTTATTATTTCATTATCAGCTGGGCAGGATTAGGAGGGCGGGTCAGGGAACAGCACCAGCTTTGAGCAGGTTTAGCTCCTCTGAAAAGGCTTATCCAGGCTCAGCCTCACTTGCTGGCTGCCGTGCAGTTATTTGCTGAGCAGAGGGGTTTGAGTAATGTTGAGGGGGAGGACAGGCAGGGGGGGTCATGTATTTTTAAAGGCAAAGGAAAAATGAAATGTTAAAGCCCAGCAGGGAAAGCCTGGGAGGTTTCTTTACAAGCAACCAGCTTTATATGTTGGATTTCAAACAAGCAGGGTGGGCAGTTTCTCAGCTCTGCCCAGCCCTGCATTGCTTCCCCGGAGAAAACCAGGGCCTAGGTGCCACCCTGTGTGTGCTGGGGTGCTTTGGGGGCGGGGGGGGGGGTTGTGCAAGGGGCTGCCGTGATGCAAGGGTGGGACAGCCATTGCAGGCAGCTTCCTGCAGAGCTGGAGCAGCTTTGGCCTTTTTTCCTTTACCCAGTTTCTCCCCGAAGCCCGGGTGGAGCCCACAAGGAAAAAGAAGCCATGGGAAGCGTGGCAGCAAATCCCAATTCTTCTTACCCAGGCCAGAAACGAGAGACTGTGGTGGGGCTAAGTAATCCTGCCCCAGGCACCAAGCATCGCAAGGGGGATGACCCCGGGATGGGCTCCAACCTCCGAGCTCCCGGCCAGGTGGTTCTTATTGCAGCCTCTGACTCACCTCCCAAAAATGCCTGCGCTCACATCATGGCAGGAAACCGCTGCGGGGAAGTGGTGGAAACCCTACAACGGGTCTGAAATGTGGCTTCTCCCAGCAAAGGGGGAGATCAAACGGTAGCACTTTTGCCTCAGCCCCTCTGACGCCAGGGCTTGTCATCGGGGGTGACTTTCGGGCGGAGCGAGCGCGGTGTGTGGTTACTCCGGACTCAGCAGCTTCTCGGGGGGCGCTTTGGGAGAGTTCCCCCCGAGGAGGTCTGACCTCAGAAATATTTTTGAGTCAATCATCAGCTGGGAGGAATGAGCTCAGCTTCCTGACGAGCCTCATGGTCCTGGGCTGTGCCGGCAGCTCGCTGGAGGAGGATCAGGGGTGGGCAGCAGCCCCCAGCAAGGTTGCGTGGCTCGGCTGTGGTGTGTGAGCTGCCATAACCTCCTCAGAAGCCCAGAACCTCTTGAGTCAAGTCCTGGACTGCTGTGAGGCTGGGACTGGGGGTGATGCCTGCTGCCCACGGGGCATGGAGGCAGAGACCAAGAGTGCAGTCACTTGGCAGAGCTGTGCAGCACATCAGTGGCAGACCCAAAACCCATGTCCCAGCTCATGCACCTCAGGTGGGCTGTGATCCCAATCTCTGTCCTCCAGGAGATACCTCTGTTACTTCTGTCCTCTCTTGCTCCCTGCTGTGTTGGCACCAGCACCACCCGGGGGGCCACGGGGTGACCGTTCCCTGCCAGCCCCTGTGGCTGGGGGCTGAGAGACGCCGAGCCGCAGTCCCCGGGCTGACTCTGCCCCGAAACGACTCCGGCTCTGCACCGGCCGCTTCCGCAGGCACCGGCTGGAAAGTTCCCACTGCTGCAGTCGATGCCTGTCCCCCTGCCAAACCCTGCAGCCCTGCCAGCCCCGATGCAGCGAGGAGCCGCGCTATTTCTGGCTCCACCTTGAGACATGTACCTTCAGCAGCGGGAAGGATGCTGAAAGAGATGGATCCGGGATGAGTGCATCCCCCTCCCCTTCCCATCCCGGTGGACGTGGCAGAGCGGGCAGGGGGTCTGGAGGAGCTGCGTGCCCCCAAACGCTGCAGCTGAGCTTGCAGCAGAGCCATCTCTTCTGCATGCCTCCCCCAGGGCTGCCTGCCGCTTGTGCAGGCAGTGGGAGTCCAAAATCTTGGCCCGCCCTGGCTCTGGGAGCTTCTGTTCTGCACTGCAGCCGGAATGCATCAGCTGGAGGGGAGGGGGAAGTCCTCAGCCTCTGCTTTCTTCCCCCAGGACAACCTCCCTGGGGAGAGCAGCTCGTCTGGCAGCTGGGGGCAAGAAGAAGCTGCGGGGCTGTTTAATTGCTGGATTTAACCCTTAGCCTATTGCACAGCTCAGGACAAACCTTGGCTGTTGCCTCTGCCTCAGTTTCTCCGGACACAGAGGCTCCATCACCTTCTCCAGCAAGCCTGGGGCACGGCAGTCCAGGCATACAAGCTTTCTGCCCCAGATAACATCTGTGAGTTGGGGTACCCCCGAGGCCCTCCCAGGATAGAAGTTTGTGGGGTGTTTGCTCTTCACGGAATCACAGAAGGACAGGGGTTGGAAGGGACAGCTGGAGACCATCTCTGGAAGGGAGCCATGGTCATGGCTGGACCGGGCACTCCATAGTGTGGGCAAGCCCCCTTCGTGATGAGAAGGGAGGTGAGGGGAATCCAGCACTGTCTGTCCCCACCAGCACACCAGCCCCACGCTACATTCCCACGCCACCTCCCCGCGCTGCCCTCCCACGCACACGGGTGGGAACGGAGCCGATCGGGACAAACCCGACGGGCAGACTCCTGCCTACAGTGCAGGAGTGCTGGCAGCTGAGCACCATTCGGGCTGCTGGCCGGGTCAAGAGAGCTCGTTAAGGCTCTCGTAATTAAGATAGCCCCAAACGACTGTTTATCAGCACCGGGTGGTGACGGAAGCGACCCCAGTTTCCGCGTCAGACGTCGCGGCTGGAGGCAAACGAGCGGCGTCCGTGTGGCGCTGGCTTTAATCAGCCCGCGGCTATGCAGAGCAAAGCGACCTGTATGGGGCAGGCGGTGGGCACGGGGCTGGCTCTGGCATGAAGTGGGAATCTGCCAAGAGTGGCACAGCATTAGGATGGGCTTATGTGAAGTGCCCATAGGTCAGCACCAAGATGGACAAGTTCTACCTGGATGAGACGTGCCAGCCTGGAGGTTGAATTTGTGCTGGTCCTGCCATCTAATAATCTGGCTGCAGCACCCTCACCTTCTTGTCATGGGCATCCCTGCCGTGGGCATCCCTGTGCTAACCCTTCCCATGGATGAATGCTGTGGCACTGCCAGCTTCAGCAGCTCATGATGAAGCCACTTTCAGCCCCTTTGCCCTGTCTCCAGCATGGCCACGGCCAGTGGAGCCTGGCCACATGTTCATCTCTCGTGCAGCAGACAGGGCTGGGGGGTTCCCTGCGGCACGGGGCCATGAGTGGGTGTCACACGGTGAGGACCGAGCCCGAAGCAGCCCCATGGCCCCGTGGCACCTGCCAGGAGCAGCATGACAGCTGCTGTCACATCCTCCCACCACGTCTCGTGTCTTCCTGGGCGGAAATCGGGAGCTGGTTAGTCACCGAGAGGGGTGAGGGGCAGGTCAGGACTCTGCACTCCTCAGCAGTCAGCTATTTCCTCCTGTGACACCTTGCTGAGCACTTCAGGGCTGTTTACAAACACTGGACTGTGGCATGGCAGCAGCTGCACTCAAATCTCACCCAGAATAAGCTGTGGGAGCTGAGGTTCCCTTATCTGAAAGTATCAGCCAGCAAATGGTGGGGTCTGGGTTCAGCTCTAGCTCCCCCTCAAAGAAGGTCTTTGACCCCCAGAGTGCAGGGAAGGCTTTTTGGAGAGCACCATGATCCAAATCATGCCACCTCAGCTCTTGGTTTAGGTCGCTCTGGGAAAGAAAGGCTTAACCATGTCAACCAGCTGGGCACCAGTTCCAGTTTTGGCCAGTTCCAAGGGGTTTAGGTGAGGACAGAGGGCTGAGGGCTCAGTGCTGATTAACCTGCCCCGAGCATGAAGGGCGATGCCTCCGTGCAGTGTGAGCTCAAGGTTACAGGGTCTCGGGCAGCTGCCAGCCCAGCAGCACAGGGTGAGTGAAACCCACATGAACATTGTCACAGAGGGTGCTGTGAAGGATGAGGAGGGGGTGAGGAAGGCCCAGGTGAGGTGAAGGGAAGCACTGGGGCACCTCTCTGCCTGCCTTACCAGTCCCATGGCGGTTGTCTGAGTGCTCATTGCTCGTTTCCCTGCGCGGAGGAGCCTCAGGAGAGCAGAGGGCCAGCTGGAGCATGTGGAGCAGAGCTACGTCCTCTGGGAGCTGGTTGGCAAAACCCATCATTGTTGGGCTGGGCCAGAACCCCTGGAGCCCAGCAGCGCATCGGGAAGGTGAGCTCAGTCCTGTCACCACCTAAAGCTGCTCTCAGTGGTTTGTTTCAGCTGCTGTGGGCACAGAGCAGCTCCCAGACACGCTGGCACCTTCCAGGCAGACCCCCTGGGCTCTGTCTCCATCACTCAGTGCTCCGTGGTGGACTGGGGTTCACTGATGGTGAGTGACGGGCAGGACAATGTCCTCCCTCCCAGTCCCCAATGTCCTCCTCCGCCCTGGCCGTGCCATGATGTCTCCGGGTGTCCGTTCCTCCCTCGCCGTCCCGGCTGGAAAGGCACAGAGATAGTACCAAGCACCACTCAGCCCGGAGCTGGAGCAGTCGGTCCCTGTGTCCCTGGACACGATGCCCAGAACTGGGGCTGGCATGGCCGTCCGGTGCTTGGCTGTTGCTCTCCCCTTGCGAGCCTGGGTGGGTGCCACGCCAGCCCCAGGGCTGGGAACACCCATACGGGACCCCCTACCCGAGCAGGGCAATCACCCCGCCCTGTGGCTGTGCCCTCGCTGTGTCCCCACCGGGCAGTCGTGGTACCCCGCGTCCCGGGCAGAGCCTGGGAGAACCGAGGCAGGGGAGGGGACTGGGGAGGAGGTGGGGGTGGGCTCAGGGCAGCCCCGGGACGGGGTGGGTCGGGGGAGTGGGTTAAGTTTTTATGAATGGTGCGGCCCCGGCTGCCATTGCCGGGCGGCGCGGCGGGTGTCAGCAGCGAGCAAGCGGCGGGCGGCGCTCCCCGGTGCGTCCCGCTCCCGTTCCCGTTCCGCCGCCGATGGCCGCCGGCCGCCGCACTCCCCCGGAGCCCGGGGGGCCCCCGGTGTTACTTCAAGGTGTTTTCGGTGCTGGACCGACTCCCGGTGCTGCCGTTTACTCTCTGGCTTTAACGGCCCGGGAGCTGCAGGTGAGGCGTCCCGGCTCCGGGTGCTCGGCCGGTCCCGACGCCGCGCTCCGCCTGGCCGACTGCGTGGGCTCCACCGCCTTCCCCGCTGCCGTCCCCGCTGCCTGCTTCTCCCTGGTTTGTTACCCGCTCCGGGGGTCGCGCTGGGGCTCGCCCTCCCGCCAGCGCCTGGAGCGGACCTTCCGCGTCTGCCTCGCCCCCGACGCCGAGGGCAACCTGCGCATCGCCCAGGCCTGGAGCCGCCGGATCCGGGAGCTCGCCGTGCCCGCCGTGCCCACGCAGGACGGTGGGTACCGAGACGCCACCCCACGCGAGACTTGAGGGGGGAGGGGGACAGCGACACCCGACCCGTCCCCGTGGAGCAGAGTTGTCTCCGCTCCGCCGCAGGTCCCGAAGGAGAAAGCCCAGGGACTGGGCGGGGGGGTGTGTGCCGGGACCGGGGCCAGCAGCCAGGCGTGGGATGGGGGGTGTGGGATGAGGGATGTGGGATGGAGGCTGTTGGGTAGGGAGTGTGGGATGAGGAGCGAGGAACGGGGCGTGGGGGGCTCTCCCTCTCTCCATCGCCGGTTCCCACGCGGGACAGCCAGTCCCAGGGACGCGGCTGAGAGCCGGGAGCGCTGCGCGGGGGTCGGGCTCCGAGGGATAGGCTGGGGACCAGGGTGGGTGACATGGACGAGAAGCGATTCGCATCCCCGCAGGGTCAGCCGGATCGCCTTTCCCCCAGCCCTGAGCTTCGTGGGGGACTCCGGGACATCCCTGTGCATAGCCCCGGGAGTGGCTTCTCTCAGATTTCACCCTTAAATCCAAGGGGCGGCAGGGATGTGCTGACACCACGGGGACCCTTCGCTGCGCCCCCCTCCCCACTCCTCCCTCCCCCCTCGCCCCAGTCCCTCGGGTTCAATAACGAGCAAGGCTCCGAAGGGCAGAATTAACGAAGGAATTAAAAATAAAAGGCGTGCTTGCTGACGCAGGCAGGACGGGAGCCAGGCACTGTCCCCGGCAGGTCCCAGCCATCACTCGGGAGCAGGCAAAGTAGCACAGAGGAGTCTGGGGGTGCCAGTTCCCTCTTCCTCCCCCCCGCCCCCCGCCCCGGAGCTGCAGCCAGGGCAGGGCAGGCTGGCATGAAGCTGAACATCAGAGCCCAGATTCAATTATATGCACTACTTCGTTTATTTAGCTGTCCAGTCGCGCTGATCAGGCTTGGAAATTAAGAGACATGCGGTTAGAGGGATCCTGTCAACTCACATTTAGCCCAGCTCCCCCTGCCTGCGTTTTAAAATGCAGCTCTTTTCTTTCTTTCTTTCTTTCTTTTTTTTTTTTTTTAACATGACCTGCAGCTACAAAACAACTTTCTGCTACTCTTCCTAAAGAATATAAAACCCAGGGGAAAGGGGTGAAGGGAAAACCCCAGCTCCTCAGTCTCTATCTCCAGCCTGAACTCCGCAGCTGCAGGCGGTTTTAGAACCCCTCGCCCTTTCGAGCAGGCAGCGTGAGGAGGGTGCTGGGGCGGGAGCGGCTCGTTGCAAGGCTGGAGCCTCGGGGGAGCCCGAGGAAGGAGGACGGGAGAAGGTGGTGTGGGATTTGGCAGTTATTTTTCCAGCCGAGGGCCGGCAGGATTTGCAAACCTCCTCTCCCTCCACTCCCCCCCCCCCCAGTTTGGGACAGAGCTAAAAATGCCTCTCGCCACACCCTGCGCTCCCCCACCCCCACCCCGTGCCAGCATCGCAGCCTGTGCGGGACAGATAAGGCAGCGCTGCGAAGCTGCATGTGAGTCCGTGGGGAGCAATCCTGCCACCCCATCCCCGCAGCCAGGGGACCTGGGGAGCCAGCACTGAGCCCATCCTGGTGTCACCTGAGCTTCAGCATCCCCGAGGATCAAAGCCCTGCAGAGAGCTATGTCAGGGAGGAAGCTTCCCCCTCCTTATCTCAGCCCAGAGGGGGACACACAGCAGGCATGCCTCAGTCCACCCTAGCCTCGCACCAGGCAGGCCACCAGCCCTGTTCCCTGCCAGCCTGGCACACTTGCTCCTTGTGCCCAGAGAGTTTCCAGGACTCGGGGACATAAGGGAGCAGCTGGAGCTGCTGACAGCGGAGCTGTGGCAGCGTGGTCCCTGCCGGAGCACAGCGAGGACATGTGTCCCATGTGGGTGGAGGGGTGGGAGCAGGGTTTGTGCGCTGGCAGCAGCTGGAGCCCCTTCCTCCTGCTGACTCAGTGTCTGCTCTGCTCAGCCTTTGAGGTTGGAAGTGACCAGGGTGTGCAGGGAAGTGGTCAGAGCCTGGCCACGATGCCAGGGGCAGGCCAGCGTTGCGCAAGGCGAAGGGATGCTGCTGACATCTGTGCCCTCTGCTGAGCATCGCTGCTGGCCTGCTCCAGCTCCCAACCACCATCCCCCACTTTGCCATGGGTTGAGCCTGCTGCTGCTGGTGTGATCCCACACTGGAATCACATTCCTGTCCCTCTTCACACCCTGGTACCAGCAGTCTGCTCCCCATGACAGAATCATGGCATCTCTCTGTGCCCTCAGCAGGGTTCACCTTTCCCCTTCCACCCAAGGAGCAGTTCTCCAGGGTTCCAGGTGTACTCTGCAGCCCAGCAGAGGCAGCACCCACAGGGCAGCACCCACGGGCCCAGGCAGGGGCTTCATGCCAGAGCCAGCTGCAGCTCTGTGTGCTTCAGGAGCCATGTAGCTGGTTAGGAACACTGTGGGTTTAAAAAACATATGGGTACCTGAAGTGCTCTGTGCTCTGGCTCTGCATCCTTCAGAGTGGAGAGGAAAAAGAGAGAGAAAAGCCCCCCAGCACCTGCCCCCAGCAGCTGGGGATGCAGCATGAGCCTCTCGTCCTGGGGGCTCGGCTGCGTTTGCCAGTAGAGGATTTAGTGCTGGTTGTGACTGGGGAAGGCTCAGGAGTGGGGAGCAGGGTCAGCCCAGCCCTGGGATTGCTGCCTCTTATCCCTGCCCCGAGCTGCTCACACTGCTTCATCACTGTGCCCAAGGGCAGCTTGTCCCTTCACATCTGGCACCCACTGATAAGAGGCTGAGGAAGGCGTGTGGGGGGTGTGCAGCCAGCAGCTTTCCCTGGCCTTGGACAGCAGTGGGAAGAACTGGCCCAGAGCCAGCACCTGGACCTGTTCTCAGCCCTGGCTGTTGGGGCTCTCACGGGTAGACCTCTGCTGAGGACTCAGTGGCAGGTCCTGAACAGCTGGCATAGGGACAAGGAGGTGGCCCAGAGGGTGACAGCCTCACTAGGTCATCCCCAGGGGCACAAAACCAACCTGATGGTGCCAGAGTCAGCAGAGCGCTGTGTGCTCCCCGGGGCTGGGCATGGGGATGGGATGTTCAGGGAGATCTCCCCATGAAGCAGCTCATGGAAGTCTGCCAGCTGCCAGCCAGGGAAGCCCCAGCACAGCCGTGACCGGTGTGATGATGGCTGTCACCCTGGGGGAGTGCCACACGTAGGGACTTCCACCACCCCAGGTTTCCCCCCTCCATCCCCGCTGTGGGCAGCAGGAGGGTTTGAGCAGGCAAGAAGCTGCCTGTGTGTCCCACCAGCTCAAAGCAAAGTGTGCAGACAAGGCAGGGACAGGCAGCTGGCCCCAGCCCCCAGTCCCGAGTGAGAGGCAGGGGGTTCCCAGCCCGAGGCAGTGCTGGGAAATGTCATCTGCTTCAGTGACTCAGCTCCTGAGAGCAGCTCTTTCTGCTGAGTCAGCAGGCACAGGCTGTCCCGCAGAACCCACACACTTGAGTGGGCCTCTGCCTCTGCCTTCAGGGCAGATTACAGCTTAGGGGGCCCAGAGCTGGTGAGAGCATCCGCCCAGCCCCCAAAACTGCCTTCACCCTGCATGGCCAGGGCTTTCCAGAGGCACTGCAGGAGCCTGAGGCACCCTGCCTGCTCATTTCACTGCCCTGCTCCTTTCAGAGCTCAGGGTGCCCAGGCAGCACCCAGGGGTCTTGCCCATGGCAGAGTGCCAGCACTTTGCTGCTCTGCCCTGCACCCCCCTCACAGGGCAGCTGTATGCTCACCCTGTCTCCCCACACAGGCACCACTGGGGTTGGGAGGGCTGGAGGCAGGCAGGGGCACAGAGGGATGCAGACCCCTGCCAAGAGTGTAATTACAGCCCGGCCAGAGGCTTCACACATGAAACCAGAGCCCTGTGGGGAGCAGGGGAAGCAGAGGCGTCCGTCTGCTGGCACAGGTGTCTGGCCTGGCCTGGCTCCAGCTGGAGTGGATGTGGGGAACTGGGAATTCGAGTCCCCCTGGCTCTCGTCCCTCCATGCTTGGCTCCCTGCTCACCGTGGGGCTGAGCCGTGGCTGAGCCGGAGGCGTTCAGCAGGGAAATTCCCAATGTGTGGGCCTGGCTGCCCCGGGGCAGGCTGGGCTTCAACCCCCCCCCCCACTTTGCTTCCACCTTCCTTTCCTTGGCCTGGCAGCACCCCGTGGCCCTGCGGTGCCCAGGGGTGCCCAGGGACGCTCGGTGCTGCAGAGCCCCGGATCCTCTGCGGCACTGCTGGGTTGCTGCAGGGCTCCAGCCTGGCTGTGAAACATCCCTGCCGATTGTGGGACAGCTCAGGATGACCTCACAAGACCCCTGTGTCGCAGCCTCTGTCACCTCCCCTGCTTTCCCAGCAGGGACCTTCCATCCCTGCTCACCTCCCGTTCCCTCGGGGGAGGGCTGCAGCCCAGGGAGCCGGTGGGGATCAGGGGCTGCTCCGCTTCCTTTGGAGGTGTGGCAAACGCTAAACTCTCTCTGGGCCGCCCCCCCGCCCTGACCAAACCCTGTCCCCCACCCAGGTGACACTTACGGGGTGCTGCCCCGGCCCTGCCGTGCGCTGGTGCTGCTGAACCCCCGGAGCGGGGCTGGCCGCGCCCTCGAGGACTTCCAGGCTGTGGTGCAGCCTATGCTGGCCGAGGCTGACATCGCCTCCACCGTCTTCATCACCGGTGAGTCTGCCAGCAGCACCTCTCCTCCTCCCTTCCTGGCCTCCTATCTGGCTGCTGCTGCCTTGGGATGGGCTTCTCTGACGACCTTGTAGCCACGGGTCTGGCTCCTGTGGGGCTGGTTGGGACAATGTGATGAGAGGGCTGCCACGGGTGGTGGTGGGAATGGGGGTGAGCAGATGTGGCTGCACTCAGGAAAAGCAGAGAGCTGTTTTCACAGAATCACAGAAACATTCAGGTTGGAAAAGACCCTCAGGATCACCAAGACCAACCCAGAACCCTACTCTACCAGGTTCAGCCCTAAACCATATCCCCAAGCACCGTATCCAAGCCATCTTTAAACACATCCAGGGCTGGGGACTCAACCAGAGAACTTTCAGATCACCAAGTCCAACTGCTAACCCAGCACTGCCAAGTCCACCACATCACCACTGGCTTTTCAGTCTCTCCAGGGATGGGGTCTCCACCACTGCCCTGGGCAGCCTATCTCAGAGCTTGACAACCCTTTGGGGGAAGAAATTGTTCCTCATGTCCAACCTAAACCTCCCCTGGTGCAAATTGAGGACCCCTTGACCAATAGGGGTGACTGCTTCATCTCCTAAACTCCTGGCTGGGACCCTTGTGGGGACAGTTGGGGCTGGGGTCACTGTATGGGGGTTGGCAGCAGGAGGGAGGGTGATGCTCAACTCTCTCTGCTTTCCTCTCCAGAGAGGCCTCACCATGCACACGAGAAGGTGAGGGATGAGGACCTGTCACAGTGGGACACGCTGGTGGTCATGTCCGGGGACGGGCTGCTCTTTGAGGTGAGGGGCACTGCAGGGCATCCCCCTGGCCAGGATGGACAGAGAACTGGGAGAAGAGGGTGCCTGGGGCAGGAGCTGAGCCCTGAGATGCAAAGGCAGGCAGGGAATGGCAGAGGAGAGCTGGCACCTGGCCTGGAGCAAAGTGAGGCAGCCATGGCCTCGGTCCTGCCCTGACTAGGGGCACTGTGGGCTCTGCCTCCCCCAGGGCTGGACAGAGCCCACTGGTTTCCGTGCCTGGCTCTGCTACAACCAGCTCCCGCCATCCCTGCAGGTGGTGAACGGGCTCATGGAGCGGCCAGACTGGGAGGACACCATGAAGAAGCCTCTGTGCATCCTGCCAGGGGGCTCTGGGAATGCCCTGGCTGCCTCCATCAACTACTATGCAGGGTGAGTCACCTGCTGCTGGCACCGCCCTGGCTGGCACACGGGGCTCTGCTGGCACCGAGGAGGGGGGATGAAGGGAGCAAAAGGCTGCACATGGCTCCAGCACAGGAAAAGGTGCTGGGATGCCCAGCACAGAGGTGCCTACATGGGTCCCCACCTCTCCTCAGGCTGATGTTGCCTAGGCCCAGCTGGTCCCTGGGAGCATCAGGTTGTGTCCCCATGTCCCCAGCTCCCCACACAGGCTTTCTCCCCTCCAGGCTCTGAGTCCAGCACAGCTTTACCCTAAAGGATCCACCCCCACCCAGCAGCCCCTAATCGATTCCCTCTTTCAGGAGCTGCTTTATCCTTCCCACCTGAGCAAACTCTTTCCCAGCATCTGACCCTGAGGGACAACATCACCCCACTGGGACACCTCCCAACCATGACACAGGGGCAAGCGTTGCATGGTTTGAAATTAGAGGAGATGTAGATTGGATGTTAGGATCAGGTACTTCACAATGAGGGCGGTTGAGCACTGGAACAGGTTGCCCGGGGGGGTGGTTGAGGCCCCCTTGCTGGAGATATTCAAGGTGAGGCTCCAGAGGGCTTTGGGCCACCTGATCTAGCTGAGGATGGGTCGGACTACCAACCCGGGTGATTCTGTGAGCCTGTTCTATGCTCCTGTGTGGATGCCGGGACAGCCCGAGGGGCCCCGAGCTGGCTCCGGCCCGAACTCACCCTTCTGCACTCCTCACAGCAACGATCACGTCGCTAAGAAGAAGCTGCTGCTGAACTGCACCTTCATCCTGTGCAAGGGGCTGCACACGCAGATGGACCTGGTGTCGCTGAGCACGGCCTCGGGCAAGCGATTCTTCTCCTTCCTGGGCTTCGGCTGGGGCTTCATCTCGGACGTGGACATCGACAGCGAGAAGTACCGGCGGATGGGCAACGCCCGCTTCACGCTGGGCACCCTCCAGTGCCTGGCCAAGCTGCGCGTGTACCAGGGCCGCCTCTCCTACCTGCCCGCTGCCCCCGAGCAGGGCACCCCCGCGGCAGCCAGAGACCCCCAGGCGCCCATCACCAATGGCCGGGCTGGCCGCGCCGTGCCCCCGGCTGGGACGGAGGCGCCTGGGGCTCTGCCTGCTGACTCGCTGCTGGTGCCGCTCAGCCAGCCGGTGCCGGCGCACTGGACGGTGGTCCCCGAGGAGGAGTTCGTCACTGTCTATGCCATCTACCAGTCCCACCTGGGCACCAACCTGCTGATGGCGCCGGCGGCTCAGCTGCACGACGGCTGCATCCACCTCTTCTACCTGAGGGCTGGCATCAGCCGCGTGGCCCTGCTGAAGATCTTCCTGGCCATGGCCAGGGGCACCCACCTGGACTTGAACTGTCCCCACCTGTGCTACGTCCCCGTCCGGGCTTTCCGCCTGGAGCCGCGGGCGGCCGCGGGCATCATGACGGTGGACGGCGAGGCGCTGGCCTGCGAGCCCGTCCAGGGCCAGATCCACAGCAGGCTCTGCCGCGTCCTCAGCGGCTCCTGAGCGGCCAGGACCACCCCCAGCAGTGCTGAGCTGCCGGCACAGCCCAGTACAAGGGCAGCAGAGCCTTCCTCCCACTCAGGAACCTCCTCTTCCTCTAGCAATAGCTCTTGGGGGCCGCGGGCACTCGTCCCCTCGCTTGCCCCCATGCTTAGCTTTACCCCCTTGGGACCGATGCCGTCCCAGATCTGAGCCCCATCAGGTACTCGGTGCCGGCGAGATGCCAGCGTGGTTGATCCTGGTACGAGGTCCCGGGTGGCTGCGCCGGCACAGCCCCGTCCCCAACGCACAGGGTGGCATCGCTCATGTCCCTGCCGCGGAGCCAGTGCCACCTCCCCAGGGATGGTCAGGACCAATATCTCCAATACAAGAAACCGACTTTTTTTTTAAAAAGAAGAATGTTTGTACCCGAAGCTTCCTGTAGAAGCAGAGTTTATTCTTGTGAGAAATGCAATAAATACCTAGAGTTTGCAAAAAAACCACCAACCCCCACCCTAAAAATCCCCTCTGGGTTTTCACTCTGAGCCGGGGGCTGTGGGCAGGGGCGGGGCTGGGGGCAGGGGGAGGGCTGTGGTGCTGTCACCCCAGGCTGGGCTCACACACAGCCTGCCCAAGCCGCTGTCAAGATGGGTTTAGCTCAGCGCCGTGGCCTTTGGCTCCCTAGCATCCTGCCCACGCTGCTCGACCACGCTTATGTTGCGGCCAGGAGCAGTGCGGAGCGGTGGCCCCAGGAGCGGTGCTCCCAAGGGACATGCGTCGGTGGCGGGACACAGGGCATCGCTGCCACCAACCCCCATTTTGGGGTACCTCAGGGCCTCCCTGCTCAGCCTCACAGGGGCTGGTCGCCCAGGGATGTGGTTGAGGACCCCTGGAGACATTCAAGACCGGACTTGCTGCGGCCCTGGGCAGCCTGATGGAGTTGGAGGTGTCCCTGCTGCCTGCAGGGGGATTGGACGAGGTGGCTTTTGAGGGTCCCGCCCAACCCAGTGCAATCTGTGAGTGCAGGGGGCTCAGCCTCCCCCCCCGCCCCCGTGACGCTTTGGGGCATCCTGGGGAAGGTTCAGCGAGTGCCTGCGAGGGAGAGCAGGGAAGGGTCATGGAAGAGGTTCAAGGAGGGGATGTTGGAGTTGAGCGTTTGGCTTTCTGCTGGGAGTGGGGGGCCCTATATGGAGCTCAGACATCCCCTTCCCAGGGCAGCCTGGGGCCAGCTGGAGCCTTGCAACAGGTCCCAGCCCAAGGGTTTGCCTGGAGGGGGATTGCTCAGCCTGTCTGGTATAAAATTGCAGTAATTAAATCTCATTTAGAGTGCTCAAGTACAAGATGAGTAAACAGTGGTGGCTGTTTGCATTTATTCATCTGCAAACTATGCAATTAGGATTGCAGAACCGGGAAAGAAGAGCACGATTGTTCCCCCTCCCTCATGGCCCCACTCGTTCCTGTTCCCCGGCCAGCAAGGCAGCAGCAGCTGGGAAGCACCTCCCAAAATAAAGCTCTTTCCCCAGTGGCATCAGGCCAGGTGCAAAAACGAGCTCAGCAATCCTCCACTGAACTCTGCAACCACATCCAAGAGCTGCCACGGCCCCGAGGAGGCTGCAGGGAGAGCCCAGGGCAGGGAATGCGCTCAGGGCTCTTGGCTGTCCCTGTCAAGCAGGACAGTTCACCAGAGCTGAGCCCTTTGGGTCTGAAGCACCTAAAAGGCTCCCTGGAGTCTCCTCCCAGCCTCTCCCAGGGATGGTTGCGCTGTTCACAGCTTGAGGTTGGTTGGGATCTCTCTAACCCTTCCTTTCCCAGGTGTTGCTGGGTCTCTGCCCTCACCCAGCCTGCTTCCAAAACCTGTCAGCCAGCAGCCCTGGGGTTCTCCCCAACAACTTCTCCTGTGCAGTCCCTCACTCCCAAGACCCAAGGGAGATGCAGCAGCTCCAAAGGTATGCTCCAGATGCTGACTATTTGAACAACTCCAGCAATCACACTGACACTGCTGCCCACCTCCTCTGCTTGCAGGCAGAGGAAAGCCTGCAAGGGTATCACAAGGGTGAAACACCCACTCACACCCAGGAGGTCCAAGACGCCTTGGCCACAGCAGCCTGACCATGGCTGTGTTTGCCTCTCATCACACTTACCTGTGCCCTGAGTTGAGGGGCTGGGAAGGCACTACCAGGGCAGAGCTGCCTTTGGGGGTGGGGTGGGTTTGTCTACAAAGGCTTCTCATAGAACCACAGAATTGGTTAGGTTGGAAGAGACCTTTCAGATCAAGTGCAACCATCAACCCAGCACTGCCGGGTCACCACTGAACCCTGTCAGCCTCAGCCTCGTTTTTTTCCCAGGCTGAACCACCCCAGGTCCCTCAGTTGCTTCTCACAAGACTTACGCTCTAGACCCTTCACCAGCATTGGTGCCCTACTGTGGAGCTGTTCCAGCACCTCAGTGTTCTTCTTGAGGAGGGGCCCCTCAAAACCAAACCCAGTATTCAAGGTGCAGCCTCACCAGTGCTTTGCCCTGGCCCCAGCTGCCAGCTGAGCCAGCAGCTGTGCTGAGCCACACACAGGCCAGGCTGCATCCACCATGTGCCAGCAAAAAGCATCAAAAATAAGCCCCAAGCCTGACAGATGCCCTGGGAGTCAGGACTGCAGGGAGCTGAACACCTCTGTGAGGGCAGGCTGAGGGAGAGCTGGGGTTGTTCAGCCTAGAGCAGGCTCCAGGGGGACCTTAGAGCTGCTTCCAGTAGCTGAAGAGATGATGCAGAGGGACTTTTCATAAGGGTGTCTAGAGGCAGGACAAGGGGGAATGGTTTGAAGCTGAGGGAGAGGAGGCTTAGACTGGATCTTAGGAAGAAGTTCTTCAGTGCAAGGGTGGTGAGACTCTGAAATAGGCTGCCCAGGGATGCTGTGGATACCTCCTCCCTGGGAATATTCTAGGCCAGGCTGGATGGGGCCTTGAGCAGCTGAGTCTAGTTGAGAGGTGTCCCTGCCCATGGCGGGGAGGTTGGAGGAGTTGATTTCTAAGGTCCCTTCCAACCTAGGCCCCTTGCTGCCAGCCCTGCCTGGCTCCCTCTGGACTCGCTGCCCTCTCCCCACATCCCATTCAGCCCAGAGCCTGGCACCAGGACGCACACCAAAGCCCCAGCAAGCGCCAAGGGGGCGAGAAAGAGACCAAGAGTCAGAAGCACTCACGGAGGCAACGAAATTTAATGGCAACTCATCTTCCCTCTTTTGTTACACCTCAGTTAGCCAAACCAAACCAAATCACCCCCAAAAACCCAACAGAAAAAAAACAAACACCCCAAACCCCAACAAAACCAAACCAAACCTTCTGCAGGTAAAAAACAAAAGTTTTAATGGTCACACAGCACTTTATACAGATATTGTATAAGCAACCAAGCATCCACATCTGCACAGGAACAACACACCTCTAAAGCATGGCCTCAACAGTCAGGGTCTGGTTGTGGGGTTGTGGTTTGCCCTTTATTTTTGCTGTTGTTGTTGTTGTCTTCCCCCACCCCCCCCTTCCTCATTTCCCCCCTCCCTCCTCATTTCCCCCCCCCTCCTTTTTTCCCTCCCCTATTTTCCCCTCTTTTTTTGGGGGGGGAGGTGGGTGGGTTTGTTTTGAAGTTTCATTAAATACTGTACAGGATCCAGGCTACAAACTGATTTTTGTTTTCCTTTTTCCCTGGTGAATGCTTCTGGGTTGTTTTTTTTTTTCCCCCCTCCCCACCCCCTCTCCTCCCCCCTCCCCAAACCCCCCCCTCAGCACTTAAAACAGTTACAGGCTGCTCTCATTTGTACATCACACAGTCATGTAGCCAGTTTTAAGGCTAACAATATGCATCATGCTTTGGCTTTTTTTTTTTTTTCTTTTTTCCTTTTTTCAGTGTTTTTTTTTTTTATTATTATTAAGGTATTTTTTTTTTTTAAGCCTTTTAAATTTCCTTACCCCTTAAATAGTACATACATACAAGGAAAAAAAAAAACAAACCCCAAAACAAACCCAAAACCAAACCATCCCCAACCAACCCTCTCCCCTCCCCCTCCCCCCAAATGAAGAAATGACGTAGTAGCTGCAGTGTGCTCACCACCAACCTCACCACCCAGGAGCTTCACATTATCAAAAGCTTTTAGAAAACAAAACAAAACAAAAATAATAAGATCTGTAAACCTCTGTGCAGGGCCTCGGTGTGGGACACAGCCAGGGCAGCTGGGGAGCAGCATTCCCACCCCCTTCCCCCCCCCCCTTCCAGAAGGCCAAGAGAGGCCTCCTCGGTGGGAAGCCCCAGGAACCTGTGCAAAAGCTCTTGATTATATAACCAGAGGAAAGCCAAAGAGACTTCTTGGGCCGAGGGGAGGACTTGAGCAGCGTGACCAGTCCCTGCCAGCACCTTCCTCATGAGAGGAGAGCTGCAGGGAGTAAAGGGGGGGGGCAAAGCAGGCAGCCTCCTCCATCCCTCCCAGCCGCGGCTCAGCCCTGAAGGGCTCTTCTCTTTTCCTCCCTGGTCAGCGGGGCCGAGGACAGCCTGGCACAGCGACCAAGTCAGCATCTGTGGATCACTAGCCATCTGTAGGTCACCAACCAGAGTTTTGTCTGGTGAGTAAGAGGCTTAATCATTTGTGGAACGAGCCTCTCAGCCTGCCCTTCCCCTGCCCTGCAGCAGCAGCCTCACCCCTCTGCCCCAGCCGGCCCCCTGCATTTTGGAGCCACCTCCGCTCCTGGCGCAAAAGGTCTCATTCATCCACACCAGCCACGGCCAGAACGCAGCCCTGAGTGCCATGGGCAGCTCCAGCTGCCCTGCCTGGGGCTCACAGCATCTCCCTGCACCCCACTGGGGATCTGCCACGCTGCCAGACAGGGAAGGCTCCCTGTGCTGGAGCAGGACCAGATCCACCTGCAGACAAGTGCTGGGAGAGCTCTGCAGGCCCAGGTCTTCCTTCACAGCTAAGCTCTGCTTCCTCCGGAGCACCAGGACCTGCCTTCCCAAGTGCCAGCAGTGGGTGATGACACAAAGGGCTTCACAGAGTCACCCCCCAGCTCGGCAACAACGTGGGAGCAGCTGGAGATAGCAGGCACGGAGAGGAGCCAGGCACAGAGGAGCCAGGTGGGGGGATGCGGGTGCAGACCCTGGCGTTTCAAGGAGCAGAAAGCACTGTGCAAACCTGCTGAGATCCACCTGCTCTTCTCCCTTCCAAAATGAGGTCCTGGCCTGGCTGGGGGGGAAAGACACAGCCATACTGAGCTAGAGCAAAGGACAGTGTTGGCTCCATCTTCACTTCTGGCAGAGCTGACTGCTCAGCCCAACTCCTCCCTGGGAAGTTTGGCACCAGCAGCTCCCTGTGCCAGCTGGAAGGACCAATGGACTCTCCCTGACAGACTGTGCTCCACATGGATGCTAAGCAGGTGCTTCTCCAGTGCCTAAGCTCAGCAGAGCTGGAGGGAAGTCTCCCAGCTCCAGAAGTGAGATAAGTGCACAGAGAAAGAGGCTTCAAGGAGGTGTCTTGACCAGGAGGCTCTGGTCACTGCTTCAAAGTGCTCACAGCTTGGGCAGCTCTCGCTGCTGACACATGGGCTGACCCTACCAGCCCTGTCTCTGCTGCAGCAATCGGGCACGGCACAGGCTATGCCCATGGCACTGCCAGCCACAGCAGACCCAGACCACCACAGGAAATGGCTGGCAAGGGAAGGACCTGATAAGAGTGCACTCCAGTGTCTGATGTGCTCTAGCTGCTGGGTGAGTAACAGCACAGAGCAGTCACTAACTGCCGCTGCTACAAGAGGACCTTGTCAGGACATGGCAGTGCCTTGCCCTCGGGTGGCCCTGGCTCAAACAGCTCTGAAATGCCCATCTACAGCCCAGGGAGAGAGAAACAGCAGCTGTGCCAGGCTCACCACCAGACTTGCTGCTAGATCTACACCCCAAGACCCCTTGCTGCCACCTGCCCAGGTGAGGGAGGGATCCAGGTGAGGTGCAGTGCTGTGTGACAGCCCAGCAAGGCTGGGAACGAAGATGTGGATACCTCAAGTGAGGAGGGCAGAGCCCTCAATCCTGTGTACTCCTAGACAACAGGCATGTGTGGTGGGGAGAGGGAGGTTTGCCTTACTCTGGAGAAAGAGGTGAGGATGACTGAACTGCATCCAGAAGACTAGCCAGAAGTTGCAGAATTAGATGGAAACCCCACAGCACCACCAGAGCAGCACAAGTGCCAGAGCTGAGCTCTGGCTCTGCCTACCAAGTCCTGATCAGAAGAACTCCGTAGCTATCAGTGAACAACTAAGACTAGAGCAACTCCACGTGGTGTGGACAACTTCCATGCAAACACAACCCAATGTCTAAACACAATAAGCTGGGGCAGACTTCATAAAACCCATGGTAAGGCAGAGAAAAATGAAAGACTGGGAGGGCATTGCCCTTCGCTTCCAGACACTGCAGCGACCGCTTCTCCCGGCTTCAGCCCCACCAGAACTAACTCCTGGGGAGGTAGCGTTGGGTGGGAAGAGTCCTTGTGTGGAAAGGTGCCCCAAGATGAAAGTGCAGAGGGAATGTGGCTGCAAGACTGCTGCTGTGCAGGTCTCAAATCTTACCGTTGCAGGGTCAAACTGGCAAGAGGAGCACGTGACGTGGGACAGGGGGAAGGGAGAAGGGCTGGGGGCAAAGAGTTATTCATGCTGAGACAACCTTTCCTCGGAGGAGCGATCAGGCCTACTACCACCTTCTTTGGAACAAACCAAGCTGAGGAAGAAAAGCTGGAAGGAGAAGCTGGTTTCTGGTAACAGCGTTTGCCAATTTCCTTTCTGCTGCTTTCCCTTCTCCCCTGCACCTGCCTGTCCCTAACCCGACCATTTATTTGTCCTCTGTCCACTCTGGGATGTTGGCCCCTGCTAAGGCAGCCCGGTACTGCTGCAAGACACCACGGATGCTTTTGATGAACCCCTTGGAGAGGGGGAAGAGGGGGAACCCGATATCGGGGTAGCCGCTCTTCTCCGGGAGGAAGCTCCGGTAGCTCTTTCTCCTTTTCTTTGGTTTCACGCTGGGCTGCGAGGCAGAGTCCTGGGCAGCCTTCCCCTCGTCCGTTCGGTCTCTGGCCGGCTCTGAGCCCCTGGCCTGGCCTGTGCTCTCCGAGTCCGAGTGCTGCTGGGGCTCCCCAGCGCCGGCCACGGAGGAGGCGGCGGCGGCGCCGAGCTCCGCCTCGTCCGGCTCCTCCTTCCCGTCCGGCGCCGAGTCGGAGAGCTCCGCGGCCGCCCCCTGCTCCGCATTGTCCCCGGGGCTGTCGGCCAGGGCGCCGCAGGCGGAGAGCAGGGAGGCCGAATCCGCGCCGTTGGCCTGTTCGTGGCTGCGCTCCACCAGCTCGTTGGTCTCCAGCCAGGACTCGATGCGGGACACCAGGCGCCAGCCGTGGCAGCGGAAGTGCTCCCGGATCTCATGCTCGAAGACCTCCACCGGCCTGCGCAGCAGCTGCATCATGGACTGCACCACCCGGATCAGGGTCATCTCGTTGTAGCAGCGACTGTTCTCGTAGCCCTCCTGCAGGCCCCGGTCGCTGTCGAAGCCTGCCTCGTTGTAGTAGGGCTCGTTCACCAGGATGAGACCTGCCGGCACACGACACCAAGGGGTGACCAGGAGGAATCGTGGAATGGTCAGGGTTGGAAGGGACCTCAAGGATCAGGCAGTTCCAACCCCTCTGCCGTGGCCAGGGACACCTCATACTGCAGCAGGTTGCTCACAGCCACATCCAGCCTGGATGCAGAAACCTCCAGGCAAGAGGCTTCCACCACCTCCCTGGGCAACCTGTGCCAGTGTCTCACCACCCTCATGGGGAACAACTTCCTCCTGACATCCAATCTGAATCTGCCCATTTCTAGTTTTGCTCCATCCCCCCCAGTCCTATCACTCCCTGACACCCTGAAAAGTCCCTCCCCAGCATTCTTGTAGGCCCCCTTCAGATCCTGGAAGGCCACAACAAGGTCTCCTTGGAGCCTTCTCCTCCCCAGACTGAACAGCCCCAACTCTCTCAGTCTGTCTCCATAGCAGAGCAGCTGCAGCCCTCTGCTCATCCTCATGGCCCTTCTCTGGACACACTTCAGCACCTCCAGATCCTTCCTGTAACAGGGGGTCCAGAACTGTGCACAGTACTCCAGGTGGGATCTCACCAGAATGGAGTAGAGGAGCTGAACTGCGAATGGTCAGAGGCTGCCAGGCCCTGATTTCTGCCAAGTTGGTTGAGGTTGAAGTGTTCCACCAGCACTTTGCTGAGGGGACCCCAGCAATGCCTTGCTGAAGGGGTTCCCATCAGCTTCACTCATAACCACACAGCCACTGTCAGCTCAAGGCTGGCAGCAGAGGCTGCAGAAGGCACTGCAGGGAAGCCAAGCTCTGGCTTCAAGTGTGTTAGAACTAGGAACCTGCAAGATGCAGTGGACTGGTCTGGCAGGGGGAACACTCACGGGAATGGGTCAGTGGGCTGCTTCTAGGACAGGAGGCACCTAGGACATCACCAAGAGGGTCACTCAAGATCCTTGGGAGTTGGATTAGATGACCTTTGGAGGTGCCTTTCAACCCAGACCATTCTACGATTCCTTGGCTGGCAAGAACAGTCTCCCACAAGTGTGATGCAGAGGGCATGAACAAGAGGTCAAAAGGGCAGCAAGGGAAGGTTTCAAAGCTCCTTCTCCTTTCCCTTCCCGCCCCCCTCCTACCCAAAACCCTACAAACACACCCAAAACTTTGTTTGCCTTTTCTTCCCCTTTCATAAGCAGTTTCTTTTCCCTCCCTCTTAAACAGAACAAAGGCCAATCCTCAGCAAAAGGCTTTGAGCTGGCCAGGTCCTACCCTATCCAGCACAGTCCCATCAGGCAGTGCAGCTCTGAGACAGAGAACCCTGTGACAAGTCACCCATACCAAGCTTTCCCTCACTTGCTTCTGGTTTAAAGTAATTTTATGTATGTAGCAATGGCACTAACACTGCCAGGCTGCTGGCAGCCAGCCACAAGCTGCATTAGAGCTGGTGGAGGTGAGATCATGAGTCCCTGAAAGCCCAGGCAGGAGGGAGGGAAGGGGAGATTTTTCACTAGCACCAAGTTACTCCAGTAAAACATTTAGCATTTCCTTCTCTAAATTTGGAGGCTCATCCTTGTAAATGACAAAAGGCTTTTCTTGTGGTGCTCATCCACCAGGAAGAGACAAGGTGGACTGTGAGACTTCCAAGGAGTAGCAGCAGCTATCTGCAGGAACCCTTGCTCTGTGTCAAAGGTTTCTCAAGTCACATGCCTGCACAGAAAGCTGGCCTTGAGGAAGAGATTTGCTTTAGTCTGCCTGCCCTCAAACTAGATGTGGCAGGGCAAAGCCCTGTGGCAGGAAGCCCTGGGGCTGGTCTGGACACACCCTTGATTCTTCTCTGCTTCAGAAGGAGCACAAACACCACCATGGTGTGCAAAAATGTGCCCAGTGTAGGCTGGGCAGGTGACTCAGAGGGGATGAAAAACAGTCCTGAGAGTGAAGCCCAGTTTAGCAACTTCAACCAACTTTGGTAACTGGCTGAGGATGCAGGGCTTCACCTTTGTCAGCTCAGAATAACAAGCAGAACAGCTCTGTGCTCAGCTGCTGCAGTGAGAAGAAGGGAAGGCATTGTGTCAGAGAGCTGGGAGGCAGCCAAGAAGCAGAGCATGAGAAAAGCTTGCACCTGCTTGGACTGCTGAATGGGAGAGATAAGGACACTGCTTTGTCCAGCAAGGTGAGAGCACAAAGCAGCACTAACCCAGCTGGGGTGGCAGATCCCTGGAGGTTTTTAAGGCCAGACTGGATGGGGCTCTGAGCAACCTGATCCAGTGTGAGGTGTCCCTGCCTGAGGCAGGGGGGTTGGAACTGGATGATCCTTGAGGTCTCTTCCAACCCTGACAATTCTATCATTCTATGATCCCATTTGTGTGCTCCTCTCCAAGCCCCAAACCTGCATCCCCTCCTCTCTCTGCCTGTTCCTGTCCCACAGGCTCTGCAGGAACATTTACCTTGGATGGAGATGAGCACTTGAAGCAGGCTGGATTTACTGGTCCACCTTTCTGTTCCCTGAAACACACACACACACACACATGTATTAAAGGGCTGAAGCACAAACAGTTTGCTCTGTGAGAATGTTGGATGAAGCAAGGCCCCAGTTTCTCTGCATTCCTGTCCCTGGGGAACAAGGGACAAGCACATGCTGTGCTGGTGTCCCACTGCTCCAATCCATCTGTCTTTTTTCCCCCCCTGCCATCAGGCCAGTTCTGCCTGGAATGGTCTAGTTCTACACACCACTTCCAGCCCCTCCCCAGCTGCCTTCTTGATCTACCCTGCCCAATGCAGCATTTCCCTGGCTCTGCTTATTCCAAGTCTCCAGCTGGACTTGGTGCCACACTCATGAGTCTGGAAGTGTAGGGGCAGAGACCCAAATCAGAGGAGAAGCTCCCATGCTGGTGTTGCCATCTC
The DNA here is from genome assembly GCF_014839835.1 of Dryobates pubescens. Lineage (NCBI taxonomy): Eukaryota > Metazoa > Chordata > Aves > Piciformes > Picidae > Dryobates > Dryobates pubescens. Next base: position 16,825,987 of record NC_071631.1, on the reverse strand, counting down.
TGCTCTGTCCAAGCATGACACAGCTCAGCTTGTCTGACCACAGGCTTCTCATCAAGGAAGGACAAGAGCCAAATATAGTCCCAGGAGAATCTAAACGCCACCAGTCACCTGCTCCAGACATCTAGAACAGACCCCAAAAGCCACATCCTCTCCAGCTCAAGCACCACCTGCGACCAGAAAGTCACCCAGGACTCAGCCTGGCAGGAAGAGGCTTGTTCCCAAAGCAGCCTGGCACCACCTGGGGCGGATGGAAGCCTTACCTTGCCTATCCACGTCCCCAGGAGGCTGACACAGACTTTGCCGTTGTCGTAGAGGTTGGGGTTCAGCCTCCCGCTGCACTGGGAGAGGTAGCGGAAGAGCGGCGGCACAGCAGGGTAGATGTTGGGGAGCTGGATGTCGAAGAGGAAGAGCCCATCCTCGTAGGGCGTGCGTGTGGGGCCTTTGATAAGTGCTGAGAAGAGATCCTGGGGGCAGAGGCAAGAAAAGCCAGGCACTGTGAAACCTCCTCCTGCCTCAGCAGGTTCTCTTTACACAAAGGGGCAGAGGGGACAGGGTTACATAGAATAAACCAGCTTGGAAGAGACCTTCAAGATCATCGCGTCCAACCCATCAACCAATCCAACACCACCCAAACAACTAACCCACGGCACCAAGCACCCCATCAAGTCTTCTCCTGAACACCTCCAATGATGGTGACTCCACCACCTCCCCAGGCAGCCCATTCCAATGGGCAATCACTCTCTCTGTATAGAACGTCTTCCTAACATCCAGCCTGAACCTCCCCTGGCGCAGCCTGAGACTGTGTCCTCTTGTTCTGGTACTGGCTGCCTGGGAGAAGAGACCAACATCCGCCTGTCTACAACCTCCCTTCAGGGAGTTGTAGACAGCAATAAGGTCACCCCTGAGTCTCCTCTTTTCCAGGCTAAGCAACCCCAGCTCCCTCAGCCTCTCCTCATAGGGCTTGTGTTCCAAACCCCTCACCAACTTTGTTGCTCTTCTCTGGACTCATTCCTGCAAGTCAACCTCCTTCCTAAACTGAGGGGCACCACAGCCCTTGCAAGAGTCAGCTCAAGCAACACAGAATCACCAAGGTTGGAGGAGACCTCAAAGATTGAGTCCAACCTGTCACCACTGACCTCATGACTAAACCACGGCACCAAGGGCCACATCCAATCCCCCCTTGAACACCTCCAGGGACGGTGACTCCACCACCTCCCTGGGCAGCACATTCCAATGGCAAACATCCCAGGGCACCTTCCCTTTACAAGTTGCACTGCTACCACAGCTTGAAGGCAGAGTGAACCTTTGGATCTGGGCAGCCAGCAACCCCCAAGCTGTTCACTGCTTACCCCAGCCCCTTGCTGGCTGCCCTCCTGCCTTTGCTGCTTGGTGAGACAGCCAAAGCACCCAAACCAGGCTTCCTGCACTCAAGAGCTCCCTGTTCCTTGCTACCTTGTCCCGGGGCAGGCTAAAGCAGCCCTTCACTGTAATTACAGCCATGCCCCACGTGCTGCACACATTCCTGAAGCTCTAATGCAAGGGATTAAGGCCAAGCAGGGGATTCCAGAGGCAGCCCAGCACTGACACCCAGGCACTTGCCATTCGATCCTCGAAGGTTTTAACCATGATGCCATCGGGCAGGGAGGTGGCCAGGAGAGCCATCTCCTTCCGCACAGTGCTGAAGAACTTCTTTGCTTCTGGGGGCTGGAATTCCATTTTCTTGAAGGCATGGGTATCTGTGGGGCAAGGAGGAGACCAGGATTAAAGCCTGCCTTTGGAAACTGCCAGAGGTTCCTTGTGGAGCCAGATCTAAACCTGGAATCTGGAAGAGAAGGGTTGACGCTGGTGCTGAGCCAGGAAGGCAGCCTGGAGATTGATTTTTCCCCACAAGCTGCACCTCCTGTTCTCATGGTCCCACAAAACACTGTCCCTGTGCCCCTCAAGGAGCCCCAGCCCACAGCTGGGACAATGATGCATCACACCAAAGTGGTGACACTTCCACTGCAAAACCTGAGCACAGCTCCCCACCTTGATTTCCACACACCTGCAGGCTCAGAACAGCTTGGCCACCTTTCCTTCCCAGGCCTGGCTCACCAAGCACCTTGGGCTCTGCTGTCACCAATGCTCCACACACAACCAGATGCTCTCTTTTATTTTTGGCTGGTGAACATTGGCACAAGTGAACAAGGACACTCACCCACTGAGGACACCCAGCACAAGAACACCAGCTGTTCCTGCTCTGCTGCTCTACCACAAGAGCCTGAACAAACCCTGGAGCTTTCAAGAATCAATCTGCCATGGGAAGCAACTCATCTCCACAGCCCTCCCAAGTCAGTTGCCAACATGGACAAAGAAGCTGCCCAAATTCTGTGGCTTCAGAAGCTGTGGTAGTGGCCCAGCGATGCCGTCCAAAAGCCAGGTTTCAGTCCCACAACAGACTGTGCTGTAGAAGTTGTCTTAATTCCTCCTCCCCAGGTTAATGTGCTGTGCAAAGGACTAGGAAGGAGGAGAGGACACTCCTTCCAAAAGGCCTACAAGGGAAGCTTGTGGAGAAAGAAACGCTGCAGGACAGCAGTGAAGGACACAGCAGCCTACACTGGACTGAAGGACACTCACCTGGAGCATACTCCAGCACGGAGAAGACTTCTCCCTTGGCACTGGTGAAGGTGACCCCAGGCTTGCCTCCACTCTGCTGGCAGAGCACTGGTGTCTCACTGGGCCACTCTGACTTCACTGGGGTCTGTGCCTCTGATTTTTCCTCTTTCTTCTCTGTCTCCACCATGGCTTCCATCTTTTCCTCCTCTGCAATAGCCACATTATCCAAGGTCTTCTTCAGATTTTCCTGCAGCTTTTTAATGTCATCCAAGAACTTCTTCTCCCGAGTGGGTTTTTCCAGCTCCACAGTTGGAGAGGTGGGAGAGCCAGTCAGCAGCTGCTCCACAGTCATGTTTTTCAGGCTTTCCAGGATCTTGATGGCCTCCTTCAGTTCCCGGAAGCTCTTTGGGGCTCCGTCCTTGCCAGCTTTCTCCGCGGCAAGATCCACAACTGCCATAGCCACGGCGCCCTGGACTTGCTCCTCTACTTTTTTTACCTCCTCTGCTGCTGGCTCTTCAGGCTCCAGCTCCTCAATTTTGGGGTGGTCATCTTCCATGAGGCCATTGTCTGTCTCCCAGCTGTCGCTTTCATCCTCCCACTCTGAGGATGCTCCGCTGGTGCTGCCGTCCACGGAATCGTAGTCTGACTCCTCGATTTCTGACTCAATGTTGTACAAGTGCTAGAGGAGAGCAGAGTCACAAAGACACCACAGCAGTTAGGCTGAAGCACAGTTTTAGTTTGTATGTTGTGTTTGGGGTTTTTCCCCCCCCCCCATGCAGACAATCCCCAGGAAAAGGAAGTTCCCAGCTAGAATTTGTTGGGCTGTTTCAAGCCCTTCCACCCGGTACAGGGTGGATTGTTTGACCCAGAGAATGTGCTCATCGATGAGCAGCACAGAATATGGATCAGCTGGGCACCTCTATCCTATACTTTTCAAAGCAGGAGCAAATCCTAGGTGGGATCCAGCCACCAAGAAGTGCACACAGGCACCAAACAGCCCCAGGGTTTCTGAATGCAGAGCTAGCTCAGAAGGTGTTGGGTATCTCGAGTGGAGTTAGTATTTCTGGTCCTGCTTCTGCACCAGCAGCTGTGGTGGCCCAGAGCTCTGGTTTGGCTGCCTCCACATTGCATCCTACCACAGAGACAATGCTGGAACCAGGCAAACATTCCCATACCAGCTTTCTTCTTCTGTGGCACACACCACTTGCTGTCAGAGCCTTGCTAGGCTGCTTTAGCTCTTGTGTGTCAGTGCTGCTTAAAATTCAGCTGGGACAATGAAGCCAAACCCAAGCTGCTGAATAAGCCCTTATATAAAACCTTCCCTTTCCCCTCACTACTGGAAGCTGAACCCATCCACACACCACCCAGCCTCACATCTTATCATCCTGCTTCTGCACAAGCTAGTATGAGCCCCAACACAGCAGCAGGGGAGCAACAACAACGTTACAGAGCTGTGTTAGGAGCTACAAGGTGAAGCACTTTATCTGCAGGTTTCTGACACTTGAATGACAGCCCAAGAATCCTCTTAATCTTGCAAGATATGACCCCAGAGGCTAGAGCACATGGGCACTGCCTCAGCTTGTCAAAGCCCTGAACTGAACCCAGCACTGGTTAGCCAGTTCTGTGCCACCCAGAGCCAGGCAGCCAAGCAGAGGTTAGCTGGGTTCAACAGCAGTGACTGCAGGCAGGCAGAGCCATCAAAACTCGCTGCCCTCCAAAGCTAATCCCAATCCCAGCTGGAAAGTTAATTAGCCAGTTATGCCATCTTTATTTTTAGAGCCGAGAAAAAACACCCAGACAGCTTGTCTCTGGGCACATGGACAGGCATTGATAAATCACAGTTTTGCCAACTGATAACTCATGCTTCCTGACATTTCCCCAGCTCCCATCATTAGGCAGAGGAGCGGAATCGAAGGCCCCGGCGTGACACGGCAGGAGGCGCCGCAGCGCCCCGGCACCGCAGCGCCCCGGCACCGCCGCCTGTGAGCAGCCCTTTGTGGAGCACACAGCAGACCTCTGATTGTGCCTCTGTGACGACAGGGGGAAGGGAGACAGCAGCCTGCTTTGTGAGGCTCTAGCCCACTGCCATAGTGCAGGCATTGACTGTTCTACTGTAATTAATGCAGAGCTGCTGGCTTGAAAAAGAAATCTTGATGGGAGTAGTTTCTGCTCGCAGAGGCATCTCTGCTGTGGTGCTCTCTGCCTCCGTGATGGAGATGGGACCCTACAGAAGCAGGTCTTCTCTGATCTTTGTGCTGTCTGCCTTAATTTGAGGCAACAAGGAGAGGAGGCACGGGATGAAGCTGTATGTGGAGCAGTGAATAAGGTTACAAGACAGTACAGTAAAAACAGCAGTGCAGAAGACAAAGCAAGGGGCTCCAGTGGATCAGCAGCATGGCTATGGCTGCGTTTTTAAGCTTGCTCTCAACCCTTTTCTGTCTCTGCTCTGGAAGCTGTTTGGGTCTGATCTCCAGGCTAACTAAGGTGACAATTTGTGGCTGTAGTCCAGCTTCTGGAGGAGCTTCTTTGGCCAGCACTATGGTGCCATTCCACAAGCAAGACGGAACAAACCACAGTGTTTCAGCGGTGCCTCAGTTGGGCAACGTAGTGAGCTCCTGCTCAAGTCAGAATTGATGATCCCCTCTGCAGCACAGCAGGTGCTGGAGGCCAGGCACTGGGATGGGGTCAGAACATGCAGAGTAGTGTGTGAGAGGAGCAGCAGTCTGCCCATACCTCCCTGCTCTCTGTGTTGTAGAGCAGTGATGACCAGTTAGCTGCCCAGTTCTCCTGACAAAGGGAGGATTTCTTGTGCTGACATACAGGGGAAGCCCCCCGGTGACACGGGGAGGCAGCAGTAAGTGGAGCAAGGTTCCCTCACTCAGGGGATCTCTCTGCACCCAAAATGTAAAGACAAGACTTTTCACTCAGCTAAGAATCACAGGGCTATCGTGAGCTGGAACAGGACCTCACCTGAGGCAGGATGATAGTCTTGGTGTTATCAGCCCACACCACCTCCACTTTGCTGCTGACATCCACTCGAGCCACCTGTCCCACCGACGGCTGCAGAAACAAGAGAGCAGCTTGTCAGTCCTCCTTCCTTCCCAGGCACTTCAGTGCACAGCCAGGAAGGTTTGGAGAAGCAGACACTCCTCAGGCTAGAGACCCACCTAAAGCAATGCCTGCAGCACAAGAGACAGGAGCTTTGAGGTCCCATGGCAAGGGGGAGAAGAATCCTGCACAGAAATCCCACAATACTGCCATGGGGATGGGAAAAAGTCCACCCCTGGAAGAGGAGAGGACCAGGAAGGCTGGGCTGGCAGCAGATCCTGACTTCTCATCAGGATGGAGGCCACTGCAGGGCTGTGGCCTTTCCGCAGGCAGCAGGGCTGGGGCTGTGCCAGTGCCAGGGAGGGGACAGCACTGTCCCCGGAATGGGGGTGCCCTCTAGTGGGGTGCCACCGGCTGGCCCTGTGCTCCCACACCCAGCATCAGAGGCTGCAGGCGTGACCAGACAAGCCACAGCTGGCACAGGGTGTGCAGGTGAGTAGCACCTTCCACTGGAGGAAGGTTATTCAGGCCAGCTGGGCAAGCTGGGATGTGTTTCCTGCTGCTGAAACTGGAGCCACACTGCACCTTCTTAACCCTTCTTAGGGCAGCAGGCTCAGGAACTGGTGGTGTTTTCCTGAACAGTAAGAAAACCTAACAAAGAATGCATCCTCTGCACTTTGCTCCCTCTTCCCCCCCAGCTCAACAAAATTAACACATAGAGAACAACTCAGATGGGAACCAGAATCCCAGTCCTCTGTTGCCAAGTGACACTGGTTTCATGACAAATCCACCTTCACTCTTGCTCAGGAGAGCACAAAATCTCCTCCTATTAGAAGCTACTCTGAAATCCTAAGCCCTCAGGCATGTGTTTGATTCTTGTCTCAGCAGGGTTCTTGCTCTGCCACAGAGGCTGTCACCAAGGTCCCAAGATTTCAAGGTTACGACTCCATCAGACTCGGAGTCGATGGCAGCAGAGGACACCGACACAGCCATAGGAAGCTAGGGAGTTTAGGCTGCCCACGAGGTGCTAAGTGACTCTTCCAAGTGTCTGCACTAAGACCTGCTGACAGTCACACATCTGTGCCCAGAACCCACCTCGTCCTCCTTCGCTGCGGCTCCGTCCGAGTTGCCGATGCGAATGACGATGTCGGTGGTGCGGAAGCGGAAGTCAGGGTGATCAGCAATGTCATAGACACTCACATCCTCCTCCTCCCCGATCAGCTGCAGAGACACAACCAGCACACCTCAGCCCCAGCATGCTGCTCCCAACTCCAGAGCACACCCCCAACACTTGCAAGGGCTTCGTCTTATATCCTGTCACTGTTCAGTTGCTCCAGCAGCAGGGAGCTGCTAATGTCCCTTTTGGTCACCTCCTCCTCCTGTAGCACATCAATCAAGGCACAACAAGGAGAGGAAGCAGATACTGTGTCTCATCTGCTCACCCTCACCTTCACTTCAGGTTCCACCTCACTGTGATCATGAGACATGCAAGAAAAAAACCCTTCTTATTCCCTTCTGCACAGCCAGATTCCTCACAGCAGTTCTCTAAGGCCCAAAGGGTTAGAGTTGATTTTTGAAAGGAAGTGTTTGACCAGAAACTTGTCAGCTAATGGCAAACATCTTTCCTTTGATTTCTCCTGGAAGAGCAGCTCTAGGAGCCCACAGATAATGAGAGGTGGGCACAGTGGAGGGCACAACTCCAGGCCAGGTTGCTGAGTGTAAAGGGCCATGCTCAGTTAGCACAGTGTGGTCTCCCATCCTGAGGCAGAAAGCAGCACACCAGATGTGTGCCTTATGTTCCCCTCTCAGCTCCAACTCAACCATAGTCTCTCAAGGCTCTGCAAAATACAAAGCCCCAGGAAAATGTTACTAGGCTGACTGTGCAGAGAAAGGCAGGACAACATGCAGCAGCCTGATTCTCTTTCCAAGAGCCAGCAAAGACATGGGAAGGAAAAATTCTTATGGTGAACTGAAAGCACCACTGTCTGTGACAACTTCAGCAGACCATTCACATCAGAGCCTGATGTTGACTGTGAGATGTAAACCTCTGCTTGGTCTTGACTGCCTTGCAGGCATCTATAAATATGAAGTGACACCACCTCCAGCTAAGCCTCCCAGGCCCAAAAGCACATTGCTGTTCCCATCCTCAAGGACAAACTCTGCTGCAGAGCCGACTCCCAGGTTTAGTTGTGTTTGTCTGTGAAGCTCCTGCTGCTTTGTGGCTGCAGTCCCTTAGCTGGTTCCAACAGGCACTGGCTCCTGCACTAACCTCCACATCATCTCCACTGGATTTCAGCTTGAACCACTTCACCACGCAGGTACGGCCAATATGGTCCCCAGACTGCACGACTCCATACAACCCAGGGTCCTGGGAGCTCTGAGCTTTTGGTGGTAGGGAAGAACATAGACAGGTTAAGTGGAACAGCACAGACATGGCACACTGAGGCTGTCAGCTCCTAAGTTCTCATGGCTGAAACCTTCCATTTGTCAATGGCAGGAGGGAAAACAGTGCCTCCCACACAGTCAGAGCTGTGCTCCGCTAAGGAGGTGCATTTTAATGGGACACAGAGTGATGACAGACTGAACACATTCACTTTGGGATCACTTTTGAGCTCTATCACTGTTGTAGCCTTCTCCTACACATCAGCAAGAGCATAGACACTGTCACCTGCTCTGCCCTCCACACCAAGACTGTCAAGAGTTTCTGGTCAGGCTGGCCAAGAGCTCCCCGAGAGCAGCCTGGGCTGCCAAGCTCTCCCCCTAGAAATGTGCCACCCACAACAGTTTTGCTCCTCTGGAAAAATGGACTGGACAACAAAGGTGGAAGGCAGGCAGGATCCATGTGTGTGTGCATACATCAGGGACCAGGAGCAAAGCTGAGCCTGGCCCTCCCCTCTAGGCCTGGGCTGCAGTCCAGCACACTGCTATCCAGACATCCTTCAGATTTATTTCTGGCAAGGATCCTGGCATGCTTAGAAGGGGGACAGAGGAACTGCAGGGATCCCAGACTGCTTGGAGAGTATGTTTGGCAGAGAGGAATACCGATTCCCAGAGGCCAAGCCAGAATGGCAGAGCTGGAGCTGATGGGTAAGTTTAGTTTCCACAGACTGTCTAACCCACAAGACCAGCTGGACTACTACCCATCAGAAATGGCCACACAAAACAGCATCTTTGGTTGGGAAATCAGCTTCCCCTCTTCCCAGCCTGATGACATCCTGTGCTCTCCACTGCTGAGGGTCAAGCCCTGCTAGAAAAGGAGCTGAGAGCCAGATGGTGTGGCATCAATATTTCATATCCAAGAGCTGTACATCTCCTTGAACTCATACTGTGACCCTCAGTAGTGTCACCAATTGGTTTGAGGGGAAAATACCAAACCAACAACAAAGGATGCAAGAAGATGCCTCTGGATCCCAAGACTAAGAAAAAAAATCATCATGACAGACAGGCCACAGAGAGAAAGCAGCCTGAGGAGAGCTGGTCATTTCTCCCCTCATTCTGCAAGAGCTCAGAGTTGTTTGCCCTTTCAAGGAGGAGCTAAGCCACCTCTACTCTGCAGAAACACAGATTTCTAGCTTTGCTCCTTGCTTTTTGTCCTTTCCACATCTTGCCTGTTGTCATAGCTCAGCTATGGTATTTGACTGTTGTCCCTCTGCTGCCATCCCTGCTAAGCCAGCTCACCACTGTGTGGCCTGTTACGCTCTCGTGCCTACCTCAGGTGAGGAGCACTAGCAGCTACCTTAAGCAGGGCTACAACATGCATTAGGAGATCCAGCTCAATGAGTACTTTGCAAGCAAGAGCAGGTTTACTCCCTGAAGAGAGCATTGTTTTGACACCCAATACCTCTTTTGTCCACCACAAAGTCCCCAGGGCAGAACTCGTTGTTGTCCAGATGATGGACGGGAATCAGCTCGTTGGAGCGGATGTTGGTCTCCACGGTGCCATCCTGCCACATCACATCAGCTGAAGTCATGGTGGTCACCACTTCCACAGCAACCCTGGGAACACAGAAAAGCAGGGAGCTACCAGAGGGAAGGTGCTTGAGCACAACCAGAACGCGATGCTGCCGGCGCTGAGGATCGAGGCGGATCTCAGGTCACTGATGTTCGTCGCTCCGTGTCAGCTGGGGAGGAAGTCAGGGAACCTCATTCAGCCCCAGTAGCAGCAGTTGGGCAGCAGGCTTGGCTGGCAGGTTCCACATCACTGCAACGTGACACTGCTGCATGTCTACCCTGCAGGAGGGCTTACTTTCTTGTGAGCTGATGCTCAACTCAGTTTTGTTCCTTGTAGAGCAAGTCACATCTACTAGCACTCACTTTCTAGCCCTGGCAGAAGCATGACAGGTTCTTCAAATACTATGAGACTTAAGAGCTTCCTCAGCCAAGCACCTTCTAGCCTGGCAGCTCTGAGGAAGCTTTGAAGCTAGGAGAATGGGTTTGGAAAGGAAAGATAAAGCAGCACCCATCTCAGTCCTTCCTGAAAGGCAAAAAACCCCCAAAAGGGAATAAATGCACTGGATGTGGGTAAAGCATGGAGGATTGTGTCTGAAGGAAAGAAGTCTCTCTCCCAGCTGTCCAAACACACACATGTGTGCCTCTGCAGCTCAGGAATGAGATCCAAACGTGCAACAATGGACCCCACACTGCTTATTCTGCTGGGGAGCTTGACAGAGTCACTTGAAGAGAGAAGTTGCTTGGGGGCAGGAGGAACAGAGCTGCAGTGTGGCTGGACAGGCTTTTCTGAGGAGTCCTCCACCATTTTCATGTCTCCTACAGCACAGAACAAATGGAATGCCATGCTGATTTTAGATGTTGTCTCTCTTTTGCTGGCCAAGCCTTCCAGACATAAACACAAGTGCTGCATTCATGTTGGTTTCAAGTCAAACTACAAAGAGGAGACAAGAGGCAAGTACAACTGCCCCCCTCCAGCAGGGCTTTTGTGAACATCAGACTAATTTTGAAGCAGAAAGAATATGAAGCTTCTAGCAGGGCCAGCACTCAACAGCAGAAATCATCAGAGAAAAGAAATCTGTCATAGGTCAATAGGATGAGCAGAGGGCTGATCATGAGGACAGACTGAGAGTTGGGGTTGTTCAGTCTGGAGAAGAGAAGGCTCTGAGGAGACCTTATTGTGGCCTTCCAGGATCTGAAGGGGGCCTACAAGAAAGCTGGGGAGGGACTTTTGAGGGTGTCAGGGAGTGATAGGACTGGGGGGGATGAAGCAAAACTAGAAGTGGGTAGATTCAGACTGGATGTCAGGAAGAAGTTCTTCCCCATGAGGGTGGTGAGACACTGGCACAGGTTGCCCAGGGAGGTGGTGGAAGCCTCACCCCTGGAGGTTTTTGCAGCCAGGCTGGATGTGGCTGTGGGCAACCTGCTGTAGTGTGAGGTGTCCATGCCCACGGCAGGAGGGTTGGAACTGGATGACCTTTGAGTTCCCCTCCAACCCTAACAATTCTATCATTCTAAGTGTGGTGGGTGACATTCAGCAGATGGTTCCAGGGGGGAAGGAGGGACCTGTGCAGGCTGAGGATAGGAAAGCAGAAAGGCAGCCCAGGCAAGGAAATGATACTGTCCTGCCTGCAGTGCAGTTTATGCTGCTTCACAAACAAGCAGCACAACCTGGCATGAGTAAAAACCCCTCTATGCCCTCACTAAGCAATGACCAGAGGTCTCTGTGCCGCCTGGAGAGCTGCAGCAGGTCAGTAAACGATGGCAAAGCCACAGACTGAGCTGGCCCCCTGCAGTCAGAGATGCCTGTGAGCTGACACATCAGATCTGGTGACTAACTGCAGCAAGCCCTTCCACTTTGCATTTCCCAGCAGTGCTGGCAGCACACCTACTGATGGTCTCACCAGCTTCATCTGAATATTCAAACAGTGAAGAGCCCTCACACTGAGCTGTGACCAGCTGCCACATATGCCCTCTAAAGTATCAGCTGGGCTTCCATATTCTGTGCTGAAAAAGTCTCCATTTCTTATTCTCTGTGGCCTGGCCATCTCTGCAAAGTGTCCCACAGCATTTCATCTCTGCATTTCCCTCTACAGTGCTGCCCAGATCCAGCACAGGAATCAGTGTGGTCACAGGGATGTCTCCCCACTGCCCTGCATGGTGCAGAAAGCCAGCAGGTTCACCAAACCAAACCTTCAGCGAGGCAGAGGCACACAGCAGGGGAGTGAGAAGTGCAGAGTGAACTCCCAGGAGCTTTATCTCACACTCCCATTTTTATTTCACTTGAACACTGCTCTGCTGAGGTCTGTGACCTTCAAATCCAATTTCTCCAAACCCCCAAGGACTAAAGGAAGAGCTCTCTCCTTACAGACAGGCAAAATGTGAATGAAGTTCATGGCATTCTCAAGCTCCTGCATGCCTTGAATCCTGCTAATGTCACTTGTCTGGGAGGATTCTCTCATTTTCTTGCACTGCTTCATTTTGATGTAGGCTCTGCATACAACTAAGCAGGGAAGGCAGAAGATAGGCTAGCCAGTTGCCAGATGTCTCTGCATCCTCTGAGAACAGTTTAAACATTCTCAAATCAGGTAAAAGCTGCTGAGATCCAGTTTTATCTGGAAATGGGCAGACACAAGCAATGCTCCCTCCCCCCAGCCACTCAAATCAATTCCTAAGGCTCTTAAGGGCACTTTGTTTGCTAAAAAAAACCCCCAATAAAAAGCATATTGCTGGCTAAAGCTGCAGACAGGAGATCACTGCAGCACAAACCCCTGCCAGCACAGCCCTCTGTGCTGGTCTGGAGACAGCTTGCTGAGGAGAAGCTGTCCCTTCCTGCCAGCACGCTCTACCCTCAGCCCTTCAGCAGAGGACGCCAGGGAGGTAACCAATTAGTGTCATGTTTAAGCTGCACGATCTTCATTCACCTGTCTCTGCAAACAGAGCCCAGTGCAGCACAGATACCCTGGCCATGCCCTGAGGCCCAGCAGAAATAGCAGAGCATCAGTGTCACACCACGTGGCCCGCTGGAGCAGAAGCTGGCCTGAGCCCAAGCTGATTTCTCTCGGGCCACCGCACAAGGGAGTCGCCGCTGCCCGCCACCCGGCCCCGTCCTGGCAACGAGGGACAGCACACCCTCCACCCCAGCTCAGGATGATGGTCACACACCTGAGAAGCTTGATGAGGGAGATTTTGGGGAGAACTTTTGGCTTTGGGGAGCCAGCTCACCTGTCTCCTGGCTTAAACTCTCGTGAAATCTTGGTCTTCTTCTTCTTGTGCTTCCGCTTCAGGTTCTTGATGGACAGAGGGATGCTCTTCTTGCGGCCGGCGCCGCTGCCGCTCTGGGAGGAGGCAGTGGAGCTAGCAGAAGAGGTGACAGAGCTTGTGTCATCAGTGTCATCAGCTGCCTCATCGTCAGCATCTTGCTCCATGGACTGGAGCCGGTAGTCGGCCGAGCCTTCGTCTTTCAGCAGGAAGGGAGGCGGCTGCTGCTGTCGCGCCGCTGCCGCCTCTTTCTCCTTGCCCGATTCCTCGGGCTGCTCCTCCTTCCTCTCCACAGGGCTTGGGGCACTGGTGGAAGAATCATCCAGCTCACACTTTGATCCAGGCTTGAGCTCTTCTGACTTTTGGTCAGCAGCTGCAGCAGACTCTTTGTCGGGGGCTTCGGCGGTACCCTGAGACTCCGGGGAGCAGGACATGATCTTCACTATCTGCTTCTTCAGCAGCCTCCTCACCTAGCAAAGCAGATTGGGGTCACACAATGTCTGTACCCTCAGCAGGCTGCCAGCCCCCCAGCTTTGTCCACAGAGGAAAACAGCCCCCCCCCAGAGCCCTGTCCATCCCACCTGCACCAGAGCACTCTGTAAACCAGCATCTCACCGCTGCTCTGCTCAGGAGCAGCGCCAGACCAGCCCAAGGAATTGGAGCCTGGCTCCTTCAGGCTGTTCTGAGCTTTGTTATGGAAGGTCACAAGGGGCTGCAGAACTTAATGTGTGTAACAGACACAGCTCTGCAGGGAGGTCACCATCCACACTGAGGATATCCTGTTGTGCTGGGAACACTGCTGCTCTACAGCCAGCATGGAGGATCCATAGTGTGACTCATTTGGCCTAGGAGGCAGAGACTGCAGCGAGGACTTCACCAAACAGCTCAGCTCCATGAGAAACCTGAGGTGATGCTAATGAAAATGATGTGTCCAACAGTCCTGGCTGTCAGAGCACGCCAGCTCTGACACAGCTGACCCCTGCAAGGTGACACCTCTCTGCTCAAGGTCCTGCTCATGTTCTCATGGCATTAGCTGCATGCTTCACCCAGTGCAGGCAGACTGCTGCCCAAGGTGACTTGGCTGCTGGCAGCAACAAGCCATTACTCCAGGAGTCACATTTCAGACCACATGACTACCAGGAAGATTCTGCTTGAAAAGCCACAGTGACCAGAAACAGTTAGAGAAGTCAATGCCTCCCTCAACCCCTTCAAGCTCACCTTTTTGGCAACTGACCCTTCACCCAGGACACAGTTCCTCTCAGGGCATTCACAGGTGATTTTTGCAGGTTCCACTTTGTCTGGGAACACATAGAGGCACCTCTCCCCAAGCTGCCTTTGGGCATGGTCAAAGCACCCCAGACGCTTCACCCTGGTGGAAGAGGAAGGCAGCCATGAGCAAAGGGCTAAAGCAGTAATGGAACCTTATCAATCATCTTATCAATAGCCAAAGGGCAACTGCCAAACTTGTCAGTAGTGTCCTGCAATAGCTCCAGAGGCAATGGGTACAAACTAACACAGGAAGCTCCACCTCAACATAAGGAAAACCCAGGAGGTTCCATCTGAACATGAAGACCAACTTCTTTGTTGTGAGGGTGCTGGAGCCCTGGAGCAGGCTGCCCAGAGAGGTTGTCAAGTCTCCTCCTCTGGAGAGATTCCAAACCCATCTGGGACATTTTGATCCTGGGCAACCTTGCTTTAGCAGGAAGGTTGAACTAGAGCTCCCTTCCAGCCCCCAACACGCTGGGATTCTGTGGCTAGGGCCTTCACAAGGCTGGCCTGACTTCATGTCCATGGCACTTCTCCTGGGGTGGCAGAAGCTGACACCACACCAAATCTTTTCCAGGCACACCATTCTAAAGGAGGAATGGGAATGTCACCAGGGACTGGGTGGGGACACAAAGGGTTTTGGTGGGACACCAGTCACTCCTCTCCCTCCAGCTCCCCTCCCAGAGACAACTGCCAAGAGACTTTTGCAGCTGGCATTGTTGGGTTTCTTTTGCTGTCATCTGCAAGCTCCTCTTTTCTGGCTTCCTTATGAACTCCAGGCAGGAGCCAGACTGCATTGTGCTATGCTCAGCTGACTTCTCCTGCAGGGCTGTCCAGCCCACTGTTGCAGCTGCAGCCTGCAGAGGGCACCAGATGCTCCTTCAGCACCAACCTGGGTCCAGAGCAGAACACCGCAGGAGCTGCCCACTGCACGCAGCTCAGATCTGCTGCCTGCTCCAGACACATGCAGAAGGACAAGGCAAGAAGCGAGCTGCAGCCAGATGTGGCTTTCCTCGATGCACTTGTCAGCTGCAGAGTACTTGGAGAGGGTGGGTGGGATGCCAGCCCCTGTGCTGGTAACTCAGGTGTCTGCTAAACTATTTTTTCCCATTTTGGAAGCTCTGGGCTATACACAGACATACCCCAAGGAGAAAAACCCACTGGGAACAGCAGTGTTGTGTCCAATTAGTTGGCAGACGTGTCACCCACAGTCTGTGCAGGCCCTGGGTGCTGGGACTCAAAAAGGCTTCTCAGCTGATCTCACCTGGACAGGTTCTCCTGGCTGATTACGGAGGGAGGAGGGCTCACACTGTCAGTACCTCCAGGACAGAAGCTTTTAGTGATCCAAGTAACCTTCAGTTCTACCACTTGTACCTACAATGGAAAGAAAGGGAAAGCAATTTCATTTTCCAGGAGCCTTCCTAGATCAGAAGCTAGGATCCAAACAGCCACACAGAGGAAAGCTGCAAACCTGCTGCTATCATTTCAGATGGCCAAGTGCAGCTTCACCACATCCAGGACCCCTAGAGGGCTCCCATAGCATGGCTCCTGGCAACACTGAGAGCTTCTACAGATTGGCTTCCAGAAAGATGACATCTGCCTTGGGAAGGAAGCTATGGTACCTCCAGAGCAGTGGCCCCAGGTCACAGAGACATGCTAATAGACTTGGGAGCTGCTGCCTCTTTCAGCAAAGGGTCAGGCATGTCTCCCCCTTTTTGGATAGCATGGAATGTGAAGTTCCAATAGAAAAGGTGCTTCTACTACCCTCACTATCAGCAGAACTGGCCCCTAAGTGTACTGGCAGGAGACCACCTTAAAGGCTGCCAGCAGGGTCCCTTGGGAGGAAAAGCCAATCCTGCTCTGAGGTCCTGTCAGTTCACAAGGAGCAATTTGTCACCTCAGAAGAACACAGCCACAGTGCATTTGCTCTTGGAAGGTTACCATGGCAAGCTGACTCTGCTCCAAAACGCCAGCTAGGGACTGCTCTGTGCAGAAGGTGGCCTTGTGTCAGCTCCTCAGGCCTTACCTCTTCCACCACCACTCTGAACTTGCTCTTTGTGCTCAGCACAGGCTTCACACCCGACAGCCACTGCACACTCGAGAAGACTTTAGAAGGCCCAATGAGGACTTGCCCAGGATAAAAGCCATATGAATCATCAAAGAAGAGACCCTGTTGGGGGAAAGGAAGGAGAAATAAGTAAGCCATCAGAAAGGACTCTTGCTCTTAAGATTCCAGTATTTCTCTTCCCTCATTCATCATCAGGTAAAATTTGCAAGGGGCCCATCTCCTAAAGCTCATTCCTCTCCTGAAGCTGCCCAGCAGTTCCTATAGCAACCTGCTCTGTCACACATCCAAATGGGACTGTGACTCAGTGGGGGAGAAGCAAAGGTAAGCACCAAGCAACACAAGATGGGTAATTCCCTACAAATAGTCCCAGGAACAAGGCAGCCAAGGTGGGCTGAGTGTCCTGGGCAAAGACATCCGTCTCTTGCCCATGCTCTAATTCAGGCACCTACAACTTTCAGAGCCAGAGGATGCCTGCTTTTGCTCCTCTGCTCCTCAGATGAAGTCTGGCAGCATTACTCATGCCTTAGGTGGATTAGTGAGTGTGACAGTTCTTTGAAAACAAAGCAGGATGGTAAACACAACAACTGCTCTCGTGGAGCTCTTCCCACTGACAGCCAGAGCGACTTGATGAGCTGAAGATCTGGAACGCGGGGGCGGACAGAGCAGTTTAGGGTAGGTAAAACCCTGAGCACAAAACTGAATCAAGTCTTGCAATTTGTCAGAAAGGATAAGAGCAGTGTGACAAGATCTAAGTCAGGGAAGTATCTGTCACACAGCAATTCTGTGTAGGGGATCAAGAGTAGCACCAGAGACAAGTCGTGTTCCAGACCAAGCCGCAGAGCTCCAGAGGGCTACACACGCTTTGAAGGCAACCATGACTCAAAACAAGGGATCATTAAATTGAGTAACTAAAAGCTGGATGCTGTTACATCCATTCAGCACGGGGAAAAGCAACTGCACAACCCCAAAGAGCAGAGACTAAGAGCCTGGAGAGTATCTAGCGAGGGACCACTCCTGTTCTGTTCAGAAGCAGAAAACCAGAACAGCACAGCCCTAACAAACTGATACTCCATTTACTCTTCAAAAAACACAGGCACCAAATTTTAACAGATGTGCAGTTTTAGATCAAAGGGGACCTTTGCTTTCAAAGCTGGGAAGGAAAAGGGCTGAGTGTGCTGCTGGTTTCTAAGAACTACACACCCCCCTCAGTCGACTCCCAGTAACGCTGCCAGAGCGCAGCGAGGCCCTGCTGCTGCTCTTTGGAAGAGCCAGGAAGCTGCCACCAGCCTCTGAGGGTGAGAGGTTAGATGCCATCAGCATCACACTGCTTCACCCCAAAAGCTAACAGAATTGTGTGATTTGGAAAGTGGTGGCATAGGAGGTAATTGTGCCCCTGTACTGGTTGGGCCACACCTTGAGTCCTGTGTCCAGTTCTGGGCTCATCAGTTTAAGAAGGACATTGAGAGACTTGAATGTGTCCAGAGAAGGGCAACAAGGCTGGGGAGAGGTCTGGAGCACAGCCCTGTGAGGAGAGGCTGAGGGAGCTGGGGTTGCTTAGCCTGGAGAAGAGGAGGCTCAGGGGAGACCTCCTTGCTCTCTACAACTATCTGAAAGCCTGGCTGTAGCCAGGTGGGGGTTGGTCTCTTCTCCCAGGCAACCAGCACCAGAACAAGAGGACACAGTCTCAAGCTGTGCCAGGGGAGGTTTAGGTTGGAGGTGAGGAGAAAGTTCTTCCCAGAAAGAGTAATTGGCCACTGGAATGTGCTGCCCAGGGAGGTGGTGGAGTCCCTGTCCCTGGAGGTGCTCAAAAAAGGCTTGGCTGTGGCACTTGGAGCCATGGTTTAGCTGTCAGAAGGTGTTAGGTATTAGGTAAGAGGTTAGATGTGATGATCTCTGAGGTCTCTTCCAACCTGGCTGATTCTATGATTCTGTCTCCACTGAGAGAATGTGATGGACCAGAACAAGAGAAAATGTTTTACATGATGTGGAAAGGTGCTTTGAGCAGAACACCTTTGAATCCAAGTGCCCTTTTCTAGAAGGGGAATGATTCTGAAAGCATTAAATGGTGTAAGAGCCTTTTCAAGCACATACAGATATAATGAGCAGTGAACTGCCATCAGCCATCTGATGCATGTTCTGCCAGTTGTTTGCAGGGCAAGCAGTTGGATTCACTAATTGCAGCACCTCCTCCAAACCAGCTCATTACCAACAGTGCCTTGAAGCCACATCCTGTTAGACTCGCTTCAAGGGAAGACCTGGTGAAGTGGTTTGCAGTTTAATTGTTAGGATTAATAAGTGCTAGGATTAATGAGTGTTGCCTTCTCTCTCCCTGCTAGACAAAAAAAATCCCCTTACAAGATGAAGTGGATCAAAGACACTCCCAGGACAAGCAGAAGCTCACCGAGTCACTGACGTGAGGACAAACATCATAGAGCTTGGCTCCATCTTCTGTGCTCATAGAACACCTGGAAAACAGACAGGAGACATGGATGCATTTCCACAGCCACCCAACCCAAAAGCCAACAGCATCAAATTAACTGATGCTGTCTTGAGTGGCTCTGTCCACATGGCCAGCAATGTATCACAGGTTGCATCGGGTTGGAAGGGACCCTCAAAGGTCATCTGAAGTGAGCAGGGACAGCTCCAACTAGGTCAGGCCACCCAGGGCCACACTGAGCTTTTATCATCCAGAGCAAGACTGGCTAAAAACCTGCTGTAAAAGCACAGCCTGGTACCTAAAGGTTGCAATCAGCATGTAGAAATCCTTGAGTACTGCATCCAGTTCTGGAGCCTCTATTACAGGAAGGATCTGGAGGTGCTGGAGTGTGTCCAGAGAAGGGCCAGGAGGATGAGCAAGAGGGCTGCAGCTGCTTTGGAGACAGACTGAGGGAGTTGGGGCTGTTCTGTCTGGAGAAGAGAAGGCTGTGAGGAGACCTTATTGTGGCCTTCCAGGATCTGAAGGGGGCTACAAGAATGCTGGGGAGGGACTTCTCAGGGTGTCAGGGAGTGATAGGACTGGGGGGGATGGAGCAAAACTAGAAATGGGGAGATTCAGATTGGATGTTAGGAAGAAGTTCTTCCCCATGAGGGTGGTGAGAGACTGGCACAGGTTGCCCAGGGAGGTGGTGGAAGCCTCATGCCTGGAGGTTTCTGCATCCAGGCTGGATGTGGCTGTGAGCAACCTGCTCTAGTGTGAGGTATCCCTGCCCATGGCAGGGGGGTTGAACTGGATGACCTTTGAGTTGCCTTCCAACCCTGTCAATTCTGTGATTAAGTAATGTGCAGGGTGCTGGGCAAGACTGGTTTGCTGCAAGGCCCCATTTATTATGCACACTGCTGCTGGAACTTCAAGGCTAGTTGAGTCTACTTGCTTCACTAGCAGTTTCACATCCAGAGGGAGTTCTGGTAGGATTTCAAATGATTCATTAGGGGAGAGTTTGAAAATGGTTACCTCATCTTCCATAGCTGTGCATCAACTGCTAACAGACACCAAGCAAGGTTTGAAACTGCAGGCAATACAGATAGAGAAGTGGAGCTGTTTTTGACTCCCAACTGAAGACAGGCAGTAAGAGCCTTCCAGACTGGGGTAACTGAGTGCTACAGGACTCAGCAGCACAGATGCATCCACCAATCTTCCTTGCTTGCTTCTCTTAAAAGACTCAGAGCTGGCTGCAGGATTGTGGCTTTGTTTTGGGATTCCCCCCCAACATCAATGTCAACACTCAATTGACAACACAGATGGGATATTCCCCAGCTGCCAGGCCCAGAAGCCTCTCTTGGCCTCCACTGGTTCCTTCCTTCCCTTGCATCAGTTAAAAAAAGGGGGAAAAAAAAGGTTTGTTGGACAAGACAGGCTCAGTGAGAGAGTGAATGCAGAGAATTCACAAGGGTTTAGCTCACAGCTAACTGCCTGACATGAACAAGGAACAGAATCAGATCCTTCTGCTGGCTTGGAAAAAAATAAAGCAAGCCAGCATTTCTTTCAGTCTCTCTGGTTAAATGTCTCTCTGGAGGTGGAACTTTGGATTATGTCTGCATTAAAAAAAGCAGCATTCCTAATACAGCTGGCAAATAACAGTGAGAAAACAAAGCTGCTCAGTCCTGGGCTGCTTTTTCAGCTTTGATAAAATCCACTAGCCTGCAAGTTTCTACACTTTCTCAGACCTTTAAGGTAAGGCCTTTCCCTACATCTCAGGGAAGTCAGTCAGGATCTCCTACTGGGAAAAGGTCTGGAATAGCAATCTGCCTTAAGCAGCTCCTTTTGCAGAGGAGAAGCACAGTTTGAAGGCCAATGTGCTTTGGTTCAGGAGCACTGATCTGATGGGACTGATAAAAACGGTCACCAGCAGCTTCTCCAGAAGGTGACCAACCAACCTCAGTGTTCTCAGGGAAGGATGTATCCTTGCTGTACATCCAAAGGTAATGCAAGCAGGTTACATCAGTGTGTGACTGAAGCTCAGCCTGTTTCTAGCTCTCCTAAAGCAGGCCAGGATTCTGAAAGGCAAGCAGGGCAGCCTTCTGCAGAAAGAAGTACCTGGCTCCATTGGAAAGCTTGAGGATGACCTGGTTCTTCAAATCATAGACCTTGCCCAGCCAGCAGTCATAGGCTATGTAGTCACCATACATGAAAGGCTATGAAGAAAACAGGAGAGAAAAACCTTGTAAGTATCATCAGCCCCTGTACTCCGAGCCATCGAGGAAGTCCTCACACCATGCAGACTAGAGAGCTGTCTCAAAGGGACCTGGCAGCAACTGCTGATCTCCCTGTAAACAGGAATTAAATAGCACTGAAGACTGCCTGACAAGCAGCCCACAGCCTGCATTCTCCAGTTACACAGCTCAGGCTCTCTCTGGGAATTCCCCCCCCCCCAGATCTTCAGGCATGCTGCCCTGCTCAGGAGCTGCTCTGCCAAGCAGAGGCACCCTCACACTTGGCTTCAGTTGATATTAACAATTAATTTCTATCACTGAGACTGAATTTCCAGCCCAGAGAAGCTTGCATCTCACTGCCTCTCCACAGGCTGTTTCCTGAGAGGGGTGGGTTGTGACATTTCCCCCCCCCCCCACTTCACTCCCAAATTATCTTTTTCTCAGAGGAAAAAAGGATGATGAAATCCTAGTCCCTGGTGGTCTCTGGCAATCACTCCCCCACTCAAACTGGGAGAACCAGTTTCAGATCATTCCAGCTCAACAGAAAGATGCTCAACTCATCTCAGCACTTTCCCAGCCTGTGTAAGCAGTAATGATACTGCAGCTCCAACACTCGGTGCCACTGGGCTGCCCCAACCAGGCTGTCCCCCCCAGCCCATCCTCAGCACAGTCCTCCTCACACTGCAATCTCAACCCAGCCTTTCAAGTCAATTTGGACTCAGCAATGTGATCAGAAGCACACAACAGATGGGCAGATGAGGCAATGCTACATCATCCTCTTCCAGGGAGGCTGCTGGTGGTGAGTTTAAAATAAACCCAAACTGCAGATGCATCTAAGCACAACATGGATGCTCCCCCCTTGGGTCTGCTACCTGAAGTACAGCAGCGCCCTCCAAACCACCAAGCCAAGTGCATTTTGGCTGTGCTCTCACCCAGATATGTTGCAGGTCTTTGCTGTTGACAGGGTAGAGGATGCAGTTGGTTCCCACCAGCTTCACAGCACACTCTATGTTGACATCAATCACAGTTCCACATTGGCTGTCCTGAAAAGACAAAAGAGAAGAAGGGTTTGCTACTCAGGGCAGGTTCCACACACATTGATGTGCAGAGGCAAGCTTTCAAGGCTAAACCCCCACTGCCCCTTCAGACTTTTGTTCTGAAGAGCCATTTCATAGAATCACACAATTGTTAGGGCTGGGAGGGACCTCAAGGAGCAGCCAGTTCCAACCCCCCTGCCATGGGACACCTCACACTGGATCAGGTTGCTCAGAGCCACATCCAGCCTGGGATGAGACGATCCTGGGGCCACACAAAAGAGCAGATCACTCTTAAAGAGCTGAAGTGTTTCCTTCCCACCTAAAATCTGCTGGTAAAGCCTCAGCCCAGAGACTCCTGCAGCTGGGCAAATCAGATCACTCTCTATCAGATGTTTAGTATTTCCTGCCTTGAAAACCTTCCTCCTTGCTCTATTCAACTGAGCAGAGCTCTGCAGACCCTCAAGACCATGCTGCAGGTACTGCCTTAAGTCACCCAAGGCAGGGGGAGGTCCCCAACCCCAGAACAAAAGCAAAGCTCTTGGAAGCTGCCTGTGATGCTTGATTCTGCAGGACACTATCAATCAGTGCTGCCACACTTCTGGGCAGATTGGAAGGTTTCAAGGCAGATAATGTGCAGTTGGCCCACTGATGAGATAGCTGTCATTATCTCCCTCACTTCTGCAGCAAAGTTTGAATGATTTTCCTGTGTGTCCCCAGGAAAACAGCTCATGCTGTCAAGAGCCTTCTGGGGCCACTTTGGCAGGGAGCACACAGTGTGCATGTTGCTCACACATATGGTGGAGGCCTGCAAGGAAGGGCTGCTAACCCAAACACTGTCAAGTGTGACAGCTGCCCTGGCCTCCTGACAGCTGGGACAATCAATACTCTGATTCATTGAAGACCACAAGTCCATCAGAAAAGCTGACTGAGGGCCAGCATGACACATGCCCTGGGATCAGCAACTTCTGAAGCAGTCCTTATCTCAAACATCAAGGTCTCTGCTCCAGCAGGACTTGAGCACAACACTTAGAGGGTTTCTGCCCTCTGAGAGGTGGATTTGTTTGCTCAGCCCACTTACAAACATGCTGTTCTTCCCACCAGGCTAAGTATTTATCCAAGGCTTTCACTCAGCCCTGGGCAGCTCTTCTGGGACTTGAGGGGTTTTTGCTGGGGCTCACCTCATCCAATCTCCTCCTGGGGACTCTTTCCAGACATCCACAGCCCAGGGTAATTCCTGGACAGACTGCTCAGCCTGTTTGCCTGGCTTGCTTTGCACCTGCCTGCTGCATGGCAGGGAGGTTGGATCCAGCCATCTCCAGAGGTCCCTTCCAACCCCTCCCATTCTGTGATTCCTCACATCACACAACCACTGCCCTGCAGGCCCCCACCTCCCAAGGAGGCAGTGATGAGGAATATCAGTCCTGCTCCACATCCTGCCCATGCAGAGCTGTGTCAGCATGGCCAGGAGGGCTGGAAGAGCTGGGCTGGAGAGCACAAAGCAGTAGGGGCTCCAGCTGCTCCATACAGAAGCATAGAACCCACTGGGCTGGAAGGGACCTCTAGAGGTCTTCTAGTCCAAGCCCTGTGCAGTGAGCAGGGACATCCCCAACTAGATCAGGTTGCTCAGAGCCCCAGCAAACCTGACCTTGAACGTCTCCAGAGACTGGGAATTGCCACCTCCCTGGGCAACCTGTTCCAGTGTCTCACCACCCTGATGGTAAAGAACTTCCTCCTAATGTCCAATCTAAATCTCCCCTGCTCTAGATTCAAACCAGTGTCCCTTGTCCTGGTGCTACAAGCCCTTGGGAACAGCCCCTCCCTGGCCTTCCTAGAGGCCCCTTTCAGGTACTGGAAGGTCACTATTACATCTCTCTAGAGCCTTCTCTTCTCCAAGCTGAACAACCCCAACTCTCTCAGCTTGTCTTCACAGAAGAGGTGCTCCAGCAGTCTGATCATCTCTGTGGCCTCCTCTGGACCCTCTCCATACATACAGAACACTCCCATTTCTTTCCAGAAAGACTGGGAAGCAAAAGGAGCCTTTTACCCAGCTCTAGCTCCATCATGCAGACAGCATCAGGCTGCCAGGAAGGAGCCCAGCAGAGCTGTGCTGGATCTCTCACCTGAGAAGGGTTTGCCAGAACTACCCCAGCTCCACAACAGCTGCTGCCAGCATGACTCAAGCCATCAGCTGAGCAAGACCTGCTCAGACATGGCACCTGCTCAACAAACCCACAGCTCTGCAGGCCACTGCACAGCCACTGATTCTTGCTTCTCCTCCAAATTAAGCTAAATTAAGCATGCCCAGCCCATCCTCTGTCCATGCTTTGCAGTTCTGGCCCTGTGGTTTAGATTGCTTAGTAGGCAGAACCAAAAAAAAACCACCCCTCAAGAAACAAATTCCTTCCCCTACACTGAGCATTTCAGCACTCATTTCTCCTTTATCAGCAGCCAACACAACAGCAGCTCTGAGACATGAGCTGATCCAACACCTGTGGGTTCTGTGGATCATCTTGTCTCTGGACCTAAACCCTCTCTTCTGCTGATGGGGGAAGAATAACAAGTAATATAACTAGGACTGGGGTGCCTGAGGTACACCAGCACCCCCTGCCCATTCTCTAAGTGAAGGTTTCCCCATGGAGAGGGGGCCTGCACCAACCCTCCCAGCCCAACTCCCATCTAACACACAGCTGGGTGCCACTAGGCATGGGCAGGAGCACCACATTTAGTTCAGCTTGGTTCTCCATCCAGCTGCTGAATACTTGAGTAAGCACAGAGCATCATCTGTGGTTAAGGAAGCAGAGATCAACCCTGTGAACAGCCCCAGAAGCTCCTGGGCTGTCGAGCTGCAGCTCTTCTCCTTCATCTGCCACCAAACCCTTGTTTATTATGAGTTTCCTTGGTTGTCACATGAAACATCAGCTTGCCACAGGGGAAGCAGACCTGCAGGCTGAGGGGTTCTGCTGAATCACTCCATGAGATTACAGCAGGCTCAGCAGAGCAGTCCTGGAGTGGGAAGTCGCCAACGCGTCTTGTCTGCCAGGGCAGCTCTGCAGCCAGAGCACAGCTCCCCAGCAGCCTGCTCAGCCACAGCTGTCCTGCTCATTGGATGCTCCTGCTGAAGAAGGGACCAGATGACATGAGCTGATGTTTCACAGCTGTGTCACAGCAATCAGTTCCCATCAAGCCCAACAGCAGAACTGGAGAAGGGAGGTGACTGATCTTCATTAGAAGGGTTGACGGGTTCAAGCCCCACTCACACTAGACTGGGGCTCCCTAGATGATTTTCCTGCTGCTTCTGGTACCCTATGTCTTCACAAGAAGATACTGGGTATTTAGGCAGTGAATGGACTGAGAAGCAACTGTCCTGCCCCATCAGGGCCAAGGCTCTAAGCAGACCAGCAAACTCCCATCTGAGAGAACAGCAGCTCAGCAAGCACAGGCTTGAGCCTCACATCTTCCACCTCCCATTCTTCTCTTTCCTAACAAAGGGATCTCTGCACCACCTTCTTATTCCTTTATTTAAGCAGCAACACAGCCCAGCACCCTTTGAAGCAACCCAGTCCAGGTGTTTGATGGATTAGAGACCAGCTTCTAATCTTTCCCCTAAATTAGCATATCCACCTGGCAAAATGAACTCTGCCACTTCCACTGCCTCTCATCCAGCTGGCTTAGGCTTCCAGGCCCAAGTGCACTCAGAAAATGAGCTCATTTTATGCATTACCCCCTGAAGCAGCCTTTCCCCACACGCAGTGCTGGATGAGAAGCACATGAACTTGAGTCAGCTCTCTTCTCTTGAGGAACAGAGGACTGAGTCCTTCTCCTTCAAGGTTAAAAACAAGCCCTAAGAGAGCGTGGTGAATACAGAGCGAGTTCCACACCTTGTGCCTTTGCCAGGCCAACTGGTGCAGGGCAGCCATCCCACAGCCTGGATCTGGCAGGCTGGCACTTGCAGATCTTCTATTTTAAATGCTCTTGCAATTTTTGGAATCTGATTGACAGGCAAAGGGTTTTCTTTGGGAGAGAGGGGAGTTACTGTTTCATTTACCACTGACATTCAAATCAGACTGGAGGGGAAGGTGAAGTGTGAGGGCTTCAGCTTTGCTATGCTTTTGAACAGAGATCAGATGAAATTATACCCTCAGCACTCCACCAATTAAACCAAAGTTACCAGCCACTGGTACAAATGGGCAAGCACAGTTCAGTGTTTACACAGGCAGAGAGTAAATGAGTGTGCAGGCCAACTGCTGGGTAATCTATCCACTGATACATGTGCAGCAAGCCAGGGAAGCCAATTTCTGCTCAGGATGGGTATGGAAATTGCAAACAAAAGCAGCACACCTATGGTTGCCAAGAGGAGAGCAGCTGGCTGTCCTGAAAGCATAGAACAACTTGAAGAAGCACTGGAGAACAAAGAGTTGAGAGGCAGGACTCAGAGCATCCCTCTGAGCCAGAAGGATACACTACAGAATCCAGCTGTGCCAGGTAGAGCAGCATGAAGCGCTGATAGCTCCAGTTGCTAGCTGCTCAGTGTGGTGGATTGAAACACTTCCATGAAGCTGCAGCAGCTTCAGTGAGAGAGGTTGACTCCTAATTTCCATTTCAAACCAGTGAATTTCTTCAGAGAAGTGTTTTGGTGGAGCATTGTGCAAATTGCCCTCCAAGTTGTGCTTCTCTTTGGGACACTCTGTGCAAATGGGGTGACTTTGCTCTTGTTATATTTGATAAAAGGAAGGTTTGAATGAAGGAAAAAAAGCTCCAAACAAAACACCACCCCCCAAAAAAAACCAACCCCAACCCAACCAACAAACCAACCCAAACCAAACAACCCTCAAATAAAGAACAAACCCCTCAAAAAAAACCAAACCAAACAACAAAAACCAAACCAAACAACCCTCAAAAAACCCCAACCCAAGCAACAAAAACCAAACCCAAACCACCCTCAAGAAAGAGCAAACCCCTCAAAAAACCCCAAACCAAACAACCCTCCAAAAAACCAACCCTCCCCTCCCACTCCACCAAAACAAAGAGCCCTCAATCAAAACCTCTCCTGTGGTGACAGGCTGAGAGACTTGGGGTTGTTCAACTTGGAGAAGAGCAGGCTCTGGGGAGACCTTAGAGCAGCCTCCCAGCACCTGAAGGGGGCTACAGG
Organism: Dryobates pubescens; assembly: GCF_014839835.1. Lineage (NCBI taxonomy): Eukaryota > Metazoa > Chordata > Aves > Piciformes > Picidae > Dryobates > Dryobates pubescens. The sequence continues at coordinate 16,798,965 of NC_071631.1, read as the reverse complement.
AGAGCTGGGGAGAGACTTTTTACAAGGTCTTGTGGTGCTAGGATGAGAGGGAATGGCTTGAAGCTGTAAGAGGGGAGATTTAGGCTGGGGATTAGGGAAGAAATTCTTTCCAGTGAGGCTGCTGAGACACTGGCACAGGTTGCCCAGGGAGGTGGTGGATGCCCCCTCCCTGGAGGTGTCCAGGGTCAGGCTAGATGAGGCTTTGAGCAACTTGCTCTAGTGGAAGGTGACCCTGCCCATGGCAGGGGGGTTGGAACTAGATGATCTTTGGGGTCCCTTCCAACCCAAACCACTCTGTGATTCTGTGAAAACACCCAAACCAAATACCCCCCCACCACAACCCAACAACAAAAAACCCCCATCAAAACCAACCCCCCCCCCCCCCAAACCAACCAACCCCCCCCCAAAAAAAACCCCAACCAAAAAACCACCACCAAACCCAAAAGGCCAAACCAACCAACCAAAACCCCCTCAGCAAACCCAAACCAAAACACCCAGGGCAGAGAATGGCCTTCCCCAGCCCTGCAGCAGGCTGCACACCATGTGGTGCAAGCGCAGCAGCCTGTGGCCAGCTGCCTGCTTCATCACAGCCTTGGTAGCCACATGGCTGGAAGCGAGTCAAGGGAAGCTACAGGCGTGCACATGGCAGGCCAGATGGCTTGGGGTTAGAGGTTAGGCATGAGCAGCAGCAAGGAATTGCCAGCCCAGCTAAGCTCCTGAAGAGACCACATCTCACGCTGTAACCTGCACTGAATGGTGTTCCCGGTGTGCCCTACACGAGCACCAAGGCCACACACCTCTGGTGAGCACAAATGCTGCACAGCTACAGTGCTGACTAGCACCAGGATCCAGCAGCAGTATCCACAAAGAGTAAAGGTTAAGAGAGCTGGGGCTGCTCAGCCTGCAGAAGAGAAGGCTCTGGGGAGACCTTAGAGCAGCTTTCCAGCACCTGAAAAGGGCTAACAAGAAAGCTGGGAAGGACTTTTTACATGGGGTGGTTGTGATAGGATGAGAGAGAATGGATTGAAACTTGAGGAGGACAGATTTAGACTGGATATCAGGAAGAAACTCTTTCCAGTGAGGGTGGTGAGACAGTGGAGCAGGTTGCCCAGGGTGGTCATGGATGCCTCCTCCCTGGAGGTGTTCAAAGCTAGGTTGGATGAGGCCTTGCCCAAGCTGGGCTAGAGGGAGGTGTCCCTGCCCATGGCAGGGGATTTGGAACTGGATGACCTTCAGTGTTCCTTCCAACCCAAACCAGTCTATAAATCTATGATGACCGTGGGCTGCTGACCTAACTGCATGAGATGCTTCAGCAGGCTTGGGATTTGCTGTACTTCTGGGAGAAACTGCACAGGGTGGTGCTCACTGTAGATTGAGAGGGCTCCCCTGAAAATACGTCCTCCAAGCCCTTTACCCAAAGCACACCCAAAGGCATGCAGCAATGCGATCTGCCTTCGCTTCAGCTTCCCCATTAGGCCCAGGAGAGCACATCCACATTCCCCACATCTCAGAATAGATTCAATGTGTAGCTTAGAAGATGGCAGGACAGAGCAGCTTCTTGTCTCATTACCTGACATTATCAGGCTTGCTTGTTCAGAAGACCTTTGCAGATATGAAACAGTAGAGAGGCAGCCCTATCAGCATTTCATTTTCAAAGGATGCAGCCAGATCTATCAAACACTAAAAATAGCTCAGTGCTCAAAGCATTACTGCTCAGCTCCATTCAGGCAATTTGGCAAGGCTCAGAAATCCATGCAGCAGGCAACACAATCAAACAGGGACAAAGGAGAACAAAAAGCAGCACTTACACTGGAGCTCATGTGTCTGACCACATCTCGAGGGACCACAGAGCGATCTTCAAGCTTCAGCTGAGGGGAGAGAGAGAGAGACAGACAGAATTTAGTGACCTCAGATGATGCTCAGGCAGAAAGAGCACAGCAAATACAAATGCACTGCACCCCAATCTTCCAGAGGGAGAAGGTGTTCAGCAGAGGATGCTGAGGCACTTCCACGAGCAGAGTTGAGTCCCTGAGCACATCCACAAAACGCAGTTGACAGATCTGAACCACGGCAACTGGGCGACCCATCTGTGAATGTGCTCTAAGTCAGCAGACATCAAAGACAGTGCAGACATTCTGACTCCTTCACCACTCCCAAGGCTCTTCCTCCTCTTCCTCCATCTGCATCACACACCTTTTGCTACCCACATCCAGACTATGCAGCAGAGAAGACAGAGGAAGCAGCACATCACCACCGTTCTGTGTCTCATCCTGCACGCTTTTCACTCAAGAGATCCCCAAATAGCTGTGGAAATCCTGTTTGGCCTGGAACATTTTAAGCAAGGCACTGTACAGTGGGAAGTCTGAGTGGGAGGGGGAACTGGTGCCCAATTTGCTGCAACAAGCATTTGCCTTGGGGGTAAAAAAAGAGGAGAAGAAGTGGCTGCAAGTGCACTCAGTAGCCCTCAGGGCCACGCAGGTCACACAAGACATTAATAAGGACATGGATAAAGTGAAAGCTCTGCCCATGCTCCAGCTTCTGCTTGTTGGCAAAGAACTAGTGCTGCCAGCATCAGATGGGGCTGGACCATCACTCCCTGTTTCACAGTAGTTCCCAAGAGAGCTGTGGGCACCAGGAACCGTTGCTGGAACAAGGAGGTATCACCTGATCAATCTCCAGGGATTACTGCTCAGTTAAGCAAAGGATGTCCTTCAGCAAGCTCTTTGGGTGATCTCAAGGCTGCTTGCAGCCTGCTTCACCAACAAGCTCAATACCCTAAAGCACAGTTGCCATCAAATACACCAACACCAAAATGCTACAGGAGGGATCATGTCCTAAGCACAGCAGCAAGGAAGCCACGAGCCTGAACTCCCATGCCAGGCTTGCCCAGCCTCACTCAGGTAAGGTTTCCTTCTGCTGAACAGGGAGAAGCCTCAGCCACGTTCCTGGTCAAGAACATGTTTGTGTTGGTACATCCCTGAGCCCTGCAAACACACTAATGACACACCACACTAATGACACACCTCTTGTGAGCACAGCATCAGGGACAGAGCCACTTTCACATCTCCCTTTCAGCATCCACCTCTCCACGCCTGCTGCGTTCGCTGCTTTCCTTTGTCAATCCCAGCCCCAAACCCAGGGTGCTCTGTCAGCAGCTCAACCCTGGCCTCCAGCCCTCTTCACTAAATTAACCATAAATCTGTAGCCCAAGGACAGGAGCTGGACTCAAACCCAAGTACCTGAGTATTTATTGCCCTCTTGATGGTGTGTTTCAGTAAGAGAGGAGGAGAGCCAGCCAGCTAGGCTTTCAAACCCAGCTTCTGGAGTCACAGCTCCACCAGAGAGGCCGTGGGAGGCTTCAGGTTTCCCAATCTCCAGCCTGTGGAATTGTTTTCATTGCCTCCTACATCCCACTGGGGTAACACAGATGGACATCAATTTTTATGCAGCTTCCTCCAGTTCTTTTGTTAAAGCAAGCAGTGCACAGCCAGCCTCTCTCAGCATCCAGAACTGGGCAGCAACCTTCCCCTTCCAGTAAGTGCTCACACATGAGCAGCAGTTGGGGTATTTTAACTGGAGTTCTCTTGCTGCAGAGCTCCAAGTGTATGATGATAGCTTCCTTTCAACGTGCATTAGGCCAATTCCACCTGACACACAGTGTTTAAATTGCTGCATTATGTTTCACCATACCACTCCAGCCTGCATTAAATGGGATCTGAAGAAGCCAAGGGTGGTTCAGTGCTACCTGGCAACAGCAAGATTTTCCTGTTAGTCAGACCTGGTAAATCACAGAAGTTGTCAGTGAGTGGCTCTCCCATTCTGTGAGCCTTCCTGAGCAAAACAAGCACACAAATTCCTCCCAAAGCAAGGCATAAAACTTTCTCTGCAGGGGGATTCCATGTAACCTGTTCTCAGTATTTTTTAAAGGCAGCAGCACAACTATTTCCAGCTCCATGTGCCAGCCCCACCTGTCCCTGTTGCTAGGATGAGCATGCAGAGGAGTGGGCAGAATGCCAGCACCAGCAATAAATACTCAGCAGGTCTGTCATCACACAAAAGACTGTCAAGCCCCAGAAGCAGCCCGACCAGAGGAAGCCAGAGTGGCTGCTGATGAACACAGGACACAGCCATTCCTCCTCCTCCTCCTCCTCTCTGTGATGTGGGTCAGCCCCCTCCCTCAGCAGGGAGGGAGCTCAATGTTGGAGAAGCACTTTCAAAGCTCAGCTGCTGTATGCCAACATGGATTTAGGAAGGGCAGGTCCTGCCTCTCCAACCTGATCTCCTTCTATGATCAGGTGACTGCCTGGTGGACGTGGGCAGGCTGTGGATGTGGTCTACCTGGACTTCAGCAAGGTCTTTGATACCTTCCTCCACAGCAAACTCCTGGCCAAGCTGTCAGCTTGTGGCCTGGATGGGAGCACACTGTGTTGGGTTAGGAACTGGCTGGAGGGCCGAGCCCAGAGAGTGGTGGTGAATGGTGCCACAGCCAGCTGGCAGCCAGGCACCAGTGGCGTCCCCCAGGGATCAGTGCTGGGCCCCATCCTCTTTAACATCTTCATTGATGATCTGGATGAGGGCATTGAGTCAGTCATCAGCAAGTTTGCAGATGACACCAAATTAGGAGCAGATGTTGGTCAGTTAGAGGGTAGAAAGGCTCTGCAGAGGGACTTCAACCGACTGGACAGATGGGCAGAGGCCAACAGGATGGCATTCAACAAGTCCAAGTGCCAGGGGCTGCACTTTGGCCACGGCAACCCCATGCAGAGCTACAGGCTGGGGTCAGAGTGGCTGAGAGCTGCCAGAGAGGGACCTGGGGGTGCTGATTGACACCCGCCTAAATATGAGCCAGCAGTGTGCCCAGGTGGCCAAGAGGGCCAATGGCATCCTGGCCTGCATTAGGAATAGTGTGGCCAGCAGGAGCAGGGAAGTCATTGTGCCCCTGGACTCTGCATTGGTTGGGCCACACCTTGAGTCCTGTGTCCAGTTCTGGGCCCCTCAGTTTAGGAAGGACATCGAGACACTTGAATGTGTCCAGAGAAGGGCAACGAGGCTGGGGAGAGGCCTTGAGCACAGCCCTGTGAGGAGAGGCTGAGGGAGCTGGGGCTGCTTAGCCTGGAGAAGAGGAGGCTCAGGGGAGACCTCAGTGCTCTCTACAACTACCTGAAGGGAGGTTGTAGCCAGGAGGGGGTTGGTCTCTTCTCCCAGGCAACCAGCACCAGAACAAGAGGACACAGTCTCAAGCTGTGCCAGGGGAGGTTTAGGCTGGAGGTGAGGAGAAAGTTCTTCACTGAGAGAGTTGTTAGCCATTGGGATGTGCTGCCCAGGGAGGTGGTGGAGTCCCCATCCCTGGAGGTGTTCAAGAGGGGACTGGACGTGGCACTTGGTGCCATGGTCTAGTTGTGAGGTCTGTGGTGACAGGTTGGACTCGGTGATCTTTGAGGGTTTTTTTGGTTGTCTTGGTTGGCTTTTAGTTAAGAGCAGCAGCTGGGAGATATGTCTGTGTCAGTGAACTGGATCCTCACTTCAGCAAAGCCCTTTAGCAGTGAGGTGGAAGCAGCCTTGGGCAGGGGGGTGTTGAACACGAACTGCTTAACCTCTCAACTCCCTAAAGCAAGTGGGAGACAAGGGGCCAGTTCTGCCCCCCAACAGCTACCTCTGACAAGGGACCAAAACCCAGAGCAATTCATTTTGGTGGTCTGGACTGGCCACCGGGGCCAAGAATTGGGGCAGGTAAATAAGCAGCAATCACTTCTGAGGGCTTAGCGGTGCTCATGGAGGTGGGAAGGCAGAGAGCAGAGCTGGCAGCAGCCAGCCCAAGTCAGCATCTCCCAATTGTGTTGATGTATTTTTAACTCTAAGCTCTGCTTATGCACCCAGACTTCACCAGCAGTGCTGAAATCATCTCAACACAAGCTGGTTTTATTTAGATCCAAATGAGGTGCCTAAACCAGCAACTCAGCTGTCCAAATAGAGCATGGAGACAGATGACAAAGGGTTCAGAACTGCAAAGACCCAGAAGATCAGAAGCCAAGCCATTTTCCCCTCTCATTTCACTATCAACACATTCCCAGTGGCACCACATAGAAAGCTCTCTTCCCCTGCAAGCCTTTGGTTCCATTGCCCATATTGCACTGCATGTGAGCTGTCTGAGAGAGCAGGAGCAGAGAGCACAAAGCAGCAAGAGGAGAGCCCCTGGAAGCTCAGAGTAGGCTCACACCAGCATCTGAAGCAGCACATCTTGCTTCACTCCTGACAGCTGGAGATTTCCAACCCTGCTGGCTTTTATAGGGGAGAGAGAGATGGGAGAATGGGGCAGAAGAAAACTACTAGAAACTTAAGACTCCTGAGAACTGAAATTCTACTACCCAGAGGAGCTGAACAATGAGCTAGACAATGCAGAGGGGTTTAAACCCAACCCCTCGAGGCATGCAGCTGCAAAGCTACAAGAATAAATCTTCTGCACTGACTGGCAGGGAAGTTCTGCCTGTGACAGCTCCTGGCTACTCCCACCAGGCAGGCAGATGTGGTCTGTGGCTCTTGCAGACACAAAGCTCACATTGTGTTTGGGACAGAAAGTTGTTGAGACTCCTGCATTACTTACAGAAGAATTAGGTCCTCCCAGGATAAGGCCTAAGCTTCTGCCTGACCAAGCAGTAGATGCCAGAGTGGTCTGTAGCTCCCAGCACTCCTACACACCAGTCAATCACTGCTCTGCCACCTGATGCCTTGAGGTGGACTTGGGATTGCAGCCATTCTGCATCTTCCTAACACCAGGATATCACTGTCAGCTCAAAGCACTCACAGAATCACAGAGGAGAACATGTTCAGAGTTACTCTGGAGTTGCATCACGAGATTAAGAAAACAACAAACTTATTCAAGGTGGTCTGTATTTAACTCTCTAACCCCTGCAGTGGTTCAGGAACACACAGTTCCCTGCTTGGATTGCTCAAAGCAGGGCAAGGACAGTGAGCAGGATCTGGAACAGGCTGCCCAAGGCAGTGGATGAACCTATTCCTATGGTGAAAAGCCATCCAGTTATGGTGCTCAAGGGTAGCAGTGGTGCCCTGGTAGAGTTGGAGAATCACAGAACAGCATTAGTTGGAAGCTCATCTACTTAGTTTAGAGCTCATCTACTCCAACCTTCCTGCCATGGGCAGGGATGTCTCTCAACTAGACTTGGCTGCTCAAGGCCTCATCCAGCCTGGCCTTGAACATCCCCAAGGAGGAGGCATCCACAGCCTCCCTGAGCAGCCTATTCCAGGGTCTCACTATCCTTGTACTGAAGAACTTCTTCCTAAGATCCAGTCTGACCCTACCCTCCCCCAGCTTAAAACCATTCCCTCTTGTCCTATTGCTAGACATCCTCAGGAAAAGTCCCTCTGGAGTCTTCCTGTAGGATCCCTTCAGGTACTAGAAGGCAGCTACCAGATTGGACTTGATGCTTAGAGGTCTTCCCCAACCATGGGGATTCTGTAATTCTACATTCAGGGCAAAACAGTCCAAAAGCTGCTTCCTGAGGCTGTTCTGAGCAGTGCAAAAGCCCTCTCTGCAAAAGGTCAGGCTGATGATTAGCTTCAGCTGCAGGATGAACAGAAGAGGGGTAGGCAGGGGGTGCTAAAATGTTCCCCAAAACTGAAGCAAAGGCTTTAAAGGACTTCACAGGAGCTAAGATGAAATCAAGACAGCTCCGAGTTGCATGCAGCTCTACCTGCAGGCAGTCAGCTGACAACATATCACTGCTCTTTCTGTTCATTCACAAGCAGATAAGAACCTGCCACTCATCCCACAGTCAGCACCTTCACAACCAAGATTCACCACTAAGCCTGCCCCACGTAGTGCCTGTTCCCAGCAAGCTACCCTGGATCTCCTTGTACAGTGACCAAGAAGGCCAAAGGTACATTCTGGGCTGCAGTAAGAAGCATGTGGCCAGCAGGTCAAGAGAGGTTAGAATAGAATAGAATTGAATTAACCAGGTTGGAAAAGACCTTTGAGATAGAGCCCAACCTATCACCCAACACCATCTAATCAACTAAACCATGGCACCAAGCACCCCATCCAGTCTCTTCCTAAACACCTCCAGTGAGGGTGACTCCACCACCTCCCTGGGCAGCACTTCCCAATGGGCAGTCACTCTCTCTATGAAGAACTTCTTCCTAACATCCAGCCTAAACCTCCCCTGCCACAGCTTGAGACTGTGTCCTCTTGTTCTGGTGCTGGTTGCCTGGGAGAAGTGACCAACCCCCACCTGGCTGCAACCTCCCTTCAGGTAGTTGTAGAGAGCAATAAGGTCTCCTCTGAGCCTCCTCCTCTCCAGGCTAAGCAACCCCAGCTCCCTCAGCCTCTCCTCACAGGGCTGTGCTCCAACCCCCGCCCCCCTCTCCCTTCTACTCTCTCCTAGTGAGGCTGTACCTAGAGCCCTATGTCCAGTTCTAGGCTGCCCAGTTCAAGAGAGAAATGGAACTACTGGAAGGAGTCCAAGGGAGAGCTATGAGGATGATTAGGGGACTGGAGCATCTTTCTTATAAGGAGAGACTGAGAGACCTGGGGCTGTTTAGCCTAGAGAAGACTGAGAAGGGATCTTCTCAGTGCTGGGTGAAGGTCATGAGAATGGGGCTGGGCTCTTCTCAGTGGTGGTCACTGATAGGACAAATGGCAACAGATACAAACTAGAATGCAGGAGGTTTCACTTGAGCTTAAGGAGAAGCTTCTTTCCTGTGAGGGTGCCAGAGCCCTGGAGCAGGCTGCCCAGAGAGGTTTGGAGTCTCCTTCCCTGGAGACTTTCAAAAGCCACCTGGACATGTTCTCAGACTGGACTAGACCTCCAGAGGTCCCTTCCAACCCTACCATTCTGTGATTCCACAAAGCAGGATTTCCTACCTTAGCTCACCAAGATCCCATTGCTGGTAGGGATGAGCACAGCAGCTTCCAGCCCCAGGCCATCACACGCTGCTCTAAAATAAACTTGCCTTCACCAGCTGAGCATCCTCCACAGTTTTCAAGGCCAAGTGGAAATGAATCTTTATCAAATTACAGACACCAATTGTTTACTGGACTGTCAGAGCCAGGCAGAACCTACAGTCATTGATGAGACACCTGGGAGGTGGCAGCAGGGAAGTCAGCAGAGGATGGAAGCCTCTGCAACACCCGCAGGAAATCAGGCCAGACAATCTGAACAGCGAGAAGCCAATCATCAGCTCCACATCACTGTTTGCTTTCAACGCTGCCAGTGTGGTGGGAAGGTTTCTCACACAGGCAGCCTCAAAATCCAGCTGTGCCATTAGTTCTTCTCCCCTCCCAGCAGAGCGAGGCTCCCCGGGGACCTGCAGCGCTCGCAAGACAAACTGACAGCTCTTTCATTTGCCTGGATGACATATTATGGAGACACAGAAACCTGAGCTGGTGCTGCTCAGCTGAGTTCCTTCCAGCTTCAGGATGAAGCTCCCTGAGCCTCCACTATTTAAGCATCTACATTCAAGGCCAGGCTGGACAAGGCCTTCAGCAGCTTGGTCTAGTGGATGGTTTTGCAGTAAGGGTGGTGAGACACTGGAACAGGTTGGCCCAGGAGGCTGGGGATGCCTCCTCCCTGGAGGTGTTCAAGGACAGGCTGGATGAGGCCTTCAGCAGACTGGGTTAGTGGAAGGTGTCCCTGCCCATGGCAGGGGGGTGGAACTAGATGATCTTTAAGATCCCTTTGAACCTAAACCATTCTGTGGATCTATGAATTGGAAGGAGAATAGAATATAATAGAATAGAATAAACCAGGTTGGAAAAGACCTTTGAGATCATTGAGTCCAACCTATCACCCAACACCATCTAATCAACTAAACCATGGCACCAAGTGTCTCATCTAGGCTCTTCCTAAACACCTCAATTGATGGTGACTCCACCACCTCCCTGGGCAGCACATTCCAATGGCCAAGCTCTCTTTCTGGGAAGAACTTCTTCCTAACATCCAGCCTAAGTCTCCCCTGCCACAGCTTGAGACTGTGTCCTCTTGTTCTGGTGCTGGTTGCCTGGGAGAAGAGACCAACCCCCACCTGGCTACAACCTCCCTTCAGGTAGTTGTAGAGAGCAAGGTCTCCCCTGAGCCTCCTCTTCTCCAGGCAAAGCAACCCCAGCTCCCTCAGCCTCTCCTCCCAGGGCTGTGCTCCAGACCCCTCCCCCAGCTTTGTTGCCCTTCTCTGGACACCTTCCAGCAAGTCAACTTCTTTCCTAAACTGAGGGGCCCAGAACTGGACACAGGACTCAAGATGTGGCCTAACCAGTGCTGAGTACAGGGGCAGAATGACTTCCCTGCTCCTGCTGGCCACACTGTTCCTGATCCAGGCCAGGATGCCACTGCCCTTCTTGGCCACCTGGGCACACTGCTGACTCACGTTTAAGGTCTCTGCCAACCCAACCCCTTCTGTGAGTCTACCTGGAATGGACTTGCAGCTACTTCTGTTCCTGTTTCTAATCATCCTACTTGTTGATGTATTTTCCCCTCCTCAGTTGTTTTTTGAGCAGTAAACTTGTTTGGTGGAAGCAGAGTAGCTTCCCATCCTCTGTAGGTACAAAACTTCTCCTGCAGCACATTTCTGCTCCTTCATTTACAGCCATGTGCTGCAGCATCTTCCTCCTCTCCCATCAGGTATCACCTTTGAGCCTTCTGGCAGGAAGGCACTGAGAGGCTTTTCCAAAGAGTGGATTTGGGCTACAAAGTCTGAAGAAACCACTGGATGCAACAACAGTTCTGCTCCATTACAACGTGGGTGAGCACTCTGCTCTGGAGCTGAGGAATTTGGCTTCCACATAAATCATTTGCTTAACAAAAGTAAATCTTTGACTTGAATTTCCCTTGCCCAAGACTGCCAGGCATTATTTATTAGGCTGGCAACAAATCACTGCTGCAGCTCTGTGAATTTACATGACAGTTTGGAAAACACTGCAAGACAGATTCCCTGGCCTGGTGAATGCACCAGCCTGAACACAAAGTGCAAGGCAGTAAGTCAAGGGGAAGGAGACAAGCTAACAGGAGGGCTACTGCCTTCTTATTTAAAGGCAAAAGAGTAGGCTTGGGAACATTTCCCACCAGAGGCAACAATGTGGTTGGGAGAGAGAAGGGTCCTGGAAGTGCAGCAAGGAGAGGTGCACAAACCTTGCTTTGCTTGGAAGGTGAATCCCACCCATACCCAGCAACAGCAGCTCTCAGCTTTCCAGCAAGCTTGGCCTCACAGCTGTGTCTCATGGGTGTAAACACTGAGTACCAGCACTCACCACAACAGGGCTGTGGCAGCAGGGAACCCATTCATGTGACACTCTGTTAGATGCCTGAAGAAGCAGCAAAGGCAACCTGGTCCCTGAAGTGCTGGGTCTGGCTTGAGGGAAGAGGACCTGAGCAGCCTGCTGAACTTTGTAGATTCAGCAGGTAAGAATAATCTTCAGTATGATGGGGGGGGGGGGGGGGGGGAAGAGTCATCAAGTGCTGCTGAATTGTGTGTTCAAACAGGCTTACATCCTGTACACTCACTGCCATCAACCAGCAGCCAGGTCCTTTCCATCTGGGAATGCAAAGCAAACCCCCTGGAGTGCACAGAGGTTCACAAAACCCCAGAGGAGGCCAGAGAAGTAATTCAGAGAGGATGAACACCATAATGATGCTCAACATAAAGATAGGGGAAGCTACAAAATAGGGAAAGACCTTGCAAGAGAAGATTTACTGACTGGTGAGACTAGCAGTAAGCCACTTCAGAGTCCTATGGGGCACCTTTCAAAGATGTCTCCAATTACAGGATTTGATGTAAACCCAGCATTTTTCCCCCCCTCAACAGCAGTTTACAGCAAAAGATATGATCCCCTTGCCCAGTGTTTATACTCCTTGCTTCATTACCCAGTCTTCTGGGTACAGCAGTTGTGAGAAAAGAAGCTGCTGAGCAGAAAAGAGAAGCAAAGGATCTCCTGTGGCAGCACAGATGACTACAGGACAAGCCTCCTCACAGCAAGATGGCTGATGAAAAGCAACGCTGTCCTAAGCAGCTCTGCCTAAGGACTCGTCAAAAGCTCGCTCAAGAGCAGAGCTCTAGCACCAGATGGCACTGTTACCTGACAAACCCACACCAGACACGTGAGAAGCCGCTGGCTGGAAGCAGGAAGCAGAGAAGTAGACAACACTTTGCCTGTCCATCAGCCAACACTTCTCACAGCCAGCCTGTCTCCACACTCCCTCAGCAAAGCCTCGTCTGAAGCACAGGTCAGAGCTGGCACTCCTCACCAAAAGGCAAACAGCCATGAGGAGCACAGCACCTCAACAGACACCCACACCAGGAGATGCCCAGCCCAGACAGGACCTAAGGGGATGGCTGTGGAAACCCTGGTGAGACCTCAGGCCCCCAGGGTGAGAGCAAGGGCTGTGCTGATCCTTTTGGCAGTATCTAACAAGTTCCAAGTGAGATGCATTTGACTTCTCTAAGAGACTCTCTCCTCAGGAGGAGTTCACCAGGATGCTGGCACCAACCAGTGTGTGGCAGGGAGAGAGCAGGAGCCCATTTCAGCCACCAGTCCAGATTCCTGGGATTCCCAACAGCCCTGTTTTAACTGACCAGTTAAGCTGGGTTCCATTCTGTATGCAAAGAGTCTGTCCAGCAGCTCTTTCATCTACCTGAAGCAAAAGCATGTCTCAAACTGTTGCCTTGGGAGTGGGATGGCAGCTGTTATGCCACAGGTTTTCCACCTCCTTGCTGAACTGTGCTGGGGTTGCCATCTGGACAGCATCAATGATGTAGAAATGAGTCACCTGCCACTCTGAGCAGCATCTGAGGCTCACTGCCAGGCATGGAGGAAAAGAGTAGGGCTGCTCAAACTTCCTTCTGCCTTTCCAGGGGATACAAAGGATGCTGTGAGGAAAGCGGTGTGACTACTGCTGACCAACTCACTCTGGGGGCACACTCAGTGCATCACACCTTTGGGAGGGGGAATAAAGAGTGTATCCCTGACAAATACCCCTTTGCTCCATTCCTGGAGCAAACAGGCAGGGCTCTTCTGCTGGATTCTGCTAGGTTGGTGGCAGCTCTGTGCTAGGGGATGAAGCACCTCCTCTTCCCTTGCAATCAGGTCAGCAGCAGGCAGGAGGGACTCCTCATTAGCCCACAGCAAAACACCACCAAACATCCACCTTGCAAAAACTGCCAGGGAACAACAAGAGGGAGACAGATCAACAGCAAATCACCGTGTCTGCTTTCCAGCTGGGTGAGCTCATATGCTGCTGCTGTGAATACAAACCAGCCACCTAAATTAGCTTCTAATTGTTCACAATTATTCAGAGACAGCATAACCTGCAAGCAGCTTTAAGGCAGCAGGCAAGCAGGAGAGAAAAGGAAATGATTTCAGATGCCTTAACAAGATTCATGTATTCGTGCTCTGCCAGTCTCAAGCCTGCAGTCCCCAGGGGTGCTGCCTTCAGAGCAGCCCTCCCCAGATGTGTGCTTTGCATTGCAGAGGAAGAGAACCCAGGGGTGGTTTTTTCCTACCCTTCACTTCTCTGCTCTTTCTTGCTCCAGTGTTGGTTTGGTGGTTTGGGCTTTTTTTGGGGGGGGCTGGTTCAAAAATGAAACCAGGGATGTTTTGGTCTCTCCCCAGTTGTTCACAGTCTCTGCACACACAGGCAGTTGGAGCAACACTATTTATAGAGCTGCTTAGAATTCTGGACACAGCCAGAGCTCTTTGATAGGATGTCAGCCACGAGACACCCCAAGGTAGGAGGTTGATACAGGATGGTTAAGTGTATTACAGCCCACTCTCCTTTCCCTTTCTTTCACCCAGAGCCTCCTCCACCACCACCCCCCTCACAGGAGTCCCTTCCCCCAAACACACACAGTAAGGTTTCACAATTGCTGCAATTTTCTCTCCCAGGAGAGAGGGAAGGTGTTAGCCTATTAGCTTTCAATTCCTGGTGTGTGAACCACACAAGACCTAAGGCAAGTCCAGTCTGCAGTGAAACTGCTTTAGGGGACTGCATCCAGATGTATCTTAACCATGCAATTCCCTCACATGCAGCCACCTTTGGACCCAAAGGTACAGCCCCTGCCAGAGAGCCAAAGCCCTCAGCTAAGGTCTAGGGAACAGCAGCATGTTTAATATGCTTAATCAGGATTATTTTATCAAGTAGAGAACCTCCTTGAGGAGACAGCACTGAAAAGTGATGTATAAATAGCTGTGGCTGAAAGCACAGCAAATGCTGTGTCATGCTACATTCCCAAGGCAGTCCTGGGCAGAAAGGGATTGGAGCTCACCAGACTCTTGTAGCTTCTCCAAGTTTCCTGCCTGCTCTGAAACAGGAGCAACCCCCCCCCCCCGGAGAAACAGCCTTTCTTGGTCTCCCCAAAGCCACTGCAGTGCCTGACTGCTCTGCTACACACCAAGAATGCTGCATGCACAGAGGAGCAGCCTGAAGCCCATGAAGAAGAGACAGAGCAGGGAATTCAAGGAAGCAGATCAAGACCTGAGTCCATTTACTGAGGTGGAAATACAGGATGTAGAGACTGGAGATGGAGGCAGTGATGAAGAGCACTCAGGGGGAGCTCTGAAGTTTAGCTCAAAAGGAAACCATTATCACTGCCTCCTCCTCAGGCCAGGCCAGAGCTCTAGGGTCACCTCTCCAGTCCCTTGCACAGAGCAAAGGCAAATGCTGCTCCAAGAGGTACACTGGCACTGGCTGCAGGGTGTTCTGCAAAGGCTGTTAAACAACATGCCTTCTGAACCAGCTGTAGCCACTGTTAAGTCAGGTATTGGTTTACAACACCCAAACAAACATCATCATCAAGCCTTCACAGCCAGTTCCTGCAGCCTCTGGAATGTTACAGAGAACCCACCCAAAATTCAGTGCCAGTGTGGGCTCTCTGTGCATGCATTTGTTTCTGCTCACCAGCAGAGCCACTCCCCCAGCTCAGACTGCAGAAGAGAGAGTGAGAGTGCTGCTGGGACAATGCAGCACAATTGCATCACTGCCCAAAACACCTCAGCTGCGTTTTCTATTCACTGAAAGAGGTTCAGTTATCCCTGCCCTACACAAATGCTGTACTGGCCAGCACAAAAAGAAGGCACAGCCCCTGCTGAACCCACAGGCCCAGGAGCTCAGTCAGCTGAAGACAGAATTTCTGCCACCCCTGCACTGTTACCCACGTTTGTATTCAAGGGGTGGTGGATTCACCACTTGTGGAATGGCTGCAGGAAGATTAAAACATCCTCCAGCCAGGGCAGGTTGAATTCATTGCCTCCTGTTTGTGTATCCTAGAACACAAAAGCAAGCAATCTTCAATTGCCTTCAGTAGCTATTGCACTCTACAACGACCCAAAAGGAGGGTGCAGTGAGGCTGGTGTTGATTTCTTCTCCCAGGTAACTAGGGATAGGAGGAGAGGAAATGGGCTAAAGCTGTGCCAGGGGAGGTTTAGGTCAGATATCAGCAAAAAGGTCTTTCCTGCACGAGTGGTCAGGCGTTGGAACAGCCTGCCCAGGGAGGTGGAGGAGTTGCCATCCCTGGAAGCGTTCAAGAAGTTGCAGAGGTGGTACTTCAGGATATAGTTTAGTGGCTCTGGCAGTTGGGTTATGGTTGGGACTTAATGATCTTGAAGGTCTTTTCCAGTCTTAATGCTCCTGTGACCAGTGACAGCAATGATGCAATGGCAGCAGATGTGTAGAGGCCTTGCTGAGTCTGACTCGAGTCCAGTGGACTGACCTTTTCTTCAGCACCATCTCAGCCAGAGCTTTCAACATCCTATTTAAAACCCATCAGGGTGGTCTCTCACTACTCTGCCATTTTCCTTTCAGGTGTTTTCCAGGCTGACTTCTAAACCATCTATTCACAAGCTCTCCAGATAGCTGCCAGCAACTTAAGAACCCAGCACTCCCCCAGCAGAACAGGCAATCACAGCAACCCCACTCTCCTCTCTGTATCACTCCTCAGGTATCCATTCAGTTATTCAGCAACACATTTGGTGTGACAATAATTCCAGATGATGGCTCAGGGAATTTTATTTCCTCCCCTTGTCCCTTCCTTGGCAACAGAGCAACCCAAAAGCACATCTAGAGATGCCTCACAGAAGTCACTGAGCCAGTGGTAGAAGGAAACACTTAAAGCAATGGCATGGAAACCAGCAGAGCAATAAAGTCAGATGCTCCCTGCTTTAGTATGAGGCACAGTTCCCATGCTAAAAGTGCTGAAGTCAGATTAAATACCTCCCAGGACACAGGTTTTAAGGGCAAAATCAGTTGCACCTACAGTAATCCTTGCCAGCCTGGTTTTCCTGTGGACCTCACACAGGCACCAGTAACTTCTGGCAGGGATACATCTTTGTGCTCACCTCTGCACATGCTCTGCAGCTCAACACAGCCCAAGAGCTCTACAGTGATCACAAACTACTGGGACAGGCTATTTCCCAAGGTGCTCAATGCCAGTTCTCAAGAGCATCAGCACACTTCTAGATCCCCCAGGAAACCATGAAATCTTCCATTTGTCATGGGAGGAATGTCCCAGAGAAACCTGCAACTACCTCTTCACTGACACCAGTCCTAAAAGGTGACCTCTGACAGGCAAGCCAGAGGAGAGAGATTCACTGCTCACAGAACTCACCTCAGAGCTGACTCTCTTCCCATACATGACACAGACTAAAGTCTCCACGTTTTCCTCACTGGGGTTAAAGCCAGTTCCAAGGGCTGCTTTGCTGCATCCCACACCTCTGTGGATAAAGCAGCAGGCTGCCTCTAAGCAGGGCTTTTAAGAAGCCTTCTCTGACTTTGTACACCATCATCAGCAACACAGGAACATGTCCCCATCCTCTTCCTGGCCTGGTATGATAAACTTGGGGCAGCAACATCACCTGTAAGGTACTTCAACGTAGACCTGGATAGTGAAGATGCTAGAATGGTACTGGGGGAAGTCATGTATTCCTCAGCAGCCTTGCCCAATATTGCACAAAGTTCATTTGTTCCTTTCCTGTCCTTCCCACCTGTGCTAGTTCAGCCTAAGGTCTGAGAGGAGCTGAGGTCTTTCATCTTGAGCATCTTCACTGCTTCTCTGGACTCTCCCAGGTGTAACCTGACCGGCCAAGGGCGCCCCCAGAGAACAAGAGCTCACTCCAGACAGCGCGAGCGAAGAGCAGTCAAAGCCTCTTTGCCTGAAGTCAGCAGGTTCTGCCTCCAAACACACAGCCAGGCAGTGAGAGGCTTTTGCTTCTTCACCCACCCCCCATCTTTAAACGAAGCATTTGCCTTTTAGAGCAGAAAGCCACCAGAACTCCTAACACAGCAGTGATGCTCAGCCTTGCAGCCTACCTGTGCCGACAGCCCCTTGGGAGCGTTTTAAACAAGAATCAAAAAGAAACACCAACCAAACCAAGGACAAATGATGCAGCTAATCAATTACAAAGCCACTGATCCCTGTCCCTCTGGTGGCACCTCTCCAAATGCCTGCTTTGTACATCTGGATGCCGGAGTACCTGCACGCCGGAGAACAACAACAGCCTGGTGAACAACTAATCGATGGCCCTGTCTGCAAGACACATCTTCCTTCCCTCAGCCACCTCACTCAGCCTTGACAGGGAGCTCCATGTTTCCTGGAGCTGTAATTCACTTGATGCCTACTTCCTAAAGAAAAAACCCACCCCTTTTTTTTTGGAGGATCTATTACCCTGCACACCTACAGCAGGGAAGAGTTATTTCGCTCTGCCTCCAGACTCTGTTATGTGCTATATACATAACGTGTTCTTTGCTTTAATGACTTCAGGTGCAACAGAGGGATTTCAGCCCATCACCACTCTGGTGAAACATTGAGCCATAAACACAGTTAGAGCAGATTTGCAAGCACTATAAAAATACCCTGGCAAGATGATTTAGAGAGCTCTGCTCCCCTGACAGCTGGAGCAGCGCGCTGCCTCCTCCCTGCTTCCAGCAAAATGGAGGTGAGCTGAACTCTGCCTCTGCAAGCACTGCCCAAGTGCTGCAAACCTCAAAAGGGAGAAAAAGCTGCAGGGCTGTGACTGCAGAAAGCAATGACTGGACAGCAGGATTCAGAGCCAGGAAACCCCACGTGGCACGGACTGAACAGCATCAGCACAAGCGTAGGCAGAACTGCTCCCAGCTGCTGAGCTCCAGCCATGTTCTGGGAAAGGTCCTTGGGTTGATAGAGCCTTGGGCTGCATTGCCTGGCTTGTCATTCCTAATTAAACACACAAACCAGGTCCTGCCTTAGAACTGCCCCTCCTCATTAATTGTCACTGCATCCTCCTCAGCTTTGGCAGGCTCCTGAAGATGACATGTGACCTCCAGCAGCAACTCCCGGCCAGTCAGGCCGGACACCACCAGGACACTTCTGCTTACAAGAGGGATTGTTGCTTGGAAAAGACTCCCCAGCTCAGCTCTGCAGGCTGTGCCTGTGGAAAGGTACTGTGCCATCAGTTTAAGAAGGACATTGAGATACTTGAACATGTCCAGAGAAGGGCAGCAAGGCTGGAGAGGGGTCTGGAGCACAGCCCTGTGAGAGGAGACTGAGGGATTGCTTAGCCTGGAGAAGAGAAGGCTCAGGGGAGACCTTCTTGCTCTCTAAAAGTACCTGAAAGGAGGTTGTAGCCAGGAAGGGGTTGGTCTCTTCTCCTAGGCAACCAGCACCAGAACAAGAGGACACAGTCTCAAGCTGTGCCAGGGGAAGTTTAGGCTCAAGGTGAGGAGAAAGTTCTTCACAGAGTAATTGGCCATTGGGATGTGCTGCCCAAGGAGGTGGTGGAGTCACCATCCCTGGAGGTGTTCAAATAAGGCTTGGATGTGGCACTTGGAGCCATGGTTTAGTTGTCAGGAGGTGTTAGGTATTAGGTAAGAGGTTGGACTTGATGATCTCAGGTCTTTTGCAGCCTGGTTGATTCTATGACCAGCCACTGGTATGCAGCTAGTGCTGCAGCTGGACAAGGGAGCGATGCAGAATCAAGTGCACTGTTCAAGAGTGGACAGCAAGAAGCCAGGAACATGGCACTTCTCCACTTGAGGGTGCACACTCTGCACACTCAAGCACACACTCAAGCACTCAAGACACAGTCAAGATTACAAAGTATGCTGAGTGTACAGAAAGAGCAGCAGAGGGGATGCTTTTGCTCTGAGCACCAAGCACAAGCACACTTGTGTTCTCACCACAAACTACAAACCCCAGGAAGCACCTGAGGCAGCAGAATCCTCTAGTGGAAGGTCCTCAAGGGTGAGCATCTGCATAGCACAACCACCAACCTCAGACTCATTGCCAACAGGCATCCATTGTCTGGCTGTCAGAGCTTTAGTTGGAAACAGCTCTCATCAGGTGTGGCAGGAGATTTCCTGCACGTTGCAACAGGCTCCTGTGCAACAGCTCCACGCAAGGAAGACAGAGCATCCCCTTCTCCACACAGCCAGCTTCCATCCCACCCTCTGCCCAGATTCATTTCTCACTGCCCCTGGCTATGTTGCCTGGGTTGGATGGCCATGCCTGCAGCATTCCCTCTATCCCTCAGCTATGTCTCCATCATCCCCTTTATCCCTCAGCCATGTCTGCAACAGGCCGTGCCTGGAGCACATGATTTATGAGGAGTGGCTGAGGGAACTAGGCTTGTTCAGTCTGGAGAAGAGGAAGCTGAAGGGAGAGCCCATGGCTCTCTACAACTACCTGAAGGAGGTTAGAGTGAGGAGGAAGCAGCCTCTTCTCCTTGATGACAAGTGTCAGGACCAGAGGAAAGGGCCACAAGCTGTGCTAGGAGAGGTTTAGGCTGTATGTTAGCAACTGTTTATTCACTGAAAGGGTTCTCAACCATTGGAATGGGCTGCCCAGGGCGGTGGTGGAGTCACCATCCCTGGAGGAGTTCAGGCAGCCTGTGGACCTGGTGCTTAAGGAGATGGCTAAGCATTGACCCTTCAGTGCTGGGTTGGAGATTGGACTGGATGTTGAGGTCTCTTCCAACCAGATACATTCTGTGACTCCCTTTAGCCTATCAGGAACTGAACAGAGGCTCAAACCTTGCTGCTTTGCCCCTGAGGCACCAAAGGCTGAGAGCATCAATTTGGAGAGAGGAAAAGATGCCAGACAGGAGGACACACTGGTCAGGGTGCCAGCCATAAAGCCTTTCACAGCCATGTGTGCCATGGCATTTAGCAGGGCTGGAGCTGCTACTTAATTAGGTTTGCTCAATGAGTCATATTAAATAGCACATATGTAAGAACAGGTTTGCTATTAGTGTGAGGACCTCTCACTGGATTATCCAGGTGACAAGCTGCCATCACAATGCAGTCTTCTTCATTTTATATACTCAGCCATGACCTACATTCCTTCACTTGGAGGAAGCCCATATCCAGAGGGAATGTGCCTCTTTAATCTGCTCCAGCACTTTTTCAGGCTTCAGCAGGGATGGATGGAATGGCCTCATGTCTCTTCAGATAACACACAGCTTGCAGAAGCTGCAGGAGAAAGTGCTGGTAAAAAAGTCACCAAGCTCAAGCAAGTGCAGGCAGTATCTCCAGCCACATCTGATGGGAACCCTCCAACACTGGGGTCATGGACACCTGGCCAGCTGCTTTACCCTGTTGTGCAAGGGGATGTCTCCTGATGGAACTGCAGCCAAGATCAGGGTTGAGGAGGAAGACAAAACCAGAAGTCTTTGGGGCAGTCAGTAACCTTAACCCTTGTGGAGAAGAGAAGGCTCCAGGGAGGCCTAATAGCAGCCTTCCAGTGCCTGAAGGGGGCCTACAAGAAGGATGAAGAGAGACTGTTTACAAAGGCCTGCAGTGACAGGACCAGGGTCAATGGCTTCAAACTAGAGAAGAGCAGATTTAGATTGGATGCTAGGAACAAGCTCTTTACCATGAGGGTAGGGGAACACTGGAACAGGTTGCCCAGGGAAGTGGTTGGGGCTCCACCCCTGGAGATACTCAAGGTGAGGCTTGACAGGGCTCTGGGCAGCCTGATCTGGTTGAGGATGTCCCTGCTGACTGCAGAGGGGGTTGGACTGGATGAGCTTCGGCGATGCCTTCCAACCCAGACCATTCTATGAGCCACCAGTGAAGAGAACACCCAGACAAGGACAGTCACTGGCTGCATGAAAATACAGAAAGGGAGAAGCAACTCCCAGGGGAGGATTACACCTTGCCCCTGCTTCCCAAAACTCTGGCTAAACTGCTTCCAAGGTTCACCTTTTCCTCTCCACTAATGCATTCAGCAAAAAACCCAGCTCCCAAAGCCCAACCCCTCCCACCCCTCAAACCTATCCAAGAAAACACAAAAAACAATCCCAGAAAGGAATCCCTGGAAGATCAAAAGAAGGAATTTGTGCAAAGTTTTGCTCTGGGACAGCATGCTCAGGGAGCCAGGCCCATCTCTCAGGGCTTCTCCCAGGCACACCATGCTGCAGGGCAGCAGGCTACAGGGACAAACAGCTCATTCTGAGGGCATCAGGGCTGCATCAGGAACAGAGATCCCTTCTTGGCAGGCTGTGGTGGGCTGCAATAGAGAGGTTCAAAATGGCAATTCAGCACTATGGCTTTGTGCAGGAGTCTGCAGGTTTGGGACTTGTAGTTTTTGATTTTTGTTTTAGAGTTTTGGGTTATGGGTATTTCCCCCCCCCCCACTCAAGTACACCAACTTCTCCATCCCCATCTCATGCTTTTTTGGCTGTACACCTGAGCAGGAGGTGATGGCAGCCACAGCCTCCTTCAGTGCCTCGCTGGGAGACTGGAAGTGGACAGCCCCTTTGGTTTCAGCCTTCACTGGCTTTTCCCGACCCCTTCAGCAGGAAACAACATCCCTGCAGGTGGGAGCAGAGAAATGATGACTGTGCTTATCCCAAGAAAGGTTGGGCCAGATGACCCTTGAGGTCCCTTTCCAACCTGTCTTCAAGGATTCAATGGCATCCTGGCCTGCATCAGGAACAGTGTGGCCAGCAGGAGCAGGGAGGTCATTCTGCCCTGTGCTCAGCACTGGTTAGGCTGCACCTCAAGTCCTGTGTCCAGTTCTGGGCCCCTCAGTTTAGGAAAGATGTTGAGCTGCTGGAAGGTGTCCAGAGAAGGGCAACAAAGCTGGGGAGGGGTCTGGAGCACAGCCCTGGGAGGAGAGGCTGAGGGAGCTGGGGTTGCTTAGCCTGGAGAGGAGGAGACTCAGGGGTGACCTTATTGCTGTCTACAACTCCCTGAAGGGAGGTTGTAGACAGGCAGATGTTGGTCTCTTCTCCCAGGCAGCCAGCACCAGAACAGGAGGACATAGTCTCAAGCTGTGCCAGGGGAGGTTTAGGCTGGATGTTAGGAAGAAGTTCTACACAGAGAGAGTGATTGCCCATTGGAATGGGCTGCCCAGGGAGATGGTGGAGTCACCATCATTGGAGGTGTTCAGGAGGAGACTTGATGGGGTACTTGGTGCCATGGGTTAGTTGATTAGGTGGTGTTGGATTGGTTAATGGGTTGGACTTGATGATCTTGAAGGTCTCTTCCAACCTGGTCTGTTCTATGATTCTGTATGGGCCAGACGCAGCAGAGACAACACCTCACAGCCTCATCCTTTGGAGAACACTGATCTGGTCAGCACGTCCCCACATCAGGATGCCTTTCAGACTTAGACTTTTCCCACTCCCACGTCACTTTCAGGTATTTAAACCCCTCGGCAGTTTCTACGAGCCCAACCACATCCTTTTTCTGCCCTCCCCACCACCAGCAGCAATAAAGATCCTGGGCAGCTCTGAAGGCTGATAGCTTTGTTGATGCAGAACAGGATACGCCCAAGGCTGCAGAGCTCAACTGCACTGACAGCAGCAAGAATCACTCCTGCTTTGGAAGATGAAGCAGTTAAGCTCAGGAGATGCACAGGGAGCGTGCATACAATGAGCTGTCATTAAATGACAAGGATTAGGCTGTGCAGAAATAGATCTGAGATGTGAAGAGAGATGAGCTCACCAGGGGCGTGGTAAGCAAGCCACAGATGGAAAAAAGTAAGGAGAATCCAACCATTTCCCCTTTTGTTCAGATCAATTCAATGAGGACTAAGTGTGCCCAGGCAGCCAAGAAGGCCAATGGCATCTTGGCCTGGATCAGGAGCAGTGTGGCCAGCAGGAGCAGGGAAGTCGTTCTGCCCCTGTGCTCAGCACTGGTTAGGCCACACCTTGAGTAGAATCACAGAAGCAGTCAGGGTTGGAAGGGACCACAAGGATCACCTAGTTCCAACCCCCCTGCCATGGGCAGGGACACCCCACACTAGATCAGCCTGGCCAGAGCCTCATCCAGCCTGGGCTTAAACACCTCCAGGGATGGGGCCCCAACCACCTCCCTGGACAGCCCATTCCAGGGCTTCACACTCTCATGGTGAAGAACTTCCTCCTCACATCCGTTCTGAGTCCTGTGTCCAGGTCTGGGCCCCTCAGTTTAGGAAAGAAGTTGACTTGCTGGAAGGTGTCCAAAGAAGGGCAACAAAGCTGGGGAGGGGTCTGGAGCACAGCCCTGTGAGGAGAGGCTGAGGGAGCTGGGGTTGCTTAGCCTGGAGAGGAGGAGACTCAGGGGTGACCTTATTGCTCTCTACAACTACCTGAAGGGAGGTTGTAGCCAGGTGGGAGTTGGTCTCTTCTCCCAGGCAACCAGCACCAGAACAAGAGGACACAGTCTCAAGCTGCACCAGGGGAGGTTTAGGCTGGATGTTAGGAAGAAGTTCTTCCCAGAAAGAGAGATTGGCCCTTGGAATGTGCTGCCCAGGGAGGTGGTGGAGTCACCATCACTGGAGGTGTTTAGGAAGAGACTTCATGGGGTGCTTGGTGCCATGGTTTAGTTGATTAGATGGTGTTGGGTGATAGGTTGGACTCAATGATCTCAAAGGTCTTTTCCAACCTGGTTGATTCCATTTTATTAGAACAGAATTCTTTTCCAACCTGGTTATTCTATTAGAATAGAATTCAACAGAATGTTCAGGAAACAATTAACCAGGTTGGCAAAGAAATCAGGCTTAAAGCTCCCTGAAACTGGAAGGCAACAAGCACAGCCTCTCCCTTTGTTATGGTACAAACTCCTCTCCTTGAGTACTAGGTTCAGTTTTGGGCACCACAGTTGTAAGAGAGATGTTGAGGTGCTGGAGAGGTACCAGAAAGCTGCTCTGAGGCCTCCCTGGAGCTGTCTCTTCTCTAGGCTGAGAAGATCTTAAGTTCAGAAGATGCGAAGTTGACTGGAAAGTCAAACCCCTGTAATTCAGAAAGCCCAGCTCTACTGCATCAAGCAAAGATGATTTTGAAACAGCAGCTTAAAAAAAGAAAAGTAAAGAATTAAAAGAAGAGCAGAGATGCTAATGAAGTTCAAGAAGAAGCTGCTGCTCTCCTCTCTCAGCAGTGAAGATCGGCAGAGTTCATCACCTCAGCAAGTGACTGCGCTAAAGGCAAGCGCAATTTGCAATCGAATCTTCCTCCCCTTCTGCCACAGGCACCGCTCTCAGGCCTCTCCACAAAGTTCAAGTAACACTCCAGGGCTGAATGGATGAAGGCAAACTGCAATTTTCCTCTTGCAGCCAAGCTCAGCACGGGGAGGCCTGGTCCCACGGCAACGCTGCAGCGACGGCAGGCGGGGGATAAACATTTCAGCAGGGGAAGCTGCCGCAGATTACTCTTCCCAAAGACAATCATAAACAGAGAACTGGAAAGACACTTGAGCACTGCACCAAAAAGCATATTGCTAGATGTTACCAACAGTCTGGGCACTCCAACAACACTTCTTTTCATAATAATGGGGGGAGGGAGGGAGGGAGGGGGAGGGGGAAATAACACCCTCATGATGTGCCCGAACGTAGGGAACTGAAAAAGCGCCGAGCTCCCCGAAATAAAATCACTTGTGGTGGGGGAGTAGGGTGGGATAAAACCAATCCAGATCTGTCAGCCTGACATCAACAACAACAGCAGCTTTTGTGAATGGAGCACTGAGATGATTCAAGAAAATATTAGAGTTTCCAAACACTTCAAAGAGAAGCTCTGCTACATCTCTCTCCTCTCTCTCTCGCTCTGCCCATGACGACATCTCTTGGCAGAGATGTGCAGCTCTCCATAAATCCCAGGAAGCAAGACAAAGCCTCTTTCTGCTCAGAGGTATGCACTCGACACAATGCTCAGGTTTCACCCCACTGACATTCCAGTAGCATCTGCCCCCGGTTCAAAACAGCTATTCCTAGCAAGGGGGGTGCCCAGAAGGGCAATTTCACCCATTGCTTGAGGCCTGGGTGCACATCACGGCCCACTTGTTGACACTGATGATTAAAAAGCTTTTCCCCCTTCCCAGGCTCTAAATGGAGATTTGCCACTTTGCCAGATCACAGGTGCCTGCTCTTCCTGAAAGCACAAGATAAACCCAAAGGCAACGTCTGGGCAAGGCTAAGCTGGAAGCAGCTGTGCCCAGAGCACACACAAACCTTGCAGTCATCCCTACCAGAGCCTCATTCCACACGGGAACATAACAAACATTCTTTGTTTTACTCCTCTCTTAGCACAGATAATCTTGCTTCCTTTCAAACACCCTGAAGCAATTTAGTGAGGGGGGGAGGGATGGGGAAAAAGCCCAGTGAGTGGGGGGGAAAAGCCCTTTTAGCTCACACATCAGCGTTGTTCATTAGCAAACCTGCAGACCCAGCTCAACATCACCTCTCAGGCGCCAGACTCCCAGGCTAGGTCACACTGAGCCAACTAAGCCTCTTGAGAACATTCAAGGATTATTTTTTTTTGCCTCCCTGATGAAAATGGAAAAATGAGAGGGCAAACAGATGCCCTGGCCAGGCAGAAAGGCAAAGCCTGGACAGGTCTGTCACCATGCAGAGCAGGCTGGGTAGTGACAGAACAAGGAGGAATGGCCTCAAGCTGCAACTGGGTAGGTTTAGACTGGACAGTAGGAACCATTTTTTTCCATGGAAAGAGAGGTCAAGCATTGGAATGTGCTGCCCAGGGAGGTGGTTGAGTCCCCAACCCTGGATGTGTTTAAAGGTGGTTTGGATATGGTGCTTGGGGATGTGATTTAGGGGTGAACCTTGCAGAGCAGGGGTCTGGGTGGGACTTGGTGATCCTGAGGGTCTTTCCCAACCTGAACATTTCTGTGGCCCTGGGATACCTAACAGCATAGGTAGGCTTGCCGCTCTTAAGGGCAGCAGCATGCTATTGTTCTGAATAACTTGCAGAGTAAAATGAAAATGGCAAAAGTAAGGGACAGGAGGGTAAATGGGTGGGGGGGAAAAGGGTCTTTGAGGCTCCAGAAGTCCTGGTGTGGGGAGAAAACTAAGCCTAATCCAAGGCCATGAATGCTTCAGGGCCTTTGAAGCAGAAAAATGGTATAAAAATGAAAGGGGAAAGGAAAAAAGGAAAGCTCTGTGACCACAAGGAACGATTGTCTGCAGTAGCAGTTAACACACCTGATCCTCTTACAGCACAGCAGGGATCAGCTGAGCTAAGAGCCAAGCCAGCAAACACTTCAGGACTGCAATTTGGTGCCTCCCCTACCACACTCAGTAGCACACACGAGTTGGACAATGATGCTGTGAATGCTGCTCTGTGCCCAATCCTTGATCTTTTGTTTTAAGCCTTCATTCAGGCATTGCCAGCACTGAAGGGCAGAGGCAGGCAGGCTGAACTCAGCTGCACCTGAGCTAAGTTAGCAGCATGAACCAGAACAAACAGCATTTCATGATGATTCATTTGATTGCTTTCCAGAACACATATCACAGACTCTCCAGCTCCTATGGTGTTTAGTGGCATCCTCCAGCAGCAAGGAGATACAGAGAAGAGCCACAGAGAAAGCTCATAAATGCCTCTACAAACCAGCCTGCTGGCCCAAACAATAACTTGGTCAGGCACTGGAATAGGCTGCTCAGGGAGGTGGTGGAGTCACCATCCCTGGAAGTGTCCAAACTATGTGTACCTGGGGACATGGTTTGAAGGCCATGGTGGTGTTGGGTCAATGGTTGGACTTGATCTTAGAGGTCACTTCCAACCAACCTGATTCAAAGATCTGAGGTCTGGAAAGCAGGAGCTTTCCACTCTGAGTTTGTTGCTCCCTCCATGCACTCACTCTCAGCAGCACAAGACCACAACCTTCGTTTGGAGAAGCAGGTAGAGGAGCACAGACTCTGCTCTACATCTGCTCCACCTTTAAAAGCTGATCTTTTCAGTCCATTTCTCATCACAGCTCTCCTGACAGCAAACACTTATCAATGAGGCTTAGAAGAGATTAATTATCACAAGAGAAAGTTAAGGTTCATGTCAATCACCATAGGTGGTGAAGTGCCTTAAACAGTAAGTATCAAGGGTAGGGTGGGTGATGAGGCCAGGGTACCTGACTGACTATGGCAAAGAACCACAGAATGGGAGAGGCTGGAAGGGACCTCTAGAGATCATCCAGTCCAACCCCCCTGTCAAAGCAGGACCACCCAGGGCAGGCCACACAGGAACACATCCAGCAGGTTTCTGAAGCTTTCCAGAGGAGGAGACACCACCACCTCTCTGGGCAGCCTGCTCCAGGGCTCTGTCACCCTCACCATAAAGAAGTTTCTCCTCATGTCAAGGGGGAAACTTGCTGTGCTCCCACTTGAGAGGGTCAAATACAGTCTGTCAAACCCAACATCCCCATCCCTGGAAGTGTTCAGTGCCAGGCAGGGCCTTGACCTGGTCTAGTAGGGGGTGTCCAGGCCCATGACAGGAGGGTTGGAATTAGATGATCTTTAAGATCCTTTCCAACCCAAACTGTTCTGTGAACACGCAGGGCTCAGCAACAGCCTCCAACCATCTCCACAAGCACTAAAGGGAAAGCAAAAGGCTTTTTCAGTAAGTGCTGAACTTATGCCAGCCAGGAGAGCTCTCAGATAAGAGTATTTTCTCCACAGCCCTGCCTTGTTTGCTCGGCTGCACATATGCTAATCAGAAGGGCTGCAATCTGAAGAGAAAGCAACTGTGTGGGGCAGAAACAAAAGACATCAAAGCACCCCTGAGACAGAGACAGCTTTAGGTGTGAATACACACTGTGGGGTGTGGAGCTGAATGCCAATTAAACAGTAGGATACACAGGAATTAGTGCAACACACAGGCAGCTTTCTCTAGGCTAACAAACCTAATTCAACTCACCATTACCTTAACCACTGTGCAAGAGCAGACAGATCCTAAGCAGCGTCTGTGGATGGTGAAGTGGTACTCAGTTGTGTTATTGGGGGGGGGGAATACACAGGACAGACAGCATGATTAAAAGGAAGCAAGGAACTTAGCCTGGCTTTTTTCCAGAGTTCAAAGTAACAAACCAGAAAGCCTCCTCCAGACAAAGAATTTACACATGCATTACAGGGAGCAGCTCAGTTCTATGGGTGGCATTTTGTTTTCTGGATATTATTACTCTTTCTCCAAGATCCCCAACAAAACAAGAAACAGGAGAGCAGATCACATAACTCCCATGAAATACAGAGCGCTTGATATGGGATGTGTTAGGTTTTCACCTATGGATTGGGCTCAGATAAAGCAGCCTCAAGAAGGAAATATTAATCACAGAAGCAGTCAGGGTTGGAAGGGACCACAAGGATCACCTAGTTCCAACCCCCCTGCCATGGGCAGGGACACCTCACACTAGATCAGGCTGGCCAGAGCCTCATCCAGCCTGGGCTTAAACACCTCCAGGGATGGGGCCTCAACCACCTCCCTGGACAACCCATTCCAGGGCTTCACCACTCTCATGGGGAAGAACTTCCTCCTCATGTTCAGCCTGAATCTCCCCATTCAGCAAGGTACTCCAGGCTGAACAGGGCAGCCAGAGCCAATTCTGGTTAAGAAAGCAGAGTGCAGGCTGGAGGAGGTGTGGACAAAGGCACCAAGAGGACAGGGCAAGCCTGCCTGTCAGGGGAGTTAGTGATAAACAGACTGAGGGTGAAGAGGGAGAAAATACTCATGCTTCACCAGATAATAGCACAGCTAGAAGGACAAGAAGCTATTTAGGAGCCAGTTTTTGCTTTTTCCAAGGAGAGATGGGTGCAAGCTGCTTGCACATTTCTGCTAGGAACCACAGATTTGTCTCATCAAGCTTTTCACTTGAGAAAAATCACAGCAAACTTCTAATGCCAGACCTTCCCTAAAGGACACAAGAGCAGGCAGCTTGGGAGAGCAGGAACTGGCTCAGGATGCCTTTACCAGTACCAGCCCCAGCGCTCACCACAGTCACAGGGAGCTCCCAGCCAGCACGCATTTCATCGCAGTAAAGCCACCCTGGACTTAGTGCTCTGCTTTATCAGTACAGGGCAGAGTGTCTTTGTGAACCACACGAGACATTTCTCTGTCCTCTACCAGCACAATCCCCAGCACCACACAAAACTAAACACAGGAAGTTTCTAGCCCCAGAGTGAAAAGGGCAAAAAAGCCAAGTCAGCTATGTGGGTCAGATGCTCTGGGTGGCAAGGTAGACACTGAGCCTCTAACAGCTTGAATGGAACTGTCTGATTTTGACACCAAGTGAGATGAGACCTCAAAGCATTGACAGCTGGCACATGAGGATGCCAAAAATACTAATTAATGTATTAAAACATGATCCTAAAGTCTCTTTCTCATCTAAGCAGCCAGGAATGCTGCTATTTGCTCTGCAGTGTCACCTTCCCTGCTGGGTAATTCTGCACTCTTGTATTTCAGGAGTATCCAGAGGTGTGCACTCTTGGAAGCAAGCTCATTTCACCCTCTGGAGTTTCCTCCAGCTCAGAAAATGTCCACAGTCAGAATAACTCAGATCTATGTTCATCAATCACAAGCTGCATAAATCACACCCCAAGGAGGAAATAACATTACACCTCCTTCAAAGGAGCCTCCCAAGCTCTTTGGACTACACATGAAACCTTGGCCAGTCCCCCTCTCACAGGAAGCAAATGAATCAGCCACATCTGCAGGGCATAAAAAAAACAACCCCAAAACCCAAACAAAAAAACCCAACCAAACCCTGAAGTTTTCCTGCAAGGACAGAGATTCCTCCCTCTCCCCCACTCCCATTTACTGCCCACAAACTATTCACTTGGTGAGGTTTTAGACTTCAGCTTGGGGAAGCAGAGAGACTTTTACAGCCTGTGGCACAAGGACAGAGAAAAGGCTTCTGGCAGAAGTGTGAAGGATGGAACAAATATGAAGAGGTGGTTTATTACCCACAATTTCCAGCCAGCTACACAACTGTGTAGTAGCTCTAAATTTAGAAACTCTGGCTGTTTTGCCTCAGAACTAATGCTCTTTCAAGGAACTTGGACTCAGTCACTGAACAGAAGCATGGAGACTTCTTGCAACAGTAATGAGAATTATTCATTGGAATTCAACACACAATCCACCTCCCCAGGCAAACAACAAGGATCCCATTTTCATCTTCACCACTGAACAGAAGGGCAAAGCTGAGAGAGTGGTCAGGCATTGGAACAGGCTGCCCAGGGAGGTGGTGGAGTCACCATCCCAGGAGGAGTTCAAGAAACATAGGGGCCACGGCACTTTGGGCCACGGTGGTGTTGGGTTGATGGTTGGGCTTGATGACCTTGGAGGTCTTTTCCAACTGAAACAATTCTGTGATTCCATGATCTGATCAACTCTGAATTACTCAGCAGTGCTCCATGCACACCCAACTCAAAGACTTCAAAGCAAAGGTGGGAAGGCAGAGGCCAGCAGCAGCATTGACCACTGGAGACTGGCAGCAGCCAGGACAGGCAGCTGAGCCTCACACCCCAGGGTCTGAGATCCCCCCAAGCCCTCCCCAGCCACAGGCAAGGCTGAAGTGGCCATTTTAGTGTCATGTGGAATAAAGCTAGATGAAGGAAATTCTAAAAGCTCCTTGGTGATCAGAGTGATATTCAAGCTCCAACTGTTTCAGCATAGCTGCTGCCAAGGATTTGGCTGAGGACAGTATCTAGGATCAGTTATTTAACAATATAGCTGGAGCTGAGAGGCCTGGAACACCCACTTGATTCTAGAAACACCACTAGAAAGCAAGTTAAGATGCCTACATCTAGGCTGCTCTTCACCAACCACACTTCTGACCCAGCCTTGCAGAACCCACAACCTCACTAGATTCATAACTAAGCTAACTTTGAACATGTCAGGTTCCTCAGTTTAGTTACTCAGGTGAGTGAAATCAATAGAATCAACAAGCTTGGAAAAGACCTCAAAGATCAGCAAGTCCAACCTGTCACCCCACACCTCATGACTACTAAACCATGGCTTCAAGGGCCACGTCCAATCCCCTCTTGAACACCTCCAGGGACGGGGACTCCACCACCTCCCTGGGCAGCACATCCCAATGGCTAACAACTCTCTCTGTGAAGAGCTCTCTCTTCACCTCCAGCCTAAACTTCCCCTGGCACAGCTTGAGACTGTGTCCTCTTGTTCTGGTGCTGGTTGCCTGTGAGAAGAGACCAACCCCTTCCTGGCCACAACCTCCCTTCAGGTAGTTGTAGACAGCACTAACAAAGGTTGCTGAAGACCTCTAAGATCATGAAGTCCAACCACCAACACACCACCACCATACCCACTAAACCATGTCCTCAAGTCCACACATCTCTGGAACACTTCCAGGCATGGTGACTCCACCACCTCCCTGGGCAGCCTGTTCCAGTCCCTGACCACTCTTCCAGGAAAGACTTTATTTTTGTCATATCCAACCCAAACCTCCCCTGGTGCAACTTCCCTGCCATTTCTTCTTGTCCTATTGCTAACTACTTGAGAGGAGAGACCAACACCCACAATTACAACCAAACTCAAGTTCCTCAATATCCAAAGACACAACAAGCCAGCTAGATTCCAAGCACCCCATTTGACACACATGCTGAATAACCAACATCTTATGGTGCTGAACAACCAAGGTACCATGCTTTGGGGTGAGAATATTTGCCCAGACAGACATCACTGCGCTGAGGAAAGTCAAGTTTTCCCACCAAGCAGACAGCTCATACTCTGTAGCTGCGATCAGAAAGGGTCAGAGAAGGCACTGAGCATGCACCAGGAAAACAGCACCATGGCCTGGCAGCACTGATGCCACCTGTCCAACCCAGAGCCATCTGAGAGAAGTCTTTGTCAGCTTTCCAAGAGGCACAGTCAAAGAGGCACTGCCACATCAGAGATCAGAAACCACTTTGAAGATGAAAAGTGCTACTTACTGGCTAAGTACCCTTATCAGCAGACAAGCAGCACCATTTCTTACAACCAGAATGATTCACACACAAAGTTCTTTTCTTCTCCAAAGAAGTTCTATCCTTCCAAAAGTAGGTAAGAAATAAATCAGTCATGATGGAACTAATTCCAGCTCACGCAGCATTAGTGGATTTCTCTCACCAGAAGGTTTGTCATCCACTGACAAGTGAAAACTGGACCCAGTCACTTCAAGAGAAATGATGCACCAGGGCTTCCCAGCTTTGGGATAAGAAACATGTC
The DNA here is from genome assembly GCF_014839835.1 of Dryobates pubescens. Classification (NCBI taxonomy): domain Eukaryota; kingdom Metazoa; phylum Chordata; class Aves; order Piciformes; family Picidae; genus Dryobates; species Dryobates pubescens. Next base: position 16,766,570 of record NC_071631.1, on the reverse strand, counting down.
AAAGCTTTAAGCTCCTGATCTTTTCAGGTGGTGGCTCAATAGCCCTCTTCATTTGCCAGTCTCCAACCCCCTCCCTCCCAAGCAGGAAAGCTTTACAGGCAGAGCAAACAACCCAGGCTGTTTGCTGTGTGCTGAGTACACAGTACCACTGGTGCAATTTTACTGTACAAAATGAATGCTGCTTAATGGACCAAGGGCACAGCTACCCAGCTTCTCTTCAACTCAAGAGACTGTAACCAGAGGCTGTGAAGTGATACCACAGCAAATGCAAGCTGAGCAGGGCTCCCTTGTTTCAAGTGTACTCCTGTGAATTAAGTTTTTCTTCCAGGCCTGGAAGCTACACAGTAAGACACCAAGAGCTCCTACCCTCTCCTCACCTGCCCTGCTGCAAGTCCTTGGCCTCACCTCCTGCCAAGTGCTTTCACACTGCCCATTCCCTTCACAAAGTTACAGCATCAGCTGTTGAGGAAAGAAACAGAGGTCGTGATTTTAAAGACAGATGCAAAAGCATGTGGAAAATACAGCTTTGTAATCACAGGGAAGCCTGTCTGCCTGCCTTCCCACCCAGAGCATTCAACATGCATCCAGATCAGGGAGCTGGCTGTTCAAACCCTTTGAAAAACACTGAGCAAATTCTTCAAGATGTAGCTGGCTGTGTCCCACTTTCAAGATCTCTGCATATGTGCAGGAAAAGCATTCTGCACCTTGGCTTCAACACATCCAAGCCATCTTTTTAACCCCATGCTAGAGCAAGCCCTCCCCAAAAGCTACAGTTCCACTGCACTGCAGACAACTTCCACACATCTCTCTTCATTTGGTACCATTTAGAGCAGCAGGGTAGTACATACCTGGTGCACACACTAAGCTGAGAGCACACAGGCAGGCATCACTGCTGGTTAAGTCTAAGCACTGCAACCCCCTCCACAGTCACAGAGCTTCTCCAGTGCAACACACACCAGACAGAGGAGGAACAAAGCAAAGGGATGATGTCATTTATTAGAAAAAACCAACCCCAAAAGCACAGTGTGCAGCAGCACAGATCTCTTGGTCTTAAAATCTGACCACTCCCAAACCCTGGTTTTGGCCTCCATCAGTAGATCACTCTGCAAAAGGGAGGAACTCCTCTCACAGGTGCTTACTGGGATCCATCCCTCCATTAAGATGCCTCAACCCCTACAGAAGACAAATGTGGCATCACCTGTACCTTCCCTCTACCTCTCCCCACCACCCTACAGCTATCAAGCTCACATCCACCATCAATAAGTTTGTTTCTACCTATACCACAACCTGAGGATGTCAGCCCAGTAAACATTCTCTGCTTCCACTTGGGCCACTTGCACAGCCTGGCCCAAGCACTCCCCAAAGGCTGGGGCAGAAGGCACAGCGCACACATCTCCAGCACCTTTCTCTTGGCCAGCTGGACAGTCAAAGGCATGAGGTAGGTGTGGATAATGCTGAAATGCACAGGAAGAGAGGCTCACCCACGCTGCAGGTGGAGGACTCCACATCAGTTCATTCAGCACAGACCAAAAAAGGGGAAACAAACCCCAAAGGACACCTGGCAGCTTGAAACTTAGGCACACCTCAAAGCACTGCAGCTCTTCAAGTTAGCAGTAACCTGACCACCTCCACTGCCCAAACCCCAAGTTTTTCCTAGCATTTGATGTCTCTAATCACCCTTTATGATTGCTACCCTCTACCCAGGCCCCTAGCTCCCCACAGGAACTCAGAATGAAACAAACCTTCTCCACCTGTCACAAGTAAAGCCCCCACCCAATTCCAGGGTCTTGCCATTAAGACAAACTGGGTTTTGCTGATGTTTTGACTTTTCCAAGTTGGAAGAATGCTTTGCTTTCAGACACAAACATGCACACATCTACTTGGCAGCCTAACAGCCAGCGGGGGAAAAGCCCAAGCATTACCACAGAGTCTCTCCAGGTCGTTTTTCTTCTCCTGTTCCAGAAGGTGGAGTTAGCATTCTCCTACCTTGACACTGGCCTAAAGGGCTCAGGAGTGGGATACACCAGCTAAGCAAGGCAGAGCTTGAACTGAGTTACAGCTCAGGTGCTCCAGAGCACTACAGAACAAGCAGAAAGCTGAGCCATCACCTCCCATCTCTCAGGTCCAGGAGACTCAGGACTGACAACCTCAACAGCAAGGGCGAACATTTCACATTGAAGTACCAGCTCCTGTGCTTGCAACGACCCATTTGGGCAAAACCTCAACACATGGTGGGAGGTAACAGCAGAATGGAAACAATGAGGTAGGTTTTTCCTAAGCAGCGTTTAGGAAGGTGTCATCACCTCCTGAGCCTTTGAAATCCCCCAAGTAATTAAACAGTCAAACAATCAAAGGAGAAGAGGCTTTTAGCTTCCCAAACACCAATTACTTCCCAGCACAAACACAGATGCTGAACATTAAAAACAATCTCTCCTCTAAGAGAGGAGAGGAGCTGGGGACAGCTGCCATAAGCAAGACCTTGCCCCAAAAAGCATCTGTCAAAGCTTCTGCCGTTTAACTGCAGTGAAGAAGCTCGGGTCACAAAGGTAACTTGCTAAAATGGCTCAAAGCTGCCTCTTTGCAGCAGCCTCGTTGGAGCAGCATCACATCAGCACGGGAAGAAAGAACTTGCACCAGAAAGCTGCAGCAAAATGCCTCACTCAGGTATTACAAAGCCTGTCACGGGCTTTGATTGATTCCTCCTAAAGCTTCTAAAGCTTTTAGTGCACATTAGTTTGTTGACTAGTCCTGAGAGCATTACTAATTTAGTTGGAGGGGGTTTTTTTAAGCCACACCAGCACCATTTAATGTGAGTGCACCTTGGAAAAGAGCACATCACAAAACCCCCTCTTGCTTGGGGAAAGGTTTCATCCCTTTTAAAAACAACTGTTCCAAGCCTAGACAGCAGGGTTATAATTAATTGCTTCACCCAGGTGGCCACTTCCCAGCTCCTGAATTACCAATTCGCTCCTCGTGCTCTACACCAAACAAGTCTCCGTGCTACACTATTTAGCACCCCGGAGATTTCCACCCTGAGAGTTGGGCAGGATCCCACTTTTGCAGTAAAATATTAATGATGACTGACCCACCAAGTCTATAAACAAATCAAAGGAAAACAGGGGATCGACTGGAGGGGACAGAACCCTGTGATGGATGCTCACAGGAGGGAAAGGTCACCCATTAAAGTGGTTCTAGTTTACAGAGAACTGCAGCAATTCCAGTAAGCCTTCTCTCTAACAGCTACAAACATCAGATGGTTTCAAAGAATACTCCTGGGAGACTAAACTGAAATGTCAAAAGCAAGAAAAGGGTTAGATATAGCTTCCCTGTGCAAGGAAATCGTTTATGGGCATGGAATTTGCATGCAGCGACAAAACCAGAGCTCTGGATTGTGACCAGCATTTCCTCAGAGCCGCTTGGAGGGACCCTGTCCACGCAAGGTACAGCTCTCCTCACCTGCTGCAACCTACCCATGCAGCCAGACAGCAAATGCCTTGCCAAGCTGGGAGATGGGAGGGGTTTTTTACGGCTCTCACTAGCTAGAATTAACATCTGAAAAGCACAGGCTAGGATCCCAGCAGTGAGAGCCCAGAGCGGCTGCAAAGGGACAGAGAGAGAAAACACAGAACTTCAGCAGGAGGAAGTATTTCCTTCACCTGTCAAAGCACAAAGATTGCAGCTTAAAAGGTTAGGTCACAGCAGTAACTGCAGGGCAGAATTCAGACAAGAAGTGTTTATTAAAATCTTGGAATGACTCGAGCAGAACACCTCCAGAAACTTCTGCAACTTACAGTCATGACTCAGTACTTGAGGTCAAGAACTTAGAGCAGTGAAGGGCAAAAGAGAATGGAAGGGCCGTGTGGGATGAAGCAAGCTGAATTCACAGAATGGCTTGTGGAGATAGCATCAGATAATTTCCAGCCAACAAGCTCATCAGCCACTGGATTATGTCTGAGGAGCCCTGATAGTTTGAATCCATTTCCAGAGCAAAGCTGAACAGAGTCAGAGAGCCACCGAAACCAGGACCTTACAAAACAGAAGATTGCTAAGACTTCAACTGCATCTTGACTCTTGTGGCAGTCCTGGGGCTCTGTAGGGTCCTTGCACGTCAATCAATTGGCATGGTGTGTATCCCACAGCCTCACACCGAGCATCTGCTCCCTGAGGAGCAGGAGGCAGGGAACCCAGAGACCTGGCCTGCTGAAGGCCTTTAGATAAGGTGCTGAAACACAACACCTGCACTTTCCATTTCCCCAGCTGCAGGAGAGGCATTTGTGAAAATGAAAGGCGGCAGAGCTCTGGGGCTTTCAGGTGAGGGGCGGGAGGAAGGGCAGCAGCAGCATTTCAAAGCACCCTGTGAGCCTCTCTAATGTGTTCAAGCACTTGTGTAAAGCTCCCAAAGGCAGCTTAAGAGTGCAGCAGGAATGCTGGCCTCCAGCTAAGAAATCCTGAAATTCAAACTCCGCCGGGTCTCAAGCACTCCTAATTCGTTACAGCCAGCACCTAGAGCTCACATCAGCTCCCACTACTTCCACAATCCAAGGTGCAAATTGCATTCAGATGACACCAAAAAGACAAGAGACATGACTTCAGCCGACCAGAGGAGCTGCTCTTCAGATTTGTTGGGTCAGGCAAGACATGGCTGGCAAGCAGTTGGAAAGGGAAGCTTGCTCCTGCCAGGGTTTTACAACGCTCAGCAACGACTTCCCAGTGCTTTAAATGGAGAGAGTGGTCTTGGAAAGCAGGAAAGGAGCACTCAGAGTAGGAAACCCTGGCTCTTCTTTTATTCACATCACTGTTGTGATACTGCTAATGACTGTCAACATGGGTGTCAAAGGCAGGTCAGACGTACCACTTAGTGCTGGAGGAGTGAGCGGGGCTTTGTATCCACTGCTTAGCTCCATGTCAAGAGAAAGTTTCTATTACTTATTAACATCAGTAACACACTGCTTGGATTTAGGTGGCAGCCTGCCTACCATTTCCAAGAAGAAAGAGCAACAGCAAGAGTTCAGCTTCTAGAAGCAAGACCAGAAGTGATTAACTTTCCTATTCCCTAGATGAAAAAACCCAACTTTTTCACTGCCTGTAGTTTGAAGGCAAGAAAGCTTTAGGATTACAACTGGGTACAGAAAGCTGCTTTTGACCTTTACACTGGGAGCTGAAAGTGCTGGTTTACTGTCCTATAAACTTCCAGCAATTTTATTTCTCCCTCAGTTACAACACACACTTTATTCAACTCATGCACCAGGGTTCATGGATCTTAAAGTGCCTGACAAAGAGGAGACAGACAGGCACCCAGCCTGCCATGGGAAAGCAGGATCTAATGGTTGGACTCCATGATCTGAAAGATCTTCTCCAACTGAAGCAATTCCACAACTCTATGATTTAACACACAAAATAGGCACTTGGTGGCACAAGGTGGGGCTGGTGAAAGTCCTGACCCCAGGAGCACCTTAACTCTTTGCCCATGGCATCCCCAGTGCTTGGGGATAGGCTTCAGGGGTGAACCTTGAAGAGTAGGGTTATTGGTGGTCCTGAGGGTCTTTTCCAACCTGAATGTTTCTCTGATTCTGTGAATTAAGAGCTCAGAGAAATAAAAGGTAGTAAAAGGAAATGAAAATGTGCAACAATGTCTGTGACCTGAGCTAGATTGTATGGCCCTGCTCTGGGGGCTGGACTTGATGATCTCTTTGGGTCCCTTCCAACCCCTGACATCCTGTGAACAAGCACTCTTGTATCCATGGTTCAGCTGTGGCCAGGACCACTTAACACTAAGGACACTGAACAAGAATCTCACAGCCAAAGATGCTGGAGAGTCACAGCCAAAGGATGTCTCTGCAGATACCAGCAATCACCAGCACGCCAAAGCCAGCACGCTTTAGGCCCAGGACAATCATGTGGTGCCCAAATTGTAGCCCTCCCAGCGTGGACAATGACAAGCACATCAGGCTCACCTGGCTGGTTCTCACATGTCCCTGCAACCCCAGAAGGGCTGGGTCAGCAGGCAACTAAAAAGCCTGATTCTAACCACAAAATGCCAAGTCCCACAGCATGTTTCCCGCAGCATCCAATTTGCTTTCAGCAGCCCTGAGCTGCAGCGCCGATCGTAGGCAACGCTTCTCGATTTTGTCAGTGGGCAGCTCCTCAGACGGAAAAATCAATCCCAGTACACCTGAATTCCTCAAGCACTTAGGAAACCTCTCCCCAGGGTCTGTCATGCGAGTGGGAAAGACGCCTCCGCCAGAGAAGGACCTCAAAAAGCAAAGGCACAGCCTGTTTGTTTACATAACCGCCTTTGATTTCGGATCCTCCCCAGCCTGGCTTTTTCTGCCGTTGCACAGGGGACAGTTATCAAGTGACTACAGTCAGGGCTGACACTTCTGGATTTGAGGGACCCAGGAACTCCTCCTCAGTCCACATTTTCTCACCCAAATGGGAGCAGCTTTGGCTCAGGTGCTGAAAAAAAAAAATCACACTCAACTTGGGACAATGTTTTTGCTGCAACAGCAGGCGGGGATGTTATTGGAAGGCTGCAGTGGCTGAAGTGAGGTTCTTTAGAGCAGGCAAGGTGGGCTTTTTAAGGCAGAAACACATCACATGGCCCTCTCTTTTCTGAATACCTGTTTTCATTTCCCTTATCTCCAACCAGTCAGTCACGTGTGTAATGACACTACCACCTAAATTTAGCACATTCTGTTAGCACTTGCAATCCCACCGATGCCTGCAGGACTACAGCACACCTTTCTTTCCCTCAGCCTCCCCTCTCTCCCCCAGCGCCGGGGGCCATTTGTGACACCGCAAAGCAGACAGCACACCGGCAGCCTCCCTGCTGTCACCAGTCACCCCAGTGGAGCTCTGGGAACCCGCTCCGGCTGGAGAGACAGCTCAGCACAACGCCCGTCCTGGCAGGCCCCTTTGTGCTCTATCACAGTGCCCCTGCGCTGCTTTTGTCTGCGTGCTGTCAGCCAGGCTGCGCGGAGCCCCACGCCAACTTTGGGATGTGGGAACGTTCCACGGCAGACCTCCACCTTGGGGCTGCTCAGGAGTAATTACGAGGTCAGGGATTTGCGTGTGCCTCGTCAGTGCGGGGTGAGCACTCACGTATGCAAGGGCAGAGGCAAACCATGGTGGCTGGCCGCTGGAATCGTCACCCAGTCGAGGTTTCCCTCATCGGCTGTTGATCCCCTAAACCAGGCAATGGCGACACTGCCCAGTAAAGGCAGACGCTGGCCCACAGCCCCAGTAAGCAAGAGGGGGCTGGAAGCTCACAGAAATCACCTTCACAGGCCGTTCCTTGTGCCATTAGACCCCAGTGCCCCTGCACAGCTGTGCTTTGCCACCAGCGGCACCTGCCCCGGCTTTCCACAAGAGTGGGCTGAAGGCAGGGGAAGGGATTTCAGCCTCCGGAGGACACCCTGCACCTTCCCCACACTCAGGAGGGGGGGCAACAGGGGAAAAGGCGCAGTAAGCCCCTTCAGGAGCGCCTCCAAAGCTGGCAAACACCACAGAGGGGGGAAGCAGGGAGCCAGCCGGCAGCCCGGCGAGCTCCGCAGGCCCCTGCCCCCGGAGGCATCCAAGGAGGAGCCCCGGCCCCGCGGCCGCAGCCAGGCCACCCCCCGGGGACACGCACAGGGAAGCAAAGGCCGAGCCAGACCCCTCCACCTCTCTCCTCCTGGGAAGCCGGTGAAGCCCGCGGCCGTCCCGGTTACCTTGGTCTCCTTGACGTGCTGCTTGATGCCCTCCGGGTACCACTGCACCCGCACGTAGCCCCGCCGCAGCGGGCTGGAGCGGCCCTCCTCCGTCCCGCCGCCGCCGGGGCCTCCCGACTCGGAGCCTCCCGAGCTGGCGGCTCCTCCACCGCCGGTCCCTCGTCCTCCGCCGCCGCCGCCTTCCTCCGAGTCCGACTCCGAGTCCTCGCCGTGGATGAGGCGCACCAGGCCGAACCGCACCGAGCCGCGGTAGCGGCCCGACACTAGGTCGTGAGAGAAGAGGAGGCGCTGGGAGCCGCCCGGCGGGGTCTGCAGCGGCAGGGCGGAGGGGGGTGTCGGGGCGGCGGCGGGCAGCGGGGCGGCGGGGGCCGGGGCCGCCTCAGCGGGCTGTTCCGCCATGGCGCCGGGAGAGCCGAGAGCGCGCGGCCGCGGCGCGGGCTGGGGGAGGGGAGGGGAGAGGCGGGGCCGCGCGGGCCGCGCGCAAGTAACGGCGCGGGGGCGGGGCCGGGGGACACGCCCACGGGGCGGGAAGGCACCGGCCTGGGTGGGGGTGGGCTGCTGCCTCCCCGTGTCCCCGGAGCGTGGGGGCCTGCGCTGTCCTTGTATCCCCTAACCACGGGGGGCCGCCCTGTGGCACCCCAGCCTCCCTTAAACGTGGGGGTTGTGCTGCACCATTCCTGTGCCCCCTAACCACGGGGTCCGCCCTGTGGCACCCCAGCCTCCCTTAAACCTGGGGGTTGTGCTGCATCATTCCTGTGCCCCTAACCACGGGGGGCTGCCCTGTGGCACCCCAGCCTCCCTTAAACCTGGGGGTTGTGCTGCATCATTCCTGTGTGCCCTAACCACAGGGGGCTGCCCTGTGGCACCCCAGCCTCCCTTAAACCTGGGGGTTGTGCTGCATCATTCCTGTGCCCCCTAACCACGGGGGGCTGCCCTGTGGCACCCCAGCCTCCCTTAAACCTGGGGGTTGTGCTGCATCATTCCTGTGCCCCCTAACCACGGGGGGCTGCCCTGTGGCATCCCAGCCTCCCTTAAACCTGGGGGTTGTGCTGCACCATTCCTGTGCCCCCTAACCACGGGGTCCGCCCTGTGGCACCCCAGCCTCCCTTAAACCTGGGGGTTGTGCTGCATCATTCCTGTGCCCCTAACCACGGGGGGCTGCCCTGTGGCACCCCAGCCTCCCTTAAACCTGGGGGTTGTGCTGCATCATTCCTGTGTGCCCTAACCACAGGGGGCTGCCCTGTGGCACCCCAGCCTCCCTTAAACCTGGGGGTTGTGCTGCATCATTCCTGTGCCCCCTAACCACGGGGGGCTGCCCTGTGGCACCCCAGCCTCCCTTAAACCTGGGGGTTGTGCTGCATCATTCCTGTGCCCCCTAACCACGGGGGGCTGCCCTGTGGCATCCCAGCCTCCCTTAAACCTGGGGGTTGTGCTGCATCATTCCTGTGTGCCCTAACCACGGGGGGGCTGCCCTGTGGCACCCCAGCCTCCCTTAAACCTGGGGGTTGTGCTGCGTCATTCCTGTGTCCCCTAACCATGGGGGGCTGTCCTGCAGCATCCCAATGTCCCTTAAACATGGGGGTTGTGCTACACTGTCCTTGTGTCCCCTAAACATGGAGGGGGGGAGCTGCGCTGCGTCATCCCTTGTGTTCCTTAAACATGGTGGGGCTACACTGGACCATCCCAGGGTACCCTCTATACAGGGTTTGTGCTGCATCATCCCCCATTCCCCTAATCATGGGGCGTTGTGCTGTGCCATCCTTGAGTCCCTGGTCACTAGTGGGTCAGAGATGACCCCAGCCCCAGTGCCCAGCTGGAGTGGCTGCTGGGTCTTGCCCCAGAAGTGTGTGAACCTCTACTATAAAAAGCCTCAATATTGCAACCCATATTGGGGGATCTGCACGGGGAGGGGATGCAAAGCCCACTCCCTTCCACCTTGATCCCAACAAGTCACCACCCTGATCAGGAGTTGGTGTCCACCCTGGCTCTGGGCATTGCCTTTTACTGGGAGGTGCTCTCCAGCTGACAGCAAAGCCCAGTCTTGTTCTATTTTTCAACTCCTGGAAGCCAAAAGCATTCAAACTGGCCTTTACTGACTGTTCCTCACTCAAAGATACCCTGTCCTGCCACTTCACCCCCCTGTGTATTCCTACCTGTGCAGCACTGGCTGGAATATCAGGAAAAGGCCTGAAATCCTCATTCTGAGTTGTTTTGTGTCAGGAAAGACCCCTGGAGTATCAGAACAGGGTTTTCCTCTTGCCCTTCCCCCCACTAATGCAAGGGTGCTCTACCTTGGTTGGATCAACCTGCTGACCATCAGTTCTGCTTCCAAGGTTTCCTCTTTTAGGAAGAACAACTGGGATAAAGGTCTGGCCATGCTCACCTCCAAGATTCATCACCACACAAGAGAGCAGGCACTCTCTGCTCATCCCTCCTGGGATTTTCCAACCTTGCCAATGGCTCCAAAACCCTGGGAAGCAGCTGGGAAGAGGCTGAGGCAGATGGGTGGGTGGGGGATATGCTGGGTACCAGCTGGCATTTCATCTCTGCCCTGCTCCTTGGTTATCTCATGATGTGGGCAATGCCCTGAGTGATGCTGAAGTACAATTCCCATCTTGCCTCCAAAGCAGGGAGCTGCTGGCAGTGAAGCCCTCTCAGCACCTGCCATCCCTGTGGTCAGCCTGACCTCCACCTCAGCATTTAATTACTCACCACAACATCATTTCAAGCAGAAGGGCATCATCTTCATGTTCCCTGCTGGAGCATTTCTCAGCATCTCCCCATGAGACAAGGATGAGAACAGAGCTAAGAGGGGCCATTGGATGGGAAACTCAGAGCTACCCTTGGGGAGAGGCAGTTTAAATGCCCATTCAGTGCTGCCTGGTTACCCAGCTTTCCCAGGGATGTGCTGGCTACAGCCCCTGTCTGTGAACTGTGACCTCTGGAAAAGGGAGGAGGTGAGGAGTGCCGCCAGTAAGAGGCTTTCACCCTCTGACCGTGGCTGTGCTGGAGCAGAGAGTGCAGCACAGGGGTGTGTTTTTTTGTAGCACAGGTGGGTTTTGCACATTTTTTTCTGGCACAGTATTTTCTGCAGCACAGATTTTTTACACTGAGGGTGGTGAGACACTGACCCAGGTCGCCCAGAGAGGTGGTAGATGACTCATCCCTGGAACCATTCCAGGTCAGGTTGTTTGGAGCTCTGAGTAACCTGCTCTAGTTGATGCTCCTGCTTAGTGCTGGACTGAGCAAATTGGATTACATGACCTTTAGAGGTCCCTTCCAACCCAATGATGTGGCTCTGGGACAGTCATACTCTTGCCTCCGCCAAAGCCACTTTTGGGGCAAGCTGTGCTCCATGCTCATAGGAAGTCTACATCTCCCCAGGACGTAAAGCCAGGTCACCTCAAACCTGGAGCTCAGTGCTGGCCTCCCTCTCTCTGAAGTTAGGGAGAGTTGTACCTTTGGGGAGCAGGATCAGACCTTTGGGATGGGGAGAGGGTGCCCTCTGGCTCCATTGGAAGCAGTGCCACGTTCCTCTCAAGGTTTCAAAGCGTGGTGATACTGCTCATCAGCTCCTTAATGCACACCCTAACAGCCACTAATAAAATATAGATGCACCTAATGGGCCTAATCCTGCCTATGGATGGAGATTGTCCATCTTCAGAGCAATTACACACTGGAGAGCAGCGCTGGGGTTTCAGGTGGCCACAAACAGCCACGCCAACCATCCCAGCACACAACAGCAGACTCCTGGCAGGGGGATTTTAATGGGGACAAGTCTGGGCTGTCGGCTATTTAGCAGCTGAGCTGGGTGTGGTTTTGCCCTGTGATCCCAGCTGGGGCTCTGATGTGCTTCCAAGGGGAAGTGGCTCTGAAGAGCTCATGGCTTTTTCAGGGCACGGCAGCCCAGGGCCTGGACTGCCACAATACTGCTGTGCTTCAGGCATGTTGCAGTCCCTGGCTGTCAAAAAAGCATCTCCCATTCAACAGGTCAGGCTGTCAGGATCTCCACGGAGGGACCTCAAGCAAAGGCAAACCCCAGAAGTATATTACCTGCATTTCCCCCCCTGCTTTTGTTTGGTTTGGTTTGGTTGGTTTGTTTGTTTTTTCCCCGAGAGGAAGACTGATTCAGCAGGAGGTCCTGAACACATGGGACTTCTGCAAAGTGACACACAGCATGACGTTTCCACCTCTCTTTAGAGACCAAACTTTGTGTTTATTTCTGTTTTGGGAAGCATTGCTCTTTGCTGTCTTTGCAGGAGAATATTCTCCCTGCAAGCAAGCTGCCCTTGTGATCTAACCACATTACCTGCCTCTGGCCAAGATACTGGTGAAAAGCACGACCTGACCTTCCTCCCACCTCTTGGGGCATCATGTCCTCACAGGGCAACTTTGTATGAGACTTGGGAGGGGTTGAGGGCCAGGGATGCCTAAAGTGTGCCAGGGTGCCCATAGGGTACTGGGATGCCTGGAGGGTGCTGGGGGTGCCCTTAGGGTACCAAGATGCTTAAAGAGTGCTGGGATGTTCTTAAGGATGCCCAAAGGGTGATGAGTCCTGCAGGGGATGCCCTTAGGTTACAGGGATGCTCAGAGGCTGACAGGATGTCCTCAGAGTGCTGGTGATACCCGGAGGGTGCCAGGGATGCCCAGAAGGTACTGGAATGCTCTCAGGATGATGGATCTCCACAGGATACCGGGATGACTGCAGGGTGCGGGATGCCCGCAGGGTGCCGGGTCCTCGCAGGGCGCTGGTGCCCGAGCTGCGGCAGGGCTCTGGTGCCACCTCGTGGGCTGCCGCCTCCCGCCTCCGCGCAGAGCCGGGCACGGTGGCTCCTGGTCCAGCGGGAGGCATCTGCCGGTACCGGTTTGTCGGTCCAGAGGAGCAGAGGCTTTGCTGGGCAGCCCTGGGCTGGGGGGCTGGGGGAGCCCCTGGTTCAGAGGCGAGGAGCTCTGCACCCCCTGCACTGCTCTGCGGCTCCTCCTTGGCCAGTATTGACTTCTGCTGCTTCCCAGGGGCACACTGGTTCTGGTACCAGTCCTGCTTGGAGATGATGCCTTTGGGAGAGGTGCTTCAGGATAGAGCTGGCTGCTCGGGTCCTGGGGCATGTCTCCAGACCCTCGTCCAGGGACAGCAGCTTCAAGTTGCACCAGGGGAGGTTTAGGTTGGATGCTAGGAAAAATTTCTTCCCCCAAAGGGTTGTCAAGCCCTAGAACAGGCTGCCCAGGAATGGGGTTTGGTGGTGACCTGGTGGTGCTGGGTTAATAGCTGGACTTAATGATCTGAAATGGTCTTTTCTGACCTAAACAACTCTCTGGTTCTATGATTTATTGCTGTCAGGCAGACAAAAATCTTGGCAGGAATCACTGTGTCCTGATCCCAGAAACATCAGCAAGTGACACTGCATACAGCAATACTTTGTCCCATCTCAGTGAGCCCAGCCAATCTTCTGAGGCTGGCTGGGCAGGGGGAAGCAGAACAAGAGGACACAGTCTCAAGCTGCACCAGGGAAGGTTTAGGTTGGATGTTAGGAAGAAGTTCTTCCCAGCAAGAGAGATTGGCCATTGGGATGTGCTGCCCAGGGAGGTGGTGGAGTCACCATCACTGGAGGTGTTTAAAAAGAGCCTGGATGAGGCACTTGGTGCCATGGTTTAGTTGATTAGGTGGTGCTGGGTCATAGGTTGGTGATCTTAAAGGTCTTTTCCAACCTGGTTAATTCTGTCCTAAGCCTCTACTCTTCAAGAGGGGTCTCTCCACTACCCAGTGCCACCATCCTACATGGGATTCCCCAGCCCTTCCCTCCATGCTTGTCCTGTCTCCATCAAACATTTCTGTTCCTCCCCACAAACGGCCTCAGTGTGGCATCACTGTATTTATGGATAACTTTGTGCCTGTGGATTCCTCCTCCACTCACTCTCATCCTCTTTGCTGAGACCAAGACCTTACAAATCCTGGTCCAGGCTCAGCCTTGCTCTGAAGGATTAAGGAGGACATTTTTCACACTGAGGGTGGTGAGACAGTGGCCCAGGTTGCCCAGAGATGCCCCATTCCTGGAAACATTCCAGGTCAGGCTGGATGGGGCTCTGAGCAGTCTGAGCTAGTTGAAGATGACCCTGCTGACTGCAAAGGGGTTGGACTGGATGACAGAGTACAGAATTAACCAGGTTGGAAAAGACCTTTGAGATCATCGAGTCCAACCTATCACCCATCACTATCCAATCAACTAAACCATAGCACTAAGTGCCTCATTCAGTCTCTTCTTAAACACTTCCAGTGATGGTGAAAGTGTTTTAAAAGAGACCTTTAATGACCTCTTCCAACTCAAAACATTCAGTGATTCTGTGAGTTAGTTTCCCTGTAGGTGTCACCTGGCTTCCACTAGCAGTGTGCTGGAACTGGACCAGGGGCAGAAGAGCTCCTGAAAGAAGCAGGATGCTCCAACAACAATCATGTCTCCAAGTCAGAACTGGATCTAAACTGCCTGGAGGTCTGGGACTGAAGGGTGGGGGCTGCTTCTGCCAGACTTCTGCCCTCTTGCCTGAGCTTCTCCTCCTAGAGGAGCTCCTGCAGCCCTCATGGAACCCCATCTTCTCTCCTCCTGGGGATTGTGTTGTGAGTGACCTAGTTAGGAAGTGCCAGAGCCCAGCAGAGAGAAGGAAAGGAGGCTAATCACCACCGGTGCTTGTGCTCTAGGGAGGGGATAAAAGAGGTCCCAAGCCAGGTCCTGGTCCCCCACCTCCTGCTTTTGGCAGAGATTGCCATGACAAAGCAGGTGTGGGTGAATAGAGGAATAACAAAGATTCATCAGCCCTGCAAATGCTGCATTGATCTAGAGCAGGTCAAAGCCAGAGTTCAATGCCTGCATCCCCTGATGATCCCTGGGATCCCAAATAAGCTGTGAAGCAGCATCCCTGTATCCCTTCATCTCTTCTCCATCTCCCTGTGACTGTCTATGGAGGGAGTCCTGTGCCCTCAGGGAAGGACCTCAGCTGCAAAGGGAATATGCACAAAGGAAGTTCTGCACAGAGTGGTGAGCTACTGGAACAGGTTGCTCAGGGATGTGGCTAAGGCCCTGTCCCTGGAGACACTCAAGATCAGACTCAATGTGGCCCTGAGCAGCCTGATCAAGCTGGGACTGTCCCTGATGACTGCAGGGGGTTGGACATGATGGATTTTGAGGGTCCCTTCCAACCCTGTGCAATCTGTGAATCTATGACCATGCCACGCAGGGGAGGACCCTGATGCCACCTGCATCTCCTGTGATGGCAGACCCTGGCCTTTGCGGCCAAAGGACTGCAAAGGCTGCAGTCACCAAAAGCAACTTCACCTCCCTGCCTCCCATGTGTAACCCTCGCTGCAAATCCCACCCAGAGATAATTGTCCTCCTGAGCTGGCAGCCCAGCAGAGGGACCAGCCTGGCTGCAGGGACACAGTGCCAGCCTGGGGCTCTTTGAAGATGCTGAGAGAGCTGCTAAATATGTAAATCTCAGGATGCTGCTGTGGCTCTTGTCTAATGGAGTTTTTGACCCTCTGCAGCTGTGTAGGAGCAGGGAGAGGCAGACTCAGCTAAATCCACCAAGAGCAGCATCCTTGCTTGACTATTCCAGCCACAGGCCAGGCTCTGCTCTGCTGGGCTTAGTGTTAGTGGCTGGGAGTTGCTCTGAAATGCCATTTATGAAGAGTAGAAAGCTAGTGGGTTGCACTCTTCCTCTGATTCCATGAAAAAAATCCCCAACAATTAACCAGAGAGATAAGGGTGTAGCCCCAGGTCACTTTCCCATGGCTGGAAACTAAAACAGGTCCTGAGCCGCCCTGGAAATATCCTCAGTGGAGCAAAACCAGCTCTGCCTCCTCTTCCTGGCTTCTTTCTTAGCTGCATCTGTTTCACACTGATAATGATGATGCCAACATCATGCTCATGCCTGGGATAATCCCCCTTTTATTACACATGTCCTGACAGGGACAAATATTGCCAGCTTGGCCTATCCAGTTTCATACGTAAGAGCTCCCAGGGGCCACGGGAGAGTGGGGGAGAGGTTCTTGGTCTTTGGAGCAACCTCTTTGGAGGGGAAAAAAGCTTAGGTCTGGCTCCCCATCCTGCAAAGAGCCAGTTAATTCCCCTGAGATGCTCTCAACCATGCAAGCCCAAGTGATGATCACGCTTGGCACGAGCAGCAGCCTCCTCATCCTTGGCACAACAAAAGCTCATCCTCTCTCAGCAGCTTCCTACAGGCTCCCGATGCCGTCAGAGAAGTCTGGATCAGGCACAATACATTGCTCTCCTTCCCCACCTAAGTCCTCTCTGCTCTCCCTGCCCAGTCTGCAGCAGGAACTTGGTGCAGAGCAATCAGCTAAATGCTTTATCCCTCTACAGGCAGCCCTGCCAGGGCAAGGAAAAGAAGAAAAGCTTGATGGGATCTCTGGCTGGCCTGTCACGTTAAAGCCTCTCACCTCTCCCTGTCTTTCATCAGGGTTATAAACTACTTAGGATGTCATCACGTGCTCCATAAATAGCAAATGTATATAAGCAGGGGCTGTGGAGGGTGAGGCAGACAGAGGAGAGGAGACAAAGCCCCAGGTCCTCCTCTCCTGCCAGCTGCAAGAAGTCACCACTGAGGAGCAACCTGAGGTCCCTGTCTGGTAAGCACCCACCTTTCCTATGCATCTCAGTGGCACCAACAGCCTTGGGGACAGCTGGTGGTCCTGAGACCCCTGTGACTTACCAGCCCCAGCATCCCAGGATGGGAGGAATTGCCCCAGAGGGGAGGGAGGTTGGTGCATGGAGCTCAGCTTGCCTGAAAATTGGTTTTGGTGAAGGTAAAAATGTGACTGTTGTAGAATGGTCTGGGCTGGAAGGGACCTTTAAGGGTCATCTAGTCAACCCCCCCACCCCCCTGCAGTGAGCAGGTTCCAGGGATGGAGCTAATCACAGTCACTGTCCCATCCCTACACATCCAACCCCAGAACCTGGGGTTAGGGATTCTTCTCACTGAAACTCTCATGGTTGGGGCATGGGAGGAAGCCAAGCTCTTTTGCAAGGAATATTTGGCTTCAGAACAGGGTGAGTAACTCCTTACTACCAACTCAGCTCAAAATTCAAGCTCCAAATCCAGGCAGATGTTTATAGTATGCTAAGATGATGTTCTAAGGGGGGTACTGTGGACCTGCCTGTTTGTTTACACGTGAGCATTTCTCTGTCCCATGCAGGTGCTCTGATCTCTAGTGCACAAACATGAGTGGGGGCAAAAATGCACAGAGTAGGCTTTTGGTATGCTGCTACCTACACACAAGCCTATGGGGCTCATCTCAGGCAGGTGTGGCAAGAAGCTGCAGCCCAAAATTAAGCCTGGGATATGTGGCTTGAACAATACATGGGGGAATATACTGGAAGGCAGAGCCAGGAAGAGACAATTTGCCTTCTCAGTCTGGTTCTCACTTACCCAGGTGTTACAGTAGTGCTGGTACCCAGCAGGACCTCCCCATGGGTCACTTCCAGAGATGGGAGTAGGAAGGCTGGCTGGGTCTTTTGTGCTCTGCAGGCTCTGTGTATTCCCCACCACCACCACCACCCCAGGAGACCTTTGTGTCTGTAGGGAGCTGAGAAGCAAAGCAAAAAGTTAATTTCCAGAAAACAAACAGAAATACATCAGCCCTGCAGCTGTCTAAGTTGAGTTGCCAGGAATGAAGTGCCAGAAGGGAAAGAAAATACGAGGAAAACAAGCCAAGGAGCAGCCTTTCCCCACCACCAACTTCTGCTCCAGGCTGTTCCTGGCTGAGGTCTCAAGAAATTTCTGAAGCCAGCTTGAGTGATCTGCTTCCCCTTCCTTGGTTCTCTCTGAGGGGATCAGAGCAGCCACTTGCACAAGAGGTTTTGAACCCCTCAGCTCTGTGGATGTCCCTGTAGAGACTTCCCACAGTTCAATCCTTTCCAGCTTTTATGTGAGCCGGTATAAAGACTTGGACAGTGAACAGTTTAACAGTAGCTCCTGGGGAGCAAACAGCCCTGAGCAACCTGATCCTCTTGTTCATTGCAGAGAGTTTGGACTAGATGACCTCTAATGGCCCCTTCCAACTCAAATCTTTCTGGGATTCCATGATCCTGCTCCACAATTCCCATGGAAGCTGTGACACCAGCCCTAACCTGCTCTGCTCTGCTCTGCCATCCCTGGGTCTGATCCAGCAGTACCCTCAGTCCCTGCCCCACGCACTCAGCACTGCCCAGGATCAAACCACCATTGTGTTTTCCGTGTGCCCAGGACCTACCCTCTTGCCTTCTCTGGGTTTTATCTGGGTGGATGAGCTCCTAATCCAATCAGCAGGATGAGGAGTTCCAGAGGATTTGATAATAAGGTCTACAAACACTACAACCCCCCAGCACCCTGCTCTCCCCTAGAGCTCAGCTACCCCTTTACTTCTCTCCTACATGGTCTCTGGGAGCATGAACCACCCATTTCCAGCACCAGTCCTTGGTGACTAGAATGAGCTTTGGGGATGCTGCAACAGGCTGCCCAGAGATGTGGTGGAGGCCACATCCCTGGAGACATTCAAGGTCAAACTTGATGGTGCTCTGAGCACCCTGATTTAGTTGGGGATGTCCCTGCTCATTGCAGGGGAGTTGGACAAGCTGACCTTCAGGGGTCCTTTCCAGCCTGATGCATTCTGTGATTCTAATGAATTCCCCCACCAAAGCAAGCCCCTCTCTGCCTGAGAGACCCCAACCCTTAGATACACATCCACTGCCAAAGCAGTAAGTCATGGGTCACACCAGCACCCTGTCCCACCTCGGGCTGGACAAAACAGGCATCTGAGGCACCCAGCCCTCGGCATTTCAGGATGGAAAATTCCCAGCTTGTGTGCTGGTGATGCTTTTGTTTCTGTAAATCCTATTAGCTGGAGGCAAGTCTGTAATTAGCAGGGGAAGCCGGCACCTCTCAAACAATAATCAGAAGTGACCTGGCTTCACACTGCCCTGGCTGCTAATTGCTTCAATACTGGGCTGAGCAGGGACAGATGGAGGGATGGCTCCAGGAGCAGTTCCTCCTCTTTCTGCCTGTGGGATGTGTGTGCTTTGCAAAGTTGCTTACTCAGTTTGTGGTTCTCTCTGAATTTATTAGCTTGCTTTGCTCACATGTGAAACTGGAGGCAGATTGGAGCTACAGGCTCTGCTCCAGGTGGAGGGATTTGGCTGGGTTGGGCAGGAGGGAGGCTGCTGGGTGAGCTTGGCTGCTGGTGAGCCTCCTGGGGGAACTGAGGGGTTGGGAGTACTGTGTCACAGGCGGTGTGTCCCAGGAATCACACTGCCCAGAGTGCCTCACCTAGAGGCACCTCACCTAGATGGGATGTGTGAGGCTTGCAGCTCCAGGCACCTGCTTGTCCTGCCATGAACCCATCCCAGCCATGTCTGTGAACATGGACTCGACCCAACAGGGTCTAAGCTGTGTCAGTTACCCACCGAGCAAGGTGGAGAAGGGAATAAATCCTGGCAGCTAGAGCTGTCTCTGGGAGGCAGCACTGGCTGCCTGATGTATCCATGCCAGGGCACCACAGTGTGTGTATGGGGGCCCAGCACTGACCTTTTTATTATCTAGAGGAGCTTTCACCCAGAGATGCTTATGCTGCAGCCACATCAGACCCTGCCTCCCCCAGGGCAGGAGCTGGGTTTGCCCTAAGGCTCTCTTGTCTGGTTTTGCTGGATGATGGGGCAGGAGATGTAGGGCAGAATGCCAGGGCAGGATTCTCAGCCCCATGCCTGCTCTCTAGCTCTGCCAGCCCCTGTCTCTGCTCTGTCCCAGTGCCTGGATGCTGGCAGTTACTCAACCGGGCTTTCATCCCCAGCATCCTTGGGGCCACACATTTGCCACAGCCCATGGCTGGTGCCAGGCTCCTGTACTGTGGGTGGGTATTTGCTCCTTCTGTGTTATATATACCCACGCAGACACATATGTATAAGAAAAGGATGGCAAGCACCTGTTAACACTGTGCATGATCTGCAGGCATTTTGGGTGGCTAAGTGTGCTGGAGAAGACTGACTGAAACACAGGGTGCAGTGCCGTGCCAGGGCTGGCGGTTGGCAGAGGCTGCCCCGGACACAGGGAGCAGTGAGAAACCAGTGAGGAGGAGGATAAGGATGTCGGTGCTCAGCGCGCTGCCTTTCCTGAAGCCTGTTCACCTGCGGTCCCCCCGCAGCTCCCCCGGGGGCCAGCGCCGGCACACGCTGCCGGCCAGCGAGTTCCGCTGCCTCAGCCCCGAGGACGCCGTCAGCGTCTTCGAGATCGAGCGGGAAGGTAAGAGGCTGCCCGGGGACGTCCTGCCTGGTGGTATCAGCCAAAGATGCCCTACTCTTTTAATCTGCTCCTTGGGGCACACTGTGGTGGCAACCCCCCCTGCACGCCCTCATAGATGATGATGGAGGGAGCCACTGGGCTAGGCAGCTTGGAGTGATCTCAGAGCAGGACAAGGTGAGAAGGGAGCAGCTCTTCCCAGCTGCCCTGTAAGAGCCAATGAGTAGGGTGGGAGAGGGAGAAGATGAGTGGAAGCAGCTCTGTTGCACAGGGGCCCTTTGAGATGCACTTCCAGCAACTTCCCCCCTTCCTTCCACCCCAACTCCCACTTCCCAGCCTCCCTCATCCAGACTCACCGCCGTATTTCTCCCTCCTCTCCAAAGGGCAAAGCCAGGGAGATGCCAGAAGGGGGAGTTCATCTTAGCACCTGCTGCTGTAGCCCTGGAATCAGCAATGAGAACAGGGAACCAGGCCATGGGCTGTCTCTGGGGGTGCAGAGCTGCTCCCTAGAGCCACCCCTGTCCCTTAGAGCTCCTTCAGCCCAGGCAGGCAGCAGAACATGTGCCATCTCTCCCCCTTCCATCCTGCTTTCTCTGCCTACATCACTGCTGAGGAGGTTTTCTGGGTCTGGGTGGCGTGGTGCCCCTTGCTGAGCTCACTACCATCCCCCTCCAGCCTTTATCTCTGTCTCTGGGGACTGTCCCCTGCACCTGGACGAGATCCGCCACTTTCTGAACCTGTGCCCGGAGCTCTCCCTCGGCTGGTTTGAGGAAGGGCGGCTGGTGGCCTTCATCATCGGCTCCCTCTGGGACCAGGAGAGGCTCAGGCAGGTAAGAGCCAGACCCTGCTCTTCCCAGTTTAGGCACTAGAAGCAGCACTGCCAGAGCCTGGCGAGCAGGAGCAGCTTCCTGGAGCCACTCGCTGAGCCTTTTCCCAAGACCCTGCTAGCCCCAGGGCAGCTCTGGGGGAAACGAACTTCCTCATTCGTTAATTTTACTGGTGCTGTTAAAACATATGCCACATAATGCCACCACACAATCATTTTAAAATGCCAAAGGATGATGGGGGGAAGTGAAGAGAGAGAGAGCACCAGGACCCTCCTCCCTTTGGGGGAGGATGATTAGTGTTGAGAGGGGAAGGGTGAGAGGGGATCTTATCAACATCTACAAATACCTGAGGGGTGGGTGGCAGGATGAAGGAGTGGTGCCCAGTTATAGGACCAGGAACGACAGGTACAAACTGGAACACAGAAGGTTCCACTTCAACAGGAGGAGGAGCTTCTTTACTGTGAGGGTGACAGAGCCCTGGAGTAGGCTGCCCAGAGAGCTTGTGGAGTCTCCTTCTCTGCAGTCTTTCAAAACCCACCCAGATGCCTTCCTGTGTGCCCTAGGTGATCCAGCTCTGGCAGGGGGGGTCGGAATCAACGATCTCTTAGAGGTCTCTTCCAACCCCTAACATTCTGCGTGGACCTTGATTCACTGGCGGGGGGTGGGATCCACCAAGACACACACAGGATGGGACCTCCTGGTGCCACTAACCCCTGCTCTCCCCTGGCAGGAGGCCCTGACCCTGCACAAGCCGCAGGGCACGGCTGTGCACATCCACGTGCTGGCCGTGCACCGCACCTTCCGGCAGCAGGGCAAGGGCTCCATCCTGATGTGGAGGTACCTGCAGTACCTGCGCTGCCTGCCCTGCGCCCGCCGCGCCCTGCTCATGTGCGAAGAGTTCCTGGTGCCCTTCTACCAGAAGTGTGGCTTCGAGGCGCTGGGGCCCTGCCAGGTGACGGTGGGGGGCATGGCCTTCGTGGAGATGCAGCACTCGGTGAGGGGACACGCCTTCATGCGCAGGAACAGCGGCTGCTGAGCGCCCTCCGCGCCAGCCCCGCTCAGGAGGGGCTGCAGAGGGGCTGGGGAGGTGACTAAGAGCCTATGACCCCTCTCCACCCCCACCACGGCTGCACATCGTCCCTGGCTGGCCCCGGCCACAGCTGCTCCTCCTCTGCCACATCTGCCTTCAGCCAGGAGCTCAGCCTGGTCCCATCCCAGCCCTGCAGGGACTGGGATAGAAATCTCCTGCCTGACCCCACTGGAAGCACTGACCCCACCCCCCACCACCCTGGCCTTGGCTTTAACCAGGGCTGTGCCAAAGCCTGGGTGGGCTCAGGGTTGTGTGCCCACCCTGGGAGGGAAGGCACTGCCCTAGGAGCAGCTGCACGGGGGGGTTGCTGCATTAGGGGCACCCACAGCCACCTTTTGCTGAGACCCCCACCAAAGGCTGTACATAACTTGTACCTCTCCCACCTCCAACATCACCACCATGAGCAAAGTCTGCCACAGCCAAACCTTGAACAGCCCCCAGACCAGTGGTACCAGCAGCTACTTCCCTGCCTTGCAGACATCATTTCAGACCCCCCCTGGACCATACCCCCAAGTCCATGGCCACCCCCAGCAGCACAATGCAGAGCCTCCTGGAGGGGAGAGGTCAAAGGCCCCCCTGCAACACAACACCCACAACTGGCCCAGGACAAGCTCTCTGGAAATGCCTTAGGCTGTTATGAAGCAGCAAATAAAGACTTGATGATGGTTTCTAGTACAGCCTCTGTGTGTTCCTGTCTCACGCTGATCATCAGTGGCCAGAGAAAGGGCACCAGTCAGCATGAGTCAACCCTCCTTGGAGCATCCCAGCTTTGGGGGAGACAGGGCAAATCCAGCCCTGGGTCAGTTGATAAAGGGTGGGATAGAGGCAAGGGTGATACTGACCTTGGGCATGGTCAGGAGGTGCTGTGGGTCTTTTTGCTCCAGATAGTTGGCTGCTGCTTCTGCTTGAGATGCTCCAAACCCTGCCTCCCTCACAGGGAGAGGCACTGGGGGGACAGATGGAGGAGTGCTAGGGGACACTACAGCCCTGCACATCAGGACATCGGCACCAGGCGCTCCCAGCCACACCAACCAACACCAAAACAACCAGAACCCTCTAAATGTGCCATGTCCCTAGGCCCAGGAAGGCAGAAGAGGCTTTGTGCATCTCATTAAATACAGGTAGAAATTTATTAAGGGGGGGGGAACCCACAGCTTTAAAAAAAAGTATCAAAAAGAGACAAAATGAGGTGAAGTGGCTGTCTTTGGCTGGAGCAGCACCAGAGGGACAGAGCAGGGCTGAAAACTGGCCCATGGCAGAGGGAAGCATGGAGGGACAGATGCAAGCAGGGAGGCAGGTGCCACAGATCTCCTGGGGTCACCTGGAGAGTGGTTGTGGATAGAGGGAGCCAAGCTCCCAGCCCTTGAATACTCATCCCAGGACATCCCCACGTTCCCCCATTTAACAGGGCTGAGACCCACCACTGCCAGGGTAACACATACCAAGGGACAGACAGCCTGGCACCAGTCTGGCTCCAAACCAGCCCAGGGGAGTCACCTGGACCCCAGGAAGGACCTGCCTTCACAGCATGGCCGGTGGGAGGGAGGAGGAAATGCTGGGGAGGAGGGCTGGGGGCAGGCAGGGACAGGGGATGGCGACTGCCCCAGCCTGGCAGCACCGTTTGAGGCAGGGTGGGGGTTACCTGGGTGTCTATGCTTTGAAAAAGGACAAAGGGTAACAGTAGGGACACAAGGCAGAAGGAAAAGGGGTCTGTGGGCTCCAGGAGCAGCCACACAAGCCCCGCCAGGGGTGTTTATCCTCTACATTTGCCTCCCAACGTGATACTAGAAACACTCCATGTGTTGCTTCTCTGCTTCCAAAAAGAGAAGTTCACTGAAATAAGAGAAAAAGCAGCCCCCCAGTACCCCAAGTCCTGCCTCTGCATCCAGTGAGGAACCCAAGTGAGGAAGCACCAGCCCTGGCCTTGGGGAAACACCAGGTGTGAGAGAAGGACTGAAAAAATACCTTGGAAGCTCAGCTCTGAATGCCCTGGGGCTATGCAGAGGCCATGAGGAGCCCAAGGTGTGGGAAACCCTTGGTTCAAAGAGCTGTGGATAAAAACAAGTGCCCCTGCAAAAAAGGGGGTCGTGTTCACAGTATGAGCTGCAGCACCCAGGGGCACAGAGGCAGGATGGGGCCCAGGGTAGGCAGAAGACCTCGGTCACTTCATTCCCGGGTGCTTTTGAGGCCCAGGGCTGGGAGCCCAGCCTGGCTGTGGACGTACAGAAGTCCCAGTCTCTCAGCCCTTGCTCCAGGCAGGCAGAAGCCGAGGTCGGTCCCCAGGCTGGTTATGGCTTTTCAGCACCAAGAGGCAGCCCCACGGGGGTGCAAGGCAGAGTAGCTCCAGCCCTGCTCCCCACCGCATCCCAACGATCGACAGGGGTGAGCCCAAACCCGCCCAGCCCCGAGGATGCAGCTGTGCCCGGAGCAGCCACCGTCTCCTGGGGGGAAGTGGTGAAGACCCGCCCCAGGGTCACCACCGGCACCTCTCCCAGCCCCGTCCCCGCCGGCAGGGTCAGTGCAGGACCTGCTCCAGCTCGTACTTCTCGCAGAACTTGCTGGTGAAGGGCAGGCAGGTGAGGTACTCCACCCAGCGCCAGTTCACGGGGTAGACGTAGAGCCAGACCACCAGCGAGGCGAAGAGCCCCAGGAAGACCAGCAAGGAGATGATGATCATGGCTCGCTTGCGGTACTTGTCCACCGTGCCGAAGGTGATGTAGGGCAGGAAGGCGAAGGAGAGCAGGAGGCCGCTGAGGAAGCCGAAGAGGTGAGCGATGTTATCGATCCACGGCAAGAGGCCGCAGACGAAGAGGAAGAGGACGATGCCGAAGAGGTTGAGGAAGGCTTTCCAAGGTTTCTCCAGCACTTGCCAGCTCTGGAAGAGCTCCACGAAGAGGCAGGCCAGCAAGCCAAACTGGGATCCCGCAGGGCCCACCTGCAGAGAGAGGGGAGCCACGGAAAGGATGAAGGGAGTGGAACATCTTCCCTACAAGGACAGGCTGAGGGCTCTTCAGCTTGGAGAAGAGGAGACTAAGAGCTGACCTCATTCATGGTTATAAATATGTAAAGGGTGAGTGCCAAGAGGCTGGAGCCAGGCTCTGCTCGGCGATGCCCAATGGCAGCACAAGAGGCAGTGGTGGAAGTTGAGGCATAGGAAGCTCCATGGAAACAGGAGGAAGAATTATTTCACTGTGAGGGTGACAGAACACTGGAGCAGGCTGCCCAGGGCGGTTGTGGAGTCTCCCTCTCTGGAAATATTCAGGGCCTGCCTGGATGAGTTCTTATGTGATCTGGTGTGGGTGATCCTGCTCCGGCAGGGGGGTTGGACTGGATGATCTCTTGAGGTCCCTTTCAGCCCCTAACATTCTGTGATGTCACAGCTGGACCCTGTGCATGTCACCCCACCTGGTCCCCTTGTGTCCCCAGGGACCAGCTCCTCCTTTGCAACGCTCATTTGGCTCCTGCAGCCCTTGTCACCAGTCACACTGGTGTAGGGCTCAGGGGTGGGAGCTCTGGCACGGGAGGAAGAGGAGGGGAGCATGCCGATGCCATTTGGGCAGAGGTGGTACTTTCCATGACTCAGCAGCCGGGCAGCATCACCTCCTCCCAGGTCACAGCCCCTGTGGCCCTGTCCTGACGCAGCCCTGAGGGGATTAGGGCTCTGGGTGTGATCTCATTTAAAGCCTGGCATGGTTTCGTTGCCAGCAGATTAGCCATCTGCCCGCCTGGGGACCCTGCACACACAGCGACACGTGGTGACGCGTGACCCGACGGCATGTGCGAACCCGACACATGGGGCAGGGATCACCCCCTGCCATGGGGACACCAGCCTGCCACAGGCACCCCTGCCAAATCCTGCCAGGGGATGAGAGCTCTCTGCTGCAGCCCCCAACCCAAAGCTCTGCCGAGGTGGGGGTGTCCTTGGGTCCCTGGTGGGGTCTGGGGTGATATGGGTAGAGTCCCTGCCCTCACCTCTGCCCGGTATGGCAGGAAGATGGCACTGGCCAGGTTGCCCGTGATGCCACTGAGGATAAAAATGATGGAGATGCGATGCCAGCCTGCCAGCTTTTCCAGGTCCCTCAGCACTGTCATCTGGAAAGTCACTGACACCAGGCAGTGGATGATGCTGGGGGGAGAGACCCTGCATTAGAGACCCCTGCCCAGACAGAGCCCCTGCCCAGTCCTCCCACCCACTGCCCTGGGCACGAGACACCTCCCTGAACACCCTCCACCATGTGCTGCTGTAGTCTGGAGGGGTCCTCCCCTCCTATCTTATGGATCAGAGACCATCCCAATGGACTCTCAGGCCCCCATCCCCACAGCTCACCCAGCGTGCAGGAACAGGGACAGCCACAGGCGGTAGAACTGGTCAGGGACCTCCGGGTTGAGGAAAGGCAGGAGGCCACAGACCTCGTCCAGGCAGTGCACCTACAAAGGTGGGGGAGGCAGGGGGGTAAACAGGGCTCAGCCCACACCCCAGAACCACAGAGAGCAAAAGATGGGTCACAGGGACACATGGCTGGAGATGCTACGTGTCAGTTGTGGAGGGGACACTGGGTTTGTGTGTGGCATCCACACTGTCTGGTCCTGGGGATGTAGTGACTGAGCATCCCCAAGACGTGCTGAAGGGTCATTTTCCTGCCCAGGAAGTGCCTTTCCCAAGGACACTGCTTCTGCCCAGGGGAGACTGGCTTGAGCCCTGCATTTCCCCTTGCCCCACAGCACCAAGGCAGGCAGCATAGCCTCATAGAATCGTTTTGGTTGGAAATGACCCCTAAGATGAAGTCCAGCCATCAACCCAACACCACCATGGCCATTAAACCATGTCCCCAGGCGCCGTGTCCACATGTTTACTTGAACATCTCCAGAGATGGTGATTCCATCACCTCCCTGGGCAGCCTGTTCCAATATAAAACTTTTTCCTCATATCCAACCTAAACCTCCCCTGGCACAACTTGAAGCCATTTCCTCTTATCCCACACTATGCATCCTCCCTGCTCACACCCATCCCAGGATACTATGAAACCCTTTGACATCAGCAGGACAAGGTGTGACCCAGCTGCTGGCATCGTGTCCCAGGCCCCCAGCCCTGCCCACCTGTGAGCAGAGCGTGGCCTCCTCGTGGAAGTAGCCGTGCATGAACTCGCAGTACTCCCGCGTGGTGATCTCACAGCTGGGCAGAGGGCAGGCAGAGGGCTTGCTTGGGGCAGGGCTCACTCCCTGCTCCCCCAAGCATCCCCCTCTGCTCCCCCTCAGCCTCCACGTTTCACCCCCAGCCAAGGCACTGTAACCACTCTCTCCCCGCTGGCTCAGCTCCAGACACAGCTCAAGAGAGTCAAGTCAAGCCCAGGCTAGGTGCCTCCATCGCTGTGACCCACCTGCCCTTAGTGCCAATGCAGCAGGGCCTGCCCTTGATCTGGCAGTCCAGGTGGGCAAAGCCTGTGTGGTTGGTTTTGGTCTCATAGGTGCAAATCTACAAGCAGGAGAGAGAAGAGCTAGATCAGGGTCCAGCCCCAGGCTCTCCCCGCCGCCCCCTGCCTGTTGTGCTTCCCATGGAGCCACCCAGATTGTGATGGTGCCAGGCTCCTACCGGCCACTTGGTGATGTCGTCTGGCCACACATGAGGTGGGTTGGATGCTGGTTCCTCACAGGTTCTGTCAGAGGGATGTGAGTGGGGAGTCAGGACAGGTCTCACTCAGCACATGCCTCCTTCCAAACTAGTAACCCCACTTGGGGTCAGCCCCAAGATCTGGCCCTTCCCCTGGCTAGGGAGGGATCATACAGCCTGGTGTCCTGCAAGACCCCTACAATCCCTACAACAATGTCCTGCAACATCACAGCTGAACCCCACAGCACTCACTCTCTCTGACAACCCCATCAATGCCCCCTTGCAGCATCACCCACTTCAGTGGAGCAGGGTGGGTGGGGACCAGTGCCAGACAACAGCACTCCTCAGCTGTGTCTCCAGCTCACCCATTGCTGTCTGCATTCAGGACAAACCCCACTTCAGTTCCCCACTGTTTCCCTCTTATCACCCTCCTGTGGTGTTTAAGAGCCCCCAGCCCCTTGAACAAGAGAATTCCAGGTGTCCAATCTGGAAATAGCCTCAGAAAGCACTTCCACCACGTCCCATACAGTTGGGTGACCACAGTGCCTGTATCCAGAACCAGGCCCCAGCTGTCACAGAATCATAGAACTGTCAGGGTTGGAAGGGACCTCAAGGATGCATCCAGTTCCACCCCCCCTGCCATGGGCAGGGACACCTCACACTAGATCAGGTTGCTCACAGCCACACCCAGCCTGGCCTTAAAAACCTCCAGGGATGGGGTTTCCATCACCTCCCTGGGCAACCTGTGTCTCCTACCTGGGGTCCTGGTGACACACAGCCCCTGATGTCCTCTTCTCCCCCGAGTCCATGGCTGGTGCGTTGGTGCCTGGCCACTTGATGAACGTCGCCAGAGTCTCCTGGGGAGGACAAAGAGGCAGAGGAGGATGCTAGCAGTGAGCGCACAGCTCCGGCCCTGCACGCACCCCGCCCTGGTGCTGCCGAGGGCAGCGATGGGCTCCCCTTCTCCCCGGCGAGCCCAGCGCTCGCGGCGGCGGCAGCGCGCACCGAGCAGTCCTGCGGCAGGGTCTGGATGCAGCCGGAGTTGTCGTTCTGGACGCAGCAGCCGGAGCCGCGCTCCCGGTCCCGTTCCCGCTGGATCAGCCGCTCCACCTGCCGGTCCTTCCGGATGCAGGGGGAGAACTTGGCTCCCAGGTGAATCAGGTCGATCTGACAGGGAGAGGTCAGTCCAGGGGATGCTGTGTGCCCTCCCCTGCCTTGTCACCCCATACCTCCCCGCCCTCCAGCTGCCCCCAGGGAGAGTTCAGCAGGGCCACAGGGTCCCCACAGGTGACAGCCTCAAGTCTCTCTTACCCCAGTGTGGGGAAGGTGGATGGGAAGGGGACAGGGTTTCTTCTGACCATCCCACTGTGATGGGATGCAGCTCTGGGAAGTGCTGCTGAGTCTCCAGCCTGGGGTGGAGGCAGAGGCAGAGCCCAGAGGGATGGGGCCACTGAGGGCTGTGGGGTAGCAGGCTGGGACAAAGGGTTGAGCTCTCCCCCTGGGAGCACCCCCA
Organism: Dryobates pubescens; assembly: GCF_014839835.1. Classification (NCBI taxonomy): domain Eukaryota; kingdom Metazoa; phylum Chordata; class Aves; order Piciformes; family Picidae; genus Dryobates; species Dryobates pubescens. The sequence continues at coordinate 16,737,544 of NC_071631.1, read as the reverse complement.
GGAGCCTCCTCAGTCAAGACAGAAGTAGAGGGCAGTGGAGGGCAGAGTGTTGGGCAAGGGGTTGTGATGGCAGAGCCCTTACCGAGCTGGGCCCAATCCAGAAGTTTTCCTGCTGGATGTACTTGACGCTCTCGTAGACACCCTTGTTCCTCAGCACCTACAGAGCCAGGATGGGGTCACCTTCCACCAAATGGACCAGGACTGAGGGTGCAGCTCTCTCTCCTTCCATTAATGGAGGCCTAAGCAGACCCCTTGGCCACAGGGATCCCATCAGCAACGTGGGAGGGAGAGCAGCTCTGCCCCCAGCACCCACGGCACTGCATCATGCCATGGACCTCCTGCCCCAGCCACTTAATGGAGCTTCTCCCACATCACGAGCCAGCAGCACCCCAAGATGCTCCCAGCCCTAAGGAGGGACCACAACAGCATGGGACACTGGTGGCCATGTCCCTCTAGGAAGGTGGATGCCTGCTCTTCTCTCCAGCCTGTGTGCTGAGGAAGCAGCACAGCCAGCTGCAGGTTCCCAGGATTAAGCCCAGAGGGAGCATCACCCCTCCAAAGTGTTGAAGGCACCACCCACGACACCAGCCTGGCTTTTCCTCAAGCAGCTGGTTGCCATTTCAGAGCCAGACACGTCACTGAAGAGCTGACAGGGGACAGTCCTGGCTGGTAGCTCTCAAACTTAGCTTAGAGAAGACGAGACTGAGAGGTGACCTCATCAATGTTTACAAGTATGTAAAGGGTGAGTCCCGAGGGGCTGGAGCCAGGCTCTGCTCGGCGGTGCCCAATGACAGCACAAGGGGCAGTGGTGGAAGCTGAGGCATAGGAAGCTCCATGGAAACAGGAGGAAGAATTGTTTCCCTGTGAGGATGATGGAACACTGGAGCAGGCTGCCCAGGGGGGTTGTGGAGTCTCCCTCTCTGGTGATATTTAAAACCTGCCTGGAAGTGTTCCTGCGTGATCTGGTGTGGGTGATCCTGCTCTGGCAGGGGGGTTGGACTGGATGTTCTCTCGAGGTCCCTTCCAGCCCCTGAAATTCTGTGGAATTCTGGGGACTTACTAACTCTGTCGTCACGTGCTGGGCGAAGCCGATGGGAGCGATGCCGTAGGTGCCGATGACCAGCAAGGTGATGAGGATGTGCACAAAGGTGATCCAGTAGGTGAAATATGGCCTGGGGAGGAAAGGACCCCAGGCTGGAGCAGCTCAAGGACGGCTGGGCAAAGGGACCCTCTGCAGGCCCCCAAGCATCGAGGGACACACACACATCCCAAATACACCTGGGGAAGCCTCAGGGGGCTCTGTGGCCGTCCCAGGGGTCCCCCCCTCACCGGTGGCTGTCGGTCATCTCCAGCTGGGACTGCACGATGCTGCTGAGGCTGCGGCGGTAGGTCCTGTTCAGCCACTTGCCCACCACCCCCAGCCCGTAGTAGCGTTTCTTGCGGTCGAAGGCAAAGTGCTTGACCTTGGAGGCGATGCGCCGGCCGCGCCGCGGCGCCGTGCCGCTGCAGGTCGCCGGCAGCCGGACACCCTCCTGCCTGCAGAGACAGCACAGGAGGTTCCACCTCAATGCAAGGAGGAACTTCTCTCTGAGGGTCACAGAGCACTGCCCAGAGAGGTTGTGGTGTCTCCTTCTCTGGAGACTTTCAAGACCCGTCTGGATGCGTTCCTGTGCGACCTGTGCTGGATTCTGCTGTCCTGCTCTGGCAGTGGGGTTGGACTCAATGAGCTCCAGAGGTGCCCTTCCAACCCCTAACATCCTGTGATCCTATGAAACCACCATGTCTGCTGACAGGGGCCAGTGGAGAAATGCCACCACATACAACCCCACGGCTACACCTGACAGCTGCAGAGAGCCAGAGGGTGGTGGAATGAGGGTTAGAGGCACCTCTTGAGGAGTGAGCCGGAAGTACCCAGTGCCACACAGCACGGATGAGTGGGGACACTGTCCTGACTGCAGCAGGGGACCTGGGTAACCCTGGGGGCAGCATTCACTGAGAGCTGGTACTCACGGGGTGGGCTGCTCCACCTCGGGGGACACCCTGGCATCATCCCCCACTGGGTGCATGCGGAGGTACGTGGCTGACAGGGGCGGCGACTCAAAGACGTCATCGGGCATGGAGTATGTTTCGTCATGCATGTCCATCTGGAAGGAGAATGGAGACCTCCAGGATGTGTGTGATGAGTGAGAAACCACCTCCTGCTTGAGTGTGCCCATCACCAGGGCATCCTGGCTCCAGAGTCAAGGGAGGGGGAATCCCCACTGACACCCTGCACTGCACGCCACAGGGTGTGAAGTGTGCACACAATGGTGGCGACACTCACTGCCACCCCTAAGGAGCATCACCAAGACTAGGAGGGGGCTCCACAGCACTGGGCACAGTGGCCACTGATGTCCCTGCTCGTAGGGCAGGGTGAAGCACTGGCATGAGGGTCCCTGCCAGAGCTCTGCTCTGCATCCAGCCCCTGTGCAGAGGCACCAGGACCCCTCCCTGGCATGGAACAGCACTTGCCTTGCTGAAGAAGGAAGAGTCCAGGGTATCAGCGGCATCCACCATGTCCTCATCCATGAAGCTGGGGAACAAGAAGCTCCTCTTGTTGCTCCTCTGCTTGGGAGCCAGTGGCTCCAGGACGGAGCGTCCCTTTTGCAGGGGAGGCAAATGAGGGTCAGCAACCAGAAGCCCCCCAGTTTTAGCAGCAATAAGGGTTTCTCATGGCCTCCCTCCCCAGAGCAGAGTGCCAAGCATGACATCCCGACAGGCTGCCTGGGAAGGGCAGGCAGCAGGAGCTGGCAGCAGATGCTGCCTTTAGCTCCTCAGAGCCAGCGTTGGACCATGACCATGTTAGTCACCATGACAGGTGAACTCCAAATCCTCTGTTTGGTACTGCTCCCAGAAACCTGACCCTGAGGCTTGCCCAGGGCTCCCCAGGGGCTGCACAGTCACTGGAGAAACTAACCGTGGCAGAAGGGCTCCCGACTCCTCAATAAGGAAGCCCAGAAGCTGTTTTTTTCTAGGGATGTCATGCAAGGTAGTTCCACTTTGGTGGCTCAGTTTCAGCCAAACTTCTCTTTCTAAGCAGAACTTGGGTTAAAAACCACCAGCCTCCCACCTCAAACCCATCCTGGAGGCAGAGCGAGCTCTGGGAGAAGCAAAAAGCCACGAGGCAGAGATGATGGCTGAGGGACAGGGCTGAAACCTGACTTGGGTAGAAAATGCCAGCATCTTAAGGGGGCCTAACAAGAAGGCTGGGGAGGGACTCTTTAGGGTGTCAGGTAATGATAGGACTGGGGGGAATGAAGCAAAACCAGAAATGGGTAAATTCAGATTGGATGTTAGGAAGAAGTTGTTCCCCATGAGGGTGGCGAGAGACTGGCACAGGTTGCCCAGGGAGGTGGTGGAAGCCTCATCCCTGGAGGTTTTTGCGTCCAGGCTGGATGTGGCTGTGAGCAACCTGCTGTAGTGTGAGGTGTCCCTGCCCGTGGCAGGGGGGTTGGAACTGGCTGAGCCTCGAGGTCCCTTCCAGCCCTAACGATTCTATGATTCTGTGATCCCCCAGGTCCCCAAAACTCACGCGGAGAAGGGCTGCAGCCGCCTTGAAGCTCATGTGGGCGACAGATTCCCTCTTCCTGCGCGGCAGGCGGCCGTGGCCGGAGCGGATGCTGTTGAAGGATGCCAAGGAGACGACGCCAGGGGTGAGCGGGGGCAGGACGTGGTGAGGGGTGTGGGGACGGTCGGTCTCATCGGGGTGGCGGAAGGGACGGCCCCTGGCCAGCGGGTCCACGATCTGGAGGAGGCAAGAGAGGGCTCAGCGCTGCCAGAGCAAGGCTGGGAGCTGGACCCCATGCCCCGAGCTCTACCTTGGGCATCTTGGCGGGCTTGGGTGACTCGGTGCCTTGGAAGGAGGGCACCTCCTGGCTGGGCAGCTCCATGTCGCGATAGGCAGGCTTCAGCTTCCCGTACCTCAGGCTGCAGTGCTGCAGGCTCTTGCGCTGCCACTGCTGCCGCTTCCCCTCCCAGTCGCCGCTGATGCCGAACCATTGCGCCGTGCCCCTGCACACACCATGGGCAAGCTTGGCACCCAGCTGGCCCCTTCACCCCAGGTACTGCCATCCCACCCTGGCATCCCCTCCAGCAGATGGGTTGGGTTGGGGTGTCTCAGCTCAGCCTGCAGCAGGGTGGTTTTGACCTGGCTATGGGTCAGGAGAAAGGAAGGAAAGAAGCAGGGGAAAGGATGCTGCAGAGGGCTGCTGGCCTTTAGGTCTCCCTGGAGCTGTAACTCCACTGAGACTTGCACCTTGCACAGGACACTGCATCAGCTCTGGACTGCAGCAGACATCCAGCTCAAGGTGATTGTGAAGGTCCTACATAAACAGGGCAGAAAAACAACCCCAGCATACAAAAAACAATGCTGTGAATTAGCACTGAGCAGCCCTGCTGCAGGACTCATGGCTGAGCTTCACAATCTTAAAGGTCTTCTCTGACCAAAACAATTTAGTGATTCCATAACCTTCCCCTGGCAGACACCAGTGGCTCAGAGCAGATCCACACAAAACCTTCCACGGTGTTCCCTTCCAAGTTCCAGCTTTCCATCTCAGTCCCAAGTCCTCTGCCCATACCCACAGCACCCCAGCGGGCACCAAGGGATCCCCGTGGCGGTGACCCGGCCGCCGCCCACCCCCAGGGCCGCTGGCAGCTCTCACTTGCGGATGCTCTGGGACAGGGAGGTCTGCCGGCGGAAGCCAGGCCGCCGCTCCCAGCGGGGCTCCTGCAGGCTCTTGCTCTTGCGGTAGATGGGGACCCTGGAGGGCTGGAAGGCAGAGCAGGGCGTTAGGGAGGAGAGGGCACAGGGGACGGCAGCTCCCCGAGGCCAGCGCGGGATGGATGCAGGTTCCCATCACTCACCTCCTTCTGGGCGCCCTCCTCCTCTGCCTCCCGAGGTGGGATGACGATGGAGAGGTTCGGCGGCTTCTTGCTCTGCAGGCGGCTGCTGCTGGAGTGGCTGCCCCCATTCTTGTCACCGGCTGACATCTTGGGCCGGTGGTGGCTGGCAGGCTGGGAGGGTGCAAGGAGTCAGCCAGAGAGGAAGAAATATCTCCTCAGGAGCTTGTGCATGGGGTGCTAGTCACAGATGAGGCCTCACTGGTGGGATCTCACCACCTGCAGCTCCCTGAGCTGCTGGCCACACAGCTGAGACCTTGCCAGCATCAAGGTGTGTCCCCAAGACCTGCACCCCTTTGCCAGTTTGAGTGGACAGGAGGGCTTCCATCACCCACCTGCTCCCAGTCCCCCCGGACCACCAGCATGAGCCCTTCACCTGCTGGAAGCTGAGCAAGGGATAGCAGAAGGGACAGGGTCAAAGCATCCTTGTCAAGTGGCTTGGGGACCCTTGGGTTTCAGACCCTGTCAGGATGTACCTGACCAGCTCAGCATGTATGGGAGATACAGGAGGATTCCTGCCAGCCCTGGCCAGGCTCATGGCACACAGCTGTGGCTCTCAAGACACAGGGACACTGTGCTCCCCTGGGTTTGGCACAGCAAGAAAGCTGAGGAGAGATCACAGGCAACCTGGGGGGAGTGTGCAAAGATCTCACCTTGCCCATGCAGGTGGGAAGGGAGAGGATACAGCCAGGCAAGGGACATGCAAAGCCTGAAAATACACAAATCACCTGCCCACCCTGCACATGGGGAAAGGCTCCTGCTGCAGTGAGAGGGGCTGGGGCAGCCTGTGCCACCACTGGCCACAGAGCTGGGGCCTGCCATGTGCTGGGGTTCCCCGTGGGAGGGAAGATGTGGGATGTGCCCCTCCAGCACGTGCTTGCAGCCATCAGGCTGGGAGATGGAATCCTCCCTGGCAGCTTGTGCAAGGAAGGGGAAGCTTAACAGCCAAGAGGTGGTTATAATTCCTTGGTCAATCCCCTCCTGGGGGTCCTGGCAGCTCAAAGCAAAGGTAATTCCATCCGAGCACAAGGAAGCAAATCCCAGATCCTATTAGGGGCTGTGAAGGATCTCAAAGGGAAGCTCAGTCTCTTCTTGTTGTCCCCCCCAGCCACATGCCAGTGCCCAGGGGACCCACACAGGTCTTGTGAGCATCCCTCCTCCTCCTCCTGGCACAGCCACGGCCATGGGGATGGTGCCACCTGCTGCACTCACTGCATGCAGAGAGCACCAAGCTCTGCTGTGGGCTGGCCACAAGGACCAGCATCCCCATGGAACCTGCTCTCGAGGGGAGCTGGGAACTGGCCCTTGCCATCCAAGGGGGACAGTAGAGTCCCTGGGTGGGGACCAGGTGTCCCTCTGGGGCTCCCCTGCTGCTGCTCATTGAGCTCAGAGCTCAGCAGTGCTGGGCAGAGCTCAGCACATGGCCTGGCCCTTCTCTTTGCCCAGGACCACAGTAACCAGCCCAGCTGCACGGCCTCATACCCCACTCTGCTCTGGTCAGGTAAGAGTGCTCCAGCAGTCAGAAGAGCAATTGGGACCTCCCTGGCCCCCTCTGCAACAGGGTCTCCCACCTTGGCAGCATGTTCCAGAGCAGGCAGAGGCACACTTTGGTAGTTTCCCCAGCACAACCCTCTCCTCAGACCCACAGCAAGCAAAGTCTGGCTTTAAGGGTGTGGGGTCCCTGTGGGACCAGTTCCTGGGGGAAGGAGGTGGAAGGGGTTGGCAAGAGAGTCCAGGACAAGCTGGGCTGCCTCCTGTGGCACTGGTTGAGGAGCCAGAGAGCAGGGATGGGGTGAGACACTGGAGGCATGTGGCAGGGGGAACAACAAATGCAACCCAAGTGGTCGTTTCACAGAGATCCCTCTCATAGAGGGGAACCAGCAGGGTCCTCATTCCTGAATTAACCACACTCTGCTCCAGCCTTGGCAATACATCAGTTCTTGGTCAGGATGTGGACAGGAGGGTGCAAGGAAGCCCTCACATAAATGGTGCTAGGACCAGGCAGGATGCTGCTGCAGGCAGACTATGATCTCAGACAGCATCCCAGCACCTTGACTGTCCCCCCTCCCCTGAAGCACCAAAGCAGCACCCAAAGCTCAGCTGCTGCCTCACCCCTCACTGCCCTAAAACACCAAAACTGGGAGCAAGCAGCCCCCAAAACTCTCCTGAGGTCTCAGCCAGTGCCAGTCTCTGACAGGGTCTCCCTACCTCATAAGAGTGGCAGGGATCCCACGCAGTATGTCCTGACAGCAAACACCAGTGGTGGCCTTCCTCTTCCTCCTCTGTCCTTCAGGCACAAGAGCCCTGGAGCCTAAGCTTCAAACTCCTCCTGCTGGGGAGAGAGGATGGAATGAAAAACCAGGTGAGGAAACACAGGAAGATGTCAGGTGAAGGGAGAGCAAAGCTCACCAGCTTCCCAGGCTATGGAGATCGGGCTGCTGGCGGCTGGACATCAGTGACACGGGTGAGCCACTGGCCCAGGGCAGCAGGAGGAGGAGGAACTGTTTGCAGCAATGCACCTTGCTCTGGAGGGACAGGCAGGGGCTTTTCACCTGCTGCTGCCCGGCAGAGCTCTCGGGAAGCCAGGCAGGAAGAGCAGGCATGGAAGCCAGTGCCTGGCTGAGGTATTTAAGAGCTGCTGGGCTGGGAGAACGCCAGCCAGGCGGTCCAGCCCCACTAAGCAAAACTTTCCATCTCACTGGTGAGCTGGAGACACTGTTTGTTTTTGTCCCTGGGCAGCCAGTGATGAGCACAAGATGCCAGCTGCTCTGGAGAGACCGGGATGGGAATGTAGCAGAGTCACAGCGAGTCCCAGGACACCCTCATCCTCCTCCAAGCCCGGGGTAGGGTCTGACCCAGCCAGAGGCAGAGAAATCGGAATCAAACTGTCTAGAGGTGCAAGAGAATATGGTGCTCTTGCATGGCCGTACTGTTACACCCCTAGCTCAAAATCCTCCCCTGAACTGCTCCCATCACAGCCCAGGCAGCCCTTGGCAAGAGCCTCCATGCTTCCTGGGGAAGCAGCTCTGCAGCCCACTTGAAAGCCTGGTCCCATTCCCCACCAGTTCCCCAGGCAGTGTGGGTGGAGGGATGGATCTGGCCTCCCCTGAGGCGATGCAGCTCCCAGGGGAGCTGGCACGACCCAGTGGGCACCTGCTATGGTGGGCACCTGCCACCCCTGTCACACGGTGCAGCTGGAGCAGCTTCCACAGCTTTGTGTGGTAACGCAATGTTTGGCGCTGAGAGAGAGAGGAGGGAGGGGGAGGAGAAGGAGGAGGAGGAGGGGAGCAGCCTCTGGGGGCTGAAGTCCCCTTGGCCACATAGGTTGGTGGCACAACCACCCCTGAGCACGGATCCTGACCCATAAAAGGTTTTACCTCATGCCAGCCATAGAAATCCCCCAGGGATGGTGCTGGGAAGGTGTTTTCCAGCTCCCCACGTGTTTGGTGCTGGCACCCAACCCCTCCAGTGCTGGCACCCAACCCCTCCAGTGCTGGCACCACTCTCGCCCAGCACCAGAGCTCAGCTCGTTCTCAGCGTGAGAACAAGCGAGTGAGCTGGCACCTCCACACACAGCAAGCCCATGATGACCTCAGCCCTCTGAGGTCAGCTCCTCTCAGCTCCTCTTCCTCCCTGGGTCCCCTTCACCCTTCTAGCCTCTGGACAAAGGACTATGCCACCAAGAACATCGCTCTGCCCAGCAGCACCAGCACCAACTGCCCCATCTGCAGGGCACAGCCTGGTCCCCAGGGAGCTTCAGCCTCATCTCCAGGCACTCAGGGTGGATATGGTGGTGGGACAGGAAAGAGAAGTGAGGAGCAGCATGCTGGTGTGGTGGGAAGGGCTATGTGAATGTTCTATGTGGGGACAAAGCGGTGACAGCAGCAGGAAGGTGATGGACAAGGGACATGACACTCAGCACACCCTTAGCTTGGTTGGAGCTGTGCCTGCAGCTGGTAGAAGTGTCCCTGGAAAGCAGTGTCACTACAGTCTGGAAAAGATCTCCAGGGAGAGAGAAAAATGCACTGGGGACACTGCCATCACCTGCAGCAGTGCAATAAACAGGCAGAGGGGTGGCAAGGAGAAACCTGATGTGACCAACAATAAGAAGAGCTCCCCTGCCACCACCACCTTCCCTCTCAAAACCATCTACTGAAGCTCACCAGAGCCTGACACCCAGCAGCAAGGGATGTGACCCTCACTCCAGCAGGGGAGCAGCCTCCATCTCCTCCCAGGAAGGCAGGTATGTTGTGGCCACTGGTGAGCAACTGGAACAGGTTTGAGTCTTCAACCAGGCAAGACACAGGGAGGGCAACCAGGGCTGGCTCCTAGCCCTGGGGTGAATCATGCCAGATGCTGACCCAAGGAAGCACGCCCAAGGAGGAAAGTGATGGAAAAAGTGACATGGCTTGTCCAAGGCCTCGCTGTGGGACATGCTGGGATGCTCTGAGCAACTGAAAAGGACCATCAGCAAGGCCAAGCAGCAACCTGCAGAGCAGAGCTGGGGACAGCCAAGCACAAGCACCATGAGACACCAGAGACAGCCCTGCAGAGCAGCTCTGGTGGAAGGGGATGCATGCAGGGCACAGCAGGTGAAGGGAGGCTCAGAGAAGGATCAGGATCACTCTTGCCGAGCCTGTTGGCGCTGGGGGAGGCAACACTACCAGTGCTGGAGCAAAAGTGCATCAGGCTGGAGCAATTAAGCTGGGAGGAGAAGGTGGCTCTGAGCCACCCGATGGTGTGGAGCCGGGAGAAGGACCCCTGTGAGCACCTGAGCACCCATCACACCCACCACCCTGAGCACACCAAGCCCCTGCTCTTCCCTCTCCATCTCTGTAGGGGTGAGAAAGGGGTCAGTGATGGCAGGGAGCCCCCAAAAGCCCCCGCGGCCACCAGCACTGCTGGCAGCCAGGGCTCCATTAGGCAGAGGAGCCGCTGCTGCATGCCCATAAATGATTCACGAGCAAGTTAAAGACCTCTCAAGGCTGGAGCCTCGTTAAAAAGTGCTCCCAGTTATTAAGAGGCTGGGATAGGGGTGCCAACGAGTCCAATGCTGCGGAGCACTGAGCCCCTGCAGCCTCACACCCCAGGAGAGCGCCCCGAGCAGCCGCCCAGCGCCGTCCCCGCTTCTGCTTCCTTTCAAACAGCTTTTCAGAGTCTCAGGTTTCAGGCCGGAGAGAAGCAGCCCAGCACAAACAGCTCTTGAAATGAGACTGGAAAAAAGCAAAAGCACAGAAAACTTCTGGCATGGGGATCTAAATGTCTTCATCTTTTTCTTCCTTCTCAGGAAGCCCAGACCTGTGCGTGCCTCAGACCCTCACGGACCTGCTGAAATGGGGAGACCGGGACAGCAGTGACCCCCAAGCTGAGGAGCAGCCAGGCTCTGGCTGCTGCCTCCCTCCTCTCCACCTCAGCTTATTTTTGGTGCTTTGTGCACGTAGGCTGCTCTTTAAGGGACAAAATACACTGTATGGCACCACTGCAGGAACCCTTCTGTCACTAAGGGACTTTATGCCCCTGTACAGCCCCACACCAAAGCACAGAACCACCCCCAGCCCACCCCCAGCCATTTCACACAGCCTGATTTGTTTTCTCCTTCCAACACAGAGAAGGTAGCTCCATCTTCTCCCTACATGTGCCAGCCCCACTGCAAGAGGGGCTGGTCAGCAAACCCTCAAGGTTTTCTCCCTCTGAGCCTCGAGAGAGCACTGCTGTGTTTCAGGGAGTATTTTAAGCTGCTCGCTGCCTCTCCTGCATTACTGAGGCACATGGTCAGCACTGAACACCTGCAGAATCATCAAATTGTATAGGCTGGAAGAGACCTTTAAGACCTATCCAGTCCAATCGTTAAACCAGAGCTGCCAGGTCACCACTAAGCCATGTCCCTCAGCACCACATCTACCCAGCTCTGAAATCCCCCCACGGGCAGGGACTCCACCACTGGCCTGGGCAGCCTTTTGGGGAAGAAATTTTTCCCTAAGGTCCAACCTAAACCTCCCCTGCTGCAACTTGAGGCCATTTCCTCTTGCCCTACTGCTTGTTAACTGGGGAGAGGAGACTGACTCCCAGCTGGCTCCAGCCTCTTGTCAGGGAGGTGTAGAGAGTGAGGTCTCTCCTTAGCCTCCTTTTCTGCAGGCTAGACAACCCCAGCTCCCTCAGCTGCTCCTCACAGGACCTGTGCTCTTCACCAGCCTTGCTGCCCTTCTCTAGACACCCTCCAGCACCTCAACCTCCTTTAATCCTGCTCTCCAGCCCGGCTGCTGGGGTAGCAAGATGGGGATACAGATGCTGAGTGGGTGACAAGGACCTGGCCAGTCCCCAGGTGTGCAGGCAGCCAGCACACAGCTCGCTGCCCTCAGGAAACCCTCTCCTGGTTTCCAGGGCAGGCAGGACATTGATTGGGCAACTCTGCAGCAGGTTTGCTCAGCCTGGGCAAGCCTGGAGCTCACGGCACACCCTGGAAGGAAGCAAAGCTGCTGGGGAGATAGAGCGGTGCTGGCCGGCGGGGGGGGGGCACGCTGGGTGCTGCTGATAAGGGCAGAGCCCTGCCCGCCGAGGGGAGGGGAGGGAGGGCAGGGGGGCCAGGGGAGGGTGTGCGGCTGCCCGCACCGCTGCACCAGGCAGCCATGTGCCAGGGTTCGATCACCGGCAGCCTGCGCGGCTCCAGTCCCTCCGGCAGCCCCGGGGGATGCTGCTGGGGTCCGCACGGATTGGGAAGGGTTCGCCTGCAAGAGCTGGGAGCGGGTGGAAAGAGCCACACGGAGGAATTCCTCCACTGTTTCCCAGCCTCGTTAACTTTTACCAGCACGACACCCTCACAGTCCCGGCAGAGCAAGTGCCAGGCACTGGAATGGGCTTCAGGCACTGGAATGTGCTGCCCAGTGGTTGAGTCCCCAACCCTGGATGTGTTTAAAGGCGATTTGAACGTGGTGCTTGGGGATATGGTTTAGGGGTGAACTTTGCAGAGTAGGGTTCTGGGTTGGACTTGGTGATCCTGAGGGTCTGTTCCAACCTGAATGTTTCTGTGATTCCCAGACCTGCTGGGATGGGTGGCAAGCTCCAGGGAGCCAGGTTCCCTCTGCACCACTGACCACCCTCCCCACTCCCCTTTCCCAGGGGCTCCATGGGGTCATAGAATCACAGAATGGTTTGGGTTGGAAGGCATCTTTCAAAGTCATCTAGTCCAACCCCCCCTGCAACTAGAGCAGGTTGCTCAGGGCCACAAACAGCCTGGCCTGGAATGGTTCCAGGGATGGGGCATCTACCTCTGGGCAACCTGGGCCAGGGTCTCTCCACCCTCAGTGTAGAAAACCTCTTCCTTCTATCTAGTCTATCCACACACCCCCACCAGAGAACCTCAAGCATGTGGCACTGCACAAAGCCACCCCCTGCTTCCTGCAGAGGAGATGCACTGGCCAGGGCAGTGGGTGCAGCTAGTGGGGTCCATGGCTGCACAGGAGGACCCCCAGTCCACCAACCTAATCCTTGGGCTTGAGCCCACGCCAAGTGGGGACCAAGCACGTGGAGGCTTTGAGCCACTCTGACGGTTTTGGAAAGAGCAAAGGGCAAAATCTCTGCTAGCAGTGAGGGAAGTGAGGGCAGCTCCACCAGTAAGACACTGTGGGGGAGGGGGTCATCTGCTCCCCAGCAGCAGCCCAGGCAGGGCTGCAGCACGCTGCAGACCCAAGGGAAGCTCTTTTCCGGGCGCCACACAGATTCCCCAGGCCACCACGACTGATTTAACTTGGTTTTATCTGAGAACTGAGTCATTACTCAGAGCTGCTCTGACTCCTTCTTATCTTGGCTTAAGCATGGGGTGCATGGGCACCATGGTTTGAGTGCTTTGACCCTGGCTATGCCTTTTGGAGGGGTCCCAGGTTGCTGTTTACCCAAGCCAAGGAGGTCAGCCTGTCTGCAATCCCCACGCCACAGGTCAATACTGAGTTAATTCTCACTTCCCTCTGCAAGAGGACAGTGGGGGTGGAGGGGGTCATTTCTTCCTCCAGTTCTTCTGCAAAACTCATTCTGACAGCAGCTCTTGGTGTAAGGGCTCAGGCTGGACTTGCAGACTTCCCCAGTCCCATGCTGCCTGTTTCAGAGAGCACCAGGCTGGGATGAAACAGCCCAGATTAGAGAAAAGGTCCCCTTGCCAGGAGCTCTGAGCATCCCTCCAGCACGAGGGCTGCAGCAGCAGGAGGTAGTGCTCAGCTCTGCACATGAATTGAGCTCATCCCAGGCAGAAGATGAGCCCTGGGCCCCCTCAGCTGAGGCTATCTCTGGGGACAGGCTCCTTATCTCAGCAAGCCCATTTCAAGGCACTCACAACATGGTTGCTCACCCTGCTGTCCGCCCTGCAAAAGGAGAGGCCCAGATGGACAGCAGCAGCCTCCTTCAAACCTTCCCTGGGGCAAATAGCCTCAAAAAGAGGGAACAAGGACCTTAGGGTGTCCCTTTATAGATGAAGGTGTCACCTCTGCTGGCAGGAGGCTGGGAGCTGCCCCTTGGACATCCCATTCAGCTTCACTGCTCCCTTGGCCCCCAGGCTGGTCCCACTCCTCTGCATAGTAACTGAACAGGACCCAGTCCTCAGCCTCATTTGCTTTGCTCCCAATTGCCACCAGACCAGAAGCACCCAGGTCCATACCCTGTCAAGAAAGGCCCAACTGGGAGCAGCTCATCCCCATCCAACACAGCACACATCCAGCATGAGGAACCCTACATTCACTGCTGCCTGTGGAAACCATGTGATGCTCTTCCTGTACCACAGCCTCACTGTGGACCCTTGCCAGCAACACTCTTTGCAGCCTCTTGGCTGCCAAGAGCTGGTGGTGGGGTCTTCCCCATCCTCCTGCCCACTATCCCAACCCAGGGGGGCTGCACCCACAGGGAAGCCACACAGCTGGCTGCAGGTGCTGGGCTTTAAGGAGCCATTTTTAAGTCTTCCCCAGCAGTGCTCGACCTGGCTTGAGCCACCACGTGCATAAGCCAACTTCACCCATGGAAGAGCCTTCTGCCAGCAGTGTGGTGCCAGTCCTGGCAGGACTTCCCTGCTCAGGCCATGGAGGAGCTGAGGACAGGGGCAGGACACAGCAATACAGAGCCTCAGGGGTTTGCCCTGGCTGCCCTAGGGCATGGCATCCAGCCTTTGGGCTCACATGTAGGAGGTCACTCCCAGCCCTGCCCTGGCATTCCTGCAGGCTGGAGAATTACAGGGATAACCAGGGCAAATCCAAGGCACAAGCTGCCACGTGATGCTTGGGAAGCGAAGGCAGCTCCACAATGCCAGCAGCAGCCCAGTGGCACGGGAGGGGCAGAGGCACATTAACCATCTCAGAGGGAACCAGCCACATCTCTCCTGCCATGAGCAAGTCCATCAGCCCAGATAACTACAAAGAGTCAGCCCCAGGATGGGAGCAGAGGGCAGGAGCATCCCATCAAGGAGTGACTGGTCACTGCACAGCTGGACATCCAGGATGGAGACCACGTCACCCCTGCACCGGCAGATTTCTCCCTCCCATCTGACAGCAGCAGCCTGGGAAAAGGTTGAGGAGCATTGCTGGGCACTGCCCTGCTCCCTCCCTGCCCCCTGCCCTGCTACAGCCCCTAGCACCACAGGCATGGAGTGAGTCATTTGCACCCACACTCCCCCACCTTGGGGTATGGCCACAGACCTTCACGCTTTCTGACTCCTTTGTAGCACTTCAGAGGAGAGGAAGCTGAGGCACTGTGATACAATGAGACTCACTGCCTCCCACTGCCCTGGCAGGCAGGGAGCTGCTCCCTTCCTTGGGCAGTTGGTAAGGGCTTCCATCTGGGTAACTGTAAGGAGCTCATTAAAGTTACTGGGGAGGAGAAGCCCTCACATGCAAACCCCATGAGGATTTGAGTTCCACGGCGAGTGCAGGATGCTCCTCTGCCCTCCCAAAACAGTTATTTGAGGGTTGCCTCTGCCTCATCCTCAGCTACTGTGACCAGCACCCCATGATGCCAGCCCTTGGGATGCAGGTCTCCAAGGACAAGGGGGACACAGGAGTCCCATGTGGGAGCCAAGCAGAGGGCAGGGCTAGTTCTGGAGCCAGCCAACATGTGGGGCTACTGCAAGGCATCCTCTCTGGGTCTATCATAATCCAAAGCATCACATGCTCCCAAACAACCACATCTCCTGGATCCTTGTAATTAAAAGGGATCATACCAGTCCTGCTGGGGCTCATCACAGTACCAGACATCTCCTGGCCCAGCAGGAACCAGTGGTAATTAGACTTTATGGTCCCATCACTTGTGGGCTCACACCGATTGCAACAATTAGTTTTCAGCCTCCACTGACTGACTCCTTTGGTGCAGAGCACCTGCCAGCACCAAGCCCATGATCACTTCTCAGGGCTCAGGACCCTGCAGAGCTCCAAATGACTGTGGGAAAGGTGGCAAAGTCTTGGGAGCCCCATGCTCACCTGGGCAGCTCCCAGACAGGGCTGCCCATAAAACAGGCAAGTAACAGCAGGAGAAGGCCAAGTCTTGTCCCTGCAGAGTGTGACACACTGGCACAAATGCCTTAGGACAATGGGACCAGGGCTCCCACTCTCCTCACAACCCCCTCACTGGCTGGCTTTCGATCACCTGTCTCTCACGTTTTTGGCCATGAGCCCTGGTTTGACCACCAGCTCATCCCAAGAAGAAGAGTAGGGATGTATTTGCTCTGCTCCACTGAAACAGTTAGGAGAAGTAAACAAAACTCAGACCCAGAAGACAGCCATGTGCTTGTCTTTCAGCTCAGTGCAACCAACCACTGCCTTAACTCCCCATCTCCCCCAGTGCATCCCAGGGAGCACAGCCTCACAAAGCAGCATGGAGTCTCCTTCTCTGGAGAGGTTCAAAACCTGCCTGGATACGTTCATGTGTGGCCTGCCCTAGGAGAACCTGCTTTGGCAGTGGGGTTGGACTAGATCATCTCCAGAGGTCCCTTCCAACCCTCCCACTCTGTAATTCTGTGACCCAGCCAGACCAGATTCGCAGCCCCACACTCCACATCCCCATTCCCCAAGCTGCTCTCCCAGCATCTGCTGGCATCTATTGTTCCTCCTGCCAGCATCCACGCTCCACCAAGCACTCACACGTGCAGCTGAGAGCAACACCAGGCTCAGCTTCATCTTGCAGAATCTGTACTGGGGTGGCTGTCTCAGCACCAAACCCCACTGCCCCCAAACTGTGGTTTACCCTTTCCCACCCCGGGGCTCGCAGCACCTGCAGGTGCAGTTTCCAGCGCAGCTGCAGCGGTGCTGGTGCAGCAGGGCTGCTGAGGCTTGCTTTGGTCACCCACTTAGCAGCAAGCAGGAGCGAACCAGACAAAGGCCACCCTCCAGAGGGCCAACCAACAATAGGTGTTGATCACCCTGCTAACTGCAAAGGAGCTCGGAAGGGCAGAGCCCAGGCAAGGCAGGTGGGGAGCCCAGGGAAACACTTGTGAAACCACTAGTGCCAGAGCAGGCTGAGGCAGCTCTGGTTTCTCCCAGGCAGGCACGGCTGCAGTTGAACCTTCCAGCTTGTTTCAGAGGTGGGACATTCCCAAGCTGGTTAGTTCCCACTTGGGAAACAGGCAGGAGCCAAAGGACACTCCTTCAGAAGGCACAATGGAGTGAGCAGAGCCAAGCGGCATTTCTCCACTCAGGACAGCCCCGGTACCGGGACAGGGTGTGCTCACTCTGGAAATCCCCAGGACTGACCCCTCCGGGACCTGGTGCACACAGGCAGGACAATGTCCCAGCTCCCCATGGCCTCTCGGCGGGAAGGATGACGCCAGGCTGGGGAGGAGGGCAGGCACTTCCTCTTGCCGCAGGGACACAGTGGCAACAACCTAGCCTCCCGGGTCCCCTTTCCCCGACAGAGCCTGGGCACGGGGAGCTAGCTCAGAGCGCCGTGGGCACCGTGAGCTGGCTGTGGGAAAGCCCGGAGGGACAGCCTGGTCCCGCTGACTGGCAGCAAGGCAGGGCAGGACTGGGATGAAGCTCAGCCCCACCCCTCTGCTCCAAAACTGTTGAGCACCAGCAGCATGAACCCCAGCTGGCTAAAACATCCATGCCCAGCATCTCAGGATGCAGGGACGGATGCAGGACGCCTGGACCCTCCTGCTCTGGAAGGGCTTTGTTTGCTTGCAGAGGGCTGGTGGCAGCATCCACCACTTCAGGCACCACGTGCAAGCCTTTAAACCAAACCTCAAACCAGCAACAACAACAAAGCCCCGGCGTCGGCAGGCGGCCAGCGGGAGGAGGATGCTCGGCTTGGATAGAGCTGGAGCGGGCAGGGATGCAGGCACCCTCACCTGCCCTCATACCTGGCTTCGAGGTTGCTGCCACTTCTGAAGGGCTCTGCCAGCCCCACTAGCCTGGCACGGGGAAAACCCACCGGTACAAAACCACACGCCTGCTTGCTATCAGCCCATCGGCTTCAGAAAGTGGGTTAGGGCTTTCCACCCCAGACTGGACAAGGGGAGAAGGCACAGGAGTGGGCAGGGCCCCCCTCTCCCGACCCACAGTTTCCCTTCTGCGCGGTTGGGTCATCCTGCTGGGACATGCACCCACTTGCACCCCAGGAGGAAGAGGAGGAAGAGGAAGGTCCCCCCACGAATTCGTCCGGGCTGCTCGCCCTAGAGGCACCAAGGGGGGTGAGGAGCACCGCTGCAGCCGGGGCAGGGGTCTCCGTGCCGCCCGCAAAGGCCCCGGGGGCAGGGGCAGGTGCTCAGCGCCCGCAGCCGGCAACGGGCCGGGCGGGAGGCACGGGGCGGAGGAGGAAGCTGTCGGGACGCGGCCGGTCACAAAGCAGCGACAAACCAGGCGGCGGCGAAGCAGCGCGGAGGTACCGGCACCCCCCGCCCCGCTCCCACCCTCGGCCCCGCTCACCTCGGCACGGCCACAGCCCCGAACCCCAACCCCGGTTCCAGGAGTCCCGCTCCTGAGTCCCGCCGGCACCGGCCGCCACTCGCCGTCGCCGCCTCCACCTGGGCCGGGCGGGACCGGGGGCGGGGAGCGGGGAGGGGGAGTGGCTTACGGGGCGGGGCTTGCTGGGGACGGCGCCTCATTGGGGCGGGGACGTACTGGGCGGGGCTTAACGGGGAGGGGATCGCGGGGGCGGAGTCTTCTCCCGGGGCCGCCCGGGACAGCGCCCGCCCGTGGCGTCAGCCGTGGGTGCTCAAGTGTTTCCTCACCCGGTCACCGAGAACCGCCACACCGGGCCTGAGCCCTTCGAACTCCTCCAGCCCTCTGCACCTGGGGCACTGGGAATGAGGAGCTGGGAACAGGCGCTGCTGGCACAGGGCGCTGTTGGAGCCGGGCACTGCTAGGACCAGTCACCAGCAGGACCAGTCACTACTAGGACCAGTCACCAAGTAGGACCAGTTACCAGTAGGACCAGTTATCATCAGGACCAGTTATCATCAGGACCACCCACTACTAGGACTGTCCACTATTAGGACTGCTGATAATTAGGAATGATGATATTAAGAATGTTGATAATTAGGACCAGTCACCATTAAGACTGATTAGGATGGGGCACTACTGTGACTGATCACTTTCTGGACTGGCCACCATTAGGACCAATCACAGTTAAGACTAATCACTGTTAGGACTGGGCACTACTAGGACTGGACACAACTAGGACTGGTCACTATCACAAGTGAGACTCTTGAACGTGTCCAGAGAAGGACAACAAGGCTGGTGAGAGGCCTTGAGCACAGCCCTATGAGAAGAGGCTGAGGGAGCTGGGGTTGTTTAGCCTGGAGAAGAGGAGGCTCAGGGGTGACCTTATTGCTGTCTACAACTACCTGAAGGGAGGTTGTGGCCAGGAAGTGGTTGTGGCCAGGAAGGGGTTGGTCTCTTCTCCCAGGCAATCAGTGCCAGAACAAGAGGACACAGTCTCAAGCTGTGCCAGGGGAAGTTTAGGCTCAAGGTGAGGAGAAAGTTCTTCACAGAGAGAGTTGTTAGCTATTGGAATGTGCTGCCCAGGGAGGTGGTAGAGTCCCCATCTCTGGAGGTGTGCAAGAGAGGTTTGGATGTGGCACTTGGTGCCGTGGTCATGAGGTCTTGAGTGACAGGTTGGACTTGATGATCTTTGAGGACTTTTCCAACCTTATTGATTCTATGATTCTAAGTGCCCACCTTTGGGACCAAGTCACCATTCAAACCAGTCACTGTTAGGACTGGGCACTATTAAACCCCAGGACATGACCCTCTTAACCCTCTTCCGCTCAGCGGGGACCCAGCATGCCCAACGTGGTGCAGGCTGGCACAGTGCAGAGAGCGTTGCGGGCACAGGCCTGTCCCGCTGGCTGGGCTGGATCTGGGTGACACATGGTGGGGCCGGGGCAGTGGGCAGCGGCCGCAGAGCCGGTCCTGTTGGCTTCAGCAGCAGTGAGTCACCAAGGGCCTGGCAGAGCTGAACTGGGGAACTGCCCCAGCTGCCACCACCCCCAGTACTGTGTCCCTCTTCAGTCACAAGAGCCTCACCTCCAGCTTCCTCCTGTCCCTGCAGAAGAGGTGGGATCCCAGCAGGATTTGGGGAGCTGAGGAGAGACCTTCATAGGCTGGGTGTGGCATGGCTGTGCAGTGCTGAGGTGGTTGTGTGGCAAACACACCCTGGGCTTGCCATAGAATCAATCCTGGCCCATGACTTGCTAGGGGTCTCAGCTGAGCTTGGACTGAACCCACAGCCAGGACCAGGCTGTAACTTTGCCTCATCTTCATGAATATTGATATTGCCTTTGTATTAGCACATCTGCTGTGCTAAAATGGTCCCTGGGTGCTGCAGCTTGGGTCTACCTTGGATTCACTGATGTCTAGCAGGGCATTCAGCTTGCATGGTCCCTCCACCTGCCACCTCTGGGGGTTCTTGCTCAGCAAACCTACTCCTGCTTCATGGTAGAAAAAAGGTGGGAAAAGCTTTTGGTTCCTCCCAGAGCCTTTGAAGTTGTGTTCTGAAGCAGGTGGAGAAAGGGGAGAGCCCAGCCAGTGCTGGGATGTGTGGCTGGTCATGGATGTCCCATTGTGGGCAGTGCCATGGGGCAGGTGGCTGCTCCCTGCCCATGACTCAGATCTGAGGTAGGGGTGAGGTTGGGGGTGTCCCCAGCTGCAATCTGGGGCTGATGGCAAGCAGAGACCTGTGCCAAGATGCCAGGCACAAAACCCCTGTGTCTAGGAGAGGATGGATCTTTGTCTGGGACAAACAATGGCAAACAAAACCATTGCTGCCATGGCCCCACCTGCATCTCGCTCCAATGCTTGGAGCTGTGGGACGTGTCCTTCCGTGGAGGAGCTAGGCAGAGCCCCATGCAGGCTGGAGAGGCCCACA
This sequence comes from Dryobates pubescens, assembly GCF_014839835.1. NCBI lineage: Eukaryota > Metazoa > Chordata > Aves > Piciformes > Picidae > Dryobates > Dryobates pubescens. Next base: position 16,717,273 of record NC_071631.1, on the reverse strand, counting down.
GAGGGAAGGAGAGAACAGTGGCTGCCACCTGTGCCAACCCCGTGGAGCGTTGGGCAATAAGGAAGCGAAAGAAATGACCGAAAAACCCCCAAGGCAGCAACGTCAGGGAGTTGTGTCAGCACGCCGGGGAGATGCTCTGCACAGCACTTCCCTCTCTGGGGCAAACCACCCCATAGCCTGACCCAGCCAGCAACGTCCTCACTGGTGTGTCCCCAAAGGAAAGCAGGGAGGGGACACAGTGCTGTGCACCCTGGCACCGAGAGACCTGTCTCAAGCAGGGTGAACCCTGGAGCCGTGCCAGTGGGTGACCTGCTGGGAGCCCCTACTACCCCTACTGGTGCCAGCACCAGGGCTGGGACATCTGAGCAGATGCTCTGGGACAGGGAGGGTACATGGCTTGCCCCAGCCCTCCCCCCAGGTCCCCACTCTCATTCTATCTGATCTCTCTGAGGGTAAAGACAAAATGCCTGTCCCTGGTGCCACCAATACCTCGGGCCGCTGCCAGCCGGCACAGCCCCGTAGCGGGCAGGTGCCCGCTGTGCCAGCCCGGGGCCGTGGCTGGCTGCCTGCAGCGGTGCCGTTCCCGGTGCGAACGGCAGAGGCCAGGCCACGGCCACGCTCAGCAGCGCTGGGAGCGGTCTGGGAGCTGCTCCCAGCAGCAGCAGGGGATGCTCAGCCCCTGCCATTCCTCAGCGCTCCTTTCCCTCTCACTTCCATCTTGCCAGCATCCAGTGCCCCACTGCCCCTTCCCCACTGGTGCCAGTGGTTAGGGCAGGGGTGCCCAGCCCCTGAGGAACACGGGGCACGCTGAGACCTCTTGGGTTTTGGTGCTTCATGCAAAGATGGGACTAGTTTTTCCTCTTAGGCAAACTGGGAACCCAGGTCTGGTTCTGTGAGGGCAGAGTGGAAGGGAAAGCCCCTCTCAGGTCTTTCCTGTCATACCACAGTGCTGGTGACAGTGATGCCACCTGGCTCTGAGACAAACAGAGCTTTTCACAGAGTCCTCACCAGCCTGTCCCTGCAGCCTCAGCTATCAAGAGGATGGGAGATGGGGTGCAGCACCCATCACCTACCTATGCCATGCTCTGTGGCTGCCCTGTGCTCTGTCACCTTTGCAATGACAGGGATGCTCCTGCTCACCTCCAGGTCCACAGCCAGTGGAGCTGAACCACCTGAAAGGTGGTTGTAGCCAGGTGGGGGTTGGTCTCTTCTCTCTAGCAACCAGCACCAGAACAAGGGGACACAGTCTCAAGTTGTGCCAGGGAAAGTTTAGGCTTGAGGTAAGGAGAAAGTTCTTCATGGAGAGAGTCATTTGTCATTGGAATGTGCTGCCCAGGGAGGTGGTGGAGTCACCATCCCTGGAGGTGTCCAAGAGGGGATTGGATGTGGCACTTGGTGCCATGGTCTAGTCATGAGGTCTGTGGTGACAGGTTGGACTCGATGATCTTTGAAGTCTCTTCCAACCTTGGTGATTCTGTGAGACTGTGACCCTAGCTCCTGTCCTCAGAGGTGCTGTCACCCCCAGATCCTGACCAAGCCACCCCAGCAGGACACAGACCCTTCCAGGCAGATGTTAGTGCAAAATCTGTATTTTTGCCCCCTTGAAGCTCTGGTTCCTCCTGCCCTCCCTTCCTCCTTGCCCAGCCTGTGGTGGGAAAGCAGTAAGGAATAAACCAGTATCAGATGGAATCAAAGGCAGGCTGGTGGGAGTTTGTCTTTTGGGGTTTCCTTCTCTTTTATTGCCTTCCCAGAGAGTACAGATCTGGGAGGGCTCTGAGGTGACTTAGTGGAGCAGGAAAGGGCAGATCTCCTGGGATACTGGTCCAGCCTTGGGGAAGGCTGGGAATAGCCTGGCTTGGTGGGGAGGCTGCTTTGACCCCCAGCACTGGGGCTGGGGTCAGTGGGAGCTGGTGGGATAGGGGCTAGGGAAGAGGATGCTGCCCTGGAGAGGAGGAGGGGTTGAAGCAGGAGAATTCACAGTTGTGCAGAGGAAGCAATGACCTTTGAGCAGCAATCTTCTTCGCTCACTGCTATTTATCCAGCTTTCCCAGTGGCTCCTTCTGCCAAGCCCAGCCTTGTGCATACAGGCTGGGCTGGGAGATGCTGGGCTGCCCTGGTGCTGAGCCGTGGCTGTCTCCTCTCCAGGGGTGGCTCTGGTTCATGGAGCTGAATGTGATGTTTACTGCTGGAACAGCATCTCTGCAAGAGGCTGAACCTTCCTGCCTGCCAAGTGTCCTTGGGCAGGTGAGCTGGAAGGAGAAGCTGTCTTTTTTTGTCCCTGAGCATCCCTGCTGCCATGCCCACCTCCCCACTGCCACTGCTTGGACCACAGGACCTGGGCTCAGTAGATCCCTGCTCAGCCAACCAGAGGCTGCAGCACACATTTTTTTTCCCTTTACCAAGAGAATGACAAAAAAACCCCAAATCACTGAAAATATTTGTCATTATTAACTGAAATAGCTAAGGAAAGTAAATGCAAATCAGACAGTTGCTTAGAAAAGGATCAGCAAAACAAACCCCCTCTGCTGTCTGGGTACGAAACCAGCAGAGCCTGGGGAGCGTTTTATTTCAGGAGCTGTTTGGAACATCAGCCTCAAAACTGACCAAACATACAAACAGCAGCAGGCAAGGAGCAGTGGTCTGAAGCTTTCCCTCAAAGCAAGCAGCCCTTGTCAGTTAATCAAAGGGATTTGTGACGAACGGCAGCAGCCGTCCCAGCGGGGTGGGGACAGGAACCTTCCCAGCAGCAAAGCTGGTCTGGGTTGTCCTTGTGTTCAAGGTACCAAGCAATGGGAGTGTGTGGTTTGCTCCCCGAACCAAGGGGAGCTGGAGCTGGTCAGTGTGGGCATGGCAATTGCCCCTCCCAGTAATATGCATCAGTGAGGGCAAGCAGAGGGAGCTCCTCTCTGGGGCACGATGCCAGCTGTCAGGGCTCAGGTGTCTGGGAGCACCTTGGTGCCTTCAGCGCTGCTTCCTCCACCCTGGGAGTCCTGCAAAACCAGAGGGTGGTTTGGCTGGGCTGTGGACTGGGGGTCGTGCCCACAACACCCTCCAAGGCCCTGGCAGTGGGGCCAAGCGCTTTGGGGCACCACGGGGCCAGCTCCTGTGCTTGGGTCAAGAGTGGCTTCCCAATCAAACCCACCCCCCGGCTCCCAGAGGGGAGGAGAGGCAGGGAGCCATCCTCCTCCTCCTGATCCTCTCCCCCACCCTCCCTCTGCCCTTGGCTCTGCTCTCTCTCAAAAGTGCCTGGGAGAAGTGAAACCTGGCTGTAAATTAGCTGAGAGGGTTTTTCAGTCTGAGATGTGTGCACTTCCCCCCTCCCAGCTCTGTTATTTCATCTCCCGGCTGCCAAACTCCCGGGAATTAATCCCGGCCGGCGCTGACAGCGTTTACATTCAGCACTGCTCAGATAAACCATATCAGCCAGCACAGCTGAAGAGGAGCCTGCCACGGAAGGAAGGGCCAGCTCCTGCTCAGTGTCAGCCCCACTGGCCTGGGATGATTCTTTCCTGCCTTTTTTTTTCCCCTCCAGGGGCTTTGCTCTGAGCAAGGAGCCACCAAAAACCCTGCACCGGTGAGGGTTGGTTCATACAACAAAGCCTGGAGCCCCTGGCTCTTATCTCAGTGTAGATAATGCAGAAGGGATGTGTCCTTTGAGCTGGTGGGAACATTTGGGCTTGACCTCTGGAGGTTCCTTGTCCTGTGCCACACAAGGGAGGATTCTCCTCACCACCAGGAGAGGTATTTGTGCAGTGTGGTTATTGCTTGTTCTCTTTAATCTCCTCCTCGCAGGTGGATTTCCTTCTGTCCTTAACAATAACCTCCTGGCTGTCGCTTGGATGTCACCAGGTGCCAGTGGAAGGTGGGCACATGACAGAGATGTGCCACCTCTGAGCCAAATCTGCACTGGGCTCATGGAGCTGCAGTTTCTCCATCATGTGCTGGGCAGGGAGCACTGGAGCTCCACATCCAGTGGTGTGGGCCAGGTGGCCTTTCCCAGGGCTGGAGCGTGAAGACAGTCTGGGTGCACACCCCATGCCATGTCTTTGCTATTAAATTCCCTCCTCCCTCTGTTTCCCAGCCCATGAATCATCACTGGGGCCACCAAGGTGGTTTCTAAGAGCTGGATCACCACCAGCTCCTTTGTCTGAGTGGTGCCTCCCGGAAAGCAGCAGCTGCCCCAGGCTGCACCACTTGGAAACAAGGTGGATTTAGACCCCCTGGGCACAGGGAAGCAGGAGGGCGTGAGCTCATCACCCCAGCACCTGGGCCAATGTGCCAGTGAGCCTCAGCCTCCCGCCCCATCTGCTTTTCCAGCAGTGTTTGCAGAGCACTGGCCTGGCCCTGGGGTCCAGGTCACGATGTGATCATCACAGCCACCCCAAAGTGACAGGATCTGGGGGTAAATATTAGTACAAAGTGAAGGGCTGTGTACATATTTTCTCCCTGCAAGGTAATGCTGCGGTTCCCAGCTCTTTCTCAACAACTCATTGGAAAATCCAGCCCTGTGTCAGCACCCTCTGGTCACCCTTTGTTCTGGCTGGTCTCAGCCCAGTGTGCAAAGGTCCTAAGAGGTTCAGGTTGCCTTTGGACCCTCCCTGTTCCCAAGCTGGGTGGTTCTTTCCCTCGTGGTTTCCGAGCCAATGTTTCCCATCTGGAGCGCAGCAGCGTGTGGGCTCTGCTGACCGTTTGCTTCCGCCTGGAAGAGCATCCAGGATGTGGTGGAGGCTCCCAGGATGGCTTACTGATCATGTTAACAGCACCAAGAGGTTTCTCCCCCCCCCCATCGAAAAAGGATGCAGCAGAAGGTAGACAGAAGCAGGCAGTTACTCTCCTCCCCACACGGACTGACCCTTGGTTCCCACCTCCCTAAGCTGTAAGGGGAGAAACAGGCTCCCTCTGCACGGCCACCCCAGCCCCTGTAGCTTGGGGATTCCAGACTAGCTCAAGAGCCTGCCCATGCAGGAGCTACTCAATCATGTGCAGGGCTGGAAAACATCAGTGTTGCTCTCAATCCAGCAGGAGTCAAGCCAGCAGCAGGCTCCTAAAAACCCTGGGCAGCCTCCAAGGCACTGATCTCTGAACTCCTCCCTCTCAGACCCCACTGAGCCTCCCCCCAAGCCTCAGACTGGGGTCCTGACCTGGAATTGCTCACCTTAAAATTGCTGGTGGCCAGGTGCTGGTGGTTTCCAGCAGCCTGGTGGGATGAGCTATCCCTTCCCTGAAAGCCCCTGCTAATGTGTGCTGATGCCTTTGGCATCAGTAGAGAGGAGCACAATAAAAGGCATTGCTCAGATTTCTTTTCCAAGCCTTGCATGCCATGGAAATGGAGCTTATGGGACCACAACATGGGTCTGTCTGTCTGTCTGTTCATCCATCCTCTGCCAATAACTTTGGAAAGGTTGGCCAGCACCAACCAAATTGGTCAGAGGTCTCAAGTACACCATGGGTCTGTTTTGCTAAAGAGGGAGCTGGAAAGACCCATGGAGGGAAACCACAGCATGACCCAACCACGCTGGGACTCATCCCACTGCAATGTGATCCAGCCACAGAGAGAGGCACAGGAGGAGCAGCAGGGGATAGAGGCATGGAAAACTTGGCTTCTGCTACTCAGGGAGCTGCTGGGTGTTTGTAGAGGCTGGGAACTGTCTCACAGTCCTTGTTGGCCCCCGCTACTGCATCTTGTGGCCATCACCACTGCAGGTTTCACACCCAGCTCTGCCTTGCTGCCTGCCACAGTGGAGATGAGCCTTTGTCTCGGTGTCTGCCTGGATTCATGTGCCATGGGGGCTGCACATCAGCCTTAGGACATCTGTGAGGGAAAGCCCTTGGCTGATACCAAGCTTAGCCTACCTGGGGAAGGCACAGAAACAGCTCCTGGCTCAGGGAGAGTCCCCAGAGGTTTGCACAACATACCTGAATGCCAAGCAAAGAGCCCGGAGTAGGAGCAGACCTTCCCCTTCTCACTCGATCCTGTTAGTAAGGTGCCTCCAACCACCTCTACCAGCCTCAGAACAGGTGGTCAGTGAAGGGCACATCTGCTTTTCACCTCCAAAGCTCCCTCTCCAGTGCCCTGGGAGCAAACAGGAACCCCCCCAGACCCTTCTGCCCACGATCCCCTTGCAGCACCACCCCCACCCGCCCCCCGACCAGAAAGAAAGCAAGAAGAGCTTGGGGGGGGGGGGGGGGGGGGGGGGGGGAGGGGCAGGGTGTGGTTTGATTGGTTTATCCACTGAAGATACAGGTTTGGGTTTAATAACACCATTGTTGTCTGGTTACAAACATACTAAAAACCTACAAAAGGAAACAAAGGAAAATGATCAACCAACAAGGTACAGCCAATGGCACACGGGACGGCATGTGGAAAACCAGCACGGAAGCGCCGAGAAACACCAACAGGAACAGGATCTGCAGTCAACAGGAAAGACATGGAGCTACACCAGACCCCCCCCAGGCCACACCTGTGGGTCCTGGTGGGGCTGCTTGAGACATACCAACGGTTAGAGACAGCTTCAGCTATGGAAGAGAATCAGCGTCGCAGTCTGTTAAACAGGGTCAGCCCCAGGGGGTTTTAGCCTTCCCTCGCCGTGAGCCGGTCCGAGGGCAGCTCCTGGGTTCCCCTTCCACCCATCTGCCTGGCAGGGCTGGTGCTGGTCCCAGCGGCATCCCCGCGGCAAGGGGCAGGGGAGGCTGAGCTCTGGTCCAGCCAGCCCAGGTCTGGTCCCCACTGAAGTCCCCCGAGAGAGTGGGGAGGTGCTAGGACCTCCTTTCCTAGGGCAAACTGGAGGAAGCTGGCAGAGGTGGAAGAGGATTCCCCGAGGACAGCCTGTGGCATGGCTGCCTGAGGGGTGTCTCTCACCGGAAGAGAAGATGAAGGTGGTGGCACAAGGTTCTTAAGGGTTCCCTGTCCCTCTGGTGCTGTTGGGGTGTCTCTTGAACTGGCTGAGTGGCTGTAATTGCCACGGGTGTTGGCCACAGGGAGGGGAGGACAGGATCTGTGTCCTGTCCCAGCCTAACACTTCCCATTCCCTCCAGCAAGGAGCTTGCTCTGGCCAAAGGCAGTTCTGAACATGGGGTGGGAAGACAGAAGCTGTGTGTGGAGAGCCAGGACAAGGTACTTGAGGAGGAACCTTGCCCCAGGGACACCAAACACTCAGCATTCATCTGCTGCTGGCAGGGGCACAAAGACCTTCCCAGCCCTGATACGAATGCAGAGGCACTGGCTGAGCCAGAGGCCAGATCCTGCCCTGGTTCCAGGATCTGGGCTGAGCAGGGCTGGCAGGTACAGGGCAGCCACAATGGCACAGCCATCAGCGAGAAGCAGAGTGAGCAGGAGCAGCCTGACAGCATCCTTGGGGAATGCAAATGGGGGCTAGGGGACACAGGTGGTTCCCCAGGGAAGGGGAGAGACTGGCTGGTCCCCAGCACGTGCCAGTGCCATGACCTACCTGAGCTCCCAGCTTCTGACCCATGAATTCTGCAAGTTGGTCCCTCCCTGCCACCACCAAGGAGAACAAAGCTGAGCCCATGGCCACCACCCTTATCTCAGCCTAGGTGTGCCAGGAGGTGAGATGTGGAGCCCCAGTGAGCAGGGCCTGGAGGCAATGGGGGGTGAGGGGGTCCCCATCTGTCTGTGGTGGGTTTGGGGAGGGGACTGAAGAGGCTCCAGTATCAGAGAGCAGCAATGCAGATGTGTGCATGCACTGGAGAGCCTTGCTCACAGCCAGGGCTCAGCTTCCCTTTCTGCTCTTCCTCAGGGTATCTCTCCACCCTGTCACTGCAGAATGTGTGTGTGTTCATTTTCATCCCTCCCCAGATGAGAATTCCCCCCCCCCCCAGTTTCAGCAAGGCTTTCTGTTGTGCTGCAGGCCACGAAGGGAGAGGGGGCGTTCACTTCAGCTCCTTCTCTTCCCCCTGCGAGCTCTGCCCTGGCCACCCTCCCTGCTTCAGCTTCCATCCTACAGAGCTGGTAAAAATAAACAGGGATTTATCATTAGTGGGGTGGTTTTTTTTTGCTTGCATATATTTGACTGGCCAGCAAATGGAAGTGTGTGGGGGGGAAGCTCCTCGAGGGACAGCAGCTGCACACATCTGGATTTGCTTTTTGCTGGAAAACTTGCCAAGCCCAGCACAGGGAGGCCTGGGTGCAGGAGGCTGGGGGAGGGGAGTGAGCTTTTTCTGGAGGTGCAAGAGAAACCCACCAAAACAACCCAGGAAATGGGGGGAAAACCCAACACAAACACACCAAAGAGAAGGAAAAAGAAACCAAACCCCAAGCCCCGTGCAAAGGTGAGTTAGGGGCAGGGGGGGGAACCTTGCTGCTGCTCCCCCAAAGCCAAGGCACTCAAGGTGGGTTGGCTATGAGACTTTCCAGCCAGCCCAAAAATGACTTCCCTGCTGACCTCAACCAAGCCTGATTTTGGGTTGGGGGAAGGGAGGGGAAGGATTTGTAGCAACAGATGAAACTCCCACCTGGAGAACATAAACCTCAGAGGTTAATGTGTGAATTTTGCCTGAAGATGAAGCATCCCTGGAGGGAAACAACCCTGGCCCAGCATCCACAGGGCATGGGGACCACAGGAACCCAGCACAAGCATGCAGGGCTCTGGCAGGGATTGGGGAGAGCTCCACCGTGCACACCACAAAACATCCAACAGTTGTGCCCCGAGTGGTTCCTCCCCAGCCTTGCACTGGGGCAAAGTCAATGACCAGCCAGGCCTTTTCTCATCCTAACCCTGACCCTGGCCAGCAGCTGCCTCTGCCAGCTGTGCAAAGGGTCAGCAGCTGCTCTGCCACTGAGTCGCGGGCTGGAGGCACCAGCTGCTGGCACCTTCACACGTGCAGGCTGGTGGCTGGGTTTCAGGGGGGCTGACTCTGACACCTCACCAGCATCACTTGTCAGCCTGTGCCCATCCCTTCCTTTCATGGAGCCTGTGACCTTGCACGCTGCCAAGGACAGCTGTGCCTGAGCAGTTGTTGCCTCCCAGCAATCTGGGTGTGCCCAGGACGTGCCGCTGCTCCCGGCTCCATCACTCCTCTCCACCTGTCTTGTGGTGGGAAGTAGGGAGGAAAGAACTGCAAGGCAGCTGCAGTGCCATTAGTGGAATCCTGGGGCTATTTTGGGACTACTCCTGGTCCTAAGCTCTGCAGGAAGATGAGGGAGAGCTGAACAACACAGCCAAGAGGCTTGGAGACCTCCCCAAATCACTTTTTGCCCAGAGCCAAGGCACTAGGCAATGGTACAAACTGCTGGCTGCTTCTAACCCAGCCCAGAGGAGCAGGAGAAGACATTTCCCCCCAGGTCAACCTCCCCTGCTGCTTTGAGCACTGGCCTGGGGGTCACTACCTGGGCTGTGCCAATACCATGGCATGAGCAATACCAAGGGCAGGACTGGGAGTTTGCCCCTAATGGGCTCCCACAGATTCTGAGCAGGAGGAGGAGGAGAGGGAAAAACCCCACTGAGACCTTTTCTGGGAGTGGGCACCCAGTGCTGGCCACCCCCCTACCAAGCAGGGCCAAGGCTGGGGGGCAAAGAACCCCCCTGGCATGGAAGCAAAACACCAGGAACAGGAAAATGCCCTGTTCCCTGGGGATGGTTGAAAGCACAGATGAACTGGATGGAGGTGAGCAAGGCAAGAGCTTCTGGCTGGCTGCTCCAGAGGAGGGAGGTCAGCCCCAGGGGGAGTTACTGCTGTCTCCTCCAGTGGTGTCCCCGTGGCAGGGTGAGGGGTGTCCCCAAGGTGGCTGTGGAGACCCCAGCCCAGGACCATGGGCTCAGTGCCTGTCAAGCCAACATCCAGGAGAGGAGCTGGGCTCACTAGAGGAGCTGCTGGCTCTCCAGGGCAGTGGTGGAATGAGGCCAGAAGGGAACCCCCCTCCCACTTCAACGGCTAACACTGCCCTTAAGGCTGGATCTCCAGAAATAACAGCCATTTGGAGAAATACTGGGTGACAAGGGTGCCAAAGCTGCCCTGCACATCTGGTGCTTTACCTCAAGTCCTCTGGGATTCAGTCCCCAGAGCATCATCATCTAAATCCAGGCTCACGTGTGCAGGAGGCCACAGGGCTGCTCCTCCTCCCATTTGGAACCAAAGGGGAAACTGAGGCAGGAACCAAACAGACTCACCCACAGCTTCAGGAGGAGTTGGAGGCAGGATGAGTGCTGTGAACCCTACAGCCACATCTCATTCTGGGGGGAGATCCCTTTGCCAGGCACAGGTGGGAGCTCTGCCAGTCCCAAGGAGTAACCTAGCTTCTGCATGGGCTGATTTCTACCAGGCACTTTGTTTGAAGAATCCCAGTTTCACCAAGAGAGAGGAAGATGATCTATGTAAGGAGTAACTTACTCATTTTAAGCCAGCAGGGACCTTCCTTCACACCCAGGCATCCCTACTGCTATGTCCACTTCATCTTTCCCCTCCTGATCACAGCCTGAAACTTCCTTCTCACTGACCAGGGCAGAGCCACCCCAGCCCCACACTGCCCTGGCTGCTGGCCAGACAGACACATGCCAGCTCTCAGGGCAACGGCACAATGTGTGCCACCTGAGCCCATCCTCATGCACATCCCTCTTGCCCACGGAGCTGAAGGGAAGCGAGTGGGCTCACAGCATCCTGCCTCTGGCACAGGGATCCCACCCACACACCATGCTCTGAGCCACCAGGGAAGGCAGCCCAAAGCCCTCCCCCCGCCTCCTTTCCCACTCTCTCACGCTATGGGGGACGTCTCTCCCACCCCCTCGCTCCCTCCGGCACCAGGAGGGTTTGCAGCAGCCAGCCAAGGAGAGGGACTGACAGGAGCGGTGAGGGCTGCTGCCAGCCCACGGTGCGGGCTAATGGACAGCCAAGGCTGACTCTGGTGGCAGCCACCAGCCCTGCCACCCTGCCAGGGGAATGGAGAAAGTGCAAAGCAAAGTGCAAAGCAAGGTGCCAGCCCGGCGGCTGGCCGTCCCCACGAGCATGCTGCCCCAAAAGCAAGGAGCTGCGTTGGCCCGGGGGTTTAGCATGGAACAGAAGAGTCGTGTGGTTTGACAGCGAGCAGGGCTGCCCGGCGCTGCTGCCGGCAGAGCTTCTGCAAGGGACTTAGGGACGGCGCAAGCGAGCTGCGGGATTTGGGGGTGGTGGTGGTGATGGTAGGGCCAGGACAGTAAGATGGAGCCAACAACCAACGCTCTACCCCTCACGTTCTGCATCCCCTTCCAGCGTCCCCCGCAAGCGCTTCACCCCCACCCACCCACACCCTCCGCGGTCCTACTGGTTTGGCTTATTTAGTTTGGTTGGAAACCCCGTGGAGATCTAATTGTGACTTGGCAGCTTACGGAGCTGGCCCTGCCGGGCTCCCCAGACTGAGCGAAGATCTTGAGAAGAGACCAGAGTGAAGTCCTGGGGTGAGCAGAGCCCTCCCTGCCCCTCGCCTGGCCCCGCTGGGCGCTCACAGGGTGGCGGAGGGGTACTGCGCCCAGCCCACCTCCTTGTACGCCGCCGTCACATGGGTGTAGATGAGGGTCCTCATCTTGGTCCAGGCTCCGTGAGCCTCCGGGGTGAAGTCGTTGGCGTATTCTTCAGCAATCACCTCCAGCATGACACCGGTGAGTTTCTGGAGGGAGCAAAAGGGTTAACGACTCCCCAGGGAGCAGCCGACAGCGAACGCAGCTCTTTGCTACCCTAACGCTTTAATCCCGACGCCGAGTTCGGGAGTGACAATGCCCTGTGGGACAAACAGACGTGCAGGAGGTCTGTTGACACCCCGGGGGACAGACAGGGCAGGTTACCATCCTGCCTGGGCCCTGGGGAGGCTGAGCCCTGACTGTGATGGGGTGCTGCTTGAAGGTCCAAGCATCTCTGGAGGTGTTCAAGAAGGGATTGGATGTGGCACTTGGTGCCATGGTTTAGCAGTCATGAGGTCTTGGGTGACAGGTTGGACTTGATGACCTTTGAGGTCTTTTCCAACCTTATTGATTCTATGATCTCCCTATTTGGGCAGCTCAGATTATTCAGACCCTTCTATCATGCTCGAGCTCTACAAGAGGGAACACAAGAACCCACAGCCATGCTGGGGAGGCTGCAGGCAGGTGGGGTGCCCTTGGCAGGGGTGCTCCAGCATGGGCTGCATTTGGGAATGGTGATCTGTGTGGGACATCATCACAGCAGGGTGCTGCAGCCACGTAGGGAGCAACCCCCAGGACCAGCCAACACAGAATCATCCAGGTTGGAAGAGACCTATAAGATCATCAAGTCCAACCTATCACCCAACCCTATCTAATCAACTGCAAGAGAGGACAGGCAGCTCCAGCTCACCACAGCTCCCCCTCCCTAACATCACAGAACAAGAGGACACAGTCTCAAGCTCTGCCATGGGAGGTTTAGGCTGGATGTTAGGAAGAAGTTCTTCATAGAAAGAGAGATTGGCCTTTGGAATGTACTGCCCAGGGAGGTGGTGGAGTCACCATCACTGGAGGTGTTTAGGAAGAGAGTGGATGAGGCACTTGGTGCCATGGTTTAGTTGATTAGATGGTGCTGGGTGAGCGGTTGGACTCGATGTTCTCAAAGGTCTTTTCCAACCTGGTTGATTCTATTCTATCCCTTTTATTTATTTATGTGTTTTGCTCCTATGTTTTACCTTGAAGTAAATGGGCTCCACTTTGTGCTTGAGGGCATGGGCCTTGCCCACCAAGGCCAGCACAGAGGAGACCTTCTCGGAGTCGTTGATGTTCTCCACCACGGTGTTAATGGCACCCATGACCCGCCGGGCGTGCTTACGCAGCTGCAAGCTCCTCTCCATCTCCAGGGGGTCCTCCATGTGCTTGAACTGGCTGAAGTACTGCTTGGCCGAGGGGAAGTTGACAAAAAACCTGCAAGAAACACGAGAAAAATACCATCAGGAGGGTGAGGGCAGGTGAGGCAAAGCAGGGAGTGGTGGAGATGCTGGAAGCCACCTTCTTGCCTGCAGCACAGCCAGAGCTGGTGTGGTAGTTTCAGGCTGTGCCTAGAAATTTTTCCACAGATACAGAATTAACCAGGTTGGAAAAGACCTTCAAGATAATCAAGTCCAACCTATCACCCAACACCATCTAATCAACTAAACCATGGCACCAAGTGCCTCATCCAGGCTCTTTTTAAACACCTCCAGTGGTGGGGACTCCACCACCTCCCCACGCAGCACATTCCCATGGCCAATCTGTCTTTCTGGGAAGAATTTCTTCCTAACATCCAGCCTAAACCTCCCCTGGTGCAGCTTGAGACTGTGTCCTCTTGTTCTGGTGCTGGTTGCCTGGGAGAAGAGACCAACCCCCACCTGGCTACAACCTCTTCAGGTAGTTGTAGACAGCAATAAGGTCTCCTCTGAGCCTCCCCTTCCCCAGGCTAAGCAACCCCAGCTCCCTCAGGTCTTGAGCAAAAGTGGTAGAATGTAAATAAATTACTGTTGGATGGAAAAATACCTAGATACCCAACATGAAAGTTAGTTTTGCACACTAATAGCTTCCTCTCTTTTTGGCTTCTTCCCTCTGGCAGACACCAGCTCTGGCTTCTGCTGGCTTTGCTGACCTTGGCTGCATTGCTTTGTGGTGGCTAAGTACTAACAAACAGCTCTCTGCTCTTCCCTCCTTCCCTGTACACAGTAAAGGAGAGAGAAGGGAGCAGGGAGGGGGAAGCTATTAGCAGCCCCCTGGTTTTGTCCAGGGGAGGTTCTTGTGCTGTTTATAAATGTGTAAATATTGTGGGGTTTTTTGGGGTACATATTCATTGCATTCCATATTTTAGACTGTAGTTTTGCTTGTTTTGCTTTCCAGCTGAGCTGGTCTGGCAGTTTCTTTTGGGGGGGGGGAATTTTCTCTCACACACACACCCCCCAGCTGGTTTTCTCATGGAGTTCTCCAGGAGCTGTGGCATTCAGCTGCTTAAAAAAAATCAGCAGCTTACTGCCTTTCATCCTCGACCTTCCCTATCTGCTGCAAGGACATCACAGCTGGATATTCACCTTCAAAGGAGAGGCAAGACTGAGATCTTCATACCCAGAGACTCCACCCAGGTGTGCCAGATGCTGTGGACAAGCCCACAATACACCACAACATCTGTCCCACAGAGCTGGGGATGAGCGTGAAGCCTCTCCCTGCCCCTCTTCCCCAGGCACCCAGAAGCTTCTCAGCCCCGTGGGCTTCATTCCTGCATTGCCACCCAAAATACCTTCTTCCTGCCCAGGGTGGCTCCACCTCTCACAGACCATCCCCATTAGACTCTCCAGCAAGATCTCAGCCCTGAGCTCAAGCCACTGCACATCTATGCCAAGAGCTGCTTCCCCCCCAGCAGGGATGCCCCAGACACCCTGCCCTGAGGAGCCTCTTTCTGCAAGATTAGACCCCACTGAAGTGCAGCTGGAGCAAATTAACTGGGCTGCAGCTGATGTCCTGAGGTCCCCAGAAGGTTGTAGGGCTGGGAGGGGTTTGAAGAGCACAAGGCAACAGGGTGCAGGGCTGAGGATACCAATGCCAGCACCACTGGTATTTGCTCTCAGCATCCAGGGTTGACACTGGAGTCACATTAACCACCCCCTGCCACATGATTTACACAGCAGAGAACCACAGCAGTGCTTGCTCCCCACTTTCACTCATCTCTCTCCCTCCTCTCCTGGGCTCCCATCTTTACCTGGTCCAGTGAAGGCTGCTCAGGCAGCTCTCAGGTCTGTCCCACAGCATCCCCACAAAGATGACCTCCTTCCCAAGCACATCCCAACCATGTGAACCCATCCCAACCATCCAACCATCACTACCTTCCTCCAGGACCAGGTGGGATCCTCTTCTTCACTCACCTCTCCACAAATGATGGCAGTGCTGAGGACCAGGCTCATTTAGCACTCAGTTATCCTTCTTTTCCCTGCTCCCCTCCTTCCCCCTCTCCCTTGGCTTGCAGAAGCTTGTGGGCATTGCCAAGGAAGCGGTGTGAAGCAGCTCCTGGAGCTCACCACCACTTCTGTTGCTTCCCTGAGGCATCTGGGATTCATCAGATGGCCCAAAATAGGTTTTGGAGGTGTGAAGAGTGTGCAGTGGAAAGGGTGGGGGAGGAAGGAAGGTGGAATGGGGAGACAAGGTGCTGCTTTGACAGCCTGGAGGGGACCCATGGCAAAACTCCTCTCCTTACTGTGCAGCCTGCCCCCAGCACAGCTCCTCCCCACACATCAGGTCTCTCTCAGGAGAAACCATTCCCAGGCCTGGCTGTCCCCAGCTCCTGTCACCACAGAGATGCTCAGTCCCTACCCTTCAGCTCAGAGGTGGTCAGGAATGGACACTGGTCCCCTGACCAGGGGATAGAGCCAGCCAGGACCATGCAGATGGCACCAGATTCAAGACTTCTGTCCCAGGCATTTCCCAACAGAGGGACAACTGTTTCTCTCTGCTTTAATGGGAGCATTTTTTGCCATCCAGCCCCAACACTCTTCTCATCCCTTCCACCCTCCATCTCTGAGCAGCATGCGGCAACCCCAAGCTTGCGGCTCCAGCCAGCTCTGGAGATCAATGCTGTCCAGCTGTCAACACCTTGCTGAGGGCAGAGCTAAGGGGTCTGCCATCCCTGCCAGTGAATCCTTCCCCCTTCACCCTCCAGCTCTGGCAGCAATCCCCCCAGGCACTGGGAGCAGGGCATGTGGCTGGAAGGGGAACCTGCTGCCCACACACTACCCCAATGCAGGTGACGGAGACTGACAGCTGTCAACACCTGCCCGAGCCTCTGAATCCCAAACCATCAGAAGTTCTCCCTGAAAAGCACTGTTTGGTCTTCAGCTTAAGGGCTTGATGTTGTGAAGGCACAGGCAAGGAGCTGAGGAAGAGACTCCTGGCCTGAGCCAGGCTCTTTCAGCAGAAGGGTAGAGCTAGGGAGGACTGAGCTCTGCGCTGCCAGGAATTACAGCTTCTCCCTGCCAAGAGAAGGGCCTAAAGGAGCTTGTGCCCTTCAGGAGCAGAAGAGTCATCTCCATGCCCTCCCCCACACCACCATCTCCACCTCTCTGCTGCATTTGGCTGTCTACTCCAGGGGCAAAAATTGATCAGACCCCCTGAAGTCCCCATCCTGGGTGAGACCAGGCCAGGGAAGGGTCCATGGCACTTAGTGCTGTGGTTGAGTTGATGAGATGGTGCTGGGTGAGAGGTTGGACTCGATGGTCTCAAAGGTCTTTTCCAGCCTGGTTAATTCCAACTTTTCACAGAAGAGACCTCAAAGATCATCAAGTCCAACCTGTCACCCCACACCTCATGACTACTAGACCATGGCACCAAGTGCCACATTGAATCCCCTCTGGAACACCTCCAGGGATGGTGACTCCACCGCCTCCCTGGGCAGCACATTCCAATGGCCAATCTCTCTTTCTGTGAAGAACTTCTTCCTAACATCCAGCCTAAACCTCCCCTGGCACAGCTTGAGACTGTGTCCCCTTGTTCTGGTGCTGATTGCCTGGGAGAAGAGACCAACCCCTCTTAGCGACAACCCCCCTTCAGGTAGCTGTAGATAGCATTGTCCTCACTCTACAGACCCTCAGGGTGGTGTCCTCATGGGAAATGAGCTCAGCAGCTTCCCTAAGAGACCTGCAAGAAGGACATCCCTGCTGCTGGAGTGATATGAAACCAGCAACCCCCTCATGAGCTAAACTCCTGCTTGCTTTCATCAAAGGAGAGCTGAAACAGGGGAGCCCAAACCATCTTTGCTTCCAGCTGAAAAGCAACTCCCCGTCTTGCCAGTGAGCTGCAGCCACCTTTCCTTGGCCAGTGCCTCTCTGCAGGGCTGGAGGAAGGCAGGTGCCTGCAGCAAGGACTTCTGGCCTGGAGCAAATATTTGAGCTGTGGAACCAAAGGGAAAGGGAAAAAAAAAGAAGAAGAGGGGAGGAGACTCACTCCGGGGTGGTTGTTAATAAACAGAGAAGATTAATTTAACACAAAGGTTAAATATAACCAGAGGAAAGGGGGGAAAGAGAGGGGTGGGGAAAAAAAGGAAGAACTAAAATAAGTCAAACAATAGAGAAGTGCAAGAGGTGTCACTTGGGGTTTTTCCATCTCCAGAACATCTTTCCAGAGTTCAGACCTCTCAGGCTCTGGAATTCTGTTGGCTCGCTGTGCCTGTGTGCATGCCTGGAGCTCTTTTTTCCCCCACCCCACCCCCCTCCTTCCTCAGAGTCATTAAAAGCTGATATTTCCCATTGCACAGCACACAAAATGATGATTGATAGAAAGCAGATGCCTGCATACCCATCTCATTAACTCTCTTTTTAAGCGGTTCCATTCTGCAGCTGCTAATTTGTACTCTGCAAGCTGCATCTGGACCCCACGGACAGGATGTCAGCTTTGCTGTTCCTCCCTCTCCTGCCCTTTTTAACAACTCTAAAGGACACAGCCAGCAGCAGAGCCAAAGGGAATAGAATCACAGAATCAGCCAGCCTGGAAAAGACCTCAGTGATCACCAAGTCCAACCTCTTACCTAACACCTCCTGACAACTAAACCATGGATCCAAGTGCCACAGCCAAGCCTTCTCTGAACACCTCCTGGGATGGGGACACCACCACCTCCCTGGGCAGCACATCCCAATGGCCAATTACTCTCTCTGGGAAGAACTTTCTCCTCACCTCAGCCTAAACTTCCCCTGGGGCAGCTTGAGACTGTGTCCTCTTGTTCTGGTGCTGGGTGCCTGGGAAAAGAGACCAACCCCCATCTGGCTACAACCTCCCTCCAGGGAGTTGTAGAGAACACTGAGCCTCCTCTTCTCCAGGCTAATAATTCAAGTGCAAAGCCCCTGCAGTCACTGGGAAGCTGTTCTCTGCTCAAGGGGAGATACCACAGTGACCATCACAGGAGGTGTTTAGGAGCAGACTGGATGGGGTGCTTGGTGCCATGGTTTAGTTGATTAGATGGTGTTGGATGATGGGTTGGACTCGATGATCTTGAAGGTCTCTTCCAACCTGATCTATTCTATTCTCCTCCTGTCTGCCCCCATAGAATTGGTTCAGTGGGAGAAGACCTTTATGGTCACCAAGCCCAACCATTAGCACTGCCAGCTCACCACTAAACCACAGCCCCCAGCACCACATCTACGCAGCTTTGAGATCCCTCCAGGGATTGAGTCTCCACCACTGCCCTGGGCAGCCTGTCCCAGGGCTTGACAACCTTTTTGGGGAAGTAACTGTTCCTCATACCCAACCTAAACCTCCTCTAGCACAACCTGAGGTCATTTCCTACTGTCCTATCACTTGTTACTCCCACAGCAACATCTGATAGTAACATCTTCCCTTTCCCCAGACCTTGCAGAGCAAACCCCCCATGGGAATCCCCAAGCCCAGCCACCTCCTTCCTTCCCCAAGAGGAAAGAGGACAGCTGGGTGCTGCTTGCTGGGTGCTCTTGAGCCCCTAAACCCTTGAAGCTTTACTCACCATTTGCAAACTGGGGTGGGAACAAATGGAAGCAAGGCCTTGAAGCCACTGGGAGGCTCCAGCTGAGCCCCCAGCCAGCACTTGTAGACTCTTTTTCTGGCAAGATTTTCCTACCAATGCCTTCATGTTCTCTCTTGCCTCATCCCTCTATGTGGGAAGAAACTCTCTCTAATGTGGGAATCTCTCCCCAGCCTTTCTCAGACCTCTCCTTCCAGCTCTTTTACTGCTGGGGTGACTACAAAGCAGCTGATAAGGGGGAGGCAGGTGGTGTGTGGTGCTGCTATTTATTGTGGAGAGGGCTGGCTCACTGCTTCTCCTGCACCTTCTCCCTGCTCCTCACAGCCACCTGTAATCCATCATCTTGTTTCCAGGCTGGGGCCAAGCCCTCAGTCCACACACTGATGCTAAATTGCTTCTACAGCTGAGAAAGAAGAGGTGTAGCTGGCCCCCCTCCAGCTGAAGCACCACAGTGCCAGGGAAGAAGGACAAGGACACAATGGTGAAGCTGGGAGAGGACCCAGCAGCAAAGCTATAGCCAAACACCTTTGGCCATGAGCAAACAACCTCCAGGGGCATGCCCTGCTCACTCTTGTGTGCTCAGTCCCACCTCCAGGTCCTCAGTGCTGTTACCTTCCCCTACCACGTGTGTGGCTTCAGGCCAAAGCCTCTTGGCTGCAGAGATGGACCTTTGGGCTAGGGATAAGGCCAGCTTTCCTCAGCATCAGAGTGGCTTTTCTATGGCTCTTGCAATCCCTTTTGCTCAGTGCCTTCATCCACAGCATCATCCTCATCACTCACATGGTTGTTCCTGCTCCTCTCCACTGCCAGACCTCTTTCCCTGCCTGTGTCCCTGCCCACTGGGTGCAGGTAGCACACAGGGATGGCCACATCTGCCCCTCCACCCCAGCACCAGCATCTCCCCCTGCACCAGACACCCTTCCTGCAGCCCTGCCAGGCAGGGACAGCATGGCCCAGAAGCAGCCAGGGGTAGGACATGATGTCAAAGCATGACTCTTGCCTCTGAGGCAGATGCCTGGTGAGGATGGAGCTTGCTGGAGCCTGGCTGTGTGTCCACAACACCCAGGGACAGTGGAAGAGTTTGGAAGTGGGAGGCAACATGAGGCTGAGCAGAGGAGCAACCCAGATTCACAAGGATGAAGTCCCTGTGCCAGGACCTGCCATCCATGCAGCAAAATCAGGAACCTGGTTTTTGATGTCCACCACCTCACCTCCTCTCCAGTGCTCCCTTGCTGGTTTCCAGCAGCCCCTGCTTGGTGTTGTCAGCACCTCCACCAATGCTGTGCTCCAGGTAGATTGCCAGCCACCCCACTGCCAGCCACCTCATTGCCCAGCCACCCCATTGCCAGCCACCCCAATGCCAGCCACCCCACTGCCAGCCACCCCATTGCCAGCCACACTCAGTACCTGCCAGCCCAGACAGGGCTGTCCTGACATCTTTCTGCCTTTACTGAGCTGTGGGAGCCCCCAGACCAGTGGAGCCTGTCAGCAGAGCAGAGACTTGGCCCTCCTGGTGAGGGCTTTCTGGGGCTGGTACCAGCACACCCAGTGTGCCCTCGGCCACAGCCAGGGAAACCATCCAGGGGCAGTTTGACCTCCCTGTGCCTTTGCTTCCCTTGGCCAGGCTTCCTGAAGCACAGGCTGTCCTGTGGGATCTCTCCAGCCCCGTGTGTCTTGCAAGGGACACAAGGGCAGTGTTGGGTGAAGGGACCTGGGGAAAATTCTTCTTGGGTCACCCTGAGAGCTGCTGGCAGCCCCGAGGCTGTGCCTGGTGGAGGACATGCCACAGGGATCCCTGGGCAGCCACCTCAGCCAGGGAGCAGCTGAAAGGGCTGGTTGCAGGTGCTCCAGTCAGAGGGGAAAAGCAGCTGTGCAACAAGAGCTTAGTGAACCCACACTCATCCTCTTCACTGATTGTGGAGGTGGCTGCTGTCTTGGGAGATGTCCCCTGCGTGTTTCCCTCTCAGCAGAGCAGAGTCCTGCTGCTCTCTCCAGAGAAACATCTCTCCAGCTTGACCACAATGATTGGCAGGCATGTGACAAGCTGTGGGACAGGGATATGACCACACTGAGGAGTTGGAATTTATAGAGGACCCTTTCCAAAGCGAGATACTGTGGCAGGAGGTTCTCTGCCAGCTTCTGTGCTCTGAAATTTGCCTGTTGGCAGCTGGGATCTGACACCTTCCCTAGAGACCCCTCCAGAGGCACCCCTTCCTTATAGACCCCTCCATGCAGACCCCTTCATTATAACCTCCTCCCTACAGATCCCTTCCTTATGGACTCTTCCATACAGATCCCTTCCTTATGGACTCTTCCATACAGATCCCTTCCTTATAGACTCCTCCATACAGACCCCTTCCTTATAGACCCCTCCAGAGGCACCCCTTCCTCATAGACTCCTCCATACAGACCCCTTCCTTATGGACCCCTCCATACAGACCCCTTCCTTATAGACTCCTCCATACAGACCCCTTCCTTATAGACCCCTCCAGAGGCACCCCTTCCTTATAGAACCCTCCATACAGACACCTTTCTTATGGACACCTCCATGCAGACCCCTTCCTTATGGAGTCCTCCATGCAGACCTTTTCCTTATAGACCCCTCCAGAGGCACCCCTTCCTTATAGACCTCTCCATACAGACCCCTTCCTTATAGACACCTCCATAGGGACCCCTTCCTTATAGACCACTCCATACAGATCCCTTCCTTATGGACTCTTCCATACAGATCCCTTCCTTATAGACTCCTCCCTACAGATCCCTTCCTTATGGACTCTTCCATACAGATCCCTTCCTTATAGACTCCTCCATATGGACCCCTTCCTTATGGACACCTCCATGCAAACCCCTTCCTTATGGACCCCTCCATACAGACCCCTTCCTTATAGACTCCTCCATACAGACCCCTTCCTTATGGACCCCTCCATACAGACCCCTTCCTTATAGACTCCTCCATACAAACCTCTTCCTTATAGACCCCTCCATGCAGACCCCTTCCTTATAGACACCTCCATACAGACCCCTTCCCCACAGGCACCTCCACATGGACCCCTTCCCTATGGGCAGCTCCACAGAACATGTGTTGGCTTTGGGGTTCTCTGCAAAATCCTTGCTTTAACTGCAATTTTTGGGTGGATTCAACTAATTTTTACATATATATATATATATAATTATTTCTTTTGGATTCAGCTGAAAATAAGCAAGGGTTTTCTTCATTGCCAGACTCATTACTCAGGCTCTTTGCTATTTTAACCTACAACTTGCAGTAATGTCTGGCATCCAGGGAGTGCTTTTAGATTTCAAAGCTCTCTGCAAAGTGCCTGAGCACAGGTGTGTTAGCTCAGAGGAAGGAGCTGTTGAAATCCAGGGGTCTGAGTCTGCCTTGGCAAATCCTTTAGCTTCCCCTCCCACACCTCCTGGGAGGGGAAGGACACCTTGGGAGCAATGGAGAAGGTCACAAGTGTGGCAATTTGGAGAGCTGCTGGGTTTGGAGCAGAGCTGGAGGGAACAGTGATGGAGATACCCCCCCATGGGGGTGGCACAGCGTGGGGTGGCTGTGGCAGGCTGCACTGACTGTGCTTGGCATGGCAAGAACATTTGGTGTGGCCTTGGGACCTGGGAGCTAACAGAAACTATCCCTGGGTTTCATCCCTGGTGGGATCTGTAGTTTTGTGGTCCCACATCTGTGGCCAGGGTACGTGTGTGTGGGTGTGGGAGCAAATGTCCATGGTGGTCAGGACAGGCTGTGGGTTTAGCTCTGGTGTCCCAGGCTTTAGCTGGGGTCTGCAAAGGAGCGAGGGTGCTGAGCCCCTGCTGCTGCTAAGCCCTGAGTGCCCACAGCCCCAGCATGCTGTGGAGAGTGGGCTCTCATCCCTCAGTGAACCCTTGGAGTGTGGGGTATTGGCAATAAGCCATTGGGAAGGTGGACGAGAAAGGGGGATGCTAGGGGGAGCACTGCTTGTGTGCTTGAAGGGCTCCTGCACCACACAGGGAAGGGTGTGGAGATGCCAGGGCTGCTGCAGGCTGCCCAGATCTCCCCACATGCCTGAGCTCCCCTGCTCTGAGCTCTCTAGTGAGGGATATTTACCCAAAGAAGACCAAATCCGAAATTACAGATGGGTAAACTGAGGCACAGCAGCAAGCCCAAGGGCATGGGGAGCCTATGGGTGAGCTGCAGCCCAGGGCTCCCAGCTCTGCTGGCCAGTGTGCCCACTTGGGAGTGGCCCAGCTGATACACACAGCTGCAAACACGCAGCTCCAGCTTCAGTTCCAGCTCCAGCAAGGGTTAAGGCAGTGGCTGTGAGCTGGAGCCTGCAGAGGCCCCTGAGCTCCCAAGGAGGAGGAAGATGAGCAGAGGAGCATGGTGAGGAAGCTCTGTGTTTCCTCCAGCTCGAGGCTCCCCCACCGAGGAAACTGTCAATTAGTGACATAGTTTTAACCACACAGCTGAGATTCCCATGATCCGGTGGCTGCTCAGCCACAAGTCCCCATTATTCCTCTTTGTGTCCCCTGAGAGCCCAGAGGCCCTGCAGGGCCAGGACCCCACTGTGCTGCTGGCAGGACCGTGGGGGTTTGCCATGGTTTCGTGCACCAGCAGCAGCTGTAAGGGCTGGGACCATGGTGCCCAGCTATGTGCCTCAGTTTCTCCAGCTGCAGAGCATGGAAAGGCTGAGGGTGGAGGAGGAGGTTGGGCAGGGGCTGAAGGAGAGCAGAAGGAGCTGGAGTGAGTTCCTACAGGACACTGACACTGTAGCCTCCCCACTGCTGCCTTTTGTGTGGGCATTGCTGCCTTTTGGGTAGACATTGTTGCCTCCCACCCTTGGGGCACAGGATCAGGCCCCAGATTCATTGCAACCTTTTATCTCCAGGGGTGCTGCAAACCATCACTTGGGAAAAGTCATTCCCTGCCCTTAACATCTCTGAAGGCACAGAGGAGGGATGGAGCAGGAGAGCATGGAGAGACCTCTTGCTACCAGACACAGGCAACTCCCTGGTCCCAACCCGGGCAAGAGAAATGTGGCTGCTGGTGGATGTACCTGCTGTTACCACTGCACAGCAGGGCTGCACAGAGGGGGGGCCCACAGCTGTGCATCCCCCTTCCCTCTCCTTGTCCACCCTAGTGCACATCACTTTCTGCCTCAGTTTCCCCCGCAGGGTGCTGAGCAACACCGGTGCTGTACTGGTGAAGCTCAGGGGCTGGCTGGGGCAGCTCTCAGCCCCCAGCACTCTGGGGGTGCTGCAACCAGAAGCATGCTGGGTAGGTCTGCTTACACCACACCAGCCCCCACTCACCATCCCCTCCCCAGCCCCAACCTCTGGAGCTGCTGAATCACGTCTGGGGCTGCAGCTGCCGGGCTGCAGGTGGCCTCCAGGCAGTGACCCACTTCTGCCAGCGGCTGATGCCAGCTGGGAACTGCAGCTGGGAAAGCGGCAGCCAGCGGTGCTCCCAACCCAGGCCAGGGCTGCCCTGCTTTCACCAGACACCAGCAGCCCCAGGGAGCTCAGGATGAGCTCCTCAGAGGGCTCTTTGGGGATGGGGCTTTGCTGCTGTGGAGGGCATCTCAGCCGCTGGAGCCATGGCAGCTGGCTCCAACAGCAGCACTGCTCCAGTTGGGATGGTGGCTCTCCCAAACCAGACCACTGACCCTGGGGACGTGCACTGAAAGTCCAGACCTCACTTGAAGCACCCCAGAGAAGTTCTGGCTGAGGCAGTGGGTGCTGGGTTTAGCTGGGATGTGCCAGGGCATGTGCCAAGGCCAAGTGCAGCCAGGGTACCAAGGAGTTGTGGCTCACTCTAGAAGCCAGCTCAGTCCTGCCCTGTTGGCACAGGGAGGGCCAACTCCTCACCACGGTGCCACAACTGTCCCTGGAAAAAACAAAACTGGACCAGAAACTTCAACTGAGAAAGTCTGAGCTGGGACTAGAGCTCAGCCATATGGTCCCTGCCAGGCTGTCCCCAGTCCTGGTCCAAGCCACATCATTGCACACAGAGACACTGAAAACCATGAGCTGCCCTGGGCATTGCCATGAGTCCCTTGGTGCCAGCTGTGGGCACCCAGCCACCCTTCTTGTGCTCACGGCCCCCCCTGCACCTGGCTGCACCTACAGATGGGGTCATGGAATGACCTGGGTGCCAGGCAAGGAGCTGGCTGCTGGCCAAGCCCTGTGCTGAAGCTCGTGGGATGAGAATTTTGCATCCCTCAGACCTCTGCCATGTGCAGGCTTCAAACTCAGCCCAGGTGGGCTGGGTGTCCCAGCAGTGGGGCTATCACACCCCCAGATCACCCTGGCTGCTACATGGAGCAGAGCCATGAGGGAGTGAGCTCAGCCATCAGCTGGCTCTGAGAGGAGGAAATGTTTGAGAAGGAGGAGGTGAGGTGACTCAAATGTCATTTTGGATTCTCTTGCCTAGGGGTCTTGCTAGGAAAATCCCATTGCAGTGCTGGCTGTGAGCCTGGAGGGGAACTGGAGCTGCTCACCAGCATGGCTGGGGAGCCTCTGCTCTCTGCAGATCCCGTGGGCTCAAGGCATCAGCTCTCAGCTGCTTGGAAAACTTTTGGACGGTTATTAATAAACAGCACGTCCATCCAAGGGGTTCTCTGCGCTCCCAGGCCCCTGCTGCAGGAGGGGACACAGCCCAGTCTCCTGTCTCTGGTCTGGGCTGGATCCAGGCAGGAGCCTGAGCAGGGATATCCCTGTGGTGCTGCTCCCTGGGATGGGTGCCGGGAGCTTTGGCTCTCCAGAGAGCATCCTTGCTGTCTGCCAACAGGTCACAGCAGGCATCTCACCTGCCCCTCTCCTTGCCGTGCCCATCCTCCTCTCCCCTCCTCAGTAAGGGCAATAGCCTGCTGGTGCTGCACCCCACCGAGCCCCTCGACCCCCAGAATCCACGGGATCCTGCGGGATTCCCACTTGGTCCTTTCCCAGGGTACCCAGACAAGGGTCACAGCCCCGGACAGCACAGCAACCCCCACCTGCCTCCTCACCTGCAGAGCACCTCCCCTGGGCTCATGAGCTGCCCCTTGTCCCTGCCACTCGGCCCCACACTGCCGGGCGACGCTCCGCACCCCGCTCCCAGGGCAGCAGGGCACCTGCCCCCCGCACCGCCGCCCCCCGAGCCCCTTCCCTCACCAACTCCAGCGCTCTCCTTCCCGCCGACGCCGACGCCGGAGGGACAGATGGTGCCCTCCGAGACACACCTGCTTGGGTTTTATCTTGGCTCCCAACTTGCATTATTTCACCCGCCAGCCTGCCACGCACCGATGCCACCCGCTAACGGAGCTGGGGGGGTTAGAATAACATCCCCCCCCCCCGCAACCCACCCAAGCACAGCACCGCTCTTCTCCTCGCCTCTGCCACCCCCCCCCTCGCCCCGACCGCCCCCAGCTCCATCCCTGGGCTAAGGTGACCTTTGCAAGCCGAGCAGCTTCCCCCCGAAGTCCCCAGCAAGGCTTCCCCCCGCCAACCCTCCCCCCCTCGCCGCTGCCACCCAGCTCCAAGGTGTGGAAATCAGAGGAGTGCTGCGAAACCCTCCCTGCTCCCAGCCAGCGAATACACCCCAGCCAGCTCCCCACTCGCTGTCATTCATCTCCACTTGGGTTATATATATTGTTCTGCCTCTTTCTCAGCTATAAAGAGCTTTAGGTGGATTTGCTGGCTCCCTGTTTTGGTTTGTTTGGGGTTTGTTTTGGGGTTTTTTTTGGTTGTTGTCGTTGTTGGGTTTGGGTTTAAATACCTGATGAGTATGGAGACCCCAACGTCCTCGCAGTTTGCATATACTCTGCTCCACGTCTCTTGAATCACCTTTTTTTCCGCCTCTGAAATCTCTTCACTTCTTTCCCATCTCTCAATCTCCATTTCTCCCTGGACTTTCTCCATGAAAAACAGCCGGCACGCTCCTGCGGGAAGCCAGGAGGAGATAAAAGAGAGAGATGTGTGGGGATAGGGGCGGGGGGGGAGATAATATATCCTGGGAGGAGAGACAAGGTGTTTGGCGTGCGGGTGCTGGCGGCTCTGCCGACGTGTGGATGTCTCTGTGTGTGTGTGTGTGTGTGTGAGTGAGAGAGAGAGAGAGCGAGAGAGAGGAGAGGGAGCTGCTGCTGCTGCCGGCCCCTTCCTTCGACAGGGAATTTAAAAAAATATCCCGCAGGAATGCTGCATGCGATTAGATTTCAGAGCTCCCAGGGCTGCCCGTGGCTGGAGTTAGCTTCGGCTCGGCTCGGCTCGGCTCGGCTGCGTGCGGCTGACTGATGGGGAACTGCCTGAAAGTGAAATATTCCAAGGCATTGCAAAGACCAGCCTCTTTACCAATGTGTGAACGTGAGCTCACTTTCTCCCTCTCTCTCCTCCTCTCTCCCACTCCTCCCTCCTGCCCTTCTTTTTTTTTTTTTTCCCCTTTTCTTTTTTTTTTCCCCCCTCTCTCCCTGAAAGGGAGGGATGAGGGAGATGTTCTGAGCAACATCAGGACGGTGCTGGGTAGCTGGGGTGGGAGGGGAGGTAGGGATGGAAGTTTGGGTTGTTTTTTTCTTTTTTTTTCCCCCCCCCCCCCCCCCCAGCCCTTGTCAACAATTCAGAGGAAATTCAGGATCCAGAGTGCTGAGTTAAAGTTACCCAAACCGCTGGCTGCACCGGGCTCTGCCTCCGCTCTCCTCCTTGCTTTTCCCTATTGTTTTTCAGGCAGTTGGGCTTTGAAGGACAGACCCTGGCTCACCTGGGCTGCGTGGAGCGTCAGGGAGAGAGGGGAGCATGAGGAACCCCCACTCGGTGCATCTCTCTGCCACCCGAGAAAGGTCATGGTCTGTCCCACAGGGACTTTTTAAGGATGAGTATTTGCTCTCCCTCCTCACAGCATGACCCGGTAGTGGAGGGCTGGTGGATTGTAGAGGGACCCGGAGTTAAGGCACTGAAATGAACACATTATTGTTGTTCTGTGGTTGCCTCACTCCTGGCAGCATCTTGGCAGGGACAAGGAACACGGGAAGACCTCCACGCCAGGCTTCCCACTGCCTTCGTGCGTGTGCTTTTGGGTTGGTTTCTACCCAAACGCCGTTTCCAGCTCCCTGACGATCCGGCATATTGAACCCGCAGCACAGCCCCTCCGCACAGAGAGCAGGGAGATGCTACCGAGCCCTGTAATAACCGAGAATCCCCCAGAGGGGGATCGGAGACAAGAGAACAGCCTGGTGTGCACAGCCGCCTCCCGCACCCGCTGCGCACCCTCGCCGGGCAGGCAGACAGACAGACGGACAGACAGGCTGAAGGTGCAGCTCGGACAGCCGGGCACACAGGGTCAGGCTGAGCCCCCTTAGGGGTTGGAGCTTTGTCATTGCAGATCGGTTGAGGCTTTTTGCTGGGTTTCCCCCGCGAAGCAGCCTCGGTCACCTCCCCGTGCACAGCAGCCAGAGCGGCGGTGTCAGCAGATCTGCTCTTGCAGATCTAGCGAGAGCAGCTGGAGAAGATGCTGCCCACAGGTGCCCCAGTGTAGGTCCCCCCCCGCCAGAAGCCCCACCGGGAGCCCCATGCATTCGGGAATCTCTCTGCTGAGGGACACAAAGCTTGGCTCACCTGGGAGCTGCCAAACCCAGCACTGTGGCCAGCCCCCACCAGGTGACACCTCCCCTGGCTTCCAAACCACATTTTCACCAGCGAGCTTGAAGTTTGTCTTTGCCTCCCATCCATTAACCACTGGGGTTAGCATCCATAAGCCATTAACTACAATGTCCCAAGGTGACCACCACCCAGTAGAGAAACCCTCTGGCCCCTGGGTGGCATGGCCAAGCTTATCAGCCTCCTTTAAAAATGCAGGGGAAGAGGTTCTGAGCTTAGACCCAGCTTAAAACCTGAGCAAAACTGCAATGCAGTGGTAGAGCTTTCAAAAAGGGGAACCCCCCAATACAGACAAATATGAAGGCTGGGGTGATAATCCAGGTGGAGCATTGGTTAAGTTATTACTTGCTGGTGCTTTAAAGGAAAGGATTTGTCAAAGCTCTCCCACCTTGGGTCTTAATACTGGGCTCACAGGCTGGTACCTGGTTTCATGGTGAGCTTGGCTGCAGTGGGTACTTCCCCTTGCTCCCCAACACCAGAAGTCAAAGGGTCTTAACTCAAAAGCCTTCATTTAGGAACACTAGGCAAGTACTTGACAAATCTCCCAGCCTTTTCCAGGCTTCTGGCCCTCTCTTTAAGGGGGGACATCACATCTGGTGCAGCCCCAGCCCTGCTCCCATGTGCCACCCTGCTCCACAACCAGGAGGCAGTGAGGAAAGCAGCCTCGAAATGCCAAACCAACCCAAACAGCCCTGAACTTCTGCCACTCCTCCCAGATGTGGGACATACCTCAGGGGCAGGAGCACAGGCACAGGCTGGCATGTGCCAGCCCCCCATTTCATGGCTCTCCATGACTATTGCTCTCGAGGGCTCAGGGTTAGAATGCAACTTCTTCCAGAAGGGAAAAGATGCTGCCTGGACACTATTGCTGCAGAACCCTGCTGGGGATTGCACTGGCAGGCAGCGCTGCCTGCCAGCCTCTGTGGCCCCACAGCTATGTGGGTGACCCCCAGTCCCCTTGGTGCAAGGGGTGCTGTGGAGGGCTGGGTTGGGATTTGCTTGCCCTGCCGGTGGTTGCTGCCAGTTGTCCCAGAGCACGGTGCCTGCTGCTGTGGCAGGGTGGCTCAGGGACATGGGGCTCAGGACAGATGACTTGGTCCCCACAGGCAGCAGCCAGGCTGAGATGGGATCAGTCTGCATGATCCCTATAGGAGGAATGGCTCCATCTCCTTCAGCTCCCAGCTCATTTTAACACCCTGATCCTGATCCCATTCCCATTCCCAGTCATGCACCACAGCCCTCCTGCTCTCCACCTCCTTCCCATGGGCCTGTCCCCACGGTGCCAGCCCTTCCAGCAGGGCCTCATCCCTGCTGAGCCCCAGCCTGCTCCTCCCGCAGCTTCTGCACTGCAGGGAGAGATCAAGCTCCTGCTCAAGCTGTCCTCCATTTGCAGGGCTGCAGGGGGTGAGGATGGGTTTCCAGGCCCTCCCAGCCTCTGCTCACAGCAAGAGGGGGTCCTGTGGGGTCCATACCCCCCTGCCCACCGCTTCTCCCACTCTCCCCGTGCCCTCCCACATTGCCTCTCCTCCTCCCAGTGCGTTGGGTGCAATGAGAAATGTACTTGGCTCCCGATCCTCGAGTGGGAGGTGAAGGCAAAAAAACCTGAGACATCAGCTCCACAGTGTGTGGGATGCAGATGATGGCAGATCCCCACCCTTGACTCCTCCATTGTCACTGGGCTGAAGGCAGAGACCCCAGCTCCAGACCCTGAGGGCTGAGCCCACCATGCCGTGTGTGTGGGGACAGCCTTGTTCTTCTGCTCCTGGAGAAAAGCTGCTGACTTCTGGTGTCCACTGCAAAATCAGCTCCTGGGACCTTCTGACAAACACAAATAGTTGGGTTGGTCCTGAGAAGAGACTCTCATCATCTTCCTTGGGAAGTGCTTTGGGAAGGAGCTGCAGGAACTGCTCTGAGCCCTTGGTGCTGGTGGGATACCAGGAGTCCAATGAGGACTCCTTCACACTCTTGAGACACCAGCCTGGCCAGAACAGGAGCAGGTCTGGAATTTTAAGTGAAAGAAGGTTGCAGGCATCAGTGTGGTGAAGCCCAAGAAGAGCAGCCCTGACCTTGTCCCTTTTCCCCTTGAGCTGGACAAGGTGAGGGTGGAAGATGCTGATAGGGCTTGTTGTCATTTTTGCTCCCAGCAAGGTGGCTGAAGGCTATTGCAGGATGTGTGTGCCAGGTTGGGTGTTCCTC
Source organism: Dryobates pubescens (assembly GCF_014839835.1). Taxonomy (NCBI): domain Eukaryota; kingdom Metazoa; phylum Chordata; class Aves; order Piciformes; family Picidae; genus Dryobates; species Dryobates pubescens. The sequence continues at coordinate 16,687,048 of NC_071631.1, read as the reverse complement.
CTTTGTCCTCCTCTTGGAGCCACTCAGGCTGCTGCTCTACCTCACCCAGAGACTTGTCACCCTGGACACTGGTGAAGCATAGCCCTTGGTTTCCAGCCCAGCTCACCCAGCGCTGCCCCCAGCACACAAACCCTCTCTCCCCTTTCCTAATCCAGCCCTGCTGCCAACTGCAAAGTCCTGGCCTGAAAAGGAATAACAAGACTTTAGGAAACAGTTTTGTAGTGGCTGCTGCTTGAAAAGGGAAGGATTTAGCCTAAAGCCTGGATAAATGCTCTCTACTTACTGCAGGTTTCCTTCCCTGGCTCCTCTGATCCCAGGAGCCCTGTGTGCAATCCTGATTCTCCAGCCCCGTGCCAGCAGTGCCTGTGGTCTGCAAGCTGGTACTGCAGGAACAGGCTGGAGGACAAGTTGTGGATGCTCCCCACCAAAGTGTTCAAGGCCAGGTTGGATGGGGCCTTGAGTAACCTGGTCTGGTGGAAGGTGTCCCTGTCCATGGCCGTGGGGCTGGAACTAGATGATCTTTAAGGTCCCTTCCAACCCAAATCATTCTATGACTCTGTGCCAGCGTGCCAAGGGGGTTAAAAGAGGCTACAGCCAACAGGACCCCTCCCAGATCCAGCTGGTGTTGCAGCACCCCCTGTGTTTTCCTCACAGGGGGTGCCAAACCCATGTGGGATGTTATGAGATCCCAGTTTAATCTCACAGCCCTTGTCCACATTGCTTGGCACTCTTGGCCACTGATTTACTTGTAAAGACCAGGAATATTGACAGGCTGGGATTCCCCCCGTTCCACATCCTCAGTGTGGCTGGGAAGAGCTGGGCTAGGGAGGTGAGTGTGGGGAGCTGCTGTCCCCCACCTCCAAGACCTGGGAAGCCCTGGAGAAGTGAAACCTGCTTGCACAGGGCAAAGCCAGCAGCAGACATTCCTCCTCTGATTGAAACCAGACCTCAGGCAGTGAAGTCGGCGCTGCTGGGGAATGCACTTAAACCAACCCAGCCCAGGCTCTCCTTCATGCATGGAAACAGAGTTCCCCTGCTCAAGGCTCAAAGCCCAGCAGATGTGGCTTTGTGCAGAGACCACAATCTCTGGTGCCATGAGAGCAAAACCCCCAGTGTGACCTTGCCCCAAGCTCTCAGCTCCCAGAGAGGACCCCAGTCCCTGAGGCCACCCTCACCTCCATCTCACTACCTCCTGCTCCATGTGGGAGCAAGATGATGTGGGATGCCAGGGACATTGGCTTGTGGACCAGGTAGCAGCAGCAGCACTGCTCCAGGAAGGGACCATGGGATGAAGATACTCAAGCAGGAGCCTGGGGGTGAAGCAGAGGTGGGTGGGAGAGACAGGGACAATGCAACCTCCCCATGATCTTCTCAAACCTCCCTCCCCAGAAAATCCCTACCAGCTCATGCAACCTGGAAAACCAAAAGGTTAGGAAAGCCAAAGGAGCAAAAGGAAACAGAGAGGGGCCCTGGGAGCAGGGCTTGGTGCTCACAGGCAGGGTAGCGTAGGGCAAGAAGCTCCTAAGGCAGCCCTGAAGAACACTTCCCACCCAGACCAACCTGATCTTGACCTGAAAACTGATGCAAAAAACTCCAGTCCTGCCCTGGGATTTGAGGAAACTCAAACTCTGCGATGCAACCACCAGCAGAAGTGCTGGCTCAGGAAGCAGGTGACGGATCCAGAACCACAGAGCTGCACAGGCAAGTTACCAGCCAGCTGATAGACTTCCTTACACCCTGAACAGCCTCCAACGGCATCAGCTTCCCCTTCAGCCCCCATCCTGAGCTCTCATCTGGCCACCCCCCAGGGGCACAGCCCCTGTCACAGCCTGACCCTGCAGCAGCAAGCGAGGCTGACAGGAGTATTGGGAAACAACTCAGCACTTCCAAACAGGTTCTCTTTGCTGCTCTTTGGCTTCCTGAAGCTGGTCTGAGCGTAGCAGGGGTTGCTCAGGAAGGCCAGGAAGCTAATATATTCGTGTCAGCTTGCATTTGGTGCCAGGACATGAAGTAAACACCGTCAGGGACCTCGCTGTGGTTCAAAGACGAGCCCTGCTTCTTATTCCGAGCACATGATCCACGCTCCCTGTACGGCTCCATCGATTCATATCTTGAAAAGAAAAGCCTTCAAAACCCATTAAGGCTCCTTGCCATTCCAGCCTGGCTCTCGAGGGCTAAGGCAAGAGGCATAAACTAATCTGCTCACATTACCTTGCCTTTGAACCAAGCATCTCCTGGCATCAGCCAAGAGTGTTTGGAGGTGATACGCTCCCCCGTGGGGCAACGCTTGGCCATGGAGGTCACCCAAGGTCATAGAATCAATCACAGAACTGTCAGGGTTGGAAGGGACCTCAAGGATTACCTAGTTCCACCCCTCCCTGCCACAGGCAGGGACACTTTCCTCTGGATCAGATTGCCCAGAACCCCATCCAGCCTGGCCTTAAAAACTTCCAGGGATGGGGCTTCCACCACTTCTTTGGGCAACCTGTGCCAGTGTGACGTGAGCTGAGGGAACACCACTTAGGCACTGCCCCTGTGCCAGGTTGCCTTTGGCACCTGGGGAGCACCCATGGCTCGTGCTCCCAGTGATGATCCTCTCTTTGGCCATGGAGGAACATAAGGTTATAAATAAGCCCACAAGCTCCTGTGGCTGCTTTTTCTCAGGGTCCCAGACAGCATCTGGGGACCTTGCTGGGGTCAGCCCTGCCAGGTCTCGGTGAGGGGAGGAGGTTTTGCAAGCGGCAACATCCTCCCAGGGATTACGAAAGCCACGCTGCCTATTGCCAGGGAAAAGAAGGTCCTTCCAGCCTCTTGGGCTCCAGCTCAGCCAGCAGCTGCTGTTTATTTGGCTTCAGTGACTTCCCAGCATACCAAAATATGCTCCTGGGGGGCCCAGCGTGCTCCGGCGCGGCTGACCGGGACACAGGGCTCAGCCACCCCACGTGCTCCACGGTGCCTTGCGTAAGGCAGCTCTGCACTCAGCGGCCTCGCTGCTTCGTAGGACAGAATTGCTCACTCTTGTTTCCATCAGGCTGCAGGAGACACTTGGGATGTTCCTTTCACCTCCCTCCCAAAGGCTTCTCATCTCACCGGTGCCAGCAGCGAGGCCGGAGCTGTTCCCTCTGCCCTCGGCTGACCTCCAGGTGGAGGGCTGGGGACTGTTTACTCGATGGGGCTTAGAGGGATTTGGGTTTACTGACATTTCAACTGCTGCTTGTGAATGCTGTTTATAGGGTTTGGAGCACTTTGAGAGGACATGCCCACCAAGATGGGATTAACCACAGCCATCATGGGGCCCCTGCCATGGCTGGACTTGGGGGCCATCTCCAGGCCTGGCTGGCTGGGGATGGCAAGCCAGGCTTCCTGGAAAGCTTGGCTTTGTTTTCCCTTTCAGACCCAACCAGCCATTGAATCTGGCCCAGCCTAGTTTGCTTGGATTCAGTTCTGGTATCTAAATCCTTTTGCAGAGGGAATCTTTCTTCCAAATGAGTCTTGGGAATGCCCTGCCTGGGCCTTTTCTCGGCCATCCCGACACAGCCGGTGTCCATCCCCTGTCAGCCTCCATCTCTCGTGTCCCAGGGTTAAAATGGAGCCAGGGCACAGTGTAAGAGAGAGAAGCCAGAGGGTTGTGTGCAGCCTCCTGGGCACAACCCCAGAGGGAGACACATCCCTGCTCTGGTGAGCACCTGGAGGTCTCCACAGCTTGGAGCCCACTGCCCTGGTACAGGTAGTGCTGGGGATGTGGGCAGCATGGAGCTTTCACCTGAGATCCCTCATGGCAAAACCCCACAGGAGGTCAAAAACCTATGTGGAGAAAAAAACCCAGAGGGACACTGACCCACAGCTGCCTGGGAAGCCACTGCCCACAGCTTGCAGGGCTCCATTCACCACTGCTGAACCCTCTAAGTGTGTGCTCACGGGCATGCATGTGCACACACACACAGCTCCCTTCCCTCTTCTGTCCTGGTTGCTCTCCTCAACCTAACCCCACAGCCGTGGACTCCAGAAGTCATGTTTTGCATGGCAAAGGGCTGAGCTGGGGCAAGATGTGTGAAGGCACTTCACTGGGACATCCAAGGGGCTCGTAGGGTGCCGGAAAGGCTTCCCTGGCAAGACAATGGAAACAGGCACAGAGGTCTGGGGGAGGCCTGTGGGGCCAGAGCCACGCCACAGGGAGAGGTGTGCATGCTGCTGAGCGATGGGAGAGTGAGGAGGTGGAGGAGGCAAAGCCAGCCTGGGTGAGGGGAGGATGCAGACAAGGGATCAGCTGGCTGAGGCACATCCACAGGGAATTACAGGCAGGTCTGAGCCTGTCAGATTATTACCGGAGACGGGAAGGGGGGAGCGGGTTGAGGCAGGTCTGGCAGGAGGAGGAATGCAGGAGCTGGAAGGAAAAGGAGGAGCAGGGGGAAGCTGGACAAAGAGGGGAGGGAAGCACATAGGAGTGGGAGGGGGAGCAGCCAGCCCTGGTGGTGATGGGCTGGTGGGGCAGTAAGATGGGCTGGGGGAGCCACAGGGTGGGAATATGCTTGGTCCATCACACGTCACCCCCAGCACCTGCCTGGCCGAGGTGCAGGGCTGGGGGCCAGCCAGGGTGGGGGCACCGCATGACAAAACCAATTAAGTGCTCAAGGAATCACAGACCAGCCGCTCAGCTCCCTCCTGCCCGAAGGTCAGAGGAGAGTGTCCTCATTTGTCGCCTTTTAATTACATCTGATCCTTCCTTAATCCCTCCTAAAACCAGCCCTGGGAGAGCCTTCAGGTGGCTGTTGGGGAGAGGTGCCTGGCAGGCAGGGTGAAGGGCCAGCTGGGCACGGGGAACAGCCCCGGGCTGAGCGGTGCCTGCGGGAGGGATGCGAGGGGCCAGGGGCGCTGCGTGGTGATGGAGGAAGCACCATGTGCACCACCCTGCTGCTGCTGGGCACGCTGGTCATGATGCTGCGCCGCCACTTCTTCAACAAAGTCGAACCGTACGTCCTCTCCTGGCCCCTCCCCTGGGGCCCTGGGGCTGGGGAGGGGAGTGGTGGTCCTGGGGTGGAGGAGCTCGCCAGTCGGCTTAGGGCCTGTCCCCTGGGGACACTCCGTTTCCTTCTAGCTTTGGTCCTGCGGGCGGCACCAGCAGCCGTTCCCCTGTGCGGGACAGAGGGGAACCTCCTACGGCGTGCTGTCACCTCCTCCCTGTTGCACCAGTGCGAGCAAGGACGAAAGGCAGGACTGGCTCCCTGGCACAAAGCGACAGGGCTGAACTCCTGGGATGCACTGATCAAGGTGTTTCCCAAACAGCCCAGCACCCTGCTATTCATCCGGGCAAGCAGCTTGGCTGCCTCTTTGTCTCCATGTCTTGGCAGGGGAGGAGGCTGAGCGGTGCTCTTGGCCGTGGGGACATCACTAGGCTGACAGTGACACCCAGCAGTGCCCAGCTGGCAGACCTTAATAGCCCTGGGGAGGTCCTGCCCCATCCTTGAGGCGGAGAGAGGTTCATGAGGGTCTGGGTGGGGAGCTGAAGGTTGGCTCTCAGAAGGTTGGCTCTCAGAACCAGCAGCCACCACCCTGCAGCCGCGGCCCCGCCGCGCTGCGCTCCGTGCCCACGCTCACACTCACACACGTCCTGGCTCCCAGGCGATGGCAGGGAGCAGATGGGAAGGGACTTGCTGCAGTCCCACACCGAGGCAATGACAAAGCTGCGACCGGAGCTCCGGGTCACCTCCTGCCTCCCTGCTGCACCGCGGGCACGCTGCCGGCGGCTGTGCCTTCCGCTACCTGCAGCTCCTCTTCTCCGTCTGCCGTTCAGCGCTGGGGTGGCTCCAGCTGGGCGGCAGCAGGGCCATGCTCACGGTGGGGCTGGGCATCGCCCTCCCCTGCTCTGCAGCCTCCTGCTCCAGCGCCAGGCTCAGCTCGAGGGAGTTTCCGCTGGAGACGCACAAATCTATTTACCAGTGGAGACTGGAGACATCTGAAAGTGGGGAGGTCAAATTGGCACTTAATGAGCCAATTAAGTCAGGAGAGGGAGAAACGAGCCTGGAAGTATGGAAAGCATCTCTTGGCCTGTGTGCTCCCAGTCCTGCCCGTGCTACCCGCAGTGCCAGCTGAATTAAAGGCTCCTTGAGTGCCTGAGCAAACCTGCTGGCTGCAGAGGTGAGGCCGTCCCTAGGCAAGGGGGTACAGGGGTGGCTGGTTTGGCTGGCAGAGCTGGCAGCCTGCAGATCCTTGTCCCTTTGGAAGCTGCAGGACAAGTGGGCAGTGCTGCCTGGCATACAGGGCAGGTAGGTGGCTGGGGGACAGGTCACCTGGAGCGATGGCACCGGTGCTGGCAGCGTGCTGGCACCCAGGGAGCCACAAGCCCTGCCCGTGGGAGCTGCTCTCAGGGTGGCCAGGGCAGGATGCAGGGGCAGCTTTGTGGCTGGCTCCACTCCCTCTTAGGAGAAAGCAAAGTGTGCAGGAGGGATGTGTGTGGGACGTGTGTGGTGTGTGTGGTGTGTGTGTGGTATGTGTGTGGGGTGTGTGTGTGCATCAGAGCTGCTGGACTGGTCTGTGGCTCAGCCACCACCTCCTTGCTGTTAGGAGAAAGCAGTGGCAAAGCACAAAACCTTGCACGAGGAGGCAAGATGGAGCCTGGAGCTGAAAATGCTGGGGTTGGGAGGGATACTGGAGCTGCCCTGGCTGTCTCCAGTCATGGCAGGATCAGCACCCCTTCCACCACAGCTAAACTGGAGTCCCACTGCCTGGTCAGACCCTGTACCATCAGCACCACCATCCTCAGCAACGTGTGGCCAGTGAGCCATCAGCATGGCATGGGCAGAGGAGTGTAACTGACCACAACATAGGCAGATCAAGACTGGACTCATCAGGAGGGCTCCTTGGTGCAGTGTGGTGCCCCAGGGAGCACAGGGGAGGCTCAGAACTGGAAGACTGGGAGAAGCTTCCTCCAAGCCCTGCTGCAGCTTTCAGACAAGCACCTGGCCTGGATGGAAAGACAGCAGCTGGCTGAGAAGCTGAACACCACGGAATTACTTCTTTTGGTGATTAATTGCTCTCACCATTAAAGACCAGTGGCTATTAACAGGGTCTGTACTTGCTCTGTTTTGGACTCTCATCTATTCACTTCACTCCATGCTGGCATAAATCAGTGTGGTTCCACTGAAGGCTTTATTCCAGGAGAGAATTGGCCTCCAGTCTTTGTATTTTGGAAAAGAGAAGTAGCAGAAGCAAGAGGCAGAAGTGCTGCTGGCCAAGGACTGGGAAGAAGCTGGACAGGTGGCCAAGGCAGAAGGACAGAGGCTTTGGATGAGCACTGTGGAGGGCAGGCAGCATCCTCCAGACCATTATCAGACCCAAGGCACTAAAGCCCCAGTCCAGTTTTGATCCAGCTGGATATTGCTGAGCTAGAGAACCAGTCTGAGGCTGGGCAGGCACCAGCACCTCATAACAGCAACAAAGACCAGGATTTTCCATACATACACTGATCTGGATGACCCCTGGACTAAAGACATCCCTGAAAAGCAGCACAGAGTGAACAAAAAAGACAGGAAGGAGCCCACATGTTCCATGGGATAATGCTGCCTCGGTGCAGGAACATCCCTCCGGCGCTGACGTCCCCGTGCGTGAAGCAAAGCCTGTATCCTGCCTGGGCAAGGGACACAAATGAGCAGCACTGGCAGGAGCAGATTATGTGAAATCCCCTGCTCACTTGACCTCCTTCACGTCCTGTCTTCTATTTATAAGCCTTGGGGCTTCCAGAGGCAGTGCAGGTGGTTCTTGGCCCACGCTCGCAGGGTTGGGGGCTTGACTGTGGGTCCGTGGGGCCAGGGTTGAGCCCCTCCAGCTCACTGCCACCATCTCAAAAGGAAAGGTTTGAAGGGTTTCCTCCTAACAGGGTGGCTGTGGGGCCTGCTTTTTCTCCCTTGCTGGAGGAGAAACTCAGCCTGAAAGGCTACCCTGGGCTAACCTTGTCACCAAGGGACATGAAGGTCAAGGGGGACTCCTCAGGCTTCGGTGCTTGGTTTTCCTCAACATGCCACGACTTATTATTTGGTTTGTGTGGTATTTCATGAGAAGGTCCTGGCAGGGGACCAGGGCTGGTTATGGATGCCTGCTCTGTTTGCCTTTCTCCTGTTCTTCCCCTCCAGTCCCTTCCTGCTCCTGAAAAACACACGGGTTTGGGGAGGTGGAGATGCTGCTGACCCCAAGCCTGGGGCTCAGCCTTGGTGATGGTCAAGCACAGGGGAATGCAGGGCAGTGAGCACCTAAGGGAGTACAGCAGCACCCAAAGGAGCTTGCTGGGCAGAACCAGGTTGTGAGGGGAGATTTTCTCCATGGAGAGCTCTTGGAGAGGGATCAGGGCTTGCAGGGGCAGGGCTGTATTATGGCAAAGCAAAGAGGTGCCCTGGGGAAGTGCAATGTGGATTTTACCTTTGCTGCTGCTTTCTCCACCCCCTCACAAAAGGCTGGACACGAATGCCCTGGGCCCCAGAGGGGTTACTGCCCTCAGACTTGGAGCCAGGGCCATGGAGAGAGGGAGCGTTTGGTGCCTGTGCCAATCTATGCCCCCATGAGGACACTCTTGTCACACCCCACGCCGCAAGGTGAGGACAGCCGCTCTGCACCTCAGGCTGGAGAAGCCAGAGCTTGGCATCATCTGGATTTAACCTTCCAGCTTAGTCCCCTGTGGGATGCAGGACGTGACCTCCTCATTTCCAGCAGCCAGGCAGGGCTGGCAGCCGGCAGCGGCTGCAGAGGGCTCTGCATCTCCGGGCTGGAGCCATTAGCCCGCAGCCGGCATGCACAGACAAGTGTCAGCTGAATTTCTGCACGCCTTTAAATACCTTAGCAAGGCCACAAACACGGCTCCAAAGTGCTGCAGGCACAGCTGAGCCGACGAATAACACACACACACGGCGCCCCCCCTCCCCCTAATCCAGCAGCAAGAAAATACCCCACGGGAGGCAAGGCTTAGCACCACTTGCCCCCTTCTAGCTGTCCAGCAAGGGAGCAGATCCACTCTCTGCCTCGCTGTGCTTGAATCCAGTAGCAGAAGGGTCAATTCTGTGCCACTTCTGCGGAGTCATTATCCTGTCGGTTATATAAATGTCTGGGCATGCACAAAAGGCGGTGCTGATACAGTGGCTCCCGACACCAACTCTCCCTCTCTCTCTCCCAACACCTGCTTTTCAGCTGGAGAGAAAGCTTGAGCACAAGAGCATCTCGAGAGCTGTCACACAGAAAGCTGCTGTCTTTCAAGCTGAATGGGGGTCTAAATAGCTCTCACTTCTCCTTTAGAATCTCATCTCTAAATGCAATTAATACTGGCACATGCATAATGAGAGGCTGACGAGTGAATACAGACTCTGGCAATAAAGGAGCCAGCCCCAAGTGCTATGTAAATATTGCAAATCCTCACCAGGAGCTGACCCCGGGGGAAGACAGCCTGCTGATGATTAAACCCGAGTGACAAGGCGACTGGATTCCTACATCTGTCACAATACTACCTGCTGATCCATAATGAGCTACTCTAAAAGCAACCCAGCCCTCTGCTGCTCCTCCATGCAGATGAAAACGTCTATTTGTAGAATGTAATTAATCTCTTCTTCAAAATCAGGAACCTTAGTGTCCTTGGTAACAACATGCCAGTGACTCAGAGAGCAGCTCTGGCTTCTTCTGCTGCTTTTCGAGACAGTATTGAAAGTGACCCCCAAATTCTAGGGCTGACAGGGAGCTGTGCCTCAGGAGCGGCAGTGCCAGCTGGGGGCCCGGAGGTGGGCATGGGTTTTACCCACCTCTCTGTGCTCTGCAGGGCAGCTTTGGCAACTAAAGGAGGTTCCTGGACTGGTTTCTTATCTTCCCTGGGATAAGATGAGCTGTGTCCCAAGATCTAGTCCCCAACCTGTCGAGCACAAACTCCCCATTACCATCAGGTGTAACCAGGCAGCGCAGAGTCACAGCATGAAGCCTTCTAGAACATCAAGGCACAGGAAAGGCAAGGAGGGATTCCCTTTCAGGGGGTGTAGTGATAGGACAAGGGGTGATGGTTTGACAATGAAAGAAGGGGGATTCAGACTAGGAAGAAACAGTTTACACTGAGGGACAGGCTGCCCAGAGAGGTGGTAGGTGTCCCATCCCTGGAACCATTCCGGGTCAGGTTGGTTGGGGCTTTAGCTGAAGATGCTCCTGCTGGCTGTGGGGAATTTGGGCTGGATGACCTTTCAAGGTCCTTCCAACCCAATCCATTCAGTGACTGTCTGAAGCTGCTCCCTCCTCAGCCTGGTTTCCACAGGCAGCAAGCTCTGTGATGGCACCGTGTCTGTGTCTACATGCACACATGCCTGTGGCTGCTCCCCAGATGGCTTTTGAGCCTGCTGGCTCGTTTCAGCCAAGCTTGGCAGGGGATAGAGGTTCACAGACATCCAGTCCCTACCAGGTAGCAAAGATTTAAAGCCATGAGCATTGGCATGGCAGAGAGACACGGGGAAGTGTTGCTGGCAGAGCCCTGGGTCCCTCTGAGGGTTGTGCCTGCTCCTTCAACCACCCCTTTGCAGGCTGGCTGAGATGGGTGCCAAGAAGGCAAAGCTGGGGCCACCCAAAAGCACCCAGGGGCCATGGCTGCTTTCTATGAACTTCAGTGGGACGCAACCACTGCTGGATGTCACTCACTGACCCAGTTCCAAAGCCCAGGGGAGGAATGGGCTGTGCCAAAGGGACAGCTGGCTGGGGAGGGTGGGTGATGCAGGACTACCATGAATTAGTTATTTTCTTGGAGGGAGGGGGGAAGAAAAAAAGGCAGCAAGTTAAGACTTTCACTTAGGAAGGGCTGCAACCAGCACCCCTGCCCACAACTCACCCCACCTCCTCTGTTCCCAGGCACCCTGAGGGAGAAGAAGCAGCCAGCAGAGAAGCTGGCTCCGAGTCTGGTACCACTTAGGACCACTTTGGATTAAAAGCAGGTGGGATGCAGTGGTAATCTGGGGGTAGCTGCAGCTTTGGGGAAACTGAGGAAAGGAAGTGCTGACTTTGGGTAGAAAGCCTGGTCTTTGCCTTTCTGTCCTGCTCACAGACTCCTCAGGCATCTTAATGATGGTTTCTTCACATTTCACTCAGGATTTAAAGGTCTCTTTGACTACTGCCAAGACTTTGAAGGCTCTAGAAAAGTGGCTTGCTCTGAGGGAAATAAAATAGAGCCTGAAATGACCAGGCTGGAAGGGAAAAGTCCATTCTTCCATCACTTCCAGTAGCAGCTCAGTTCCCAGGTGACAGCACATCCAATCCTTCCTCTGTGGCTTCTTGCCCACTGCCTGGATGGCAGGAGTGCCCTGTTGGGACAGAAAAGGCAGCAGAGCAGGTAGTGGTCCCATTGGGGTGAGGATGGAGTGAATGTAACATGGAGATTTGGGACTAATGTGGCTTTGTGTCCTGCACAGTGACCCCAGGGCATGAAGTCTGGCTCCAGGCTGTCCACCTGCAGCTCTCAGCAAAGGTAGGACAACTCTCACTGCTGTCGTGGCCCCAGAAGGAGACCTTCAGCGAGGGGAGGCTGCTGTAGGCTAGGGCACATGGATGGGGTTTGAGGGGGAGACTGAGGCCAGGGCTGTCTTTCCCAACCTCCCCTAAGGCTGCAAGGCACTGCTGAATGTTTAGCACCAGACTTTGGTAGAGTTAGATAATGGATGGACTTGAGGATCCTAAAGGACTTTTCCAACAGAAAGAGTTCTGTGATTCTGCCAGTCCTAGTGGGCAGCTCAGGGACTCTCCCTGCCCTCCCTTCCCTTTGCAAGATCCCCCAGGGCTCACAACTTCATCCATCCCAGCTCTCACCAAACCATTAACCACAACTCCTTCTCCTCCCTGCAGCTTCCCTGCGCCCTGCAGCTGGCACCCAGCACAGCCCAGCCTCGGCACATGCAACACAACAACACGACACCAGCCCACAGGCTGACAAACCCACACCACCCCACTTCCCTCCCACAGCTCAGGGAGGTCCTGGCACCACCTTAAAGGCTGATGCAGAAAGGAACTTTGCCGGAGGGTGGCCGGCAGCCCCCTGGCGATGCCCTCAGCAAGCCCTAACGCTGTCCCCCGGGGGGATGGGGCACCCTGCTCCTGGCCACGGGCTTGGCACAGCCTCTGCAGCTCTCCCAGCCATGCAAACTGTCAATAAGAGATCAGTTTGCAGACACAGCTTGCTGTGGATGACAGCAGCAGAGGCACATCTGCTTCTGCTAAGCACCAGTCTTGTGCTGGGTTTATCTGGTCCCTTTGTGGCAGGGAAGGGCTGCTTCCAGCATTCAGAGCTGTCTTGTGTCTGAAAGAAGGGGGGGGGGGGGGGGGGGGAGTGGGAGGGGGTAAGATGTATTTTTGGCTCTATTTAGCCACAAAAATTTGGTTTTAGAGTAAGGACAAATATTCCTGTTTGCTGTTTGCTGCCAAGGCGAGGCAGCCAGTTTCTTGTGCAAGCCTTCAGTCGTTTGAGAACTCGGTGTCCTGTTGGAAAAATAAATGTTCTGATGGGAAAAGTCTATCAGTGTGCATTGATCCTTCACTGGGACCAGCAGACCTGCAGACATCAGCTCCAACCCCACTGGAAGAGCGCTTCCCAAAGCCTTTGCTGATGCACACAAGGCAGAAGGAAACAGGGCTCAGCTTTGCTGGGGAGTGAAGCGGTCACACAGCGGAATCCCCCCCGCAGGCACGCTTGTGCTGGCCTCACCACAGCTGGCACGAAGCTTCCGTGCCAAATCCACCTGCTTTGCACCCAGAGCAGGCTGCTTTCCCCCGCTGGAGAGCCCACCACCCGCTGGCAGCCACCAGCAGGACACAGCAGTGGGGGAAGGACAGCAGCTGATCAGCAACGGAGGGGAAGAAACCAGGGATGCGGCTCCAGGCTGGGATGCTCGTGGCTGATGGCAGCACCTTCTTTCTCCCCATCCTGGGGCTGCAGGGTCACCTCTCTGCCTCCGAGATCAGATCAGACACACGGACAAGAGCTCCCAGCAGCTTGTGAGATTTTCACAAATGCCTTTGGAGTATTCCTAGTAGATTCCACTCCCCCTCCCCCAACCCCCTCCCAAAGCAGTTTAATAAAGCCTTTACAACCTCAACTTGCTTTAAACCATTCCTCCCCACACCCCCTTCTTTTTAGTAAAGGAAATGTTCTGATCAGGAAGAATAAACTTACTGCTTTACCTGGAGCTGCCTTCATTTTATAGCAGATTAAAGGCAGGATGGAGAGGCAGGGCAGGAAGGGGGGAGGCAGGGGATGAATACAATGTACAGGTGCTGAGGGCAGCACACAAGAGATTGGAAAGACAAAAGCTTATCAGGATTGAAGGCTGAAAAGCAGAATCAGCTCCTCAGGTGATATAAATCAGCTGGACTCCCCTGACATGGTGGTATTGCTGGAGGATGGCTTTTAAGTATTGATTTAGGAGAAAATAAAGGTCAGGAGCTTAGCTGCAGAGGAGGCATCAGGGCTGAGGCTGTTCAGCTCTGGATGGGCTGTGGTGAGCAACAAGGAGGAGCTGGAGCTCAGAAACAGGATGGAGAGGAGCCCCAAGAGAGACAGAATCATAGAATTGCTTTGGTTGGAAAAGACCTCTAAGAGCAAGCCCAACCACCAACCTGAGACCACCATGGCCACTAAACCATGGCCTCAAGCGCCATGTCCACAGATTTCTTGAACACCTCCAGGGATGGTAATTCCACCACCTCCCTGGGCAGCCTGTTCCAATGCCTGACCACTCTTGCAGGACAGAAATTTTTCCTGATATCCATGCTAAATCTCCCCTGGTGCAACTCTCATTCTATCACCTGATACTAAGGAGAAGAGACCAACCCCCCCACCTCACTGCAACCCTCTTTCAGGGAGTTGTAGAGAGCAATGAGGCCTCACCTCAGCTTCCTCTTCTCCAGATTACACAGTCCCAATTCCCCCAGCTGCAGGGGCAGGGCTGGATTATGGCAAAGCAAAGGAGGTGCTTTGGGGAAGTGATATCATAGTATCAGTCAGGGTTGGAAGGGACCACAAGGATCATCTAGTTCCAACCCCCCTGACATGGGCAGGGACAGCCCACACTAGATCAGGCTGGCCAGAGCCTCATCCAGCCTGGGCTTAAACACCTCCAGGGATGGGGCATCAACTGCCTCCCTGGACAACCCATCCCAGGGCTTCACCACTCTCATGGTGAAGAACTTCTTCCTCACATCCAGTCTGAATCTCCCCACTTCCAGCTTCATTCCATTATGTTGATTCGCCTTCGCTGCTGCTTGCTCAGTCCCCTCACAACAGGCTGGACGCAAATGCCTGCGTGCTGGAGCTGTGATAGCCCCAAAGCCTAGGAACAGAGCCCAGTGTGACCCTCTGAGGGCAGCCAACTGCAACCCAGACTTGCAGGGTTAGCCCAGGCGCGGTCATCCTGGCCTTAGGGAAAAAGCCAGATCTCAGCCTGCCCTTTGCCATCAGCATCTCTGACCTTTCTCACCATCTGGCCCAGCACACACAAAACAAAGCCCAGAAAGGACAAGGTGGGGGGCAGCTGGAAATGGCAAAAGGATGCCTGCAAATGTCAGGGTGCTGCCGGGAGCGGGGGCCCTGCTCTGCAAACACTGCCTGCTGAGCTGCCTGCACGGCGCAAGGGGGGGGCTAGATGCGGGAGATAAAGGTTTCCTGAGCCCTGCAAAGGGGAGCTCTGCGCCGGGGGACCTCCAAGAGGGTGGATTTCATGAGAAAAGTTCTTTATTTACTCGATCAGCTGCAGCCAGCAGCTGAGCTAAGAGGCTGCCTGTAGCCACGCGAGGGTTGCTGGCCGCGCCGAGGTGTTTGCTGTCGGCGCCCACAGCTCTGACGGTTCCCCGAAGGCCCTTGGTGGGTGGGAGTGGGAATGGACTTAGCCTTGTTAATCGTGTCTGCTGCTGGCCAAAACCACCCTCTGCTTTATGGGAAACAGAGAATTGGTGGTGACAGCCCTCACGGGCCAGGCGTGGAGTCACCGGCTGGCGAGGGATGGGATTGCTGGAGCCACTCGCATCCTGAGGGATGGGATTGCTGGAGTCCCCCTCGAGGCCAGGAGGTGGAAGGACATAGAATCATCACAGAACGGTCTGGCTTGGAAGGGATCTCCAAAAGGCATCCAGTCCAACCCCCTCTGCAGAAACCAGGGACATCCTCAACTAGATCAGGCTGCCCTGTCAAGCTCCACTTTGAGTATCTCCAGGGCTGGAGCCCCAGTCACCTCCCTGGGCAACCTGTTCCAGCGTTCCACCACCCTCATAGTAAAGAGCCTGTTCCTAACACCCAATCTAAATCTACTCTTCTCTAGTTTGAAGCCATTGCCCCTTGTCCTGTCACTGCAGGCTTTTGTAAACAGCCTCTCTCCAACTTTCTTGTGGGCCCCCTTTAAGTACTGGAAAGGATGCTAAAACATGGTCCTACCATTCTGATCCTGCTGTCATGGTCCCACTGACATTTGCTTGAGGAGGAAGGAAGGATTGTGACGTCTCTGCTCTTCTTTCCAGCTCAGTTCCCACTAAAGTACCCTTTGGGAAAAGCCAAAAAGGAAATGAAATGGTGGGTGGGAGGGTGGAGGTGGTGTGGGACCAGCAGTCCCACGCAGCTTGGAGGAGGGGGCAAAGCTGGGCCTGGCTCTCCAGGGTTTATCTGACTGTCTGTTTTCATCATTCTGCTGTGAGAAGGGAAGGGGACCACACAGCAGCAGAAAGTCCTGGAAATCTGAGAGGGAGACAGTTCCCAGCACCCTTCCCTGCACCATCACCTCTGTAGACAATTGGCTGTGGAGGACATATGGCTCTGCACAGGCTCCAGCTCGGTGAGATAATGCCTCACAATTCAGTCCCTAATTACAGCCAGCCAGGGCACATTCCCAGCTCTGACCCTCCTGTCTCAGCAGTACATGTGGCTGTTCTGATGGACCAAGTGGACCAAGGCTGGAGCCACTCCACCTTGACTGGCCTGTCTGCTCCATCCCCTCCATATCAGATGCTGCTGTCTCTTCTCTACTCCCACTTCTGAGGCATTCTAAAGGCTGCTTGGGCTCTTTCTTTGCTCAAAAGAACGCCAAAAAACTCTACCAAAAACTTCAGTAGAAGTGAGGGGAGGAAATTGCTGCAAGTTTCTTAACTATCTCATGGAACAAAAATGCTTCTTGAGGCTGTTGAGGGAAAGAGAGGGTCAAATGTCCCTCATTAATGCTGATTTACTGAGAGGGCTGGGAAGAGGAAGAGGGAGAGAGTCCAGCTGCCTGTCTCAGAGTACATGGAGCCCAGTCTGGGATTCAGGCTGGGAGGTGAAGGCTGGCCCCACAGCATGGGAGAGGGGTGGTAGGGGGTTTGTCAGCAGAAGGAACAGTGGGGTGCAGGCTGCTGTGCACCCACCCTGAGCTGCCTGCACCCTAGAGCAGAGCTGCCCTGCACCCTAGCGCAGAGCCTACCTGCACCAACAGGGCAGAGGCAGGCCAGAGCTCTCTCAGCTCTTAGCAGCAGTTGGGCAATTTGGTGGCTTTCTGAAGAAGAGAGCAGAAGCTGAGTCCTTTTTAGGGAGGCTGGTGATGGGTCAGGGCAGTTTTCTTCTCACCAGCCTCAGCCCACGCTGCCTTTTGCTGGGCGGGCTTCAGCTGGAGCTTGGAGGAGAGGAAAGGGAGAAGGCTGGCCCAGTTTTAGGGTGCAAATCAGCAGGGTTCCTCTCCAGAGAGAGCTCAATTACACTGATTTACACTTGCTGAGGATTTGGTCCATTCAACCCAATTAAAACTCCAGAGGAAGTGCAGAGAAGCAGGATGTAATTACCCGTGCTGGAATCCCAGTGCAGAACAGGAGGCAGAGCTCTCCGGATCAAATTAATCCCCGGTGTAACTCTTGCCGAAGTTACACCAGGGCTATAATTGGCCTGAAACATTTTAACTATCTCATTTAATGTTATTCATGCTCTGCTGGAGATGAGAATGTTTATCCTAAATGAGAGACTCTAATGCTCCGTAGCAATAATAGAGTGTGAGGCTGAGCTGCTTTCTCATTTACAGGGATGCTGAGGATGCTGCAGACCTGGACTCCCCCAAAGCTTTAACCATTTCCAGGGTTGGTTGTCCCATTGTCCTTCTTTCAGTGTGCCCACCCTCCCTCCCCACGCCCAGGTTGCTCTTGTAGCCCAGAGCCAGCCAGGGGCAGAAGTAGGAGGAGATGTAAAGTGGCAAGAGAGAGAACAGAAAGCACCGAGGGGGGCTTTTCAAGGCTAAAGCTGCTATGAAGCAGAAGTGAGATTTCCCAGCTGCAGACTTGCCTGCCCAGTGATGCTAAGAAGGGATTTCCATCGATGAGGGCTGGCTCCATGGCCTTTCTCCAAGTCGCTCCAGGAAAGCGGCCCCCAGGCTCCTGCAAAAGGCACGGGATCAGCACTGCAGGTAGCTCAGCATGGAGCACCACAGTCCCTGATGCCAGCCAGACACCCCCCCAGGCAGGCTTTCCAGCTGCCAGCCCCAGATTGTCCACCCAGGATGATCCCACAGCCATTTGAGCTGCATCCCAGAGGAGGCCTGAGCACATTCCCCGTGGCAGGAAGCAGCAAGGCATTGTCACCCTCTCCAGGTGACAGCCTCCATCCCATTCCCCTTCCCGTGGCAGTGCCGTCGGCCAGCAATAGCACACATCCTGCTGCTTGGAAAGCAAAGCCTGCAGGTTGCATCCTCCCTGCCACAGCTGTACTCTGGCTGGTGGCACCGTGCCAGGGATGCCATTTGGCCCTGAAGCTCCACTGTGTGCCCTGCATGCCCCCTGAGCCAGCCCTGGCAGGTACCGCTTGCCGCAGGCTCTGCGTCGGTGTGACCGGCCCTCGGGAGGATTGTGATGATCTGTCACTAAACCATACTTCCACTCCCCAGGCTGTTTTTAAGGCAGACCTCTGGCCTTTCCCTCTGCTCCCTTGCCAGTGGGGCTGCAGGAAAGGCAGGCTTGTTTGTTCCAAAGCAATTTTTAATGCCCTCTAGCTTAGCAGAGGCTCAAGCATTACAATTCATTCTGGCTCCTCTCTGCTCCTCAGAGGATATTAGATTCTTCTCCTGATATTTCTTCACTCTTTGTAGATGTTACCCTAGTTTTAATTTCCAAGACATCCAGCCTGTTTTCAACAGTGCTGAGCTTTCAAGTTGCTTCCTTCAGACTTTCTCCAGCCATGCTTTCCCAGAGCCTAAATAGCTTTGATTACTCCCAGATGTTTTTAGTTCATTAACCCCACAGTAGTATTGTGTAACGGCTTGGAAAGAAGGCTGGTAGCAGGCACCCTGGGTTCTCTTTCCTGGGTCACCAAATTGCTTCCCAAGTAGGACATCTGTGGGATTTATTCTACCAGAGAGATGCCATCAGCACCAGGTTATCTTGCTATAGAGAACAGGGCTAGAAGTGGTTGAAGTCGTCTTGCTGATGAAGATAACGCTCTGAGAGCATGAGCCATTTCCTCCACCCACTTCCTTCTTATCCTCCCTGCTGAGACATCCAATGTGAGGGCAACAAGCCTGCAGGAAAGTCTTTGAGCAGGCACCACTGGAAGCTGCCAGACAGCACCTCATGGAAAAGACCTTGTCTCAGGCCAGGCTGGACCCAAGCTGTGGCCATCCCTACCCACCAGTCACCCAGCAGCTCAGCTCTGCTTGGGCCAAGTTTTCCTTGGCCTGGGAGGATGTCTGTATACATCCTGACAGGTCAAAGCAGGAGGAGTAAGGAGTTGTGCACAGCTGGCTGAGGTCCTGACAAACCTCTCTGGCCCTCCTGACCCCAGCAATCCTGCTGCTCTCATGCTTAAGCCATTGCATTGCTAAACACCTCCAAAACAGCCCCACCAGCAGAGAGCCAGGGTGTAGCCCAGCTGGCAGGCGACACAGCTCCTCTCAGCCATCCACAAATCTCCCCAGGATCACCCCAAACACCCCATATTCCTTGGTGTTTTCCACCCACCCTACTGGATCCTTCCACTTCTGTTTCTCAGCCCAGCACTCAGCTCCAGGAAGCCCAAGGTTACTGGGATGGATGGGAAGACATCACAGTGTGAGGAGGACCACGCCTGGGCAGTGCAAAGAACAACAGTGAAGGAGGAGGAGGAAAACAAGACGGGGAAAGACAAAGAAACCCAACCCAACCAAACAAAACCAACCAACAAACAAAAAGCACCACGAGAGGCTATTGTTTTTTCAGTAAAGAGCTAAGCTAAGGGACAAACCAGCCTGCCCCAGTGTGTCCCCATGCCTGCAGCATGGTACCTTGCCAGCTGGTACTGGCTACAGCTGGGAAAGCAGGGGAGAGGTTCTCCAGCAATGTTATGCCCTTGTGCAGAACTGACCTGATGCATGAAGACCCTCCCTCACAGAGAACATCTGTGCCTCTTCCTGGGTCCCAGAGCATCCCTAGCACCCAGCCCCACCACAGCAGGGTGCAGCAAAGGGCAGAGCAGATGTGCCTGAGGCCAGCTCTGCGTGAGCTGCTCAGACCAGGGCTGTTCCCAGGGGTGCTCAGGAGAGCAGGGAGGAGGTTGAGGGAGGAGAAGCAAGCCAAGCTGTGAGTGAAGAGTGTCAGTGCTTGGAAAGCACAACCAATTTGCTTTTAGTACAGTTCATGCCTCTCCAGCAGTGCCCAGAATAACAAATTCCTTCCACCCTCCAAACCTGAATGCTGGAGGAAGCTGCTGAGAAACTTAATTGATTAGCTTGATGCGTGCACAGAAAAAAATTGCTCAGCATCAAGGAAGTCACTGTCTTGACATTTAATGCAGAGACTGGTGGGAGATAAGAGAGACCAGCTGCAGATTTTTATCACACAACCCTTTCTTTAAGCATGGGAACAAGGCAAGGTCTGTTTGGATGGGGAGATCCATTCTGCAGTGGCATCGAGGGGCTGGAGCATTAGTGCTGTGTCCAGACTGTGCTCGCCACCCACCCAGACCTAGCTGGGCAAGCATTGCCTCACCCTCAGCACTGGCACCTTCAGCTGGTGAAGGGCAGAGAGGCAGGATTTAGGCTGCCTGCTCCTCTCACTCCCCACCTTCCAGCCCCAGAGCATCAGAAAGAGATGCCCTGAGAGAAACCTCAGCATCCAGGCTGCAGTGGATAGAGCTGAGCACATTGGAGGAGCAGAGCTTCCAGATGCCTCACAGCATCCTCCCCCCCCCCCAAATAAAAAGGAGGTGCCCATCACCCCCCTCCCAGCCCCTGCTAAAGCTTTCTGCTTTGCTCTCAGCACCTCTAGCTCTGCCCTTCCTGCCCCAGGGTCACTGCCTGTGACTGTCACCGCACAGGATCGCTTTCCCTGTTTGGCAGAAGCAAACAAGATGCCAAAGGCCCGTGGGGGCTGTGAACTTGCCTGTCGTGTTCTCTGACAGTAGCAGAACCTTTTGCTTGTGTTTTTCCCAAACTGTCACTGCTCATCACCCCACCCCATCCCCACCCCCCGTTTTAGCCTTCTGATCCTGAAAGCTTCCCAGAGCCCTCTGCAAAATAAATGGAGAGAGCGTGGTCTGCTCTCCAAGGGGATCAGACAGCACCTCAAAGCAAGGAGGCTGCCAAAACCAGAGCTCTCCAGAGCAGGTGCAGGCACAGCCATGCACAAGCCTGCACCATGTGGCTGCCAGAGGTGGGAGGCAGGCAGCCTGCTAACCCCCAGCTTCTTCCTCTCCTTCAAGCCGCTCAGCTCCTGCGCTTTTTGCCTCCGGGGACCATCAAAGGCAAAGGGAAAGGCTGGGCCCTCCTGTTTGCTCTCTGCTGAGCGAGATTGCTCTCCTGCTCCCCATTTCCCCTACTGCTGCTGTTTGCTATTTGACCTGAGCAGTCCAGAGGAATTTCAGTCACGGTGCATTCCTAGCACAGCATCGGGTTTCTGGAGCAAAACGGGAACAGCTGCCAAGAAACAAATCTTCCCCCGATGCCTGGCACTTCTCATGGGTGGAACAAAACTTCTTGAAGCCCCAGGGGGAAAACACTAGAGCTCAGCTGCAGCAAACCTCATCCCACTCCAGCCCATCCCCTCCAGGGAGTTTTGCAGCATGAGAGGGCTAAGACAGAGACTAATGAACATCATGATAGCATCCATATGGTAAAAGCTTGGAGTGAAAAAAGGAGCTGAAGGAGATTTCTTCAGCTGAAAGCAGAGAGCTGTAGAGTGCACTCTGGCTGAACCCCCCCAGCCCCAGCATCCAAATCCAACTGTGCCCAGGGTCCTCCTACCTGTCGAGACCTGTTGCAAATAGGCAGGACAGAGGCAGGTAGAAGGTGCTGACACGGGACACGTTGAGTTCACACATGGGTTGCTGTGAAAGAGCTCTTGAAGCTTGTGAGGGCTAAGTGAGGTTGGTCCCCAAGAGCTGTGAGAAAGCCTGGCTCTGTCAGAGGCAGGCAAAGGAAGAGGGATGCACACATGGACTGGGCTGGCTCTCACATTTCAGATGGAGGTGTCTATGTCTGTGGGGTTGCTGGGTGCTTGGCTAGCAGAGCTGACAGATGTACACAGCCTCTTTCCCCACAAAGGCTGGTATCTCCCCAGGTAGTAACCAAACGTAGGACAGAGCCTGCTCATCAGTTTCTGTGGCTCAGCAGGGTTTTCAGGGGAGGCTGAAGGCTGATGTACAGTCTCTGGTTACTGGGAGGAGTGAGGAGCAGAACAGCTCAGGTAGCTGATGCAGTCAAGCAGAGCTCCAGCAGTACTTCAGGAGGAGCAGCATCAATTGGGAAGAGGGAGATGGTCAGAAGAGAATTGAGGAAAGACTTTCTGGAGGCCTGGGATGAGCTGAGACACACCATCAGCCTCAGAACAGATGGGTTCTTGGCCCTGTCAGCTGAAGGAGCAAGGCTTGCTCTGTGTTTGCTCATAAGTCTTGAGTGTGATCGACAGAATAAGGTCAGGCATATTGGTAACCCAGTTTCTTGGAGGGCTTGTACCAGCTGACACCTGGCTTTTGCTGGTAACCAGGTTCCACCTGCAGCCATGATGCAGAAGGCAGCCTTCAGACAACATCAAGGCAATATGCCTTTCCCTGTCCACCCTGATTGAGACTGAAGCTTATCTTGGAAGCACTCGCTGCAGTTAGCACTCATCAGTCTCAGCCTGAGATCAAATGGCCCTGATGGATGTTCAGCTTCATTTTCTCAGTGACTGTTTGAGCTGGAGCTGCTGCTGCAACAGGCTCAGTCAGCATCTCAGTGGCTCACTCTGGCTAGGGCACTGTTTCACCAGCCACGAGGATTTTTAGGCATGAAGCACACAGAGTTCACAGCTGGGACAGATGTAGCACTGACCTGCTAAACCCTGAAGGCAGTGGCACCAGGTTAACCACAGCTAAGATGCATCTAGGTTTGCTGTGGAGGTAGCAGGAAGTTCACATTGCAGCATGCATCACATCCTCGGTCAGAGAGTCCCAGGAGGCTGCGGAGAGCACTGCAGGCAAGTCCTGACAGCCCTTCAGCTTCTGAACCGGAGATGGCAGAAAAGGCTGGCCCTTGAAAAAGCCAGAGCTTGTTTGTGATCTGAGCTTCCAGGCCAGGTTTACACAGCAAGCCAGTCTCAGCAGGGCTAGACTGCAGCTTCTCCCTCCCTCTCTTGGCTAGCCCAGGCCGTTCTGTTAGAACAACAGAAGTGAAGTCCACCGTCACAAACACCATCTGCTGAAGAGGAGGAAGGTGTCACGCTGGGTCAGCCTCTTTCATCTCTCTGTAGGTTCCACACAGGAGCTGGCTGGAGTTAGAAAAGCCAAGGAGACCCCAGCAGCAGCTTTTCCTGGTGCTGTCCGCAGGCAGTGATTGATTTGGCTAGAAGAGAGGCTTCAGGACAGCACAAAGCAAGCCCTGCCCCCCACGTCGCCCTGCAGGCCCTGGCTGAAGGTGGGATCAAGGTTTCCTCCCTCCACCAAACAGCATGGAGCCCCAGGCTGCAGAAGCAGCCCTGCTCAAGAGTTAACCCAGCCCAGCTGAGCTCAGTCCTCCTGCTGTGAGGTGCTCAGCACCAGCCAGGCAGGGCCTGGCTCTATGAGGAACCGCTGCAGACACCTTCCTCCAGTATCTGCACAGAGGCACAGCCATGGGCAGGGGCAGCTTCTGAAGCCACCCAACAGGTATTTAAGCTTCTCTGGAAACAGCATCTTCAGATCACAGCTCAGTACCACTGTCAGACTGAACAGCTGA
Source organism: Dryobates pubescens (assembly GCF_014839835.1). Classification (NCBI taxonomy): domain Eukaryota; kingdom Metazoa; phylum Chordata; class Aves; order Piciformes; family Picidae; genus Dryobates; species Dryobates pubescens. The sequence continues at coordinate 16,663,895 of NC_071631.1, read as the reverse complement.
AGCAGAAACAACATCCTAGAGCCTGTAGAGCAAACAGAGCAGATCAGAGCACATTTCTGTAGCACTGCTTGGGACCTGGGACCCAGAGCATCAGATCCACATGGAGGCTGGAGAGCAGCCACCCAGCTCCAGCAGTCTGCAGTGCCCAGCGCTTCAGATCGAGTCCTTCTCAGCCTGAAGCCAAACCAGGCTACAGCTCCAGCTCTTCAGCAGCAAAAAGCTGAATTAGTTGGTGCCAGCTGCCTATTGAAACAGGGATTACACAAGGTTTCTGCTGTGCTGATGCACCAGGTGCTGGCAGTGCCACCCAGGCAGATGAGGAAGGAGAGGCAGTGGGCTGGGAACTGGAAGCCACTCCATCTTCTGATGGGGTGCTCAGGGGAAAGAGGGTCTCCTGATTTCTTCCCTGATCACATGCCGGTTCCCAGCAGCCAGCCAGCCTGCAGCACCTTGCCCCTTTGAGCTCCTTGACTCCTGCTGAGCTTTGACCACCGTGAACTTTAGGTCTGGGAAAGAAAGACAACATCAGGAGCACTCACAACCACTGACTCCTGGCATAGATGGATGCCCTGGCCATGACTTGGGATCCTACTGCATGAGGTGCTGGCCACATGCACACATCAAAGGTGGTGCCAGTGCCAAACTGCAGCCTCTTGGAGGAGGATGTTAGGGAAGTGATTATGAATTTGGAGCCTCCCAAAGCCTGTTAGCAGCTGGATCCTCTGGATGAATAAAACCCTGCCAAAAATTAAGATCTGTTTCTACAAAGCTGAAACAGCAAACTTGTTTGTCTTTCCTCCTTCCCCTCCCAACCAAGTTGCTTTAAACATTTACAGAAACCTTTATACTGTTTAAAGAATGATTTTTTTGGGGGGGTGGGGGAGGGGGAGGTTGTTGTCACTGTTTTGCCAGCTGCTCCAACTCAGCAGCACTTCACACACACCTTCTGGTAAATCAGGTCCTGATTACCCATGCTTCAGCTTGCCTGCCCCACACCTGGTCTGGCAAAAGGGAGCCAAGCCTCAGTCATGCCCTCAGCAGTGCTGAGGAAGGGGGTTACCATGAGACTGGGGAGCTTCTCCCTCTCCTCTGTGGGCTCTGCTGTGTGCCTGGGTGGGAGGAGTGCCAGCAAGTGCAGCCCTTGCTTTGCTAGATAAAGGGGTGTCTGTCTGTCCCCCCCTATAGTCCCCCTAGACACAGAGCTCACATGCTAGTGTACAGAGATGTGCTGGGGAGCTGTGGGGCTTTTAGCCTGATGTGGTGAGGAGAGAAAGAGGAGGATGTCGCAGGCAGCTGAGTTCTCCCACCCCTGAGCACAAGTGCTACAGAAGATCATCCATCTCCTGCTGTGCATGGTCCCCCCTCCCACCTCCTTCAGCAGCAAGGCTGGTCGAGATGACAGCTGAAGGGAGAAAGGAGAGCACTTGAAATGTGCAGAGGGAGAGATGGCTGAAGACAAGGTCGACCTTTATGCAGCGGCAGAAGCATTAGAATCATAGAAGCATCAAATTGTTTCGACTAGAAAAGACCTTCAAGATCATCGAGTCCAACCACAGGTGAACGGCAAAGCAGCAGGGCATTGTGCTGGTGTTTCAATCAGAAAGCAAGGTGCTGGAGTCTCTCCCTCGTGGGCAGGTCTCCCAGAATCTGGGGGGTTTGTTGGGCTGATGGAGCTTTAATTGCAAGCTGGCTGGGGGTGGGGGGAAGGGGAGAGAGGAAGGCTGTCAAGGAGAGCTGGAGGCTTTTTGCAGGATGTTTGGACTGAGGGAAAAGGACAGAGAAGTGAATTCGAGACATGCTGTGGAAGCAGGATGTGGGAGAGAAAAAAATGTTTATACAGTCAGCTGTGGGCTAATCCATGGGAGGCTTTAGAGACCATAAAAGCCATCTGCAAGTGGATGGATCCCATTCTGTAGGAAAACAGTGGTTTGAAACAATGCTACCCTCACCCTTTGATCTATTCTGAAGAGATGAGACATGGGAGCCCGAAGAGAAGGGAAGGATAAGTAGATCCATAAGCTCTGCTTGCACAAGCAGTTGGGCAAGAAGAACCATTCATGGTCTCTCCCTGTAGAAGAGTTTGGGGCCACCAAACAAAAATAAGAGGAGTCAAAGAAATAAAGGAAGTAATAAGGAAGAAGAAGAAATAAAAGGAAGCTAGTCCCTCTTGCAGCACAGCCTGAGGAGGGAATGGCTGTGACAGGTTCACAGAGGGACTGGGCAAGTTCACCAAAGAGCAAAGGGTGTTCCTGAAATCTCCATTCCAGAGGAAAATCCATTAATGGAATCACTGAACTGACATCTTGCTCTCTATGTTCACAGCCCTCAAAGGGTTGGTGGCTGGGAAGTTACTGGGGGATGTCCCAGCTGTAATCAGCCTGCTCTCGCACCTTCCCAGCCATCCAGTTTGGACATCTCTTGGGAAAAAGTCACGTGGATGGCCCTTGGGCTGCTGCCCTGCAGAAGTCATCCTGAGGCTGCCCTCAACTGATCTTCCTACAGACAGCAGGAGCAATAACCATCTCCCCCTGTCATCTCATGAGGCCTCAGATCACCACTTTGGACTCGGTCAAATTTGTGCTGCTTTCCCTGCATATGGGCAAGGAGAGGGACCTCCCAGGTACTGAGCTGATGTGACCTTTCATCACCTAAACATGAAAGCAGCAGAGATGCTCTTCTCAGAATCACAGAATTGTTAGGGTGGGAAGGGACCTCAAGGCTCAGCCAGTTCCAACCCCCCTGCCATGGCCAGGGACACCTCACACTACACTGTGGCAGGTTGCTCACAGCCACATCCAGCCTGGCTGCAAAAACCTCCAGGGATGAGGCTTCCCCCACCTCCCTGGGCAGCTTGTTCCAGTGTCTCACCACCCTCATGGGGAAGAACTTATTCCTAACATCCAATCTGAATCTACCCATTTCTAGTTTTTTTCCATCCCCCCCAGTCCTGTCACTCCCTGACACCCTCAGAAGTCCCTCCCCAGCTTTCTTGTAGGCATCCTTAAGATACTGGAAGGCCACAATTAGGTTTCCTCAGAGACTTCTCTTCTCCAAACTGAAGAGAAGGCTGACAGAAGAGCCTCAAACCGATTGCCTCCTTCCTCTGGGACGAGGGATGGGGAAGCAAGAGGTGAGCTGGAGATGCGGCACTGGCAGTGCTCCATTTGCAGACTGCAGGAGGAGGAAAAGTTGTCAGCTTGCACAGTGCTCTGACACAACTGCTTGACCTCAGTGCAGCTTATGCTAATTACTTGCATGAATATGCTTGTTGGCTCCCAGCATCCCTCCCATAGCTGAGCTTGAAGGATGAAATACTGCTGGCTGTGACAGTGCAGGCTGGAGTGGCTGAATCAGGGGTTGCTTGGACAAGTAATCCAAGCAACCAGAAATACTGCCTGGGATATAGAGGACCTCATTAATATTGCCTAGATATTTTTATACCAGCTCATTCCCTTTCTGGTCACCATGCCTTTAATCTCTCAGGCTGACATAAAAAAAGAGTAGGCAGGATCCATCTCTCTTGCCCCAGGGCAAGACCAGCTCTGCATTCTTGGTAACTGCTTGCCTAGCTTGGCCTGAAAGACCTTCCACGATGGAAATCTCATTCCTGGTTTCACTGTGAAGGGTTTTCTTCTTTCCTGCTCTCTTTGATTGCATTTGTGTAGCTGCACACATCATCCATCTCTGGGCATGCTCTGAGGCTATGTATCTTAATTCTTCCCAGAAAGAGTAATTGGCCATTGGAATGTGCTGCCCAGGGAGGTGGTGGAGTCCCCATCCCTGGAGGTGTTCACAAAAGGCTTGGTTGTGGCACTTGGAGCCATGGTTTAGTCATCAGGAGGTGTTAGGTATTAGGTAAGAGGTTGGACTTGATGATCTCTGAGGTCTTTTCCAAGCTGGTTGATTCCATTCTATGATTAATTAAACATACTGATGCATGAAGAAGCTGGATTCCTACTGCTGCTGTTCAACAAGTGCATATGGCTGGCCCCAGCATTTATCTATGGGGGAGCTGCCATCAGAACAATTTGTTGTGTGCTCTCTGTTCCCAGCAGCTCCTGCAAGGAAGGAAGCTGTGAGCACAATCTGGCTGGCTCTGACAAGATGGTCACTTTGCCTGGCTGGGACATCAGACCTGAAGCCATCAAGACAGTCAATCAGTTTTGCCTCCATTCCCTTGACACGATTTTCCTCAAACTCCATTCACTGTTGCCCTTGAAGGCAGCACCTCCAGGCTGGTTTGGGTGCACTGTGCCCAATCCTCAGGTGAGGAGAGGGGGAAGAAGTGGGAGGAACAGCTGAGTGGCTCAAGTTGTCATCTCTTCTGCTGCTCAGCACCACAGGGAGGAGAGATGGAAACCTTTTGTGTTCCCCACCTGCAGGAACTCAGAGCACAGCCCTGCCTGCAGATACCACCCTGCTCCCAGAAAAGCCACCCCTCCATTGCACTGATACTCTGTAAGGATAAGCCTTTGGTATTCAGTGTGCAAGGTTCAGCCTCCAGACAGGCCCCAGTGACAGCAGAGGGTTTCTGAGCTTGCTAGAAGTTGACATAAGCACCCAGGACACGCTGAGGAGGAAGGGGTTTAAGTGTGTCTTTAACATTAAAGGGAGGCTTAAGAGCTTTGCTGCTGGGAGAAGGGAAGGACGTTTTGTTTGCTGCGTGCCTTGTCCTGTGTGGGAAGATGTTGCTTGTCTGCTGCTGAGCTCCAAAGGGCTTTCTGGTATTTCTTGGGACTGCTTTGAAGCAGCAGACACCAGGATCTGGGATCTCATGGCAGGCTTTTCATTTGTTTTTAAACACTACAGATCTTTCTCTCAGATGTTTGGCACCTGAAATCCCAGCAACACTCTCCAGCTGTACCCCCAGGGACTGTTCTTTGTGCACACAGCATATGACAGTGACAAACATCCATTCACCTGCCCTCCTGCACCTCAGCATCTCCTTGTGCTTCTTGTAGTCAAGCCCTGGTGCCTTCCAGACAGTTAGCAATGAGGGACTGGCATCCTCCAGACATATATTGGGGAAGATAACCACAGCAGGGCATCTCTGAATGAATGGCTGCTCTGTTTCTCCAGGCTTTGTGGGACCCTGGCTGCAGGGTGGGACCACAACAGGCAGAGAGGGAAAGTAAGAGGAAATCAAATCACTGTCAGTGAGCATGGAGAGTTTCTCCCTGGGGAGACTTAACAGGCAGCCAAGAGGGGAAATGGGTGGGAGACTGGGAGGAGACCTTAGGATCAAAGCCCAGCTGGTGTTGGAGAGGTTCTGTCATTGATTTCCGTTTGCCTTTCTGTTCTCTGTCGCATATTCCACTCATCCTCTTGTATCTCTGCTCCAGAGATAACCAAATACCCAGCAGCAGAGCTCAGGCTGCTTTCAGAGGTTAATGCTGTAGCTTTGCAGGGCAGGTACCAAAGGCCTTGAGAAAGCAGAGATGGGGCTCTGTGCAGCATAAGGAGGAAGCAATCCCCTCCAGACCCTCTGCTGGGAAGTTGAGAGCAGCCCCAAAACGTTCACATGTACATCTCCATTCCCTTCTAACAGCATTCCTTTACTGCTCAACCTTTCAATGACTACAGCAAGGAGACATCATAACCAACAGGAGACTGGCCACGGGAAGCCTATCAACATTGTGCCCAGATTGCCTTTGGCAACGGCTCTGCAACTGCCCGAGGAAGGAGAACATGTTCACCCAGGACTGTTCAGAGCAGACTGTAAATTCCTTTGCATCCCCAGGAAGGTTCACAGCCTGTTCAGCACAGCCACCATCTTCTGCTGACCTCTGGGAGGCTTCGCCTCGTACTGCAGCTCCCGGGCGCAGCTCGCTGGCTGAAGATGTGTGGGACGTGGCCGCCCTCTAAAGGGAAGAGCTGAGACAACGCCAGAAAAGCCTCTCACAGGAGAAGCTGCAGGGACTTTGGAGAGCATGAGCATGGCCATGGTGATGCCCAGCTCTCTTCACCCAGAATCTTTGTCCTTGGAAGCATTATCTATGCACTTGCAGCCATGGTTGCTTACAGCCAAGCCACTGCACTCTCAGCTCATGCCATGCTCCTGAGCTTTTAACTCTGGAGTCAGCTGATTCACAGAAAACATCCAGTTGGAAGAGACCTCAAAGATCACCCAGTTCAACCTTCAACCCAGCACTGAAAGGTCAAACACTAAACCACGTCCCTAAGCACCAGGTCTACACACTGCTTAAACACCTCCAGGGATGGCAACTCCACCACTGCCCTGGGCAGACCATTCCAATGGTTGGAGAACCCTCTCTGTGAAGAAATATTCCCCAGCATCCAGCCTGAACCTCCTCTGGCACAGCTTGAAACCATTTCCTCACTTGGTACCTGGCAGAGCTTATCCATTTACAGGCACAAGCAGACAGTTAGTTCCTCTAGAATCTGAGCAGCTTCCACCCCAAAATTCAAGGTGCTGGCAAATCCCTCAGCACATCCAAGCCTATGTCTTGTCTCCTACCAGGATGTGAGCTCTGCACAAGGAGGGATTTTAGTTGTTTTGGTTTATCTTACAAACTTATGTCCCCTGGGGACTTGAAGGGCTAATTCTGGCTGTGAGGTTTTATGTGTTTGCTTCTCTGGAAAGCTAAAAGCAGCCAGGCAGATGGCCAGCCACATCTCTACAGAGCAAAGGCCACTGCAGTGAAGGCTGTGTTAATTACTGCTCTTCTGTCTCCTCCTCTGCCCTCCCACCACGCCAAAGCACTCATGTGACAGGCTCCTGCCTGGCAGGAAGGTGCTGAAGCTCTCTCATAGAATCTTTTCAGTGGATCAGACCTCTAAGATCATCAAGTCCAACCATCAACCTAACACCACCATGGTCCTTAAACCATGTCCTGAAGTGCCATGTCCACGTGTATCTTGAACACCTCCCAGGGATGGGGACTCCACCACCTCTCTGGGCAGCCTGTTCCAATGCCTGACCACTCTTGCAGCAAAGAAATGTTTCCTAATAGCCAACCTAAACCCCCCTGGCACAATTTCATGCTATGTCCTCTTGTTCTATGACCTGATACTAGAGAGAAGAGACCAACCCCCACCTCACTTGGACCTCCTTTCAGAGAGTTGCAAAGAGCAATGAAGTCTCTCCTCAGCCTCCTCCAGACTGTGTGAGCCCAGTTCCCTCAGCTGTTCCTCGTAAGACCTGTTCTCTGTGCTCTGAGAGAGCTTTCACCTGTAACCAGGCTTCTCCACTTTCAGACTCAGCTGTGTCTCCTTTCCAGCTTTGCTGCCCTTCATGTCCTCATACCAGAGCAGGGGACTCCCTGCAGGCTCTCGCCTGAACTCCCAGGGCAGCCTTGCTAGGCTTTTCCCAGGCCAGGGCACAGAGGGCTGGGGAAGACCTCACAGTCAGCCTCTTCTCTTGGAAGCAGCTTCTTTTTTGACAGCATGTTGGCATCTCTTTACAGCCTTCTTGCACCACTAATAAAAGTGCCTCTTGTAGACTGCTGGCTGTTTAAGACAGACTTTGAAGAACCAACACAGGCCTTTCTGGAGAGTGAAGGACTCACCAGGCAGTTTAAATCTATGCTCTGGAGAAGTGGGGGGAAATCAGGTTCTAAAATAGGAACAAGTCCAGGAGGATCCAGGCACTAAAAATAAACATGAAGTCATGCTGCCTCTCCCTGGGAACTCAACTGCCTTGCCTGGAGAGGGGCCTCTGGGGCTGGCTGGTGCAGGCAGCAGTGCTGAGCCAGTCAGAGGCAGGAGCAGAGAAACACCGGGCTCCTTGGCAGTGCCTCCCTCCAGCTCTTAGCACTCAGCTCCTCGGGAGTGCTTCTCTCCAGCTCCTTGGGACAACACAAGGTGTCGTTTGCACAGACCCAGCAGCCACCAGCATAGAAAGCTTACTCCTGCTGTCACCACAGGGAGCCAGGAAACTTTCCATGAGCACATTCACTTCAAACACCCCAAGGGACTGCAAATTCTCCACTCCTCTCAGCCACTTCAGGGGTGGCACCAGCTTTCACCTGTACTTCTCTGCTTTCAGACTCAGGTTTGCCTCCTTTCCATTTGCAGTCACTGTAGCTTTCCATCACCAGGGTGGATAAAGCTCTGGGGCAAGACAGTGGATACTGGATATAAGCTACTTTTCCTCCCATGGGTGGCTTGGTTTGCTTTGGTGTTGTTCATAAGCTCAACAGGATCCTGTAGATCTCATGGCAGTTTTGAACAGCCAAGGACCATCACTGGAAGCATCACATATGCAGAGCACAGAATACATTTAGTAACCAATCTCTGACTAATCCCCAGTCTCCAGCTAATTAATCTTTTTGAAGAGTGTCCCTTCCTACATGAGCCCTTCTTCAGCCCTCTGAAGCAGTACAACCATGAGTGTCTCCCTGGTAAGACCAGGCAGATGAAGAATGTCTGGTGCTAAATCATGCTCCTCAGCACCACATCTCTGTGTCTTTTAAACACCTCCAGGAATGAGGATTCAACCACCTCCCCAGGCAGCCTATTCCAGTGTTTGATGACTCTTTTCAGTGAAGAAGTTCCCTCTATCATTCAATTTAAACCTCCCCTTGTGCAACTTGAGGCCATTTCTTCTTGTCCTATTGCTTGTCTCTTGGGAGAAGAGACCAACATCCACCTGGCTCCCACCTGCAGAGCCAGAAGGTCCCCGCTCAGCCTCCTCTTCTCCAGGCTAAACCACCCCAGTTTCACCACACCTGTTCTCCAGACCCCTCACCAGCTCTGTTGCCCTTCTCTGGACCCATTCTAGCACCAAAATGCCTTTCTTGTAGTGATCCTAGCAGGTCTTTCCCAAACTAAACGCAGCTGTGATTCTGTGATCGCACACAGCCCAAGCCCAGCTCTGAGCTCATGATGCCATCGGCAGCTGAGGTGAGAGCTGCAGCGGAGGGGGTCACTCCTCACCCCAGCGCTACATTCCACACTCCCACGTCTTCTATTCCCCCACCCAGCAGCCGGAGCCGGAGCCCCGCTCAGCGCCGCCCCAGAGGCGCAGCTCCCAGCGCCAAGCTCTGCCTGCGCGGAGCAGCGACACCAGCGGCTGCCGCCGGAACTGCGCCTCCCATCAGCCCCCGCGGTGCTTGCCGGGACCAGCGTCCCCGGCCCTGCCTCTTTCTGCCGGCGCTCCGGGGCGGCATGGCGGCTGCGAGGCTGGCGGTGAGTAGGACGGGTCGCCATCGCTCTCCATCCGCCGGCACGGCGGCCCCCGGGGACCTAGAGGTAGCGGGAGGAGGAGCGGGACACTCTTGCGCTCTGCCGCGGCTGTCCGTAGAGGTGCGGTGATGCCTCGCTTGCGGGGATCTAGCCGTGCCTGCCGCCGTGGTGGACGGGCGCATGGCCGCGCCGGCCCTCTGGGTGCGGGGCACCCCCGGCCCCGCATCGCGGCCCGCCGCGGGCAGCGCTCGGCTCGCAGCTTGCGCTGGTGCTAATTCTTCCCCAGCAGCTCGTGTGGGGGAGATTTCCCGCAGCAGCTGCTTGAGCCGAGCCTGAGCCTTGCTACCATTGGGGTTCATCCTGGGAGCACCCCGAGGGGCAGCGGCCGAGCCCGCACTGCCCAAGGCAGAGAGGGCAGTGGAGCCGGCGGTACCCCGCGACCCATGTCGTTGCTGCCCGGGTGAGGGGCACACACTAACCACGGAGCCAGGCGCAGGCTGGAGTTTTTAGCGTGGCTCTTCGTGGTTGAGGTTTGGCTGCCCTGGGAGCTGAGCTAGTGATGATAAGAGTTATCCCTGGCTGAAATGAATCTTTTCTGTGTGGAAGCATAACTCTGAGGCTCAGCATTAAAAGCATAAAGGTGCAAGAATGAAGTGCTCCACGAACTAACTCTGTCCCCTTCCTCCATTTCAGAGCATCGCACAGTACCAAGCAAGGGTAGGACACTCACCTGCCCGGGAAGCAGATTCCTTTGCTGGAGTGGTGGCAATGCTGCACCAGGTGCACAACGGTGAGAGACATCAGCATCCCTTCTGGCATAGCCTCCATGTCTCCTCTTGCTGGGCTGGTTTTGTTGTGTCAGATGATACCCCTCTGAGCCCCTGGGGCTTCTGAGAGGAGATATAAAAGCCCAAGGGCTTGATTAATGTAATTAAGGCAATCAAGACTGCAGCTTTGTTGCAGCTGCTACCTGAGTGTGCAGCCCTTGGCTGCCATGGAGCAGAGGTTGAAAGGCAGCACAAATCAATGGGGATTTGACTGGTGTTGCTGCCCAGCACAGCACCTGTTTGTCAGCCTGCTCAAAGATGAGCAAGAGTAGAAGGCATTAGAAATAGGAGGGATTGCATGACACCCCATTATGGAGACACTTGACACAGCTCATCTCACAGCTGTATTTGTCACAGGAATAGGCCTAGTGAAAGAAGAATTGTTCTGTTGGCCTACCTGGAGGTGCACTGGGACAGTCTCAAACTTGCATCAGGTGGCTGGGAGTGGGGAGGTGCAGTTCACGTGCACCACAAGGTCACCTTAGAAAGGACAGACCCTGCAGAATCCTTCCCCAGAAGGGATGTGCCTATCTTGGGTCTGCTTGGATGCATTTCTCAAGGTGGGACCCATAGGCAATTTCCATCCTA